>NC_091247.1:71847500-73097500 GCF_042477335.2 Ovis canadensis
GAAAAATATCTACTTCTGCTTTATTGACTATGCCAAACCCTGTGACTGTGTGGATAACAATAAACTGTGGAAAATTCTGAAAGAGATGGGAATACCAGACCACCTGACCTGCCTCTTGAGAAATCTGTACGCAGATCAGGAAGCAACAACTATATTGAAACCCTGCTTATTTAACTTCTATGCAAAGTACATCATGAGAAACGCTGGGCTAGATGAAGCACAAGCTGGAATCAAGATTGCTGGGAGAAATACCAATAACCTCAGATATGCAGATGACACCACCCTTGAAGAACTAAAGAGCCTCTTGATGAAAGTGAAAGAGGAAAGTGAAAAAGTTGGCTTAAATCTCAACATTCAGAAAACTAAGACCATGGCATCCAGCCCCATCACTTCATGGCAAACAGATGGTGAAACTACGGAAAGAGTGACTGACTTCATTTTGGGGGGCTTCAAAATCACTGCAGATTCTGATTGCATCCATGAAATTACAAGACACTTACTCCTTGGAAGGAAAGTTATGACCAACCTAGACAGCATATCAAAAAGCAGAGCCATTACTTTGCTAACAAAAGTCCATCTACTCAAGGATAGGTTTTTCCCAGTGGTCATGTATGGATGTGAGAGTTGGACTATAAAGAAAGATGAGTGCTCAAGAATTGATGCTTTTGAACTGTGGTGTTGGAGAAGACTCTTGAGAGTCCTTGGACTGCAAGGAGATCCAGCCAGTCCATCTTAAAGGAGACCAGTCCTGGATGTTCATTGGAAGGATTGATACTGAAGCTGAAACTCCAACACTTTGACCACCTGATACGAAGAGCTGACTCTTTTGAAAAGACCCTGATGCTGGGAAAGATTGAAGGCAGGAGGAGAAGTGGATGACAGAGAATGAGATAGATGGCATTACCGACTCAGTGGACATAAGTTTGAGTAAACTCTGGGAATTGGTGATGGAAAGGGAGTCCTGGCATTATGTGACACAGGGAGTTGCAAAGAGATGGACACGACTGAGATACTGAGCTGAAATGAACACAGTCAAATGCTTTGGGGTAGTCGATAAAGCAAAAGTAGATTTTTTTTTTTTTCTGGAACTTTCGCTTTTTTGATGATCCAAAGGATGTTGGCAATTTGATCTCTGGTTCCACTACCTTTTCTAAATTCAGCTTGAACATCTGGAAGTTCACAGTTCATGTACTTTTGAAGCCTTGCTTGGAGAATTTTGAGCATTACTTGTGTAATCTGGGTGCAATTGTGCAGTAGTTTAAACGTTCTTTGGCATTGTCTTTCTTTGGGTTTTGAATGAAAACTGACCTTTTCCAGTCCTATGATCACTGCTGCTTTTTTCAAATTTTCTGGCATATTGAGTTCAGCCCTTTAATAGCATCATCTTTTAGGATTTGAAGTAGCTCAACTGGAATTCCATCACTTCCACTAGCTTTGTTCATAGTGATGCTTCCTAAAGCCCACTTGACTTCTAATGCAGTGTGTTTGGCTCTAGGTGAGTGATCACACCATCGTGGTTATCTGGTTCATGAAGATGTGTTTAGTATAGTTCTTCTCTGTATTCTTGTCACCTCTTCTCCATATCTTCTGCTTCTGTTAGGTCTGTACCATATACGTCCTTTATTGTGTTCATCTTTGCATGAATTTTTCCCTTGGTATCTCTGATTTTCTTGAAGAGATCTCTGGTCTTTTCCATTCTATTGTTTTCCTCCATTTCTTTGCATTGATCACTGAGGAAGGCTTTCTTATCTCTCTAGCTATTCTTTGGGAAATAGCTTCCTGGGAAATAGATGGGGAAACAGTGGAAACACTGTCAGACTTTATTTTGGGGGGCTCCAAAATCATTGCAGATGTTGATTGCAGCCATGAAACTAAAAGACGCCTACTCCTTGGAAGGAAACTTATGACCAGCCTAGATAGCATATTAAAAAGCAGAGACATTACTTTGCCAACAAAGGTCCATCTAGTCAAGGCTATGGTTTTTCCAGTAGTCATATATGAATGTGAGAGTTGACCTATAAAGAAAGCTGAGCACCGAAGAACTGATGCTTTTGAACTGGTGCTGGAGAAGACTCTTGAGAGTCTCTTGGGCTGCAAGGTGATCCAACCAGTCCATCCTAAAAGAGACCAGTCCTGGGTATTCATTGAAGGACTGATGCTGAGGCTGAAACCCCAACACTTTGGCTACCTCATGTGAAGAGTTGACTCATTGGAAAAGACCCTGATGCTGGGAGGGATTGGGGTCAGGAGGAGAAGGGGATGACAGAGGATGAGATGGCTGGATGGCGTCACTGACTCAATGGACATGAGTTTGAGTGAACTCCGGGAGTTGGTGATGGACAGGAGGCCTGGCATGCTGTGATTCATGGGGTCGCAAAGCGTCAGACATGACTGAGAGACTGGACTGAACTGAATTGATTTTGTTATTGAAACAATTTGCTTTGGAATGAACAGAGATCATTCTATAGTTTTTGAGACTGCACCCAAGAACTTCCTTTCAGACTCTTGTTGAATAAGAGGGCTATTCCATTTTTTTCAAAGGGATTCTTGCCCACAGTTGTAGATATAATGGTCATTTGAGTTAAATTAGCCATTCCATGTTTTGGGATTATATTAATTTGTTAGAGTGCTTCCCAGAATTCAGAGAAACATACTTACTAATTTATTAAATGATATTATAAAGGATATTGGGTGAGTGGCAAGATGAAAGAGATATGAGGATTACAGAAGCGCACACACTTTTGGAATTTTGTAGAGGCTTCATTACATATTCATGATGGATCATTAACTCAATTTTCTGCCCTTTTCCCTTCTCCAGAGAATGGTGGAGGGGGACTAAAAATTCCAAGTCTCTAATGACAAGCCCTCACCCAGGAGCCATCCAGGAGTCCATCTGGAGTTGCCTGATTAAAAGTAAAGATACTCCTTCCTCTAACCTGGAAATGACAAAGTTTTAGGAGCCCTGTCAGGGACAGAGTTCAAATACCAATATTAGAACAATATATACTCTTAGTGTTCTTACAGTAGTGTTCTTAGGAAATTATAATGGCTTTAGGAGCTCTGTGCCAGAAACTGGGGGCAGAGACAAATGTATCTTTTCTACTATCTGCCATCATCCAAACTTTATAAAATTAGTTTTCAGGACTCTCTCTCCTACAACTCATTCCTGATAACCTATGTTCTCTTGTTATTTTTTTGTGCCTGGAATGCCCTTTCCCTTATATCTATAGTCAAATCCTGCAAAGACTTGCAGCCTTTCTTGAATTTTACATAGAATTGTCTTATTTCTGAACTCTAATCTAACTTTATCCTATCTAATTGTTTTCTCTTTACATTCTATAATATTTTATGTAACCTATTTGAAATTTCTTCACAGAATTTTATTTTTATTTATTTAATCTCCTCATTCTTAGCATACAACTACCTGGCACCTTGTAACATTTCAACATATATATGCTGAGTGAATAAAGTAATATTTATATTAACAGATCCAGTGATTAAAGAACACTGGATGTGGCACAGGGACTCTTATTATTAAACACACAGTCTTAGATTGGAATTCACTCTTATAGATTAACAGTATCTAATTTGTTTTGTTAGCCAGAAACCTGTATAGAACTCTCCCAGTAATCAGAGTTCTCATAATATATCATTCTGTCATCCACTGAATAGTCCAGACAGTTGTCCTAAGTAGAGGCACTGATCCCATTTAATAGTTCCCAATATAGTATTTGAGGTTGGAGAGGAGTTGTATGTCATCTAAGAGGTCAAAGACTTTATCCATTGTGTTAATTTTATAGCCATAGTGACTAGAACTGTGTTTTACACAGTAGCCATTAGAAATTATTTTCTACTGAATAAATATAGTATACAATGTAACATGGGTATAAGACATTCCACCCATGGCTTCTTTCATCAGAAAAAGTGCTTAGAAGAGATTGTTTATTACAACACGTCACACAATAATGTATATTAGTTTTTGTAAGCCCATCTTGATTATCCCTATCAAAATAAGTATGGGTAAGCTGCATATTTTAGAAGGCAATGGCAACCCACTCCAGTACCCTAGCCTGGAAAATACCATGGATGGAGGAGCCTGGTGGGCTGCAGTCCATGGAGTTGCTAAGAGTCGGGCACGACTGAGCAACTTCACTTTCACTTTTCACTTTCCTGCATTGGAGAAGGAAATGGCAATCCACTCCAGTGTTCTTGCCTGGAGAATCCAGGGATGGAGGAGCCTGGTGGGTTTCCGACTATGAGGTCGCACAAAGTCAGACAGGACTGAAGTGACTTAGCGCAGCAGCAGCAGTGGCAAGCTGCATATATAATTTAGATGTTCTATTTTATTTTGAGATAAGAGAAAGCTTCTAACTTACCGTGACTTAAATTAATGACGAGGATCCTTTAATCACACAATGCATAAAATATCCAACTTTTTTGGAGAAATTTTGTTTTTGGTAGGCTGAGAACCAAAGAATTGATGCTTTTGAACTGTGATGTAGGAGAAGGCCCTTGAGAGTCCCTTGTACTGCAAGGAGATCAAACCAGTCAATCCTAAGGGAAATCAACCCTGAATACCCATTGAAATACTGATGCTAAAGTTGAAGTTCTGATACTTTGGCCACCTGATGTGAAAAGCCAGCTCACTGGAAAAGAGCCTGATGCTGGGAAAGATTGAAGGCAAGAGGAGAAGGGGATGACAGAAGATGAGATGGTTGGATGGCATCACTGACCTGATGGGCATGAATTTGAGCAATGTCCGGGAGTTGGTGATGGACAGGGAAGCCTGGAGTGCTGTATCCATGGGGTCGCAAACAGTTGGAAACAACTGAGCAACTGAACAACAACAACCTTTGTTTTGTTTTTAAAAACATAGTTCTGTTATTTTCTACTTAAATGTTTTTCACTTAACAACTTAGTAATTACTCTAAGAACAGTTAAATCTTAGCCCTCTTGCATAAAGTCCAAGGAGATATGACCCTTTTGTAAAGATCAATTGAAAAAAATAAGAGATTTATTAATGGTCATGTTTTACAGAAATAATCTGAATATTGCCTCATTCCTTTAAGATAATATACTTAATTTTTAAAAATAAAAATGATAGATTAATCACAAGTTTCTTTCTTATTTAGAGTACCTAAAGATGTTCATCTTCAGTTCTCATGAAGGTATAAAGACTAAATGAAATCAAAGTGTTAGTCACTCAGTCATGTCTGACTCTTCGAGACTCCACAGACTGTAGCCCGCCAAGCTCCCCTGTCTGTGGAAATATTCGAGTGGGTAGCCATTCCCTCCTCTAGGGATCTTACTGACCTAGGAGTCAAACCTGTGTCTCCTGTATTGCTGGCAGATTCTTTAGAGTCTGAACCATCAGGGAAGCCCACATAATATTCTTGTATTCTTTTTTTTTTTTTTTTGTCAGAAACTGTGAGAGTCAATTTCTAGGTAGGTTGATAAGGAAGTCCTGGGTCCCTGAGGAGGTTCTGGAAGAGGAGATAGGGTCTGGAATTCTCAAGGAGGAAAAAAGGACAAACTTTTTTTTCTCTACATTCCTTAGTCTTAGTCACAGAAAACTTTATCTTTAACCTCAAAACTGATGATTGTACAACAAAACAACTCAGCTTAAACTCTGTACTAAGGATTATATAACAACAATGTATCCTGCTTGAGGACAGTTTCTTCTTGAAAACCTTCTGACTAATCCTGTTATCTCAAAGTGTAAATTAGGGGAGTGGGTCTGGTAATATCTTTACAACCTTGAGACATTCTTTTGACTTATTTTAATAACTAATTTAAAAAGTATATAGCTCTTTTGCTAAGACTCGGTCACTCTCCACCCCCTTCTGATGTCTGTGTCAGAAGCTTTCTGTCTCTTTTCACTATAAATAAACTTCTGCCACACAAGAGCCCTGAGTGGTCAAGCTTGGTCTCTGGTCCCAAAGCTAAATCTTCTTCAGAGATCATGAATCCAACATCATTCACCATAAGCTATCAAAACAATGTTATTTTTCTAATGAAAGTGGGTGATCTAAGACCTGTTGTAAATGTTTTTGAAGAGAAAGTCTACCCAGTCCATGAACTCACAGCTAACAGCAAGAAATACCCCATCTTTCTTTCTGCAGAATGGCTCATGGTTCTTTTGGCATATTCCATTCAATTTTGTCCTACTAGTTTTTGAGAAGATGAAAACAATATTCTTTGAGACATACTAAATGTTTGTATTTGGCCAGAATAAGTGACAAAGTAAAAATAAATTTTAGGTTGAAATATAATTTCTTGTTGTATGTGTGTATATCTGTTAGGTGTCAGACACTATGCCACCTACTAAGTATTCATCTTCTATATGAAGATAATAGGCATTTAACTGAGATGTGATAAATGTATAGATAAATGAATGGACAGATATATAGGTGATATATAGATTTTTTTAGAGACACAATTGTTTTTTTAGTTAATCAATACTAAGAAACTGAAAAGTTATTCTACTTCTAAAATTCATCTTCTCATTAAAAATAACACTCCATTAGGACCATAAACTTGATATCTTTTATTTTCAAAAAGCTGAAGAAACAATAAAAAATGGTGTATCTTTTAAAACCATCTGGAAAAAAATTGCATTTACTTATTTAGGCTTTGGATAAAATGTACATTGTTTTAACTTTCCTGGAAGAAAGAACAAAATATAAGGTGGGTACTGATCATGTCTCACCAGTTCTAATCGTTCCTCAACAGTATCAAACCAATTTAGACAGCATCATAGAATTTTCAATTTTCTTATAGAAATGAGAGAGATTGGTCCACCTCCCACTCCACTACCCTGAACTATATGGTCTTTCCTTAGTTCTTTTTATTTTTTTCCCAGCAAAAGCAAGACTCATCTTATCTTCATGTACTTATTGCATTTTATCTTGCCAGTAGATTGGAACAGTAAAGCTGATAAGAATCTCTGATGCTTTCAGACTTACATCACCTTAAATTTA
Organism: Ovis canadensis; assembly: GCF_042477335.2. Taxonomy (NCBI): domain Eukaryota; kingdom Metazoa; phylum Chordata; class Mammalia; order Artiodactyla; family Bovidae; genus Ovis; species Ovis canadensis. Next base: position 71,854,481 of record NC_091247.1, read on the forward strand.
GGACTTCTAAAGATTTAATCTGAATTCCCATCAATCAGAAAACCAACTGTTTGTTTAAGCAAGTCACACATTTCACATAATGTGTACTCACTAACCTTCTGTCTACAGTATTACCTGCCTTATTTTCCATCTCAATTTCATACTTTTGTGGGCAAAACCACCAGGGAAATATATTTCAATGACAATATATGATAATGCTGCTCTGTGCACTTCATCTCATTACAGAAGCCTTGTCTTTCTAAAATGGAAAATGGATTTATGTGCCATAGTATTATTTCTGCCATACACTGATACAGTGAAACAGCATTTGGGTGGCTTCAGGTAAATTTAATTTTCTTTGGCTGCTTCATGAAATGTGAGTCACTCTGAAGCAAACGATGTCACTTTCATTTTTTTTTTTTTTTTAATAAGGACTCCAAAAGTTAAGTGCTTTTGTTTTGTTTTAGTATGGAGCAGATATCATCTTACATTTTCGGTGATCTTAAAAGTCATTTCAGTTTGTGACTTCCCTATGAGGAGTTTAAAAGCTTCAAAAAGTATTCTAGTGTATTTTCCTGCCATTAATTAAGGTTGTTTTTAATCTAGTCCAGGAAGGAGTTATTTCTGTTGTCAAAGAAAAACTACATAGGATAGAACAAGGTTTTTTCATGACTATTGAAATATAGTCTAGATTATTGCAATAGGGAAGAGACATTGGTCTCAATACTTTTGAAGCAAAATTTAGTCACTCAGTCGTGTACGACTATTTGTGACCCCAAGACTATAGCCCACCAGGCTCCTCTGTCCATGGAATTCTCCAGGCAAGAATACTGATGTGGGTTGCCATTTCCCTCTCCAAAGGATCTTCCCAACCGAGGGATCAAATCCAGGTCTACCGTATCACGGACAGACTCTACCGTGAAGGAATTTTAAGCACAGGGATGAGTTGGTGGGGAAGTACTGCAGGACTTCAGGTAGGGGAGTTGATCAATGTGAATAAACCATCAGTGTTTGCTGACTGGCTTTCATCTAAGTCAAGCTTCTATCATCCCACAGAGACCAAGGAAAGAGGTTCTGTCTTTTTTTGATGATTACATTTTGAAGGGATGGCTTTCAGGTCCTGGAGAAAGATACTCCTCTCCTACAAAACTGGCAAAGACATTGGGGGGAAAAATTTCCACTTCAAAGGGGTAGAGAAAGAATTTACAGTGGCAAGTAAATGCTGGAGGACAAGGGTGGTCAAGGGCCTGTAGTCAGGATGAAATCTGTCTATAAAATTTAGTCATATGGGAATATTAAGGCAGTCTTGGTCACTGTTCTTTATGAAATGCTATAATATAATCTTTTGTATACTGATTTAATTTATTACTTCCAAGGTAAGAATACTTTTTTTTTCTTTATATATTGATTCTTTTCCAAAAAAGTTTGGAAAGATTAAGGGGGCATTTGGAATAAAGTAAGTGCACCACTTAGTTAATAATATAAACAACTGAACAAATCTTAGCATTTTGGTTTTACACAGTTAAAAATGCTATGGCCTAAATAAATCTTGCTAGGAATTTCTTTTGAGCAAATAATTTAAAGAGGACTGAAAAAAAAAAAAAAAGTATATGTGTTTAAATTCAATATTTTTGCAGTATTCATTTATTCATACTTTCAATAGCAATAGTATTAGGTTTAATGCATTTTTAAAAATTATTGCCCAGCAACTTAAATCCTTCAATTAAAAAAAGCATTAAATTATATAATATGGCATGAAATGTACTCAGCCTAGCCCTTAGACTTCTGTTCTCCCTAATTCTCTTTTATTTTTCATAGTTATTCTTATGCAAGAAAAAATAATAGATAGCATATATGAATCTTGAAAACTTGTGATACTATTTCAGACTATCTCCACTGTTATAGCCCAAAAAATGTATTCAAGTACTTCATTTGCTACACACTATATATCTAATTTATATTGAATATTTTGAAGACTGGAAGTATTCATTTGATTCTGTGTAAGAAATCAGATGGAAAATAACATTTATTGCTGTATATGGTACTCTGCATCAAATATTTTGGGGTTTCATTTCTCTTATTTCAATTCTTTTAACCACCCTGTAAGGTAGACCTTAATATATACATATATATATATTTTAATGTATGAAGAAGTTTCTAACTGTAAAATCTATTTGATTAGTTTAACTGACTGATTCTTTCTGTTCCATTCCCATAGTCTGATTACAATATGAAAACTAATTCAAACTGCTTGACCATTTGTGAACATTGAGAAATGAGAACATTTAGTTAGTCCAACACTAATGATATTTAAAGACTATATGTTGAGTATATATTATGCATTGTATATTTATTCCCAACTTTTCTTTGCAAGAGACTCATCCATTCCAATCTTTTGCCTTATGACTTGCCTTTTGTTTGGAAAGGAGTCTATGTTTCCATGATATTGTTTGGGGCTTACCCAAATTTTAGACAGTGAAATGTATGACATGACATGTACCACATCTGAGCAGAGACTTTTAAAGCCATTATGTTTGCTACCAATCCACTTACTCATTTTCCTAAGCTATAGGAGTATTATATTCCAAATAAGGACTGCTCCTCAATTTTGGAGTTAAAGGACACAGAGGAGACCTAGAGTAGTTGATTCATAGCCCCAACCATGTGACATAAATAGAAATAAATAACTGAAATTTGATGAATTTATGTCACAGCAGCAAAATTATAAATATAGTACATTTAACTTTAAGCAAATGTAGTACACTGTTGATATACCTATTCATAAAAAATTAAAAATTCAAATGCTATGTTAAACCTATTGGGTGATGGAAATTCTAAGCACTTATTGTAATTTTATTGTATAGAATAGAATTGAAGATGTATTGAAAAAAAAAGAAAACAAATTGTGAGTGAATCCTCTGAATACATGGATATAAGTTTCAATATAAGGGCTCTTGTTGCAATAAACATTAGCCCATTTCTGTACTTACAACGTGCTCAGTTGGGCTTCCCTGGTGGTACAGCAGTAAATAATCTGCCTTCCAATGCAGGAGCTGCTGCTGCTACTAAGTCGTTTCAGTGGTGTCTGACTCTGTTCCACCCCAGAGATGGCAGCCCACCCGGCTCCCCTGTCCCTAAGATTCTCCAGGCAAGAACACTGGAGTAGGTTGCCATTTCCTTCTCCAGTGCGTGAAAGTGAAAAGTGAAAGTGAAGTCCTTCAGTCGGTTCCGACTCTTAGCAACCCCATGGACTGCAGCCTACCAGGCTCCTCTGTCCATGGGATTTTCCAGGCAAGAGTACTGGAGTGGGTTGCCATGACGTGGGTTCAATTCCTGGGTTGGGAAGGTTCCCTGGAGTAGGAAATAGCAACCCACTCTAGTATTTTTGTCTGAGAAATCCAATGACCAGAGGAGTCTGGCAGTCTATAGCCAACGGGGTCATAAAGAGTTGGAAAAATATTTTATTTTTTTCATTGCAATGGAGAATGGAATTGTTTCCCTAATTTCTTTTTCTATTTTCTCATTAGTAGTGTATAGAAATGCAGGGATTTCTGTGTGTTGATTTTATATCCTGCAACTTTACTATATTCATTGATTAGCTCTAGTAATTTTCTGGTGGAGTCTTTAGGGTTTTCTATCTTAGAGGATCGTGTCATCTGCAAACAGTGAGTTTTACTTCTTCTTTTTCAATTTGGATTCCTTTTATTTCTTTTTCTGCTGGTATTGCTGTGGCCAAAACTTCCAGAACTATGTTGAATAGTAGCGGTGAAAGTGGGCACCCTTGTCTTGTTGCTGACTTTAGGGGAAATGCTTTCAATTTTTCACCATTAAGGATAATGTTTGCTGTGGGTTCGTCATATATAGCTTTTATTATGTTGAGGTATGTTCCATCTATTCCTGCTTTCTGGAGAGTTTTTATCATAAATGGATGTTGAATTTTGTCAAAGGCTTTCTCTGCATCTATTAAGATAATCATATGGCTTTTATTTTTCAATTTGTTAATGTGGTGTATTACACTGATTGAATTGCAGATATTGAAGAATCCTTGCATCCCTGGGATATAGCCCACTTGGTCATGGTGTATGATCTTTTTAGTGTGTTGTTGGATTCTGGTTGCTAGAATTTTGTTAACGATTTTTGCATCTATGTTCATCAGTGATATTGGCTTGTAGTTTTCTTTTTTTGTAGTATCTTTGTCAGATTTTGGTATTAGGGTGATGGTGGCCTCATAGAATGAGTTTGGAAGTTTACCTTCCTCTGCAATTTTCTGGAAGAGTTTGAGTAGGATAGGTGTTAGCTCTTCTCTAAATTTTTGGTAAAATTCAGCTGTGAAGCCATCTGGACCTGGGCTTTTGTTTGCTGGAAGATTTCTGAATACAGTTTCAATTTTCATGCTTGTGATGGGTCTGTTAAGATTTTCTATTTCTTCCTGGTTCAGTTTTGGAAAGTTGGACTTTTCTAAGAATTTTTCCATTTCTTCCACTTTGTCCATTTTATTAGCATATAATTGCTGATAGTAGTCTCTTATGATCCTTTGTATTTCTGTGTTGTTGTTGTGATCTCTACATTTTCATTTCTAATTTTATTGATTTGATTTTTCTCCCTTTTTTTCTTGATGAGTCTACCTAAAGAAACTAAAAACCTATATGTAGAAAACTATAAAACACTGGTGAAAGAAGTCAAAGAGGACACTCTAATAGATGGAGAAATAGACCATGTTCATGGATCAGAAGAGTCAATATAGTGAAAATGATTATACTACCGAAAACAATCTATAGATTCAATGCAATCCCTATCAAGCTACAAGTGGTATTTTTCACAGAGCTAGAACAAATAAGTTCACAATTTGTATGGAAATATAAAAAACCTCGAATAGCCAAAGCAATCTTGAGAAAGAAGAATGGAACTGGAGGAATCAACCTGCCTGACTTCAAGCTCTGCTATAAAGCCACAGTCATCAAGACAGTATGGTACTGGCACAAAGACAGAAATATAGATCAATGGAACAAAATAGAAAGCCCAGAGATAAATCCACGCACCTGTGGACATCTTATTTTTGACAAAGGAGGCAAGAATATACAATGGATTAAAGACAATCTCTTTAACAAGTGGTGCTGGGAAAACTGGTCAACCACTTGTAAAAGAATGAAACTAGAACACTTTCTAACACCATACACAAAAATAAACTCAAAATGGATTAAAGATCTAAACTTAAGATCAGAAACTATAAAACTCCTAGAGGAGAACATAGGCAAAACAATCTCTGACATAAATCACAGCAGGATCCTCTATGACCCAACTCCCAGAATACTAGAAATAAAAGCAAAAATAAACAAATGGGATCTAATTAAACTTAAAAGCTTCTGCATGACAAAGGAAACTATAAGTGAGGTGAAAAGACAGCATTTGGAATGGGAGAAAATAATAGCAAATCAAGCAACTGACAAACAACTAATCTCAAAAATATACAAGCAATACCTACAGCTCAGTTCCAAAAAAATAAACGACCCAATCAAACAATGGGCCAAAGAACTAAATAGACATTTCTCCAAAGAAGACATACGGATGGCTAACAAACACATGAAAAGATGCTCAACATCACTCATTATCAGAGAAATGCAAATCAAAACTACAATGAGGTACCATGTCACGCCAGTCAGAATGGCTACGATCCAAAAGTCTACAAGCAATAAATGCTGGAGAGGATGTGGAGAAAAGGGAACCCTCTTACACTGTTGGCGGGAAAGCAAACTAGTACAACCACTATGGAGAACAGTGTGGAGATTCCTTAAAAAAACTGGAAATAGAACTGCCTTATGACCCAGAGATCCCACTGCTGGGCATACACACCGAGGAAACTAGAATCGAAAGAGACACATGTACCCCAATGTTCATTGCAGCACTGTTTATAATAGCCAGGACATAGATGCAACCTAGATGTCCATCAGCAGATGTATGGATAAGAAAGCTGTGGTACATATACACAATGGAGTGCTACTCAGCCATTAAAAAGAATACATTTGAATCAGTTCTAATGAGGTGGATGAAACTGGAGCTGAGTATACAGAGTGAAGTAAGCCAGAAAGAAAAACACCAATACAGTATACTAATGCATATATATGGAATTTAGAAAAATGGTAACGATAACCCTGTATGCAAGACAGCAAAAGAGACACAGATGTATAGAACAGTCTTTTGGGCTCTGTAGGAGAGGGTGGGATGATTTGGAAGAATGGCATTGAAACATGTATAATATCATATAAGAAATGAATCACCAGTCTAGGTTCAGTGCAGGATACAGGATGCTTGGGACTGGTGCACTGGGATTACCCAGAGAGATGGTATGGGGAGAGAGGTGGGAGGGGGGTTCAGGATTGGGAACATGTGTACACTGGTGGTGGATTCATGCTGAAGTATGGCAAAACCAATACAATATTGTAAAGTAAAAATAAATAAATAAGTAAATAATTTTTTTAAGTAAAAAAAAAAAAGAGTTGGACAAGACTGAGGGACAAAACAACACAATAAATTCAGTCATTACATTTTCAATATTTATTGTGTATAATAAGATCCGCTTGTTGATGTGCTATTCTGTGACGGGTAACTGTCACTACTTTCAAGGAAGAGACTGTGTTTTCACCCTCTAAAGATTCTAGGAAGCAGCTGAAGAATGTGGGAACCATGCTGTTTGCCTCATTTGGCTCCCTCTTTCTCTGAGACACAGACACATTCAAGCCACTCTGCTAAATTCTTATTTGCTAAAATTTATGACTTTCCCAGTAGCATTTTACATTTGATTTATTACACCCTGGGTGCTAACTCTACCCCTTGAAAGTAGAGATTATTTTCAGGAGATCTGATTGCAGCCAGATACACCATTATTCCATATTGGGAATAATAGTGATTGGGATCCTTGGTAAATCACAGCCTGAATCTTAGTAGAAATGAATGGAAAGGATGACTTATTGAGTGATGTATTTTTTGTCTCCTAACAATCTAAGTCATGTTCCTGGTTTTGATGATAGGTTTTCTTTCACTGTGAGTAATCACTCTCAAGTTAAACAAATACATACTGGCTGTCTCCTGAAGTTAAAAAAAAAAAAAAAGGTATATGGAAGATCAAGGTGGCATTGAAAGGTTTCACAGTGGAAGCAGCCTCTACCTTGTAGACTTCCATGCTACTGGGAGACTTGTCACCCACCTGCACCTTTTACAGATTCATATTGTTTGATTTAGAAATAGAGAGTCATTAATCCCCAAAGAATAAAACATATAAATTACAATGAATTTTTAATAATTTGGAAATGGAGGAGTTGGTCTGACTACTCTTTTGGGGTAAGAAAACTAACTTTACCCTTTCTAGGCTCTTGGCTGAGACAGCCCCTGCAATAAAAATATTAACAAAAAAAAACAAATAGAGGTTTAATGATACATATAGCTTCTGCATACATGGGAGAGACCCAGGAAAACGGAATCACTTTGAAATGGCCCAAGCCACCACCCTATAGAACATACCCAGCTAAAGATAACAGATGTATGGCGGTGAGGGAAGGCAGTTGTTGGAAGCTACTAGGAAAAATACAGTGAATCAGGGTATTGTTAAGCAGATTTAAGTCAGTAGCTTTCGTCATTGCTGAGTTTCTAGAGATTTAGTCATCCATCTATTTCTGGTACAGAAAAGAAGTTGTTGCTGTTGTAGTTGAGTCACTAAGTCCTGTCTAACTGTTTGTGATGCAACGGACTGCAATCCACCAGGTTCCTCTGTCCATGAGGTTTCCCAGGCAAGAATCCTGGAGTGGTTTGCCATTACCTACTCCAAGAGATCTTCCTGACCCAGGAATTAAACCTATGTCTCCTGCAAGTTTCCTGCATTGCAGGGAAATTCTTTATTGCTGAGCCCCTTGAGAAGCCCACAGAAAGGGAGACAATCTCACAAATGGCTATTTCCTTCATAAAAGTAAATGTCTCTTAGGGAAGAGTAACCCTACTCCTTTTCTAGAGCTTCTCCAGTGTCTGCAGTTTCCTAAAAAAATAATTAGCTCAAAATAATCCTTATGTCAAAGAGACATATTTTGGAATGGCAAATTCTGCTTTCCTTTGCTCTCTTCTACAGGCAAATAGCACAGAAGTACCAAATCAGCAAATGTCTAATATACTTTGTGTAGTTTTGTGTTATGGCTCAATAGCCTCCGTCCTTTTGTGGGGAGAGGGTGGAGGCCATTACTGCTACCTTTTTGTTATGCTTCATTAGCTAATATGGGCCAAATATTGTGCAGTACTGGACATATTTATCTCCATTACTCTTGGAAAGCCAATATAAAACTCCCTCTTGTCTTTTTACTTGTTTACTGCAATGAACAGACATAATGCCTGTCTCAAAACTGTAATGCCATTTAAACTTTCCCTTATAATACAGTTTTCCTTCTGACCTAGCTTCCAGATTTCTGTTTAACCACATTCATGTATCTAGCTTTCAAAGGAATTTCCTCTTCTATCATATTGCTTTTCCCTTCAGGCTGACAGGCTGCCTTCCCTGTCTCACATGAGCAGACTTTTAACAAGTGGCCACCATCTCTACCCAAGGTGACAGTAAACATGTAGACAATAATATGTGAGAAATGTCAGCCAATTAGAAAAATAATCTCACTTAATCCTCACAACAAGTCAATAAGGTGGTCACTGCTATGATTCCCATTTTATAGAGGATGGAAATGAAAGACAGAAATGTTAATTTGTCTAACATCATACAGTTTCATAAGTGTCTACACCAGGACTTGAACCATTAGACTGCAGAGTCCCTATTCTTAATTACTGTCCCAACCAGTTTTAAATCTCAAGCCTGATCCTTTGATAAGCCTATTAATATCTCTGTTTCTGACCACATATCTTCCCTATAAACTATTTTCAACAAGTTCTTGTTGAATGCTGGCTTATGATATAAATAATTGCTTAGAACTTCTTAAATTGAACCCAGATAGAACTTAAAGATGAACATTATGCTGAAAATCTTTGTGTGTACTTTTTCTTGGTGGTTTTTGAACTTCTAAATCTAAAACGAAACGTTCACTGACCCTATTACTCAATGGGACATACTGATTCTAACAGTGTATAATATTTTAGGAATTTTAAAGTGGTGAGAGCTACTGCCAGGTATAACTATTTAGTTTTGTTTTGTTCATAAGCATAATCTGATGTGCATTTAAAAAAGTCTATTGGCATCCCTTTTTATTCTCTTCCTCTACTTTCTCTATCTCTTCTGTCATCCCCTTTCCTGGACTTCTCTCCATGAACAAATCAGGCCAAAAGCCAATAGATGGCCTGAGAAAAGCAAGCATCCTTGTGAATCTGAGGGGATCTCCACAACATGGCACAAGGATAGAACTAAAACAGAATAAAGACAACAATGGCAATGATTCTACCTGGGACAGTAAATACTGAGTAGGTTAAAGAGAATCTGTTTAGGAGGGCAGATAAAGCAGGGTAAGGAGAGTGTCAAAATGGGGTGGCAATAAGAGTAGTCTGTTGCAGGGTGTCAGTGGCCAGCAGGGTGAGCAGACTGTTCATGTAAGAAGGCAGTGGGCAAGGATACCCAGTATAAAGTGTTGAATTCAGAGTACGATGAGAAGTGAATATCCATGGGGGTTAGAACAGAGGTAGAAGCAGGCGACTGGTCCATATGTAGGAGAGTGTTGATCAAATAAGTAAATTTGATTTCTTACTGTCAAAGAATAGTTGCAAACATGGAATGAACTCTATGGTATTGGATTTGGATTGCTGACAGCATAAATATAGTTATCAATATAGAGAAGTAGATATAGAAATATAGATATGAGTGTGTCTAAATGAGAGTATGTATGTCTAAATGTGTGTTGCTAAGGATTAAATGTTTGTATGCCCTCAAAATTAAAACTTTTGAAGCTCTAATCCCTAGTATGATGGTATTGGATGTAGTGTCTATGGGCAGTATTGGCATTTAGATTTAGATCAGGTTATGAAAGTGGGACCCACATGATAGGATTAGTGCCTTTATAAGGAAAAGGGGATACAAAAGTTCTTTCTCTTTTTCTCTCTGTAAGCACACACTGAGAAAAGGCCAGGAAATGGGTTCTCAATAAATAGTGAAACTTTTGGCACCTCATTCTTATACTTCCCAGACTTCAGAACTGTGAGAAATAAATGTTAATGTTTAAGGCAGCCAGTCTTTGCATTCATGTGCCTTCCTCCAGGGGATCTTCCCAACCCAGGGATCAAATTCAAGTCTCCTACACTGAAGGCAGTTTCTTTACCCATTGAGCCACCTGCAAAGCCCAGTCAGTCTATAGCATTTTGCTATAGCAGTCTCAGTGGACTAAGATATATGTATAATGGGAATGGGAGCATGCACATGCTGTGAGCCTAGGGGCAGCACCACCCTGCAGTAGTCAGTACAGCTGATCTTAGTTCTAAATCTTAGACTTTTAAGACAACTGTGGATAAATTTTCATAGATGAGAGATTGTATTTGATCCTAGGATTTGTCTATATTTTTTTTTTTTTTAAGGAACTTTAAGATTAGGTAACAGTGGCAGCACAGACAATAAGGTAAAAATGTTTCCAGTTTGGGGCAGTCCCAAGATTCACTGTATGGATAACAAAGAACTATGGACTTACTTTCCAAGGTAAAAATATAACATTTATACAATCACCCCTCTATATTCACAGGTTCCACAGCGATAGATTCAACCAACCATGTATACAATTTGATCTTGTGGAAATGTGGATATGCAGGGCTGCCTTTATCATACCGTTTATATAAGAGCTTTGGCATCCTCAGAGTTTAGAATCTGGGATGGGAGTTGGTGGTGGTGGGGAGCTGGAACCAATTTCCTCACTAACACGGGAGGATGACTGCATATACTTTTACAGAGTTCATAAAGCCTCAGTGCTCAACCATTGCCCTTTTCTCCTCATCCAGATGCTTTTGGTGGTATACACTGAGATGTGCAGACTGACTCTTTTCAATATACCAAGTTATGCTAATTATTTGAAGCCAAGTGATAGAGTGGCAGGCCTTGAATGTTAGGAGGATAGAAAATACAGAGTTCCAACAGATCAACTTTCTGAAGGAGCACTCATTTCTCAAAAAGTTGAGTCAGGAGTATCAACAAAAGAAATACAGAGGGCTTAAGCTAAAAATAAATAAATAAATAAATAGATTGGTTATTAAGATGCCCTTTGATAAATCAAATAAGCATTTTCTTTTTTATTTGCTATTTTTTCCTTCTTAGCTTTTTTTAGCTATAGCCATAGACTCTTTCCTATTCATAGACATTCAGAAGTAGAGTACATTTGTTATAAATAACAGGAATATTTACCTCATTAAAACTCAGTGGAGCTGAGGGGGCCATGTAGTTTTAATAAGGTATGATTAACATTAATTTTGGGCCACAACACATTACTATCATTTCTTCCTTAACCATAGTCTTTATTTTCAAGGCACTGTAATAATTTAGATAATCTTAAATAGCAATTAATTCACTCATCAACTCACATATCAAGTCAGGAACATTGCTGATTGAGTTTAGAGATGTTCACCCTTAGAAATTCATTGTCTAGCTAAAGAACTAAGAAAACAAGCCACAGGATGAGACCTGTTCTCCTATGCCCATGTTCTAGATATCAATTGGCATTCTTCCAGACCAAAAACCTTATCCCATTTCTTTTAGCTCCAGCAAATAAATAAGTGACCATGGTTACTGTGGGTGTGATGCTGTAGTCTTGTTATTGCAGAGCTGTTACCTACTAAACATAGGATTTGAGCCATAAAACCACTATTTTTATTTTTTGGCATTTAATTGATTAAGTCTTGCTACTTCCCCATTGATCTAAAAATTCCAGTTCTACCACTAGTGAGTACCATTTGCCTGTCATGATATGAAATCTGATTTATATCAAACAGGGGTTTAAAATGGAATAATCTGTAAAGAAATACAAGGAATGATCAAATTCAAAAAATATTCTAGAATTGTTGCATACCAATAAAGTTAGAGCAAGAACGTTTTACAGGGGCAAAGTGTTAAAATTTAAACACAGTTTTAGAAGATACAGAATGCCATTTTGAACTGAGCAAATTATTTGACTGGCAGAAAAGAGATTGATTCTAACATGGTTGATTTTTCAGAGTCCTAAATCTAATATCACTGTTAGCTCTAATTTAAAAAGATAATACTACTTATTTGACAGGTGAAATGATATCTCATGTTCATTTAAAATGAGTTTTAACAGTGGTCATCTTCCATGATAAGATTTCCTTTTTACATCTTGTGCATTCCATAAAAACTCTTGGTAAGTCAACTTTTCTAAAGAAAATGTAAACTTTCTGGTAGGGAAATGTCTTTATAGCTTTGAAAGCCAGTTCTTTTGAAATATCTCAGAAAAACAAGACTACCATGTGTATTTTATTAATTCCTGGGTTTGGTGGATAGGCTAGCTGCCAAATACTGACCAAAAGTTTAACAGAAAGGAATGAGGAAGGTAAAGGGGTCAAGTAAGCAGAAGCTATCAAATGCTGTGACCTAATTAGTCAATTTTAATTCTATTTTTCACCTGTTATTTTGATTTCTCTGGAAATAATATGTAATAACATTGAAAGATGATCCTGTGAAAGTGCTGCACTCAATATGCCAGCAAATTTGGAAAACTCAGCAGGGGCCACAAGACAGGAAAAGGTCAGTTTTCATGCCAATCCCAAAGAAAGGCAATGTCAAAGAGTACTCAAACTACCGTACAATTGCATTCATCTCACACACTAGTAAAGTAATGCTCAAAATTCTCCAAGCCAGGCTTCAGCAATATGTGAACTGTGAACTTCCTGATGTTCAAGCTAGTTTTAGAAAAGGCAGAGGAACCAGAGCTCAAATTGCCAAAATCCACTGGATCGTTGAAAAAGCAAGAGAATTCCAGAAAAACATCTATTTCTGCTTTATTGACTATGCTGAAGCCTTTGACTGTGTGGCTCACAATAAACTGTGGAAAATTCTGAAAAAGATGGGAATCCCAGACCACCTGACCTGACTCTTGAAAAATCTGTATGCAGGCCAGGAAACAACAGTTAGAACTGCACATGGAACAACAGACTGGTTCCAAATAGGCAAAGGAGTACGTCAAGGCTGTATATTGTCACCCTGCTTATTTAACTTCTATGCAGAGTACATCATGAGAAACGCTGGACTGGAAGAAGCACAAGCTGGAATCAAGATTGCCAGGAGAAATATCAGTCACCTCAGATATGCAGATGACACCACCCTATGGCAGAAAGTGAAGAGGAACTAAAAAGCCTCTTGATGAAAGTGAAAGTGAAGAGTGAAAATGTTGGCTTAAAGCTCAACATTCAGAAAACAAAGATCATGGCATCTGGTCCCATCACTTCATGGGAAATAGATGGGGAAACAGTGGAAACAGTGCCAGACTTTATTTTGGGGGGGGCTCCAAAATCACTGCAGATGGTGACTACAGCCATGAAATTACAAGACACCTACTCCTTGGAAGAAAAGTTATGACTAACCTAGGTAGCATATTGAAAAGCAGAGACATTACTTTGCCAACAAAGGTCTGTCAGGTCAAGGCTATAGTTTTTCCAGTGGTCATGTATGGATCTGAGAGTTGGACTGTGAAGAAGGCTGAGAGCTGAAGAACTGATGTTTTGAACCGTGGTTTTGGAGAAGACTCTTGAGGGTCCCTTGGACTGCAAAGAGATCCAACCAGTCCATTCTGAAGGAGATCAACCCTGGGATTTCTTTGGAAGGAATGATGCTAAAGCTGAAACTGCATTATTTTGGCCACCTCATGTGAAGAACTGACTCACTGGAAAAGACTCTGATGCTGGGAGGGATTGGGGGCAGGAGAAAAAGGAGACGACTGAGGATGAGATGGCTGGATGGCATCACTGACTCGATGGACTTGAGTCTGAGTGAAATCTGGGAGTTGGTGATGGACAGGGAGGCCTGGCGTGCTGCGATTCATGGGGTCACAAAGAGTTGGACACAAGTGAGAAACTGAACTGACTGAAGATCTGTGGGAAGGCAGGGCAAAGTAGTGTAGTGGGTGGGGGTTTCATGATCTGATTTGACTGCTCTGAAAAGAACATACTACAGGGAGACAGGTTGGATGTAGGGGGCTTTTAGGAGGCTATGTGTAGGAGTTCTATATGTAGGACTAGGACTAGGTATTAGTAAGTACTGGGGCTTCTCCAGTGGTACTAGTGGTAAAGAATCCACCTGCCAATGCAGGAGACCCAAGAGATGCAGCTTTGATCCCTGGGTCATGAAGATCTCCTGGAGGAGGGCATGGCAACCCACTCTAATATTCTTGTCTGAAGAATCCCATAGACAGAGGAACCTGGTGGGCTACAGTCCACAGGGTCACAAAGAGTTGGACATGAGTGAAGTAAGTCACGCACTTGTGCATGCACACACTAGTAAGTACTAGTGTACTGTGGACGTATTCTAAAGGTAGAGCAGACAGAATTTTCTTATAAACTGAGTAGAGTGTGAAAGTGATGTGGATAACTTCAAATTATAATTATTTTAAACTTCAATGGTCGAACCCATGTCTCTTGTGTTTCCTGCATTGGCAGGTGAATTCTTTACCACTAGCACCATCTGGGAATCCCCTAAACTTTAATAAATAATGCCTAATTATTTAGCAGGCTTCCCTAGTGGCTCACATGGTAAAGAATCTGCCTGCAATGTGGGAAACATGGGTTCGATTCCTGGGTTGGAAAGATTCCCTGGAGAAGGAACTGGCAACACACTCTAGTATTCTTGCCTGGAGAATTCCCGTAGACAGAGGAGCCTGGTGGACCATGGGGTCTCAACAAGTCAGACATGACTGAGCGACTAAATGATCTGATGTGAAATATTTAACAAAAAATGTAACAAAAAATTTCATTATGTGCTTGCTAATGGTGGATAAAATAATTAATATAACTTTACTTTTACCAGTATTAAATTTATCAATATTCCTAACTTTTGCCAATCTAATGAGTAAATGCTATTATTTTAAAATTAGCATTTTCATGAATATTAGAGAGGTTGATACGTTTCATGTAGTTATTGGTATCTACTATTTCTAAATTGGCTGGGGTGTTCTTTGCCTAATGTGGGGTCTATTCATTGGTGTCATTAATCTATAGAAAATGAATATGTTATTGATATCAATCCCTTCTCTTAAATGATTTGTAAATATTATCACATTCTCATTTGATTTAAACTTTATAGTGTCTCTTGAAATAAGCATATTTTAAGTTTATATGTAAATAAAAACATTTCCTGCCTCGTTTTCTAACTTCTGTTTTTTGTTTGTTTGTTTGTTTAGTTTTTTATTTTGCTTTGCTTTATTATGGAGACTTCACCTTACTATAGATTATTATTTTTAAATCCTAATTGTTTTAAGAACACACATGATAAATTTCACATAGAACCGCAAAAGGCCCCCAAATGGCCAAAATAATCTTGAGACAAAATAACAAAATTGGAGGTATTACACTTCCTTATTTCAAACTATATTACAAAGCTAGAGTAATCAAAAATATGGTACAGCATGAAAGCAGATACTTAGATGAATGGAAAAGGATATAGTTCCTAGAAATAAACCCATGTGTTTTCAGTCAATTAAATTTTAACCCAGATGCCAAGAACACACAATGTGGATAGCGTCATCTCTTCAATAAATGGTGTTCAGAAAATTGGATATTCACAATACAAAAGATTGAAAATTGGATTCCTATCTTATAAAACTCAGAAAAGTTAACTTGAAATGGATTAAAGACTTAAATGGAAGACCTGTAACCATGAAATTACTAGAAGAAAACATGGAAAAAGCTCTTTGTGGTCTTGTTAATGATTTTTTAGACATGACACTAAAAGCACAAGGCAACAAAAGCAAAAATAAACAAGTAGGACCACATCAACCTGGAAAACTCCTGCAGAGCAAAGGAATCAATCAACAAAACAGAAAGGTAACCATGGGAATGGAGGAAATATTTGCAAACCTGATATCTGATAAGGGGTTAATATTTAAAATATGTAAGGAACACACAACTTGATAGCAAATAAACAATTTCAACAATTAAAAAAAATGAGCAAAGGAACAAAACAGAAATTTTTCCAAAGATGGTATACAAATGGCCAGCAGTTACATTAAAAGATTCTCAACATCACTGATCATCAGAGAAATATGAATCAAAATCACAATGAGATGTCATCCCACACCTGTTCAAATGGCAATTATCAAAAATACAAAAGAAAATAAATGTTGATGAGGATAGAGAAAAGGGAAATATTTTATACTGTTGACAAGAAAGTAAACTAATATAGCCATATGGAAAGCAGTATGGAGGTTTCTCAAATATTCAAAAAATAGAACTATCATATAATTCAGCAATTTCACTTCTGTATATATATCAAAATGAATATCTTGAAGAGGTATCTACACTTTCATTTTCATTGCAGCATTATTCACAATTGCCAAGATGTGGAAATAATCTGCTTTTGATAGATGCATGGATAAAAAAATGTGGTATATTACTCAATAAAAAGTTACTCAAGCCATTAAAAAGGAGGAAATCTTGCCAACTGTGAAAACATGGAGTAACCTGGAGGTCACTATGCTAAGTGAAATTAGCCAGACAGGAAAGGGTGAATACTGTATGGCATCATTCTTATGTAGGGAAAAAAAAAAAAATCAAACTCATAGAAACAGAGAATAAAATGGTGGTTGCCAGGGACTGGAAGGTGGGTGAAATTGAAAGATGTTGGTGGAATAATACAAACTGCTAGTTGCAGAATAAATAACATTTGAGGATCTACTGTATATCATGAAAACTAGAGTTTAATTAATTTAATTGTGGTAATCATTTCATTACATATGTGTGTGTGTGTGTTTGTGTGTGTTAGTCACTCAGTCATGTCCAACTCTTTGCAACCCCATGGACTGTAGCCCACCAGGTTCCCCTTTCTATGGAATTCTCCAGGCAAGAAGAGTGGAGTGGGTTGCCATTACCTTCTCCAGTGTTCATTATGTATAGGTATATCATCACCATGTTGTACTCCTTACGTATATATATATATAGTTTTATTTGTCAACCTTAATAAAATCAATTACTAGAGAACATAGAACATTTCATAGAGGTTAGAAACAAGTTGACAAAACAGGATAATGCTAAGAAGGCAGGGCACTTCAGGGAGCATGAGAAGGTGCTCAGTTCAGTTCAGTTCAGTAGCTCAGTTGTATCCGATTCTTTTCAACACTATGGACTGCAGCACGCCAGGCTTCCCTGTCCATTACCAACACCCAGAGCTTACTCAAACTCACATCCATAGAGTTGGTGATACCATCCAACCGTCTCACCCTCTGTCATCCCCTTCTCCTCCTGCCTTCAATCTTTCCCAGCATCAAGGTCTTTTCCAGTGAGTCAGTTCTTCACATCAGGTGGCAAAAGTACTGGAGTTTCAGCTTCAGCATCAGTTCTTCCAATGAATATTCAGGACTGATTTCCTTTAGGATGGACTGGTTGAGTCTCCTTGCAGTCCAAGGAACTCTCAAGAGTCTTCTCCAACACCACAGTTCAAAAGCATCAATACTTCAGTGCTCAGCTCTCTTTATAGTTCAACTCTCACATCCATACATGACCACTGGGAAAACCATAGCTTTGACTAGATGGACCTTTGTTGGCAAAGTAATGTCTCTGCTTTTTAATATGCTGTCTAGTTTGGTCATAACTTTTCTTCCAAGGAGCAAGATAGCTTCTTTCTCAGGCGGTTGGTTAATATCAAGAACTGTATTTCTAGGCTCCTTCAGTGAAGCCCAGATTTGATGTGAAACCATTTCAGTGCCCTTATTCACCAGTTGCTATGTGGGGATATAGGTGACAAAAGTCAGAGGAGAATCAGGCTTATAATTTTAAACAGAAAGAAACTATGCAGTTGGAAAACAGAGGGAAAAAATCTCTAGTTTTAGAAGACTGTCCAGCTGGAGAGACATTTTGAGACTGAATCAAGTCCCAGATAATTTTCTTGGAATTCTGGGATGATCATTTAATAAACAATCAACATTGATGTACAAGTAACAAGTAGCTACATGATATTTCTGCCATAATTTAGTAACTAAAATTAGTGTCTTGTGCAACATGAAACAACAGACTGGTTCCAAATAGGAAAAAGAGTACGTCAAGGCTGTATATTGTCACACTGATTATTTAACTTATATGCAGAGTACATCATGAGAAACGCTGGACTGGAAGAAACACAAGCTGGAATCAAGATTGCTGGGAGAAATATAAATAACCTCAGATATGCAGATGACACCACCCTTATGGCAGAAAGTGAAGAGGCACTAAAAAGCCTCTTGATGAAAGTGAAAGTGGAGAGTGAAAAAGTTGGCTTAAAGCTCAACATTCAGAAAACTAAGATCATGGCATCTGGTCCCATCACTTCATGGGAAATAGATGGAGAAACAGTAGAAACAGTGTCAGACTTTATTTTTTTAGGCTCCAAAATCACTGCAGATGGTGACTGCAGCCATGAAATTACTTGGAAGAAAAGTTCTGACCAACCTAGATAGTATATTCAAAAGCAGAGACACTGCTTTGCCGACTAAGGTCCGTCTAGTCAAGGCTATGGTTTTTCCAGTGGTCATGTATGGATGTGAGAGTTGGACTGTGAAGAAGGCTGAGCGCCAATTGATGCTTTTGAACCGTGGTGTTGGAGAAGACTCTTGAGAGTCCCTTGGACTGCAAGGAGATCTAACCAGTCCATTCTGAAGGAGATCAACCCTGGGATTTCTTTGGAAGGAATGATGCTAAAGCTGAAGCTCCAGTACTTTGGCCACCTCATGCAAAGCGTTGACTCATTGGAAAAGACTCTGATGCTGGGAGGGATTGGGGGCAGGAGGAGAAGGGGACGACAGAGCATGAGATGGCTGGATGGCATCACTCACTCGATGGACGTGAGTCTGAGTGAACTCTGGGAGATGGTGATGGATAGGGAGGCCTGGCGTGCTGCAATTCATGGGGTCGCAAAGAGTCAGACACGACTGAGCTACTGAACTGAACTGAACTGAATTGTTTAAGTCATTGTAGACATATTTTTTTCAATATACATATGTTATCTTCATCTTTAAAATGATAATTTTTCTTTATACTGTCTTTGTAGACATTTAGTATCATTAGGAAGACAAGAGACTTATAACATTATTCATTCCTGATTCCCATTTCCTAATCTCCAGTGATTCTCTTTTTTTTATCCTCAAAGAAATAGTCCCAAGGAATGAGTCACATGCAGAAGTTCATAAGGGTAGTTAAACCTCACTTTTGTAAGCAGTGAGGTTTTTTGTGAACCTTACAATCTGTGTTCAAGGAGAAGCTAAGTAATCAGTGAATGAAGACTACATAATTAAATAGTTCTGCAGTTAATACCCTTCTGCTTTCTGTAGAAGGGAGTTAAGAGACATGTAGAATATATATACATAAAATTTGGCATTGAGTTATCTGACAAATATATAGATATGAATATAGCCATAGATAGTATCAGCATTGATGCACTGCAAATTCTTTAGACTCTAAATTCATAAAGATGATAAATATATTTTTCTTATTCAGAAAGACCTGGAGCTGACTGTGGCTCAAATTATCAGCTCCTTACTGAAAAGTTTAGGCTTAAATTGAAGAAGATAAGGAAAACCACTAGACCATTCAGGTATGATCTAAATAAAATCCCTTATGATTATATAGTGGCAAGTAGATTCAAGGGATTAGAGCTGGTAGACAGAGTATGTGCCCAAAGAACTATGGAAGGAGGTTCATAACATTGTAAAGGAGGCAGTGACTAAAAACATCCCAAAGAAAAAGAAATGCAAGAAGGCAAAATGGTTCTCTGAGAAAGTCTTACAAACAGCTGAGAAAAAAAGAGAAGTAAAAGGCAATGGAGAAAGGGAAAGATATTCGCAACTGAATGCAGAGTTCCAGAGAATAACAAAGAAGGATAAAAAAGTCTCCTTAAGTGAACAATGCAAAGAAATAGATGAAAACAATAGAATGGGAAAGACTAGAGATCTCTTCATAAAAACTGAAGATACCAAGGGAACATTTCATGCAAAGATGGGTGCAATAAAGGACAGAAATGGTATGAACCTAACAGAAGCAGAAGAGATTAAGAAGAGGTGGCAAGAATACACAAAAGAACTACACAAAAAAGATCTTCATGACCCAGATAATCACGATGGTGTGATCACTCACCTAGAGCCAGACATCCTGGAGTGTGAAGTCAAGTTGGCCTTAGGAAGCATTACAACAAACAAAGCTAGTGGAGGTGATGGAATTCCAGTTGAGCTATTTCAAATCCTAAAAGACAATGCTGTGAAAATGCTGCACTCAATATGCCAGCAAATTTGGAAAATGCACCAGTAGCCACAGGACTGGAAAGTGGCAATTTTCATTCCAATCCCAAAGAAAGGAAACACTGAAGAATGTTCAAACTACCATATAGTTGAATTCATTTCACATGCTAGCAAGGTTATACACAAAATCATTCAAACTAGGCTTCAATAGTAGGTGAACTGAGAATTTTCAGAGGTACAAACTGGACTTAGAAAAGCCAGAGGAACCAGAGATCAAATTGCCAACAACCGCAGGGTCATAGAAAAAGCAAGGGAATTCCAGCAAAGCATCTGTTTCACTGACTACTCTAAAGCTTTTGAATGTGTGGATCACAACAATCTGTGGAGAATTCTTAAAGAGATGGAAATACCAGAATAACTTACCTGCTTCCTGAGAAACCCATATGCAGGTCAAGAAGCAACAGTTAGAAATGGATATGGAACAAGAGATCATGGTTCAAAACTGGAAATGTAATACATCATGGCTCTATATTTTCACCCTCATTATTTAACTTATATGCAGAGTATATCATGTGAAATACTGTACTGGATGAATAACAAGCTGGAATCAAGATTATTGGGAGAAATCAACAACTTCAGATATGCATATGATACCACTCTAATGGCAGAAAGTGAAGAGGAACTAGAGAGCTTCTTTTTGAGGGTGAAAGAGAAGACAGAAAAAGCTGGCTTAAAACTTAACTTTCAAAACATGAAGACCATGGCATCTAGTCCCATTACTTCGTAGCAAACAGGTGAGAAAAAAGTGGAAACATGGCAGATTTTATTTTCTAAGGCTCTAAAATCACTACAGACACTGACTGCAGCCACAAAATTAAAAGATGTTTGCTTCTTGGAAGAAAAGCTATGGCAAACCTAGACAGCATATTAAAAAGTAGAGACATTTTGCCAGCAAAGGTCTAAATAGTCAAGGCTATAGTTTTTCCAGTAGTCATGTACAGATGTGAGAGCTGGACCATAAAGAAGGTTGAGTGCTGAAGAATTGCTGCTTTCAAATTGTGGCCCTAGAGAAGACCTGAAAGTCCCTTGGACAGCAAGAAGATCAAACCAGTCAATCCTAAAGGAAATCAACCCTGGATATTCCCTGGAAGGACTGATGCTGAAGCTCAAGCTCCAATACTTTGACTACCCAATGTGAAGAACTGACTCATTAGAAAGACCCTGATGTTGGGTAAGATTGAGGGCAGGAGGAGAAGTGGGCCACAGAGGATGAGATGGTTGGATGGCCTTGCCAACTCATTGGACATAAGTTTGAGCAACCTCTGGGAGATAGTGAAGGTCAGGGAAGTCTGGCATGCTGCAGTCCATGAGTTCACAAATAACTAGACACAACTTAATGACTGAACAACTGAACAATTCAGAAAGAAGAATATTGTTAAACTTTTGAGCAACTTAATTCACATTTTTTAAACCTTAAATTTCTTACCTTCAGTGAAGATGCAGAGTGTACTTCTTTTGTTTCAAAAAGCCCTATTCCAAAATATCACTTGCTTAAATAACTGCCTTATATCAGAACACTGGCACATTTCTAAATGAGATTTTCAGAAAAACATTGTTGTCTACAATGAAATGAAACTATTTAAGTCAAACCATTTGCTCTTTAGACTGAAGAAAACAAATCCTACTATGATCTAGCCAACTGGATGCAGTAAGATACAGAACACTAGCTAACCATTCATCCTCATAGCTACTAATTTTCCTATATAATTGGGTGGATGATTCCCTGGGTGACTATACAAAACTAAACACCACTGCATAAACTAAAACTTTCAAATTCAAATAGGGACAAATCTAGGTATCTAGGATACTTCATATCAGTTTTCTTGTTAAAATTAGCAGCAGTATCTCAATACTTTATGAATGTAATCAGTTCAAATTTTGGCTTCTAATACCATTTATAATATTAAATGAATTATAATAACTAGCTCAGCTCAGTAACTAGAAATTTCTTCATATTGCCAGAGCTAAAATAAGGTGAATGTTCTAGAATATTGCTATGCAAAGTGTTGTCCATAGACCAACACCATAGATATCACTTGGGTCCTTGTTAGGAGATCCCAGGCTTCTGGACTGAAAATATGCATTTTTCAAAATATGCATAGGATTTCAAATATGCATTTTAACAAGGTCCCCAGGTTATTTGTATGTACTGCAAAGTTTGAGAAGGAATGTCTTAGGAGACATAGATAAACATATATTCTGCTCCTTCCTGTCAATTTCCTCTAATGCAAATCTCTGAAACATCTCCATTTCCACTCCTTCAGCCACTAGTTATTCACATACATCTTGTTTACAAAGATTCCCTGGGTTCATTTACTTGTTATAATCCTCCTTTCTTGATTGACTATCTAGGTTCCTATCCATTCTCTGAGTCCAGAATCAATCTCTACTTCCCTCATGCCTTGTCGGTTTTCTTTGGTTTATCTACACTATCCTCTGCCTCTCCATGTTTTCCCCACTGCTGGCACAGGCATACTTAATTTGAATTACCTTCATGACCTATATAAGACCATACTTTTTCATTATGTTCAAATATACTGAAGTACAGACTTCAATATTAAAGAGAAAAACTTGTGAGAGATTTTTTAAAACTGCTTTAATGTGCACCTAACATTTTGAAGAATAACGAACATTCTTTGCCATGCCAAAGACTTTGCTACTTTAGAAGCAGAAATACAGATATAATCTCTTTAAAGACACTATGCCAAATAATTTTTAAAATGAAAAGGAACAATCACAGAATTTAACAGTGATGTTATTATATTTCAGTTCCAAAAGTCAGTGTTGATTGCTCAAGCATGCTTTGTGTTTCCATTTCTGGTATTTTGAAAAATTGATAGACCAGTGCTGACTGGAGTGCAGTCAAAGTCGGTATTGATTCAAAGCTATTTATCAATAGCTACTAGCAGTTTGTGAATCAAACCACAACTTACTTCCTGAAAAATTACATCTAACATGTTTGATGGAGAGAAAAAAAATTTATTGTTTTTTGAATTGCTTTTATTTCAGTATTCAGAATTAATTTTTTTTTTCTTGACCAAATGGAGACATTTTGTTGTTGTTGTTTTAGTCACTAAGTCATGTCCCACTCTTTGAGACCCCATGGACTGTAGCCTACCAAGCTACTCTGTCCATGAGATTTCCCAGGCAAGAATACTGGAGTGGGTTGTCATTTCCTTCTCTAGGAGATCTTTGTAACTCAGGGATCAAACATATGTCTCCTGCTTGGCAGGCAGATAATGGAGACATATATTGGTACAAAATTTACCAAATATTTTTATTTTAAATGTAACAAAATACAATGATAAAATGAGGTACCTATATATTAATTGATTTCTGTACCATATCTGTCACTCTTACAAATCTATGTTAGTTATTTATATTGATGCCTTTATTTTTTGCAGCTTATTTTGTCTTTCTACCTTCTACTAATTAAGTGTATTTAAGGCTTGCTTATGAAGAACAATAAACCATAGATATAGTTCTTGTCTGTAGATGAAACCACAATCAGGCAGCCAGGAGACTTAATTCAAGTTGAGGTCTTGAGCTCTGACAAGTAGGAAATCATTTCTGATCATCAGACTCATAATTCTCAAATTTAAGGGCTCATAGACATTTATATGGTCTGTGGAAAACTCTTGATTTCCTCCCATAGCTAAGATGTTCAACCCTTTCAAATTTGGGAGAAGGTATTTTCAAAGTGTTTCTTTGTGTGTGTGTGTGTGTGTGTGTGTGTGTGTATGAAAACTCTTTTTTTTTTTCCAGCAATGTTTTCCTGCTACACTTAGTTTATTGCTCTGGATTTCTGGGCATAGAGCCTACTTTGATTGTATTTTTGTTTATATTCATCATCTTTATTTCTATTTTTAGGGCTGAAGCTTCATAACTATATTATTACACACTACAAAATTGGCTAATACTATAAAATTGATTTTCTATATTTGTACATTCCTTGAAAACCTTGGGTGTTTACTGCAATTAGTCTAATTCTTCAAATCTGAGTTGTCACCTCCTCCTTTGCCTGAAGCACAGCAGCAGGAAGTACAAATCACACTCAACAGCTTGACACCAGGAGGAAGAAACAAATACCTCTGCATATAATTTACACATCTGACAGTGTGACACCCATACAGAATGGAAGAAGACAGCTTTTATGTTAGAGAATCTTGGCATTCTTTCTAGTAATTAGGACAGCAAAAAAATCAGCTTGTCTTTTACCAGCAGAAAGGGATTTCAAAGACACATTCTGATTGGCTTCTCTTTATGGCCGCTACACTTAGCGCAGGGCCTGGTGTAGAATGGGTGCTCAATAAATCTTTACTGAGCAAATGAATTGATGTTATTTTGAATAAAAGTGCATTGTTAAAAATCATAATAACTCCATGTAAGGAGTTTGGAAGTCTTTTCCATCCTTGTAATCACACACATCCACAAAAGCTGGGCAAACTAAAAATCAATACATTTTATTGCATTCATTAGAGAACTGAAGTTATAGGGCAGATAGCCACACTGACATATGTTGCAAAAGAAATCAGGGAGTCACAGCTGAGATCTGCTTACCTAGAGTGAAAACTTCTGGAGTCATAAACTGGGAGGAAGAATTAAGTGGTTATTTTGACTAATTGCTAGAGGCTGAGTATTGTTTAGGCTAAGAGAAAGGCTGTATATTGTCACCCGGCTTATTTAACATATATGCATAGTACATCATGCTGGACTGGATAAATCCCAAGCTGGAACCAAGATTGCCAGGAGAAATATCAATAACTTCAGATATGCAGATAACACCAATTTATTGGCATCTAGTCCCATCACTTCATGGCACATAGATGGGGAAAAATGGAAACAGTCTTTATCTTCTCAGGCTGCAAAATTACTTCAGTAGTCATACATGGATGTGAGTGTTGGATCATAACAAAGGCTGAGTGCCAAAGTATTGATGCTTTCAAACTGTGGTACTGGAGAAAACGCTTGACTCTGAGAGATAGTGAGGGACAGGGAAGCCTGGTGTGCTGCAGTTCATGGGGTTACAAAGAGTTGGACATGACTTGAGACTGAACAAGAGTGAGAAACTCCTGGGGGCTGCACTCTTAGAGGGACCCCTATACTTTTGCCAGGAATCTCACCAGTTTCTCTCTGTGAATATTTGAAAACATATCCCCTCATGAACCTGAGAGGTGAGGGGAAACTAATCTTTGTAAAATAAGCCCAGAACTTTCTTTTTAGCAAAGGGCTACTCTCCAGGGGGGAAGACTACCAGAGCCTTGTCCCATGGCCATGGAAAAAGATATTCTTCTCACTCCAGTTTCCTCTAGCCTCCCTGTCTTACCCGATGGGTTAAGGGCTGAGAGACCGTGCAAAAAGAAACACTTGTGAAAGTCACAGGGCAAACTCAGATGCTCACTAAAAGACAGATATTAAATTGGAAGGTTATAGAAGGGTTCCCTATAGCTGACTATCACATCAATAGGGCTCCAGTGTAACAATAATGTATCACTACTGAGAGAGCTGCATGACACAGATTCCCTTTGAGGAGGAATATAAATAGAAGTTCAAAGTCAGAAGGAGAAACAAAAATAAAATTACTAGAGGCCTCTGACACCTACAGCTATAGCAAACATTAAAGTCCAACTCCCATCCGGATTACCACATACCATTATTCACCTCCGTTTCTGTTACCTGATAAAACATGTCTAGCTTTGAACAACAAAACATTACTAGGTACACCAAAAGGTTAGGGGAAAAAAAAAAAAAACAAGCAAAACAACTCACAGTCTAAGGAGACAAAGAAAGTATCAGAAGTACAGTCAGATATGGCATACATGTAGCATTCTCAAACAGGACATTTAAAATTACTGTGATTATTAGAAGTATTCTAATGGAAAGTGCACAAAATTCAAGAAATTTAGGTTATATAAATTGAGAGACAGAAATCCTAGGAAGGAATCAAAAAAAAAAAAAGTTAGAAATTAAAAAAAAAAGCAAACCTAAAACAGAATGCTTTACTTCCAGGAACTCATTAGCAGACTGGACACAGGTGAGGAAAGAATCGGTGAGCATGAAAAAAGGTCAAGAGAAGCTTTCTGGAGAAGGCAATGGCAACCCACTCCAGTACTCTTGCCTGGAAAATCCCATGGATGGGGGAGCCTGGTGGGTTGCAGTCCATGGGGTCGAGAAGAGTCAGATATGACTGAGCGACTTCACTTTCCCTTTTCACTTTCATGCATTGGAGAAGGAAATGGCATCCCACTCCATTGCTCTCGCCTAGAGAATCCCAGGGACGGAGGAGCCTGGTGGCTATGGGGTCGCACAGAATCAGACACGACTGAAGCAGCAGCAGCAGCAGAAACTTCCTAGAGTGTAAAAATGAATTTAAAAAAAAGAAGAAGAAGACTAAACATAGCAGGACATCCAAGAACTTTGGGGCAATTTTTAAAAGATGTAACATATACATATCTAGAATGCTAAAAGAGAAAATAGAAAAAAAAAAAAGGAATGTTTAAGTGATAATACAAGTATTAATGAAGTACAATGGTCAACAAAAAAAATAATGACCAAGAACTTTTCAAATTAATGACAAACATCAAAGCACAAATTCAGGAAACTCAGAGAACACGGTGCTGAACAGATAGCAACAAGCTGCACTGAGGCACATCATATGCAAATAGCAGGAAACAAAAAGGAAAGAGAAAATCTTTTTCAGAGAAAGTCAGAGAAAGATTTTGCTACCTACTGAGAAACAAGGAGAGAAAATATGCTGCCAAGAAGAGATGGAATGAAATATTTAGAGAGTTGAGAGAGAGAGACAAAAAATGTAGAATTCAATATGTAGTGAAGTTGTCCTTTAAAAGTGAGTGAGAAAGATTTTTTCCAACAAACAAAAATTGAGGGAATTTATTGCCTGCTGATCTGTCTTGAAAAAATTGTTAAAATATTTTATTTAGGCAGTAATAAAATTATATTGGTCATAAGGTAGATCTAATTTTTATAAAGGAATAATATTGAAGAAGGAATAAATGAAGCCACAGAGCAACTGCTGCATGAAAATAATTTGCCTGATGAAATGCTACAAAATATGTTCAATTCGGTATTTAAAAAATCAATAATAGACTTTGAAATTAGAACTATTTATATTAGGATCAGTGATCTAGAATATGTAAAGAACTTAGGATACTACCTGTGCTTGATTATGCATGCAACATAATTTTGTTCGATTTCTTAATTAAAGCATTGTTGATAGCCCGTCTTGATAGTAACACAATACTTAGGTAAAATAAAGGAGATGTATAAAACAGTTCCAGAAATATATGTATATATGGTGTAAGCCTCAGTAATATTGCTGTTTAAAAAAAAAAAAAGTAGTCAGTGATTTCTAATTGTTTGCAAACACTAACCTAAATAACCTAGAAAAAGTATCTTTCTCATTTTTAATAAGCTAAATAACATATAAATATAAATGGAGCAATAATGGAGGAAAAAAGAAGCTACTTGTGAGAACTAATGGGATTCAAGAAGATAAATAAGGCAAAGTAGTGGAATTCTCCAGGCAAGAATACTGGACTGGGTTGGCATGCCCTCCTCCAGGGGATCTTCCTAACCCAGGGATTGAACCTGGGTCCCTGAATTGCAGGTAAATTCTTTACCATGTGAGCCACCAGGGAAGCCCCAAACTAAAACACAGGTAGCTTTAATTCATGAAATTTAATGAGTAACATGAAAGCTTATTTCATAATTCCAATAGTCAATAAAAATACATGACTACAGAAGGATTACTGATGGATTATGTGCATGGGCTAAAGGATCTGAATGGAAATAGATTTCATTTCTTTCAACTACACTCAGTTCAGTTCAGTCACTCAAGTTGTGTCCAACTCTTTGGGACCTTATGGATCGCAGCACGCCAGACCTCCCTGTCCATCACCAACTCCTGGAGTTTACTCAGACTCCTGCCCATTGAGTCAGTGATGCCATCCAACCATCTCATCCTCTGTCATCCCCTTCTCCTCCTGACTTCAATCTTTCCAAGCATCAGGGTCTTTTCCAATGAGTCAGTTCTTTGCATCAGGTGGTCAAATAATTTGAGTTTTAGCTTTCCAATGAACATTCAGGATTGATCTCCTTCAGGATGGACTGGTTGGATCTCCTTGCAGCCTAAGGGACTCTCAAGAGTCTCCTCCAACACCACAGGTTAAAAGCATCAATTCTTTGGTGCTCAGCTTTCTTTACAGTCCAACTCTCATGTCCATATTTGACTAATGGAAAAATTATAGCTTTGACTAGATGGGCTTTTGTTGACAAAGTAATGTCTCCACCATCTGCAGTGATTTTGGAGCCAAAAATTAAGTCTGACACTGTTTCCATTGTTTCCCCATCTATTTGCCATGAAGTGATGGGAACAGATGCCATGATTTTAGTTTTCTGAATGTTGAGCTGTAAGCCAACTTTTTCACTCTCCGCTTTCACTTTTATCAAAAGATTCTTTAGTTCTTCTTTGCTTTCTGCCGTAAGGGTGGTGTCATCTGCATATCTGAGGTTACTGATATTTTTCCCAGTAATCTAGATTAAAGCTTGTGTTTCATCCAGCCCAGCATTTCTCATGATGTACTCTGCATATAAGTTAAATAAGCAGTGTGACAATATACAGCCTTGACGTACTCCTTTCCCCATTTGGAACCAGTCTGTTGTTTCATGTCCAGTTCTAACTGTTGCTTCCTGACCTGCATACAGATTTCTCAAGAGGCAGGTCAGGTGATCTGGTTTCCCATCTCTTGAAGAATTTTCCACAGTTTCTTGTTATCCACACAGTCAAAGGCTTTGGCATAGTCAATAAAGCAGAAATAGATGTTTTTCTGAAACTCTCTTGCTTTTTCCATGATCCAGTGGATGTTGGCAATTTGACCTCTGGTTCCTCTGCCTTTTCTAAATCCAGCTTGAACATCTGGAAGTTCATGGTTCACATACTGTTGAAGCCTGGCTTGGAGAATTTTGAGCATTACTTTGCTAGTGTGTGAGATGAGTGCAATTGTGCGGTAGTTTGAGCATTGTTTGGCATTGCCTTTCTTTGGGACTGGAATGAAAACTGACCTTTTCCAGTCCTGTGGCCACTGCTGAGTTTTCCAGATCTCCTGCCCAGCCTTGTTTAACTCAATGAAACTATGAGCCATGCCATGTAGCACCACCCGAGACAGATAGGTCATGATGGAGAGTTCTGACAAAACGTGATCCACTGGAGAAGGGCATGGCAAACCACTTCGGTATTCTTGCCTTGAGAACCCCAGAACAGTATGAAAAGGCAGAAAGACAGAACACTGAAAGATGACCTCCCCAGGTTGGCTGGTGCCCAATATGCTACTGGAGATAAGTGGAGAAACAGCTCCAGAAAGAATGAACAGATGGAGTCAAAGCAACAACAACACCCAGTTGTGGATGTGACTGGCTATGGAAGTAATGTCCAATGCAGTAAAGAGCAGTATTGCATAGGAACTTGGAATGTTAGGTCCATGAATCAAGGCAAATTGGAAGTGGTCAACTACATTACTCCTTTAAAATAACTTAAAACGTTTAAGTCAGCAATTAAATACAAAATATGATTTGAGATTCACTTAATCACACTGCCCCAGCCTTCTCCTCCAAAAATGATATTTATAAGTAATAAATAAAGTTTTAAGTAGTTTTGCACAGTTTTTCACTGAAACTTTTCCCTAGGGTAACAGTTCACTTTTAGATGAATTAAAAGCATAATTCCATCAGTAGCCCCAATTGGACGCCTAATGTTTACAGGATGCTCTGTCCAAGCTAAAGAATATCATGCAAAGACAGTGATCCTTATCTTCATGATCCAGGAGAGGATTTTCCAAAAGCTTGTAAAAATGACATCAGTTAAGAAAGATTATCAAGGCAATTAATAAGAAGGTGAAGCCTAATAAAGTGAAAGTGGAAAGCAAAGTACAAAAACAGAGGTTTATATTAATACATTTATCTGGGAAGGTTTCCTGAAAAATCTAACTTTTGAGTCAGATTTTTAAAAATCATCATAACTTCCTCCAAACAGTTCTGCATAATTTTTATTTTATTTTAGAAAAAAGAATACTTCAGTCGCTTTAATTTTATTCTTAATCCAAGATTATAAAGTACACTAATGAAATTGTTCATGTGGGCCTAACTTTTAGTACATGTCCATACTATTAACAGAAGGACTTTTCTATAAATATCTATCTCTAATATTAAAAGCCAGATTAAAAAAAAGTCCATATATTTTGGCTGCCTATATTAAATAAGAAAAAGCATTGCATTGTGTGTGTGTGTGTGTGTGTACGTGTATGTGAAAGTATGAGGCCTTAACTGAATTATGCTTTACTTAAAATAGCAGAACTATGTGGGAATTTCAGTAATGAGGTAAAATTGAAATAAAATTTATCTTGAAAAAGGAAAGTTTATAAATTATAAATGTAAGAGAAAAATTCATAATCAGCACTGGATAGCCTTCTAACAGGCAAGTAATAAAAATTAAGACTACATTTTTAAACAGAAAACACACATATAAACATATAGGCTGAAGAATTCAACTGGTTGGCTTAGAAAGAATACCAAATGGAATGATTGGCTCCGAAATTCAGGATGTTCTGTGCTTAGTTGCTCAGTTGTATCTGACTCACTGTGACCCCATGGACTGTAGCCCACCAGGCTCCTCTGTCCATGGGGATTTGCCAGGCAAGAATACTGGAGTGGGTTGCCATGCCCTCCTTCAGGGGATTTTCTCAACCCAGGGATCAAATCCAGGTTTCCTGCATTGCAGGTGGATTCTTTACTGTCTGAGCCACTAAGGAAGTCCATGAATACTGGAGTGGGTAGTCTGTCCCTGCTTCAGGGGATCTTCCCAACCCAGGAATCGAACTGGGGTCTCCTGAATTTCAGGTGGATCTTTACCAGCTGAGCTACCAGGGAATGTTATTTCAAATGGAAAGATGTAAGGAATTTAACCAGTCACAGCCTGAATTCAAGATTAAAATTGGGGGTAGGGATAGACGACGGGGAGGTAAAACTTGAGGCAGAGCCATACAAACAAGACACTGCTGTTAATAAAGAGACAAAGTTAAAAACTGCTGGTTTGTGTGGAGATCCAAAAAAAGAAGATATAGTCACTAGACTTAACATGGGACAGGGATCATGAAGGAGAGATCATAAATAAAGGTGCCAGTGATGGAGGACCACTGTTAAGTACTTCCAGTTGTATGAGACAAGAGGAAGACACACAGGTTAAACCATCTATACGGGTGGTGGTGTTGAGGTCTGCTAGTCATGAGGTCTGCTGCCCACAGTGAGACCACAGTGAACACCGACAGCAGTCCTCAGCAGGAAGTCTTGGAATATTAATGATTCAAGTTTTTCCCCAGATTGAGGAAATAATAAAAAGTGTTTCCTCTTTTTAGAAAGCAACCTTACGATGAAACACTTGAGAAAGGATATTCAGGCAAATGAGTTACATTGCCTGAAAAACTATAAAATCCTCATCCAGTCCTTCTTTCTTTTTTTTGATTCTTCCTCTACTCTTGAGACTCCTTTTTTAAAAAAAATTTTTTTTGGAATTTTCTCAGGAGTACAGTTGAGAAAATGCTGTGAAACAGAAGAAGCATTAACTTTCTATGGCTTGGACTTGTTAACATAAAAATAGTAAAAAGTCTTGCTTTTGCTGGACCAAGGTAACACTGACACTCTGTTCCATGGCATAGCAATATACTCTTATCCCTTATGGAACAGTAGAAATGTTAGTATTAATTTATTTAAGCAGATTTACTTTGAATAAAGATGCTAGAATACTGCATTAGTTAGCATAAACTGTACAAATAACTAGCAATACCTGTTTATTCTGTTACAGACTGATAATTTGCTGAAATATGCAGCAATGTGGGAAGGGATGGTAGAAAGAGTCTATTAACATGTGGCCTGTAAAAATGACAAAATATTTCTCTAAATTAGTACTTTTACATAGGAGTGAAATAAAATGCTAATATACCTCATGGAGCATATTTGCTCCCTGTCTCTCTCCTGAAAAGCTGAGATACCAAAACTCAATTTTCTTTGTATTTCTTAAGATTTTGAACTCTAGTGATCCCCATCTCTACTCTGGCCTTTAGCTTTATAAGTTAGCAAACAACCCTCCAGCAATGCCTTCAAAAGACTATAATTACAAATATAGCATAAGACTGTCCATTTTCAACATTTTTAAAATTGTTGTTTTTAGAAAGCAATTGCTTTTGCTTCCACCCCACCCCCTACCCCAATGCTCAATGCAATCTATACTGCCCGGAAGCCAGACTTTAAATGAAACAGATGCTCCAAGTCTAAACTCTGCAGTGATGGTAAAGTTGTTTCCTAGCAACACAAAGTTATGAAAACTTCAAGAGCACCACTTCACTCAATACAGTTTCTACCATTTAGTTTCATGTACTCAGTGGTTTATTATAAAGAGAATCAAGTCAAAATCAATTGATCCTGCATTAATAAAAAAGAAAAAAAAACATTGCATTGATTCTAAATGACAGATACTTTCAAACCTTGGACAGAAAAATCAGGCTTCATACATTACTTTAAAGAAGGTTTTCATAATGAAATTTAGGAAGGGCTATATAGAAAGGGGATAGATTTAGGCTGTAAGTGTATCCAAACAGATACTTTATTTTAAAACATCTAGACATTTTTCCAGTGGTCATGTATGGATGTGAGAGTTGGACTGTGAAGAAAGCTGACCACCGAAGAATTGATGCTTTTGAACTGTGGTGTTGGAGAAGACTCTTGAGAGTCCCTTGGACTGCAAGGAGATCCAACCAGTCCATCCTAAAGATCAGTCCTGGGTGTTCTTTGGAAGGACTCATGCTGAAGCTGAAACTCCAGTACTTTGGCCTCCTCATGCGAAGAGTTGACTCATTGAAAAAGACTCTGATGCTGGGAGGGATCAGGAGCAGGAGGAGAAGGGGACGACAGAGCATGAGATGGCTGGATGGCATCACTGACTCAATGGATGTGAGTCTGAGTGAACTCTGGGAGCTGGTGATGGACAGCAAGGCCTGGCGTGCTGCGATTCATGGGGTCGCAAAGAATCGGACAGGACTGAGTGACTGAACTGAAGTGAACTGAAGACATTCTGAAGAAGTGGCTAACTTAATCCAGGCAAGTGAAATTGTGTTTAATTGAAATGCTCTATACAGGTATCCCCAAATCTTTTGGTTTTAGAACCCCTGTAGATTCTTAAAAATTACTGGGTATCCTGAAGAACTGTTGTTTATATGGGTCATGTCTATTAGCACTACATTTGAAGTTAAAACTTAGAGATTCTGTTTTCACTTATTCATTTTGAAATGAACATATAAGTAATATATTTTATGAAAAATTTCAAAACAAAAACAAAGATAGGTTAATAAGATAACTGGTGCTGTTTCATACTTTAATATCTCCTTAAGGTTTGACTTAATAGAAGACAGCAAGTTCTTTTCTTCAGTGTTTACTGTGTTGTAATATCACACATCATAAAGCCCTTAGAAAATTCTACTGTGTACTACCTTCTCCTTCTCCTCCTCTTTCTTCTTCTCCTATTTAAATTGTTTGAACTGTCCTTTGAGAAATGCATCAATAAGTATGTTTCTTCTTTGTATAAAAGGATTATTTCCTTGTATAAGAATTTCCTTTCATAAGAAGATGATTTTGTTTTTCTTGGCCATTGAAATTAGGCAAGAGGGTGAAGTGATTATATTTCAGATTCATAGTCAGGCTTCCTTGGTTGGAGGTTCACTGCTCTCTTGCTCTATGACCCTGATTAAGTTTAAGTTTCCCTTATATCATTTATAAAATGGGTCTAATAGCAACATTATGCCTACAGTTCTATCAAGAGGATTAGGTAGGAAGTAAGTGAAAAATGACGCTCCCTGGTGGTCTAGTCAGAGAAGCCTTTCTTCTGGAGAAGAAAATGGCTACCTGCTCAAATATTCTTGCCTGGAGAATCCTATGGACAGAGGAGCCTGGCGGGCTACAGTCCATGGGGTCACAGAGTTGGACATGACTGAGTGACTAACACTTTCACTTTCAAATGGAAAACACTTGGTTTATTTCCAGCCCGTAAACATAATCACTGGATAAAAATTGTCTGCTTTTATCTCGATTTTAAGATTGCAAAATATAACACTAAGATAAACATATTAATAAATCACTCAAATAACTATCACTTCCACCCTAACCCCATTCCTAAAAAAAAAAAAAAAGAAAGAAATAGCATGAACCTGGGATTATCGGATACGTAAGACTTTTATGTAGAGTTGAAGTTTGCTTTATTTTTTTAATATTAAGGAAAGCATCTGAAACTATGTGCTAATTCTTTCTTATGTGTTTCTTTCCTAACACAATGTCTCTTAATATGATCTAGTAGAGAAAAAGAAGGGTGAAGATTGGTGCCTTTGCTTAAAGAAACTATGGAAATAAGTACTAATCCAAATAATTTGAAAAAGGCATAGAAGCACACAGTTTGGTTTTATTGAATGATTTCTTGTAATTGGTAGATTTATGCTTGCTTTGACCTTTGTTCTGGTTTATATAATGACTCAAAAATTACCACAAGTTTTAATCACATGCTGATTTCCCTTACTCAGTGGATCAGTTCCAACCACACCATCAGTAGTACACTCTTTTATAGCAGTTGCAAGAAGGATCATGCTTGCAACATGAATATCATCTTTCATTCCGTAATTTCAAAGCACTCTCAGTATTAGCTCAGTTCTCATAACAACTTTGTGGCTAGATATGCAGTAAATATTTCTTCTTTTTGCCTTGGGACATAGCTAAAGAGAGTAATAGCCTGAGATTGCACAAGGTTTTGCAAAGAGCCAATAGGGGATTCCTGAACTTCACAGTAAATGTTGCTTCTTCAGAGGAAAATAAATTGATGTTATTGAAAATGAAATCTTTAAAAAGGGAACTTATATGTTTTTGAACGTTAAACACTGGTAAAAATATAAAACAATGTTAAAAAACACAGTTAAACAGTTCAGCAACAATTATACTCCTTTCATATTAGTCATTTTAAAAATGCTACTACTTATTATAGCAAATCAATTCTGATAGTCTGTTAGATAAATTAGGAGTTAGTAGGATTTTAAGAGCTGGGTATTTAGACTGTATTTAAAAAATATCTTAGAATATCTGAGCGTTGTGTTAGAATAAAAAAGAATGCCTTTTCTGCCACAATATAATAAATTTTATGACATTAAAGTGGAGAATCAAGAAAAATAAAAGCTTCTTGGGCAGCTTCTCATCTATAATCTTTGCGAGAAATAAGCATTGAACTGCTATGTCTTTCTTTGAATGCCATAATTTGGGGTTTCCCGGTGGCTCAGTTGGGAAAGAATCACCTGCAATGCAGGAGACGCAGGAGATGCAGGTTCACTCTATGGGTGGGGAAGATTCTCTGGAGGAGGACATGGCAACCCACTCCAGTATTCGGGCCAGGAGAATCCCATGGACAAAGAAGCCTGTGGGGCTACTACAGTCCATAGTGTTGCAGAGTCAGACACAACTGAAGCAACTGATCACACACACTGTAGTTAGAAGCCGTTTTCAAATTCTGGTATCACAGTTCATGAGATTAATATTCTGAAATACATTTCTGAACTTCAAATTCTTATAAAATAGTATGCTAAACATAAACACTTTGTATTTTATTATAATAATTGAATGAATTAACATATAAAAGAGCCAACAAATCCTCAAAGAAAGCAATTTTTCTTGCTTTTTCCCCTCCTTGCTTTCTTTTTCTTTCCTTCTTTTGTTTACTGCAGATCAGTTATTTTGCCTAATTAAAAATGCAAATAGTAATTAGATTTCATGAACCCCCATGCAGAGCATTAAAAACAAATGTTGAGACCACAATTTTTTCAATTAATTTATAACTTTGCTAAGATATGTATTCTTTTTTAATCATTCCTCAACTATTTTATTTAAGCTAAATTAAATGTAAATTATTTCAAATATCAACAAAAGTATTATCATCATCATTCTAGACTATCATAGATAATGTTACAATTCTATAATAATTCAATAATATATAAATAATAATAGTGTTGGACTACTACTTTACTATATTAATAGTAATATACTTTTATCTCAGTTCTACAGAGGAAAATACTGAGACACTTTTTATACTGAGACACAGTAACTTTTTGAAAGTCACAGAGCTAGTAAATGAGAGTAAGATCCAACCTGAATTTCTCTTGTATCAGTCTGGGCATTTAACTACTGCACTAGATATAACCAATATATTCATAATTTTTGCTTGAAGAACTGCCTCAGAAGTTCAGAAAAATTAAAAGACATTTTTCATACTTTTCAGTTCACTATAGGGAAATTATGAGAATGAACTGGTTTTAGTTTGGAGAAGTTCAGACAATAATACCTTTGAGGTATATACAGTGCACGATTATACCTCCAGTTAGAGATTTCCACTGATAGAAATGACCATCCCAATGTCAATAATCTTGGTAAGAAATTAGATTCAAGGACTAAAATTAGGAACTTGAAGGCATGACGCTGACTGAGCCCAGCAGGGGAAGCCTTCCCTCTGGGCTTTTCTCCTCATGTTTTTCCCTTTCTGGATCTTGCCCAGCAATTCCCTAAATGTACTGAAAACTTACTTTTGCCTAATGGAACCAAGATAAAACTGAAGAAATGGAGCCTGGTGGTACTAGGCAAGTAGATTTCAGAAAACTTTCTAAAAGATATCTTATAACCTGTGGGTTTGAGAGAAGTTTTGGAAATAAAAATGAGGTATAAATTATTTTCTGTGTTATAATTTTCTTGTACTATATAAAGTAAGTATCCTCAAATATGTGTTAACTGTGACCCACCCCTTAGTATATTGTAAGTACAAGTAAGATCAGAGGAATACTTAAACTTGGATTATACAGGTTCAAAGGATCTGTAAACTTTTTAGTAAGTGTAAGTATAAAAGCAAGTAGATGAATAAAGAATATGTAATTATTAATATCAAGAGGCAAGAAGAATTTCCACTTTGGGCCATGATGCAGTAAGAGTTACTGGATTTGTACTTTCACCTTAAACTACAAAAGTAGAGAAAATATAAAATTCTGCTGTGGAATATTAAACAATGGATGATTAATTTTTATGAACGAAAATGGCATTTCTAGAAATTGCCTTGTTGTTCAGTCACTCAGTTGTGTCTGACTCTTTGCGACCCCATGGACTGCAGCCTAGAGCAATGTTTTTTAACTTTGGATCCTACTGACATTTTGGATCAGATAATTATTGGTAGTGGGGGCTGTCTTGTGAATTGCAGGATATTTATCAGCAACATCACTGATTTTAATACTACATGCAGTAGCGCCACTCTAGTTGTAAAAAGCTAAAATGTTACCAGATACTGCAAATATTGGTAGAGGGAAATATCATCTATCTGAAAACTCTGGACTAGAAGAAGTCCCTAGAATGTAGCATAGAGAAGATAAATCCAAGTAGAAGAATGAAGCAACTCTATGATTTAAGAATATATACAGAGAGCAAATGTTGAAAAGTTCAGAGTGACTACAGTTTGAGAAACAGACTATCAGAGAAGAAGGAGCTCAGAGAAAGAGAGAGAGAGACAGAAAAATATACAGAGAGCCCTCATATTTACCTTGAAGTCTCCTAGATCTGATCTGTACCTGTGTGAGAGGAAAATACTTGAACAGGGGAAAAAAAAGTAAATAAGTAAATGGAACAATTTGCTGAATACACCCATATATAGAAGTAGTTTTTCTTCCCATCATCCAGAATTGAAAGACCCTTAAAACATGGGGGGAACCTCAGAAAAGTGCCACATAAATAAAAGGACTAAATTATCCTTCAGTTGGTCAAAATACATTCTAAGAAAGAAAAGCAAGCATTCAATGATTATAAGTAACTTAACTGTACATCAGTGACAATTCAAGATGGTGGTGTAGGAAGACCCTAAACTCACCTCTTCTCACAGACACAGCAAATTTACATCTACATGTAGAATATTTTTCCTCTCAAAAGGACCTGAGAACTAGATGAACAATGACTCCACAAAAAAGGCAAAAGAGACTCATCAAGAAAGGTTGGAGAGGCAGAGACACAGTCTCACCCAAGATACCACTCCAGATGTGGTCACCTACAAATGCGAGGCATCCTGAAAAATACCCTCTTGTTTGTAGGTGGAGTATTTCCTCAAAGAGTGAAAGAATTTTTCCCCATATCAAGCACACTGATCCCAGGGGCTAGCAATGGAGAGTAGTCCCTAAAATGTCTGATTCTGAAAAATCAATGGAGATTAAGTCAAGAGGAATCATAGAAATATAGGAAATGAAGATCTTGCTCCTGAAGGACTCATATGCAAAGCTATTCACCTTTCAGTCCAGCACAAAAGTAACTGATTAAAAAGCATCTAGACCATAAGAAAGGGAGATCTATTTACTAATTTAAAAATGGCTGCTGGAGAGGCAGAAACTGGCATTATTTTTCTGGAGACAAGCACTAGCAGATGCCATTTTTGCAATCTCATCCTAACTTGTTGGTGACAGAGCCAACAAACACCATTTTTGATGCGCTCCCTATATCCAGCTAGCATCAGAGATCAGAGAGCTCTACTTACCATACATCATAACTGGACTGGGTGAGTGCTCTGCACTCTGCCCACTCTATACATACTCAAAATGCAACTGGACTGGGTCAGCATCCTGAGCACTATGTACCCTGTGCTAAGTCTGAGTTGAAATCAGGACAAGGAAGTGACTCAAACCCCATCCTCCTCATGCAGCAGTTACAGCCATACTACAGTCAGCAGGTGCATTCATCCCCATACAAGGAACAGCCATGGAGTGCCTGGTTCCAGTGGCCAGGGAAAACTGTGATTCTGGGCCACAGAGAATGATTACATAAAGCACTCCCTCCAAGACTGAAGGTGGAATCCATTTCACTTAATATATGAGACAAACACAGAGAGACAGGCAGGATGAAGATGTAGATGTTTCAAATCAAAAAACAAGGCAAATCCCCCCAAAAAAGATTTTAACAAAACAGAGATAAGCAACTTACCTTATAAAGAGTTCAAAGTAATGATTTTGGGGGAAAAATTTTTTTTTCACCTATTTAGGGAGAAAAATGAATGAACACAGTCAGAGCTTCAACAAAGAGACATAAAATATAAGAAAGTGCCACAAGAAAGTCATAATGAACTGAAAAAAATACAGTAGAGTGGTTCAAAAATAAATAAATAAGATAGAAACACAAATCAGTAATCTAGAAGATAAAGTAATGGGCAACAGAAAAGGCAGCAAAATGAAGAAAGGATCTGAAAATGTAAGAATACATTAGTGACCTCTGGAGCAATATCAAACAGAATTACACATGTTATAGATGTCCCAGAAGGAGTAGGGAGAAAGGACCAGAAAAATTATTTGAAGAAATAATCAATAAGACTTTCCTAATCTGGTGAAGGAAACAGAAATCTATGTCCAGGAGTCCCAGATTGTTCCAAATAAGATAAGCCCAAAGAGAGAAACGTGAGGCACATTATATGTTATATATATGTTAAAGGTTAAGGATAAAAAAAGAATCTTAAAAGCAGCAAGAGAAAAGCAACTTATTATGCAAAGGATACCCCTATAAGAATATCAGCAGATTTTTTAGTAGAAATGCTATATGCCAGAAGGGAATATCATGACATTCAAAGTGCTAAAAGGAAAAAAAAAAAAAAAAACAACCTGCCAACTAACAATTCTCTACCTTGCAAAGTTCTCATTCAGAATTGAAGGAGAAAATAAGTGTTTTTCAGATAAGCAAAAGATAAAAGAGTTAATCTTTATTAAACTAAACCAAAATAAAATAAATGCATCATCACTAAACTAAATGCAGTTCATGGGATCACAAAGAGTTGGACATGACTTGGAAACTGAGCAGCAACAATATCACTAAACTGGTCTTATTAAAAATGTAAAATGGATTTTTCTATGCTAACAATAAAAGGTACTAATTAATAATAGCAAAGTATGCAAAAATAAAAATCTTCCCCAAAAAAGGTAAATAAATAATAGAGGTAATATGAAGCAAATATGAAGGGTAAATATGAAAGTAGCAAAACTAATTAAAATATAATAAATAAGTCATACATAAAATAAAAAGATGTTAAAATGGGCAGTCCCACTACTAGGCGTATACTCTGAGGCAACCAAAATTGAAAAAGACACATGTATTCCAATATTGATTGCAGCACTATTTACAATAGCTAGAACATAGCGGCAACCTAGATGTCCATCAACAGATGAACTGATAAAGAAGCTGTGGTACATATACACAATGGAATATTACTCAGTCATAAAAAGGGAACACATTTGAGTCAGTTCTGATGAAGCGGACACACATAGAGACTATTATATAGAGTGAAGTAAGTCAGAAAGAGAAATACAAATATCGTATACCAATGCATATATGTGGAATCGAGAAAGGTGGTACTGAAGAATGCATTTGCAAGGCATCAGTGGAGAAACAGACATAGAGAACAGACTTACGGACACAGGGGAGGGGAGGAGGGAGAGGGTGAGATATGTGGAGAGAGTAACATGGAAACTTACAATATCATATGTAAAATAGATAGCCAATGGGAATGTGCTATATGACTCAGGGAACTAAAACAGGGGCTCTGTAACAATCTAGAATGGTGGGATGGGGAGGGAGATGGGAGAGAGGGGACATGGGTGTAACTATGACTGATTCTTGTTGATGTTTGACAGAAAATGACAAAATTCTGTAAAGCAATTATCCTTAAATAAAAAAATAAATACATTTTAAAAATGTGTACTCAAATATAAAATGTATGGGAAAACAGAAATATAAAGCCTTGGAATGTGTTCAAATTAAATTACTATCAATTTAAAAGTGACTATTATGTACATAGGAGGTTACATGTAACTTCACAATAACAACAATAAAAAATATTTTGGTATGTACGAAGAAGAATGAGAAAGAAATCTAAACATAACACTAAAGTAAACAAAAAACTTCAAGAGAAGATAGAAAAAAAAATACAAACAAACAAAGCAGGGAGAAACTACAAAGATATCCAGAAAACAAACGCAAATGGCAATAAATACTATCCAGAGCCTGCCAGCCTCCTCTGTCCATGAGAATCTCCAGGCAAGAGTCTTGAGGTCTTGACAAAAGAGCTGTAAGGTTTTCTTCTAAGATCAGGAAGAAAACAAAGATATACACTCTCATCATGTTTACACAACATAGTATTGGAAGTCCTAGCCACAGCAATTGGGAAATAAAATTAAATAAAGGGAACACAAATTAATAAATAAAGAAGCAAAATTGTCACTATTTACAGAAGACTTAACACTGTATATAAAATACCCTAAAGAATTCACCAAAAACTTAGAATTAATAAACAAATTCTATAAAGTATAGCATACAAAATATACAGAAATCAGTTGCATTTATATATACTAAAGAATTATCTGACTTCCCAGGTGGCTCAGTGGTAAAGAATCTGCCTGCCAAGCAGGAGACTTGGGTTCAATCTCTCAGGAAGATCCCCTGGAGAAGGAAATGGCAACCCAATCCAGAATTCATGCCTAGAAAATCCCATGGACAGAGCAGCCTGGTGGTCTACAGTCCATGAGGTCACTATGAGAATCATAAAATGAATTAGTGACTAAACAACAACAACAATAAATCATCAGAAAGATAAATCAAGTTAACAATCCCATTTACAATTACATTAAAAAAACTAAAACATATATATTTTATATATATATATTTAATTAAGGGATATATTTAATCAAGGAAATAAAAGCCCTATATTCTGACAACTATAAAATAGATTGTGCTCATGGATTAGAAAAAAATAACATTGTTAAAATGTCTAAAGTACCCAAAGCAATCTACAGACTTAATGCAATTCCTACTAAAATTACCAATGGATCTTTTTTATAGAACTAGAACAAGTAATTTTTTAAAATTTCTATGGAACCAGAGAAATCCCTAGCAGCCAAAACAATCTTGAGAAAGAGGAGCAAAGCAGGATGTCTCATGCTCCCTGATTTCAGTCTGTACTATAAAGCTACAGTTACCAAAACAATATAATACTGGCATAAAAACAGTCCCATAGATCAATGAATAGGGAGCCCAGAATTGAATATATATGGACAATTAATCTATGACAAAGGAGGCAAGAACGTACACGGGAAAACAGCCTCTTCAATAAACAGTGCTGGGAAAGCAAGACATCTATATGCAAAAGAATGAAAGTACCATTTTCTTACCTCATATAGAAAAATAAACTCAGAATAGATTGAAGACTTAAACATAAGAGCTGTTACCTTAGAACTCCAAAAATAAAACACAGGAAACAATAACTTTAACACTGATCTAAGAAATACTGTTTGGATCTCTCCTCAGATAAGGGCAACAAAAGCAAAAATAAGAAAATGGGACTGCATCCAACTAAAAACTTTTGCATAGCAAAGGAAATCATCAACAGAACAAAAAGGCAACATACTAAATGGGGGAATATGCTTGCAAATAATGTATTAAATAAGGTAATAGTATACAAAATGTGTAAAGAACCTAGATAACTCAATTAAAAAAAATTATCCAATTTATAAACGTGCAGAGGACCTGAAGAGACATTTTCAAGGGAGCCATACAAATAATCAAGAGGCACATGAAAAGATGCTCAACATCAGTAATAACTCAGCTAATACAAGACCACAATGAGGTACAACATTATACCCATCAGAATAGCTATCATCAAAAAGAAAAAAAAAAAAAACAACAAGTGTTGGTGACAACTCTCTTACACTGCTCGTAAGAATATAAATTGTTGTAGCCACAGTGTAGAAATTTCTCAAAAACGTAAGAGAACTACTATATAATCCAACAATCATACTTTTGAGTATTTAGCCAAAGAAAATGAAAACACTAATACAAAAAGATACATGAACTCTTATATTCATTGCAGTAAATTTACAACAGATTACCAAGCTAAGTGTCCACCAATAGATGAATGGATAAATATAAGGTGATATATATATACAAACACACACACACACATATATATATATATACATATATGTATATATATGTATGGATATTGTTGTTGTTGTTCAGTCAACCTCATGGACTACAACACACCAGGTTCCTCTGTTCTCCACTATATTTTGGAGTTTATTCATATTCATGTTAATTGATCTGGTGAGGCTATCTAACCATCTCTTCCTCTGCCACCCCCT
This sequence comes from Ovis canadensis, assembly GCF_042477335.2. Taxonomy (NCBI): domain Eukaryota; kingdom Metazoa; phylum Chordata; class Mammalia; order Artiodactyla; family Bovidae; genus Ovis; species Ovis canadensis. The sequence goes on from NC_091247.1 coordinate 71,898,177, forward strand.
TCTCCTTTTGCCTTCAATCTTTCCCAGTATCAGCGTTTTTTCCAATGAGCTGGCTCTTCACATCAGGTGGCCAAAGTATTGGAGCTTCAGCAACAGTCCTTCTAATGAATATTCAAGTTTATACTCAGCCATAAAAAGCAATGAAATGTTGCCAATTGCAGGGACATTCATGAACCTAGAAGGTGTTATGCTTAGTAAAATAAGTCAACAGAAAAAGACAAATATATTGTATGATTTTTATTACATGTGGACTCTAAAACAACAAATAAACAAAACATAACAGAAACAGACTAATAGATACAGAGAATAAACTGATAGTTTCTAGAGAGTAGTGGTGTAGGGGAATGGTCAAAATAGGTGAAGGGGATTAAGCACAAACTTCCAGATATAAGGTAAATAAGTCATGGGGATGCAATGTGCAGCATGGGGAATACAGTAAGCCTCCTTACACACGAAACTTCACGTTGCAAACTTTCAAAGATTAGAACCTGTGTTGGCATGTCCAATTACATAAACTAGATCACATGTCAGGTTTACATTGTCATGTGCATGCATCCTGTACAAGTGATGGTGCTTGTGTGTACTTTACTGTACAGTACTGTATAGAGTACAGTGGTACTGTATCTTCTTTTCAAGCCCAGGATGTTCAGAAGCAAGTGTGAAAGCAGTGTTGATGTGAAAAAAGCAGTGGCCCTAAGAAAGGACAAAGAAAGCCAACAGGAAGAAGTAACTGAAGAAACAAACAGATTCATGACATAGGAAATGGTGAGGGGATTTTCTTAATCTGAGCAGGCACTGTAGTTTCTTAAGGCACAGGACCCAAACGTAGAATGGTACATTTCTGAATTGCAGCAGCCATTCATAATGCAATCCAGTGCTACCTTGCCACCAATGATGAGACAAAAGAGCTGCTACCCAGAAACAAGTGGGTCATTTCTTCAAGAAGGTAGACAGAATTGAATCCAGTAAACAAACAGAATTTTGCCATCAACGTCAGGTGTGAGTGAAACTGCATTTTTCTCTCCTTCTCCTATTGCTGATATTCAGCTCTACCATCTCCCACCTCCTCTCCTTTCTCCAATCAGTAACTCTTCTTGCCTATTCACTTGATATCAACCCTGTTGTACTGTACTACTGTACTTTTCCACATACTCTAGTATAAGATTTAAAATGTTTTCTTTATTTTTTGTTTGTTTTTTTTTATGTATTAAGCTATGTATTACCTATGTGAAAAGTATTGTAAACCTATTACAGTACAGTACTAGATAGAAGATTTTGTTAGTTTGGTAAGTAGACTTTGTTAGACTTACAAATAAATTAGGCATAATGAATGTGCTCTTAGAACAGAACTTATCCGTATATAAGGGACTTACTGTATAGTCAATAATATAACAACTCTGTATGGTGACAGATGATAACTGGAATTATCACAATGATCATTTCATAATGCATACAAAATATGGAATCATTATTGTGCACCTGAAGCTAATATAATATTGTGTGTCAGCTGCAACTCAGTAAAATAAATTGTGACCAGACCAAAGCCAAACACTACTTAAGGAAATATAACAAAATCTAGTGTTTAGTAACATAAAACACATACAATGAAAACTCATAAAGAAAAAATACATATAAAATAAAAATGAATGAAGGTATAATAGAAATGGAGCACAGATTAAAGAAAAAGACTATACATAAAAAGAGCTACAAGGAGCTGTGAAACAGTAACTGTATTCTATCATGTATAATTGAATCCAGAAAGAGGAGTGGCTGGGAGTCACAGTTTTGAACACAGTAGTAGAGAATGTTTCAAATCTGGTTAAACTCTAAACCCACACATCCAAGAGCTTAACAAGTGTCAGGCGGAATAAACATAAACAAAACAACACTGGGGCATATCAAAATCAAATTGATAAATTTAGTGATATAAAGAAGCATCTTAAAAGTAGCCAGAGGTCAGTAAAAAAGAAAAAAAAAAAAGGACCTATTATGTACAAATAAACACACTTAAAAGTGACAAAGCTTTGTTTGTCAAAATTTATGCATGTAGGAAAAAAAATGTAATGATACTATTAAAGTACTTCTAAGGAAAAATAATCCAGGGCTGTCAGCTTGGCTGTTTTTTAAAAAAAAAAAATTCCTAAAATGGAAGTGAAAGAAAAAGTTATTCAGATAAAAGCTGAGAATTCACATCACTAGCAAGTTGGAACTATAAAAATGTGAAAAGTTCTTCAGACAGAGGAAAAATTGCATCGGACAAGAATTTAAATATATACAAATGAATGACAAGTGTCAGAAAGTAGAATTATATAATAAATATATTTATATCTCTCTTTAAAATAATCAAAATAGTTAACTGTGTGAACAAAAATAAAATATAATAGTGTATAACACATACAGGACTAAAAATAACATCAAAAGCACAGAAGGGGTGAAATGGAGGCAAAATCTTATCTACTTTCTTTTAATAGGCAGTGGCACTAGATTCAGTAGACTATAAGATGTATATTGTGTCAATGGTTAACCAAGTTTTTCAGTGCAAAAAAACCCAAAAAACAGATGTATACTGTGAACTCTGGATTATCATAGCAAACAAAGAGATAAGAGTTATAAAACAATAGTGCAATGAAAGCAAATCATAGGACTTCCCTGATTGTCCAGTTGTTGGGAGTCTGCCTGGCAATGTAGGGGACATGGATTCGATCCCTGGTCTGGGAAGATTCCACATGCAATGGAGTAGCTAGGCCCATGCGCCATAACTACTGAGGGTGTGCACTACTGAAGTCCATGTGCTCTAGAGCCTGTTCTCTGTAACAAGAAAAGCCACAGCAACGTGAAGTCTGTGCCCTGCAACTAGAAAGTAGTCCCTGCTCACTGCAACTAGAGAAAGCCTGGTCAGCAACGAAGACCCAGAAGAGCCACAATAAATAAATAAGCAAAAATAAATAGAAAGCAAATTGTAAAAGTAAGCAACTAAATCAAAAGAAGGCAGGGAAAAAGGAACAGAGAACAACTGAAGCAAACAGAAAATTGATAATTAACACATTCAACCTAATTGAAATGATCTAAAACTCCAATTCAATGACAGAGATTACCAAGATAAATAAAAAGCAAGACCCAGCTACATGTGGTATATGAGAAACCAATACAAACATATTACAGATTAAGTGTGCTATGTATTTTATATATTAAATATACTATAGATTAAAAAGTATACTAATAGATTAAAAGAAAGCTTGAACAGATATATCATGAAAATACTAAGAAAGGAAAGATGAATGATTATCATTATCATTATATTAATGTAAGATAAAGCAGATTTCTTATTTAATAAAATTAGAGCAAAGGGAAACATTTTATACTAACAGAGGGGTCAATTCAATAAGGATTATAACAATCTTAAAATGTGAGTGCATCTAATTTTTTAAAAAGTTCCAAAATACATAAGGAAAAAAGACATAATTGAAAGGAGGAGTATACAAACATACAAATTTACTGGAGATAGTTAAAACTTTTTTCTCACTAACTGATAAAGCAAATAGTGAAAAGAATAAAGAAGATCTGAGTAATGTTATCAATCCTTTTCCCTCTTGAACAACCAAAAATAATGAAATATAGCAAGTCAAATCTAGCAACATATAAAAGAAATAAAACATGGCTGAGTATGGTTATTATTTGAAAATAAATCAATGCATTTCATCATATTAACAAACAAAAAAGAAAAATAATACGTTTATCTTAATAGATGCAGAAGTATTTCACGAAGCACAAAACCCATTAATTATTGAAAATTTCAGCATCTCCATATGATAAAGGATATCTTTGAAAAAGCTACAACTAACATTATACTTAATAGTGAAAAATGTGTTACTGCAAAGTAAATGACTTAATGAAGTTGCTGAAAATATTCTACATGCTCTGTCATTGAAATTACTCCCATCCCCAAACTTCCATGGACATAATTAAAGTACAACTGGGACATTTCTGCTGAGCATCTACTTGAAGGAATAAGGAGCCTCTTAGGAAATGACTCAGCCTGAAAGAAGAGTGAGTGCTGGCACAGAAGTTTTTGTTGTTTAACCGCAGACTAGAGTGAAGATGAGGTCAGTCCCTGTAGATTTTTTCATTTTGTCCAAAAGTTTAACCACTAAAACACCCCGCTCTCATTTGCCTCGAGAGTCCTAAAATGAAGAGTAGAACAATAACAATAAAGTGAAAGTGAAGTCACTCAGTTGTGTCCGACTCTGCAACCGTGTGGACTGTAGCCTACTGTGCTCCTCCATCCATGGGATTCTCGAGGCAATAATACTGGAGTGGGTTGCTATTTCCTTCTCCAGTGATAGCAACAAAATATTTAGTTAAAAGATTGTAGTTTATTTTCCAGGTGATAACAAAGCCTGAAAGCAGTGAGAAGCAGTGGTCTTGGTGTGGATACTGAAATCTTGACATCAAAGGGCTCCTCTCCCTAATAATAGCTAAACTTCTCCTCTTCCTCCATCTCACTACCATTATCACTGCTATCACCAACAGTACATTATCATTGTCAGACTCTCATCATAGAACTGAATCAACTAATTGAAATTATTTATTATTAGAAATTATTATTTCATCATAAAAAAGACCATAAATCCACTGATAGTAGTTTTATTTCAGGAAGCATTTAGAAAGACGGTTATAAGGGCTTTTATAAAGTCTTCTTCCCTGTGCTCCTTATTTTTCCAGTATATTTCTCAAACACATATATTTTTAATGAAATTTTGGTGGGATCCAATGACAGAAGTTGGAAATAAATTATATGTTTATTCCTTACCATTAAGAAGCCAGTAGCTGGCTAACTGGGCTTTTATACTAATGTTTAATTTATTTTCAACTGCTCTGTATTGGTCAGAAAAGACTCAGTTCAGTTCCATTTAGTTGCTCAGTCGTGTCCGACTCTTTGCAACCCCATGAATCGCAGCATGCCAAGCCTCCCTGTCCATCACCAACTCCTGGAGTTCACCCAGACTCGAGTCCATCGAGTCCGTGATGCCATCTAGCCACCTCACGCTCTGTCGTCCCCTTCTCCTCCTGCCCCCAATCCCTCCCAGCATCAGAGTCTTTTCCAATGAGTCAACTCTTCGCATGAGGTAGCCAAACTACTGGAGTTTCAGTTTCAGCACCATTCCCTCCAAAGAAATCCCAGGGCTGATCTCCTTCAGAATGGACTGGTTGGATCTCCTTGCAGTCCAAGGGACTCTCAAGAGTCTTCTCCAACACCACAGTTCAAAAGCATCAATTCTTCAGTGCTCACTTTTCTTCACAGTCCAACTCTCACATCCACACATGACCTCTGGAAAAACCATAGCCTTGACTAGATGGACCTTTGTTGGCAAAGTAATGTCTCTGCTTTTCAATATGCTATCCAGGTTGGTCATAACTTTTCTTCTAAGGAATAAGTGTCTTTTAATTTCATGGCTACAGTCACCATCTGCAGTGATTTTGGAGCCCCCCAAAATAAAGTCTGACACTGTTTCCACTGTTTCCCCATCTATTTCCTATGAAGTGATGGGACCAGATGCCATGATCTTCGTTTTCTGAATGTTGAGCTTTAAGCCAACTTTTTCTCTCTCCTCTTTCACTTTCATCAAGAGGCTCTTTGTTTCTTCTTTACTTTCCGCCATAAGGGTGGTGTCATCTGCATATCTGAGGTGATTGATATTTCTCCTGGCAATCTTGATTCCAGCTTGTGCTTCTTTCAGCCCAGCGTTTCTCATGATGTACTCTGCATGGAAGTTAAATAAGCAGGGTGACAATATACAGCTTCAACGTACTCCTTTTCCTATTTGGAACCAGTCTGTTGTTCCATGTCCAGTTCTAACTGTTGCTTCCTGACCTGCATATGGGTTTCTCAAGAGGCAGGTCAGGTGGTCTGGGTTTCCCATCTTTCAGAATTGTCCACAGTTGATTGTGATCCACACAGTCAAAGGCTTTGGCATAGTCAATAAAGCAGAAATAGATGTTTTTCTGGAACTCTCTTGCTTTTTCCATGATCCAGCAGATGTTGGCAATTTGATCTCTGGTTCCTCTGCCTTTTCTAAAACAAGCTTGAACATCTTGAAGTTCACGGTTCACATATTGCTGAAGCCTGGCTTGGAGAATTTTGAGCATTAGTTTACTAGTGTGTGAGATGAGTGCAATTGTACCGTAGTTTGAGCACTCTTTGACATTGCCTTTCTTTGGGATTGGAATGAAAACTGACCTTTTCCAGTCCTGTGGCCACTGCTGAGTTTTCCAAATTTACTGGCATACTGAGTGCAGCACATTATACCTTTTCAGCTTTATTGAGCTATTTGAAGTGTGCAAAGTGATGATATGATATACATATACAATGTGAATAGGTACCCTTTGATAATACATGACCCCAAGTTTCTCATTAAAAAAAGCAAAAATTTGTTTCTCTCTCACATTTTTTATTCATCATAGTTAGGCTAAGGGGTGTGCTCATCAGAATAATTTAAGAGTTCCAGGCTGACATTCACCCCATTTTGACACTAGTTTCCATGATCACTGTGGTAAGGAGTAAGAAAATGAGTTAATTCTGATATAAGCTCTTAAAAATGACCTTTGATGCATGTATCTTTTCTTCACATATTGTTACCCAGCTGAATCACATGGATACATATAACTTCAAATTCTAAGTATCATACTATCATGCCCAGAAGAAGAACTGATATATTTGTGGATAGACTGAACAGCTGTATCCTATCTTTGGCAAATAATGAAAACAGTTTTTTCAGCTATAAAAACAAATGTAAAGTGTCATGCAAAACTCTTCCTTAAATGCACAAGTACTCACTCAAGAACTATTTGTAGAATGTTTCCATAAATTCAATTTGGACATATCTTATTTTTGAATCAAATTCAAAAATTGAATCAAAAGTGAGAAAATTTGTCTAATGTAGACAGTATGACAGCACGGAAAGTAACGAGGGACAATGTGCTAATAATAATAATAATAATAATAATAATAATAATAAAGCCAGCCTATCATATCATCTGGTAAGAATTAGTATAGATAAAAATCTTCATATTTCATTAATCCCGAGAGCATCATTTTCTTACTGTACATACAAAACTGAGTGTACAGTGTGCACTTGACCCATTAAGAAATTATTAATTGATGCCCATGTTCTGTAGGAATACAGTAATACATTTAATTTGTGAAATTGTTAATAGCTTCTGGATTTCAATTACATTTAAATGCAATTTAAACAGTATTTATTAATTCAGAAATTTCTATATCGTCTCCCTCACTCACACAATATAATCTTTCAAGAAAGCTTTTCTAGTCAGATTTCACTATCGTTTGATAGGAACATGTTTTTGTGTGGTGAAGTTCAGCTCACTTCAGTCATTCAGTCATGTCCGACTCTTTGTGACCCCATGAACCACAGCACACCAGGCCTCCCTGTCCATCACCAACTCCTGGAGTCCACCCAAGCCCATGTCCATTGAGCCGTGATGCCATCCAGCTATCTTATCCTCTGTTGTCCACTTCTCCTCCTGCTCTCAATCTCTCTCAGCATCAGGGTCCTTTCAAATGAGTCAGCTCTTTGCATCAGGTGGCCAAAGTATTGCAGTTTCAGTTTCAACATCAGTCCTTCCAATGAACATCCAGTAGTGATCACCTTTAGGATAGACTGGTTGGATCTCCTTGCAGTCCAAGGGACTCTCAAGAGTCTTCTCCAACACCACAGTTCAAAAGCATCAATTCTTCAGCACTCAGCTTTCTTTATGGTCCAACTCTCACATCCACACGTTACTCCTGGAAAAACCCTAGACAAACTTGCACCAAAAAAAAAAGGTCATGGTCACTGTTTGGTGGTCTATTGAAGGTCCAATCACTACAGCTTTCTGAATCCCCGGGAAACCAGGGATTTCTTACATTTAAGAAATATACTCAGCAAATCAATGAGATACACCAAAAACTGCAATGTATGCAGTGGGTATTGGTCAATAGAATGGGCCTAATTCTGTCCACAATGCCCAACTGCATGTCACATAACCAACTCTTCAAAAATTGAACGAATTGGGCTACAAAGTCTTGCCTCAGCCATCACATTCACCAAGCCTCTTGCCAACCAGCTACCACTTCTTCTAGCATCTTGACAATTTTATGCAGGTAAAATGCTTCCCAGACCAGCAGGAGGCAGAAAACACTTTGCAAGCATTGGTTAAATCCTGAAGCATGGATTTTTATGCTATCAGAATAAACGAACTTCTCATTGGAAAAATTGTGTTGCTTGTAATGGTTCCTAATTTGATTTATAAAGATGTGTTTTATCAGTTATATGACTTAAAATTCACAGTCCGAAACCACAATTACTTTTGTACCAACCTAATAGTATGTTTTTAGAATTTGTGTTTGCAAACTAACAAATTTTCAGGAACGCAATGGACACTAAATTAATGTATCTGTAGGATTCACTGATATGTTTCCATGGAAATATATTCCATACAATAATAAAAGAGAGGAAAGCAAATTTTCTTCCTTTTCAATACATTTTTAAGATTTCACATACTTATATTAAATATATCACAAAAGGGCTTAAAATGTGATCTTTTTAGTTAACTGTGTTTTTACATAATCGAAGACAAAACAAAGCAAAATTTTTGACTCAGCATTTTAAACATGTCAAGGAGTACACTGTCTATATGAAATATGAAAGACAAAACAAAAACAATAGAGTTATGCTGCATTGCTCCTGTCCTGGCTTCCTTAGAGGCTGTTCAGCCTTTAACAACTGAAGAACCACTTTGCCACTGAATAGAGTCACTGAGGATCTCAAATTGTAAGATATATTTAGCTTCATGAAAGGGCTATGTTGAATTCCATGTGGCTTCAGAGTTTGGTGGAAACAGGAAAACACCAGGGAGTACATTTAGGAAAGATGTCCTAAGGTTTGTACTAAGAGCCTATACCGAACAAAACAGAAACAGATGGGTAACATCCTCTGTGCCAAGTGCTATGAGGATTCTCTCTCACACACACACATATACAAACACACACACACACACCCCATATACAAAGTTCTCTCAGCATGGAGCTACTTTGTTAAAAGCTGGTAGCTGTCTTAGTAAAAGGCAAGTAAGAATCATAGATAGTGCGAATTTGTAGGAGCATATTAAAGAACCAAGGGAATAATTAAATTGATGCACTCTTTGTACTTATGTTTTCTGTCCCTTCTACCACTAGTCATTACTCAGACTACACAAATTATCTTGATATACATACACCTATTTTTTGCAGGTAGAGATAATCATAATATATCTGATGAACATAGATTCAGCCAAGAAAAACACTGGAAAACAAACACCATAACTTTAGAATAGACAAACAATAACAAATAATATATTTGTGGGTGTGATCTTGGTAGGACTTTCATGGGGGCAGAGGATCTTCTAGATTGATAGCAATATCCTGGAAAATTTTAAATGAGAAAGATTCATAATTCTCTGGAGAACAATAGGGGAGAGGCAAAGAATTATGAGTTTTATGTAACAAAAGATAATAATTCAGCCCATAAAATGTACGCCTCACCTCACAAAACTGACCTAAAGTGCGTAACTGGTAAAACTATAACTCTGACTCATTCATACTTAAAGGAAAACAAGATGAATCTTGTGGAATAACGTAGCAGTGGGTTGTGTTCCTCCAAAATGCCCAAACCAATGATTCACTTAAAAGAAGATTTTGAAATGCCCATGGAGGATTTAACAGGCTCACCATGATTGGATAGGCATCAGACTGCCCATCTAATGAAAGAAATGGAAATCAAATATGAACTACTATGTCTTTAATTTGACTCAGTGACTTAATTTTCTTCATCTCCAGATTATGGAGGAGGACAACAGATGATCGAAGGAATAAATAGACTACGATCTGTTCATGAAAAGTAAATTAAGACTTTTTTCATCAAGAGCATCATGACATTAGTTAAACTCCTTAAAAAAGACAGGAAAAGGTCATATGTATGAATTTGACGAGCTTACTAGGGGTCTAAGAAGGTTTGAATGTGGTTATAGGAAACAGGGCAATGAGTTAATGGTGATAGGGGAATATGAGAAGCGTTCCAATATTTTCTATATGTATTGTGGCTGATGCAAAGGTTGAGGTCCTCAAACTTGGCAAAACAGCCAGATTTTGATCATTTCTCCAGCTGAATACTCCCATAGTCAAGGGGAAAATCTTCACTAGGTCATAGATCAGGCTTAGACATAAATATTTTATGAATAACTCCTTAGGTAAGTCACTTGTTAAATCAAAGTTTACACTAGGGAAAAAGCAATATTTTCCCTTAAGTTTTGGTCTTATCTCACTCTTTTGAGATAATCCTTAGTAATACCATGTCTGAGAATGGTCTGTGGAATTGCCAACCAGGGGCTAAATGCAACAGAAATCCCTGTTATCCTACTCTTACCAGCCAACTTATTCTCCCTCTGACAGTAGAAATACTGTCATAAAAATAATGCATTCACATCAGGTATATATATATTTCAAATATCTTAAGTAATACCTAGGATAATTATTACCTTTGTATTTCAACTCTATATATCTCTATGTAATTATTATCTCTGTATATTAATGGTGTTCTAGTAAAATTTAAAGAATAGCTTCATAATGAAATATGTATTTAGTAGCACAGAATATAGAGTACTACATATACCTTAGGGTAACTGGAAGTTTTCAATTAGGTACAAATAGGGGATGCTTTTCTGCCTTTCTTGGTCCTGATATTAACAAGTAAAAACTGAAAAACAAAAAGAAAAAGCATACCTAGAAATTTTTGGTGGTGCCATAAAAGAAATGAAAGAGTATAGGGTCACCATAGGCAGGGAATGATGGAGAGACATGAAGGGGTTAAGCCACCTGACACTGGAGAGTCTTAATGTCTCTTGACATCTGTCATGAATCAGTGGAGAGAAGCCTATAGTGCAAGACAGGAACAAATGTGGTGCACCTGAAAAGAAAATGTTCCATTGCCCATGTTAGTAAAGAATGCCTTACTCTGATTCTTCTGATTTACGTGGGGATAATAAATCAGTCTAATTCTGGGGTGCAGCTTGGGGAATCCTATTCCAACACCAGATTTATTTGATAATAGAGTTAATATTTGTTTCCCCATCTGTCTACTACTTTGTCTCTCTATTGCTTCCAAACTTGGGAAGGAGAGCCCAAAGAGGGAAAAAAAAAAAAAAAAAACCTGAAAAATGGTTTTTACTAAAAGCCTAATTTTGTCTTAAAGCAAAAGCAGAAAGCCAAGTAACTTTGAAAAGAAATCAACCAGTATACATCACGACTTTCCTTCATTAATCATTCAATGAGTACTTTTTCGTAAAACAATTGTTATTACCTGACACGGGGCCTCATTTCACTTTGTCATCTTTTGTTGGTTTCTCTGGCCAGCATGACCTTTCTCCTGGAGTCTAGCGCATCCTTCATAACCTATATTAAATATCCCACTATTCATAAAAATTTCTCCAGTCCTCTCCTCTTAGATGATGATGCACTCTTCCACAAAATCCTCATCAAACTTTATTTCTCTCCTATTCCATTTTGTACTTAAAAAAATCATTTTCAAATATTTTTTTCTACTGTTATAGTCTCTTGAAAGTAGAAATGAAACCCAGCACAAATAATTGAACACAGAAAGTACTCAGCAAATAGGTATTGAATTTAATTGAATATATACCATCTATATTTGTCACATGATGAAAGAGTGATATATTTGGGAGAGAAATATGATAATAAAACAGAAGTGCCTTTAAATGAGAAAAAAGATCTTCACTTCAAACAAAGCCAGATTCAGCTGAAGAAAGAGTTCATCAAAATATATTTCTAATCCATATCTTTAACTATACCAGAAAGTAGAAAGTGAAAGTTTGTCAGTCGTGTCCAACTCTTTGTGACCCCATGGACTATACAGTCCATGGAATTCTCTAGGCCAGAATACTGGACTGTAGCCGTTCCCTTCTCCAGCAGATTTTCCCAACCCAGGAATCGAACTGGGGTCTCCTGCATTGTAGGTGGATTCTTTATGAGCTGAGCTACCAGGGAAGCCCTAACTATACTAGGGAAGCTTCAAATAGAAATATCTGCCATTCTGTATTTTGTTGAGAGTGAGTTTCTACTCTCATCCTCCCTTTTTCTGTAGTCCCCTAATTTTTCTGATTATAAATCATATTATGGATATAAAGATACTTGAATGGACAAGTTCTTGGATTAGACAAACTTAAAATCATCATTATTATTTGTTGTTAGCAATGATAAACATACAGCAATCCTTACTTCCCATTTTGATGATTAAAATATGCAATAAAAAGCAATATTTAACATCTCACAAAATAAAAGTCATAAGCTTCTCAGATAAACAAAATCAGTTGTGCAGTTTAGTACATATCCAATCTGACTACTCAACCCTTTGACTTGAGAGGAATGAATCAGCCAACTTGACAACAAATAAATAATGCATACACAGAAGCTTATCTTTTCAGTTAATTTTCTCTTTCTTTTACTGATATTTAAATTATTTTATTTATTTTTGTATTTTAGTTAGGAGGAGCTCTCTTCACATAGAATGCTATGTGTTCTAATTTTGGGAATTTAGAATTAGGCAAATCATGTAATGTCAAAAGGAATGTCATAGTGACCTAGATTTGCATTATAATTCTCTACTCTAGCCACGGTCTACATGTATTATGTGAATAACTTTATATATTTTATATAAATATATCATTATATAATAAAATTATTTGAGACTTTTCTGCTCACTTTTTTCTTCATTGAATGGAACCATTTATCTACTGCTGACCCTTGAACAACACAGATTTGAACTGTATAAGTCTATCCACGTTTTTCAACAGTGGGATTTTTTAAAATAGTGAATGTTACAGTACTAGACAATTTGCAATTGGTTAAATCCAAGAGAGTAGCATGGCAAATATGGGGGAATCACAGATAAGGGGAGCTGACTGTATATAATAGGTGGATTTTTGACTTGGTGAGAGTAGGTATCCCTAACCCTGTGTTATTCAAAGGGCAACTGTATTTTGAAGTATCTGGGTTTGTTTCAGATGGCATATTATTAAGTAATCTGACAAAAGGCATATTATTAGCCTTACTGACAAATTTAATAAGGCATTTTACTCCCAAGGTCACATCCTTTCCTTAGACTTAGTCCTTAGGAGAGACTACTAGTATGGCCAGCATGGCATATTTTAGACCACAAACTTATTTACTTGCACAAAACACAATTCATTTGGTTTTCATCAGACAACACCATGGGAAGTCATCATTTAGACTGAAACAACTTGAAAAGGAGTTAAGCTTGAATACTAGTCTTTGATCAAGGGTTTGGCTTCACTTGAGTTTCCCTGATGGCTCAGTAGGTAAAGAATCCACCTACGATGCAGGAAGCACAGAAGACATGAGTTTTGTCCCTGGGTCTGGAAGATCCCCTGGAGGAGGAAATGACACCCACTCCACTATTCTTGTCTGAAAAATTCCATGGACAGAGGGGTCTGGTGGTCTAGAGTCCATGGGATAGCAAAGTCGGACATGACTGAACACAACTGGCTTCACTTTTGATCTGACTTTTCTGTCCCCATTTGGATGTATTTACCAAAATCATAGTTATTTGGGATGTGATAGTAAAATCTATATTCCTAACAATAGATTATCAGTATTACCCAGGTCACAGTGGGTTTTGTGGACAAAGAATCAGGTATAAACTTCTTTCTCAGGTGAAAAGATCCAAGGAAATCATTCATCCAGTCATTAATTCTTTAACTTACAAATTAATGAAAATAGTAAAGGTGAAAGAGAAATGTGTCATAGAAACTTGATAGCTTAAAAAAGACTTTTTTACTCTTAGCTCTGTTGCTGATGAGAAGGAGGAATGGACCTGTTGTAGTAGAGTCAAAGGCTTGAGGGTAGTGCAATAGCCACAGTGAAGCAGAGATTCTCCCTATGGGGAATAAATCTTTGCTCTGAAATACAGCATCCAGTGATTGAACATAATTTGGCTGTGGGTCACAAGAGCTATGATATTCAAAGAAATGTATCCAGTGCTTTAGGTAGACAAACAAGTGGTTCTAGAATGAGAATCGCTTAGCATTTATGGCAGGCAGCGACATTTTGGCTTAGAAGGGAGAGTCTTTCAAGAATAGAAATGGAGCTAAAGGCTGAGTCATCAGGAATGGAATAGCTTGAAGAGTAACTCAAGACTGAAGGCTGAGAATTAGGATGACACTGAGGGACACAGTGCTTGAGGTCACTGCAGCCACCCCAAGCCCACTAGTCATCACAAGCTTAATGCAGCATCACAAACCCTAGTCCTCACCTTATGCCTAGGCACGACAGGGCTTAGTCTGTGGTCAAGCTCATCAGTGATTATAATAGAACAAGGCTAGCATTCAGTCAGTAAGTTCAGTCACTCAGTCATGTCCAACTCTTTGCGACCCCATGGACTGCAACACACCAGACCTCCCTGTCCATTGCCAACTCCTGGAGCTTACTCAAACTCATGTCCCTTGAGTTGTTGATGCCATCCAACCATCTCATCCTCTGTCAGCCCCTTCTCCTCCTGCCTTCAATCTTTCCCAGCATCAGGGTCTTTTCAAATGAGTCAGTTCTTTGCATTAGGTGGTCAAAGTATTGGAGTTTCAGTTTCAGCATCAGTCCTTCCAATGAATATTCAGAAAACTGGCTTCCTTTAGGATGGACTGGTTAGGCAGAAATTGATAAGGGTTGGCAAATAACTCAGGCCCTTCTTGTAATAATATAGTTACATGGATTGTTCTTTAATTTTTTAAAATACACCAGTATCTTTCATTAGTTAATCAAGGAGTTCCCTGACCTGAAAATAAAGCCAGAAGTCAGAAATAAAGGAACATAACTGTAATTTTAGTTAGGCAGATTTGAATAATTGCATGTAGACCCTGAGCAAATGGTATGCTTGACTTGTGGATCTCTACCTACTTGAACATTTATGAATGTTTTTCTTTTTTTTTCTTTATTTGAACAAAGCTGTGGTGAGATAGTCTATATGTGGATATCAAGGGAAAGATGAGATAGAAAGGAGGGCACTGAATCTGTCCTTCCATCTGGGACCATATGTGAACCTCTCTTGAAAGGACCTTGCTATCGCACAAGACTTGGTGATGATGAGGGCATAGAAAGGGTTCCTTTGGACCAGAGAGCAAAAAGGTAGGGTATTCTCACCATTTCTGTTTAGGCCAAATCATACCTTCTGAGTCACAGCGAAGATGTGAAAATTCAAAGTGTTAAAACTTTCTGGAGAAGCAGCAACTCTAGATTAGGTGAGTGCTTTGAACACAACAGGAAGAGCGGAAGCATCCAGATGCAGACTTGCTCTGTGTAGGCACCTGGGTGGCATTCACTAATTCCTTCTGCTTATTTCATTACATGAAGGAGAGAAGGAAGAAGAAATGCTCCAAATACTACTTTGTTTTTATCAGTAATGTTCTTCAATTTGCTTTTATAAAGCCCTTAAGTCAGGTATTCACATTCTCATAAACTCTAACCTAAGATCTTGAAATTAGTAGGGCAAGGCTTTTCAGTTGTAGCTTCTATGTGTGACCATATAGTCAGATTTGCCTGGGCTTAAATGTTAATGCTTCTCTTTTCACTGTCAAAAGTGACCCAGCTCAAATAATAAATTAAATTTTCATTCCTCCATGGGCCATTTGTATCCCATACTAGATCAAATGAATCAAAATACATGTGGCTGACCTCAAGACTGGGAATCTGTATTCTAAACATAAATGCAACCTGTCTTTACATAAACAGTAAAGGGAAGTCAGCCCGAGACTCTCCAAATTCAAAGCCCGTGTGAATTTTAGTACACAACACTAGCTCTTAGAAAGACGTCTATATTTATCTTGGTACTGAATTTCAAAATCTAGAAGTTGATGTTTCTTACATTGTTTACATTTATGTTTTCAAATAGTAGTCTAAAGCCTCATATAAGATTTGATGTGTTTTGGACTGAAGGCTAGAAGTTCTCTACCTGCAAAGGAGTCATTCTGCACAATTTATTCATATAAATTTTCCTAAAATAAGTTACATAATAAGCACAAAGAGGCCAAGTTATGACTGTGTAAATATGTAATTAACACATTAAATCTATTTTATATTTCATTTTATTTGTGTTAACAGCTGAAGGAATAGAAGACTAGGTACAAAAGGTTGACCATTAGTTTCTCTATTATTTTATTTCACCATCAGTGGGATTCTTTTGAACTTTTCATTTCCTAGAGTAGGATATTTAAAAAAGTGAAATTTAAATAATATATATATGTCCCCTGTGGTATAACAAAAAGAATTGGAACTTGGTACAATTTTTTTAAAAAATGAAATCCATCAAGAAAAGGCATACATTCTTTGGAATAATTTCTGATACAGTCCTGGCCCTCCATCATATCTTTCTGTAGCATATGTCTTCTGATTATGCTTCTTTTCTCTCTCTTTCCTTGACATTATCCAAAATTTACAGAGATTCAGATTTCAGTATCCAAGCTGGACCAATTATCACAGTTTAGCAGATGGTATGTTCCAAATGGTCATAACTAAAGCTATGTAACATCTTTTCAGATCAGGCAGGGCAACAGAGCATCATTTTCTTCTACTTTTCTTCTGTGAGATTTTATCTTAAGAGATCCAGGATGAGCGGCAGAGGGCCATCAGCAGAAGAAAATCTTTATTTGTCCTTTTTGACATAAACTATGGAATTCAGAGTTCAGCAATCAGTGGACCTTGTATCTGCCCAGAGGTCTCAACCAGTTGGTTTGCTGTGGGAATAACATGGAGAACATGCCTGATTTGCTAACTCAGTTAGATCTGCATGTGAAATGCTCATGTGAACTGAACTGGTCCCAATACATTGGTTTTGAATGAGAATGCCTTTACCTGTGTATGCCCTGTGCTGTGTTCAGTCATGTCTGACTCTGCGACCCCATGGACTGTAGCCTGCCAGGCTCCTTTGTTCCTGAAATGTTCCAGGCAAGAATACTGAAGTGAGTTGTCATTTCCTATTCAAGGGGATCTTCCTGACCTGGGATTGGCAGGCGGATTCTTTACCTACTGAACCACCTGGGAAGCCTCCCTGTATATATAAAGACAAAAACTGAGAACAGATAGTCTATCCCTGACATTTTAGCAAACGGTAATGGATCAACAAAATTAATATATAAATAACTGTAAAAATAGACTTAAGGCAATAAAAAAACATAATAACAAAATCATAATGATATCCTCCATTTTACATCCCAAGATACTACACTGAAGAGCCTGATCTATGTACATGCTGAAGGAATAGCATTCAAAGTGGATTATATATATACATGTACACACACAGAGATACAGACACATACACACACACACACACACGCACACACACAGAGTCTTTCTAGGAAACTTGAACCATGAAAGGCCAAAGATCAAGATAAACAACTAGGTCAGGTGACACCAATTAAGCTAACACAATAAAAGCATATGACAAAAATTTTAACAAAAATTAATTGAAACATCAAAATTATACAATTAGAACACAAAAATAATTTGTAGATCTAAAACAATTTTCAAGTGTAAACATATGATAAATAGGGAAAAACAGAAAGAGATGGAGAGAGGGTGAAAAGAGAACCATAACCAAAAGCAAACTAAGAACAAACCACTACTAAGAACCACAATTATAACATCAAAAAGAAAAAAAGTGTTTTTTTTTCCATAGTATTCAGAAAAGGAAAACGTAAAAACACAAATGAAGACTTGTAAGGGGAATCAAGGAAATTAGCTATTTAGATAATAAAAATCACAACCTGACAAAGAAGAGAAAGATAGAGGAATCACAATTTGAAATGTTGGTATTTGTTATTTTCCTAAAAATATTTATCTACTTATTAAACTTATTATTTTCCTAATTTATTCTCTGCAAGAAGTTCAAACCAGTGCATCCTAAAGGAAATCAGTCCTGAATATTCATTGGAAGGACTGATGTTGAAGCTGAAACTCCAATACTTTGGCCACCTGATGTGAAGAACTGACACATTGGAAAAGACCCTGATGCTGGGAAAGATTGAAGGCAGGAGGAGAAGGGGACAGCTGCCAGGGTCCAGCCCCGGTGGATCCAGGGTGATTCGAAGGTGGGGATGGAGTCGGCGTCCTTGGAAATAACTTATTTAATTACAGATAGAAAGGGGTTAGAAAATTAGCAGAGAAAAAGAGGCTGAATAACTTGGTTTACATAGAATACCAATCACCACCTACGTAGGCCACAGGCATCTTCCCGTTCTCCCAAAGGAGAGGAGGCACTGAGGCTTCCCCGGTCTGATCTTAGAAGCCCAGGTAAAATTAGCAGGCTTGGTGGATATCCATGCACCAGATGGGAATTTGGCCAGAAAATAGTAGGAGAGAAAAAGAGGTTGAATAACTTGGTTTATGTGGGATACCAATAAAATTCCAAGACAAGGAATTTGGACCATCTACGTTGGGCCACCGGTGCCACTTGAATATCGGAAGGTGGCCCTCCTTAGGCTCCTTCTTGTGTGGGCTTGAAAGCCGGGACAGGTAAGTAGACATGGCAAGCACCCGCGCTCCAAATGGGAATTCAGCCAGAAAAACAGGGAGCAAGAAAGAACGACATGGGGGAATCAGTCTTTCCGGAAACTGATCCGATTTCTTTATTTTGGGGTTTGCTTATATACCTTTTGTTACACATAGGGATGAATACAGAGTCACGTGGGGGTCAGCAGTCCTGACCTTTATCAAAATCAGGTGCTTCACATAAATGTATAAAAAAGGGTCTTAGGGGTTTTACATCATCTTCTGGCCATGAGGCCTGCTGACATTTTACGACCCTTTCTTTCCGATAACCAAAAAACTTATTTTTTCCAAGGGTGTTTTTTCTTAAACCAGGCACCACCCTTCAAATAAAGTTGCATTCCTACAGGGTGAGGGTGTAGTGAGTTACAATCAAGAAAGGAATTTATTTAACCCAAGGTTAGCATGATTAATCTTAAAGGTTAATGCTTATTTCTCCTATGTGTTAGTTATATTCATTATAAGGGCAGGGAATATGGAGATTTAGCAGCAAACATCAGCCCAACAAATGAAAATCCTTTCACCAATGTTCCCCTTAAGATCTATCCAGTCTTAAGATAGTGATAAAGTTACATTTTTACATAGCAAAGACACAATGATTTATAACAAAGTACAGTGATCTATTACAAAAGAGAAAATTCATTAACTCAAAAAGTCTAGTATTGCTAACCTTAAAAACTACTCTATTTCCTTCTTTAAACTGTGGTGTTGGAGAAGACTCTTGAGAGTCCCTTGGACTGCAAGGAGATCCAACCCAGTCCATTCTAAAGGAGATTAACCCTGGGATTTCTTTGGAAGGAATGATGCTGAAGCTGAAACTCCAGTATTCTGGCCACCTCATGAGAAGAGTTTGACTCATTGGAAAAGATTCTGATGCTGGGAGGGATTGGGGGCAGGAGAAGGTGATGACCCAGGATGAGATGGCTGGATGGCATCACTGAATCGATGGACGTGAGTCTGAGCGAACTCTGGGAGATGGTGATGGACAGGGAGGCCTGGCGTGCTGCGATTCATGGGGTCGCAAAGAGTTGGACACGACTGAGCGACTGAACTGAACTGATATTCCAATTACATTGATTAATATATTCCCAGGTGCCTAAGGATATGGAGGCCTGGTAGCAATCATTGACTCAACAATGAGAAAAGCCCTATGTTAATTAAGACTCTCAAAATACTCCAAAACTCTCTGTGCTGTTTATGGTTGAGAAGTAGTAAACAATCATGTGTAGGAGTATGGATAATCCTGTCACACCAGCTAGTTTGCCAGCAGAGAGGTTTGACCTGAGACACCCTTGTCACACCCAGGGCAGGGAATTAGCAGGAATTATTGGCACAACAAATGAAAAACCCTTCACCAATATAATTCCTAACCAATCCACTATACCAATAATTTCCAACTTCCCAAAGGAATTTTCCTTTAGTAAGTCTAAAACATCTTGTGCCTCTCACAGTTGGGAGGCTGCAAACAATCACATGTGGCCAGACGAACCTATTCAGGCAGGCTAGATAACCTTCAGAGGAGTCCATAAGTTGAAACACTCTTGTCATGCCTAGGAATTTTTATTGACTAGGAGCTGTAAGTTAACTCCTTCTCCGAGAGAGGTAATGGGGGCCAGCCCCCTGTAAAGTCAGAGGTGTAGGCGAGAGCATGAAACAGTAAAGTAGATAAACTCTGGTTTTGGTAGATGCTCGGGAACAGGGAGTTTCCTGAGGCTTGATCACGCCTTTGAGTATGCCAAACCTCCTTCCTCATGAACTTTGCCATGGGCGGAGTTCCTCACGCTGGCCCCAGGCAGACAGCAGAGGATGAGATGGTTGGATGTCATCACTGACTCAATGAACATGAGTTTGAGCAAGCTCCAGAAGTTGGTGATGGACAGGGAATCCTGGTGTGCTGCAGTCTATGGGGTCACAAAGAGTTGGACACAACTGAGCGACTGAACTGAACTGAACATGAAAAACAATTTGAGATTAAAATCTCTATGTTTAAAGAGCTTACTGAAAATACAGTATTTTAAAAGAAACAAGAATCCAAAACAACATTAAATTTCTCATCTGCAGCACTGCAAGCTAGAAAATGATAATGAATAAAGGCTATTTAAAGAAAGGAAACATAATCTTAAAAAAATCTGTACAAATATAGCTTTATTCTTTTTTTTTTTTTGAGGAGGAAACATTGCTAAAATAAGAAGAAAACATATTGTCATGTATTCTAAAAAAAATACATAAATCCTTATGCAAGAATATCTACCTAAAGCATATAATAAAGTTGACTACTTTATACACAGGTACAAACATATGAAAAGTGAAAGTGAAAGTCACTCAGTTGTGTACAACTCTTTGGGACCCCATGGACTATACAGTTCATGGAATTCTTCACGCTACAATACTGGAGTGAGTAGCCTTTCCCTTCTCCAGGGGATCTTCCCAACCCATGGATCGAACCCAAGTCTCCCACATTACAGGTGGATTCTTTACCAGTTGAGCCACAAGGTTAATCCAAGAATACTGGAGTAGGTAGGTTATCCCTTCTCTAGCAGATCTTTCTGATCCAGGAACCAAACCAGGGCCTCCTGCAAATACATGATATGAAATATAAATGTATGATAAATCAATGTGCAACAAAATATGAGTTGGAATTTTGGGTATCTGTTCATAAGTTTTCTTGAAACAGATATGGAATATTTTATAGCTAGATAGAACCATTTAATTCTTTTTTAAAAGATTTTCACTGGAGAAGGAAATGGCAACCAACTCCAGCATACTTGCCCAGAAAATCCCATGGACAGAGGAGCCTGGCTGGCTACAATCCTTAGGATTGCAAAGAGTCAGATGTGACTGAGCAATTATACAACAACAAAGATTTTCATACATGCATTTATTACTGCTGTTCTTAACTTACATGGTGAACTTACATTGACTTCTTTTTCCCTATTACTTGAAAGAATACAAATTATTATACAGAACAGTAGTTAAGATCCTCAAAATCCAGAAGGATAGGAAAACTGCCATATTTTAGGTTCAGTGAGTTCGTCAAAACTATTGAAGTATCTTGCCAGCACATTACAAAAAATCATATTTAGTCTTTCAGGAAGATTTAGCTTTTGGTGGAATGTTCTTATAGGAAACTCTACAAGATATCAGCATCTCTTGGAAAATCTGTTTAAAATCATGAGATACTTAAATAAAAGTGGTTATAAGTGCTTTACTTCTTCAGCTATCAAATACTTTTCTAAACTATACTGACACCATTAGTATCACTATACACACTAGTGTAGGACCAAATAATTCAAATTGGTGGCTCTGTGCACATTTGCTCAATCGTGTCTGACTGTGACCTCTATGACTGTAGCCTGCCAGGCTCCTCTCTCGGATTTTTCCAGGCAAGAATACTGGAGTAGGTTGTCATTTCCTTTTCCAGGGGATCTTCCTGACCCAGGGATCAAACCCGAATGTATCTCCTGCACTGGCAGGTGGATTCTTTACCACTGACCCAAGAGGAATCCAAAATTACATTAGCCCAACACAGAATTTAGAGTGGGAGGAAGCACAATTTCTTAAGTTCTTGCCTTGTAAGGAAATGTCCTGAAGAATAATGCCTTGCTTTGGAGTAAGAGTAGCACACAATTATAATTTAATGTTGGTGCGTTAATGCAGAGACATAGATTAATTATAACTTTGGAGATACTAATGGCCTCAGTAGTAGTCTGGAAAGATCTAAATCAACATGGCATGGTAAGAAAATATAATCAGGATAAAACTAGAAAAAGGATAAAATTGATGATAAGCAATAAATATAACTGATTTTAACCATAAATTAAAGTAGAGGAACAAATCCAAGTATATATGCTTTTTAGAAATAATCAATTGTTTAAATTCTCATATCACAGAAATGTCCAGATTGATCTAGAAGTAGTCTCTGATTAGATCTGCCCTACTCAGACCTTGTCTAAGCCAGATGACTCAGCAGAAAATAAAATGCAAAAATGTGGTGCACTGTGGCACAGTAAAAAAAAAAAAAAAAAGACTCAAATGTCTTCTAATTATATTAATTCTTGAGTTCATAAGTGCCCATTTCATTACTTCAAATAAAAGGCTGCAAGGACATGATTCCAGGCGTTTCTGATTTGGTAAATCCTAGGTCAGTGCAGTTCAGTTCAGTTCAGTTCAGTTCAGTTCAGTCTCTCAATTGTGTCCGACTCTTTGCAACCCTATGAACCGCAAGACACCAGGACTCCCTGTCCATCACCAACTCCCGAAGTCTACTGAAACCCATGTATACTGAGTCGGTGATGCCATCAAACCATCTCATGCTCTGTCATCACCATCTCTACCTGCCTTCAATCTTTCCCAGCATCAGAGTCTTTTCAAATGAGTCAGCTCTTCGCATCAGGTAGCCAAAGTATTGGAGTTTCAGCTTCAACATCAGTCCTTCCAAAGAACACTCAGGACTGATCTCCTTTAGGATGGACTGGTTGGATCTCCTTGCAGTCCAAGGGACTCTCAAGAGTCTTCTCCAGCACCACAGTTCAAAAGCATCAATTCTTCGGTGCTCAGCTTTCTTTAGAGTCCAACTCTCACATCCATACATGACCACTGGAAAAACCATAGCCTTGACTAGACAGACCTTTGTTGACAAAGTAATGTCTCTGCTTTTTAATATGCTGTCTAGGTTGGTCATTACTTCCAAGGAGTAAGCATCTTTTAATTTCATGGCTGGAATCACCATCTGCAGTGATTTTGGAGCCCAAAAAAATAAAGTCAGCCATTGTTTCTACTGTTTCCTCATCTATTTGCCATGAAGTGATGCGACCAGATGCCATGATCTTCGTTTTCTGAATGTTGAGCTTTAAGCCAACTTTTTCACTCTCCTCTTTCACTTTCATCAAGAGGCTCTTTAGTTCTTCACTTTCTGCCATAAGGATGGTGTCATCTGCATATCTGAGGTTATTGATATTTCTCCCAGCAATCTTGATTCCAGCTTGTGCTTCCTGCAGCCCACAGGCAGCATAAATAACAAAGCTTTGCCTATGGCTTTTAGGGCAATAAAGGATACACTATGAAGATGAGCCCATGCACATATACCTCTATCCAGGTTCTTTCTTCTGTGTGTCATTATGTCATTAACCGACTGGCTGGGAGTAAACCAATTTGAAACTAAATTTGGTAATATCCAAGACTTTATTTCTATTAATTTTCAAACCAGCCTCTGTGCTCCTGGCTAAACTGAATTTCAGTTGTACTCCTTTCCCATATGACATAAATTAGTCATTATCATGGTTGTCTTATAAAGTTTGGGCTGGCTTGAATTTACTCAGATATTTACCATACATTTGATCATCATCATTCCTTTATCTTACTCCTTTTTTTAATGTTCAATTTCCCTTCCCATCTTCTGAAACACACTGTTTTTGGAAGCAATTGCTACAATTATATTGCATAATAAAAATCTTCAATGGCTTATAGTAATGCATATTTATTTTCCATATGAACCCATGAGGCAATCAAAACATCACTGCTTCAGAATGTGAAGTGGGATGGGTTTAGCTCTGTGTTTCTGGTTAGGTTCACTTCTGTTCGTGAATATCATTACTGGGCCCAGGTTAAAGGGACAGCACATATTTGGAGGTTATATTCCTCATGGTGATCACAGGAGCACAAGAAGCAAGCTAGACCACCGAAGAACATTTTAAGTCTCTACTTGAATTATGTCACATAAGTGGCCAAATCAAGTCACATGGCTAAGCCTGAAACCTGTGGGTAGAGAAGTATATATCACTTATACTGGAAGGAACTGCAATGTCATTCTGTAACAGAGAGAGATGAAGAGTTTGTAATAATAAATAAACCACACACATTCAATATTATAGGAAACTTCTGAGAGCAGGAAATTTGTCTGTCTAAATCTTTATCCCTGGAGTCCTCAAAATTTCATAGGTATAGAATTATAGGTTAATAGAAAATTTACTGAATTATCTTTATTTTATTCTCTTGCTTTCTTTTTCTCTCTTTCCTCCCTTTCTTCCTCCCTCCTTCCCTTCCTCCTTCCCTCCTTCCCTTCCTTCCTCTCCCTTTCTTCAGGATTCTATTGTTCTTTTTGAGATATCAGTTGCATTTCTATCCATTACTTTTAAGGTAAATATTCCTTTTCTTTAATTGCTATATACCTTTTTGTGTGCATATGTTCAAAATTATAAATTTTGTGCAATTTCACCACAATGTGTCTAAGTGTGGATTTGCTTTTTTTTTTCTAAATTTTTATTTTTACTTTATTTTTCTTTACAGTACTGTATTGGTTTTGCCATACATTGACATAAATCCACTACAGGTGTACGTGAGTTCCCAATCCTGAACCCCCCTCCCACTTCTCACCCCATATCACCTCTCTGGATCATCCCAGTGCACCAGCCCCAAGCATCCCATATCCTGCATCAAACATAGACTGGTGATTCATTTCTTACATGATAGTATACATGTTTCAATGCCATTCTCCCAAATCATCCCACCGTCTCCCTCTCCCACAGAGTCCAAAAGTCCATTCTAAACATCTGTGTCTCTTTTGCTATCTCGCATACAGGGTTATCATTACCATCTTTCTAAATTCCATATATATGTGTTAGTATACTGTATTGGTGTTTTTCTTTCTGGCTTAATTCACTCTGTATAATCGGGTCCAGTTTCATCCACCTCATTAGAACTGATTCAAATGTATTCTTTTCAATGGCTGAGTAATACTCCATTGTGTATATGTACCACAGCTTTCTTATCCATTCATCTGCTGATGGACATCTAGGTTGTTTCCTTATAAACAGTGCTGCGATGAACATTGGGGTACATGTGTCTCTTTCAATTCTGCTTTCCTCGCTGTGTATGCCCAGCAGTGGGATTGCTGGGTCATAAGGCAGTTCTAGTTGCAATTTTTTAAGGACTCTCCACACTGTTCTCCATAGTGGCTATACTAGTTTGCATTCCCACCAACAGTGTAAGAGGGTTCCCTTGCTTTGAATTTATCTTCCTTGATTCTCATTTTGTATGTGTGTGTTTAAGATTTTTTTTTTTTTATGTGAACAATTTTTAAAGTCTTTAATGAATTTGTTATAATATTGTTTTATGGTTTGGTTTTTTTGGCCACAAGGCATGTGGGCTCTTAGGTCCCTGACGAGGGATCAAATGTGCACCCCCTCCACTGGAAGGAGTCCTAACCACTGGACCACCAGGGAAGTCCCTCACTGTATTTTATAATTTTAAAAATTGGCATATTTTATCAATTCTTAAAATAGATCAAAGCTATTTTATTTCAGATATTGCCTTTTTCATTTTTGGTTTCCTCTGATATAACCACCAGAAACACTTTCTTGGTGGCACAATGGTGAAAAATTTGCCTGCCTATTCAGGAGATTCAGGTTCCATCCTTGGGTTAGTAAGATCACCTGGAGAAGGGAATGGCAACCCACTCCAGTATTCTTCCTGGGAAATCTCAAGGACAGAGGACCCTGACTAGCTACAGTTCATGGGACCACAAAACAGTAGGACATGAAAAAGCAACTAAACAATGAAACTCTTTTAATTAAATTTCCAGGACTTTTTATTTTATCTAGCATCTACGTTAACATTTCTGTAATCATTTCAGATTTACCATCTGTTCACAATCCTGTATTTTCTTTGTGATTTACCAATTCATTTATTATGCCTATATACATAAAGATTCATATCAATGTACATAAATATACATATATTTGGTTTTGTACGTATATGTACATAAATATACATATCAATATACATAAATATATACATGTATGTATTTTTACCAATAAACCCATCAAAAGTTGAAAATTTCATTATTCAAAAGTGCAGTTGTTACACTTAAACTACTGAATCTACTGAACCTACTAGCTTAGACCGCTACTGCTGCTGCTAAGTCGCTTCAGTTGTGTCCGACTCTGTGCAACCCCATAGACGGCAGCCCATGAGGCTCCCCCGTCCCTGGGATTCTCCAGGGAAGAACACTGGAGTGGGCTGCAATTTCCTTCTCCAATGGATGAAAGTGAAAAGTGAAGTCGCTCAGTCGTGTCCAACTCTTATTGACCCCATGAACTGCAGCCTACCAGGCTCCTCTGTCCATGAGATTTTCCAGGCAAGAGTACTGGAGTGAGTAGCCATTGCCTTCTGTGTAGCTTAGCCTGCTGCTGCTGCTGCTGCTGCTGCTGCTGCTGCTGCTGCTGCTGCTGCTGCTGCTGCTGCTGCTGCTAAGTCTTTGCTCAGAACACATAAATTAGCCTACAGTTGGGTAATATCATCTGACATTAAAGCCTATTTTTTAAATAAAGCATTGAATATCTCAGAATTCATTGAATATTGAAAGTGAAAAACAAGATAATTGTATGAGTACAGAATGGTTGTAAGTGTATTCTTTGACGTGCTATGACTCAGTGACACAGCCCAACATCATTTATCATATAACATTTATCCAGGAAAAGATCAAAGTTTAAAATATGAACTACTGTTTCTACTGAAAGCGTGTTGCTTTCATACTATAGTAAAGTTGAAAAATACTAAGTTGGGAACTTCATGTAGTTACTATTCAGAAAAGCTTATTAGTATTTCACAAGGTTCAGAGCACTTGGGTCTCACTTTGTAGTTTAGATTTCTTATTTAATGAATTTAAATAACTTAGAGAACATTCATTTCATATTCTTTTTTATTTAAGGATCACTTCAAGTTTGGAAGATTCTAACTCTAATTGTGTTTGCTTTTCATTAACCAGATGAATTGCTTTTTGGATAAGGGATTTGAAATATAAAATTACTATCACAACTTTTGAGGGGCTTCTTATTTCTAATCAAATTCTTTGCGATTTGAGTGAGAGATGTGATCAACCACAATAGCATGAATTTTATCAGAGTCTTTGGAATTTTACCATTCCAAAAGCCATTTTAAATGTTATATAATCTCAGAACGGGAAGAATTTTACTGTTTGGCCAGTATAATTCAATCTCTATATCCATGCAGAAGTCAGACCCTGAATTTCTAATTGTTACGGAAAACTTTCATTCTTCTACTTTGAAATCTGTAAAAAATGAAGTGGTCTCTGACTTTTTTTCAGCAGGGCAGATTATTTTTTAGTCTACCCCTTTACTGTGTTAAGCCCTTATAGAGTCCTGCAACCAATGATCCTGTCTCAATTTCCACTTAGCAGAACTGACGACCCCCACCACCCAAAGCAGCTCAAGGGTGAAGTAAAGTATCAAATAATCCAGAGTTCAGTCCATTCTTTGTTTCTAATTAGAGCATTTAAGAATTTCTTTTTTCTTATTTTTCATTTGGATTTATTGATTACTAAGACTATGATGGATTCACATTGTGAAAAAAACCTCCAAAATATAGGAACCAAATTTTCTACCCTGTAGCAATATAAGTATAGAAATAAATGAAGAAATTCATTTAAATTTAAAGAGCTTAGAGTTAATTGGAATTTTTCATATACAGAAGTTATACTTGATATAGAAGTTCAGTTATGAACATAACAGTAGGAAAATTTTACAAATATCTTTCAAGAACACATCCTTTTATAGTCCTCATGATATAATATAATTGATTGTACCTTAAGTACCAAGTTTTCTACTATTAAAGTTATTACAAGCACTCCATCAAAAGAATACATTCATGCTAAAGATAAAATTCATAGCTACATTTTAAAAAATTGAACTACAGTGATTTACAATGTTGTGTTAGTTTCAGCTGTACAATGTATATATTCTTTTTTATATTTCTTTTCCTTATAGGTTGTTACAAAATATTGAGTATAGTTACCTGTGGTGTACTGTAGGTCTTATTTATTTATTTTACATATCATAGTGTATATATGTTAATTCTAATCTCTCAATTTATCCTCTGCTATCTTTCCCTTTGGTAACCGTACATTTGTTTTCTATGTCTGTGAGTCTTTTTTTTTTTTTTTTTGGAAATAAGTTCATTTGTTTCTCTCTCTCTCTCTCTTTTAATTTCACATTTAAACCATACCATATGATATTTGTCTTTCTCTCTCTGGCTTACTTTACTTAGTATGGTAATTTCTATGTCCATCCATGTTGCTGTAAATGGCATTATTTCATCATTTTTTGTGGTTGACTAATATCCTCTTGCACATTTTTATCCATTCATCTGTCAATGGACATTTGGATTGTTTCCATATGTTGGCTACTGTATGTAAACAGTGCCACTCTGAACATTGGGGGGTATGTATCTTTTTGAATTATACTTTTTATTTTTTCCTGATATGTGCCCAGATGTGAGATTGCTAGATCATGTGGTAATTATATTTTTAGGTAAATTGTTTTTCACAGTGGCTGTACAGATCTACATTCCCACCAACAGTATGGGGGGGGGGGGGTCCTTTTCCTTCACATATCCTCTCCACCATTTATTATTTACAGACTTTTTGATAATCCCATTCTGACCTATGTGAGATCATATCAGGGTTTCGATTTGCATTTCTCTAATATTAATAATTAGTGATGCTGAACATTTTGTTATGTGATTGTTAGCCATCTGTATGTCTTCTTGTTTATTTAGATTTTCAACCCATTTTTTAATTTAATTTTTTTATATTGAGTTGTATGAGCTGTTCGTATCATTTGGAAATTAACTCCTTTTTCAGTTGCATCATTTGCAAATAGCTTCTCCCATTCTCTAGGTTTTTTTTTTTTTTTCATTTTGCTTATGATTTCCTTTACTGTACAAAAGCTTCTAAGTTTAATTAGATGTCATTTATTTTTGCTTTTATTTTCATAATTCTATGAAATGAATCCAGAAGATATTGCTGCAATATATGTCAAAAAGTATTCTGCTTTGTGGTAAAATTCTTCAGAAAGTGGGCATAGAGGGAAGCATTTATATGTTGAAGCATAATAAATGTCATGTATGACAAACCCACAGCTAACGTTATACTCAATGGTGAAAAGCTGAAAGCATTTCCTCTAAGATCAGGAACAAGACAAAGACGGTCACTCTTGCCACTTCTACTCAACACAGTTTTGGAATTCCTAGCCACAGTCATCAGAAAAGAGAAAAAAATAAAAGGAATCCATATTGGGAAAAAAGAAGTAAAACTGTCCCTGTTTGCAAATGACACGATACTATACATAGAAAATCCTGAAGATGCTACCAGAAAGCTACTAGAGCTTATTAATGAATTCAGTAAAGTTTCAGGACACAAAATTAATGCACAGATATCTGTTGCATGTCCATACACTATCAATGAAAAACCAGAAAGAGAAATTAAGGAAATAATCACATTTACCATCACATCAAAAGGAATAAAATACCTAGAAATAAACCTATCTAAGGAGTCAAAATACCTGTACTCCAAAAACTATGACATTGATGAAAGAAATGAAGATGGCACAAATAGATGGAAAACTATACTGTGTTCTAGGATTGAAAGAATCAATATGGCTAAAATGACTATACTACCCAAGACACTCCACAGATTCAATGCAACCCTATCAAATTACCAATGGCATTTTTCACAGAAATTGAATGAAAACTTTGAAAAGTTGTATGGAAGCAAAAAGGGCTTCTCTGGTGGCTCAGTGGTAAAGAATCCGCTTGCAATGCAGGAGCCACAAGAGATACAGGTTCAATTGCTGGGTCAAAAAGATTCCCTGGAGGAGGGCATGGCAACTCACTGCAGTATTGTTGCCTGGAGAATTCCATGGACAGAGGAGCCTGGTGGGCTACAGTCCATGGGACTGAAAAGAGTTGGACATGACTGAAGTGACTTGGCACACATGGCACGTACAGAAGCAAAAAGAGTATCTGGATAGCCAATGTAATCTTGAGAAAGAAAAACAAAGCTGGAAGGGTTAGGCTCACTGAATTCAACCTAAGCTACAAGAAGAATTTCTTATGTGCAAGCTTGGGTTTTCCCAGTAGCTCAGTTGGTAAAGAATTCACCGGGAATGCAGGAGGCCCCGGTTTAATTGCCCTGGAGAAAAAAACAGGCTGCTCACTCCAGTATTCATGGGCTTCCCTGCGGGCTCAGATGGTAACGAATCCACCCGCAGTGTGGAAGATCTGTGTTTTCCCTGGGTTGGGAAGATTCCCCCTGGAGGAGGGCATGGCAACCCACTCCAGTATTCTCGCCTGGAGAATCCCCGAGGACAGAGGAGCCTTGTGGGTTGCAGTCCATGGGGGTCATAAAGGGTTGGACAGGACTGAGTGATTAAGCACGAAAGCATGCATATACAAGCTCAGCATCATATTTAAGTGATTGTTATATTTTTTCTAGTTTATCTAGTTCTAGATGTTTTTAGCATGATAATTTTCGTATTTATCTTAATCTTTCAAATATCTAAAATTTAAAACTATATTTTGATCAACGTAAGCATGCAAGCATGCATATACAAGCTCAGCATCATATTTAAATGATTGTTATATTTTTTCTAGTTTATCTAGTTTTTCTAGTTTATCTAGTTCTAGATGTTTGTAGCAGGATAGTTTTCGTATTTATCTTAATCTTTCAAATATCTAAAATTGAAAACTATATTATGATCAATGTAAAGTTATTTATCTTGTGAACATTATATATTTTATCCTTTATTCATAAAATATTTTGTATAAATGTGTGTATGTATGTGTGTTTATGAATCTTCACCTAAAGTTTAATTAATGATGAAATTAGCTATATTACAGCACACATTCTTTGGTCAGTTCTAAAAATAAGAACAAATTCTATTAAAAACACTATAAATATTAAGAAATGTTACTTCCCAGTAGCCTAGAGATGAAAAGTGAACAATAAGTTCATTATAAAAATAAACAATATCAGCAATTTAAATATGTAATGACCAGTTTTCAATGAGAAGGAAAATGTATAGATTTATGTATTCTAATAATAAGAAAAATAAATTGAAAGTGAATGAGTATAATAGTCAATCTAAGAAATTAAAAATTAGTTAAATAGAGAAGATCAAGCAAAATGAAATTAAACATGCTTAAATTAATATACACAAAAAAGATATATTAAAATTAATCAAACACTAATAATTTGAAAAAAGCTAATGCAGTGAATAAACATTCAGAAATCTACTCAAATTTTAAACAGTAAGGAAAAATATGGAAACTTGCAAAAGAAAAAGAATCACCACAGATGTGAGCAGGTTTGTAAACAGTAAGAAAATATTATTTCAATCTATTTTAAAGTGGAAAAGTGTAGGATATTTTTGATTTTCTATTTATCTGCTTTTGTTTTTCTTTCTGTTTCTATTGAAAAATAAATACATTAAAATGTCCATTGAAGTTTTGAAAAAAAATGTTTACATAGGGACACATCTAGATAACAGAATTACACAAGTACTGTTAACAAAATGAAATGACATTCACATGGGAGAAGATACATTTTAAAGCAGAAATAAAAGCCTTCAGAAAATACATAAATTTAGATTACAACTTGAAATATAGCAAGTGTGTCTTTGTACAGAGGCTGTGCTGTGAATGTGCTAAGTTACTTCAGTCGTGTCTGACTCTTTGCAACCCCATGGACTGTGGCCCACCAAGCTCACCTGTCCATGGGATTCTCTAGGCAAGAATACTGGAGTGGGTTGTCATGCCGTCTTCCAGGGGAATCTTCCTAACCCAGGGGTTGAATCCAAGTCTCTTATGCCTCCTGCATTAGCAGGGAGGTTCTTTACCACAAGTGCCATCTGTGAAAGGTATGGTGTATTTAAATAATAATTACACTTATTTATATGTGCAAATAATTTATGGATAATAATTTTATTGATTTATTATAACCACCTAAGAAGTAAGTGTCATTATAATACTAGTTTTAAAGTGACAAACAGTCTTGGACCAGTTAAATGGATGGTAAAAGATCACAGCCAAGTGGCCTGCCTCAAGTCAGTTTTTACTTAAGGTGTTACATTGGTTGCTGGAAATATGGTTGGCTATCACTGATAGAAAACAATTTTAGAACACTGTTTTGTGTCTATGATTTTTTATCCAGACAGAATAAAATATTTAATAGAAGGAAAAAATTGAAAATTATACCAAAAAAAATAATTAGGGCTCAAGAAAATTTTCTCAAGTAAGATAAGACACCCAGATCCACGAAAAAAAAAATGTATATGAACAAAACAATAATTTGGTACTTTGAAAGTCAAAGGATGTACTGAATACTATCAAAAGTAAAAGACATGGAAAACTATTATCAAGTAAAAACGTAAAATGGCAAATACATTCCATATATACATTTTTCTACATATTTAAAAGAAGCTCTCTGTATCAACATTAATAAAATACATGAACAAGTAAGTCAGAAAATATAAATGTATTTTTAAAATGCACACGTCCTTTGCAAAGGATTTTTAAAATAGCCAGCTATTGTTAGTTTCCTTTCTCTAAGGTGCTTGCTCTCATCAGCAAACTATCAAAGTGTATACATGCCTATAGTAGTAGTTTTAATTTCTCTTTTGAAATTTGTTTGGATTGATGAGAACGATGGTATCCAATTGGATTTATTTTCATTTCCCTGTGTAGTAATAAGGCTGAGCAAATTTTAAAGGGTTTAGCTACATTCACTTTTTTTAACTTACTTGTCCAGTAGTTTGTTAATGTTGTGTATGTTTTAAAACATTTAGATATAAATATCTACAATGGCAGAGGCTTTCCTTGCGGCTCAGATAATAAAGAAACCATCTGCAATGTGGGAGACCTGGGTTTGATCCCTGGGTCAGGAATATCCCCTGGAGAAGGAAATGGCAACCCACTCCAGTATTCTTGCCTGAGAAATCCCATGGACAGAGGAGCCTGTCAGGCTACAGTCCATGGGATCACAGAGAGTCAGACACAACTAACATATTTCACTCTCTCTAGCAACAGTCTTCCTAGGTGGCACTAGCAGTAGAGAGCTCACCTGCCAATGAAGGAGACATGAGATGTGGATTCTATCCCTGGGTCAGGAAGATTCCCTGAAAAAGGGCATGGCAACCCATTTCAGTATTCTTGTCTGGAGAATCCCACGGACACAGGAGCCTGGGGTGCCACAGTACATAGGCTCGCAGAGTTGGGCATGACTGAAGCAACTTAGCAAACATGCAACCTACACACAGGAATGATTATTATACCATTACTTATATTGGCAAACATCTGAAATAAATACTTGTATTACTACAAAAATAGTTACAAAATTAATGGTATATCATAGGATTTTATACAATTATTAAAATGAGGGCTTATGCATTTTGCCTAGGTGATGCCAGTGGCAAACTCTTAAACAAAAAGTGGTTAGATTTTATCCCAAAAGGTACAAATATATAAAATGTACATTATATATTTTATATACACATACATATAAACTTTCCACATTCTCAAAAGTTTTCTGTATCTAATTTCTGGCTTATCTTAAGTATATAGGCAAGTAATCTTCCAATTTGGCTTTCCATGTGGCTCAGAGGTAAGGAATCCACCTGCCATTGCAGGAGACATGGGTTTGATCTGTGGATCTGGAAGATCCCTGTAGAAGGAAATGGCAACATACTCCAGTATTCTTGCCTGGAAAATCCCATGGACAAAGGAACCTGGCAGGTTTACAGTCCATGAGGTCTCAAAGAATATGATATGACTTAATAATTACATAACAGCAAAGTTAAATTGTCAAATATATGAAGGTAGACATGGGACTATGGAAGAAAAATGCAAAGCAGAAGAGGTAGAAAAGCAATCTAGGATAAAATAATGTTAACAGTCTCAACATCAGGTCATTTTTACAGAGGAAAAAGTAACTAACATATTCAGAATGTAAGAATTCTGATCGTCTCAATTTTCTGGTTAATTAAACCTAGTGTGAAATTCCTTTGTGACTATGACTGAGAGTTAAAAGTCCTTTTCTCTTATTGCCTCATAAAATATAATGTAAGCCATTAGTATTTCGGTTGGCTTCTTAAGACCTTATAGTACTAGTGTTTATATTTATAAACATCACTTTCCTACAAGATGTTACATCTATAAGCATGAGTGTGAAAGAACTTGAATTAAATCTAATTTAGCCCAATACTATAACTGAGGATATAGTGGGTCTTGATTTTCTATTAAAAATAGGGCTTCCAAACAGTTACAATCTCAAGATTGGGTGGTTGTTAATGTAGTTACAGATCACGCTTTAAAGAAGTTACAATATTCAGCCCTTGATTCCCTCCTCCTGAACTATATAAAACTTAGATGTACATAATTTTGGTAATGTATGTTCATCATGTATGTTTTTCAGAACTCTTCAGTGAGTCAGATATGCTTTCTTTGTAAAGTAAAGCTCATCTTTTCTAAAAATGACTAAAGCTCATTTTTAGTCTTAGAAGTACTAAAAATGAGGCAAGGACTGTTTCCTGACTCTCAATCCATTTAGTCATTTCAATAATTTATTCTTGGTATTTTGTTTTCATTGACAGTTTGGGTACCTAGGCTCTGATATTTATGAATGAGTAAATTGCTGTTTTTCTCTAAATCAGTGGTGCTTTCAATAATGTGGCATCTACACTTACAGGTAAATATAGACGTTCCCCTTCTGCTTCAGTTCAAACCATTATACTCACTATTCTTAGATCCCAATGTTAACTAATTTTTCTCTCTTTCTCTGACCCTCCCATATAGACATTGCGCAAAACAATGCATAATCTCTTCCTCAATTCTCACATTCACATACATCACTTTCTAGGGCTAACTCCTGCTTCACACCTCCAATGATGTGTTAATTCCTGGAGGAGGCTTTCAAGGACTCCTTGGTTAACTTAGGTCTCAGGGTTTCCCATAGTAATTTCACCAACCCCTAATCATATTATACATCAATGATGTAAAAGCTCATAAATCTGGATACATATTCTACACTGACTTACTGGTTTTGTTGTTGTTGTTGTTGTTGTTGTTGTTGCTTATTAGTTGTCTCTGCTCCTATATCAATCAATCAATTAATAAAAATCAGTAAAATATTTCCAAATATATTTCAACATTATGAGGGTATTCTAGCAAGTGTTCTCACATTAACAGAACAAGTAAATTGATGTGTACTTTAATTGACGACTAGATATATTATATGAATAACAGTGATTCCTAGGGGTGTGCATGCTGTCACTTCAGTAGTGTCTGAAGCGGGGTCTTTGTGACCCCATGGACCATAGTCCACCAGTCTCCTTTGTCCATGGAATTCTGCAGACAAGAGTACTGTGGGTTGCTATGAACTCCTCCAAGGGATCTTCCCAAAACAGGGATCAAGCCTATGTCTTCTCCATTTCCTTTATTGGTAGGCGAGTACTTTGCTAGTGCCAATATCACAGTAAAAAAGCAAAACAAAACAAAACAAAATTGAGGCAGAAAATTCACCTTTCTTACGTGTCTTATGCTCAGCACAATACAGACCTAATCTAACTTTCTAGGATTCAGTAGAAATACTTCCCCATATATTCTTTGGGTCCTTACTCATTTGGACTATTTTTAATTTTTGGTACCTAAGTACACCATTCACCTTTCTTCTTCTTAACCTGCACTCATCCATATCTGGTCTGGGATGACTGAGGTGTCTTCTTCATTCACACTCTCTCCGCCTCTCACACTCAGTTTCCTATTTCTATCTAGTAACACCTTTGTCAATATCAAGGATAGCACCTGGCCCTTACTCATCTGTATACATCTCAGTGCACAATAGGGTTATTACAAAGTAGGAAAGCAATCCCTCTAAGTTATATTTCATATAGGCAGTATTCTTTTTGTTTTACTGATTGCTTGCAATTTGCTAAATCTTCAAAGTATTTTGTGGCTTTATTTCCTTACTATATTTTAAATCTGAATTTCCTATAGACAGGAGAAATATTTACTTAATTATCCATTCCCTTGCATAAGCTAGGACAGTGCCTTGCACATAACAGCACTTCAATTTATGAGAAAAACAGGAATTCTGTTTGAAAACATTGCAGTCTTCTGGAGTGCCAAGGCCTTTTGGGGCTTGTGGAATTAACACTTCCAAAAAAGAAATCCATTTCCTGATTACTCAAGAGAGATGCAAGAAAAAAATAACTGTGCAATGACAGACAAGTTGAAAACATCGAAAATAAGTAAATATAATTCAGTTTGAACAGTTGTTTCACACATACACAAAATTGTCATGAGGTTCTTTAAAAATGTAGATAATTTATTTGCATCTTGGCAAGTACATTTTAGCTGCTGAGAAAAATACCCCTACTATAGTAAATATATAGTTTTTTGAAGAAGTGATAAAAATTTTCATGATAATTGAGTAATGTCAAGAAAGAGAAAATAAATACATACTACACCCAGAAATATTTAAAGATGAAGTAAACAAAACTCTCAGTTAAAGAAGTATGACTCATTGGCTGTGTCTACATGAAACCAAAAGTATCTGTGTGAGCATATATATATATATATATATATATATATATATATATACACATACACACATCAACTAAATATTTAAGTACACTGTTCTCAGGATGCTATAAAACTGGCTTTGTTTTGATTGAAAAGATTTTACTGACATCATGTAAACACAAACTAATGTCATAAAAACAAATATGAACTTATTTTTTCAAAGTTAGGAAACAGCTGTGAAGGCATACAGTATTAGATGATAACGATTAGGATTCATTGATCAACAAAGGTATGTCATAATCAGTAGATAAGCAGGGATGCATTTGAAATGAACTGCTTACAGCAAGTGCAGAGCACACCAACTGATAGTAAGGAAAATAAGGAAAATTTTAAAAAATTATCATGGAGTATTGAGTTAAATAAAAATATATGAACTAAATAGTTATTTGACTGCTCTGTAAGATTTGAAATTTTTAAAGCTATGACCCACGTACAATTTCTGTGAACAATGGTCAGTTATTTAGGGCCTGATACTGACCCAAATGGATTTTCCAACATTCCACTCTCACATCTTCTCTGATAGTAGTGCTCTAAATTGTCTATGTCTGATGGTTGAAAATTATGCTTACTATTTAATGTTGTGAGGATTAGCAAATAATCCTTACAACATAGCTAGGACTCATTATGCCATAGTGAATGAACAAAAATTGAAAAGCATAACTCCAAAGTAGAGAGTATTCATAAATTTTTCTAAATTCCCTTGATTTATCATTTCACAAAAACAGTCATAGATTCTACTCTCATTGCATCTTCTATTATGTAACTTGGTTGATTAAAAATATCCTGGTTTTTGACTTTGTAAAAAGAAGTTTCCTAAGATATAATAAACTATTTTCCTGTTGCTCACCAAACTGCTAGGAAGCAGGTATAAAATAAGTCAGTCCTCAGAGGCAGAGACCTGAGGTCAAGGCTTAGATATAGTTTTATCAGCTTCATTGACTTTAGGAAAATTAATAACTTCTTAACATTCAATTTTTTTTAATGTGACTAAATTCTTAGTTTGCAGTGATATGATAATTAAGATAAGTATCATTATCTAGAATTATACACTACCCAGAATTGTTCCTGACACATGACAGGCGATAAAAAATAGATTTTCTCAAAAGTATTAATAAAGACTTTTTTCAAGAAGTGTTGAATGATCTTTGTCTCATATGACAACCAATGGTAGAACTACCTGGGACCTTGCATTTTAAAGAAGGCTGACCTGCCATCTAGACTCAGCGATTTGTATAGAATCATGAAGGGATGTGCAACATGCATGTAACATATATTTTATTTTTCTTGAAAAAGTTGTTCATCTTGCTCAAGGTCATATAGTATCACCTCAGTTAGAATTAGGTTCTCTTGGCTTTGGATTTTATAGACATTCTAGTTGGAATAATATTTTTGTTGAGACAGAGACTTAGTAATATAACTACAAATGATGGACATGTAAGAGACATTGGATGTTGTGTCTTTTGAGACAGGTGAGCATGTATGACCATTAGTCAGACCTAAAATTAAATAATGTATCTGCTATAGATGGAGTTATTTAGTGACAAGTGACATTGCTGTAAATCTTGATAACAGAAATGTGTTTTTATGTTTATTTTTACTGTTATCTATTTCAAGAAATATTTGAAGCAACATGTTTGATTTAATATGTTTTGGTCAAGGAAATTGGCCAGACTTTGTAATGGGTTTACACACTGGCAGTTGTACTCAGACATGAATAAAGGTAAAATGAATAACATGTCTTTTCTTCTAACTTTAGTTTTGCAACTGGATTAGTTTATTCTTAATATGTAATTTCCTCTGCAGTTGTATGCTACTTTAGCATTTTTTCAATCAAGTATACATTTGATTCATAAAGACAGAAGCATATAGTTATATCTTGAATAGTCCCTGGAATATCACATCTTTAGAAGCCCCTAGATCATGCACATAAGCTAAAGTTTCAACAGATTGACTTTTAAGATTTAGATAAGAGATACTTTCATCATTCTTGAGGGATCTTTAGCTACTTTTAAACATGAGAAATCAACCAAAATATTTAAAATTGCTCTTTCTCCTTCTCTTGGCAGGGCCTCACTCTTTCCTATGTTGTGCTTAATTGTAAATATGTGTCATGCATAAACTTAACCACAATTTGTAGGATTGTGTTCCTAAACTTCAACATAAGGTATCCAATTTACTACCACTAGACAGTGATACTGTTCACAGGGTTCACAAGGCAAGAATACTGAAGTGGTTTGCCATTCCCTTCTTTTGGGAGTCCCTTGGACTGCAAGGAGATCCAACCAGTTCATCCTAAAGGAAATCAGTCCTGAATATTCATTGGGAGGACTGATGTTGAAGCTAAAACTCCAATACTTTGGCCACCTGATGTGAAGAACGACTCATTTCAAAAGACCCTGATGCTGGGAAAGATTGAAGGCAGAAGGAGAAGGGGATGGCAGGATGAGATGGTTGGATGGCATCACTGACTCAATGGACATGAATCTGAGTAAACTCTGTGAGTTGGTGATGGACAGGGAGGCCTGACATACTGCAGTCCGTGGGGTCGCAAAGAGTCGGACATGACTGCGCGACTGAATGGAACTGAACTGAGAGAGTGATAGGCCTTCCCTAATCCCTCAGATGGTAAAGAATTGGCCTGCAATGCAGGAGACCTGGATTTGATCCCTGAATTGAGAAGATCCCCTGAAGAAAGGGAACAGCTACCCACACCAGTATTCTGGCCTGGAGAATTCTACAGAGTAGCCTGGCAGGCTAACAGTACATGGGATCATGAAGAGTCACACACGACTGAGCAACTTTCACAGACAGTGATAACCTATTAGATATATAATCCTAATACTTGTTTGCAGAAGACTATTATAGACTGTACTTTTTGAGAAACAGAAAGATGAAGATAGGGCTGGAAAGCAAGGAAATTCCCTAGAGAGTCAAAGAAACTGTTGGCTGTGATTTAAAGGCAGAAGAGAGACTTGAGAGAAAGGGAGAGAGAGAGAGAGAAATATCTTTGATGATTCAGAAGACTGCTAATTAGGTTATAAGCATAAATATTTCTGAAAATGTCACCAGAGCTCACAACCCAAAACATGATAAAGGAAACATCCTAATAACACCTTTAAAATATTTGAACCAGAGATAAACTGAATCTACCAAATGGCACAGTAAAACTAAGACTGATAAATTTCAGCTACAGATAAAAGTGATTCAATCATCTTTAATAGCCGCCTGACAGAGCAAAATACACACACTTTTCTAAAGGAAAATTTAAAAGTATAAACTTTAGTTTACATTTAAAATATATACTTTAGTTTATACTCTTTATTTTAAAATGTAAAGATGAATTTTGGCAAATTTATATCTTTTGAGATACCAAAAGAAATAGGAAAAATAGACCAATAATCAAAAGCAAAAATAGCCAATAAAGTCTGATCCATAGATGGCCCACATGTTAGAATCATCAGGGAAAAAAAAGAGTATAAAATAACTTGATAAGTATGTTGAAATATCTGCTGCTACTGCTAAATCACTTCAATCGTGTCCGACTCTGTGTGACCCCATAGATGGCAGCCCACCAGGCTCCCCCATCCCTGGGACTCTCCAGGCAAGGACACTGGAGTGGGTTGCCATTTCCTTCTCTAATGCATGAAAGTGAAAAGTGAAAGGGAAATCTCTGAAATATCTAATTGACTAATAAATGAACAGATGGATAATTTCAACAGAGAAGAATAAAAAAGATTTCAATAGAAATATCAGAATTTAAAACATTTAATATTTTTAAAATATTGAGTTTTTAAAAACTGAGTTCACTTGATGAACTAAACTTTAGACTGGACCCTGCAGAAGAAAAGTGAATTTTGAAGACAGATTAAAATAAAAATCTGACCCAAGGATTAAACAGGTCTCTTGCATTACGGGCAGATTTTTTACCATTAGCCACCAGGGAAGCCCAAAATAAAATATATATGCATACAACAAAAAAAAGTTCTAAGTAGCATGTTCCTATATATGGGATTTCTTTGGAAGGAATGATGCTAAAGCTGAAACTCCAGTACTTTGGCCACCTCATGTGAAGAGTTGACTCATTGGAAAAGACTCTGATGCTGGGAGGGATTGGGGGCAGGAGGAGAAGGGGACGACAGAGGATGAGATGGCTAGATGGCATCACTGACTCGATGGACATGAGTCTGAGTGAACTCTGGGAGTTGGTGATGGACAGGGAGGCCTGGCGTGCTGCAATTCATGAGGTCACAAAGATTCGGACACGACTGAGTGACTGAACTGAACTGATATATGTGTAATGGGGATCCAGGAAAAAGAGAATAACACAGAAAAACATTTACAGATACAATGGCTGAAAGTTTTCCATAATTAATAAGAGATATTAATCTACAAATCCTAAAACTTTAATAGCACAACACAAGATAAATGTAAAGGAGGTTTCATAAGCACATCATAGTCAAAATAATAAAAATCAATAAAGAAAGAATAAAATTTAATGGCAGCTAGAGAAATAAAGGAAAATAGATACCTCATTATCACTGTCATCATCATTGTGATCATGATAATTGTTAGAAGGGGAATAAAAATTGAAGGAGGGGGAGAAGAAGAGGATAGGGAGAAGGATAATGAGAAGAAAATGAAAGGAAGCATTAAAACTGAAGCATTAAGAAAGCAATGTTTACTGTATACTATTTACAGGAAGTATTCTTTAATTATAAAGATACATGCTAGATTAAGTATAAGCACGGAAAATATATACCATAAAATGGAAAGAATAAGAAGAAGGTGAGTCTGTGTTTATATATCAGAGAAAGTAGTCTTTAAGACAAGGAGTATTGCTGGAGAATGGGAAGGAATATTTCACAAATATGAAAAAGGTCAGTCTATAAGGAATCATACAGTGGAAGTGAGAAAAATACTTAAGGGACTAGATCTGATAGACAGAGTACCTGATGAACTATGGACAGAGGTTCGTGACATTGTGCGAGACAGGAATTAAGACCATCTGCAAGAAAAAGAAATTCAAAAAAGCAGAATGGCTGTCTGAGGAGGCCTTACAAATAGCTGTGAAAAGAAGAGATGTGAAAAGCAAAAGAGAAAAGGAAAGATATTCCCATTTGAATGCAGAGTTCCAAAGAATAACAAGGAGAGATAAGAAAGACTTCCTCAGTGATCAATGCAAAGAAGTAGAGGAAAACAATAGAATGGGAAAGACTAGAGATCTCTTCAAGAAAATTAGTCATACCAAGGGAATATTTTATGCAAAGATGGGCTCAATAAAGGACAGAAATGGTATGGACCTAACAGAAGCAGAAGATATTAAGAAGAGGTGGCAGGAATACACAGAAGAACTGTACAAAACTCATATTAATCACGTGACTCAGATAATCATGATGGTGTGATCACTCACACTCACCCAGAGCCAGACATCCTGGAATGTGAAGTCGAAGTGGACTTTAGGAAATATCACTATGAACAGAGCTAGTGAAGGTGATGGAATTCCAGTTGAGCTATTTCAAATCCTGAAAGATGATGCTGTGAAAGTGCTGCACTCAGTATGCCTAAAGTTAACTATTCTCAAACTTTGAGATAACTAATGCATTTTTCTTAAGGAAATGTTTGCCTTAAGCTATGCTAATGTGCTATGCATTTACCCCAAACTCTGTCTTCAAGTTGGTTCCACCTAATGGCTCAGAGCCTACTTGATAAACCAGTATCTTATACTCAGATATCGTTTCCCTAATCTATGTAAACAAAACTATTTGTATGGTAATCTGTCCTTCTACAAGATTCAAGTTAATCATTTTATGGCCCAGGATGAATCATCTGGTGCCAAGATTATCCCAAAATGCATCTTATGGGTGAGGGGCCTTGTGCCATTCTGAGTTTTAAGACATTCCTGTCTTTCATTAACAAACTGTTAGTGACTATATAACATCTAGCTGAAGACTAGCAGGAGGGTACTCTTTCTGCCCCCTTCTGATGCCTATGTCAGAAGTTTTCACTATCTCCTTTATACTTTAATAAAACTTTATTACACAAAAGCTCTGAATGATCAGACCTCGTCTCTGGCCCCAGATTGAATTCTTCTCCTCCTAAGGCCAAGAATCCCAGAGTCTTTTCGTTCAGCAACAACCTTTCAAAAAGTTGGTTTAACAAGCAAAAACCAATCATATAAATAATCACTTTATAGAATAAATGGAAAAATGTATGATTAATCAATAAAGGTAGAAAAAGGGATAAAATTCAGCACTCATTCATTTTTATGGTCTTTTAACAAACTAGGAATAGACAATATCTTATTATATGTTATAAAAATCATCCATGAAAAAATGTTGATGGATAACATCATACTTAATGGTTAAACACTGTATTCATTCCCTCTAAGATCACAAATAGGGCAAGAATAGACTTCAGAAATAAAAATCATACATATACATTCAATTGACTCTTGAGTTCAATGATAAAAGCAAAGAAGTACTTTTGGAACAATTGGATATCCAGATGGAATAAACGAACTTTGACTTCTACACTTGATAGCAAAACCTAATTTGAAATAGATAATAGATAAATCATAGCTAAAGTCATAATGTTTCTACAAGAAAATATAGTAGATTATTTATACAACAGTAGCTTAAAGAAGATTTCTTATATTGGGGAAGAAATCACCATCCTTAACAGAAGAAACAAATTAATTAAAATTCATCAAAATTGAATATATTACTCCAAAAGAGGCCAATCACAAAAATAAACAGGCAACCCACAGACTGGGAGAAAATGCTCTATCCTTAGTATATACATCTGACAAAAGCTTTGCATCTAGAATATATAAAAATAAATAAATCAAAAATAGAAAAATAATCCAACGATAATAGGAAAAATATTTAACCATATACTCCCAAACAAATATTTAAAACTGACCAATAAATGCATAAAAAGATATTGCACAACATTATTCGCAAGACATATATCAATTAATTAGGGAATAACTGTCCACACTTACACAGATGTTTAAAATAAAGGATTCATATAGCACTAAGAACTGAGGATGTAGAACAACTGGAACTGTCATACTTTGCAGGGAGTGTAAAATTGTGCAGTTGCTCTGGTTAAACATATGGTAGTTTGTTATAAAGTTAAGAAAAAACTAACGTTATAATCAAGCATTTCACTCCTTCATGTTTACTCTTTAAAATGAAATATCTACAAAAAGCTTGCAAATGTATGTTCAGTTCTGTTCAGTTCAGTTGCTCAGTCATGTCCCCATGACTCGCAGCACGCGGGCCTCCCTGTCCATCACCATCTCTCGGAGTTCACTCAGACTCACATCCATCGAGTCAGTGATGCCATCCAGCCATCTCATCCTCTGTCATCCCCTTCTCCTCCTGCCCCCAATCCCTCCCAGCATCAGAGTCTTTTCCAATGAGTCAACCCTTCGCATGAGGTGGCCAAAGTACTGGAGTTTCAGCTTTAGCATCATTCCTTCCAAAGAAATCCCAGGGCTGATCTCCTTCAGAATGGACTGGTTGGATCTCCTTGCAGTCCAAGGGACTTGCAAGAGTCTTCTCCAATACCACAATTAAAAATGTATGTTCAGATAAGTCTTATTCAAAATAATCGCAAAGGGGAAACA
The DNA here is from genome assembly GCF_042477335.2 of Ovis canadensis. NCBI lineage: Eukaryota > Metazoa > Chordata > Mammalia > Artiodactyla > Bovidae > Ovis > Ovis canadensis. The sequence continues at coordinate 71,942,903 of NC_091247.1, forward strand.
TGCCAAATGGTCATCAATAAGAGTATGGTATAACAAACTGTCACACATCCATACCATGGCATATCATTCAACAATAAAAAGGAATTAAGTATTCTTGCCCCCCAAGAAAAGTTGAGTGTTTCCTAAGAATTATCCTTGCAGTGTATACATTTTCTAATAATTGAAAATCTAAAAACTATAGTCTTCTACACAAATGATTCCTAAAATGTGCAATCAGCATCATGGCTTATTTTATAATAACTTTCCTGATTTATTTTCACTCATTCAACAATATATTTATTTATTATTTAGTACAGGATAAACATTAGTCTTAATACTATATTTGGAAACATAAATAAGATTCTTACTTACATGAGATATTTACTGAGGAAGCAGCACTTATAAAACCATAATAATTTTACATTAATTAAAGGTGTTATAAAGGAAACAACATAGAATAAATATAAAGAAGTATGTTGGTAAGAATGGATATATGGTAAGAAAAGGGATTAATTATCTACATAGGATAGAGATGAACTCTATGAAGAATGAAAAATTTTACTGATAGCTGGTACAAAGATCTCCTAAAGTACAGAAAGTGACAATATTCTAATTATTTCAGAGGTAATTTGATCTTCAGGGACACTATTGGGGATTTCCATTGACTTTTTTCCCAAAATAATCTTAATATTGTCATGATATAATCTTTTCAATAATAAGGAACTAATTCAACTCAGTCTAAAGAACATGCAAAAAATACATTTTGTCTAGTTCAATTCTGTATTTTAAGAAATTATTAGTTAATAAAGTTGTAATCAAGTATGTATTCTAAAATTCATTAGTCTCTTTTTTTCCTGTAACACTCTTAGAAATCATTAAACAGTTAAAATATAAAATTATGTATGTCTTAAATAATATAATTACATGCTTAAAATATATTTGTACAAGATCTCAGAAATAATACAGTGCAGGACTTTTTAACCTGTTTGTCTTTTGTTTTAGACTCCTTCAGAAGTCTGGTGAACTCTGTAGACCATTTTTCAAGATAATGTTTTTATGTGCATAAAACATAATACATAGCATTATGAAGAAATCAACAGCTTTGAAATACAATTGCTAAAATATTTTAAAAATTGCATAATTTGTGATATATATATAAATTTTTTTTTTTTTTAAAGCAGAAGTGCTCCAGCTGTGACGGACCACACAGAAGTGTGGTCGAGAGGAACTACCCCTCGCCCAAGATCGGGGTGGCAATCGAGAGTGCCAGACTGCATCAGCACAGGAGTGGCCTAGAGGAGCTACCCCACATCCGAGGTCAGGGGTGGCAGCCAAGAGGAGATACTCCATGTTCAAGGTTAGGAGGGGTGGCCGTGAGGAGATACCCCTCAAACAAGAGAAGGAGCAGCTGCTGCACTTTGTTGGAGCAGCCATGAAGAGATAGCCCATGTCCAAGGTAAGAGAAACCCAAGTAAGATGGTAGGTGTTTCGAGAGAACATCAGAGGACAGACACTGAAACCATAATCACAGAACACTAGCCAGTCTGATCACATGGACCATGGCCTTGTCTAACTCAGTGAAACTAGGCCATGCTGTGTGGGGGACCCAAGATGGGCGGATCATGGTGGAGTTGTCTGACAGAATGTGGTCCACTAGAGAAGGGAATCACAAACCACTTCAGTATTCTTGCCTTGAGAACCCCATGAACAGTATGAAAAGGAAAAGTGGTAGGATACTGAAAGGGGAACTCCCCGGGTGGGTAGGTGCCCAATATGCTACTAGAGATCAGTGGAGAAATAACTCCAGAAAGAATGAAGAGATGGAGCCAAAGCAAAAACAGTATCCAGTTGTGGATGTGACTGGTGATAGAAGCAAGATCCGATGCTGTAAAGAGCAATATTGCATAGGAACCAGGAATGTCAGGTCTATGAATCAAGGCAAATTGGAAGTGGTCAAACAGGAGATGGCAAGAGTGAACATCAACATTCTAGGAATCAGCAAATGAAAATGGACTGAATTGGGTGAATTTAACTCAGATGACCATTTTATCTATTACTGTGGGCAAGAATCCCTTAGAAGAAATGGAGTAGCCATCATGGTCAACAAGAGAGTCCAAAATGCAGTACTTGGATGCGATCTCAAAAATGACAGAATGATCTCTGTTTGTCTCCAAGGCAAACCATTCGATATCATAGTAATTCAAGTCTATGCCCAACCAGTAATGCTGAAGAAACTGAAGTTGAACAGTTTTATGAAGACCTACAAAACCTTTAAGAATTAACACTCCCAAGAGATATCTTTTTCATTATAGAGGACTGGAATGCAAAAGTAGGAAGTCAAAAAAACACCTGGAGTAATAGGCAAATTTGGCCTTGGAATATGGAATGAAGCAGGGCAAAGGCTACTAGAGTTTTGCCAAGAGAACACACTGGTCATAGCAAACACCCTCTTCCAACAACACAAGAGAAGACTCTACACATGGACATCACCAGATGGTCAACACTGAAACAGATTGATTATATTCTTTGCAGCCAAAGATGGAGAAGCTCTATACAGTCAGCAAAAACAAGACCAGGAGCTGACTGTGGCTCAGATCATGAATTCATTATTGCCAAATTCAGACTCAAATTGAAGAAAGTAGGGAAAACCACTAGACCATTCAGGTATGACCTAAATGAAATCCCATATGATTATTCAATGGAAGTGAGAAATAGATTTAAGGGACTAGATCTGATAGATAGAATGCATGATGAACTATGGTCGGAGGTTGATGACATTGTACAGGAAACAGGGATCAAGACCATCCCCATGGAAAAGAAAGGCAAAACAGGAAAATGGCTGTCTGGGGAGGCCTTACAAGTCTTATATTTAAGACTTATCTTTAAGGGCATGATTGTCTTATCTTATCTTCCCAGCCTAAGATGGTTGTTCTATTGTTAAGTTCCACTTTCTCTATTTGTTGCATTCAATAAATTTTTCCTTCTCTCACTCTTTGGCTTGGTTGTGTCTTTTGGCTCGACATTTACCAAAAGGTGAACCCAATTTTGGGGTAACATAATTACTTCTCAGGAGACTGAGGCTAAGTCCTTTAAACAGCTTATCTGTGTTCTGACCTCTAGTTGGCTGATGGTTTTAGGTTTATCCTAAAACTTATCCTCCCTAATACCATATCCTTGAGGCAGAAATGGACTAACATGTATGCTTGCCTATAGCATAGCAAGAACTTTTTCATATGTTATGTCATTTAATCTTTTCCTCATGGCTCAGCTGGTAAAGAATCTGCCTGCAATGCGGGAGACCTGGGTTTGTTCCCTGGGTTGGGATGGTCCCCTGGAGAAGGGAAAGGCTACCCACTCCAGTATTCTGGCCCTATACAGTCCATGGGATCACAAAGAGTCAGACATGACTGAGTGACTTTCATTGAATTAGAAATGTAAAGGAACAGGATCAAGATCACAAAAGCCAAGGTATTAATCAGATTTACAGTCTTCAATAAATAATTTAAAATAATTTTTAGGCCCCCAAACTATGCCTGGTTACTTGAAACTTCTATAGGTTTAAGTGAGAAGATATAAACTTCTGAAAGAGTGTCAACTCAGACACTCAGCTTCTGACTCCTGAGCTGTATATGTTACTGAAATGCTGGAATCCAGCCCACTGTGTGGGAAGTTCTTTCCAACTCATCAGTTGAGTTATCAATGGCTATGTGTTTCAATCAAGCAGTGAAATGAATAGTAAATGAATGTGGTTATTTTCCCATATTTCAGTTTGCTGCCTAGGAAGACTATCATCTGGGACCACCCATTGCTGCTGAGTCACTTCAGTCGTCTCAGACTCTGTGCGACCCCATAGACAGCAGCCCACCAGGCTCCCCCGTCCCTGGGATTTTCCAGGCAAGAACACTGGAGTGGGTTGCCATTTCCTTCTCCAATGCATGAAAGTGAAAATTGAAAGTGAAGTCGCTCAGTCGTATCTAACTCCTAGCGACCCTGTGGACTGCAGCCTACCAGGCTCCTCTGTCCATGGGATTTTCCAGGCAAGAGTACTGGAGTGGGGTGCCATTGCCTTCTCCGGGACCACCCATTATGCTAATATTATTGCAACCTTGTCTTTGCATTCCAGTGGGGACTGCTTCTGTTCTCACAAACTGTACCTCACTGAAATCCAGAAGTACCTGGTTTACATATTCACTGCCACTCTTGACTCCTCAGGGACCATTTCAAAGTACTAGAGGATGGTAAGCAAAGTATTTGTTTGATTTCAATGAACTGAGGTCAACAAAACATCTGTTTTCTTCAACTTTGCTATCACCTTTATCTCTGTAGCATTTGCTTGTGCCTGTGATTCATTCTGTCTGCCTATACCACAGAGAATGGTACGTTAAAATATATGCTTCCTGGAACTCCTTTACACACTTGGATTCTAGATGAAACTAAAAGTTATGTGACATTTGCAAAGTAGAAGTGAGGCACAGGCTGTATCTTCTTGCTGCTTTTGTTGACAAGCAAGGTTGTAGAACTGAGAATGCCAAGATACTATTGAAGACTGAACTTTTGTTTCAGTGCATATACTCTTTAGTTTCATGAATGTCAGAAGCAATAATAGCGCAAAACTAGCTTCTCAAGTTTAGTTAAGCAACACGGGAGTGCTTTTGAACATGACTATCAGTGGCAGCCTGCTGATTTTCTTTTTTCAGCCTTTCAACTTTTTTGTTTTGCATTTCCCTATTAAATCTCTGTCTCAAATCTCTTCTAATTAAAGCACTTAGAATGTTTTCCTTAACTGTGCTGGACACTGATTGTTGTTTGCTATTTACTTTTTCTCTGCCCTTACTAGAATGTAAGATCAAAAAGGACAAAGATGTGTCTAATTTACCACTGGACAACTAACTGATTAACACTGAAACAATTCTTGGCACAGAATAAGGGCTAATGAATATTGATGGAACCCCTGAGTGAACTAGTTAACATAAAACCAAATTTAATTTGTTCAAGAAATAGGTTAAAGCATCTAGACCACAATATTTTTGGTGCTGATCTTCTTTGTGTATTTATTTTGAACTTATATGGCTGTAGGGAAAGAAACTACTTCAGAAACCAAGATTATGATACTCATGCTTTTGCTTTTCAGGATACATAAATGTTAACAGTTTCTGTTGAACAGGTTTTCATTTAGGTGTCAACGAATCCCAGTGAAAAAATATGAGTGCTGGATTAGAAGATTTCATCCATAGCAATGGCTTTCAATGAAGTTATTGCTTTTCTGACAATCTGCATATTCATCCTGGTGAATAAAATCCTATTTTTACAACGTGTTTTGCATGAGGAATCTGGAAATAGCATACATATTGGCTGTGCTACAAGGTTCTGTTACCCTGGTTCAGCCATATAACTTTCTTCACTTGCAAATCTGCTTTCCTCTCATCTCTTCTTTTCTCTTCTCCTTTTTTTTTTCTTTTTCAAATAAGAATTAGTATCACAAACAAGCTGATGAATATAGCTTACAACATGTCATTCACAGAAATGAGCTAGCAACTTTATGCCGTGAAGGAGCTTTAGATATTTTGATATATTTGACTTCAGATGGAAAGTGTCCCCTCCAATCAAGGTGGAATTGCTGTTTCTATTATTCTTCTCTCTTACCTACAATACTTAATCAAGTCACAAAGTCCTCTTCCTTCTTCTGTGTATTGAAAACTGCTATTGTGACCATCACTAATGGATAGAGTCTAGGGGGTTGGAAGCTGCTCCTGCTGTTAATGGATGCACTTAAAAATGCTTTGTCTTCTTATCTGTTTCTTTCCTTTTTAATAAGTAGTGTATAACTTTCTAATTTCTATATAGAAAATATACATTTTAACTGGTTCACCTCAAAAAAATTTAGATAAAGAAAAACCTGTCATTGTTTGACTGTTTTAAAAGCTGCCTAAAAGGGGAAAACAATCAAACCTCTTTTCTTTTTCACAAAGCAATTTTGGGAACTTTGAAGCAAAGAGCAGTTTTAGCCAATAAAAACTGATTCTCTGGAATGCAGCAGGAAAATGTGGCTCATTGCAACAGAGGAGGGAGTTGGAAGCTGGAGAATTGATGTTCCTGCTTCCATTGGGTTTTATGAGTTCATGCAATGCCCTAGTGACGAGACACATTCAGTGTGCAAATAGCTGAAGAGGCACATGCATGTGCATATTGATGAGCATAACCATTCACCATCAACAGCATGCTTCTTATCGTTTTTTTATGTTGAGAGAAGAGAGAACACAAGAAAGTGTGTTTTGGAGTTCTCTATGTAGGAAGAAAGAGAGAAGGGGAACTGGCTGGAGGATTGAAATAAACCAACAAATGAAAGAAGACCAAAGGAGATAAGGGCAGAACTAGAACGACATTTTTTGGACACTGATGAAAATTTCTCCCTAAGTTCCAAAGAAACAAAGTAAGAGGGCTGATTTGGTGTTCCAAGCAAAGAAGGACAATTAGAATAAACAAGAAGTAGGTTCTCCTGGCACATCTAACTCTTAATACATAGTACCATAGACAATGACTTTTATCAACTATTTATTTCCTTCCTCCCTTCCCGTGTCTCCCTTCTTACCTTCCTTTCGATCGAGGGAAGATACAGAATGGCTAGTCACTTCTATATATTTTATGGCCTAGCTCTGCCTCTGCATATAATGATTCAGACAAATTTTTAAAATTAAATGACCTGATAAAGGTAGCATTATCATTTCCTATAAGAGTTGGAAATATAACTCGGACTTCCTAACTTCCATTCTTTCTCTATAACATCCAATATTATTATTATTACTATTATTATTATGAATTGTAGTTACTTTTCTGGAACTCAAGCATCCTTGAGCATTAACTGTAAAGATATTATCCTATAATTTAACATTGTGTAAAAAGCATGATTCATTTTGATAAAACATGTTGCAAAGAAACTTAAAAGTTAATATTAAATCACAATGAAAAATTACAAAATTATACTATTTTTAGTCAGAAACTCAGAGTTATCCCATATGGAAACAAGATCAAACAGCAAATTCTTAACCACTTGAAGTAAAATCCATTCCATTTCTGATATTTCTGAAGTGTAAAGGAAGAAAAGAACTACTGTGACCTTTTAAATTTCCTGCTAAAAGGCCATGACTAGTTCTAATAACCAAGGGTTTTGGTAGCATTGAAGGACATGGCAGATTTCAGATATAAAGAATGAAGTATGTGGTGGTTAAAAGGAAGTGAATTGTATCATGGTACTGAATATCTTTATGTAGTTAGACAAAATTTGCTAGAAAATAATGATCAAACTTAAAAAATATTAGGTGATTAAAGTGGCATATCAAAGCAATGATTTTGGTATCTTAGGTAAAAAACATTTCCACTTGCATTATACAAGTAATTGAAAACGAATTTTGTTAAGGAAAAATTCAGTCCAAGAATATAAATTAATATCCAATACTTCACTATACATGTCATAACCCTAACAAGAAAAAACTCTATTTAAAAAATTTCATAAAACTGGATTAATGTATCAAGAAGAAATGCCAGGAAAGATTTTCAAAGATCATCTAATTCAGACCCTTAATTTGGTAAGTTAAAGAATAAGTTCAGTTCAGTCACTCAGTGATGTACAAATCTTTGTGACCCCACAGACTGCAGCATGCCAGGCTTCCCTGTCTATCACCAATTACCAGAGGTTACTGAAACTCATGTCCATTGAGTCGGTGATTCCACCCAACCCTCATCTTCTGTCTTCCCCTTCTCCTGCCTTCAATCTTTCCCAGCATCAGGGTCTTTTCAAATGACTCAGTTCTTTGCATCAGGTGGCTAAATTATTGGAGTTTGAGCTTCAGCATTAATCCTTCCAATGAATACTCAGGACTGATTTCCTTTAGGATGGACTGGTTGTATCTCCTTGCAGTCCAAGGGACTCTCAAGAGTCTTCTCCAATACTACAGTTCAAAAGGATCAATTCTTCAGCACTCAGCTTTCTTTATAGTCCATCTCTCACATCCATCCATTATTTTTTGGAGGCTCCTAAATCACAGCAGATGGTGACTGCCGGCATGAAATTAAAAGATGCTTGCTCTTTGGAAGAAAAATTATGACCAACCTAGAGAGCATACTAAAAAACAGTGACAGTACATTTCCAACAAAGGTCTGTCTAGTCAAAGCTATGGTTTTTCCAATAGTCATGTGTGGATGTGAGAGGTGGATGTAAGTTAGACAGTAAAGCATATCACAAAGAGGTTAATTTACTGATAGTTTCTGAAAATAACTGCCTTCAAAAGTCAAACGAGAAACCAATGCAACATTTTTCTCAAGAATACTGGATACAAACAATGGAAGGAATAATTCTGGAGAGCCACAAACTTATTCAAAGTGGTCTGTTGATCCATACATACAATAAGCTTTATCTACAGTCTTGGGTAAAACATTTTACTTAAATATATACCATATTTCATAGACAAGATAGATAGCTAATTAGTTAATTCACACCAACGCAGTCTGATTTAATAATAGTTTTTCTCATACTTTTAAAGTAAATTAAGAATCGATATTATTCCCAATCCAAGAGTAACTATTATTATTTGGATGTCTCTCAATATTTTTGATATTTAAAGAGCCCTCATATTTGAAAATATTGAGAAATATGTTCTAACCCATGAATGATTTATCCCTAACAAGCCAGAATTTAACATAAATGTGTATTGCTGAATGATATTTCATTGTATATATAGATATATAACATTGTATTTATCCATTTAGCCATCTCCATCAGTTGAAGATTTGGGTTGCTTTCACTGTTTCCCTGTTATGGACATGTTATTTTGAAAATTTATGTATCAATCCATATATGGACATATGTTTTCATTTCTCTTAGCATGTATCTAGTGGTATAATTGCTTATGTTTAATCTTTTGACAAATTGAGTTTATGCTTATTCTTTTGAGGAACTACAAAATTATCTTCAAAATAGCTGTACTATATTGTATTTCTACAGGATTATATAAGGTTTTTAATTTCTCTACATTTTTGCTAATAGTTATCATTACATGCATCTTTGATTATAGCCATCTAATGGATATGAAGTGGTGTCTCACTGAAATTTTCATTTAAATTACTCAAATAGCTAGTGATATTGAGTATCTTTTTGTGTTCTCATTGGCTGTTTATATATATTCTTTGGACCTATTGATCTTTAAAGTCATTCCATCTCAAACATTATATCCTGCATGAAGTCTTTGTAATCCTGGCCTTTTACAATCTCATTCTTCTCTGACTCAGAATTCCTATATAAAACTTTAGTTAATTTAATAATGATCCCTTCTGATGTATAAGATACTAGGTTAAGAGTACTGGAAACATAAATGTGATTAGATATTGATATATGGTTCCAGTAAAATGTACAGCCACATCAAGGAAATAAAATATTTGCATTCAGCCCCATTGAATGCCTTTGGTTTTCCTTTTCTGGTTTGTAAAATCAACACTAAATTGCTATCTTATGGTCCAGTAACATGAACAAAGTCAACTGAACTCCAGTCTCAGCCTAAATTGTCCAACTTTGCAATGATCTTAAACTCAAGTAACAAATATCATCACTTGAAGATGAGTGATGCTGGCTTATTTTTTTGTCTTGAAATCTTTAAATTTGCAAGTGAAACTTTAAATTGCCTTAAATCAAGTTAACTCATGCCACCTGGACTCTTCTTTTTTAACGTACAAAATCGTACATAAAATTCTAGAAAAAACTTACCTCAAAATAGCCTCACCTATTTCTTATGAAAAATGCAAATCCCCCAAAATGGAATTTCATTTGAGTAGTCCTTCAAACTCAAGCTTTATAGAAAAATGCAACTTTCCTATAAAGCCTTTCTCTGTATTTGTAAGGTAGTTGATTGATCCCTCTTTTTGCTCTTTCTGTTATATACTATCTTTTAGCTCCATAATGGCAATCATCATGTTGAAATGTGTTAGCTGTTTAAGCCTAACAACCTCCAAAAACTGTAACTTGTTAATGGTATAGACTATGCTGGATTTCCCTATGTATTATTAGTTCATATTGCTTTTGTTGTAAAACTTATTTGATTACATGTTATGAATTTTAGATAATTCAATGAGCATTATTGGATATCTATTACTGATAGAGAGATTTGAGAGTATTCAAAGTATTCAGAGTTGAGTCACATTTCTCTCCCTTGCTATGAAACCTTTTGTAGTAGTACCCCGGAATAAGTCTGTCTTACCGTCTTTAATAAGTATCACCTAGAGCCAGACATCCTGGAATGTGAAGTCAAGTGGGCCTTAGAAAGAATCGCTATGAACAAAGCTAGTGGAGGTGATGGAATTCCAGTTGAGCTATTTCAAATCCTGAAAGATGATGCTGTGAAAGTACTGCACTCACTATGCCAGCAAATTTGGAAAACTCAGCAGTGGCCACAGGACTGGAAAAGGTCAGTTTTCATTCCAATCCCAAAGAAAGGCAATGCCAAAGAATGCTCAAACTACTGCATAATTACACTCTTCACACATGCTAGTAAAGTAATGCTCGAAATTCTCCAAGCCAGGCTTTAGCAACACTTGAACTGTGAACTTCCAAATGTTTAAGCTGGTTTTAGAAAAGGCTGAGGAACAAGAGATCAAATTGCCAACATCCCCTGGATCATGGAAAAAGCAAGAGAGTTCCAGAAAGACATCTATTTCTGCTTTATTGACTATGCCAAAGCCTTTGACTGTGTGGATCACAATAAACTGTGGAAAATTTTGATAGAGATGGAGACACCAGACAACCTGACCTGCCTCTTGAGAAACCTATATACAGGTCAGGAAGCAACAGTTAGAACTGGACATGGAACAACTGACTGGTTGCAAATAGGAAAAGGAGCACGTCAAGGCTGTATATTGTCACCCTGCTTATTTAACTTATATGCAGAGTACTGAATGAAGGTGAATTTGATATTCCAAATTTTTGCAGTGATGTGTCTTGCTTTGATTCTTATTATTTATTTTTACTGTTTCAGTCTTAAAAGTTTTCAGTCTTTTAGTTCCAGGGAATTTTCTTTTATGATCTCTTTGATAATTTTCCCCTGGTTGTTTTCTTCTCTTAGAATTTTGTTTACTTGGGTGTTGGACCTCCTAGACTGATCATCTGTTTATCTTTCCTTTCCACTTGTCCATTTCTTTATCTTTTTGTTTACTTTCTGAGGTTTTTCTATAAATTTATTTTCTAATCATTTTTAAAATTTAGTGTATTTATTTGGCTTTGCTGTGTGGCTTGTGGGATTTCATTAAGAGTTGCCCGACCAGGGATCCAGTCGAGGCACCCGGCAGTGCAAGTGCAGAGTCTCAATCCCTGGACCACCAAGGAATTCCCTTGCTGATTTTTAAAAAACTATCATATTTGTAATTCCCCAGAGCTCTCTTGTTTGTTTGTTTTTTTTTCTTTTTATACCTATCTATTTTGTGAGTACAGTACCTTCTTTTATTCCTCTGAGATATTTTAATTATAAATTCTTTGAAATATTATTTTGTTTCATGGGCATGTCTCTTTTCTAAGTTCCTATTTTCTTTGACTTTGATTAGTGTTTTGTTGCCATGTTAGGGGCCTTCTTTAGATGTCTGGTATCCTTGAAGAGTGGAACTCTGAGAAGCTGATCAGAAACTGTGTATGTGTAGCCTTCTCCAGTGTGCAGTCATGAGATTCGCTGGCAATTGACTAAGAACTTCTAAGTGTCAGTGTCTAGATCAGTCCTGCGTGTTCTTTGGAAGGAATGATGCTAAAGCTGAAACTCCAGTACTTTGGCCACCTCATGCGAAGCGTTGACTCATTGGAAAAGACTCTGATGCTGGGAGGGATTGCGGGCAGGAGGAGAAGGGGACGACAGAGGATGAGATGGCTGGATGGCATCACTGACTCGATGGACGTGAATCTGAGTGAACTCCGGGAGTTGGTGATGGACAGGGAGGCCTGGCATGCTGCGATTCATGGGGTCGCAGAGTCGGACACGACTGAGTGACTGAACTGAACTGAAAGCTCTTTTTTCTGATATGGAACAATTCGTACTGGGAAAGATCCTCTATTCTCTTGCCTAGAAAAAGCATTCTAGGGCTGGATGACAGACAGGAGAGGAGATCTCATGTTGCTGCAGATAGCGATGTTTTGGTCTTTTTCATGGCTGAGTAATGAAGTCAAGTTTTTACTTCATCACTCTGCTCTGTATCTGATCCTTCACTTTTTTTTTTTTTTTTTCTGGAGACTACATCTCTCCAAGTGGTAGTTCCTAACTATAGACATGGGAATCTTGCTGATCTATCTGTTCCTTACAGAGACTTTCAGATAATCCTCCTGTTTTCAGCCCTCCACCTTCTGCCTGCTGTAGTCCTTAATGATTCCATATTTCTTTCCTTTTCTTCCCTTTTATTTTTACTTCTAATATTTGAACACTGCTAGGGCTTTATCTTGGAGAAGGTGATGGGACTGCACTCCAGTACTCTTGCCTGGAAAATCCCAAGGATGGAGAAGCCTGGTGGGCTGCAGTCCATGGGATCACGAAGAATCAGACACGACTGAGCGAATTCACTTTCACTTTTCACTTTCATGCATTGGAGATGGAAATGACAACCCACTCCAGTGTTCTTGCCTGGAGAATACCAGGGACAGAGGAGCCAGGTGGGCTGCTGTCTATGGGATCGCACAGAGTCGGACATGACTGAAGCGACCAGCAGCAGTAGCAGCAGCAGCAGAGTACATCATGAGAAACGCTGGGCTGGAAGAAGCACAAGCTGGAATCAAGATTGCCAGGAGAAATATCAATCACCTCAGATATGTGGATGATGCCTCCCTTATAGCAGAAAGTGAAGAGGAACTAAAAAGCCTCTTGATGAAAGTGAAAGAGGAGAGTGAAAAAGTTGGCTTAAAGCTCAACATTCAGAAAACAAAGATCATGGCATCTGGTCCCATCACTTCATGGAAAATAGATGGGTAAACAGTGAAAAGAGTGTCAGACTTTATTTTGGGGGGCTCCAAAATCACTGCAGATGATGATTGCAGCCATGAAATTAAAAGACGCTTACTCCTTGGAAGGAAAGTTATGACCAACCTAGATAGTATATTCAAAAGCAGAGACATTACTTTGCCAACAAAGGTCCATAGCTAAGGCTATGGTTTTTCTGGTGGTCGTGTATGGATGTGAGAGTTGGACTGTGAAGAAAGCTGAGCGCCGAAGTATTGATGCTTTTGAACTGTGGTATTGGAGAAGACTCTTGGAGAGTCCCATGGACTGCAAGGAGATCCAACCAGTCCATTCCAAAGGAGATCAGTCCTGGGTATTGATTGAAAAGACTGATGTTAAAGCTGAAACTCCAGTACTTTGGCCACCTCATTCAAAGAGCTGTCTTATTGAAAAAGTCTCTGATGCTGGGAGGGATTAGGGGCAGGAGGAGAAGGAGACGAGAGAGAATGAGATGGCTGGACGGCATCACCGGCTCAATGGAAATGAGTTTGGGTAAACTCCAGGAGTTGGTGATGGACAGGGAGGCCTGGTGTGCTGCAATTCATGGGGTCACAAAGAGTAGGACACAACTGAGTGACCGAACTGAACTGAACTGAACTGAAAGTCTTTTCTCTAACATCACTCTAGGCTTCAGTTTGTTTTTCTTTTCTTTAATATTTAAAAGAGAGTTGGACTATAAAGAAAGCTGAACTCCAAAGAATTGATGTTTTTGAACTGTGGTTTGGAAAAGACTCTTGAGAGTCCCTTGGACTACAAGGAGATCCTATCAGTCCATCCTAAAGGAGATCAGTCCTGAGTGTTCATCGGAAGGACTGATGTGAAGCTGAAACTCCATTACTTTGGCCACCTGATGCAAAGAGCTGACTCACTTGAAAGGACCCTGATGCTGGGAAAGATTGAAAGCAGAAGGAGAAGGCGACAACTGAGGATAAGATGGTTGGATGGCATCCCTGACTCAATGGTCATGAGTTAGGGTAAACTCTGGGAATTGGTGATGGACAGGGAGGCCTGGTATGCTGCAGTTCATGTAGTCACAAAGAGTCGGACACGACTGAGTGACTGAACTGAACTGAACTGAATATTTAAAAGTATGGAGCAAATGACTTTCTAAATGCCCTTCCAGATATAATATGTATAATTTTTGTATTAACTTTTAAATCACTTAATAGGGAAGTCTTTGGTAAGTACTTTCCCCTGATAGATTTTAAAAAAAGAAAATATTTCATCTGTGCTATATATATATATATATATATATATATATATTTTTTATACTTCCAACAATGGTATAATACTGCATTATAAACACAAATGGACAAATCATCAAATTTAAAAAAAAAAAAACAACTATGTTCCAAACCTCATAGCTAGTAAATAGTTCAGTCAATATTTAACCCCAAGGCTCTTTCTGTTTCCATAACTCACTGTGAATACCTGTGGCAAGTTATCTTTAAGTTCTGTTGAAAAACCACAGTGTTTAAGTTTAATACAAAAGTATATCATCCATCCACAATGCAGGAGATTCAGGGTCTATCCATTGACCCAGAAGATCCCTGGAGAAGAAAATAGCAACCCGCTCCAGTTTTCTTGCCTGTGAAATCCTATGGACAGAGAACCCTGATTGGTTAGTGTGTCAACCACAAATTGGCACTTGCCATTAGTGCTTGCCATCTACTTCTACAATGATTAAATCATGTGCTGCTGCAGCTGCTGACCTCCAGTACCCCCTGTAATGAGGTGCTCTGTGCTCCTGTAAAACTGGGAGGACAGGTTTTCAAATAATTAGATATTCTCAAGAGCTGTTATGAGCCCAATTCTATTTCTCCTCATATCTAGAAAAGCACTAAAATTTCTCATGGTAAAGATTGTTTCTTGTGACCACCAGAAGCAGACCAACAAAAGTTTATATATATATATATATATATATATGCTTAATGGCATGTATTCCCCCTTTAACAAAAGCATTCATATACTGTCCTTTTCTCCTACCTCTTTGGAATAGTTTCTCAGAGCTATTTGGGTGCTGTCTCCCTGGCTGTAGTCCTCATATTGCCCCAAATAAAACATAACTCACAAGTCTCACATTGTGCCTTTTTTTAGCCAACAAGGCAATGGGGTTGCAAAAGAGTGGAACGTGACTTAGCAACTACACAATGGTAACATAATATATGCTATATTTGACTCTAGATTATCTAGATCATCTTCCTCATCCCTCCTTTCCCTACTCACAATCTCTAAACCAAGTTTACTTTTACTAAAACATATCTAAGGTTTACCCCAGGGTCATAGCCTAAATTGCTTCTGTTGTCATATCAGGAGTACTTTTTTGGACCTATAGTTAGGTTAAAATGTATATTTAGAAAATAAACTTGTTTTGACAACAGTTAGAGGTGTCAAGATCAAAGAAGCAATTGTTAGGAAACCTTAAAGTGTTACATTCTATGGGCTCTTTTTAGATGTAATTTCATAAAGCAGCATTTCATTCAACCAGTGATAAAAAATTATATTATGAAAGCCAAAATAATGACTGAATTCCTTCACCCTGTGTTATTTAAGTCTGTTAATTGCTTTATTTTGAATCCCTGTGGTTTGGTTAATTGAAGCTATCAAAGTTCTTTAAAATCTTCTTAATCTTGCCAAACTTAGCTTTTGATGAGTCATTTTGAAGTGACTTCTGTGCCACTGTGAAATCTCAACAAATAGAGTCCTGTGTGTGCATGCTAAGCTGCTTCACTCATGTCCAGCTCTTTGCAACCCTGTGGACTGTAGCACACTGGGCTTCTCTGTCCATGGGATTCTTTAGGCAAGAATACTGAAGTGGGTTGCCATGCCCTCCTCCAGGGAATATTCCTGACTCAGGGACTGAACCCACATCTCTTGCATTAACAGGTGGGTTCTTTACCACTAGCCACCCAGAAAGCCCTAAATAGAGTCCTGGTCCACCAGCTTTCTTGGTATTGGAAGGATTTCAAACTCCAAGGTCTAGAGACTAAATCTTATTTGGATGTTTCCCAGGAGAGTTCAGGAATCAGAGTACAATAATGTGGCTTAATATTATGCAAAGCTAAACTTTTCAAAACTACCTCTCAAAACATTCTAAATGTCATGTGCAGTGTGTGCGTGCCTGCTGAATCACTTCAGTCACGTCTGATCCTTTGTGACCCCATGGACTGTAGCCCACTGGACTCTTCTGACCGTGAGATTCTCCAAGCAAGAATACTGGAGTGGGTTGCCATGCCCTCCTCAAGGGGATCTTCCTGACCTAGGAATGGAACCATGTCTCTCATGTCTCCTGGATTGGTGGGTGGGTTCTTTAGCACTAGCACCACCCAGGAAGCACCATTGTGCTTCTGATAGCCAACACTGAAAACCAATTCTAACGTGCTAATATTCCAGACTATCTGGGAATTCAGACAATAAAAGAGATACATTTAGCAAAAGAAATACACTTAACAAAAAGACTGTCTTGAAAAAACAAAAATTACAAACTAACCTATTAGGTCATTTCAGCTTTGAATGCAGTTTTTTAAAATCACATTTACCACTTTAAAAAATGCATGTAGGTATAGCATAATATTAATTTTGACACAACGATGTTTGAAGAATAGGAACAAAGATGGAAAATTTCCTTTTTCAATAAAGCTGGTAAAAGACAAATAGAATTTCAAA
Organism: Ovis canadensis; assembly: GCF_042477335.2. Classification (NCBI taxonomy): domain Eukaryota; kingdom Metazoa; phylum Chordata; class Mammalia; order Artiodactyla; family Bovidae; genus Ovis; species Ovis canadensis. Next base: position 71,959,558 of record NC_091247.1, read on the forward strand.
ACTCCTTCCACTAAAACATGGTAAGGACATTGTGATTTGAAGAACAGCATGAGCAATGAAGAATAGGAGTGAGAAAAGTCAGGATTTGGGGGGAAACAGTGAATAGTTTAACAGCTGCTTCTGACTAGGCTTAAGCCTTTGTGTGGATCAAAAGAAACTGGAAAATTCTTAAAGAGATGAAAATACCAGACCTTCTTACCTGTCTCCTGAGAAACCTGTATGCAGGTAAAGAAGCAATAGTTAGAACTCATGGAACAACAGACTGGTTCCAGATTGGGAAAGGAGTATGACAAGGTTGTATATTGAGACTGCATTCTTTTGAAAGTGTTTTGGTAAAAATTAGCATTCTCACCTTTGCCAGCTTCTATATACTTCTGGTATTCCTTTTATTTTTTTTTTTATTTTTATTTTTAATTTTATTTTTTTTTTAAATTTTAAAATCTTTAATTCTTACATGCGTTCCCAAACATGAACCCCCCTCCCACCTCCCTCCCCACAACATCTCTCTGGGTCATCCCCATGTACCAGCCCCAAGCATGCTGCACCCTACGTCAGACATGGACTGGCGATTCAATTCTTACATGATAGTATACATGTTAGAATTCCCATTCTCCCAAATCATCCCACCCTCTCCCTCTCCCTCTGAGACCAAAAGTCCGTTATACCCATCTGTGTCTTTTTTCCTGACTTGCATACAGGGTCGTCATTGCCATCTTCCTAAATTCCATATATATGTGTTAGTATACTGTATTGGTGTTTTTCTTTCTGGCTTACTTCACTCTGTATAATCGGCTCCAGTTTCATCCATCTCATCAGAACTGATTCAAATGAATTCTTTTTAACCGCTGAGTAATACTCCATTGTGTATATGTACCACAGCTTTCTTATCCATTCATCTGCTGATGGACATCTAGGTTGTTTCCATGTCCTGGCTATTATAAACAGTGCTGCGATGAACATTGGGGTACATGTGTCTCTTTCAATTCTGGTTTCCTCGGTGTGTATGCCCAGAAGTGGGATTGCTGGGTCATAAGGGAGTTCTATTTGCAATTTTTTAAGGAATCTCCACACTGTTCTCCATAGTGGCTGTACTAGTTTGCATTCCCACCAACAGTGTAGGAGGGTTCCCTTTTCTCCACACCCTCTCCAGGATTTATTGCTTGCAGATTTTTGGATCGCAGCCATTCTGACTGGTGTGAAGTGGTACCTCATTGTGGTTTTGATTTGCATTTCTCTAATAATGAGTGATGTTGAGCATCTTTTCATGTGTTTGTTAGCCATCCGTATGTCTTCTTTGGAGAAATGTCTATTTAGTTCTTTGGCCCATTTTTTGATTGGGTCGTTTATTTTTCTGGAGTTGAGCTGCATAAGTTGGTTGTATATTTTTGAGATTAGTTGTTTGTCAGTTGCTTCATTTGCTATTATTTTCTCCCATTCAGAAGGCTGTCTTTTCACCTTGCTTATATTTTCCTTTGTTGTGCAGAAGCTTTTAATTTTAATTAGATCCCATTTGTTTATTTTTGCTTTTATTTCCAGAATTCTGGGAGGTGGATCATAGAGGATCCTGCTGTGATTTATTTCTGAGAGTGTTTTGCCTATATTCTCCTCTAGGAGTTTTATAGTTTCTGATCTTACATTTAGATCTTTAATCCATTTTGAGTTTATTTTTGTGTACGGTGTTAGAAAGTGATCTAGTTTCATTCTTTTACAAGTGGTTGACCAGTTTTCCCAGCACCACTTGTTAAAGAGATTGTCTTTACTCCATTGTATATTCTTGCCTCCTTTGTCAAAGATAAGGTGTCCATATGTGTGTGGATTTATCTCTGGGCTTTCTATTTTGTTCCATTGATCTATATGTCTGTCTTTGTGCCAGTACCATACTGTCTTGATGACTGTGGCTTTGTAGTAGAGCCTGAAGTCAGGCAAGTTGATTCCTCCCGTTCCATTCTTCTTTCTCAAGATTGCTTTGGCTATTCGAGGCTTTTTGTATTTCCATACAAATCTTGAAATTATTTGTTCTAGTTCTGTGAAAAATGTGGCTGGTAGCTTGACAGGGATTGCATTGAATTTGTAAATTGCTTTGGGTAGTATACTCATTTTCACTATATTGATTCTTCCGATCCATGAACATGGTATATTTCTCCATCTATTAGTGTCCTCTTTGATTTCTTTCATCAGTGTTTTATAGTTTTCTATATATAGGTCTTTAGTTTCTTTAGGTAGATATATTCCTAAGTATTTTATTCTTTTCGTTGCAATGGTAAATGGAATTGTTTTCTTAATTTCTTTTTCTACTTTCTCATTATTCATGTATAGGAATGCAAGGGATTTCTGTGTGTTGATTTTATATCCTGCAACTTTACTATATTCATTGATGATCTCTAGTAATTTTCTGGTGGAGTCTTTAGGGTTTTCCATGTAGAGGATCATGTCATCTGCAAACAGTGATAGTTTTACTTCTTCTTTTCCAATTTGGATTCCTTTTATTTCTTTTTCTGCTCTGATTGCTGTGGCCAAAACTTCCAGAACTATGTTGAATAGTAGCGGTGAAAGTGGACACCCTTGTCTTGTTCCTGACTTTAAGGGAAATGCTTTCAATTTTTCACCATTGAGGATAATGGTATTCCTTTTATCTTCAAAGTTAGCTATGTAGCATCCCCAGGTGTTTCTCTGATTCAGACACTGACACTCCTGCCAAGCTCATTCATTTATAAGAGCCTTTGTGAATAGTTTGAGTACAGCTAGATAATCAAGGACAATCTCCTCAAGGTCAGATGAATAGCAATCTTAATTCTATCTGCAACCTTAATTCCATATTGTCATGTAACATAATACATGCATAGGTTCAAAAGATTAGGACATAAACATTTTGAAGTGCCATTATTCTACATATCACTCTTGATATTTGCTTTTCACATAAAACCATATATTGCCTTACCCATATACATTCCTATTTATCGTTCTTCTTAAATGATTTCATAGATTCTTTTACATGGATGCACCAATTTTTTCTTTATCAGATTATCTATTGGCACTTGCTGTATTTGTTTTCTAGTTTACATTTATTTATATACATGAGTAATAGTCATTCAATTAATTATATATCTTTTTATCATCCATATGCAATAGTCAAAAATAAATTAGGTGTAGAAAAAACCTATTGAATTTCTACCTAAGAGAAACATTAGAAATCATTTCTTGATAGAAGTTCTTGAATCAGAATATCTAGATTCAAATCTTTGTCTCATCACTTTCAGTCTCTCTGATCTAAGACAAGTCACATAATCATTATGAGCCTCAGTTTCCCCATTTATAACATCTACCATTAAGATTGTTATGAGAACTGAGAGTAGTGATTCTGTAAAATGCTTAGAAGATTGTCTTGCCTGTACTGCAGAGTCATCATTGGAACAGTGGCCCTTGGACCACTTGGGTCCAGGTATTAGGTATGCACCCATGAACAAAACATCAGTCCTTGCCTTTCAGAAGCATAAAATCTACCAGCCCATGTATATTTGGCAACAAGTCTATTTATATTCAAAATATAAGTTAAGCGCAGAATTGCTAAATAAAATGATATTATAAATTTAGTGCTTTTTGGCAAAAAGCATTTAATTATATAGTCTATCCAGTATAACTCATTTGTTTTTCCCTAATGATTTAATCAGCTAGAACTTACATAATGTTACATGGTTATATGTGAAGGAATTGCAGTGTTGGCTCTAATTTTAATTAGAATGATATAGTGTGGCTGATTTTGAAATTCTGCTGGCAGATGATTTGGAAATAAACAATTTTACTCATTTATGGAAAAAATACCCTTGGTAGGATTTTAAATTATATAAATGATTATTCAAAAATGTATATCAAATTTGACCAAATTTGGTTTTGGCATCTACTGAGAGATTTTTTTTCCCTTCCCCATCATCTATGAATATCTGCTGCTGCTGCTAAGTCACTTCAGTCATATTTAATTCTTTGAGACCCTGTGGACCAGCCTGCCAGGCTCCTCTGTGCATGGAATTCTCCAGGCAAGAATACTGGAGCAGGTTGCCATGCCCTTTTCCAGGGGATCTTCTCAACTCAAGGATTGAACCTGCATCTCTTAGGTCTCCTGTATTTGCAGGCAGGCTTATTACCACTAGAGCCACCTGAGAAGCCCCTATGACTAAAATAGACATTAAAATAGGATACACAGTCATTTAATAAAATGCTTACTTGCATCATTGTCTTAGCTCTGTGTTCTCCTAGAAAACAATACACACTTTGCAATATTTTATTGGATAATGCAATCCCAGTGTGTAGACTCAAAGAAAACACAAAACAAGGCAGGAAAGGAGGGAAAGAAAATACAAGGAGGTATGTTCCTAAACAGTTTCACCTAAGTAATAAGTGAGGCTACTTTCTAGTTTTGCAAGGCATTTTCAGAGGCCTAGTGGATTACAGCCTCTGCTCCTTTCTGTCACCCATCTCATTTATAAAGTCCGCTCTAAAGGAACTTGAATCACATGCACATGCATGTTTCCAGGTCTGTTCTCTTCAGATAAGCAGTGGAGTCAGATACGCAGATGACACCACCCTTACGGCAGAAAGTGAAGAGGAGCTAAAAAGCCTCTTGATGAAAGTGAAAGAGGAAAGCAAAAAAGTTGGCTTAAAGCTCAACATTCAGGAAACGAAGATCATGGGATCTGGTCCCATCACTTCATGGGAAATAGACGGGGAAACAGGGGAAACAGTGTCAGACTTTATTTTTGGGGGCTCCAAAATCACTGCAGATGGTGACTGCAGCCATGAAATTAAAAGATGCTTACTCCTTGAAGAAAAGTTATGACCAACCTAGATAGCATATTGAAAAGCAGAGACATTACTTTGCCAACAAAGGTCCATCTAGTCAAGGCTATGGTTTTTCCAGTGGTCATGTATGGATGCGAGAGTTGGACTGTGCAAAAGCTGAGCGCCGAAGAATTGATACTTTTGAACTGTGGTGCTGGAGAAGACTCTTGAGAGTCCCTTGGACTGCAAGGAGATCCAACCAGTCCATTCTGAAGGAGGTCAACCCTGGGATTTCTTTGGAGGGAATGATGCTAAAGCTGAAACTCCAGTACTTTGGCCACCTCATAAGAAGAGTTGACTCACTGGAAAAGACTCTGATGCTGGGAGGGATTGGGAGTCAGGAGGAGAAGGGGATGACCAAGGATGAGATGGCTGGATGGCATCACTGACTCTATGAACGTGAGTCTGAGTGAACTCTGGGAGTTGGTGATGGACAGGGAGGCTTGGCGTGCTGCGATTCATGGGGTCGCAAGGAGTTGGACATGACTGAGCGACTGAACTGAACTGAACAGAACTGAAGATAGGTTCTCTGAGTGTCAGTGTTCCCAGCCCACAGATGCAATATGTACCCTTTTTGTTGGATAGGGCTACAAAGCTTATGAGGCTTCCTCACCTATAATTGTGGCCTTGGAAGCCATGGAGTGAGGTGTTTAGAAAACAAGCTTGGCAAATATGTGTGTGAGTATGTGTGTGTGTGTGTGTCTGTGTGTGTGTGCCTGTGCATTCACAGTGGTGGGGGTGGGGAGAGTGAGCACATGACTTCTTTAAAGATTGATCAGTACAATTATGTGGTATTAGTCTTTAAATATATGTTAGAGGCTTTATAGGAAATTTTGCTTTAATGAAGTTTCCAAACTCTCTATTTTTAGTTTATTTTAATTAGTATTCATAAATATTTTAAACATATTTCTTTTGTTTGTTTTCATGAAATATGGGAGTTGTAAAATGTTTATAATATTTCTAAATTCATCCAGTGTAATGTCTGACATTGTTTTTATAAGCAATGCTATTTTTCATAATTCTTTGGTCATTTAAAATAAATTTTAGGCTGTACTTGATAAACTAATAGGCTAAATTTAATATATGGAAATAGGTACCTCTTAAAATAACTGCAAAGTTTATGCTCAAAACTGTATTCTCTTTTAGTTTGTATTCTAATTAATATTTCATTTTCTATTATAGTATATCATGACCAAATTAGTATAACCAGAGAATGCAAAGATGGTTTAATATAATTTTCCACATCAATGAATCATAGAAGGAAAATTATATGACCATTTCAGTAGATGTAGGAAGGTTATCTTATCAAACTGAACATCATTTATGATGTTTAAAAAAGTACTTAATCAAATAGGGAATTTATTTAACTTGCTTAAGGCTATTTACCAATAAAAGACAAAAATATTCACAATAAGGAAGATTTGAAACTGTTTACTTTTAAATAAGATATTAATAAGAACCCTAATGCCACTGTTGATATGAGATGTAGACACACATCACATAGTGTGGCCATAATGTAAAGTTTCTTAAAGGAAAGTCATAGCAGAAGGGGTGGTCAGGAGGACTAATAAATATGCTCTGGCCATCATGAGGAAAGGAGTACCAAAGAGGGTGTATTTCTGTAGTAAACGTAATTATATTTTCCTTCATGGATGTTTGGAAAGTTCAGTTCAGTTCAGTCACTCAGTCGTGTCCGACTCTTTGCGACCCCATGAATCGCAGCACGCCAGGCCTCCCTGTCCATCACCAACTCCCAGAGTTCACTCAGACTCACGTCCATTGAATCAGTGATGCCATCCAGCCATCTCATCCTCTGTCATTCCCTTCTCCTCCTGCCCCCAATCCCTCCCAGCATCCGAGTCTTTTCCAATGAGTCAACTCTTCGCACGAGGTGGTCAAAGTACTGGAGCTTCAGCTTTAGCATCATTCCTTCCAAAGAAATCCCAGGGTGGATCTCCTTCAGAATGGACTGGTTGGATCTCCTTGCAGTCCAAGGGACTCTCAAGAGCCTTCTCCAACACCATAGTTCAAAAGCATCATTTCTTTGGTGCTCAGCCTTCTTCACAGTCCAACTCTCACATCAATACATAACTATAGGAAAAACCATAGCCTTGACTAGACAGACCTTAGTTGGCAAAGTAACATCTCTGCTTTTCAATATGCTATCTAGGTTAATCATAACTTTTCTTCCAAGGAGTAAGCGTCTTTTAATTTCATGGCTACATTCACCATCTGCAGTGATTTTGGAGCCCCAAAAAATAAAGTCTGACACTGATTCCACTGTTTCCCCATCTATTTCCCATGAAGTGATGGGACCAGATCCCATGATCTTAGTTTTCTGAATGTTGAGCTTTAAGCCAACTTTTTTGCTTTCCTCTTTCACTTTCATCAAGAGGCTTTTTAGTTCCTCTTCACTTTCTGCCATAAGGGTGGTGTCATCTGCATATCTGAGGTTATTGATATTTCTCCTGGCAATCTTGATTTCAGCTTGTGTTTCTTCCAGTCCAGCGTTTCTCATGATGTACTCTGCATAGAAATTAAATAAGCAGGGTGACAATATACAGCCTTGACATACTCCTTTTCCTATTTGGAACCAGTCTGTTCCATGTCCAGTTCTAACAGTTGCTTCCTAATCTGTATACAGATTTCTCAAGAGGCAGGTCAAGTGGTCTGGTATTCCCATCTCTTTCAGATTTTTCCAGAGTTTATTGTGATCCACACAGTCAAAGGCTTTGGCATAGTCAATAAAACAGAAATGTTTTTCTGGAACTCTCTTGCTTTTTCCATGATCCAGCGGATGTTGGCAATTTGATCTCTGGTTCCTCTGCCTTTTCTAAAACCAGCTTGAACATCAGGGAGTTCCTGGTTCATGTATTGCTGAAGCCTGGCTTGGAGAATTTTGAGCATTACTTTACTAGCATATGAGATGAGTACAATTGTGCAGTAGTTTGAGCATTCTTTGGCATTGCTTTTCTTTGGAATTGGAATGAAGACTGACCTTTTCCAGTCCTGTGGCCACTGCTGAGTTTTCCAAATTTGCTGGCATATCGAGTGCAGCACTTTGACAGCTTCATCTTTCAGGATTTGAAACAGCTCAACTGGAATTCCATCACCTCCACTAGCTTTGTTTGTAGTGATGCTTTCTAAGGCCCACTTGACTTCACATTCCAGGATGTCTGGCTCTAGATGAGTGATCACACCATCATGATTATCCGGGTCATGAAGATCTTTTTTGTATAGTTCTTCCGTGTATTCTTGCCACCTCTTCTTAATATGTATTGTATTTATTGTATTCCCTGATGTTTGGGAAGTTAGGCTACTCAATTTTGGGAAGTTAGAACTAGAGAAGGTTTACATTTCCTTCTGCTAGACATTAGAAGTCTCACCTGCCCCCCTTCTACCAGGCTGGGACCACTTCCTTGGAAGAGCTCAGTTAAAATGCCAGAGTCTCAGGTTAACCTTCTCCCACTTTACTGCTAGACCTAACTATAGTGAGCACTCTTATGGGTGTATGCAGTTTTCATATAATATTTTGAAGAGGCCTAGAACAAATTCTTGAATATTTTCTTTATTTATCATTGAAGCCCACCAGTGCATCTTACAGCGAGATGTTCCCTTCTTGTTAATTGGTCCCATCTGTTTCTTTTTAAAACATTTTAATAAGGGAAATTTCAAGTATATATACAAGAAAATAAAACAATATAATAATGTGAAGTGAAAGTTGCTCAATTATGTCTGACTCTTTGTGACCCCTTTGGAATTCTCTAGGCCAGAATACTGGAGTGGGTAGACTTTTGCTTCTCCAGGGGATCTTCCCAACACAGAGATTGAACTCAGGTCTCCTGCATTCCAGGTGGATTCTTTACCCACTGAGCCACAAGAGAAGCCCAATATAATAATAAAGCACTAAATAACACAACTATCACTCAGCTTCTATAATTATCTTTAACTCAAAACCAGTCTTGTCTTATTTATATACAATCCATTTTCCCACTCTGAATTATTTCAAATAATGTCAAAGCTCCATCTCATTGGCTGCCATGGGTATGGGTCATGGGTTTTCAGCTTATGTTCTAGCATGACATATACAGCAGATGATTTTCAAATATGTATGTGACCCTTGCAGATTCTGGTTCTGTTACATATGCTTTGTTATGCTGTTCTAAGCCACTTCAGTTGTATCCAACTCTTTGCAACGCTATGGACTGTAGCCTGCCAGGCTCCTCTGTCCATGGGGATTCTCCAGGCAAGAATACTGGAGTGGATTGCCATGCCTTCCTCCAGGGGAATCTTCCCAACTCAGGGATCAAACCCACAACTCTTACATCTCCTGCACTGGGAGGCAGGTTCATTGCCACTAGCACACCTGGAATGCCCTCTTGTTACATAAATATTTTTAAAGGAATAGTGGCTGCATACAATTATACACAATTCAAAGATGATTAGCCTGAAACCTATGTTCATTTCTCCCACTTGGGAAACATACTGAAATGTAAATAAATGAAAGCAGAGTTAAAGGCATAATCTTTGATCAGAACCAATAGGCTGCTGAGTTTTCCAAATTCAACATTCAGAAAACTAAGATCATCGTCTCTGGTCCCATCACTTCATGGCAAATAGATGGGAAAGCAATGGAAACAGTGATAGACTTTATTTTGGGGGGCTCCAAAATCACTGCAGATGGTGACTTCAGCCATGAAATTAAAAGATGCTTGCTCCTTGGAAGAAAAGTTATGACCAAACTAGACAGCATATTAAAAAGCAGACATTACCTTGTCAACAAATGTCCATCTAGTCAAAGCTATGGCTTTTCCAGAAGGCATGTATGGATGTGAGAGTTGGATTGTGAAGAAAGTTCAGTGCCTAAGAATTGATGCCTTTGAACTGTGGTTGTTGGAGAAGACTCTCAAGAGTCCTTTGGACTACAAGGAGATTAAACCAGTCCATCCTAAGGGAAATCCCTCCTGAACATTCATTGGAAGGACTGAAGCTGAAGCTGAAACTACAATACTTTGGTCACCTGATGCAAAGAACTGACTCATTTGTAAGACCATAATGCTGGGAAAGATTGAAGGCAGGAGGAGACAGGGACAACAGAAGATGAGATGGTTGGATAGCATCACTGACTCAATGGACATGAGTTTGAGTAAGCTCAAACTGATCGCCAGGAGTTGGTGATGGACAGAGAGGCCTGGTGTGCTGCACTCCATGGGGTTACAAAGAATCGGACATGACTGAGCTACTGAACTGAACTGATAAGACATCGAAAAGCATATCATTCTTGGACTTCCCTGGTCGTCCAGTGGTTAGGAATCTGCCTGGCAACACAGAGGATATGTTTTTTCCCCTGGTCTGGGAAGATTATATGTGCTGATGGGCAATTAAGCCATTGTGCCACACGACTGACCCACACACCCTAGAGCCTGTACTCTTCAACGAGAGAAGCCATTGCAATGAGAAGTCCCAGCACTGCAATTAGATAGTGACCGCCCGCTGGCTGCAACTAGAGAAAGCTTGCAAGCAACAATGAAGACTCAGCACAGCCAAAAACACAGAAATAATGTAAAACATTTTTTGAAAAGCATATCATTCTTTGTGATACATATGTTATTATGTATAAAAGTATACATAACATTGCATGAAGCATAATAGAATGGGTTTATTTGATGGGCTGCATTAAAACAGTAGACCAGTAAGATCGGAAAGCACCTTTCTTATTCTATTCTCTGTCCTCAAACCTGTTCTTTAATATCTCCCTTAGCAATCAATTCAAAACATCTCTGGCAGACCGCACAGCTTCCCAAGCACTTGAAACTTATAACAAACTATTATTTTTAGGTAATAAAAAGACCAGGCTAGTGATCAGCCTTCTCCCACTTACTTGAGAACCTTAGGGAAGGGACAAGTGGTTTCTGGCCTTTTCCTTTCCATCTTTATGCTCAGTCTCTTCTCTTTATATCTTTTCCCAACCATTCACTACTACCCAGGGTCTAGGGTTCAGGGCAGGGAGAAAGAATAAGACTTAGCTAATAGTTGTACTTTTCACCTTTGGTCAAATGTCTTGCTTCAAAACACCTTCCGAAGCTGACTCATTTGGGGGGAACACTATGGTTCTGTTTTTCAAGGATCCAAGGATTATTTGACATAGTTAAAAATCCGAAGTGTACCCAAGTGGATTAACTTGATTATATAGCTACTCCTTCTCTTCCTTGCCCTGCTATTGTCCTGGATTTGTCTCCTGTGTCCAGACTTTTCCAGTTGAGAGGCAGACATTAGCCTCAAACTTTTCAAACTCTAAAAGATTGCAGTTAAAGTTTTTAAGGGATTGTCTCACACACTATCTGGATATCAGCACAGGATGGTTGAGAATTTGTCATTGAATGCAGCAAGAGAAGAAGAAAGCTCCCTTCTTTCAGTGGACATCTTGGGTAACTCTTGCATGTGGTAGAGGTGAGAGTCTTGTATTTTCTTACTCAAAATGGGATGGGATAGGGAACTAAAAGTGCTCTGGTAGGTCAGACGGTAAAGCGTCTGCCTGCAATGCGGGAGACTCGGGTTCGATTCCTGGGTCAGGAAGATCCTCTGGAGGAGGAAATGGCAACCCACTTCATTATTCTTGCCTGGAAAATCCCATGGATAGAGTCTGGTAAGCTATAGTCAATGGGGTCGCAAAGAGTTGTACACTATTGGACGACTTCACTTCACAGGCCTACACATTTCTAAACCTCCATCTTTTCTAATAAAGCATCAGTTCACTATTAAATAAAGAACTGAGAGTGGCTAGATCTCTTAGATAGAGAGTGAGAGGATAGATCAGCTTAGCTATCTAATAGAGTAAAGCAGTTTTCTTTTGAATATGAAATTTCATAACCATCACTGCTGCTAACTTTGGGGTTGAGAGACCACAGGAATAATCCCTTCCACTTAATTCTGCAATTATTACACATTGCAATTTTCATCACAAATGATTTTGGTCTGACTGTGACACAGCACCCTAGATTGTTTTACTTCTTTAATGCAGAGAATACAAATCATTACTAGCAACTGAGTACTTCCTGGGTGTTGGTACTGTGTTAACCACTTTTAAGATCACCCCATATAATCTTCAAAATAATATTATAAGGTAGATATAACACTTATTCTATTTATCACCCTTTAATAAAGTCCATATAGAGCACATAAATTTCTTACTATTGCAGTTAGACAGTAGCTGAGCTAAAGATATAGGCTTCCCTGGTGGTTCAGATGGAAAAGAACCTGCCTGCAATTCAGAGACCTGGATTCAATCCCTGGGTGGGGAAGATCACCTGAAGAAGGAATATGGACTCAAGAATGTTTAAATAGTGCATCTGTCATCTTAAAAACCACAGGATACTATGACTGACTTTTGGCAATATGGCATGTCGTGGAATAGGCTTTATGTGTTTGTGCTTTCAGTTCAGTTCAGTTCATTTCAGTCGCTCAGTCGTGTCCAACTCTTTGCGACCCTATGAATTGCAGCACACCAGGCCTCCCTGTCCATCAGCATCTCCCAGAGTTCACTCAGACTCACGTCCATCAAGTCCATGACGCCATCTGGCCATCTCATCCTCGGTCGTTCCCTTCTCCTCCTGCCCCCAGTCCTTCCCAGCATCAGAGTCTTTCACAATGAGTCAACTCTTCACATTAGGTGGCCAAAGTACTGGAGTTTCAGCTTTAGCATCATTCCTTCCAAAGAAATCCCAGGGTTGATCTTCTTCAGAATGGACTGGTTGGATCTCCCTGCAGTCCAAGGGACTCTCAAGAGTCTTCTCCAACACCACAGTTCAAAAGCATCAATTCTTCGGCTCTCAGCCTTCTTCACAGTCCAGCTCTCACATCCATACATGACCACTGGAAAAACTATAGCCTTGACTAGACGGACCTTAGTCGGCAAAGTAATGTCTCTGCTTTTGAATATGCTATCTAGGTTGGTCATAACTTTTCTTCCAAGGAGTAAGCGTCTTTTAATTTCATGGCTGCAGCCACCATCTGCAGTGATTTTGGAGCCCCAAAAAAATAAAGTCTGACACCGTTTCCACTGTTTCCCTATCTATTTCCCATGAAGTAATGGGGCCAGATCACATGATCTTAGTTTTCTGAATATTGAGCTTTAAGCCAACTTTTTCGCTCTCTGCTTTCACTTTCATCAAGAGGCTTTTTAGCTCCTCTTCACTTTCTGCCATAAGGGTGGTGTCATCTGCTTATCTGAGGTGATTGATATTTCTCCCGGATATCTTGATTCCAGCTTGTGTTTCTTCCAGTCCAGCATTTATCATGATGTACTCTGCATAGAAGTTAAATAAGCAGGGTGACAATATACAGCCTTGATGCCCTCCTTTTCCTATTTGGAACCAGTCTGTTGTTCCATATCCATTTCTAACTGTTGCTTCCTGACCTGAATACAGATTTCTCAAGAGGCAGGTCAGATGGTGTGGGATTCCCATCTCTTTCAGAATTTTCCACAGTTTATTGTGATCCACACAGTCAAAGGCTTTGGCATAGTCAATAAAGCAGAAATAGATGTTTTTCTGGAACTCTCTTGCTTTTTCCATGATCCAGCGGATGTTGGCAATTTGATCTCTGGTTTCTCTGCCTTTTCTAAAACGAGCTTGAACATCAGGGAGTTCACAGTTCACGTATTGCTGAAGCCTGGCTTGGAGAATTTTGAGCATTACTTTACTAGCATGTGAGATAAGTGCAATTGTGCAGTAGTTTGAGCATTCTTTGGCATTGCCTTTCTCTGTTATTGGAATGAAAACTGACCTCTTCCAGTCCTGTGGCCACTTCTGAGTTTTCCAAATTTGCTGGCATATTGAGTGTAACACTTTCACAGCATCATCTTTCAGGATTTGAAACAGCTCAACTGGAATTCCATCACCTCCACTAGCTTTGTTCATAGTGATGCTTTCTAAGGCCCACCTGACTTCACATTCCAAGATGTCTGGCTCTAGATTAGTGATCACATCATCATGATTATCTGGGTTGTGAAGATCTTTTTTGTACAGTTCTTCTGTGTATTCTTGCCACCTCTTCTTAATATCTTCTGCTTCTGTTAGGTCCAGACCATTTCTGTCCTTTATTGAGCCCATCTTTGCATGAAATGTTCCCCTGGTATCTCTAATTTTCTTAAAGAGATCTCTAGTCTTTCCCATTCTGTTGTTTTCCTCTATTTCTTTGCATTGATCGCTGAAGAAGGTTTTCTTATCTCTCTTGCTAGTCTTTGGAACTCTGCATTGATATGCTTATATCTTTCCTTTTCTCCTTTGCTTTTTGCCTCTCTTCTTTTCACAGCTATTTGTAAGGCCTCCCCAGACAGCCATTCTGCTTTTTTGCCTTTCTTTTCCATGGGGATTGTCTTGATCCCTGTCTCCTCTACAATGTAACGGACCTCATTCCATAGTTCATCAGGCACTCTATCTATCAGATCAAGGCTCTTAAATCTATTTCTCACTTCCACTGTAAAATCATAAGGGATTTGATTTAGGTCATACCTGAATGGTCTAGCAGTTTTCTCTATTTTCTTCAATTTGAGTCTGAATTTTGTAATAAGGAGTTCATGATCTGAGCCGCAGTCAGCTCCTGGTCTTGTTTTTGCTGACTGTATAGAGATTCTCCATCTTTGGCTGCAAAGAATATAATCAATCTTATTTTGGTGTTGACCATCTGGTGATGTCCATGTGTAGAGTCTTCTCTTGTGCTGTTGGAAGAGGGTGTTTGCTATGACTAGTGCATTCTCTTGGAAAAACTCTATTAGTCTTTGCCCTGTTTCATTCCATATTCCAAGCCAAATTTGCCTGTTACTCCAGGTTTTTCTTAACTTCCTACTTTTACATTCCAGTCCCCTAGAATGAAAAGGACATCTTTTTTGGGTGTTAGTTCTAAAAGGTCTTGTAGGTCTTCATAGAACCGTTCAACTTCAGTTTCTTCAGTGTTACTGATTGGGGCATAGACTTGGATAATTGTGATATTGAATGGTTTGCCTTGGAGGCAAACAGAGATCATTCTGTCATTTTTGAGACTGCATCCAAGTACTGCAGTTTGGACTCTTTTGTTGACCATGATGGCTACTCCATTTCTTCTGAAGGATTCCTGCCAGCAGTAGTAGATATAATGGTCATCTGAGTTATATTCACCCATCCCAGTCTATTTTAGTTCGCTGATTCCTAGAATGTCAACGTTCACTCTTGCCATCTCCTGTTTGACTACTTCCAATTTGCCTTGATTCATGGACCTGACATTCCAGGTTCCTATGCAATATTGATCTTTACAGCATCGGACCTTGCTTCTATCACCAGTCACATCCACAGCTGGGTATTGTTTTTGCTTTGGCTCCATCCCTTCATTCTTTTTAGAGTTATTTCTCCACTGATCCCCAGTAGCATATTGGGCACCTAATGACCTGGGGAGTTCCTCTTTTGGTATCCTATCACTTTGCCTTTTCATACTGTTCATGGGGTTCTCAAGGCAAGAATACTGAAGTGGCTTGCCATTCCCTTCTCCAGTGGACCACAATCTGTCAGATCTCTCCACTATGACCTGCCCATCTTGGGTTGCCCCGCAGACATGGCTTGGTTTCATTGAGTTAGACAAGGCTGTGGTCCTAGTGTGATTAGATTGACTAGTTTTCTGTGAGTATGGTTTCAGTGTGTCTGCCCTCTGATGCCTTCTTGCGACACCTACCATCTTACATGGGTTTCTCTTCCCTTGGGCGTGGGGTTTATGCCTTAGGAGTTCTTAATCTATTTATTTATTCACTCTTGTGGGAATAAAATTATTTTCAATCTCTTGGATTTTTAAACTTCTAAGAAAAATGTACTATATTTTTCTTTTTAGGAAGAGGGTAATAGGTTTTACAGTATTCTTTCAGATACCTGTGGTGAAAAATTATTTATACATACTTTTTATTTCTAGCATTGCTTCTTTCTCTAAGTTTGAACTCCTACTCCAAACGAGTAGAAGAGTTGGGATTCTTGTATAATTTTTGCTATTTTTTCAACAATAAACATGTATTTGGCAATGCTTGTGTATAAGACCATATGCTAATTATTAAAACTACCAGTACATAAATAAATGTATGACATGATCTCTGGCCACGTAGAGTTTACAATCTAGTTTTAAATGACATGAAACTTGTAGAAAAAGGAAGTATAAAAAAATAAGGTGGCGTACAATAAATTTCTACAATAAAGGCAATGAAAAAATGATAGTGTTAGTCTCTTAGTCATGTTGCACTCTTTGCAACACCTTAGACTGTAGCCTGTCAGCTCCTGCGCCCATGGAATTCTCCAGGCAAGTATACCGGAGTGGGTTGCCATTCCCTTCTCCAGGGGATCTTCCTGACACAGGGATCAAACCTGGTCTCCGGCATTACAAGCAAATTCATTGCAGGCAGAGTCGTTCTCTGAGCCACTATGGAAGCTCACAGTAAAGGCAATAAATGATTTAAAAATTCAAGAATCGAAATGAATCTGTGTGGGCTTTTCAGTCAGGAAAAGCTTCTTAATCAGGATTCTTATGATTGGTTATTAAATAAACAAATAATGGTCCTGACAGAAGAAAGGCATTTAAGACAGAGACACTGAAGTACCAAATACAGGGCCAGGCTTGCACAGATAACATTTGAAGAAAGTCTTACATAGTACCTGTTGTAAAGCAGTGCAGAAAAATTTGGAAAGCTGGGTTAGTGTTAAATGTCTTAAATAACTTCTTAATATGTGGAATTACTCAAAGATAATTAGTATGAGAAGAATATATGTAATAATATTAGATTAGGAGTGGGCTGGGAGAAAAGAAACTGATGGAGAGAAATAACAGGAAGCTAATTATGGAAAAGAAAATGGTTGCAGGAATTTAAACTTCCTGTTTGCAACATTGACAAGCTTATCCTTATTTATATTCATGCTTCTGTCTTTCCTTCTAAGGCAAAACATACTGAGGATTCCAAACACACAGAAAAGCCAGTATGCCTGGTTTGAATTTTTAGTTTTCTCCTCTGCAACCTAGTCATAAGGATAGTACTATCCTATAGTGTTGTTTTGAGGATTAAATGAGTTAATATATGTCATTGACTAATATTAATTAAATGTTAAGCATCTAGAAGGTATCTAACTCCAAGAAAATATCATTCAGGGTTAGTTATCATTATTATCATTTCTCAAGTAATCTTTCAAAGATAGTGAAAGTAGTGATATTCCTGTTATCTTCTCACTTCAGGGAGTTCCAACAACTATTAATGACTAGAGAAATTTACTCAAGGTTTGTAATCCTGAAATTTCTTCTCCATTGAAAGAGAATAGTAGTTATTATTTTATGTAACTGTCTCCTTAAACTTTTTGAACAACCTCCCATTTCTCTGTTCCTTCATCCTCTAGCAACCAGCATTCTATTCTCTGCTTAAGTAGGATCATATAATACTTGTCTTTATGTGACTGTCTTATTTCACTTAACATAATGTCCTCCATATTCACCCATATTGTCAAAAATGGCAGGATTTACTCCTTTTTATAAGTTTGAATGAGCTTCCCTGGTGGCTCAGCGATAAATAATCTGTCTGCTAATGCAAGAGATGCAGGTTTGATCCCTGAGTCAAGAATATTCCTTGCAGAAGGGAATGGCAATGCACTCCAGCATATTTGCCTAGAGAATTCCGTGGACACAGGAGCCTGACAGGCTCTAGTTCATGGTGTTGCAAAGGATTTGGACATGCCTTAGTGACTAGACAACAACAGCATAGTTGAGTAAGATTATATCGCATGTATATATTGTCTGCTATACAACATAATGCCCATAATTATGATACTGTTTTGGCACTTAAAAATTTATTAAGAGCACAGATCTCATGTTAAGTATTATAAAACAACATTCACACATATGCATAAAACAATAGAGAACAGAGCAAAACAGAGCATAGCAAAATGGAATTCTAAAAGGGCACAAGGACTTTTTGAGTGATGAATATGCCTATTATCTTACCAATGGTACTGCTTTCATGTGTGTGTGTATGTGTTAGTCGCTCAGTCATGTCTAACTCTTGTGACCCCATGGACTGAAGCCTGCCAGGCTCTTCTATTCATGGAATTCTCCAGGCAAGAATATTGGAGTGGGTAGATAGTCCCTTCTCCAGGAGATCTTCCCAACACAGGGATTGAACCCAGGTCTCCTGCATTGCATTCCAGGAAGATTCTTTACCATCTGAGCCACCAGGGAAACCTATATATATATATATATATATATATATATATATATATATATATATATATATATATATATATATATATATGGGTGTCCAAACTCATCAGCTTGTATACTTTAAATATATGCAGTTTTTTTATATCAGTTCAGTCAGTTTAGTCGCTCAGTTGTGTCCTACTATTTGTGACCCCATGAATTGCAGCACGCCAAGCCTCCCTGTCCATCACTAACTGCCAGATATCACTCAAACACATGTCCATCGAGTCAGTGATGCCATCCAGCCATCTCATCCTCTGTCGTCCCTTTCTCCTCCTGCCCCCAATCCCTCCCAGCATCAGAGGCTTTTCCAATGAGTCAACTCTTCACATGAGGTGGACAAAGTATTGGAGTTTCAGCTTTAGCATCATTCCTTCCAATGAAGACCCAAGACTGATCTCCTTCAGAATGCACTGGTTGGATCTCTGTATAGTCCAGGGATTCTCAAAAGTCTTCTCCAACACCACAGTTCAAAAGCATCAATTCGGCTGGCTCAGCTTTCTTCACAATCCAACTCTCACATCCATAACATGAGCACTGGAAAAATCATAGCTTTGACTAGATGGACCTTTGTTGGCAAAGTAATGTCTCTGCTTTTTAATATGCTACCTAGGTTGGTAGGCTTTCCTTCCAAGGAGTAAGCGTCTTTTAATTTCATGGCTGCAATCACCATCCACAGTAATATTGGAGACCAAAAAGAAATAAAGTCTGACACCGTTTCCACTGTTACCCCATCTATTTCCCATGAAGTGATGGGACCAGATGCCATGATCTTAGTTTTCTGAATATTGAGCTTTAAGCCAACTTTTACACTCTCTGCTTTCACTTTCCTCAAGAGGCTCTTTAGTACCTCTTCACTTTCTGTTATAGGGGTGGTGTCATTTGCATATCTGAGGTTATTGATATTTCTCCCGACAGTCTTGATTCAGCTTGTGCTTCTTCCAGCCCAGCATTTCTCATGATGTACTCTGCATATAAGTTAAATAAGCAGGGTGACAATAAACAGCCTTGACATACTCCTTTTCCTATTTGGAACCAGTCTGTTGTTCCATGTCCAGTTCTAACTGCTGCTTCCTAACCTGCATATAGGTTTCTCAAGAGGCAGTTCAGGTGGTCTGGGATTCCCATCTTTTTCAGATTTTTCCACAGTTTGTTGTGAGCCACACAGTCAAAGGCTTTGACATAGTCAATAAAGCAGAAATAGTTGTTTTTTCTGGAACTCTCTTGCTTTTTCCATGATCCAGCGGATGTTGGCAATTTGATCTCTGGTTCCTTTGCCTTTTCTAAAACCAGCTTGAACATCTGGAAGTTCACAGTTCATGTACTGTTGAGGCCTGGCTTGGAGAAAATTAAGCATTACTTTACTAGCGTGTGAGATGAGTGCGATTGTGAGGTAGTTTGAGCACTTTGGCATTGCCTTTCTTTGGGATTGGAATGAAAACTGACCTTTTCCAGTCCTGTGGCCACTGCTGAGTTTTCCAAATTTGCTGGCATATTAAGTGCACACTTTCACAGCATCATCTTTCAGGATTTGAAATAGCTCAACTGGAATTCCATCACCTCCTCTAGCTTTGTTCATAGTGATGCTTTCTAAGGCCCACTTGACTTCACATTCCAGGATGTCTGGCTCTAGGTGAGTGATCATACCATCGTGATTATCTTGGTCATGAAGATCGTTTTTGTACAGTTCTTCTGTATATTCTTGCCACCTCGTCTTAATATCTTTTGTTTCTGCTAGGTACATACCATTTCTGTCCTTTATTGAGCCCATCTTTGCTTGAAATGTTCCCTTGGTATCTCTAATTTTCTTGAAGAGATCTCTAGTCTTTCCCATTCTGTTGTTTTTCTCTATTTCTTTGCATTGATCACTTAGGAAGGCTTTCTTATCTCTTCTTGCTATTCTTTGGAACTCTGCATTCAGATGCTTATATCTTTTCCTTTCTAATTTTCTTTTCACTTTTTTTCTTTTCAAAGCTATTTGTTAGGCGCCCCCAGACAGCCATTTTTCTATTTTGTATTCGTGTTCCATGAGGATGGAAATGATTCCTGTCTCCTCTACAATGTCACGGACCTCATTCCATAGTTCATCAGGCACTCTATCTATCAGATCTAGTCCCTTAAATCTATTTCTCACTTCCACTGTATTATCATAAGGGATTTGATTTAGGTCATACTGAATGGTCTAGTGGTTTTCCTTACTTTTTTCAATTTAAGTCTGAATTTGGCAATAAGGAGTTCATGATCTGAGCCACAGTCAGCTACTAGTCTTATTTTTGCTGACTGTATAGAACTTCTCCACTTTTGGCTGCAAAGAATATAATCAATCTGATTTTGGTATTGACCATCTGGTGATGTCCATGTGTAGAGTCTTCTCTTGTGTTGTTGGAAGAGGGTGTTTGCTATAACCAGTGCATTTTCTTGGCTCTCTAGTAGCCTTTGCCCTGCTTCATTCCATATTCCAAGGCCAAATTTACCTGTTACTCCAGGTAACAGAACTCCGTACTTTTGCATTCCAGTCCCCTATAATGAAAAGGACATCTTTTTTGGGTGTTAGTTCTAAAAGGTCTTGTAGGTCTTCATAGAACTGTTCAACTTCAGCTTCTTCAGCATTACTCATTGGGGGATAGACTTGGATTGCTGTGATATTGAATGGTTTGCCTTGGAGATGAACAGAGATCATTCTGTCATTTTTGAGACTGCATCCAAGTACTGCAGTTTGCACTCTTTTGTTGACCATGATGGCTACTCCATTTCTTCTGAAGGATTCCTGCCAGCAGTAGTAGATATAATGGTCATCTGAGTTATATTCACCCATTCCAGTCCATTTTAGTTCACTGATTCCTAGAATGTCAACGTTCACTCTTGCCATCTCCTGTTTGACTACTTCCAATTTGCCTTGATTCATAGACCTGACCTTCCAGGTTCCTATGCAATATTGATCTTTACAGCATTGGACCTTGCTTCTATCACCAGTCATATCCACAGCTGGGTATTGTTTTTTGCTTTGGCTTCATCCCTTCATCCTTTCTGGAGTTATTTCTCCACTGGTCTTCAGTAGCATATTGGGCACCTACCAATCTGGGGTGTTCCTCTTTCAGTATCCTCTCATTTTGCCTTTTCATACTATTCATGGGGTTCTCAAGGGCAGAATACTGAAGTGGTTTGCCATTTCCTTCTCCAGTGGACCACATTCTGTCAAACCTCTCCACGATCACCCGCCCATCTTGGGTGGTCCCACAGGGCATGGCTTAGCTTCACTGAGTTAGACCAGGCTGTGGTCCATGTGATTAGATTGGCTAGTTTTCTGTGATTATGGTTTCAGTGTGTCTGGTCTCTGATGCCCACTCACAACACTTACCATCTTACTTCGATTTCTCTTACCTTGGACATGGAGTATCTCTTACCTTGGACATAGGATAGGATACTGCCCAGCTGCAACAGTGCAGGAGCAGCCGAGAGGAGCTACACCATGTCCGAGGTCCAGAGCGGTGGCCGGGAGGAGCTACCCCCTGCCCAAGGCCAGGGGCTGTGGCCGGGAGGAGCAACCCCATGTCCAAGGAGTGGTGGCTGCATGGGCTTAGGATGGCCGAGAGGAGCTACTCCACTTTCAAGGTCAGGAGGGGTGGCGGTGAGAAGATACCCCTCGTCCAAGATAAGGAGCAGCCGCTTCACTTTGTATATCAATTTATCTCAATAAAGCTGTTAGGAGGAGGAAGAATAGTGAAATTACTGTGTATACCAGAGAAAATTTGAAAAGTAAGTAATCTATCAGTGAGGCCTGATGCAAACTAGGTCCTCAATCACTGTTTTTGTTTCTGTATCTGTCAAGGCTCAGTCAGCAAAACAGAAAGCACAGCAGTTATTGCAACAGAGAAAAGTGCTAATATAAATATTTATCTAGTCAGGTATGGAAAACTAGAAATGGAAAAAAAAAAAAAGAAACTGAGTTTTTACAGAAATTGTAAGTACAGAAAGCATCTACTCATCCTTAAGGTAACGGGAGCAAAGGGAAGCAGCTGGGGTTGGCCTAGCCCTTTGAGAGGGAGGTGTTTCCCTGCTGATGAATGAGGAGTTAGGAGAATGACTCAAACAGAGCTGAGACTCAGACCTTAGAGGTAAGAGTTGTAGGTCTTAGGGTGCTTCTGTCTCTAAAGGCATGTGATGTACTGCTACTAGGAATGACAGAGAAACTGCCTGCTACCTGCAGCAACTGGAACCAACTGTCTCCTCCAGGAGCAAGAACCATGGAAGAGATGGTGTAAACAGGAGGAAACTAACAAAATAAGCAAACCCATATAGCAACTATCTTTCAATAAAAAATAAATAAATTAAAAAAAATAAGCAAACCCCACATCTTTAACCCATCTCCAGTCATCAGGTCTCTCTCTAGCACCCTCTATTGAATTTATTTTATTTTATTTTATTTTTTCACATTTTATTTTTTTATTTTTATTTTTTTTAATTTTAATATCTTTAATTCTTACATGTGTTCCCAAACATGAACCCCCCTCCCACCTCCCTCCCCATAACATCTCTCTGGGTCATCCCCATGCACCAGCCCCAAGCATGCTGCATCCTGCGTCAGACATAGACTGGCGATTCAATTCTTACATGATAGTATACATGTTAGAATGTCATTCTCCCAAATCATCCCACCCTCTCCCTCTCCCTCTATTGAATTTAAAATGGAGCCAGTTGGTAAAAGAGGCATTTGGTTTTCAATCCCTGCACTAGCATCAAAGCAGCATATAGATGGGTAGACTTGACGTTGGGAAATAGTAATTTAATAATTCCCACATACTTTTCTTCTCTTGATCTAATAGTTCATCACATGATAGTTGTATAAGTAAAAAACCAAATATGTGTCAGTGTGTGTGTATATGTGTGTGTTATGAAAACGTTTGGAATCAGAGGGTTTACAATGTAGTAAATACTACTCTTTTAGGTGCAGTGTAGTACTTTTGAGGGAGCACATCACTCTGGAATTTATATTTTTTTCACAACTTGGCAAGAATTTCATCAGCTTGAAAAATGATGGAACCAAACTCAATTTTTTCTTGAATGCTCATATAAAGTGGTTCATATAAAGTTTATTCCTTATTTTTTTAGGAATAAAATACTACCATCATGTTATTGTTAGAGCTAATGTGAAGATCTAAATGATTACCATACAGTCAAAAGGACACTGGATAGAGATAAATAGGAGTGATTAAGAGTTAAGGATTTTGATCAAATTTTTGCTAAATGTAGTGACTATGTAATGTGGTATCAATCACTTTTTCAGGTCCTGTTTTTTCACCTGTTATAATGACTTAGCTAGAAAAGATGATCCTTGATGTCTTTTTTCATTCTAATATTCTCTGTATATCTCCCATAACACAAGGCAGCAGGGTTTATTTAGTTACCTAAATAAATAAATAATTAAATAGCTATAATTTTATATAAGATTTCAGATAGTCATTTCAGGGCCTCCGAAAATTGGTGAACAACTCCATTTTTCTGGAGTTCATTTTTAATATTTTTAGCTTCATATTCATACCTATATCCATCTTTCAAGCTACTTGAGGGTGTCATGGCATATTTTCATTTTCCCTTCTGAATGGACCACAAATAAACAACTAGAATGGCTATGAGATGAATAGCTAGAATGACTACAGTTGAATCACTGGAGTGACTATTGTAGCCTTTATCTGGCTTTACTGAAGATATTTAAAATTATTCCTATGGGTCAGACATGTGTTAAGACAATAATTAAGTAATATGAGCTCCTAACCTGTTGTTTTATGGTCTATTCTTTTATATATTTCTTTGAAAATCAACCTAAAAATAAATAGAAAAGTTTTCTGATCAAGGACTAAATAAAGAACTTAAAAAAATTATTGTTAAAAGTTGTTTCAGGTAAAAATAGATACAGGCAGCAATCCAAACTGAAATATTTTCACAGTTTTTCTAAGTCTGTTGATAAGGTACAGGAGTAGGTCTACATTTCTTCTCAATTTCACTTTTATTTCTTCTGATTGAATTATAATTGATATACGATATGATATTAAGTATACAAAATTGTGATTTGATATTTTTATACATTACAAAATGATCACTATGAAGTCAATTAGCATCCATCATGTATAGTTATTACAATATTATTGACTATATTTCCTTTTTGTACAATACTATAACTTATTTTATAGCTGGAAGCTGTACTTCTTAATCCCCACCACTTCTTTTCCAACCTACCTACCCTCCCCACTCTCCAAACACTCATAGTTCTTTGCATCTATGAGTCTTTGTTTTGTTTGTTCACTTGTTTTACTTTTTAGACTCCACATATAAGTGAGATCATACCGTATTTGTCTTTCTCAGTCTGACTAGTTTCCCTTAGCATAACGGATGAGTGGACCTAGACAAAATGACAAGATTTTGTCCTCTTTTATGTCTGAGTAATATTCCACTGTGTATAAATAGCATATCTTCTTTATCACTGGACACCTAGGTTGCTTTCATATCTTGACTGTTTTGAATACAGCTGAAATGACTCTGTTTTATCTTGTTGGTAATAGGACAATCTCATTGATAAGAAGACTTTTAACTCCATATACTGTGATTAAATCCATATGAATTTATATGAATTCATGTTATTATTTATTTTATTTACATAAAACAAGTTTATAAGTTGCCTGAACTGCAGGGTCTTATTTATAACATGTTTTGTGTTATTTTCTTTATCTGTATATATAGAATAATTCAAGAAGTACACCAAGATATGTTTAACACCTAGAACAACTGAATCTAAATATCCTTTTCCAAAATTAATGCAAATGTTTACACTTTTCATTAGAGAATATGAACTGTGATCAATTATAATCTGTGAGTCACTTATCATTTGCCTATTCTATTAAGTTTTGGAGGATTATCTGCTTTTAAATACTATCTGCTGTTTTAAATGTGAAGTCAAGTGGCCTTAGGAAGCATCACTGTGAACAAAAATAGTGGAAGTGATAGAATTCCAGTTGAGCTATTTCAAATCCTGAAAGATGATGCTGTGAAAGTGCTGCACTCAATATGCCACCAAACTTGAAAAACTCACCAGTGGCCATAGGACTGGAAGAGGTCAGTTTTCATTCCAATCCCAAAGAATGGCAATGCGAAAGAATGCTCTAACTACCACACAATTGCATTTATCTCACGTTAGTAAAGTAATGCTCAAAATTCTCCAAGCCAGGCTTCAACAATACGTGAACCGTGAACTCCCTGATATTCAAGCTGGTTTTAGAAAAGGCAGAGGAACCAGAGATCAAATTGCCAACATCCGCAGGATCATGGAAAAAGCAAGAGAGTTCCAGAAAAACATCTATTTCTGCTTTACTAACTATGCCAAAGCCTTTGACTGTGTGGATCACAATAAACTGTGGAAGATTCTGAGAGAGATGGGAATACCAGACCACCTGACCTGCCTCTTGAGAAATCTGTATGCAGATCAGGAAGCAACAGTTAGAACTGGACATGGAACAACAGACTGGTTCCAAATAGGAAAAAGAGTACGTCAAGGCTGTATGTTGTCACCCTGCTTATTTATATGCAGAGTATATCATGCTAAATACTAGGCTGGAAGAAGCACAAGCTGGAATCAAGATTGCTGGGAGAAATATCAATCACCTCAGATATGCAGATGACACCACCCTTATGGCAGAAAGTAAAGAAGAAATAAAGAGCCTCTTGATGAAAGTGAAAGAAG
The DNA here is from genome assembly GCF_042477335.2 of Ovis canadensis. NCBI lineage: Eukaryota > Metazoa > Chordata > Mammalia > Artiodactyla > Bovidae > Ovis > Ovis canadensis. The sequence goes on from NC_091247.1 coordinate 71,985,371, forward strand.
AGAGTGAAAAAGTTGGCTTAAAGCTCAACATTCAGAAAACGAAGATCATGGCATCCAGTCCCATCACTTCATGGCAAACAGATGGGGAAACAGTGGAAAGTGTGTCAGACTTTATTTTGGGGGCTCCAAAATCACTGCAGATGGTGATTGCAGCCATGAAATTAAAAGAGGCTTACTCCTTGGAGGGAAAGTTATGACCAACCTAGGCAGCATATTAAAAAGCAGAAACTACTTTGTCAACAAAGGTCCATCTAGTCAAGGCTATGGTTTTTCCTGTGGTCATGTATGGATGAGAGGGGTTGGACTATAAAGAAAATGAGTGCCGAAGAATTGATGCTTTTGAACTGTGGTGTTGGAGAAGACTCTTGAGTGTCCCTTGGACTGCAAGGAGATCCAACCAGTCCATTCTAAAGGAGATCAGTCCTGAATGTTCATTGGAAGGACTGATGTTGAAGCTGAAACTTCAATACTTTTGGCCACGTGATGTGAAGAACTGACTCATTGGAAAAGACCCTGATGCTGGGAAAGATTGAGGGCACGTGGAGAAGGGGATGACAGAGGATGAAATTGTTGGATGGCATCACCAACTCAATGGACATGAGTTTGGGTAGTCTGGGAGTTGGTTATGTACAGGGATGCCTGGGTTGCTGTGGTTCATGGGGCCACAAAGAGTCAGACACAACTGAGTGGCTGAACTGAACTGAGCTGTTTTAAAGCCCTTTGTGTATTCTAGTTTCCTTTTCTTCTAGTATTTGAGTAAATTGTTTTAGTAAGAGAGAGCAAATGTAATCAGAAACTATGACTGATGAAAATGTCACCTACTGATGCACTTACATAAATGGTATTTATATGCTTTCTACATATACAATAGATGAAGTTTAGGAGAAACACAGTAATGAAACAAGGAAATGGTGACAGGGTAAAAGATGTACTCTGTGAAAGTTCTGTGAACAAATGGGTTTTCAAACTCATCTACATGTCAACAAAATATAAAAAATATGAATGTTTTGGGCAAATGAAAAGCTCTAAGCAATAAAAAAGCATATACAATGATCAGTAAGAGAATTAAATATATTTCCTTAAGACTACAATTTCTTGCCTTCTAATTTTAATTTGATTTAAATTTTTTTCACCTCTCAGTAAACATTTCATACAAAACTACTGCAGTTCTTTAAGAAGTGCAAAATATTTCCTTACGGTCAAAACTACTGATATAGATGCTACACAGTTCCTCCGGCTCCTCAAAGGGTCCCCAGTGTGATTAAGCTTCAGTTACCCTTTGTGAGCAATAGCTTAATAAGACATCCATATTAAATTTGAGATATTTATTATTCATCTGAGAAGAAATGTCAAATAGACTAATGAGTATACAAATATAGAGAGAGGCTTTGACTGAGTCTTTCCTTAATTCTGACAATTTATTGCTTCTATTTCTCTGTCTTGCTATTGAGAAATTTATGTTGTGCTACTCAAAGTGTGGTCGATGGACCAACAGCATCAGCATTACCTAAGTCATCATTAGAAATGTATAACCTCCACACCAGCCCATCTAGTGCATAAGAATTTGAATTTTTATAATATCTTCAGGAGTGTATTATGAACATTTAAGATTGAAAAATGCTACTCAAAAAGCAAAGGAGAAAAGGAAAGATATAAGCATCTGAATGCAGAGTTCCAAAGAATAGCAAGAAGAGATAAGAAAGCCTTCTTCAGCGATCAATGCAAAGAAATAGAGGAAAACAACAGAGTGGGAAAGACTAGAGATCTCTTCAAGAAAACTAGAGATACCAAGGGAGCATTTCATGCAAAGATGGGCTCAATAAAGGACAGAAATGGTATGGACCTAACAGAAGCAGAAGATATTAAGAAGAGGTGGCAAGAATATATAGAAGAACTGTACAAAAAAGATCTTCATGACCAAGATAACCATGATGATGTGATCACTAATCTAGAGCCAGACATCTTGGAATATGAAGTCAAGTGGGCCTTAGAAAGCATCACTATGAACAAAGCTAGTGGAGGTGATGGAATTCCAGTTGAGCTGTTTCAAATCCTAAAAGATGATGCTGAGAAAGTGCTGCACTCAAATAGGCCAGCAAATTTGGAAAACTCAGCAGTGGCCACAGGACTGGAAGAGGTCAGTTTTCATTCCAATCCCAAAGAAAGGCAATGCCAAAGAATGTGCAAACTACCGCACAATTGCACTTATCTCACATGCTAGTAAAGTAATGCTCAAAATTCTCCAAGCCAGGCTTCAGCAATACGTGAACCGTGAACTCCCTGATGTTCAAGCTGGTTTTAGAAAAGGCAGAGGAGCCAGAGATCAAATTGCCAACATCCGCTGGATCATGGAAAAAGCAAGGGAGTTCCAGAAAAACATCTATTTCTGCTTTATTGACTATGCCAAAGCCTTTGACTGTGTGGATCACAATAAACTGCGGAAGATTCTGAGAGAGATGGGAATACCAGACCATCTGACCTGCCTCTTGAGAAATCTGTATGCAGGTCAGGAAGCAACAGTTAGAACTCGACATGGAACAACAGACTGGTTCCAAATAGGAAAGGGAGGGCATCAAGGCTGTATATTGTCACCCTGCTTATTTAACTTCTATGCAGAGTACATCATGAGAAACTCTGGACTGAAAGAAACACAAGCTGGAATCAAGATTGCTGGGAGAAATATCAATCACCTCAGATATGCAGATGACACCACCCTTATGGCAGAAAGTGAAGAGGAACTCAAAAGCCTCTTGATGAAAGTAAAAGAGGAGGGTAAAAAAGTTGGCTTAAAGCTCAACATTCAGAAAACAAAGATCATGGCATCCGATCCCATCACTTCATGAGAAATAGATGGAAAACAGTGGAAACAGTGTCAGACTTTATTTTGGGAGCCTCCAAAATCACTGCAGATGGTGATTGCAGCCATGAAATTAAAAGACGCTTAGTCCTTGGAAGAAAAGTTATGACCAACCTAGATAGTATATTTAAAAGCAGAGACATTGCCGACTAAGGTCCGTCTAGTCAAGGCTATGGTTTTTTCTGTGGTCATGTATGGATGTGAGAGTTGGACTGCGAAGAAGGCTGAGCACCGAAGAATTGATGCTTTTCAACTGCGGTGTTGGAGAAGACTCTTGAGAGTCCCTTAGACTGCAAGGAGATCCAACCAGTCCATTCTGAAGGAGTTCAACCCTGGAATTTCTTTGGAAGGAATGACGCTAAAGCTGAAACTCCAGTACTTTGGCCACCTCATGAGAAGAGTTGACTCATTTGAAAAGTCTCTGATGCTGGGAGGGATTGGGGGCAGGAGGAGAAGGGAACGACTGAGGATGAGATGGCTGGATGGCGTCACGGACTCGATGGACGTGAGTCTGAGTGAACTCCGGGAGATAGTGATGAACAGGGAGGCCTGGCGTGCTGCGATTCATGGTGTTGCAAAGTGTCAGACACGACTGAGCCACTGAACTGAACTGAACTGATACCATCTTTATTCAACATGGCAGATGATAGTCAGAGGTAGTTTTTAAGATGTGTTAGAGTGTAAAACACACACCAGATGTGAAAGACTTAGTATGATAAAAGTATATATTATAATGTCTCATTAATGATTTTTATATTGATTTTGCATTGATTATGTGTTACTATTTTGTATATATGGTGTTAATAAATATATTATTAAAATTAATTTCCTATCTTCTTGACCAGTAAATGTGGATATTATAAAATTTAAAATAACATATGCAGCTCACATAATATTTATATGGTAAACTATTTTTCTAGACTATCACAGGCTGTGGAAATAAACATTAGGAACTTATATTCTTTCTTCATCTGTTTGTATCAATATTTGAAAATGTTTTCTTAGGGAAAAATATAATACAAATTGTCTTCGAATCTCATTTATCAGACTTTTGTTCAACTAACTTTGTGGGGCATCACATAGTCATTATTCTCTATTATTTTTTTCCAAATGCTTCATAAGCATGTAATCTGATCCAGATACAGTGTTTTCAGAGAGTTAGTGAAGAAAGTAAACAAGGTTCCTTTCTTGAAGTCATTTGTAGTCTGTTATGGTTAAGACACAACTAACAACTTATGGTAAAGTATAATGACAAAAGAAAGAAGGACTTGGGTTTGGAAACAGTTGACAATCACATTTCCAGGGGTAACATTACCATTGTAGATGGGTTCATAGCAGACGAAATAGTTGTTTACAGCGAACTTTAGGTGGCAAGAATGAGAATGGGTGGAGATGGAGGTATTCTCTCTGTATTTACTGAAATCTTGATATAAAAATATCTCCTGCTCTCTCTGCTAGTAGAAACAGCAGTCTTACTACATACACATAGCTATTAACTGTGATCATTTTAGTGTATAAAGATAATAATAATGATTTCTTGAGTTTTACTCCTTTGAATTTGGTACATTCTTTTAACCTAACATTTTCTCAGGGAATACAAAATTTGTAGTTGATCTGCTTTGGAAGTCTAGTGCCTTCAGTCATTTACCTATTGGTCTCCAACCTCATTAGTGGCCTCATATGTGGCACACTGACCAAACTCACAATGTAAATCATTTTCATACATTAGACAGAAGCATTTACAAAACTTTCTGTGGTTAGTATATTTTCCACACACAATTTGATGATAAGCCTCAGTTTGGAATGAGGAACTGATTTATTTCCTTTGTGATTAGATCACACGCATCAAACCTTAGTGAGGAAATTCCATTGTCTTTGATTTAGACCCTATTTTCCAAAGAGATTTGGACAAAAAAATACAAATCCTCCTTAAACAGATGTTTTCTGCCTTTAACCATAATGGTGGCTATGTCTTTACTACCTTATTGAAGCTATACCTCTTTCTATTATCTGATTAGGAGAACATTTTTGTAAGGAAACTTGCAATCTTTAAAACAATTAATTTATGGAACATATGGATTTAGCATTTTCATAAATTCAGTTCCTTAAAGTGTGGTAGGTTATTCGAGAACCACTCATGTCATTTTCTTCCTACTACAATAGCTTGTTGAGTTCATTAAAAAATGGTATGGAAAAAGCAAGGGATTCATAAAATATCTAGAAAATCTTAAAACAAATGTTTTCCTTTCCGGAATAAATAACAATCATGTCTCAAATGAGTAATTTGCCAAAAGGAACCTAGAATCATGTTACTCAAAGCATTTAGAATCTTCAGGAAGAAAAAAAAAAAAAAAGGTAATTTCAGTGGTTACCATCCAGGATTAAATGCTAGGGAAATTTAGAAAATTTCTTGGAAAACATGTCTCTGCAAATGGATTTATGTTGTTGTTTGTTCATGTCACTCAGTCATGTCCAACTCTGCAACCCCTTGGACTGTAACATGCAAGGCTTTCCTGTCCTTCAGCATCTCCTGAGCCTGCTCAAACTTATGTCCATTGAGTGAGTGATGCCATCCAAACATCTCATACACCATTGTCCCCTTCGCCTACTGCCTTCAATCTTTCCGAGCATCAGTCAGGGTCTTTTCTGATGAGTCAGTTCTTCCCATAAGGTGACCAAAGTATTGGAACTTCAGCTTCAGCATCAGTCTTTCCAATGAATATTCAGGACTGATTTCCTCTAGGATTGACTGATTTGATCTCTTTGCAGTCCAAGGGACTTTTGAGAGTCTTCTCCAATTCCACAGTTCAAAAGCATCAATTCTTCAGCACTCAAATTTCTTTATAGTCCAACTCTCACATCCATACATGACTACTGGAAAAACCATAGCTTTAACTAGATGGACTTTTGTTGGAAATGTAATCTCTCTGCTTTTTGATGTCTAGGCTTGTCATAGATTTTCTTCCAAGGAGCAAGTGTCTTTTAATTTCATGGCTGCAGTCACCATCTGTAGTGATTTTGGAGCCCAAGAAAATGTCTGTCATTATTTCCGCTGTTTCCCCATCTATTTCCCATGAAGCGATGGGAATGCCATGATTTAAGTTTTAAACCACCTTTTTCACTTTCCTCTTTCACCTGCTTCAAGAGATTCTCTATTTCCTGTTCACTTACTGCCATTAGGATGGTGTCATCTGCATATCTGAGGTTATTGATATTTCTCTCGGCAATCTTGATACCAGCTTGTGCAGCCCAGTACTTTTAATGATGTACTCTGCAGAGAAGTTAAATAAACAGGTTAACCATATACAGCGTTGATGTACTCCTTTCCCAATTTTGAACCAGTCCACTGTTCATTGTCCGGTTCTAACTGCTGCTTCTTGATCTGCACACAGGTTTCTCAGAAGGCAGGTGAGGAAAATTCTCTTTAAGAATTTTTCAGTTTTTTGTGATCCACACAGTCAGCTGGTAAAGAATCCACCTGCAATGCAGGCAACCTGGGTTTGATACCTGGGTTGGGAAGATCGCTCAGAAAAGGGAAAGGCTACCTACTCCAGTATTATGACCTGGAGAATTCCATGGACTATCTATTGGGTCTCAAAGACTTGGACACTACTGAGTGACTTTCACTTTCACACAGTCAAAGGCTTTGGCATAGTCAATGAAGCAGAATATATGTTTTTCTGGAATTCTCTTGCTTTTTCTATGATCCAAAGGACATTAGCAATTTGATCTCTGGTTCCTCTGCCTTTTCTAAATCTAGCTTGACTATCTAAAATTTCTCAGTTCACACACTTTTGAAGCCTAACTTTGAGAATTTTGAGCATTACTTTGCTAGCATGTGAAATGAGTGCAATTGTACAGTAGTTTGAACATTTTTTGGCATTGCCCTTCTCTGGTACTGGAATAAAAACTGACCTGTTCCAGTCCTGGGGCCACTGCTGAGTTTTCCAAATTTGTCAGCATTGCAGCACATTAACAGCATATGGTTTGAAATAGCTCAGCTGGAATTCCATCATCTCCACTAGCTTTGTTCACAGTAATTCTTCTTAAGGCCCACTGGACTTTGCATTCCAAGATGTCTGGCTCTTGGTGAGTGCTCACACCATCATGGTTATCTGGGTCATGGAGATCTTTTTTTTTTTTTTTTTTATAATTCTTCTGTGTATTCTTGCCACCTTTTCTTAATATCTTCTGCCCTGCTGGCTCAGACAGTAAAGAGTCTGCCTGTGGTGTGGGAGACCTGAGTTCGATCACTGGGTGGGGAAGATCCCCTGGAGAAGGAAATGGCAACCCACTCCAGTATTCTTGGCTGGAAAATCCCACGGATGGAGAAGCATGGCAGACTACAGTCCATCGGATCGCAAAGAGTTGGACACAACTGAGAGACTTCACTTTCTGTTGTTGCTGCTGCTGCTAAGTCGCTTCAGTCGTGTCTGACTCTGTGCGACCCCATAGACGGCAGCCCACCAGGCTCCCCAGTCCCTGGGATCCTCCAGGCTTCTGTTCTTTATTGTGCCCATCTTTACATGAAATATTCCCTTGGTATCTCTAATTTTCTTGAAGAGATTTCTTGTCTTTCCCATTCTGATGTTTTCCTCTATGTCTTTTCATATTCACTTAGGAAAGCTTTCTTATCTCTCCTTGCTATTATTGGGAAGTCTGCATTCAGGTGGGTGTATCTTTCCTTTTCTCCTTTGCTTTCACATCTTTTTTCTCAGCTCTTTGTAGGGCCTCCTCAGATAACCATTTTTGCCTTTTTGCATTTCATAAAATGGATTTATTTAGGTCTATGAAGTACAGGCAGTTTTGCCAATTTGATCAGCTTATAGAAAACAGGGTTAGGTTCCCTCATGGCTCAGCTAGTAAAGAATCTGCCTGCAATGCAAGAGATGTAATTTTGATCCCTGGGTTGGGAAGTTTCCCCTGGAGAAGGGAACGGCTACCCAGTCCAGTATTCTGGCCTGGAGAATTCCATGGACTTTATGGGGTCACAAAGAGTTGAAAGGGACTTTCACTTTCATAGAAAATAGAGTCAAGTTCTGTGCCAAAGCATATTTATCAGCTCCTCTTTAGGCTGGGCAATTTTTTTTCTCTCTGTTCCTGTTCAAAAAGTTTTATTTTTCTTCCTAATTGTCCTATTTTTCAGATTTAACTTTCAAGCTGCCTCAGTGGAAGTGCGGTACATTTTCTTTAAAATAAACAAAGAAATATCTCTGGAAATAAAATGTCTCTAAATTCTGTCTCCTGACAAGATGGAAAAGAAAGGAGTACAGGAATCTGGCTCCTTTCCAAGAGCTTAACCTTGGAGATGCCACAAAAGCAAGAGGGAATTTGACAGATCTCAGAACATTAAAACCTCTAGGAACTCCTAGAGAAGCAGAAGGTGGTAGGTTTAGTCTGGTCCTGTACTAAAAGAGGGCCAAATGCACCAACAAGAAACTAAGAAAAGAAGAGCATTATTGCTGTACCTTATTTCTCTCTTCCCTAAATTACCTCAGGGTATCACTGTTTAATTGTTCTATCTCAGACAAGATCAAAAAGCTGGAATAATCAGTGAAAGGAATAAGAGGAGGGACTAAAGGGTAATAAAACTAACTGTGCTAGAGGGCAAATTAGAAAAGACAGTGGTAGAGGGACCAGTCTCTGAGATTTCAAAACATTCTGTCTATTACCTCCTTTGCTCTCAGTCATCTATAGTTTACTAGAATGCAGAGAAGAAATCCTTGAGTGTGAGCATTTTTGCAGAGAAAAAAATCCTTGAGTGTGAGCATTTTGACTCCATGTTGGAACTGTTTCTTTGACTTGTTTTTCCTTGCTGTTATTATGTGTGTGTGCTCAGTTGCTTCAGTCGTGTTCAACTCTGTGTGACACTATGGACTTTAGATAGTGAGGCTCCTCTATCCATGGAATTCTCCAGGCAAAAATCCTGGAGTGTGTAGCCATTCCCTTCTTCAGAGCATGTTACCAACCCAGTGACTGAACCCAGATCTCCTGCCTTGCAGGTGGATTCTTTACCTTATGAGCCACCAGAGAAGCAAACAACCAAAGGGAAATTCTGGAACTAAAATACACAATACCTAAATAAAGTATTCACTAGATGGATCTAACAATAAAATGGAGGTTCCAGAAAAAAAAGTTGATGATTAATCAGCAGTAAGTATGAAATCTAAGAAAAAAAGGGGGACTGATTCCAGGTTTCAGCCCCAACATGTAAACAGGCTGCTGCTGCTGCTGCTGCTGCTAAGTTGCTTCAGTCATGTCTGACTCCTAGCAACTCCATGGACTGCAGCCTACCAGGCTCCTCTGCTCATGGGATTTTCCAGGAAAGAGTACTGGACTGGGGTGCCATTGCCTTCTCCATGTAAATAGGCTAGAAGTTATCATTTCTGTCTACGACCCCCCATCCCACAAATATCAGACAAACCTGACAATCAAAACTGCTGAAAATACTTACATAAGAAGTAATACATCATCTAAATAGATATATATTAAAGGAATTGAGTGAATTGTTAATAGCCTTCTCAAAAAGAAAGCAGTATTATCAAATGGCTCCAATGGTGAACAACATTTAAGGAAGACATCTTGAAATGAATTATAGTTTTCTATAATCTCTTCCAGAAACAAAAGCAGAGGGAGGGGTTTCTAACTGAATTGAATGAGACAAGCATTATTCTAGTATCAAAACCAGATAAAGACAAGACAGTACAAGAAGGGTACATAACAGAACCAATATCTTCCATGAACAGAAATACAAAACTCCTCAACAGATATTAGAAAGTTAAATCCAAAAATGTATAAAAATAATTGTACAACATAACCAAGTTCACTTTTTCCAATAATGCAGTTTCAACACTGAAAAATCACATAATGTAATTCATCACATCAATAGGCTAAAAAGGAATACTCATATATATATATAAAATGCACTTGACAACATCCAAAAATGCTTCATGATAATATCCTACACTGGAAGTCCTAGCTAATACAATAAAACATTAAAAGGAAATAAAAGGTATGCTTAATAGAAAAAGTAAATAAAGTTCTCTTTGTTCATATATGACATGATTCTGTACTAGAAAATCACAAATAATGAACAAAAATACTCCTGGAACTAGAGTATTGTAACTAAGTGGTTACAACTAAGTGGTTGTAGCAAGGTTACAGCATGCAAGGTGTATAGCATACAGCATACAGAACTAAATTGATTCCAACATATCAGCAATTAAAAATCAGAAATTGAAATAAAAATATCTGCAAACAGAAATGAAAGACTAAGGTATAAGTATGTTACAAAATACATACAGGATCTATATGAGGAAATCCATAAAACTCTGGTTAAATAAAGATCTAAATAAATGGGAAAATAGACCATGTAAGTGGATAGGAAACTAAATATTGTTCAGATGTAAATTCTTCCAAAGTTACTTATGAATTCAATGAAATCCCAGCCCAAATCCCTGTAAGTTATTTTGTGAAAATCAACAAACTGATTCTTAAATTTATTTGGAAAGGCACAAGACCAAGATTAGACAAAATAATATTAAAGAGAATCCATGAAGGTGAAGAACTGACTCTATCTGACTTTAAGATGACTATAAAGCTTCAGTAATCAAAATAACATGACATTTATGAAGTAATAGACAAATAGATTAATGGAACAGGAGAGATAGGTATTTGTGATAGGTTCACACAAATATTGTCAACTGTTTCTTGACACAGGAGCAATGGTGATACAGAGGAGAAAGAATGCTTGGGCATTCATTCATATCCAAAAAAACACATGTTCTAGACATAGATCTGACCGTTTCCACAAAGATTAACATAAAATGAATGATAGATCTAAATGTATAACTCAAAATTGTATAGCTTCTGGAAGATGCTGTTACAGGAATAAAAAGAAAAGCCATGCACTGGGCAAACATGTCTGCAAGATAGACATATCCAAACTACAAAAAGAATTCTTAAAACTCAACAGTAAGAAAACAAACAATTCAACTAAAAAATGGGCAACAACAGAGATCTCACCAAAGAAGATATGCAAGTGTAAAATAGCATATGAAAAAATTCTCAAAATTTCCCACATTATATATTTATTATGATCATACAGTTAGGGAATCGCAAATTAAAACAATGTGATAGTCGCTCAGTCGTGTCTGACTCTTTACAACCCCATGGACTGTAGCCCACCAAGCTCCTCTGTCCATGGGATTCTCCAGGCAACAGTACTGGAATGGGTTGCCATCTCCTTCTCCAGGGAAATCTTCCCGACACAGGGATCAAAACCAGGTCTCCCACATTTTGGGCAGATGCTTTAACCTCTGAGCCACCAGGGAAGCCCTATAATTAGGGAATCACAAATTAAAACAATGTGGTAGTACTACAAACTTATTATAAATGGCAAAAATTAAAAAAAGATCACAATACCAAATGCCAGTGAGGGTAGAGGATACAGAGCAATGAGGATTCTTATTCTTTGCTGATGGGAATGCAAAATCATGCAACCACTTGAAAAGAGAACTCCAAAATTTCTTGCTAAGATAAATATATAATACACTCTTATCATGCAATCTAAAAATTATCTCCAGCTATTTTACTCAATTGAATTGAAAATTTATGCCTGTTTTTCATAAACAAAAATATTTATAATAACTCTATAAAGCTGTAAGAAAACAACATATTTTTTAACAGGTCAGTAGATAAACTTCACTATTATATATATATAATGGAATATCACTGAGCAATTAAAAAAATGATCTATCAAGCCATGAAAAGAAATAGAGTAACTTTAAATGCATATTTCTGAGTGAAAGAAGTCAATCAGAGAAGGCTACATATTGTGTGATTCCAACTACATGACAATCTGGGAAAGGCAGACTATGGAGATAATTAGAGAATCAGCAATTTTGGGGATTTGCTGGAAGTAGAAGAGGCATAAATAGGTAAAGTACAGAGAATTTTTAGGGTGATAAAACTATTCTGCATGTATGCAATAGTGGATATATGACAATATGCTCTTGTTGGAACCCAGAAAACTGTACAACATAGAGTGATCCTTAATGTCAAGTATTTATTAATAATATATCATTGTTCATTTATCAAATGCAAAAACATGTACTACACTAATGCAATATGTTTATAATAGGGAAAAAGCGATATATAAAATTCTGTATTATTTGGTCAATATTTCTATAAGTCTAAAACCATTCTAAAAAATAAAATATATTAATTTAAAAAGAAGGAAAACAATTGAAAAAGTTAAGAATGTTGGAGACCTGCAGAACAAAATAAAAAGTATAAAATATATGGCTAATAATAATAATAATAATGGTCATTTCAGAATTACTAATGGAAATCCTGAATTGGAAACATGTAAATGTCTATCAGTAAATTATATAAATTATTATATATATATACTAATCAAATGGAACATTATATAGTAAAGAAAACATGATATTAAATGCAACTGCATGGCTTAATATTACAGAAATAATTTTGAAAGTCAGACTCTAAAATAAGAATATTACCTACTTAATAACTCAATAGGCATAAAGTTTAAAAACTGCAAAATGAACTCTAACAGTTGACATAAAACTAAAGATTACCTTGAGTAGGGCAGTAAGTAGATCTAGAATTGGTGAAGGTCTTTAGGGTACTAATAATAATCTTCATATTAATCTAGGTGACAGTTATGCTGCTGCTGCTAAGTCGCTTCAGTCGTATCTGACTCTGTGTGATCCCATAGCCGGCAGCCCACCAGGCTCCCCGGTCTCTGGGATTCTCCAAGCAAGAACATTGGAGTGGGTTGCCATTTCCTTCTCCAATGCATGAAAGTGAAAAGCGAAAGTGAAGTTCCTCAATTGTGTGTGACTCTTCGCGACCCCATGGACTAAGTGTACCAGGCTCCTACATCCATGGGATTTTCCAGGCAAGAGTACTGGAGTGGGGTGCCATCGCCTTCTCCAAGGTAACAGTTATACAAGTGTATTAACTTTGTAGATATTAATTGGGTAGTAAACTCAAGTGCTGGGAAGATACAGATGGATTTCTTCTACAGTGGTAGTAGGCATGTCAACTTGGAAGTTTCTGCTATTACTAAACATATGTCTATTCTGTGATCCAGTAATTTTACTCCTAGTTGCATACCTGAGAGAAATAAATATATGTGTCGAATAAAAGACTTGCCAAGGAATGTTTGAAGCAGCTTTATTCACAAATCCCCAAGCTAGAAATAACAAAATACTTGTCAACAGGTGAAAAAAATAAACAAATAAGGGCTTATTTTCAGCTAACATGAAATATTGGCACTCATTTAATGAAACACTACCCAGGAATTTAAAAAGATCAAACTATAGTACCTGTAGCAACATGCTCTACTTCACGAATGTAATACTGAGTGAAATAAGCCAGATACAAAAAGTCAAACAATTAAAACAAACTGATAGTCATGGTACATACACTGAAGGGAGTATAAACTGGCAAAATACACAGTGAAAATTTATGAAATACCAGAAATATTCCTTATCTTTTTGATGGTGGTTAAAGGGTTATGTCTATGGGGTCACACAGAGTCAGACACAACTGAAGTGACTTAGCAGCAGCAGCAGCAGCAGCAGCAGCGGGTTATGTATATGTACATATGTGTATACATATATATAATTACAAGATATACACTTAAAACTAGTATGCTATATAGCCCTTACATATAGATTAGATGGATAGATAACATAACATATATGTACTTCCATAAGATTTTACAGAAAAACACAGGCAAACTTTTTGGCCAAACCAATATTAGTGAGGGCAAGAGAAAGAGGGGAAGAGAGAGATTGCTGTTGGAGTATAATTATTTTATGAACTAGACCTAGAAGTGGAAAATAAGAGTATCATTAAGATGCCTGTTCACAAGAGATTCAATCTGATATTTTCTTAATAGTAGGTCAAGTTTCTCCATGATAAGTAAGTTTGGAGATTTTTTTCCTAATTTTATTTAGAGTTTTTGTGTTGAAGCAGGTTTTCCTCTGTTTATTAAATGTCAGGTGGATTACTATGTGTTTGGTTACATACTGAGTGTGAGGTATGGGAAGAAAATGTGAAGGAAACAAAAACGAAAACCTAAGAAAAGCGGAAAAGTTTAATACAACAAAACTTATAAGTTGTGGGTTCAGCTCAGTTCAGTTCAGTTGCTCAGTTGTGTCCAACTCTTTGCGACCCCATGGACTGCAGCATGCCAGGCCTCCCTGTCTATCACCAACTCCCAGAGTTCATCCAAACTCAAGTCCATTGAGTCGGTGATGCCATCCAACCATCTCATCCTCTGTCATCCCCTTCTCTCTCCACCTTCAATCTTTCCCAGCATCAGGGTCTTTTTAAATGAGTCAGCTTTTCACATCAGGTGACCAAAGTATTGGAGTTTCAGCTTCAGCATCAGTCCTTCCAATGATATTTAGGACTTATTTCCTTTAGGGTGGACTGGTTGGATCTCCTTGCAGTCCAATAGACTCTCAAGAGTCTTCTCCAACACTGCAGTTCAAAACCATCAATTCTTCGGCGCTCAGTTTTCTTTATAGTCCAACTCTCACATCCATACATGACTACTGGAAAAACCATAGCTTTCACTAGATGGATCTTTGTTGGCAAAGCAATGTCTCTGCTTTTTAATAGGCTGTCTATGTTGATCATTACTTTTCTTCCAAGGAGCAAGTGTCTTTTAATTTCATGGCTACAGTCATCATCTGCAGTGATTTTGGAGCCAAGAAGTTAAAGTCAGCCACTGTTTCCCCATCTATTTGCCGTGAAGTGATGGGGCCAGATTCCATAATCTTTGTTTCCTGAATGTTGAGTTTTAAGCCCACCTTTTCACTCTCCTCTTTCACTTTCATCAAGAGGCTTTTAGTTCTTCTTCACTTTCTGCCATAGTTGTGGGTTAGGGTATTTTTAAAAAAAACATTTCATTACAATTTTCTTGATTTTCCTAAAAATCACTGTGTGGCTTTTTAAAACTATTCTCAAAGCATTAAGAATATTAAAATATTGCCACTTGAAAATCACAGAAGAATTCAAACACCTTTGCATAAATTGATTCAGACATTATAAGAGATCTACTCAGAAAACTACAATATGTTTTGAAGAAAATAAGAGACCACCTAAATGCTCTGGGACATTCAATGTTGTAAAGATACCAAATCTTACCAATTGACCCATAGAAAAGTACATTGCCAATAAAAAATTTCTGCAGATTTTCTATTGATAAGTTGGTTTCAAAGTTTATATGGACATAGAAAAAGACAAGCATAGCCACAGCTGTTTCAAGAATAACAAAGCTTGGTACACTACCAGGTATCAACACCTATTATAAAGTTATAGGAATTAGAAGTGTTTACTATTGGTACAAGATCAGGCAAACTGACCCTTTGAACAGAGTGGATAACAGAAATAAACCCAATCATGTATGGTCATTTGATCTATTTCAGGAAAGTAAAATTAAAGGACACCTTTCCACATATTTAGTTCAGTTCATTTCAGTCATTCAGTCATGTCTGACTCTTGCAAACCCCGTGGACTGCAGCATGCCAGGCTTCCCTGTCTATCACCAGCTCCTGGAGCTTACTGAAACCCAAGTCTATTGAGTCAGTGATGCTATCCAACCATCCCATCCTCTGTTGTCGCCTTCTCCTCTAGCTTTCAATCTTTCCCAGCATCAGAATCTTTTCAAATGAGTCAGTTCTTTGGATCAGGTGGCCAAAGTATTGGAGTTTCAGCTTCAGCATTAGTCCTTCCAATGAGTATTCAGGACTGATTTCCTTTAGGATAGACTGGTTGGGTCTCCTTGTAGTCCAACAGACTCTCAGGAGTCTTCTCACAGTTCAAAAGCATCAATTCTTCATTGCTCAGCTTTCTTTATAGTCCAACTCTCACATCCATACATGACTACTGGAAAAACCATGGCTTTGAATAGATGGACATTTGCTGGCAAAGTAATGTCTGCTTTTCAATAGGCGGTCTGAATTGATTATAGCTTTCCTTCCAAGGAGCAAGTGTCTTTAATTGAATGGCTGCAGTCACCATCTGTGGTGATTTTGGAGCCCCCCAAAATAAACTCTCACTATTTCCATTGTTTCAACATCTATTTGCCATGAAGTGATGGGACTGGATGCTATCATCTTAGTTTTCTGAATGTTGAGCTTTAAGCCAACTTCTTCCTTGTCCTCTTTCACTTTTATCAAGAGGCTCTTTAGTTTTTCTTCACTTTCTGCCATAAGGGTGGTGTCATCTGCGTAACTGAGGTTATTGGTATTTCGCCTGGCAATCTTGATTCCAGCTTATGCTTCATCCAGTCTAGCATTTAGCATGATGTACTCTACATATAAACTAAATAAGCAGGGTAACAATATACATCCTTGATGTACTCCTTTCCTGATTTGGAACCAGTCTGTTGCTCCATGTCTAGTTCTAACTGTTGCTTCTTGACCTGCAAATAGATTTGTCAGGAGGCAGGTCCAGAGGTCTGGCATTCCCATATCTTTAAGAATTTTTCATAGTTTGTTGTGATCCATGCAGTCAAAGGCTTTGGCATAGTCAATAAAGATCTTCCAAACCCAGGGATAGAACCCATGTCTCCTACATCACAGGTAGCTTCTTTACCAGTTGAGCCACAGTGGAAGTCCAAGATTACTGGAGTGGGTAGCCTATCCCTTCACCAGGGGATCTTTCTGACACAGGAATTGAACCAGGGTCTCCTGCACTGCAAGTGGATTCTTTGCCAACTGAGCTATCCAGGAAGCTCAAATGAAAGTGAAAGTCGCTCAGTCCTTTCTGACTCTTTGTGACCCTACTGACTGTAGTCCACGCAGCTCTCCAGTGGATCTTCCCAACCCAGGAATTGAACCGAGGGTCTGCTGCATTGCAGGCAGATCTTTATCAACTGAGCTATCAGGGAAGCCCCCTCCCTCCTTTCCATATATGGTTCTGGGTCAAACAGAAAGCCATAAAGGAAAAATAGCTCTCTAAATTCCTACTACACATCGTACACAAACATAAATTCCCAAGGAATTTCAGATCTAAATGTGTAAGATAAGAAAGGAAGTTTTAAAAGATAGCATAAAAGATCTGTGAATTTGAAGTAAGGAAAGATTTCATAAACAATATACAAGGAAAGTGGCATTCATGCTGGAAAAAATGAAAAAAAAAAGAAATTATTAAAATGAAGGTATTTTTCCATCTAAAGTCTACATTAATAGAATAAAAGTACTAGCTGCAGAGTGAAAGAGGATATCTAAAATGTATATGTCAAAAAACATAATGTATACAGTGTTTGTAATCCTATTTTAAGGTCTAAATAAAGGATTAAAGTTTTCCTATAAATCTTATAAATCTTCCCAAGTTGCTCAGTAGTAGAGTCTGAAAATGCTGGAGACACAGGAGATACAGGTTCAATCCCTGGTCAGGAGGATCCCCTGGAGAAGGAAATGGCAACTCACTCCAGTATTTCTTCCTTGGAAAACACCATGGACAGAAAAGCCTGGTTGAACAGCCCATTGAATCACAAAGAGTTGAACACGACCTGGCAACTGAGCACACATACACATAAATCTTTTAAGTCAACAAAGAAAATCTAGCAAAAGAGTGGACAAAGGATTTCAAATACCACTTCACAATTTAGAGCTTACAGCATAGAAAGGAGATACTTCCCACTGCCAACCACATATTAATACTAAAGTATTAAGGATGCTTTTAAAATCAATGATCTTCTGGCACCACTTTTTTTTCCTTTAAAAAAAGGAAAAAACTAAAAGTATACTTGATTTGTAATATTGTGCTACTTTCTGCTGTATAGGAAAGTGTCTCTGTTATACATATAAATACATTCTTTTTCATATTCTTTCCATTATGGTTTATTAGAAGTTTGGATTTAGCTCCCTATGCTATACCATAGGATCTTGTATATCCATTCTATGTGTAATGATTTGTATCTAGTAACCTGAACTCCCAGTCCATCTCTCCCTCCCATCCTTCTTGTCAATTGTTAGTCTGTTTTCTATGTCTGTGAATCTGTTTATGTTTTGTCAGTTCAGTTTAGTCACTCAGTCATATCCGACTCTTTGTGACCCTATGGACTGCAGCATGCCAGGCCTCCCTGTCCATAACCAACTCATGGATTTTACTCAAACTCATGTCCATTGTGTCGGTGTTGCAATCCAACAATCTCAACCTCTGTCTTCCCCTTCTCTTCCCACCTTCAATCTTTCTCAGCACCTGGGTCTTTTCAGTTGAGTCAGCTCTTCGAATCAGGTAGCCAAAGTGTTGGAGTTTCGGCTTCAGGATCATTTCTTCCAATGAACACCCAGGACTGATCTCCTTTAGGATGGACTGGTAGGATCGCCTTGCAGTCCAAGGGACTCTCAAGAGTCTTCTCCAACACCACAGTTCAAAGGCATCAGTTCTTCAGCACTCAGCCTTCTTTATAGTCCAACTCTCACATCCATAAATAACTCTCAGAAAAACCATAGCCTTGACTAGACGGACCTTTGTTGGCAAAGTAACGTCTCTGCTTTTTAATATGCTGTCTATGTTGGTCATAACTTTTCTTTCAAGGAGCAAGTGTCTTTTAATTTCATGGTTGCAGTCACCATCTGCTGTGATTTTGGAGCCCCCAAAATAAAGACTGCCATTGTTTCCACTGTTTCCCCATCGATTTGCCATGAAGTGATGGGGCTGGATGCCATGATCTTAGTTTTCTGAATGTTGAGCTTTCAGCCAACTTTTTCACTCTCCTCTTTCACTTTCATTAAGTGGCTCCTTAGTTCTTCTGCACTTTCTGCCATAAGGGTGGTATCATCTGCATATCTGTGGTTACTGATGTTTCTCCAAGCAATCTTGATTCCAGCTTGTGCTTCATCCAGCCCAGTGTTTCTCATGATGTACTCTGCATATAAGTGAAATAAGCAGGGTGACAACATACAGTCTTGATGTATTACTTTTCCTGTTTGGAACCAGTCAGTTGTTCCATGTCCAGTTCTGACTGTTGGTTCCTGACCTGCATACAGATTTCTCAAGAGGCAGGTCATGCGGTCTGGTATTCCCATCTCTTTCAGAATTTTCCACAGTTTATTGTGATCCACACAGTCAAAGGCTTTGGTATAGTTAATAGAGCAGAAATAGATGTTTTACTGGAACTCTGTTGATTTTTCAGTGATCCAGGGAATGTTGGCAATTTGATCTCTGGTTCCTCTGCCTTTTCTAAAACCACCTTGAACATCTGGAAGTTCACAGTTCCCATAACTGGCTTGGAGAATTTTGAGCACTACTTTAGTAGCATGTGAGATGAGTGCAATTGTGCAGTAGTTGGAGCATTCTTTGCCATTGCCTTTCTTTGGTATTGGAATGAAAACTGACCTTTTCCAGTCCTGTGGTCACTGCTGAGTTTTCCAAATTTGCTGGCATATTGAGTGCAGCACTTTCACAGCATCATCTTTCAGGATTTGAAATAGCTCAACTGGAATTCTATAACCTCCACTAGCTTTGTTTGTAGTGATACTTCCTAAGGCCCACTTGACTTCAAATTCCAGGATGTCTGGTTATAGGTGAGTGATCACACTATTGTGATTATCTGGATCATGAAGATCTTTTTGTACAGTTCTTCTATATATTCTTGCCACCTCTTCTTAATATCTTCTGCTTCTGTTAGGTCCATACCATTTCTGTCCTTTATCGAGCCCATCTTTGCATGAAATGTCTCCTTGGTATCTCTAATTTTCTTAAAGAGATCTCTAGTCTTTCCCATTCTGTTGTTTTCCTCTATTTTTTTGCACTGATCACTGAGGAAGATTTTCTTATCTCTCCTTGCTATTCTTTGGAACTCTACATTCAGATGCTTATATCATTCCTTTTCTCTTTTGCCTTTAGCTTCTCTTCTTTTGTCAGCTATTTGTAAGGCCTCCTCAGACAGCCATTTTGCTTTTTTCATTTCTTTTTCTTGGGAATGGTCTTGATCCCTGTCTCTTGTACAATGTCACACACCTTCGTCCATAGTTCATCAGGCACTCTATCAGATATGGTCCCTTAAATCTATTTCTCACTTCCACTGTATAATCATAAGATATTTGATTTAGGTCATACCTGAATGGTCTAATTGTTTTCCCTACTTTCTTCACTTTAAGTCTGAATTTGCCAATAAGGTGCTCTGTTTTATAGATAGGTACATTTGTGCCATATTTAAGATGTCACATATAAGTGGTACATGGTATTTGTCTTTCTCTTTCTGATTTAATTTACTTAGTTTAACAGTCTCTAATTGCATCTATGTTGATAGAAATGGCACCATTAAAAAAAAAAAAAAAAACTTCAGAGAGTATCTTTCTCCTATTCAAACAAAATAGTCTGTTGTTAGTCTTCCAGACTCCTGTTTAGTATGCTTCTTTTATTTTCCCATTGTCTGTTTTTCCTTATTCTTTCCCTTCCCCATTGCATAAGAGAACTGTATTCATAAAGGAATTTCTATACATCTCATGTGATGTTCATCCTTGAGTAGTTAGTTTTCTCATCTTCATTGCGTAGTCTCAAGAAACCAGATTTTCAGTAAAGGTTGCTTCCTTGACCTGGACATTGTGGGAAGTAAGGGGGAAATTCTGTTCCTCTTGACTTGAAGAAATCTTGCAGTGTTGATGGCCCTGCCCTGCTGCAACTCATAAGAATGCTATGCACTTATAGGAAAAACAGCATTCATTGTGTCTAACACTTTGCATACATTATTTCTTTAATTTTCATGATATCTAAGTAGTGAGTACAAACATGATCCCCTTACAAGTACAAGAAACAAAAGAAAAATCTCTTTTTCTTACATAAACGTCTGTATGTATTGGTATCACTATACATGCACGTATCAGTATCTTTCTGCATTTATAAACTTATACACACATACCTTGGAGATATTGTGGGTGTGGCTCCAAACCACCACTATAAAGCAAGTATCACAATAAAGCAAGTCACATTAATTTTAGGTTTTTCAGTGTATATGTAAGTCATGTTTATACTACACTGTAACCTATTGAGTGTGCAAATGGCATTGTATCTAAAAAACAATGTCCATACCTTAATTAAAAATAATTTATTGGTAAGAATGCTGTCATTTGAGCCTTCATTGAGTGTTAATCATCTTTTTGCAGTAGTAACGTCAAAGATCATTGGCCACCGCTGCTGCTGCTAAGTCGCTTCAGTGATGTCCGACTCTGTGCGACCCCATAGACAGCAGCCCACCAGGCTCTGCCGTCCCTGGGATTCTCCAGGCAAGAACACTGGAGTGGGTTGCCATTTCCTTCTCCAATGCATGAAACTGAAAAGTGAAAGTGAAGTTGCTCGGTCGTGTCCGACTTTTCGCGACCCCCTGGACTGCAGCCTACTAGAGATCACCATAATAAATGTAATAATGAAAAAGTATGAAATAGTGTGAGAATTACCAAAATGGGACACAGACACATGTGTAAACAATTGCTGTGGGGAAAAATAGTGCCAAAAGAACTGCTTGGTGCAGGGTTGCCACAAACCATCAATTGATTTAAAAAAAAAAAAAAGAGAGAGAGAGAGAGAAGAAAAAAAAAATAAAGTATCTGCAAAGCATGTGTAAAGCAAAGCACAGTAAAATGAGGTAAAGAAAGAAAGAAAGTAAGTCGCTCAGTCATGTCCGACTCTTTGCAACCCCATGGACTGTAGCCTACCAGGCTCTTCCGTCCATGGGATTTTCAAGGCAAGGATACTGGAATAGGTTGCCATTTCCTTCTCCAGGAGATCTTCCCTGCCCAGGGATTGAACCCGGGTCTCCCGCATTGTAGGCAGATGCTTTGTATATATATATGAGAGAAATCTCCTTTTTCAAGTTAATTTTGTATTTCTGACTTGTATTATATTAAATAGCTCCTGATGGTTTGGAAAATAAAACTAAAAATAAAATCTTCTGTTACCACAGAAAACCTCTCCTCCAAGTTAGTTAAAAAAGAAAACAGTTTTATTATCAAATAAGCCCAGGTGGTGCTAGTGGTAAAGAACCCACCTGCCAATGCAAGAGACATAGAGACATGGGTTCAATCCCTAGGTTGGGAAGATTCCCTGAAGTAGGAAATGGCAACCCACTCCAGTATTCTTGCCTGGAGAATCCCCATGGACAGAGGGGCCTGGAGGGCTCCATGGGGAGTCCATGGGGTCAAAAAGTTGGGCATGACTAAAGTGACTGAGCATGCAAGCATTAAACCAAAATGTGACCTATACTATCAGTGATCTGCTAAAAAGATCACAGAGACAGAAGTTTCACCCTTTTATAACTTTAGCAGCTACAACTTATTACATACATATTTTCAAGATAGACAATAACTAGTCTTCAAGTAGAAGAACTTGACAGCAACATTGGTCACACATAGTTCGTCCTAAAATCACTTGATAACTGGAGTGATCATATTCATTAGTTAATTAACTTTATTAAAAAGAAAAATGGGCTCCTCAGATTGTTATTAGAGGAGAGGCCTACTGAAGATAGGTTCCTACTCCTCATAGAAGGGATATGGGATATATGGGCTCTTTCTCCAAAATGACATTTCAAAGAGATGGTTCCCAAGTTCTTGAGAAAAATATTCCTGGGTCTTAAAGCTGGCAGGAGGTTTAGTTTGCTTTTCAAAAGATTTACATACAGTTCCAAAGGACAGAAAAGAACTTACAATTGTAAGTTTTCAAAAATAAATGCTTGAGGGAAGAGGGGTATCCCTTTCTCTCTCTCTCTTTTTTTTCTTTTTAAATTTGTATTTACCCTTATATTGTTTATATTCTATAGTATGTAATTTACCATAGACTATATATTGCTACACTAATTGTTTAATTTACATCTTCTGTCCCAACTAGATTACATCTTTTTGGCAATGTAGTCTTGAATTACTAAATTAATGTTTTGATGAATTTTATTGAGAATTATGGGGGACTAAACAGGTAAGATCTGAGAGATTTCTATCCTTGGAATATCAAGGTATATAAAAAGCTAGCTAGAGTGAAATAGTTCGCTAACCGTGGGGGTAGGGTCATTGGGGTAGGCTGGGAAGTATTTTTTCAGTCAAGAAGATATCTGAATATAGAAGAGAAGAGGCAAAACTAAAGCATGTATTGCACAGTGAGTATATGCAAAGACTGAATAACAGTAGCCAGTAATCATGATGAGAAAGTTTTAGCCAATTTATTGAAATGTATCTTTGTGAAGAACAGAAACTGCATAAGATGAAGAGAAAGAAAAATTATGAGCTTCTTTATTTGAAAATGACTTTAAAAAGTACATTAACTAGAATATCACACTGATCCTGAAATCCATGGAAATTTATTTTAAATTTCCAAAGAATCAGGTATCTTTGAAGATTCAAAACAACAGTTATCAAGGCTGCATTCTATACATTCCAAGGTGTATGAAGAAATGCATATTGTTGAAGAAGCATATAATTGTAATACTTACATTTACAGGTGTCAACCATAAATTGGCATTTGCCAAGAGCATTGCCAGAAATCAAGCTATAAGGGCATTTGCCATCTGCCTCTGCAGCTGTGCACCTTCAGTGTCCCCTGAGGGAGTTCAGGGTGGAGTGAGGCACTTTGTGCTCCAGGGAATCTGGTGGGACAGGTCTTTAGACAGCTGGATATTTATAGGAACTGATTTCATGATTCCATTTCTTATATCTCCTTGTACCTAGAAAAGCACTAAATCCCTTCATGATGACATCCAATCCTTGTGACTAGTAGAAAACCTTTTGTAAAATGAGTGCTTGATTGTATTGAACTCCCCCTTCATGAAATTTGGGAACTCAGCAGTGGCCACAGGACTGGAAAAGGTCAGTTTTCATTCCAATCCCAAAGAAAGGTAATGCCAAAGAATGTTCAAGCTACCGCACAATTGTGCTCATCTCACACACTAGCAAAGTAACGCTCAAAATTCTCCAAGCCAGACTTCAGTAGTACGTAAACCATAAACTTCCAGATGTTCAAGTTGGATTTAGAAAAGGCAGAGGAAACCAGAGATCAAATTTGCTAACAATTTTTAGTCAGCAGCAGGTGTTTCATAAAAATACTCAAACTGGAACATTAATAATCTTTGAAATCCAACTACCTGTTTGCTACTTGTTCCTGACTTTTCATTCTATTTGCCTCAGATATGTTATTCATTAGGTATAAGAAAATGAAAATACAAATAAGATGTGAGCAGATATTTTATGGAGAAATTGTGGATGATATCAGCCAACTGTTTAAACACATTAACATACTATTGTTTGATGACATCAAGTAGAGACCAAATCGTGTTAATAAGTGAAAATACAATAGGACATTAAAAAAGTTAGCTGACTAATAAATATAGTTTTCTGTTTTGCAGTCCTTGAAGGGGAATATAATGCAAATGAAAATATGAAACTCTAGAAATGTCACTGAGACATTCTGCAGCATTTAAAACAAACTCTACAGAAGCTGAAGAAAAACAAATCAAGATAGCATAAACACGTATTAAACACTGCAGCTTAATGTTCCATGTTTAGTTATTTAATTTTAGTTTAGACTAAAGACCGGAAGAAAGGGTTTACAGCCTATACGGAATGAGGGTAAAAATTAATTCTTCTGATTGCCCGCTGATGAATCATATATATTTTTTATCAAAATAAGGTTTCTGATGACAATTAGACAAAGAATGGTTTTAAATATTAGGAGTAAAAAAATGAGTGTTTATGGTCTGTGTCACCAGGGAGGCCCTGAAAGAAATGAATCTACCCTCAAAATCACAAAATGAAACAGATATAACTGTTAAAGCCGTGGTGGGGGGTAGTTGCTGGTAATTACTGAATCATTTTTTAAGTTAGTCTGAAAAAAAATCTTCTCAATCACTGGTATGGAAGTTCTAAACTCTAAATATTTTTAATAAAGAGATATAAGTCAAAGAGAGGCAATGCAGCAATACAAATTAAAATGAGTAGGGACTCAAGGAATAAAAGAACGTAAAAAGAACAGAAGATTAAACAGTATAGCATTATCTCAGTGTGCTATTTTAAACCAAGCACAATGTTTAACTAAAAAGAAAAAAAAAAAATCAAATCCATCTTCTCCAGTGTAGGATGATAAAGCAGATCAAGAAATGTTTGTAAAGATAAGATTGGCCTTGAAAAGACTAGAGGAGTGCTCAAGGGGGATTTCTCACATTCTGACACTGACTAGAATACAAATGGCTAAACTAGTTAAGAATAGGAGACTTTCATATCCAAAGAGTGAATTGTCTCCATGCAGAAATGTGTAAATGAGCAAAAAAGATGGCTTTAGGAGATGAACCTATGAAATTCCAAACAGCTTATTCTTGGTGAGGAAAATAGACATATGTTGCCCTTTCATGCCCTGAATTATGATTCCATGCAACCTTTAAATGTTCTCTCAGTCCAAAAATATTTGAAAGGCAGTTTATAAATGCTTACAGCCTCAGTTCAAACATTTTGAGTGAAATCCTCAGGATTTGAAACTCTCTTTATGGTTAAGGCCTACTTATCTTTGATCATTGTAATT
The DNA here is from genome assembly GCF_042477335.2 of Ovis canadensis. NCBI lineage: Eukaryota > Metazoa > Chordata > Mammalia > Artiodactyla > Bovidae > Ovis > Ovis canadensis. Next base: position 72,010,782 of record NC_091247.1, read on the forward strand.
TAGAGGAAGACTAGTGCTTTTTAAAAACCATTAAATCAACTCCTGTTCTCTCAGACTCCATGTCAAATGCTATAGTGAATACAGCAAAATAAAAAAAAGACTTAGGAATGTTTTGTGTTTCTATTTTAAGATAAGCTTAATTATAGATTAGTTTTATATAAATCAGTTAAATTAATAAAGATAATTATGAAGTTTTAATCAAGACCAGGGTTTGATCCCTGGAGAAGGAAACGGCAACCCACTTCAGTATTCTTGCCTGGAAAATTCCATGGACTGAAAAGCCTGGTAGGCTACAGTTCATGGGGTTGCAAAGAGTCAGACAAGACTGAGCAACTTCACTTCACTTCACTTCATATAGTAGGCTCCCGTTGTTATACCTCCCATCAAAGATGTATTACAAAAGGCAAAATAAATAAACTCAAATGAGAAATTGCTTGTATTTGTTTCTAAATCACAAATGAAAATGTATTCAGGAGTGATATGCTTTGCTCAATACCTATATCCCTCAAACTCCCTTGTAGATAAATGTGGCCTTAAGTTGATGTTACCAGGAAGGGTGTTTAAGTAGCTATTATTTGTGTTTTTTCTCACATGTCAGGAAATTCGATTCCTAACTGACATGACACCATAGCATGGGTTGGCAAACTATGGTCAAAGGCCATGTCTGGCCAGGCTGCTGTTTTGGGAATGAAGCAATGCTATAGCACATTCCACTCCATTTCTTAGACAGGTCTGTAGCTGCTTTCAAGCTATAATGGCAGAGTTGCAACTGAGACCATGTGGCCACAAACTTTAAATTATTTACTATTTTTTCTTTTACCAAAACAAAACAAAAAAATGTTTTCTGACCCTTGCTCTAGAGAACCTCTCACACATAAACAAAGGAGAAATTTTTATAGAGACCATCAAATATTTGCAATTGTCATTTCTTAGCTTCTGCTGTGTCCTGACCAAATTTAGTCAGGCTTCTCTCCTTCTTCCAGGTCACTGAATTTTCATATTCTCGAGTATAAGAAAGTTCCAAGAAAGTGGAATGTGTCCCTCCTCTCACCTTCTACTGGGAATCAACTGTTTAAAGCAAGACCTTTTCCTTTAGTAAACTCATTGGTCACTTCCCTTTGTCTATCCAGGTTCCCCTTAAAAGTCTAAGAATCTCTGCTTGCCCTTCCTTTATCCTAAAAAACAAAGAGTTTTTCCTGTTTGACTGTGAGATGAGAGATTTCTGAGATTGAAGCATTCTCCCTTACTGTAATATTTCTTCTGAATAAAACCTCTCTCTAAATCTGGGTTTGTTTTTAATTTGACGGCTTCTGGTGTCACAATATGGGTGGAGAGCTGACCACTGCTTACACTCTGCAGTCTTTACCCTGGTGTTCTTGCTGACATCTCAGACCTCTGTGTTCTTCATGACTAGGGGACTCTGGTGAGTTGCAACACCTAAGCCAGTGTTCTGGACATTTTTCTGTATTAGCAAAATTGGGATGCTTTAATTCTATTAAACTGACTTCTTTCTATCCTTCTCTATTTGAGCAAGACTTCTCATGGTTCTTTTTTTGTTTCAGTGAGAATCTTACTAGACAGAAGTCTTCTTGGATCTTTTTCAGTGAGAATTTACAACTTGACTCTCTAGAGGGAAATTTTCAGCCATTTTATGATGGCTCTCTGCTTTTTCTGATTCCTTTCTCAGGCGTTAAACAGATTGGAGCTTTCAGCTCCTCCAGAAAGGTTGCAAGAGGGACTCTGACTACCAAATGAAAACTGTGCATAAAACGGATTTACTATTACTTGCCTCCTTTCTCTACTTGATCCTGTTACCCCGTGGATAACTTTTAATCTACTGAGATTGAGGATAGAGTAATTTCAGCTCGTTACCTGCTTGACCATTGTGGCGCTGATTTTGCTCAATACATTCAGAAATGGCAGATTTACTAAGGATAACTTGGAGTTGCAAAGCCACTCTGGGGCTTGAGAGCCTCCCTCATTTAGTCCACCTTTCGGGAGATACTGAATCCTGGGTGTCTAGAATATGCTTTAAATAATGATCTACTTCCTTTTTCTTTGATATGCTGCTGCTGCTGCTAAGTCACTTCAGTCATATCCGACTCTCTGTGACCCCAGAGATGGCAGCCCACCAGGCTCCCCTGTCCCTGGGATTCTCCAGGCAAGAATACTGGAGTGGGTTGCCATTTCCTTCTCCAATGCATAAAAGTAAAAAGTGAAAGTGAAGTCGCTCAGTCATGTCCAACTCTTAGCGACCCACGGACTGCAGCCTACCAGGCTCCTTTGTCCATGGGATTTTCCAGGTGAAGAACCCAAAAACTACCCTCAAGTCAAATGTCAGTCAAGGCCTTCAACAATCTCAATTTATATTATTGAAAGCTGTGCTACTCAATCTCTTGAGGACTACTTGTTTTCTTCCTATGCTATTCCTTTTACCCCCAGCTCTAAGAAAGCCTTGTCTTCAACATTTTCCACTCCTTTCTCTTCTGCTCTTGTGTTTGTCCAAGTCTCTCCTACAACCTTGTTCTTGTCTCATTTGTATTTATTCTCTATCCCTGGACCCCACCCCACACTTGCTAGCTTCTCAGTTCCCCATAGTGTCCTGGGACGTTATTCTTGCTCCTCCAATGTTAAGACTCCAAGGAACAGAAACTACAGGGTTCAAATTACTTCCTCTCCAGCAGATTATTTTTTAACATTTGCTTCAATCTGGCCTGTATGCTGAAATGACAAATTTTCCTGATCATGTAGAAATAGAGAAAAACTTCCTATACACTTAAGGTCAATCTTAGGGGCATACTCTAGGGACCCTCAGATCTCTATCAGTTGACTCAACTTTTAGATTCTGGAGACACCTCTTTATGGTTTGAAAATTCAAAATCAGTCAAACTTAATGAAGATTTACAGAGAAATCAAAATATCCCTGAGGCCTATAACAAAAATAAGGAAATTGTAGAAAAGCTGTTAGATGCTTAGAAAAGTTGTTAGATGCTTGTCTAGAAATCTTGTTTAGGTCTATCTCTAGATAACCACAGGGAATATGCTTCGGTTATCAGCTTTATCAATGGACTCCATACAGAACTGAGAGAGGCTATTCAAAGACATCACATTAATTGGTAAAATGTCCTTTTTCTCTGAAATCCAAGCTTTAACACAGCATCATGATGATATACAGGCATATTTCATTTTATTATAAGGTGGACATCGTATATTTTAGAAACTAAAGGTTGTAACAACCCTGTTTAGAGTAAGTTTATTGACGCCATTTTCCCAACAGCATTATCTCACTTTGTGTCACATTTTGGTAATTCTAGTGATGTTTCAAACCTTTTCATTATTATTATATTTGTTATACTGATCTGTGATCAGTGATCTTTGATGTTATCAGTGTAATATTTTAGGGTAAGAAGAACTGCACCCATATAAGACAGTGAACTTAATCCATAAATGCTGTGTATGTTCTGACTGTTCCACTGACTGGCTGCTCCCCTATCTCTCCCTCTCCTTGGGCCTTCTTATTCCCTGAGAACAACAATATTGAATCCTATAGTGGGAAGGAAGGAAGGGAGGGAAAGGAAGAGTTGCATGTCTCTCACTTTAAATCAAAAGCCAGAAGTGAGTAAGCTTATTGAGGTGCACATTTTAAAAACCATAGCAGGCAAAAAGCTAGTTCCCTTGAACCAACATGTTAGCTGAGTTGTGGATGCAAAGGAAAAGTTCTTGAACAGAATTATCAGTACTATTCCAGTAAACATATAAATGATAAGAAAGTGAAACAGCCCTACTATTGATATAGAGGAAGTTTTAGCAATCTTCATAGAAGATCAAACCAGCTGCTGCTGCTGCTAAGTCGCTTCAGTTGTGTCCGACCCTGTGCGACCCCATAGACAGCAACCCACCAGGCTCCTCTGTCCCTTGGATTCTCCAGGCAAGAATAATGGAATGGGTTGCCATTTCATTCTCCAATGCATAAGAGTGAAAAGTGAAAGTAAAGTCTCTCAGTCATGCCCAACTCTTCGTGACCCCATGGACTGTAGCCTACCAGGCTCCTTCATCCATGGGATTTTCCAGGAAAGAGTACTGGAGTGGGTTGCCATTTCCTTCTCCACAAACCAGCTGCAACATTTCTGTAAGTCAGAGCCTAATCTTCAACAATGGACTTCAGACTTCCCAGGTAGAGCAGTGGTGAAAAAAAAACAAAAAAAAAATCCACCTGCCAATGCAGGAGATGGAAGAAACATAGGTTCCATCCTTGGGTCGGGAAGATCCCCTAGAGTAGGAAATGGAAACCCAGTCCATTGTTCTCGCCTGAAAAATTCCATGAACAGGAAAGCCTAGTGGACTACAGTCCATGGGGTTGCAAAGAGTTGGACATGACTGTGCATGTATGAACAATCTTTAGCAAGGCTGAATGAGGTATGGAAGCTGGTAGAGATTGGTTTATGAGGTTAAGGGAAGAAGACATCTCCATAACAAAAATACAAAAGGTGAAGCAGCAAATGCTGATATAGAAGCTGCAGTAAGTTATCCAAAAGATCTAGCTAAGAAAAGTAATTACACTGTCTACCTAAAGAGCAGATTTTCAATGTAGATAAAACAGCCTTCTATTGGAAGAAGATATCATCTAGGACTTTTCATAGCTAGAGAGGAAAAGTCAATGCCTGTCTTTAACGTTTCAAAGCTGACTCTGGTTAGGAGCTAATGGAGCTGATGACTTTAAGTGGAAGCTCATTTACCATTCAAAAAATCCTACAATATTAAAAATTTGGCTAAATCTACTCTTCCTGTGCTCTATCAAGTGGAATAACAAAGATCGGATGACAGCACATCTGTTTATGTCATTTTGTTAAATACTTTAAGCCCACTGTGGAGACCTACTGCCCAGAAAAAAAGTTCTTTCAAAATATTATTGCTTATTGATAATACTTTGGATACCTGATGCAAAGATCAACTCATTGGAAAAGACCCTGATGGTGGGAAATATTGAAGGCAAAGGAGGAGGCGGTGGCAGAAGATGAATTGGTTAGATAGCATCACCAAATCAATGAACTTGAATCTGAGAAAATTCCAAGAGTTAGTGAAGGGCAAGAAAGCTTGGTGTGCTGCAGTCCAAGGGGTCGCATACAGTACATGACTTAGTGATTGAACAGCAACAATAATTGATAATGCACCTGGTCACCCAAGAACTCTGAAGGAGATGTAAGTGAGATTCATGTTATTTTCATGCTTTCTAACACAACATCCATTCTGCAGACTATGGATCAAGGAGTAATTTTCACTATTAAGTCTTATTATTTAAGTAATGAATTTTTTAAGTCTCTAGCTACAGAGAACGTGATAGCACCACATTCCAGTACTCTTGCCTGGAATGTCCCATGGACGGAGGAGCCTGGTAGGCTGCAGTCCATGGGTTCGCGAAGAGTCAGATATGACTGAGCGGCTTCACTTTCACTTTTCACTTTCATGTATTGGAGAAGGAAATGGCAACCCACTCCAGTGTTCTTGCCTGAAGAGTCCCAGGGACAGGGATAGGGCCGTCTATTGAGTCACATTGAGTCAGACACGACTGAAGTGACTTAGCAGCAGCAGCTTCCATTGAGTGGGTTCTCTGATGAGATATCATTAAGAACATGAGTGACTCATGGGATGAACCTGAAATAACAATATTGAGAGGAGTTTGGAAGACTCCAACCCTCAAGGATGACTTTGAGGGGTTCAAGACTGCAGTGGAGGAAGCAATTGTACATGTGGTAGAAACAGCAAGAAAACTAATCTTAACTCATCATAAAACTTTAACTGATAAGGAGCTGATGCTTATGTATGAGCAAAGAAAACAGCTCCTTGAGATGGAAACTACTCCTGGTGAAGATGCTTTGAAAATTGTTAATAAGACAATGTAGCTTTAGATATTACATAAACTAAGTTAATAAAGCAGTGGTAGAGTTTGAGGATTGCCTTTAATTTTGAAAGAAGTTCTATTATGGGAAAAATGCTATCAAACAGTATTGCATGCTATAGAGAAATCATCTGTGAAAGAACCAATCTATGAGTCAAATTTCATTGTGGTCTTATTTTAGTAAATTGCCTCAACTGCCCCAGCCTTTGAAAACCACCTTCTTGATCAGTCCACAGCCATCAACACTGAAGGAAGACCATCTACCAGCAAAAAAAAAAAAAAAAAAAAAGAATTTACTTGCTGAAAGTTCAAATGATTGCTAGCATTTTTAAGCAATAAATTGTTTTTTAATTATGGTATATACATGGCTTTTTTTTTTTTTTTTTAGGCATAATGCCATTGCACACTTAAGAGATGACAGTGTAGTATAAAAATAACTTTTACATCTACTGGGAAACCAAATTTGTTTGACTCACTTGATTGTGATATTTGCTTTATTGTGATAGTCTAAAATGAAATTTGCAATATCTCTGAGGTATGCCTGTACAGGCTAAAAAAGTTAAGTGTACATAACACAAACTCATGACTCTCTATCTTAAGAAACTTGAGAAAAGCTATTCTAATGCCTTAGGACCACTCTCAAATTCACCTTAGGACCCATTCTCAACTTCTCATCCCTTTTACAGTTCCCAAGCCATTTACAATCCACACATTTTACTCACATTCCTGACTCACTTGGGGTTAACAGAACAACAGACTTAGGCCATATCTTGCAGACAATGTCCTTAAGTGTGACTGTAGGCTGCACTGATGCCGTCTTTGTTTGGTAGAGATACTATATCTATAGGGGAAAGGATACCAAAAGAATATCCGAGGTACAAAAAGACAATAAATTCAGAGTGTTGGTGACTTTCCTCTGAGAGATCTGCTTTTGTCTGCCCTCAAATACTCAAGTAAATTAGAAGAAATAATAACTCCAGTCAAAGGGGAACCCGCTACCTTTCTGGTAGACAATGGAGCCACATTTGACAGCTCACAATTTTCCACCATTTTGCCTCAGAGTACACAATCTCTGTGGTGCACTTAGATAATTCACCATATGTCTTATACCTTATCTCCTTTCTATATCCCTTGGGCCTCATGCTGCTTTACATAGCTTTTTATTAAGTTTCACCAGCTTGTCTAATAGGCAGAGACTTGCTTTCTAATTAGAATTTTAATATTTCATGTTCACCTGAGGTACTTTTCTTAAAGTATGGGATTCCTCTCCCACTGGTCTTTGATCTCTGACAGCTCTGAAAGATAACTCTCTTTTATAGCTTTCTCACCCCTTATATAGCTCTGAAGCCATTAAAAACCCCCACATTCAAGACATGTTTATTCACATTCCTGACTCACTTGGAGCTGTTGGAACAACAGACTTAGGCCATATCTTGGAGATAAAGTCCTTAGGATGTAGTACATCTTTGCATTCTGTTCCTTAGTGTCACTCATGTTATCACTGTTGGCTTATACATCACTTTCTTCACTATACCCTTTCATTCTTATTACCAACACCTGTTTACTTACACATGGGAAAATCAACAATGCACTTGAATGCCAGGGATTTACAGAAGGCATCACACATTTTTCCTGAACATTAAGTGCAAATATAAAAGAGTTGTTCTTCCCTTATAAATCCAACCTTTATTCAATATGTAGGTGACCTCCTTCTTTGTTCTAAGACATTCAGCAAATCTCTACAACTTTAATACTTATTAAAAGACTTCTCTAAGAAAGGGCATAAGGTCTCAAGTGATAAAGTTCAGCTCTGTTGCCCCCAGGTTCACTACTTAAGTCATAATATTCCCTCCAACGGAAAAATCTGATCCCAAGATCATATCAAGACCCCACTTTTGACAGAAAACAGCAAAATTCTGTAAAGCGATTATCCTTCAATTAAAAATAAATAAATTTTTAAAAAAGAACTAAAAAAAAAAATCATACTTAACAGTCTCCTATCTGAGCCAAGAGACAACATTAAGGATCTCTGAAACTGACTGGCAATTGTAGAATGTGTATTCTTACCTTCTCTGCTAGAGCATCTCCTTTATATCACAATACTAAAATAAAAACTTGTGTCTGAACCTCTAAAATGGGACTTGCCTACTTTAACATCATTTGAATCCCTAAGGTTTCCTATTGATCCAACCCACTTAGGGCTTCCTGACTGCTCTTTCCCTTTCTTCCAATTTATTCATAAAAGAGGAGAATATGCCATAGAGGTCTTTTCTCAAAAATATAATGAAAATCAAAGGTCAACTGGATATTTTCTTCTTACCTGGAATCCTACAGCTCAAGTTTTCCCTTCTTGATTGCTGGCAGTATTGGAAACTACACAAGTAGTTTAAACCATAGCTGACCTTGTGCTAGGTTGTACCCCAAACATTCATGTCTCTTATGTAGTTTGGACCCTTTTCCAAACAAAAAATTGAAAATTAATTTTTGACCTCTCAGTTCACCTGTTATGAAATTCTTCTCCTTTCTCCCACGACATCACTGTCCACTCATGTTAAAGCCTCAGTCCTGCCACTTCCCTCTCCCAACTGAAAGATAACTCCCCGATTCTTTTATGAATGCTCAAGCCTCCATCATCTTTCATCTTGGCCTTTTGGAAGTCTTCCTTGAAAATCCAGACCTTACACCATTTGTTGATGGCCCGTATCTCTATGTCTTAGACAGAAACATTCAAGCAGGATACTCCATTACAAATTTTCAAAATTGCAGACAGTATCTCTCACAAGAGCTTCTTATCTTTAGCCAAAGTTAAGAAATTTAACATCTATAGAGACAGGAGATATATTTTGGGGGTAGTACATTAATTTTGTATGTTATGGAAATCAGAGGATTTAAGAAAACAGCTAGAATGCCAATGAAAAATGAAAAGTAGTTATGTGACTTCTTAGATGCTTTATTATTACCAAAGAAAATAACCTTAATTTAGATATTAATAGAAGTTCTTTAGGGCTATGAAACCCCTGAGGCAAATTTATTCTCTGATGGGTACATTAAACTGTCATAAAGTTGTTACATCCTCACCATAATCAGATAAGATCCTAAATCTACTCTGATGACACTTTATCCTCTAGTTGAGGTACTTAAAACCACCCAACTCAAAGCCTTTGAACATTGAAAGGCCAATTGGAAACAGGTTGAATGTTTTTTCTAAGTGGTTGTACCTTGGAAACGCCCAAATAGCTCCTTGTCTTTCCTTAGTCCCTTATCTGAAATTTAGTTTCTGACCTTTATAAAATCACTCACCAAGGAAGGAAATAATCAACTCCTGCATCCAAGATGGGAAAACTTTATTCCTATTAGAAACAAGTGGTGGCTTCATGTTCTACCTCAAAAATATAATTCTGGTAAAGCTACAAAGGTGGGGACAAGAAAAGAAACTTTTCCATCAGGACTTTTTCCTTATTAGTAATTTTATTATCAGATCCCTAAGGTTCATGAAAATTAGTATATTCTTATTATCATATCTATATACTCTCACTGGCTGGAAGTTTTCTCTTATAAAATGACCGCAGCCATTACTGTTACTAAATGTTTGTTAAGATAAGTGTTCCCTTCATGGGGAATTCCATTGGCTCTTTAACCTAATCAAGGGACTCATTTCTTTGGTAGTCTTCTGAGCAATCCAATAAGATTTTTCCCTTTTTCCCAAATGGCACTGCTTCTATCATTGCCAGTAGTCTGAAATGATAGATTTAATGAACTATTAAAATTAAAACTTGTAAATTGATGAAATAATTCCATTTCTTATTGCTTAAGATTTTGTCATTAGCCCTGATTGCTCTCTAGGCCTCTCCTTCTGGGTCATAACAACTATACCTATATAAAATAGAAGAATGACCCATAGCAAATCCCTATGCTGTCTGAACTTCTGAAAATTCTATCCTGGTCAATTCATACATCCTAAAATTACAGGGGACTTATTAACTATATCCACAGTGGTTATTTACAGAATAAGACTGCTCTTCCTCCAGTTCTTTCTGCCAAACTCCTCTGCATCCTAGAAATTAGGGCTTAGTTCTCTGGAGCTGACAACATTTGAAAATTAATTTTGAGCATGTTGGAAGAACCCTTATGTCAACCTCTTTACCATCAATAGTGCTATCAAACTCCATGGCATACAAACCTGGATTCATGTTTCTCAACTGAAAAGGTATAAATGCTGCTCTAAATGAAAACCCATTCCAAATGGAAACCTTAAACTGAGGCTTTCTTTAAATAACCCCAAAGCACACAGAGCCATGAAGTAGGTAGCTTTAAGAGAAGCAGATGACATCATGAAGTAATCAGTTTCTACTCCAGATGCCAGAACATGGCCTCCTATATTCCATTAACTACTTTTAGTTTCATTATTTTCCTTGTTCTCCTTGGCTTAATCCTTCTCTATACCCTTCCACATCACATTTGATATTCCTATAACTCTTTATATAAAGTTGGATTGTAACTTTAGGTAATGAGATTTATACTGTATTACCTATTCCTGTCTCACCAGACCTGTGACCTATCCTCTCTTGAATATTTCTATCCATGCATGGACCACAAATCTATGACAGCACTTTATTCAATTTATAGCATAACTTACAACTCCACATTTGATTGTTGGTCATATACACCTTTTACTTTATAAACTTCTGGTGGCAAGAATACACAGAAGAACTGCACAAAAAAGATCTTCACGACCCAGATAATCATGATGATGAGATCACTAATCTAGAGCCGGACATCTTGGAATATGAAGTCAAGTGGGCCTTAGAAAGCATCACTACGAACAAAGCTAGTGGAGGTGATGGAATTCCAGTTGAGCTGTTTCAAATCCTGAAAGATGATGCTGTGAAAGTACTTCACTCAATATGCCAGCAAATTTGGAAAACTCAGCAGTGGCCACAGGACTGGAAAAGGTCAGCTTTCATTCCAATCACAAAGAAAGGCAATGCCAAAGAATGCTCAAACTAACACACAATTGGACTCATCTCACATGCTAGTAAAGTAATGCTCAAAATTCTCCAAGCCAGGCTTCAGCAATACATGAACTGTGAACTCCCTGATGTTCAAGCTGGTTTTAGAAAAGGCAGAGAAACCAGAGATCAAATTGCCAACATCCGCTGGATCATCAAAAAAGCAAGAGATTTCCAGAAAAACATCTATTTCTGCTTTATTGACTATGCCAAAGCCTTTGACTGTGTGGATCACAAGAAACTGTGGAAAATTCTGAAAGAGATGGGAATATCAGACCATCTAACGTGCCTCTTGAGAAATCTGTATGCAGGTCAGGAAGCACCAGTTAGGACTGGACATGGAACAACAGACTGGTTCCAAATAGGAAAAGGAGTAAGTCAAGGCTGTATATTGTCACCCTGCTTATTTAACTTTTATGCAGAGTACATCATGAGAAATGCTGGATTGGAAGGAACACAAGCTGGAATCAAGATTGCCAGGAGAAATATCAATCACCTCAGATATGCAGATGATACCACCCTTATGGCAGAAAGTGAAGAGGAACTAAAAACCCTCTTGATGAAAGTGAAAGTGGAGAGTAAAAAAGTTGGCTTAAAGCTCAACATTCAGAATACTAAGATCACGGCATCTGGTCCCATCACTTCATGGGAAATAGATGGGAAAACAGTGGAAATAGTTTCAGACTTCATTTTTGGGGGCTCCAAAATCACTGCAGGTGGTGATTGCAGCCGTGAAATTAAAAGACGCTTACTCCTTAGAAGAAAAGTTATGACCAACCTAGATAGCATATTCAAAACAGGGACATGATATTGCCGACGAAGGTCTGTCTAGTCAAGGCTATGGTTTTTCCTGTGGTCATTTATGGATGTGAGAGTTGGACTGTGAAGAAGGCTGAGCGCAGAAGAAATGATGCGTTTGAAGTGTGGTGTTGGAGAAGACTCTTGAGAGTCCCTTGGACTGCAAGGAGATCCAACCAGTCCATTCTGAAGGAGATCAATCCTGGGATTTCTTTGGAAGGAATGATGCTAAAGCTGAAACTCCAGTACTTTGGCCACCTCATGAGAAGAGTTGACTCATTGGAAAAAACTCTGATGCAGGGAGGGATTGGGGGCAGGAAGAGAAGGGGACGACAGAGGATAAGATGGCTGGATGACATCACGGACTCGATGGACATGAGTTTGAGTGAACTCCGGGAGTTGGTGATGGACAGGGAGGCCTGGTGTGCTGCGATTCATGGGGTCGCAAAGAGTCGGACGCGACTGAGCGACTGAACTGAACTGAACTGAATTCTCAGATCTAAGATCATCCTTTGTTTTATCATTCAGTGGCCCTTTTGCTTTCTACTTTAGATTTCAAAAGGACCATCCTTCAACTTCAATACTTTTCAAAAAAGACAACTTGTGCTTCTGATGTGACTTAACTATGGGCCTTTTCATGTGCCTAAAACTATTTACAATCAAACATGAAAGTGAAAGTCAGTCATGTCCGACTATTTGAGACCCCTTTGACTATACAGTCCATGGAATTCTCCCACCCAGAATACTGGCGTGGGTAGCCATTCCTGTCTCCAGGGTATCTTCCCAACCCAGGGAAACATACTTTGCCACAATACCAATAAATACACTATTATTATGGGAGGCAAGAGTATATAAATAATAATGAAACTAAAAGCAGTTAACGGAATATAGGAGGCCATGTTCTGGCATCTGGAGTAGAAACTGATTACTTCATGATGATCCTAAGCATAATTTACCCAATATGCTTGAGACTATCCTCTGTAAGCACAAATCTAATCATCATCCTCTTCTTAATTGGAGGAGATAGCCTCCGTGGTAGCTCAGATGGTTAAGAATTGGGCTGCAAGGCAGAAGACGTGGGTTCAGTCCCTGGGTCAGGAAGATCCCCTGAAGAAGGGAATGGAAACACAATCCAATATTCTTGCCTGGGAAATTCCATGGACAGAAGAACCTGGCAGGCTACCATCCACTGAGTTGAAAGGAGTCAGACAAGACTGAACAACTATTTTTTTTCTCTCAACATCTCTATCAAAAGAGCACTTACAAATTCCAACATGCAAATTCATGGGAAATTTATTTCATGAACCTGGATAGTCCCTAATAAGGCACTGTTTTGCCTATTGATAACTGCCTGCTGTTCATTTCCAAGGAAAACCATTCAATATCATGTAATCCAAGTTTATGCCCCAACCAGTAATGCTAAATAAGCTGAATTTGAATGGTTCAATGAAGACTTACCAGACCTTTTAGAACTAACACCAAAAAAAGCTGTCCTTTTCATTATAGGGGACTGGAATGCAAAAGTAGGAAGTCAAGAAACACCTGGAGTAACAGGCAAATTTGGCTTTGGAGTACAGAATGAAGCAGGGCAAAGTCTAATAGAGCTTTGCCAAGAGAACACACTGAACACCCTCTTCCAACAACACAAGGGAAGACTCTACACATGGACATTACCAGATGGTCAACACTGAAACCAGATTGATTATATTCTTTGCAGACAAAGATGGAGAAGCTCTATACAGTCAGCAAAAACAAGACTGGGAACTGACTGTGGCTCAGATCATGAACTCCTTATTGCAAATTCAATCTTAAATTGAAGAAAGTAGGGAAAACCACTAGACCATTCAGGTATGACCTAAATCAAATCTGTAACAATTATACAGTGGAAGTGAGAGATAGATTTAAGGGACTAGATCTGAAGACACAGTGCGTGATGAACTATGGATGGAGGTTAGTGACATGTTACAGGAGACAGAGGTCAAGATCATTCCCAAGAAAAAGAAATGAAAAAAACAAAATGGCTGTCTGAGGAGGCCTTACAAATAGCTGTGAAAAGAAGAGAAGCAAAAAGCAAAGGAGAAAAGGACAGATATACCCATTTGAATGCAGAGTTGCAAAGAATAGCAAGGAGAGGTAAGAAAGCCTTCCTCAGTTATCAATGCAAAGAAAAAGAGGAAAACAACAGAATGGGAAAGACAAGAGATCTCTTCAAGAAAATTAGAGATACGAAGGGAACATTTCATGCAAAGATGGACTCAATAAAGGACAGAAGTGGTATGGACTTAACAGAAACAGAAGATATTAAGAAGAGGTGGCAAGAATACATGGAAGAACTGTACAAAGAAGATCTTCATGATCCAGATAATCATGATGGTGTGATCACTCACCTAGAGCCAGACATCCTGGAATGTGAAGTCAAGTGGGCCTTAGAAAGCATCACTATGAACAAAGCTAGTGGAGGTGATGGAATCCCAGTTGAACTATATCAAATCCTGTGAAAGTGCTGCATTCAATATGCCAGCAAATTTGGAAAACACAGCAGTGGCCACAGGACTGGAAATGATCAGTTTTCATTCCAGTCCCTCAGAAAGGCAATGCCAAAGAATACTCAAACTACAACACAATTGCACTCATCTCACACTCTAGTAAAGTAATGCTCAAAATTCTCCAAACCAGGCTTCAACAATGCATGAACCATGTACTTCCAGATGTTCAAGCTGGTTTTAGAAGAGGCAAAGGAACCAGAGATCAAATTGCCAACTTCTGCTGGATCATAAAAAATGCAAGAGAGTTCCAGGAAAACATCTATTTCTGCTTTATTGACTACGCCAAAGCCTTTGACTATGTGGATCACAAGAAACTGTGGAAAATTCTGAAAGAGATGGGAATACCAGATCACCTGACCTGCCTCTTGAGAAACCTATATGCAGGTCAGGAAGCAACAGTTAGGACTGGACATGGAACACCAGACTGGTTCCAAATAGGAAAAGGAGGGCATCAAGGCTGTATACTGTCACCCTGTTTATTTAACTTCTATGCAGAGTACATCATGAGAAACACTGGGCTGGATGAAGCACATACTGGAATCAAGACTGCCAGGAGAGAATATCAATAACCTCAAATATGCAGATGACACCACCCTTATGACAGAAAAGTGAAGAAGAATTAAGGAGCCTCTTGATGAAAGTGAAAGAGGAGAATGAAAAAGTTGGCTTAAAACTCAACATTCAGAAAACTAAGATCAGGGCATCCGGTCCCATCACTTCATGGCAAATCGATGGGGAAACTATAGAAATAGTGAGAGAGTTTGTTTTGGAGGGCTCCAAAATCAATGAAGATAGTGACTGCAGCCATGAAATTAAAAGATTCTTACTGATTGAAAGGAAGGTTATGACCAACCTAGACAGCATATTAAAAAGCAGAGGCATTACTCTGCCAACAAAGGTGTGTCTAGTCAAGGCTATGGTTTTTCCAGTAGTCATGTATGGATGTGACATTTGAAAGGATGCCAGTTCCTTCTCCAGGGGATCTTCCCAACCCAGGGATCAAAACCAGGTCTCCCGCACTATAGGCAGACACTTTACCTTCTGAGCCACCAGGGAAGGCCATGGATGTGAGAGTTGGACTGTAAATAGGCTGAGCACCAAACAATTGATGCTTTTGAATTGTGGTGTAGGAGAAGACTCTTGAGAGTCCCTTGGCCAGCAAGGAGATCCAACTAGTCCATCCTAAAGGAGATCAGTCCTGAGTATTCATTGGAGGGACTGATGTTGAAACTGAAAGTCCAATACTTTGGCCACCTGATGCGAAGAGCTGACTCATTTGAAGAGATCATAATACTGGAAAATATTGAAGAAGAAAGGAGAAGGGGATAACAGAGGATGAGATGGTTGGGTGGCATCACCGACTCAATGGACATGAGTTTGAGTAAATGGCTGGAGTTGGTGATGGACACGGAGGCCTGGCATGCTGCAGGCCATGGGGTCGCAAAGAGTCAGATATGACTGAGCGACTGAACTGATCTGTACTGAAATGCCTACTAACTGAACTGGATCCTGTTAACTAGCAAATATAAATAGTGCTTATTAAATTTTGAACCAGACTGTTTTTCTCATCTTAACCTCTAAATTTTTCTCTACTTCCTAATTTTCTATTTATTTTTTTCTATTACCTCTAAATTTCCAGGCCTTTAGATGAACCCAAGGGCTTCTCTGGTGTCCCAGACAGTAAAGAATCCACCTGTAATGCAGGAGACCTGGGCTAGATCTCTGGGTTGGGAAGATACCCTAAGAAGGGAACAGTCACCCACTCTAGTATTCTTGCCTGAGGAATCTGGTGGACAGAGCCTGGCGAGCTACTGTCCATGTGGTCACAAATAGTTGGGCACAACTGAGCTACTAAGTGTGAGACAAGCTCAAAGGTCTGTACTAACATGTTACAACTACAAACGTAGGCATATAATAGCAACCCTATGAGTGTTCTTAAGAAACTTTAGAAGAAGAGGTTAGAAGATTAAGAGTAAAACATTAAGACTTGAGCGTCTGTGGTGGCTCAGAGGTTAAAGCATCTGCCAACAATGCAGGAGACCTGGGTTCAATCCCTGGGTTGGGAAGATTCCCCTGGAGAAGGAAATGGCAACCCACTCCAGTATTCTTGCCTGGAGAATCCCATGGATGGAGGAGCTTGGTGAGCTACAGTCCACAGGGTTGCAAAGAGTCAGACACAACTGAGCAAACTCACTTCACTTCACTGCAGTAGATCATGTATGAACAACATTTGCGACTAAAGATGTTGTTGAGTGGGACACTTGGGAAATTTGACAAAACTCTTGCATCTTCCTTTGTCTATCCCAGAAAATATCCGTGACTGTGGATAACATTGCCAGAACTTTCAGCATCATTGGCAAAGAACCTCAGAACTGCACTTAGAGATCCTTCACAATTACCTGTGCATGACTCTGGCTTTCTAAAGAGGCACATACACAGTGCTTGGAAGAAGACACCTGTTCATGTTTCTAGAATCCTTTGATATATATGTCATCACCAAAAATATTCAGACAGTAAATTGGGAAATTCCCAGATTTTCATTGCTGTCTTCATTCTACTATGCAAATGAAGATCCTTTAAGACCAACATCTTGGAATCTTTATAACTGGCTCCTTCTAAACCTCATATTCTCATTATATTCACTTGTTCAATCTTTAGTAATTATTTTAAAAATTCTCTTCCTAGATATATATACTTTTTTTTTTTTTTCTAACTGCTTGATTTCTAAGGCCCTCCAACAGTTGTCAGTCTGACAGCACACTTACTGTAACATACTGCTAGTCTTTCAGGGATGAAGGTTATCTCACCCCAAAACACTATTTGAACAAATCTTAACCATACAATGACTCTTACTCCATTTCTAATAGTATCTAAGCACAGATTTTGTTTTTTAAACAGCAGGGAAGATTATCAACTGTTCACAATTGGCCATCTCTTATCCTCAGCTTTGTCTTTACTAAATTTTAGTTAGTCTTGTCTCCTTCCTATAGGACCCTCACCACCATGTGCTCTATGCACATGCAAGCACCAGAAACACAGAACCGGCTCACGTTATCAGCTTCTTCTGGTAGCCAATTGACCATGTTGCTCAGTTACTAAGTCATGTCTGACTCTTTGCAACTCCATGGACTGCAGCACACCAGGCTTCCCTGTCCTTCACTATCTCCCAGAGTTGGCTCAGACTCACATCCATTGTGTCAATGATACCATTCAACCTTCTCATCCTCAATCTCCCCCTTCTCCTCCTGCCCTCAATCTTTCCTAGCATCAGAGTACTTTCCAATGAGTTGACTTTTAGCATCAGATGGCCAAAGTACTGGAACTTCAGCTTCAGATCAGTCCTTCCAGTGAATATTCAACTGATCATAGGGAGGCTGTTTTCTTGTCAGATCCTACTGGTCACTTCTCCATGCATGCCTACCTTCCCCTCTAAAGATTCTGCTCATGTCTGTTTTCTTCATGTTTACTCTATCAAATAATTTTTTAAATTTGATTAAGAGGCTTGCAGAATTCTGAGACTGGAGTGTTATTCCTATGGCAATTGCTTTTCTTATGAATAAAACTTCTAAGTTTGAATTTGTTTTTATTTGCACTATTTGTTTTTATGTTGCACTATTGTTACAACATAATTTGTGATACCAAAACTAGTCAATAAACAAAGAAACATGAAGGGAGGGGACTTAAATATCTATAAAAAAGGATGAGAAAATAAAATTTTGGTTTATAATTCATAAAATGGAATAATATTCTGAAGATAAAATAAACTGGAGCTAATCAATTCTAAAGCAACACTGCTTAAATGCATACTTATTACAAGGGGGAAGAGACAGCACAGTATAATGCAATTTATACAAAGCTTAAAATTTCCAAAATACTGTATATTGTATAGGTTGATGCAATATACATATGCTGTAAAGGTATAAATATGTAAATAGGCACTGACTATCTGGGGAGAAAGGGAAAGGAATGCTTGGTCAGGAAGATAAAGTAGATATAAATTATACTGGTAAATCTTTCATTTCTGAAAAAATAAAATACAAATACAAACGCATGCATACCCGTGGTGGATTCATGTCAATGTATGGCAAAACCAATACAGTATTGTAAAGTAAAATAAAGTAAAAATAAAAATTAAAAAAAAATAAAATGCAAAAAAAAATACAAATACAGCACAATGTCAATGTTTCTTAAACCTGGTCACAGACACATGGGAATTTATTGTTATTCTTTGTGTGTTTTGTGCATTTCAAGTGTTTCATAATAAATGAAACAAACATGGAAGGAAACTCTAGAACACCAGGGACTGCTGACAAGTAAGAAGTTATCTCTGAACCAATGTTCCTAGAAAATGCAAACAAGGACTTTACCAGTAATTCTTGCCCTGTACTAGGAGAAGGGATCCACATAATTCTTAATTCTTTGTATTCAATTCTCTGTTGCAACCTAGGCTAATTTCTCTATCACTTTGACTTGTTTATTAAAGGTAGAAATTGTACATGTATAGGTATTTCCAATAACAACCTTTCTATTACTCAAGCACAAATTATTTTTTATCAAATGATGATTTAAGAAAGGGATATTTGTATTTGTTACTTATTTTGGTCTCTTATTTAAAATAAGGGATTTTGCTAATGGAGAACAGAAATTAGTCATAGATCTTTAATTCTGCTTTTAGTGGGCAGGAAAAATCAATGCATGTTATTGAAGGGCAGTTACCTTTAAAGTTTTTGATCATATACCCTTCATAAGAATATTTTAAAGTTATGTATCTTCTCAAACATTTTTAAATTTGCATATATTTATTTTAAAAATTATAACCTTAAATAGATCCTGAGGTGTGTTTTTTGGAGTCAGTTAATCCTGTAGTTGCCAGTTCTGCTTTTATGCATTTTCAGTACATGCGGAGGAGTTTCAAAGGAATTAAAATGAAGTTAGTCCAAAGACTTTGTTTCTGTTTTGTTTTACATTAGCAAGAAAAGTGTTTATGTTTTAATTTTTGTTTGTCATCATGAGAATAAAGAAGTGGATGTAGCTTTTTCCTTGTTAGAAACCTAACCCCACAGTCATTATTTTTTTTAAATTTTCTTCATGAACTATCTTGGTACTTGGAAACAAATTTATTGAAGTAAGAAATAAGATATTTTATATCTGTTATAACTAAAAGACATAATGAATGGAAGTGTGCAAAAAGAAAATAAATCCTCTGCAAGTGAAAGCATTCGTATTTTATACATTATTGTAAAAAGACAATGCTTCATACTTTCATGATAACTTATTTTGGGGAGTCAAGGAAAAAGGCTACAAGTGTTAAAGAAAAAAAAGAATCAATGACTGTGCAGATACAGAGTTCTATGGCATCACTGACTCGGTGGATGTGAGTCTGAGTGAACTCTGGGAGTTGGTGATGGACAGGGAGGCCTGGTGTGCTGCGATTCATGGGGTCGCAAAGAGTCGGACATGACTGAGCGACAGAACTGAACTGAACTGATTAAGTAAATTTACAAGTGTAACTTTGGTTAGAAATGCATTCAATCCTTAGCTATGCCAGTCACTTAATAAATATGTGAACCTGAGTAAAATTATTAGCTTCTCTAAACCTCTGCTTCTCAGTTTGTGGAAAACAAAGACAGTGATACAAGTATATTATGCATATAATAAATATATTTATACACAATATATTTATACACAATATTTTGCTTCCCAGGTGGCACTAGTGGTAAAGAGCCTGTCTGTCAGTGCATGAGACATAAGAGACACAGGTTTGACCCCTGGGTCAGGAAGATACCCTGGAGGAGAGCACAGCAACCCACTTCAGTATTCTTGCCAGAGGAATCCCATGGACAGAGGAACCTGGTGGGTTATGGTCCACAGGGTAGCAAAGATTTGGACACAGTTGAAGTGACTTAGCATGTACACAGGCATACACAATATTAAAGACAGTAATAAAGGCAGTTATATGTCTTATTAATGTGAGGTGCTAGTGTTAGCCTACTTGTATCTAAATTACAGAAAACTTTATTTTTGTTTATCTGATAATAGGATATTATTATTTCCCTGGGAAAAATAATTTTAATATGAAACAATGGATACACATATTTTTGGTAAATATCTTTGATAATGCTTGTTTAACCTGAAATAGAATTATATCCATACACACATTAATTACAGGAGACAATTGTATGTGAGTGTATGTGTTCTTGGAGGATGACAGTGTTTGGAAGAGAAAACACCAAAAACTGAATTAATGCATGTACAATTATGTAACAGTTTTAATATAAAACCAAACCAAACAAAAAACAGGATAATGATTAAAGTCTGAACCAAAGGAATTTATCTAGGTCTTATTTTTCTCAAGATTTCTGATTAACAAATAAACCAAATGACTTGGAAGAGGGAACAATACCAATAAATCAACAAAAGAGAAATAGGCTACTGAGTACCTAAGATATCTGTCAAATTGCTTTTATTTAGATTGATAGAAAATGTACTATTTATTGTTCTTCAGCTTCTCAACCTTAAAAAACTTGGCAAGTGCAAACAGAAGGGTCTTATAATAATGAATGTAGCTTGAACAACAAAAAGAAAGACTAAAACTTGATGGAAAAGGAAAAGACAAAAATTATACATTTGAAAATAAAATGTAATGCTTTTTAATTAAAAAAAAAAACTGAGGCCAGATATTATATACTATTAATATAATCATCAAATAGCATTAAGAAATAATAGCAGTTGAACTTAACAGTGATGACAGATTATTAAATAAATGTTTACTGTTCTCAATTTTGAAAGTAATTTTATAGAGATTTCAATGCAACTTACAGTAGAACTCTAGAATAACATTATAAAAGTACACATTTGGATGTAATTGGTTTGGCTGGAATTCTCCATGCAACAATATTTCTAAATATCTTCTGCTATTGGGTTGAGGATGGTGTGGACACAGTGTGGAGAGGGAGGGAAGGTAAGACCAGGAAGGTAAACAGCATGCAATCCAGACTCAGCAAACAGAGCAGAGAGTGGATTTCCTTGTCTTTAGTATTCTTTAGGTTTTATCTCTACATGAAGCTAATATTTGCAAAGCAACAAGTTTCAAGAAGATTTCAAAAAGGTTGATACAACTCTCCTTTAAGTCTCAGCCAGAATCATCCCATTGGTATTTAATTCAAAGCAGAAAACTACTACCAGGTAACTCCAAACCACAGGCAGTAGTGAATTTTAAGTAGCTCAGTCAAATGCTTAGAACTCCCTATCAGCTACCTGCACAAGTTTCACTAGCACATTTCACCAACTTTACAGTAACATGACCCCATGTTTCAGTTTTGTAGCAAACCATAAGATCTTGCTCATATTCATGCAGGGTAATCGAGACAGGAGATTTACTACAGAGGGGGTATGGGCAGGTGAAGGGAGTAGGAAATTGTGAGGCACTCGGGTTAAAAAGGCCTCAGCCTTTTGAGAAATTAACAGTGGTTCCCCAGTGGGATTGAATCCCAGTTGTCCAAATATGTAACTAGCTCTATAATGATATTTTGCTTTCTCTTATTTCTTCCTTGCTTTGCTCTCCAATTCTCTCACTCCTGCTGCCAGATATCACCTGCTTAAATAAACTACCTGCTCCCAAGTCTTTATTTTAGCCACTGATGTCAGGGGAAGACAGCTGTGATAGCAGTTTCACTGTCTGTTTTTTGGTACTGCATGTTTCACTGTATGTTTTTAGTACTTGAGGGCTTAGCACTAATCACATCCAAAATGTTACATCTGATTGTATATCAATTTTACATTACAAAAAGCAAAACAAAACAGAAGAGTCACTATAGAGAGGCTGGCAGGAACCCTAAGATAGTTAAAGAGGTTTCAATATGGCCTAATATATCCTGTGTGATTGGGGGCTCACTCGCTTTTCTGATCTTATTGTCTATATCTATCTCCTTTGTTTTCTGTATGCCTCCTTCTCTTGGGCTTTTTCATTTGCTGTTCTTTTTTTTCGGGACCTTTAAGACTCCATCATTCAAGAATCTGCTCTTTGACACACCTTGGGAGAAGTATTCCTTAATTAGCCTATTGAAAGAGTCTCACTCTATTTTTTATATCTCCTTACCCTACTTAACTTTTCCCCTACCACTTAGCACTATCTGACATTTTGTTATATATATTTTTGCCTGTTTATTGTATGACAACTTCCTATACTAGAAGTCTTCCTGGAGAACACATTAATAACACTTTGAAGGAAAATAATATCATTTCAAATCTCTAAAATTTTGGCTTACAGCATCTGGCAATCAATAAATTACCAGGTGAATTTCTCAGAATATAATCAGGAGACAAACTACACGGTAAGTTTGAATGTTTAATAATTAAAGAATTAAGAACTACAATAGGGGGTTAGCATAATAGGGAATTAGCTACCAAATTATAAAGACAACACTAAAGAATACATGAAGAATAGATGTGGGAAGCAGCCACTGCCCCTAAGACTAAAACAGAACACCCAGCAAAACAGCAAATCTGAAGGTTGGCATCTAGACCTTACTAGAGGAAGTAAAGTTATCGCCAACAGAATGGGAAGAAATTCTATGAAGGATTTGTGCTTGAGGAACTTTCTGGGATGGAATCTACCTTTTGGGACAGTGAGGGATTCCATACATGGGGAGATGTGTTGTGGAATCATACTTCAGGTTGCAGTCAAAAGCTGTCAACAAAGAGGCAGTACAGAGAACTTACAACTCACTGTGCATTAAGATACTATGATCTAGAAAGCTGGTGAAAGTTGTCATGCGGGACTGCCATACACTGTTGACTTGCCAAACATAGTAAGTTAAGAGAGAGCCCACACAGGTAACAAAAAGAAGACACCCTTTTTCTTCCAGGCCCATTGAAAGCGCATTGCTTTCAGGAGCTCGAACAAAAGTTAACTTTAATCCAATGGACAGGAGAAATATTCCAGTATTATAAGCACAACAATATGTGCCAATCTGAAAGGGAGGAGTGTTTGGGAGAGAATATGGATACATGTGTATGTATGGCTGAGTCCCTTCACTGTTCACCTGAAACTACTAAAACATTGTTCATTGGCTATACTCCAATACAAAATAAAAAGTTTAAAAAAGAAGAGGGAATTTCATACCTAAAGGATATATATATATATATATATATATATATATATATATAATGTTATATATATATATATATATATATATATATAATGTTATAGTCCATCCCTTGGCTACTTACTTTCATATGTACCCTTCTACTGCATTTGAACTTCCTTATAACAACAAAACCATTCTCAGTTTTCCAACAAGATACAGCTACCTTTTGCACAAGTGAAGAAGTTCTTAAACTTTCCCGCAAATTCATAATCCCAACAGTTACTATATCTACAACTTTAGTTACAGTACCACTAAATATTCTGTTATCTATGTTAAATTGCAAAGCAAATGGTCAACAGTTTTCTTTAGAATTACAATAGACATCTGAAGGTAAAAAAGCATATACAAATAAGCACATACATAAGTAAAGAACAGAAATGCAAAGCTATTGGAGTCCCCATTTTTTTAATTGGTTAAAAGAGAACAGCTGCTATTTAGAGATTCCTTTCCCTACTACCCATTTCCTATTCTCCTCAACCCTATCCAGGGTCTCAGTTAAAGTTCTTTACCTGGTTGAATGTGCCAACTAAAGATTAGCACTTGCCATCTGTTTCTATAAGAATAAAGTCACTAGCCACTGCAGTCGTGACCTTCAACACAGCCTGAAAAAGTTCGGATGGAGAGCAGGAATGAGTTACTCTGTGCTCTGGGGAAAACTGATAGAACAGACCTTTATATAGATATTTTCAGGAGAAGATTTTATGTGCCAAATTTCTTGCATCTTCTCATATCTAGAAAAGCATTGAAATCATTAATGCAGACATCTGCTTCTCGTGACCTGCAGCAAGCCTCTGCTAAAATGGGTGCTTGACTCCATGTAGCTCCTTCACTAAAACCGTATATAATACTGACCTTCTCCCCCACCTCTTCAGAGCAGTTCCTCAGAGCTTTCTGAGAGGCTGTCTCCTAGGCTATCATCCTCTTTCCTTTGCCCCAAAGGAAACTTAACTCACAACTTTCATGTTGTGCATTGTTTTTAATCATCAAATGACTCAAAATTTTATTCCTAAAGTATCTGAATTTTTAATTGTTATCTTTCTTTTTTTCAGTTGTGGTTTTCTCTTAACCTTTACTAGTGAATTCACCCTAGTGAATTATCTAGACTGTGCACAATGTTTTCCTTGTCGTCATTATACAGCAGCAATCTGATTTTCCCTTTGTAATTGGGAACAACCTCTTCAGCCAACAAAGAAACCCTCAGTCCAGCCTGTGGTTTTAGCCACACAAGGATCTAAAATGTTTAGGTATCAGTCAAATGTCCTACTACAATGAAGCCATTCCTATGTCCAATGGTTAAAATGTTTTTTCCTTTGGAAGTGAGACCTCCAAACCAGTAAGATTTAAGATTTCCATTAGAGAAAATAAATATTTTGATATTGTGCTACTGAGTATAATACTGAGAAGAGCCACTCCCACTTCATCACTCCCAGACCACTCTGGCTATGGGGAGAGAGCATGGCATTGGGTTTCTCAGGTGACTCAGATGGTAAAGAATTTGACTCCAAAGCAGGAGACCCAGGTTTGATCCATCAGTTGGGAAGATCCCCTGGAACAGGGCATGGCAACCCACTCAAGTATTCTTGCCTAGAGAATTGCATGGACACAGTAGCCTGGCAGGCTAAATTCATGGCCTCACAAAGAGTCAGAAATGATTGAGTGACCAATACACACAATGGTCTTTGAGTCAAAGTACATACTGGGTCCTGTAAGACAGAACCCTCTTCTTTAGGGTGTAATTTGGCAGTTGATACTACAAAGTAGACGTCAGCAAGCCATTTCACTTTTCAGTGAGTTCAACTGCTTTCAAGCAACCCAGCTTGTTTTAATGTTAGCTCTAGTGGCACTAGCCCATCGTTATATCTTATTTGATAAAATAAGATTCCCAATCAGAAGCAATGCTATTTGGAATGCTACCATGGTTCACAAGGCATTTTCTGAGATTTTGGAAGGTAGTGTTGCTAGACAACTTATAGATAGGGAAGGAAAATCCTTATCTAGAACATGAATTTATTTCAGTAAGAAAAATTATCTTCCCAATCCATGATGAAATAAATCTAATGCTTGACAAACTACCGCAAGGTGACAGCTTTCACATCCAGGCAATGATGACAAATTTAGGGCTCAATGTTCATCTCAACTATTGGAAAATTAGACACCAGCACTATCATTATCCAGGCCATTGTTGATAAAAGAAGATACACTATTGTTTGCCCATGCATAGCCTCTAATTATGACAATGTAGCTCTTTGTTCAGAGGATTACTGATTAAACAGTGGGATGACAGGGGAAATAGTCTGGCTGACATCCAACAGAGTGTGCTATTTTGTCCAACAGATTATGAGGAGCCCACCCTACAGGTGATATTCTTAGCTGAATATTACCATGAAATTCAAGCAACTTCACAGTCTGTGCCCATTCTGAGAGGTTCACTCATACCTCTCCCCAGTACTTCTTCATCACTAATTTTTCAATCCTGTTTTTTTTTTTTCCTTCTCTCCTGTTTTTGACCATCCAGTGAACCAGTTAGTATCTCCCCATGAATTAGAGTGTAGATTGACGCTTCTAGCTATCTCTTAATTAGACAAAGTGGACGACCAAGTGTACTGTTTGAAATTTTTCCTATTGGGAGGAAATTTTACCATTCTTCTTAAGTAAGGATTATCTCTGAGTGGGGCTCCAGTGTCCTATTACCATTTTTTGGTAATATTTCTGTCATATTACAGACATCTCCTAACCAGGCTTGAGTAGGTTTTTTTTTTTTCCTCTTCTGTCAATTAGTCTTAAGTAACATCATATATCCCCAAAACTCAGGGACACAGATTGAACGGTATAAGATAATACCAACAGAGTTGATATCAAAAAGTGTCCTATCTAACTTCTATGCATATTAGTTATTCTATCTGGACCTGCCCAATCTGTTTTTACACATAGAGAACTGTGTTATTATTCTCTTATTGTGCAAGCACAATATACTATTCTTTTTCACCAAGGACACTTCAAATATGATTGGCCAAACTTGATCATAAGGCCCAAGCAGTAGAGTGGCTTGAAGTGCAGCCTGAATTTACTGCAGAGTCTCCTCTTGCTCTGGTCTTCCCTTGAAACTGGCAGCCAGTTGACTCGTGGATCTAAATATTGCAATGGTAAACTCAAATATGATACATGTTGTCTCCAAATTCTTCCAGAATAAAAGTATCGGTTTTTTTTTTCTTTTTTTTTTTTTCCCAGTTACTATAATAGGAGGTATTAGGAGCAGCTGTTTGTCTTTTATCATGAACATTATAGCTTTTCATGTTCTAGGCCACTAAGCCTTTAGATGGGAGACAATGGTGTGAGACTGTAGAAATTTCACTGAGATGAGAGTCCTCTAACTTTTTGTACGGTTTCTCACTCATCTTCTAATCATTACACATTTTATTAAGGCATCTTAAACACTTTCTGTTTCCTGTTCATCAGATATAATCAGTATAATATTTCAGGGTAGAAGACCAGTGTCATTTTTTATAGGATGGCAAAATCATTAAGGGGCTTCTTGAGGGCTCAGCAGTAAAGGATTTGCCTGCAATGCAGGAGCTGCAGGAGATACAGGTTCTATACCTGGTTTGGGAAGATCCCCTGGAAGAAGGGCATGTCAACTCATTCCAGTACTCTTGCCTGGAGAATCCCATTGACAGAGCCTAGCAGGTTGCAGTCCATGGGGTTGCAAACAGTCAGACATGACTGAAGTGACTTAGCATGCATGCAAAATCATTAAGACCTTTGCAGACTATATTCAGAGAAGGTGATGGCACCCCACCCAGTACTCTTGCCTGGAAAATCCGATGGACGTAGGAGCCTGGTAGGCTGCAGTCCATGGGGTCTCTAGGAGTCGGACATGACTGAGCGACTTCCTTTTCAATTTTCACTTTTCACTTTCGTGCATTGGAGAAGGAAATGGCAACCCACTCCAGTGTTCTTGCCTGGAGAATCCCAGGGATGGGGGAGCCTGGTGGGCTGCCGTGTATGGGGTCGCACAGAGTAGGACACGACTGAAGTGACTTAGCAGCAGCAGCAACAGCAGACTATATTATGCTATAGATAAGAGGAATTGACTCTATGACAAGACTGAAGGCCTCATCTTGTTTGGGTCAGGTGATAGCAAACTGCTTTTGGTGGTCCCTGAAACATAGTATGGGGGAAAGAGATGATTTATTTCAGTAAAGGTAGTACATCTTAAAGAGTAGCTACAATTGGATTCACTATCTGATTAAGTTTATAATAGTTATTCTCTGAGAGCTATCCAACAACTGTAAAGGCCAAGTTAGCAATTTAAATGAGGGGAAGGATAGGCCTCACCCCCAGGTGATGTTACCACAGACTTTTGAACAAAATAAAGCTATTTTCCTCAAATAATAAAGTTCTTTCACTAGCAAGAGAAGATCAGAGTGATTGAGGGATCCTGTAGTTTGAATGCCAACTAATGATTTCATAATTATCCTGGGAGAAATGAAGACCTTACTGAAAAGCTTACAAAGTCGAGATTAATTGCTAGTATTTGCCTTTATACTTGGTACAGCTAGGAGATGAAACCCAAAAGGCACCAGAACCACATGTAATTCTTTATTAAACAAATCTACTTCTTGTTCCTTTACCTGAAGATTTCATCTCACAAAGCTTTTAGTATAGTAATAAGTATAATTCTTGGGTTATAGATCTTGTTTGAATTTAAGTAAATGCTTATTCATAGATAGACTGTAATATATCATTTATTTGGGGTTTAAGCAAAACATAAATTATAAAATTGCCAAGAGAGCTAGTTTTTGATTCAGTCTCCGAAATTATTAATATGAATATCATATAGCAAAATAGTGACTCAAAAGATAGCCAGGTTATTTATGAATGACTTAAACTATAATTTCAACTTTTCTGAATATTGTCCTTTAGGTATGTGAAAGTGCTGAACTCTATATGCCAGCAAATTTGGAAAACACAGTAGTGGCCACAGAACTGGAAAAGGTCAATTTTCATTCCAATCCCAAAGAAAGACAAGGCCAAAGAATGTTCAAACTACTGTACAATTACACTCATCTCACACTCTAGCTAAGTAATGCTCAAAATTCTCCAAGCTAGCCTTCAACAGTACATGAACTGAGAACTTCCAGATGTCCAAGATATATTTATAAAAGGCAAAGGAACCAGAGATCAAATTGTCAACATCCATTGGATCATCGAAAAAACAAGACAAAAACATCTACTTATGCCTCATTGACTATGCTAGAGCCTTTGACTGAGGATCAAAACAAAATGGAAAATTCTTCAAGCAATGGGAATACCAGACCACCTTACCTGCCTCCTGAGAAATCTGTACAGAGGTCAAGAAGCAACATGGACATGGACACTGAACTGGCCATGGAACCCCAGACTGTTTCCGAATAGGGAAAGGAGTACATCAAGGCTGTATATTGTCACCCTGTTTATTTAACTTATATGCAGAGCACATCATGCAAAATGCAGGGCAGATGAAGCACAAGCTGAAATCAAGATTGCTAGGAGAAATATTAATAACCTCATATATGCAAATGACACCACTTTTATGGCAGACAGTGAGGAGGAACTAAAGAGCCTCTTGATGAAAGTAAGAGGAGAGTGAAAAACCTGGCTTAAAACTCAACATTCAGAAAACTAAGATCATAGCATCTGGTCCATCCTTTCATGGCAAATAGATGAGGAAACAATGGAAATAGTATCTTTATTTTGGGGGGCTCCAAAATCACTGCAGATGGTGACTGCAGCTATGAAATTAAATGACTCTTGCTCCTTGGAAGAAAAGTTATGACCAACCTAGACAGCATATTAAAAAGCAGAGTCATTACTTTGCCAACAAAGGTCCATCTAGTCAAAGCTATGGTTTTTCCGGTAGTCATGTATAGATTTGAGTTGGAACATAAAGAAATCTGAGCATTGAAGAACTGATGCTTTTGAACTGTCGTGTTGGAGAAAATTTACAAGAGTCCCTTGGACTGCAAGGAGATCAAACCAGTCAATCCTAAAGGAAAACAGTCCTGAATATTCATTGGAAGGACTGATGGTGAAGCTGAAGCTCTAATACTTTGGCCACCTATTGTGAAGAACTGACTCACTGGAAAGACCCTGATGCTGGGAAAGATTGAAGTCAGCAGGAGTAGGGTACAACAGAGGATGAGATGGTTGGATGGCATCCCCGACTCAATAGACATGAGTTTGAGCAAGCTCTGGGAGTTGGTGATGGACAGGGAGGCCTGGCTTGCTGTAGTCCATGGGGCCACAAAGAGTTGGACATAACTGAGAATCTGAACTGAACTGAAGTATGTGGAAAGAAGTAATTGCCACTCAGTATTTGAAATAAAACTGTATATATCTTACTCAGCAATGTAGAGTTGTGCTTGTAAGACACAGTGTTTCTGATCAAAGTACACTGTTGATTTTAGACATGGATTTTAGGAAATGCATATATCAGAAATTGGTGGGCTAACCAGAAGCAAGAGTGCCTAGGGATTGAATGACCTTTGGCCTCAGTCATAGGATTGTGGCTGCCACCAATTGGTTGACTTTCAGAACGTTGTATAGCCTGTGGGACATTGGAAGAAGTTTCCACTGGTTGGGAGGGTATTTAAGCAATTTTGGAAGTCTATTTTATTCAAGTCAATTAACCAGTATTTCTGTAGAAAAATAGAAATATTTTTATTTTCAAGTACAAAACCAAAAAATAATATATTTTACAATAATTAGATATGTAGCCTTTCTATCTCCACTATCTGATATACTAAATGATAAAAATTAAAGAGAAAGAAAATTTCAAGTTAGTTGTACAAAAAGGGAAACAGTAAACAAATCTCTGGGACTGCAATAAATAGTTGTATTTCAGTGATCTCGGTAGATAATCCATGTTGTGAAGTAATTGCCATAATTTTAAATTATAGAAAGCAAAAATTTATATAGCTGACACTTTACAGAGAATAAAAAAAGCCAAACAAATATTTATTTTAACTATATTTTGCATAAATACTGCCCATCATCATATTTTTTGTCCTCCATTACCATATGCCATATTCTCCTATTAATTCCTAAGTCCAGTTGTATACAGTATCCAAAAGCTAAAATTAGAAATTTAGTTTCACTGAAGATTGAAGAAGTGAACAAATAACTTATTCAGTTGTGCAATATTTTACCAACAGGTCAAACTTGTTTTCCTTTCAGTTCAGTTCAGTCCCTCAGTCATGTCAGACTCTTTGCGACTCCATGAACTGCAGCATGCTAGGCCTCCCTGTCCATCACCATCTCCCAGAGTTCACTCAAACTCAGGTCCATCGAGTCGGTGATGCCATCCAGCCATCTCATCCTCTGTCGTCCCCTTCTCCTCCTGCCCCCAATCCTTCCCAGCATCAGAGTCTTTGCCAATGAGTCAACTCTTCGCATGAGGTGGCCAAAGTACTGAAGTTTCAGCTTCAGCATCATTCCTTCCAAAGAACACCCAGGACTGATCTCCTTCAGAATGGACTGGTTGGATCTCCTTGCAGTCCTTCTCAAGCACCACAGTTCAAAAGCATCAATGCTTCTTTTACAGATCACCAATTTCAAACTAATATGAATATAGATAACTAGATATATTCATTTAATTATCTTCAAAACAACTGTTGTACTAAAGAGAGTTGAAAGATGCTATTGTGTTGAAAAAGAGAATAGAACTAGATTTACTGAACCCATGACATTTTTCTAGGTTCTGTGCTATGCAATCAGCTTATTTTCTCATGTTATCTATTTAATTTTCACAGTAATTGCTATATTTTCTTTATGAAAAACATCACACATAAATACACAAATTGACTTTACATTAAGATGATATTGTAGATGAACAATCAATGACTCAGAAAGATTTGATAAATTTCTCTGGTTAAAAAATAAATTGGGGGAGCAGGGATTCAAATTCATCCCTGCCTAACATAGAAGCCCATGGGAGCTCTAAGATGAAATAAAATAAAATAAAACTCATTTCAAATTAGTCTTAATCTGGGTGAATTATCCTATCTTGTGAATATCAAGAATGTTTAAATATTATATTTATAATTTATGCTATCTAGCCTATACGTGGTTTTGTGAGAGAAATAAGTGAACTTGCCAAACAGATTATGTGGATTGTGACTCAGTTATGCTTTTCAACAAATGTTATTTATGGAATTTACTACTCCCCTGCAAATTGAGCCATATACCATGCACACTAAAATGTTTGCCTGGATGAACTCAAGTAGGGCAGCTCTAATAGTCTATTTTGTTTTTCAAAGTGTCGGCATTCAGCTCATTGGAAGGTACATGATAGAACAATGCTTTCCCCCTTTGCAGTAAATGATGCCACATTTCTTGTTGTTTTCCAATTTTCTAGCTCTCTGTAGTGCTCCATGACTTTGTAGCTACAATTGTGGTTGTGCTGGGTAGTTTATTAGTCAATTCCTTCAACACCCAGGGATCCATTTTATTTGGTCCTGCTGGTTTATGTATGTTCACATTTTTAAAAAAGTATTCCCTGGTGAGTTTTAGTCAGTAGTCATTTTTTCACTTCTTTCCAATTCTGTAAACTTCATTTTCTCTATCAGCATTGCTTTCTTAGTTTGCTATACTGTCTCCAGTTTTTGGTCTCTTATTTCCTGTGAATCATAGGCTTTAAAAACATTAGCTAATTTTCTCATCTCTTCAGATAAACTGCTCATTTCTCTACTTTTTTCTTCTTTTTGCCACTGGAGTCTGTTTTCTGATATCACATTGAATTCTATTATTGTAAGTGCCCCTTTGCACTTATCCCAGATTCTAACCTATTCATTCCCTGTCTTTATATGGTTCTACTATTTAAGCACATCAGAGTATACCATTTTGATCACTAGGATATGGATACCTCAATTCACAAACTTTATACTTAAGTTCTCTATTAAATTGCTTGATGGAATATTATCCATAGTAGAAAAAAGACAAATGTATTATATAGTGTGGACACACACACAGGCATACATCCATAATACAATTAACATACAGTGGTAGTGTTAGTTGCTCAGTTATGTCCAACTCTTTGTGACCTCATGGACTGAATTGTAACCTGCCAGGCTCATCTGTCCATGGAATTCTCCAGGCAAGTATACTGGTGTGGATTACTATTCCCTTCTCTAGGGATCTTCCTGACCCAGTGCTTGAACCTAGGTCTCCTGTATTGCAGGCAGATTCTTTACCATCTGAGCCACCAATTAACATAGGGTGATATAAATCATGAAAGAGCTCTATGTTGCCCACCGTAAGGCCAAGATTCAGATGCCTAAGTTTATACTTCATCAATAATAGCTTCTACATATTAATTATGTTTCAACTTTGTAACAGGACTCTTTCACATATATCCTGGATAGCAAAAGGAGAATAGCTACCAGTACTGAAAGAACTAACATACCAGAGATATGCATTACTATGGAGCTGTGTTTCTGACTTCATATATTGGCAATTGCTCTCCCATTTTAAAAGTTCTTTTAGGGATCTAGCCAAAGTGAATTCTATTTGTTATTCAAACAAGTGTTGGACATCCTTTCAGATTTCATAGAAGTTTATAGTTGCCTTTATAAAGTCAAATGTTTTCCCACAATCTCTATTTAGCTACTAATTTGTACCTCCTAGTTTTTCTCCACCTGAAGATGTTATAAAATTTGCATTAAGATTATAGAATGGTAGTCTCCCTGTGTTTCTTCGTAAGTGTTTTATCAGTGTTGATGGGTCAAAACCCTCGCTAAAACATTTAATACTGAATACAATGGAATAAACTACATACATACTACATATACATTGAAATAAGATAGCATGGTAAAGCACTTGTTGGTGGAGAATATTTCAGTATGGGGTAATGATTCCTATTGGCTAAGAGCTTATAGTGGGCTCCCCTGGTGTCTCAGACAGTAAAGAATCTGCTGGCAATGTGGAAGATCGGGGTTTGATCCCTGGGTTGGGAAGATCCCCTGGAGAAGGGAATGGCAGCCCACTCCAGTATTCTTGCCTGGAGAACTCCATGAACAGAGGAGCCTGGCAAGCTGCAGTCTGGGGTTGCAGAGTTGGACACAACTGAGCGACTAACGTGCACACACACACGCAAGAGCTTATAGTACAGTCTATCAGGTTAGCTGTTGTTTACTTGGAAAGTAAGAATGCAAATCAAAGCACAGGAAAATTACACATATTGGTATTGTCCTTTAGTGGCTTGTATGTGTATATATATTTAATTATACATGTTTTCTTTGTCTCAGTCTCTCATATATAGCACACATGACATTTGATGAATGTGCTTAAATGTTACGTAGGAAGTACTTTAAAGACAAATAGGATTTCATGAACATGCAAAATAGAAAAGATTTTAAAATATGAATATATATCTTTGTTCACAAATTTAACTAAAACTTATCAAGTGCCTAACCCATGCCATTTGAATCACATATACTCTCTTTCTTAATAATTATGTTTATACTGAGAATGTGATAAGGGAATATAGAACAAAATGGAACAAGACAGAGAATTTTATTGTCCTCATATGAGTCACTCTCGGGAAAAGTAAAAGATATAAAGATATGCATTTTGACAAACAGAGAGAGCATCAATTCTTAAGTCCAAAATCCCAAGTGTGAGTTCCAAAATAAGGGATAAAGATAATAGAAAAAAATATAACAAATATATTAGACAAAATAATGAGGAGCCTGGAGGGCTACAGTCCATGGGGTCTCAAAGAGTCAAAACTGGGTCTTCTGTATTGCAGGCGACTGAGCGATTTTCACTTCCACTTTCCTGGACTCTTTGTTTAGTACCCTGCAATAAAGTTATTCTTTTCTACTTCACTCAAAACTGTCTCTGTGATTCAATTTGGTGGTGTACAGAGGCCAGGTTTCAGCAACACTTTGGGGTGGCAAATTTTGCTCCTCTACAGAACTTTATTTACAATAAATAAGCAAGACTGGAAATAATTAAAATATTCAACAAGGGAATGGGCCCATTCCTTAAGAAGGTGGAAATGTTTTCAGCGTAATAAAGGAGTATCCAAAGGAAAATATATTTAATGAAATTAGAAATAAGGTTTATATACTATATAAAATCACTGAAGAACATGATATTACAATATGTAACTATGGTGAACAACCATGTTGAAGAGAAGGAAGCTGGCAATCATATGAGTGACTAAGAATGTAAGAAAGTATGACAAATTTCCATTTGTCATAATAGGTGCAGATTATGTAATATCTAAAATATATTAATCAATAGTCTTAGTAAAACATAATTTAGAGATGTGGAAGTCCCAATTCCAATTCATGGTTGGGGAGGAGGGGATTTCCCATTACCTACAAGCAGTTGTCAGACACAAACATAGTGTCCAAGAATTCAACTCAGTTCTGACACTCTATACCAGAGACATCATCAGATTTCACAGGTTGAGTTTGACCCTACAATATTGCCTCTAACTCCAGTTGCACCTCCACCCCGACTTCAGACATCACTCACAAGCCTAAGCTGTCACCTGTTCTTCTGACCAACTGACAATAGTTTGAAGTTTCCAGTGACCCCCTATAACTCAGGATGCCAACTGAAAGCCCAGGATATTTATTACCTGTACTTCTGACCAACTGGCTATAGATCAGAGTCTTCTTGACCTCCTCCTTGGGTTTGATTAATTTGCTAGACTAGCTGACAGAATTCAGAGAAATATTTTACTTACTAGATTACAGGTTTATTTTGAAAGATTTAACTCAGGGACAAGCAGATGGGAGAGGTATATGGGGCAAAGTGTGGGGCAAGGGCTCAGAGCTTCCTCCTCATCTCTAGGCAAGCTGCTCTCCCAGTACCTTCCAGTGTTCACCAACCCAGAAGTGCTTTGAATCCCTTCATTTTAGATGTTTATAAAGAGGGTTCATTACATATACATGATTGATTAACTCATTGGACAGTGGTGACTGGTTCAACCTCTGGCCCCTTATCTCCTCCCCAGAGATCAGGGATGGGACTAAAAGTTACAACTCAACCTTCTAAACATAGAGTTGGCTCCTCTGGCAACCAGCCCACGTTCTTAGGAGTTATCCAAAAGTCACCTCATTAACAAAACAAAAGACACTTTTACTTCTCTCTTCACATAGGAAATTCCAAGGGTTTTAATAGCTCTGTGCCAGAAAAAAGACAATGACCAAATAAATATTTCATACTCTAAATCACAATATCAAAGCTAGAAGAATATAACAGAAATGAGTTAAAATTTAATCCTATTTTGGAACAGCACAGGGTATACAAAACAAAAGGTTTGTTTAAATTGTGAGCTTTTCTTATTATTAAATATTTTTAATGATGCACGTTTTATTTTGATTATTAAAAAAGCTATTTATATAGTTGCTTGCCAACCATCCTTGCACATAAATAACTTAAATGGCAAAATATATTTGTTAGACAGCTTAGTAATAACTAAATTGGTTGAATTAAAACACAGATACTCTCTGACCCAGCCATTCCATCAACATAAATTCAACATAGATAGTTTTGGATGAAAGCACAAAGATATAAATGGGAATATTCACTGCAGTGTTGCAGTAACTAAAAGACATAAATATCTTTCAATAGAAATCAATTAAGCAATTTTGCTATACCCATGCACTGCATTATTCTTTTTTACTTTATTCTCTCCATACTTTTTTGAAGTATTTCAAGTTTTATTGTTATTACATAAAGTAAGATATAGAACATTATTAAATTGTGGTCTTATGTACATAAAATAAGTATATTATAAATATACACATATATAAACACAGCAATTATATGGAAAAGTACTTTGAGGGAGGGGAATTGAGACGCAATTGTTAACTGTACTTCAAGAATGATATTGACAAGGATGGTGAGATAGAGAAATTTTGGAGAGGAGAGAGTGGATTCCATCTGTAGCATTCAAATTATTACTCTGAAAATGAATCACATTTCCTATTAAACCATAATTTAAAATAATTTAAGAACAACATATTTATCTTTGTTTCTTTAAGCTGTGTAAAAGTTACTTAGTTCTTTCTATATAGCAGGGGCTCACTAATGGTTGATTATATGAATTCCAAATGAAACAGACTGGCAGAGAGAAAGGGTCATGTGACTGAAAGGTTGTTGCTGAATCATGCAAAGATGCTGGGATTCTTGGCCTCTGGAGGAGACGAATTCAATTTGGGGCCAGAGACGAGGCTTGATTGCTCAGAGCTTTTGTGTAATAGCTCAGTTCAGTTCAGTGCTCAGTCGTATCCGACTCTTTGTGACCCCATAAAACGCAGCACTCCAGACCTCCCTGTCCATCACCAACTCCCGGAGTTCACTCAGACTCACATCCATCGAGTCCGTGATGCCATCCAGCCATCTCATCCTCTGTCATCTTCTTCTCCTCCTGCCCTCAATCCCTCCCAGCATCAGAGTCTTTTCCAATGAGTCATCTCTTTCCATGAGGTGGCCAAAGTACTGGAGTTTCAGCTTTAGCATCATTCCTTCCAAAGAAATCCCAGGGTTGATCTCCTTCAGAATGGACTGGTTGGATCTCCTTGCAGTCCAAGGGACTCTCAAGAGTCTTCTCCAACACCACAGTTCAAAAGCATCAATTCTTTGGCACTCAGCCTTCTTCACAGTCCAACTCTCACATCCATACATGACCACAGGAAAAACCATAGCCTTGACTAGAAGAAACTTAGTCAGCAAAGTATATTTCTGCTTTTGAACACACTATCTAGGTTGGTCATAACATTTCTTCCAAGGAGTAAGCGTCTTTTAATTTCATGGCTGCAATCACCATCTGCAGTGATTTTGGAGCTCAAAAAAAAAAAAAAAGTCTGACACTGTTTCCACTGTTTGCCCATCTATTTCCCATGAAGTGATGGGACCGGATGCCATGATCTTCGTTTTCTGAATGTTGAGCTTTAAGCCAAATTTTTCACTCTCCACTTTCACTTTCATCAAGAGGCTTTTTGGTTCCTCTTCACTTTCTGACATAAGGGTGGTATCATCTGCATATCTGAGGTGATTGATATTTTTCCCGGCAGTCTTGATTCCAGCGTGTGCTTCTTCCAGTCCAGCATTTCTCATGATATACTCTGGATATAAGTGAAATAAGCAGGGTGACAACATACAGCCTTCACGTACTTTTTTTCCTATTTGGAACCAGTCAGTTGTTCCATGTCCAGTTCTAACTGTTGCTTCCTGACCTGCCTACAGGTTTCTCAAGAGGCAGGTTAGGTGGTCTGGTATTCATATCTCTTTCAGAATTTTCCACAGTTTATTGTGATCCACACAGTCAAAGACTTTGGCATAGTCAATAAAGCAGAAATAGATGTTTTTCTTGAACTCTCTTGCTTTTTCTATGATCCAGTGGATGTTGGCAATTTGATCTCTGGTTCCTCTGCCTTTTCTAAAACCAACTTGAACATCAGGAAGTTCAGGGTTCACATATTATTGAAACCTGGCTTGGAGAGTTTTGAGCATTACTTTACTAGCGTGTGAGACGAGTGCAATTGTGCGGTAGTTTGAGCATTCTTTGGCATTGCCTTTCTTTGGGATTGGAATGAAAACTGACCTTTTCCGGTCCTGTGGCCACTGCTGAGTTTTCCAAACTTGCTGGCATATTAAGTACAGCACTTTCACAGCATCATCTTTTAGGATTTGAAATAGCTCCTCTGCAATTCCATCACCTCCACTAGCTTTGTTTGTAGTGATGCTTTCTAAGGCCCACTTGATTTCACATTCCAGGATGTCTGGCTCTAGATGAGTGATCACACCATCGTGATTGTTTTGGTTGTGAAGATCTTTTTTGTATAGTTCTTCTGTGAATTCTGGCCACCTGTTCTTAATATCTTCTGCTTCTGTTAGGTCCAGACCATTTCTGTCCTTTATCGAGCCCATCTTTGCATGAAATGTTCCCTTGGTCTCTCTAATTTTCTTGAAGAAATCTCTAGTCTTTCCCCTTCTGGTGTTTTCCTCTATTTCTTTGCATTGATCGCTGAAGAAGGCTTTCTTATCTCTTCTTGCTATTCTTTGGAACTCTGCATTCAGATGCTTATATCTTTCCTTTTCTCCTTTGCTTTTTGCTTCTCTTCTTTTCACAGCTATTTGTAAGGCCTCCCCAGACAGCCATTTTGCTTTATTGCATTTCTTTTCCATGGGGATGGTCTTGATCCCTGTCTCCTGTACAATGTCACGAACCTCATTCCAGAGTTCATCAGGCACTCTATCAGATCTAGGCCCTTAAATCTATTTCTCACTTCCACTGTATAATCATAAGGGATTTGATTTAGGTCATACCTGAATGTTCTAGCGGTTTTCCTTACTTTCTTCAATTTAAGTCTGAATTTTGTAATAAGGAGTTCATGATCTGAGCCAGAGTCAGCTTCTGGTCTTGTTTTTGTTGTCTGTATAGAGCTTCTCCATCTTTGGCTGCAAAGAATATAATCAATCTGAATTTGGGTTGACCATCTGGTGATGTCCATGTGTAAAGTCTTCTCTTGTGTTGTTGGAAGAGGGTGTTTTCTATGACCAGTGCATTTTCTTGGCAAAATTCTACTAGTCTTTGCCCTGCTTCATTCCATATTCCAAGGCCAAATTTGCCTGTTACTCCAGGTGTTTCTTGATTTCCTACTTTAGCATTCCAGTCCCCTATAATGAAAAGGACATCTTTTTTTGGTGTTAGTTCTAAAAGGTCTTGTAGGTCTTCATAGAACTGTTCAACTTCAGCTTCTTCAGCGTTACTGGTTGGGGCATAGACTTGGATAACTGTGATATTGAATGGTTTGCCTTTGAGACGAACAGAGATCATTCTGTCATTTTTGAGATTGCATCCAAGTACTGCATTTCGGACTCTTTTGTTGACCGTGATGGCTACTCCATTTCTTCTGAGGGATTCCTGCCAGCAGTAGTAGATATAATGGTCATCTGAGTTATATTCACCCATTCCAGTCCATTTTAGTTCACTGATTCCTAGAATGTTGACGTTCACCCTTGCCATCTCTTGTTTGACCACTTCCAATTTGCCTTGATCATGGACCTGACATTCCAGGTTCTTATGCAATATTGCTTTTTACAGCATCGGATCTTGCTTCTATCACCAGTCACATCCACAACTGGGTGTTGTTTTTTCTTTGGCTCCATCCCTTCATTCTTTCTGGCGTTATTTCTCCACTGATACCCAGTAGCATATTGGACACCTAATGACCTGGGGAGTTCCTCTTTTGGTATCCTATCATTTTGCCTTTTCATACTGTTCATGTGGTTCTCAAGGCAAGAATACTGAAGTGGCTTGCCATTCCCTTCTCCAGTGCATAACAGGCAGGATGCATAATCCTAAAGAATGTAGAGGGAAAAAAATGTTTGTCCTTTTTTCCTCCTTGAGAATTCCAGAACCCTTTCTCCTTGGGGACCCCTAGACTTCTTATCAACCTGCCTAGGAAATGACTCTCTCATGTCAAAATGGAGTCTCCTACAATTGGGCTAAATAATTGAGTGGTAATTTCCTGTGTAAAACATCCTTTCACCTAGACAGTAGTTAACCAATATTCAGTGTTTTAAGAACTGATTGAAAGGATGGCCACAGTCCTTGTTAGAGAGTTATTTGTCTGTGAATTTCATTGTAATTAGGCTTAATGAGGCTGTTACTTCCCTGGGTCCACAGTGTCATATTGTTGGCCAAAGGACACCGAGGCTATTATATCTCTTCTCATTTTGAATCAAGAATACTCTTTTCTGGGTATAAATTTCATTAAGGTCAGGAATATAATGGGAATGAACATACAAGGCAAGGAGAGAATCCTTTTTTTTTTTTTCAACTTTTTTTTTTTTCCCCTAAATACTCATTTGTGGCCTTTCACTCTACCTTTTTCACAAAATGAGGTCAGTTCACCCCTCTTACTTGTTAAGCCCTGGGTTATAGTACAACTCCTAAGCCCATTACCTTTACCTATTGCAGAGACAAAACTGAGATATTTGTTGGAGCTATAAATAGCAGTAAGATAGTGGTTAAATGCATAAGACTTGTTCACAATTTGATGACCTGGTTTTGAATGTTAACTCCATCAAGCACCAGCTGAAAAAAATTCAGGCAAGGTATTTAACTTTTCAGAGCTTTCATTTAGTCATCTGTGTAATGCTGAAAATAAGCCAACAGAGCCATGGTAACAACTATGGTTTTTAGAAAGTTGTATATACAGAGTTTTAAAATAGTGGTTATATATTAACAACAATCAGACTTTAAAAAGGAGTACATTTTTCCAGCAGGAAAATACATTTGTAACTTTTCCTGGGCAAGTGGTATCTCAGAATTTAAAACAAACAAAAAAGTAGAGTTGGCAGGATGATAATTGTTATGAGAGTT
The DNA here is from genome assembly GCF_042477335.2 of Ovis canadensis. Taxonomy (NCBI): domain Eukaryota; kingdom Metazoa; phylum Chordata; class Mammalia; order Artiodactyla; family Bovidae; genus Ovis; species Ovis canadensis. Next base: position 72,051,569 of record NC_091247.1, read on the forward strand.
ATCATATGTTCTAGTGGTTATTATTCTATAATAAACTTAGACATTGAGAAATAATAAGCTTGGAAAAGGTATTGGAGACCCTGAAAAGACTCCTTAGGTTTGGTGTACTATATCCTGTTCCATGTGCCAGGCAAGTGTATATATTTACTGTGAAAATCCCTAAGGGCAGAAATGTGCTTAAAATTGTCAAGCAACAGAGAAATAAAAATCCTGGTGACAAAAACTTCTTAGGAATCTTATCTCAAAAACATCAGTTATTTGATCTCACAGCTTGATTCCAAACAGAATTTAATTGCCAGTCTATGTCTGACGCAGGATACAGCATGCTTGGGGCTGGTGTATGGGGATGATCCACAGAGATGTTATGGGGAGGGAGGTGGGAGGAGGGTTCATGTTTGGGAATGCATGTAAGAATTAAAGATTTTGAAATTAAAAAAATAAAAAACTAAAATAAAATAAAATGAAGGAAAAAAAAAAAAAAACCTTTGCTTCTCAGTTTCTAAAACCTAAGCACTTACCCTATGTCAAATCCTCAGTCATAAAGGAAGCGTAAGTGATCTCTGCCATAGTGCAGCTCTTAGTGTATACAGAGAGACAATAAACAAGTAAACACATGAATAAACCTACAAAGACTAATTGTAATATATGACATGAACTCAAAATTCAGAGCTCAGTGGCAGAGAGAATGAAAAATGTGGTGGAGTGCATTGTCTATATAGAGAAGGTTTTACACAAAATTACTCTGAGTGCAGTTCAATTTATTCTCTCTAGTTTCAATATGAATTACAGATGCCTTAAATTGTAAAAAAAAAAAAAAAAATCCAACAATGTAGTTTTGCAATCACTTCATAAAAATAAATGAGTACTTTTCAAACCAACTTTTGAAATTATTTCTTTATAACCACTAAACTAAAATTGAGTGCACCAAGAGTGCTCAGCTTTCTCTCACTGTAAACGACAGAAGTTCTATCTGTCATTGTAGAGTGTTATTGATTTCATTTTAAATCCTCACATAATGACTACACACAAAAACCTTCTTTTCTATTAACAGTTAAAAATTAAAAGCAAATGATAGAAGTAGTGATTTAAAACTACTAATTTATTTATGATTTCCCAAGAAATTTTGCTGTTTGATTCTTTACTGGCAAAGAAGCAAAAAATAACAACAAAACCTTTGTCCGAGGAATTGATACTGACAAATCTAATTGCTGATTGGAATCTCTTATCCTATATAAGACAGCAAGTTGCAGCTGTTATAGAATCCTTCAGCTGGTCCATTACTTACTGACAAATTAAACTCTAAATTACTGATTTTTTTTTTTTTTTTGGCCAAAGTCCTTAATATTGCCACCCCATGGTTTTTAAAAGATTTATTTTAAAAAGAACAATAATGTGAAGGCCAAGTGAAAGATAACAAGTCTACTGGATTATAACTTTGATTTTTTCCTACAATTAGCTCTATTTGTGCTAGAAAGCTCTATGAATCATTTGAATATGTACTAAAGAATTCCCACCTCCTCCTTCCTTCCTCTGTCATATTGATAACTTGAAGAATTTAATCTCTTCTATTTTGAGCATTCATCCCTTTCACCACCCAAATCTGAGATAATATTAGGTAGAATGTGTTTCTTAATCATCCATCACCCCTCCCTCATAAAAACCGCAGACATGGTGCTTTTCTTGTTTGTTGCTTTGTGGTTGTCTGATTCATAGGTTAGCACTTTTGACTATACATTTTCCTTGTGGTTTCTATCTAAGTCTGTCATTTCCATTCATTTCAGAGTTAAAGTTTGTATGAGTAAATAGTTTTGTTATCAGAAGAATCTTAAAGGCTTTTGAAAGACTTCTAAAGTAGTCAAATATATTTTTGTATTCAATTGCTCTAACTTCCAAGGTTAAAGCCCCATTTCTCACAGGAACACTTTGAATGCTACAGCAGAACACACAGGGCCTGAGAAGTAGCAAGTGACTGATGATGCTATTGATTTTAGCCTTGGTTGGTTTTCTATATGGAGCTTTACACTTCTCATAAAGCTTTTAAAAATAAACCAAAATAAACTTCCCAGAGAAACAATAAAAGTTAAACACTATTTTTAATAAAAGCACACAACTACTGACACTTTCCATCTCTATTATACTAATAATATGCAAGTGGGTTATACTTTCTGGAACCTCAAATTAGTGACATGCAGAAGGTGAACAGGTATTTTCAATTTATATCCCAGGCAACCTCAAAAGCTATGTTACCACTGTTATGTTATATGTTATTATGTTTTACCACCCATCCATGCTCAAGAAACTAGTTACATTTAATATTTTATGATTGTAGTGAATATCTGAAGCTATTTCATCATGAAGCACTTACAAAGGTAAATACTTAAGAAAATAAGATATGGATCTTCTTTCTGTGTTACACATTGTTTATTTGCTTCAGTTGTCTATAGATTCTGTAAACATTATATTTGTCATTGTTTAGTTGCTAAGTTGTATCTCTTTTGCAACCTCCTGCATGGACTGTAGCCCACAGGGCTTCTCTGTCCATGAGATTTCCCAGGCAAGAATTCTGGAGTGGGTTGCCAGTTTCTTTTCCAGGGATCTTTCTGACTCGAGACTGAACCCAATTGATCCAATGGTACGCATTGGGAGGCAGATTCTTTACCACTGAGCTACCAGGGGAGGCTAAACATTATACATGTATATGTTATAGTATTTTTATTTAGGCCATATTTTACTGTGGATTAATTTTATACACTGAATAGATAGTTCATGTAAAAATCAAAGCAATATAAAAAGGTATATAAGTCTTATTCTAATCTGGTTTATTCTATCACACTTACTCCCTACACAGCCATTTTTAGTTTCCCATGTAGTTTCCCAGTGTCTCTTTATGTAAATTCTAAGAAATATTAATATATATTCTCTTCCTTCTTTTCTCATATACTCTACTAAACCTTTTTCTTTAAGAATATATTCTAGAACTTATCTACTATCAAGATGGAGAGTATTTCCTCCTTTTTTAAATGCTGCATAATATTTTAAAATGTAGCTGTGCTCTTACACTTTAGCTTGCTTTCGAACTCTAGAAAATGCAAGGTTGATGCACTGAAAAAGATGCCAGATGATTAAACTTATACATCTGTTATTTTGCCCATGTTCAAATATATCTATAGAATAGATTCCCCAAAATGGGATTGTAGAATCAAAGGATGATACAGTTGCAATTTCAAGAGATGTTGCCAAATTTTCCCGCAGAGGAGCTGTTTCATCTTCACATTTTTGCCAGCAGGTTATGAAAGTATCTTTTCTCCACTGTCCTACAAATAGATTTTTTGGTCAACTTTTGGGAATTTTTTTGCATTTCTCTTATTTGTAGGTAACTTAAACACCTTTTCATCTGCTGAAGAAAAATTTATATACATAATTTTCTTGTGGACTATGTATAAACTGTGTTCTTTTATATAATGAGCCATCGGTCTTTTACTTATTGATTTCTTGGGAATTTATGTATATATATATATGCTGTATATAAATAGTAATATTTTTTCTGTGATATAAACATTTTTAGTCTTATTTTTTCTTTTTATTTTCAATTTTAAGTGATAATTTTTGCTATGCAAAAGTGCTTCTTTTTTTTTATTTTTTGCTTTTTTAAAATGTATTTATGGTTTTCAAGTTTTGGGTCATGATCCTTCCCTACTGTGAGGTTATCAAATGATTCATTCATATTTCCCTCAAGCACATGCATGGTTTTATTTTTTTTATACTCAAAACTTTTATTGATTTGTGGTTTACATGTCTTGAGATATGGATCTAAATTCTTTACCCTACTGGGTAACAACAGAGTTTACAAATTCATATAACTCTATTAATATGAGATACTGAATTTTTTAACAATGTGTTTTTAAAATTTTTTAATTGAAGGATAATTGCTTTACAGAATTTTGTTGTTTTCTGCCAAATCTTAACATGAATCAGCCATAGGTATACATATGTCCCCTCCCTCTTGCACCTCCTTCCCATCTCCCTCCCCATCTCACCCCTCTAGGTTGATACAAAGCCCCTATTTGAGTTTCCTGAGCCATACAGAAAATTCCCATTGACTATCTATTTTACATATGGTAATATAAGTTTCCAAGTTTCCATACATCTCACCCTCTCCTCCCCTCTCCCTTTGTCCACAAGTCTGTTCTCTATGTCTGTTTCTCCATTGCTGCCCTACAAATAAACTCTTCAGTACCATCTTTCTAGAGTCTATAGTATTTGTTTTTCTCTTTCTGACTTACTTCACTCTGTATAATAGGCCCTAGGCTCATCCATCTCATTATAACTGACTCACATGTGTTCCTTTTTATGGCTGGTTCCAAATAGGAAAAGGAGTACATCAAGGCTGTATACTGTCACCCTGTTTATTTAACTTATAGGCAGAGTACATCATGAGAAATGCTGGGCTGGAAGAAGCACAAGCTAGAATCAAGATTGCCGGGAGAAATATCAATAACCTCAGATATGCAGATGACACCACCCTTATGGCAGAAAGTGAAGAGGAACTAAAAAGCCTCTTGATGAAAGTGAAAGAGGAGACTGAAAAAGTTGGCTTAAGGCTCAACATTCAGAAAACTAAGATCATGGCATCTAGTCCCATCACTTCATTGGAAATAGATGGGGAAACAGTGAGAACAGTGTCAGACTTTATTTTGGGGGGCTCCAAAATCACTGCAGATGGTCACTGCAGCCATGAAATTAAAAGAGGCTTACTTCTTGGAAGGAAAGTTATGACCAATCTTGACAACATATTAAAAAGCAGAGACATTACTTTGTCAACAAAGGTCCATCTAGTCAAGGCTATGGTTTTTCCAGTGGTCATGTATGGATGTGAGCGTTGGACTGTGAAGAAAGCTGAATGCCGAAGTATTGATGCTTTTGAAGTATAGTGTTGGAGAAGATTCTTGAGAGTCCCTTGGACTGCAAGGAGATCCAACCAGTCCATCCTGAAAGAGATCAGCCCTGGTGTTCTTTGGAAGGAATGATGCTAAAGCTGAAACTCCAGTACTTTGGCCACCTCATGTAACGAGTTTACTCCTTGGAAAAGACTCTGATGCTGGAAGGGATTGGGGACAGTAGGAGAAAGGGACGACCGAGGATGAGATGGCTGGATGGCATCACCAACTCAATAGACGTGAGTTTGAGTGAACTCCAGGAGTTGTTGATGGACAGGGAGGCCTGGTGTGCTGCGCTTCATGGGGACACAAAGAGTCGGATACAACAGAGTGGCTGAACTGAACTGAACTGAACTGAACATTCCGTTGTGTATATGTACCACGACTTCTTCATCCATTCATCTGTCGATGGACATCTAGGTTGCTTCCTTGATCTATCTATTGTAAACAGTGCTGCAGTGAACACTGGGGTACGTGTCTTTTTCAGTTTTGGTTTTCTCAGGGTATATGCCTAGGAGTGGGATTGCTGGGTCATATGGTGGTTTTATTCCTATTTTTTTTAAAAAATAAATCTCCATACCATCTTCCATACATTTCTACCAACAGTGCAAGAGGGTTCCCTTTTCTCCACATCCTCTTCAGCGTTTATTGTTTGTAGTCTTTTTGATGATGGCCATTCTGACCAGTTTGAGGTGATAAATCATCGCAGTTTTATTTGCATTTCTCTAATAATGAGTGATGCTGAGCATCTTTCAGTATGTTTATTAGCCATCTGACATAATGCCTTCCTTACATATAAGATTTCATATTCATTTGGGTTATCCCTATTCTTTCTTTTTTGTTCATTTGGTTCATATATGTATTCATTCATCTTTACCACATCTTTTAATTTTTGTGATTTTTGTCAGAGTCTTTCTGAATATTCTTACCTGTTTATCTTTTTTCCCATAAGTGCTTCAGAATTTGCATAACAATTTTAGAAGCTAGCCTTCTGCTTAAATCTAATTATTACATCATTGCTATTTATAGTGTGCATTTCCTTATTCTTCAACAGTCAGGCCCTTATTTTCCTGGATGCTCTTCAACATTTCCAAATTTGGTGACTAAGACATTAACACCTTCTAGCTGTGTGCTCCTTTTCATTTTTGAAAGTGACGTTGTCTCTGCCCCTCTAATCATGTGACTTGGCAGGTAAAAATCTTCAGTGATTCTCCATAGTATTTGGTGGCCAACATACTTATTATACAAAGACCTCCAAAGCTCTCCAGCTTCTGCACATACCGTGCATACCTTCTCTACTCAGAGGTTTTTTTTTTGGGGGGGGGTTCTAAAACCCAGTACTTTATCTCTAATAATAGGATATTTGCAAAAAAAATATCACATTCCATTATTTTTCAAAAATGTATCTAGCTGTTTTTGGAGTCCTCGACCAAGGTACCAGCACTTCTTTAAAGGTTTTATTAGCTCTCATGGATTGATTCAGGTACTCCTCATCTGTGCTTCCTTTATATCTCTCATATAGCTTTAATCAAACTTTTATGTGAATGATTATTTTAAAGCATTCACCATGTTTATCAAGTATAGGATTTTGTCTTAATATAGGTACATTCTCATGAGACAAGTATTGTAAATGCAAAATAGAAATCATTTAATGTCTATATAGGTGAGACATAGTTTCATCTTTAGTTAGGAGTTCAAATGCCTAACTCACCTAGAAGTTCACAATATTGATGATAGACTTGAGATAGCACCCAAGAACCTTGGCAGGGAGCTTAGTTTCTTTCTATCATAACTTAATAGGCTGTTCACACACATCTTCCAAGATTGTGTGTGGATGGCTGCATGGAAGTATGTGCCAACACATGGTGTAAAGAGTACCCTGCTGCTGCTGCTGCTAAGTCGCTTCAGTCATGTCTGACTCTGTGCGACCTCATAGACAGCAGCCCACCAGGCTCCCCCATCCCTGGGATTCTCCAAGCAAGAACACTGGAGTGGGTTGTCATTTCCTTCTCCAGTGCATGAAAGTGAAAAGTGAAAGTGAAGTCGCTCAGTCGTGTCCAATTCCTAGCGACCCATGGACTGCAGCTTGCCAGGCTCCTCCATTCATGGGATTTTCCAGGCAAGAATAATGGAGTGGTCGCCATTTCCTTCTCGAGGGGATCTTCCCAGTTCAAGGATCAAACTTACATTTCTTGTATTGGTAAGCATTGGCAGGCAAATACTTTACCACTGAGCCACATATCCATACGTAATATAAGAAAGACCATGTGGTTAATAACAGCAGAGTATGTAACTAAAGATTAAATTTCCTTCACTGCTGCTAAGTCACTTCAGTCGTGTCTGACTCTGTGCCACCCCATAGATGGCAGCCCACCAGGCTCCCCCGTCCCTGGGATTCTCCAGGCAAGAACATTGGAATGGATGGCATTTCCTTCTCCATTGCATGAAAATGAAAAGTGAAAGTGAAGCCGTTCAGTCATGTCTGACTCTTAGCGACCCCATGGACTGTAGCCCACCAGGCTCCTCCATCCATGTGATTTTCCAGGCAAGAGTACTGGAGTGGGGTGTCATTGCCTTCTCCTTCAGAAAAGTGTAAATGCCTTTTAGCAGGTTAAACAAAGCTGTCTCTGACAGTAAATTCAAGAAAGGTTAAGATTGTTTATGTAGTATTAGTAGGGAAATGGTAAGTGAGACATCTAAGTCACAATGCATAGAGGAACAGTATGATAGACTTGACTGCATGAAGTAAAATGTTTGTATATCAAAAGTTGACAAGATCTTGCTTTATAATCTAGAAGGAAAATATTCATAAAAATATGACAAAAGGTCAATGTATTTGTATAAGTAACTCACATGGCAACATGAAAATTATTTTAAAATTTATAGTGAAAATGTAATGTACATAGGACTTTCCCAGATAACTTAAATGACTACATTGCACAGTAATCAAAGAAACATTTATAAGAGAAAAATTTGTGTATATTGTAGTAAGGTTAAATAAATATACGTAATACAAATAAAAGATTGCTTCTTTCTTCCTTATAATTGATTTTATTCCCAATCCTTTAATTCTCTGAGTGGTGGGACAATACTAACTTTACACTTAATAATACTATCACCATTTCCTTGATGTAAACTACCTTAAGTCTTAACAAAAATATGACTTACTTCCTCTTCCTGGAATTCTTTCTTCTGCAGACTTTTCTCACTTAAACGTATTAATCCACCCTTCTATTCATCTTACAGATGTTGGTTTGATTGCCATTTTTTCAGGGAAATGTATCTTGTCCTTTAACTAGATAAAGTCTCTCTTTTAAGTGTTCTTATATAATGGCAGAGGAACCACAGATCAAATTGCCAACATACACTGGATCACCAAAAAAGTAAGAGAGTTCCAGAAAAACATCTATTTCTGCTTTATTGACTATGCCAAAGCCTTTGACTATGTGGATCACAATAAACTGTGGAAAATTCTGAAAGAGATGGGAATACCAGACCACCTGACCTGCCTCTTGAGAAACCTGTATGCAGGTCAGGAAGCAACAGTTAGAACTGGACATGGAACAACAGACTGGTTCCAAACAGGAAAAGGAGTCCATCAAGGTTGTATATTGTCACCCTGCTTATTTAACTTATATGCAGAGTACATCATGAGAAACGCTGGGCTGGATGAAGCACATGCTGGAATCAAGACTGCAAGGAGAAATATTAATCACCTCAGATATGCAGATGACACCACCTTTATGGCAGAAAGTGAAAAAGAACTAAAGAGCCTCATGATGAAAGTGAAAAAAGAGAGTGAAAAAATTGGCTTAAACCTCAACATTCAGAAAACTAAGATCATGGCATCCAGTCCCATCACTTCATGGCAAATATGGAGAAACAGTGGGAACAGTGGCTGACTTTATTTTTTGGGGCTCCAAAATCACTGCAGATGGTGACTGCACACATTAAATTAAAAGACGCTTACACCTTGGAAGGAAAGTTATGACCAATCTTGACGACATATTAAAAAACAGAGACACTACTTTGTCAACAAAGGTCCGTCTAGTCAAAGCTATGTTTGTTTCCAGTGGTCGTGTATGGATGTGAGAGCTGCACTGTGAAGAAAGCTGAGCACTGAAGTATTGATGCTTTTGAACTGTGGGGTTGGAGAAGACTCTTGAGACTCCTTTGGACTGCAAGGGGATCCAACCAGTCCATCCTAAAAGAGATCAGTCCTGGGTGTTCATTGGAGGGACTGATGTTGGAAATCCAATGGACAGAGGAGCCTGGTGGGCTATAGTTCATGGGGTCAAAAAGAGCCAGACATGATTTAGCAACTAACAACAGCACCAAAATCCCTTTATAATCCATCAAAATTATCAAGTGAATTTTAATCATGCATGTGACAAATGGTTTTTAAACTGACACACTCGGTAAGTCTTTACACATAACCTAGAAAATCCCATGGATGGAGGAGCCTGGTAGGCTCATGGACATGAGTTTGGGTAAATACAAGAGTTGGTAGTGGACAGGGAGGCCTAGCATGCATGGCTCATTGAGTAGCAAAGAGTCAACCATGACTATGCAACTGAACTGAACTGAATCTTATTCTGATTTCATAGTACATACTAAAGTGCAATCGATCGATTAATCATCTATCTCCCCTATTAGACTGCTTTCAGCTACACTGCTGAGATTGTGCCTGTTTTCCTATTTTAAAATACACCCGTTTTCCTAGTGTCCAGCATGTGCTTTGGCACAAGACTGACATCTATTAAACAATATTTAAATTTTTAAATATTTAAAATATTTAAATGAGCAAATAAACAACATTCTTTGAAAAGTAGAAGCATCAGTTCAGTTCAGTTCTTTTTTTTTGTTTGCTTGTGTTTTTTTTTTAATTTTTATTTTTACTTTATTTTACTTTACAATACTGTATTGGTTTTGCCATACATTGACATGACTCCACCACGAGTGTACATGAGCTCCCAAACATAAACCCCCCTCCCACCTCCCTCCCCACAACATCCCTCTGGGTCATCCCAGTGCACCAGCCCCAAGCATCCTGTATCCTGCATCGGACATAGACTGGTGATTCGATTCTTACATGATAGTATACATGTTTCAATGCCATTCTCCCAAATCATCCCACACTCTCCCTCTGAGTCCAAAATGCCGCTATACACATCTGTGTCTTTTTTGCTGTCTTGCATAGAGGGTCATCATTGTCATCTTTCTAAATTCCATATATATGTGTTAGTATACTGTATTGGTGTTTTTCTTTCTGGCTTACTTCACTCTGTATAATTGGCTCCAGTTTCATCCATCTCATCAGAACTGATTCAAATGTATTCTTTTCAATGGCTGAGTAATACTGCATTGTGTATATGTACCACAGCTTTCTTATCCATTCATCTGCTGATGGACATCTAGATTGTTTCCATGTCCTGGCTATTATAAACAGTGCTGCGATGAACATTGGGGTACATGTGTCTCTTTCAATTCAGGTTTCCTCGGTATGTATGCCTAGCAGTGGGATTGCTGGGTCATAAGGCAGTTCTATTTGCAATTTTTAAAGGAATATCCACACTGTTTTCCATAGTGGTTGTACTAGTTTGCATTCCTACCAACAGTGTAAGAGGGTTCCCTTTTCTCCACACCCTCTCCAGGATTTATTGCTTGCAGATTTTTGGATCACAGACATTCTGACTGGTGTGAAGTGGTACCTCATTGTGGTTTTGATTTGCATTTCTCTAATAATGAGTGATGTTGAGCATCTTTTCATGTGTTTGTTAGCCATCCGTGTGTCTTCTTTGGAGACATGTCTATTTAGTTCTTTGGCTCATTTTTTGATTGGGTCGTTTATTTTTCTGGAATTGAGTTGCATAAGTTACTTGTATATTTTTGAGATTAGTTGTTTGTCAGTTGTTTCATTTGCTATTATTTTCTCCCATTCAGAAGGCTGTCTTTTCACCTTGCTTATATTTTCCTTTGTTGTGCAGAAGCTTTTAATTTTAATTAGATCCCATTTGTTTATTTTTGCTTTTATTTCCAGAATTCTGGGAGGTGGATCATAGAGGATCCTGCTGTGATGTATGTCGGAGAGAGTTTTGCCTATGTTCTCCTCTAGGAGTTTTATAGTTTCTGGTCTTACATTTAGATCTTTAATCCATTTTGAGTTTATTTTTGTGTGCAGTGTTAGAAAGTGATCTAGTTTCATTCTTTTAGAAGTGGTTGACCAGTTTTCCCAGCACCACTTGTTAAAGAGATTGTCTTTACTCCATTGTATATTCTTGCCTCCTTTGTCAAAGATAAGGTGTCCATATGTGTGTGGATTTATCTCTGGGCTTTCTATTTTGTTCCATTGATCTATATGTCTGTCTTTGTGCCAGTACCATACTGTCTTGATGACTGTGGCTTTGTAGTAGAGCCTGAAGTCAGGCAAGTTGATTCCTCCAGTTCCATTCTTCTTTCTCAAGATTGCTTTGGCTATTCGAGGTTTTTTGTATTTCCATACAAATCTTGAAATGATTTGTTCTAGTTCTGTGAAAAATATCGCTGGTAGCTTGTTAGGGATTGCATTGAATTTGTAAATTGCTTTGAGTAGTATACTCATTTTCACTATATTGATTCTTCCGATCCATGGACATGGTATATTTCTCCATCTATTAGTGTCCTCTTTGATTTCTTTCATCAGTGTTTTATAGTTTTCTATATATAGGTCTTTAGTTTCTTTAGGTAGATATATTCCTAAGTATTTTATTTTTTTTCATTGCAATGGAGAATGGAATTATTTCCCTAATTTCTTTTTCTATTTTCTCATTAGTAGTGTATAGAAATGCAGGGATTTCTGTGTGTTGATTTTATATCCTGCAACTTTACTATATTCATTGATTAGCTCTAGTAATTTTCTGGTGGAGTCTTTAGGGTTTTCTATCTTAGAGGATCATGTCATCTGCAAACAGTGAGAGTTTTACTTCTTCTTTTCCAATTGGATTCCTTTTATTTCTTTTTCTGCTTGTATTGCTGTGGCCAAAACTTCCAGAACTATGTTGAATAGTAGTGGTGAAAGTGGGCGCCCTTATCTTGTTCCTAACATTAGGGGCAATGCTTTCAATTTTTCACCATTGAGGAGAATGTTTGCTGTGGGTTTGTCATATATAGCTTTTATTATGTTGAGGTATGTTCCTTCTATTCCTGCTTTCTGGAGAGTTTTTATCATAAATGGATGTTGAATTTTGTCAAAGGCCTTCTCTGCATCTATTGAGATAATCATATCGCTTTTATTTTTCAATTTGTTAATATGGTGAATTACATTGATTGATTTGTGGATATTGAAGAATCCTTGCATCCCTGGGATAAAGCCCACTTGGTCATGGTGTATGATCTTTTTAATGTGTTCTTGGATTCTGATTCCTAGAATTTTATTGAGGAGTTTTGCATCTATGTTCATCAGTGATATTGGCTTGTAGTTTTCTTTTTTTGTAGTATCTTTGTCAGGTTTTGGTATTAGGGTGATGGTGGCCTCATAGAATGAGTTTGGAAGTTTACCTTCCTCTGCAATTTTCTGGAAGAGTTTGAGTAGGATAGGTGTTAGGTCTTTTCGAAATTTTTGGTAGAATTCAGCTGTGAAGCCATCTGGACCTGGGCTTTTGTTTGCTGGAAGATTTCTGATTACAGTTTCAATTTCTGTGCTTGTGATGGGTCTGTTAAGATTTTCTATTTCTTCCTGGTTCAGTTTTGGAATATTGTACTTTTCTAAGAATTTGTCCATTTCTTCCACGTTGTCCATTTCATTGGCATATAATTGCTGATAGTAGTCTCTTATGATCCTTTGTATTTCTGTGTTGTTGTTGTGATCTCTCCATTTTCATTTCTAATTTTATTGATTTGATTTTTCTCTCTTTGCTTCTTGATGAGTCTGGTTAATGGTTTGTCAATTTTATTTATCCTTTCAAAGAACCAGCTTTTGGCTTTGTTGATTTTTGCTATGGTCTCTTTTGTTTCTTTTGCATTTATTTCTGCCCTAATTTTTAAGATTTCTTTCCTTCTACTAACTCTGGGGTTCTCTAATTCTTCCTTTTCTAGTTGCTTTAGTTGTAGAGTTAGGTTATTTATTTGACTTTTTTCTTGTTTCTTGAGGTATGCCTGTAGTGCTATGAACCTTTCTCTTAGCACTGCTTTTATAGTGTCCCACAGGTTTTGGGTTTAGTTTCTATACATAGTTTGATTTCTTTTTTTATTTCTTCCGTGATTTGTTGGTTATTCAGAAGTGTGTTGTTCAACCACCATAAGTTGGAACTTTTAATAGTTTTTCTTCTGTAATTGAGATCTAATCTTCATGCATTATGGTCAGAAAAGATGGTTGGAAAGATTTCGATTTTTTTAAATTTATCAAGGTTAGGTTTATGGCCCAGGATGTGATCTATCCTGGAGAAGGTTCCATGAGCACTTGAGAAAAAGGTGAAATTCATTGTTTTGGGGTGAAATGTCCTATAGATATCAATTAAGTCTAACTGGTCTAATGTATCATTTAAAGTTTGCGTTTCTTTGTTAATTTTCTGTTTAGTTGATATGTCCATAGGTGTGAGTAGGGTATTAAAGTCTCCCACTATTATTGTGTTATTGTTAATTTCCCCTTTCATACTTGTTAGCATTTGTCTTACATATTGTGGTGCTCCTATATTGGCTGCATATATATTTATAATTGTTATATCTTCTTCTTGGATTGATCCTTTGATCATTATGTAGTGGCCTTCTTTATCTCTTTTTACAGCCTTTGTTTTAAAGTCTATTTTATCGGATATGAGTATTGCCACTCCTGCTTTCTTTTGGTCTCTATTTGCGTGGTATATCTTTTTCCAGCCCTTCACTTTCAGTCTGTATGCGTCCTTTGTTTTGAGGTGGGTCTCTTGTAAGCAGCATATAAAGGGGTCTTGTTTTTGTATCCATTTGGCCAGTCTTTGTCTTTTGGTTGGGGCATTCAACCCATTTACGTTTAAGGTAATTATTGATAAGTATGATCTCGTTACCATTTACTTTATTGTTTTGGGTTCAGGTTTATACACCCTTTTTGTGTTTCCTGTCTAGAGAATATCTTTTAGAATTTGTTGGAGAGCTGGCTTGGTGGTGCTGAATTCTCTCAGCTTTTGCTTGTCTGTAAAGCTTTTGATTTCTCCTCCGTATTTGAATGAGATCCTTGCTGGGTACAGTAATCTGGGCTGTAGGTTATTGTCTTTCATCACTTTAAGTATGTCTTGCCATTCCCTCCTGGCCTGAAGAGTTTCTATTGAAAGATCAGCTGTTATCCTTATGGGAATCCCCTTGTGTGTTATTTGTTGTTTTTCCCTTGCTGCTTTTAATATTTGTTCTTTGTGTTTGATCTTTGTTAATTTGATTAATATGTGTCTTGGGGTGTTTCACCTTGGGTTTATCCTATTTGGAACTCTCTGTGTTTCTTGGACTTGGGTGATTATTTCCTTCCCCATTTTAGGGAAGTTTTCAACTATTATCTCCTCAAGGATTTTCTCATGGTCTTCCTTTTTGTCTTCTTCTTCTGGGACTCCTATAATTCGAATGTTGGAGCATTTCATGTTTTCCTGGAGGTTTCTGAGATTGTCCTCATTTCTTTTAATTCGTTTTTCTTTTTTCCTCTCTGATTCATTTATTTCTACCATTCTATCTTCTATTTCACTAATCCTATTTTCTGCCTCCGTTATTCTACTATTTGTTGCCTCCAGAGTGTTTCTGATCTCACTTACTGCATTATTCATTATATATTGACTCTTTTTTATTTATTCTAGGTCCTTGTTAAACCTTTCTTGCATCTTCTCAATCCTTGTCTCTAGGCTATTTATCTGTGATTCCATTTTGATTTCAAGATTTTGGATCATTTTTACTATCAATATTCAGAATTCTTTCTCAGGTAGATTCCCTATCTCTTCCTCTTTTGTTTGGTTTGGTGGGCATTTCTCCCGTTCCTTAATCTGCTGAGTATTCCTCTGTCTCTTCATCTTGGTTATATTGCTGTGTTTGGGGTGGCCTTTTTATATTCTGGTAATTTGTGAAGTTCTCTTTATTATGGAACTTCCTCACTGTGGGTGGGGTTGTATCAGTGGCTTGTTAAGGTTTCCTGGTTAGGGAGGCTTGTGTTGGAGTTCTGGTGGGTGGAACTGGGTTTCTTCTCTCTGGAGTGCAGTAGAGTGACCAGTAATGGGTTATGAGATGTCAAAGGTTTTGGAGTAGATTTGAGCTGCCTGTATATTTAGGCTCAGGGGTGTGTTCCTGTGTTACTGGAGAATTTGCATGGTATGTCTTGCTCTGGAACTTGTTGGCCCTTGGGTGGAGCTTGGTTTCAGTGTAGATATGGAGGCATTTGATGAGCTCCTATTGCTTAATCTTCCCTGAATTCAGGAGTTCTCTGATGTTCTCAGGCTTTGGACTTAAGCCTCCTGCTTCTGGTTTTCAGTTTTATTTTTACAGTAGCCTCTAGATTTCTCCATCTATACAGCACTGATGATAAAACATCTAGGTTAAAGATGAAAAGTTTCTCCACATTGAGGGACACCCAGAGAGGTTCACTGAGTTACATGCAGGAGAGAAGAGGGAAGGGGTAGTTAGAGGTGACTAGAATGAGATGCGGTGAGATCAAAAGAGGAGAGAGCAAGCTAGCCAGTAGTCACTTCCTTATGTATGCTCCATAGTGTGGACCGCTCAGAGGTATTTATGGAGTTATACAGGGAAGATGAGAGGGAGGAAGTAGACAGAGGTGGCCAGGAGGATAAGAGAGAGGAATGAAAAAGAGAGAGACAAATCCTGCCAGTAACCAGTTCCTTAGGTGTTCTCCACCGTCTGGAACACATAGAGATTCACAGAGTGGATAGAGAATAGATGGGGGAGGAAAGAGACAGAAGCCACCTGGTGGAGAAAAAGGAGAGTCCAAAGGAGGAGAGAGTGATCAAGCCAGTAATCTCGCTCTCAGGTAAAATCGGGTAGTGAAGTTTGGGTTTTTAAATGTACAAAATTGACCACAAAAAACAAAAAGCAAAGTTTAAAAATCTAGAGTAGAGGTTGGATTTTCAAAAATACAATATTAAAGGAAAGAAGCAGAAGGAAAAAAGAAAAAAGAAAAAAAAAAGAAAGAAAAAAAAAGCCACAAGAATTATTAAAAAACTCTAACAACAACCACATAAAGACTATATATGGTGTTTGCCTTAAAAAAAATAGAGTTTTTTCTTTTGAAAAGTAATAAGAGGTTATAGAAATAAAAATTAGAGGAGAAACAGAAGACTTAACAATTAAAAAAAGTTAGGAAAAAAAAGGTAAGAAAAAAAAAGAGAAAAAAAAGGAATGATTGTAAAAATAGTAAAGATATATATCTGGCCCTTTTCTGATGTTGTGGGCAGTGTGAGTCACTTCCAAGGCGGTTCCTTCTGTTTAACTTCTTCTGTTTGCTGGTTTTTTAGGCTCACTAGTTCAGTCGTGCTGTGGGGAGGGGGGATGCTGCAAACAAATAGCACTGTCGTGTGCACACAGTGTCTCCACCCCACTGGACCTGTCCCTTCTCGTGGCACACAAACCACTCCGGTTCTACGATGCTCAGCCGGGAACCGTCTGGGGCCTGCCCTAGGCTGCGTGCACCTCCCTGGTCTAAGCCGCTCAGGTTTGGCGCTTAGGTAGCCCTCAGAGGCTCAGATTTGTTGGGGACTACGTTTTGTGCCCTTCCCAGGTCCGAGTAGCTCAGGAGTTTGGCAAGCGCGGTCGCTGCGACTTGTCGCCTTTTCTGTCTCTGCTGCTCAGTTTTCTGGGTGTACCACTGGCGCCCCTTGTGAGGCAGATGGTGTCTGTCCAGCACCCCCAGAAGTCTTAGCAAAGAAGCCTGCTTGCAGGTTGGTGGGTAGAGTCTCTCTGGGGCTGCAATTGCCCCTTTCCAGCCCTTACAACTCTGGCTGCCTGTCCCCGGCGGGGGATGGTCTGCAGCCGGCTATTTCCGTTCCATCCTTTGTTCTGTGCGCGGTCCTGGCGGTGTCTTATGTTCGAGCTTTTTGCGTTGTAGCTATCCCACAGTCTGCTTTGCTAGCCCAAGTTAGATCGTTCTGGTTACACGTGGGGCATTCCTGCCCGATTCTTACAAATCTCTGCAGCCCACACCTCCCGCGCTTCCCTGCCCTGCTCCCACTTGCTAGTGGCAGATGCAGGCGTCTGTGCTGCTTTTCCTCTGGGGGATTTACTGTTGGGCTTGTAATCTGTTGGTTTTAATTATTTATTTATTTTTCCTTCCTGTTATGTTGCCCTCTGTGTTTCCAAGGCTCGCCACAGACTCGGCAGGGAGAGTGTTTCCTGGTGTTTGGAAACCTCTCTTCTTAAAATTCCCTTCCCGGGACAGGCTTCCCTTTCCGGGACAGAGCTCCCTCCCCACCTCCTTTGTCTCTCTTTTCATCTTTTATATTTTTTCCTACCTGTTTTCGAAGACAATGATCTGCTTTTCTGGTTGCCTGATGTCCTCTGCCAGCATTCAGAAGTTGTTTTGTGGAGTTTGCTCGGCGTTGAAATGTTCTTTTGAGGAATTTGTGAGGGAGAAAGCGGTCTTCCCGTCCTATTCCTCCGCCATCTTAGGACCGCCCCTCCTCAGTTCAGTTCTCTCCCTCAGTTGTGTCTGACTCTTTTCCACCCGATGAATCACAGCACGAAAGGCCTCCCTGTTCATCAACAACTCCCGGAGTTCACTCAAACTCATATCCATCGAGTCGGTGATGCCATCCAGCCATCTCATCCTCTGTCATCTTCTTCTCCTCCTGTCCCCAATCCTTCCCAGCATCAGAGTCTTTTCCAATGAGTCAACTCTTCACATCAGGTGGCCAAAGTATTAGAGTTTCAGCTTCAGCATCAGTCCTTCCAATGAACAGACAGGACTGATCTCCTTTAGGATGGACTGGTTTGCTCTCCTTGCAGTGCAAGGGACTCTCAAGAGTCTTCTCCAACACCACAGTTCAAAAGCATCAATACTTCAGCGCTCAGCTTTCTTCACAGTCCAACACTCACATCCATACGTGACCACTGGTAAAATCATAACCTTGACTAGACGGACCTTCGTTGGCAAAGTAATATCTCTGCTTTTTAATATGCTATCTCGTTGGTCATAACTTTCCTTCCAAGGAGTAAGCAGCTTTTAATTTCATGGCTGCAGTCACCATCTGCAGTGATTTTGGAGCCCAAAAAATAAAGTCTGACACTGTTTCCCCATCTATTTCCCATGAAGTGATGGGACTGGATGCCATGATCCTAGTTTTCTGAATGTTGAGCCTTAAGCCAACTTTTTCACTCTCCTCTTTCACTTTCATCAAGAGGCTTTTTAGTTCCTCTTCACTTTCTGCCATAAGGGTGGTGTCATCTGCATATCTGACATTACTGATATTTCCCCTGGTAATCTTGATTAGAGCGTGTGCTTCTTCCAGCCCAGAGTTTCTCATGATGCACTCTGCATATAAGTGAAAAAAAGCAGGGTGACAATATACAGCCTTGACTTACTCCTTTTCCTATTTGGAACCAGTCTGTTGTTCCATGTCCAGTTCTAACTGTTGCTTCCTGACCTGCATATAGGTTTCTCAAGAGACAGGTCAGATGGTCTGGTATTCCAATCTCTTGAAGAATGTTCCAAAGTGTATTGTGATCCACACAGTCAAAGGCTTTGGCATAGTCAATAAAGCAGAAATAGATGCTTTTCTGGAACTCTCTTGCTTTTTCTATGATCCCGTGGATGTTGGCAATTTGATCTCTGGTTCCTCTGCCTTTTCTAAAACCAGCTTGAGCATCTGGAAGTTCGTGGTACACATATTGCTGAAGCCTGGCTTGGAGAATTTTGAGCATTACTTTATTAGTATGTTAGATGAGTTCAATTGTGCGGTAGTTGATCATTCTTTGGCATTGCCTTTCTTTGAGATTGGAATGAAAACTGACCTTTTCCAGTCCTGTGGCCACTGCTGAGTTTTCCAAATCTGCTGACATATTGAGTGCAGCACTTTCACAGCATAATTTTTCAAGATTTGAAATAGCTCAACTGGGATTCCATCACCTCCACTAGCTTTGTTCATAGTGATGCTTTCTAAGGCCCACTTGACTTCACATTCCAGGATGTCTGGCTCTAGGTGAGTGATCACACCATCATGATTATTTTGGTCATGAAGATCTTTTTTGTACAGTTCTTCTGTGTATTCTTGCCACCTTTTCTTAATATCTTCTGCTTCTGTTAGGTCTATATCATTTCTGTCCTTTATTGAGCCCATCTTTGCATGAAATATTCCCTTGGTATCTCTAATTTACTTAAAGAGATCTCTAGTCTTTCCCATTCAGTTGTTTTCCTCTATTTCTTTGCATTGATCTCTGAGGAAGGCTTCCTTACTCTCCTTGCTATTCTTTGGAACTCTGCATTCAGATGCTTATATCTTTCCTTTTCTCCTTTGCTTTTCACTTCTTTTCTTTTCACAGCTATTTGTAAGTCCACCTCAGAGAGCCATTTTGCATTTTTGCATTTCTTTTCCATGGGGATGGTCTTCAGATTTTACAAAATTATTGAAGATAAAAGTGAGGTATACCCTTTGACCTACTACACATTCATTGTAATTTACTGTGAGCTCTACACATATGAATACAATTTTAACAATCATTATCTATAATAGTGTAAGTCAGAAACTATATAAATGTCCAACAACAGGAAATTGCTACAATAAATTACTGCACTTTAATGTAATACTTTATAAAGTACACCTTAAAAAATATAAAGGAACAGTTTTAGATGTGGGAAAAGAATCACTGTAAAGTCCTAAATGAAGAAAGCAGATTTTATACATCATGCTTTGACTTTTATTTTTTTTTAAAAGAAAGGTACTTGCATACACACACAAATGTGTACAAATATTTTCAAAGCCATAATGTGTGAGCTATATGGCTAGAGAATTTCTTCTGTTTGTGCATTTTTAAGTTTATTTCCTGAGTTGAACATGTTTTCCTTTTCTTAAACAGTGTTTCTTATTGAAATGGGAAATAATACTAGACCTAATCATGGGAAAATGATCAGATTGTTTATTTGAAACCTGATAAATCAGTATAGTATGATAAATATAGTGAGGAAAAATCTGACATAATAGGAGAAAGAAAGAGTCATGTATTTTTCAGCCTTTTAATAAAATTTATATATGGATAAATTGCCATGGATTTTAGTTATGATTTTGTCATGACAATGATTTTAATTTTAAAGGAAAGAAAATAGTGTCTCAAACTATATTTTTAACATTTTATTTATAGTAAATATAATATAAAAGCACAATTTGTTCATTTATTTCATTTTAAGCTTGTGGAATAAACCAGCACTGATCTTCAAACTCTTAACTTTGAAAAGAAAATGTTGTGGAATTGATTGTGATACTAGAAATGAATAAGAAGAATTGAAAGAATGATGATGTCAGTGGCTTGTGACTGGGGGAAATGAGGGAGATATTGGTCAAAGGGTACAAATTTTTCGTTTATAAGATGAATAAATTCTGGGGATCTAATGTACAGCCTGGTGAGTATAATTAGCAATACAGGTGATTATAGTTAACCAGATAATTAACAATGATAATAATTGTTAATGTAATTAAGAAGTCACATTTCATTGTGCTTTGCTTTATTGTGCGTTGCAGACATTGTGGCTTTTTACAAACTGAAGGTTTGTGGTAACACTGAATTGTGCAAGTCTATTGCTATCATTTTTCCAATAGCCTTTGTGTTTCTGTGCTACATTTTGATAGTTTCTGTGACATTTCAAACATTTACATTATTGTTATACTTGTTGTGGTGATCTGTGATCAGTGATTTATGATTTTACTATTGTAATTGTTTTGGGGTACCGCAAACTGCCCAAATAAAACAACAACAATAGATAAATATTGTGTAAGTTCTGACTGCCCTACCAACTGGGCTTTCCCCAGTTTCTTTTCCTCTCTTTGTGTGGGTGCCTGTGTGTTATTCACTCGGTCGTGTCTGACTCTTTGGGCCTCCATATTTCCTGGGACACAATCATATTGAAATTAGACCATTTAATAATCTTACAATGGCTTCTAAGTGTTCAAGTAAAAGGAAGAGTCAGTTGATATGGCAAACTTCATTGTTGTTTTATTTAAAAAAATTAATATAGCCACCCATCTTTAGCAACCATCACCCTGATCAGTCTGTAGACATCAACATGGAGTCAAAACAATCCATCAATAAAAAGATTATGATTTGCTGAAGGCTCAGATGATGATTAGATTTTTAGTAATAAATTATTTTTAATTAAAGTATATACTTTGTCTTTTTTAGACATAATGCTATTACACACTTGATAAACTTTGGTATAGTGGAAACATAATTTTTCTTTGCATTGGAAACCAAAAATTTGTGTGACTAGTTTTATTACAGTTATCTAGATCCAAATTAATGATATCTCTGAGATTTGCCTATACTATGTTGTATACTTGACATTTCCTAAGAGTAAATGGTAAATGTTCTCACCACACACAAAGAAACATTGGTAATTATGTGAGGGGAAGGATGTGTAATTAATTTGACTGTGGTAATCATTTCACAATATAAACAAATACATATTAAATCATCACATTCTAAATCATTTTAAAAAGTCATGCTGTACAACCTAAATTTATACAATTTTTTGTCAGCCATACCATGATAAAGAAGAAAAAAGACAAAGAAAATCCAAGATCTGATTCTGAAGACACTGCTAATTTATTTTCAGGTTTATGATTCCATCAGCTTGTAAATCACAAAAGTGAAATCTATCTGTAAATACCTGAAACAAAATAAATTAATCCTTATATCTATTACACAACTATGCAGAAGACGTGAGCACACACAATATGGGCTTCCTTATGCTCTGTAAAAATCATAGAAAACAAAATGGTCTCAAAAACCTAGAGGAAAGACATAGGGTACCAATAATGAGCATAAATTATAAGTAGCCAAGGAGAGAAGAAAAGTAAAAGAATGCCAAGGGAGAAAGGGTAAGATACAACCAACTGAATTCAGACTTCCAGAGAATAGCAAAGGGAGATAAGAAGGGCTTCTTAAGTGAACAATGCAAAGAAACAGAGGAAAGCAACAGAATGGGAAAGACTAGAGATCTCTTCAAGAAAACTGGACATATCAAGAGAACATTTCATGCAAGGATGTACCCAATAAAGGACAGAAATCGTAAGGGCCTAACAGAGGCAGAAGAGATAAGAAGAGGTAGCAAGAATACACAGAACTATTTTCAAAAATATCTTAACAACCTGGATAACCACGACTGTGGCCACTCTCCTAGAGCCCAGCATTCTGGAGTGTGAAGTAAAGTGGGCCTTGGGAAGGACTACAATCAACAAAGCTAGTGGAGGTAGCAGAATTCCAGCTGAGCT
This sequence comes from Ovis canadensis, assembly GCF_042477335.2. NCBI lineage: Eukaryota > Metazoa > Chordata > Mammalia > Artiodactyla > Bovidae > Ovis > Ovis canadensis. The sequence goes on from NC_091247.1 coordinate 72,073,917, forward strand.
ATTTAAAATCTGGAAAAAAAAAAATGATGCTGTTAAAGTGCTGTATTTAATATGTCAGCCAATTTGGAAAACCCAGCAGTGGCCACAGGACTGAAAGTGGTCAATTTTATTTTTATTTTTTTATTTTTAATTTTTTAGTATAAATTTATTTATTTTAATTGGAGGTTAATTACTTTACAATATTGTATTGATTTTGCCATACATTGACATGAATCTGCCACGAGTGTACACGTATTCCCCATCTTGAACCCCCCTCCCATCTCCTTCCCCATACCATCCCTCTGGGTCATCCCAGTGCACCGGCCCCAAGCATCCTGTATCATGCATCCAACCTGGACTGGCGATTCATTTCACATATGATAATATACATGTTTCAATGCCATTCTCCCAAATCATCCCACACTCTCCCTCTGAGTCCAAAAGGCCACTATACACATCTGTGTCTTTTTTGCTGTCTTGCATACAGGGTTATCATTGTCATCTTTCTAAATTCCATATATATGTGTTAGTATACTGTATTGGTGTTTTTCTTTCTGGCTTACTTCACTCTGTATAATTGGCTCCAGTTTCATCCATCTCATCGGAACTGATTCAAATGTATTCTTTTTAACGGCTGAGTAATACTGCATTGTGTATATGTACCACAGCTTTCTTATCCATTCATCTGCTGATGGACATCTAGATTGTTTCCATGTCCTGGCTATTATAAACAGTGCTGCGATGAACATTGGGGTACATGTGTCTCTTTCAATTCTGGTTTCCTCGGTGTGTATGCCTAGCAGTGGGATTGCTGGGTCATAAGGCAGTTCTATTTCCAGTTTTTTAAGGAATCTCCACACTGTTCTCCATAGTGGCTGTACTAGTTTGCATTCCCACCAACAGTGTAAGAGGGTTCCCTTTTCTCCACACCCTCTCCAGCATTTATCGCTTGTAGACTTTTGGATAGCAGCCATTCTGACTGGTGTGAAATAGTAAAGAGGTCAATTTTAATTCCAATCCCAAAGAAAGACAATGCCAAAAAATGTGCAAACTACCCTACAATTGCTCTCATTTCATATACTAGGAAGGTTATACTCAAAACCTTTCAAGCTAGGCTTCAGCAGCATGTGAACCAATAACTTCCAGATGTACAAGCTGGTTTTGCAGAAGCAGAGAAATCAGAGATAAAATTGCCAACATTTGTTGGATCATGGAGAAAGCAAGAGAGTACCAGAAAAAAAAAAAATCTTCTTCTGCTTCATTGACTACATGGAAGTCTTTGACTGTGTGGATCACAGCAAACTGTGGGAAATCCTTAAAGAGATGGGAATACCAGATCACCTTACCTGCCTCCTTAGAAACTTGAATGAGAGTCAAGAAGCAACAGTTAGAACCAGACATAGAACAACATACTGGTTTCAAATTGCAAAAAGAGTATGTCAAGGCAATTTATTGTCACCCTGCTTATTTCACTTCTATGCAAAGTAAATCATGTCAAATGTCAGACTGGATGAATTGCAAGCTGTCAAGATTGCTGGGAGAAATATCAATAACCTCAGATATGCAGATGATATCACTCTAAAGGCATAAAGAGAGGAGGAACTAAAGATCCTCTTGATTAAAATGAAAGAGGAGAGTGAAAGAGTTGGCTTAACACTCAACAATCAAAAAACTAAGAGCATGACCTCAGATCCCACCATTCATGGCAAATAGAAGGGAAAAGAGTGGAAGCAGTGAAAAATTTTATTTTTTTGGACTACAAAATCATGGTGACTGCAAGCATGAAATTAAAAGATACTTGCTCTTTGGAAGGATAGCAATGACAAACCTAGACAGTGTATTTAAAAGCAAAGACATCACTTGGCTGACAAAAGTCCATACAGTCAAAGCTATGGTCTTTTTCCAGTAGTCATGTACAGATGTCTACCATTTAGCATATCCTTATTAATTTTAATTATTTTTCTTTCTTTATCAATCTCATTATATAGCTATATGATGACAAATATGGAGACAGATGATAGAGATAGTAGATAGATACATAGATACATAGATTATCTTGCTTTGAAGGCCTGGCAGAAACAAAAGTAACTATTTCTTGTGTCTTTTTTTTTTCCTGCTAACTATACATCTAATAAAATGCAATTTACACAGATCTTGGATTTTTCCAATTTAGTCTCCAAGGATCTTCCAATGAATAAAAAAGGTGGGGTACAAGTGATTATGATGGATTAGACTATAAATGAAAACACTGGGACTTATTAAGAGAGTTAAACTATCATTTTAATTTCACCTGGCGCTTACATGGCAGTTATAGAATAATGTTAGAAGTATCAGGGGGCTAGTAATTGCATGACTCCCCGACTGAGGTAATTTCAATAGAACTGGCAACTAGGGAGTCCCATAGTCAGTTGCTTTTCAGCAATGTCCAGGACTGACAATTATCATTATCTCTCACATTTGTGCAGGTAAACTATTTGTAGGCAAGGTAGGGACTGCTTGTCCCTGATATATCAACTGTTACACAAGAAAACATTGAGAATATTCCTCAAGGTGCGGTATGAAAGAGAGCAAAGGCAAAGCACTTTACCTGGAGAATATGTAAAGCCAAGATTTACCATCTAGTTTATGCTCTGTATCAAGAATTCTCCAGGGCTCTCACATCACTAGAGGCTATTTTAAATGTTTGATATATAAGCAGAGGAGCAAGGAGGCAGAGATTTCTTCTGCCTCATGTAGAAAAGATAGTATGAGTGCTCTATTTAGAAATGTTGAGGCCGGATGCCTCCTTTGTGACACTGTTAACCCTCCTGTCTCTCCTGCTTAGCATCTCACTTGGCCTGACTGCTTTAAAGGTAAATAAGTGGGAAGAAGTCATGACTTGCTTACAGTATAAGTGTACAGATGCATATGTTGTGTACTGTTTTGGATATTCTAGATAACTTCCCTCCTGGCAATGTATTTCTTTTGTAATTCATCACTGCCCCTTTGTCTTATAGTCCTACCTAATAAGATGGATTTCATTTTCACAAATCCAAAAAGACTTCTGAGAGTGGAAATGAATGAATCATTATGGTTTTGTAACCAAGGGACTTGCAATATCTTGAGAGAAATCCTGGAAAGATTTTGATTCAAGGACCAGAAGATTTTAATTCATGGCAGCAGAAAGGATGCCTCTCTTTCTTACATTGTGTTCACTTAACCATATGAATTAAAGGTAAATTTTGGGCCACATTCTAGGTAGGTGACACACATTTATTTCAGTGTAGACACTGTACTCTGAAGCTTGCCTTTATGTTAGTAAACATCAGTCACTAGCTAAAGATAAGTGAATTAAACTGTCATTGGTTTCCTCAATATGCTGCTGCTAAGTTGCTTCAGTCGTGTCCAACTCTGTGTGACCCCATAGATGGCAGCCCACCAGGCCCCTCTGTCCCTGGGATTCTCCAGGCAAGAATACTGGAGCCGGTCGTCATTTCCTTCTCCAATACATGCACGCATGCTAAGTCACTTCAGTCGTGTCCGACTCTGTGTGACCCTATGGACAGCAGCCCACCAGGCTCCTCTGGCCACAGGATTCTCTAGGCAAGAATACTGGAGCAGGTTGCCATTTCCTTCTCCAGCCTCAATGTGAATTAAAGATAATGTCTGAATCATATTTTAAAGTGAGGTTCACATAATATATAGAAAAGAGTGCTTTCAGGAATATGATTCAAGTTGGGACCTAACAAATCTGTGTACTCTGTGTATTCCCTGTCACCATTGCCAAAGTGAAAACAGGGTGCCAGAACTCTGTGTTATCATAGAAGGAACATACTCCCTTTCTCAACCCTCTAATACTCATTGATTTGCTACCATCATCTGCATTGAGATCATCAGGATTAATTATTTTATGTCTTTATCGCAAAGTAGATCCACCGCCTTAAAAATCTTACACATGTAAGGTTAATCCTCACTCTTCGGTTCTGCTGCTTATCAAGCTCAATGGGGCAACACTACCCCCTACCCTGTCCCAAATTTTCTCACCCCCTTATCACTCCTGCTGTTTTCTTTTTCCTTCAGAGCAATTTACTATATAGTTTTTTATATGTTTTTCTGTTTTTCACACAAGAAACTTTTGGCTCTCTTGTTCATTGCTATTCCCCAAGCACATAGAACTTGGCACAAAGTAGACAATAAATAATTATTTTTGAATACATGCATAAATGAAATTACTAAAACTATAAATGATATTAATAATATACATTTAACAAGTATTTATGAGTACTTAATATAGTATGTATACATCATAAAACATATTATAACATGCTATTTAATATCTAAAACAAATATTTCAAGATAACTAATAAACTATTAATAATATTTATCTTTCCAATGCATCAGAGACCTACAACATTAATTGTAAATTTTAAATGTTGGATAGCCTACTGTTTTCCAGCTCTTATGAAGTATTAAATAATACCTATATTCAGGTATTTCAAAGCACTGTTCAGCAAATGAGGTGTGTACATAGAAAAAATGCAAAGTAGGAAGTGTGATCCAAAAAGAGCTACAGATAAAATTATTTGACTGGTTAAATTAATTAACCATTGGATTTTCCTGGTGGCTCAGATAGTAAAGCGTCTGCCCAATGCAGGAGACCTGGGTTCAATACCTGAGTCAGGAAGATCCACTGGATAAGGAAATGGCAACCCACTCCAGTACTCTTGCCTGCAAATTCCCATGGATGGAAGAGCCTGGTTCTCTACAGTCCATGGGGTCGAAAAGAGTCAGACACGATTGAGTGACTTCACTTTTTTTTTCACTTTAAGGTAATTATGATTTGGAGGTCAAAACACTGCAAAATTAGGCAACAAATACTTTCTTTTAGTGTGTTATGATTGAATATTTAATACTTCATTTTATATTTTAAAACTCACAGTCTTATGTAGTTTCATGCTAGTAGAACCCAGAAAATTATGCTTGGAGACAGCTTCCATCAGTACCTCTTAAAATTTAACTACATATACACACTCAGTTCAGTTCAGGTCAGTCACTCAGTCATGTCTGACTCTTTGCGACCCCATAATTGCAGCACGCCAGGCTTCCCTGTCCATCACCAACTCCTGGAGTTCACTCAAACTCATGTCCATCGAGTTGGTGATGCCATCCAGCCATCTCATCCTCTGGCATCCCCTTCTCCTCCTGCCCGCAACATAGCCCAGCATCAGGGTCTTTTCCAATGAGTCAACTCTTCACATCAGGTGGCCAAAGTAATGGAGTTTCAGCTTCAGCATCAGTCCTTCCAATGAACACCCAGGACTGATCTCCTTTAGAATGGACTGTTTGGATCTCCTTGCAGTCCAATGGACTCTCAGAGTCTTCTCCAACACCACAGTTCAAAAGCATCAATTCTTTGCTGCTTAGCTTTCTTCACGATCCAACTTTCACATCCATACATGACCACTGGAAAAACCATAGCCTTGACTAAACGGACCTTTGTTGACAAGTAATGTCTCTGCTTTTGAATATGCTATCTAGGTTGGGCATAACTTTTCTTCCAAGGAATAGGCATATTTTAATTTCATGGCTGCAATCACCATCTGCAGTGATTTTGCTGCCCCCAAAGATAAAGTCAGCCACTGTTCCCAATGTTTCTCCATCTATTTCCCATGAAGTGATGGGACCAGATGCCATGATCTTCGTTTTCTGAATGTTGAGCTTTAAGCCAACTTTTTCATTCTCCTCCAACTTTTTCATTCTCCTCCAACTTTTTCATTCTCCTCTTTCACTTTTATCAAGAGGCTTTTTAGTTCCTCTTCACTTTCTGCAATAAGGGTGGTGTCATCTGCATATCTGAGATTATTGATATTTCTCCTGGCAGTCTTGATTCCAGCTTGTGCTTCTTCCAGCCCAGCATTTCTCATGATGCACTCTGCATAGAAGTTAATAAGCAGGGTAACAATATACAGCTTTGATGCCCTCCTTTTCCTATTTGGAACCAGTCTGTTGTTCCATGTCCAGTTCTAACTGTTGCTTCCTGACCTGCATATAGGTTTCTCAAGAGACAGGTCAGGTGGTCTGGTATTCCCATCTTTCTCAGAATTTTCCACAGTTTACTGTGATCCACACAGTCAAAGGCTTTGGCATAGGCAATAAAGCAGAAATATATGTTTTTCTGGAACTCTCTTGCTTTTTCCATGATCCAGCAGATGTTGACAATTTGATCTCTGGTTCCTCTGCCTTTTCTAAAACCAGCTTAAACATCTGGAAGTTCATGTTTCATGTATTGCTGAAGCCTGGCCTGGAGAATTTTGAGCTTTACTTTGCTAGCGTGTGAGATGAGTGCAATTGTGTGGTAGTTTGAGGATTCTTTGGAAAGGCAATTCCAAATAATTGGGATTGGAATGACAACTGACTTTTTCCAGTCCTATGACCACTGCTGAGTTTTCCAAATTTTTTGGCATATTGAGTGCATCACTTTCACAGATCATTTTTCAGGATTTTAAAGAGCTCAACTGGAATTCCATCACCTCCACTAGCTTTGTTTGTAGTGATGTTTTCTAAGGCCCACTTGACTTCACATTCCAGGATGTCTGGCTCTACTATACTTAAAATAGATAATCAACAGAGGCCTACTGTATAGAGCAGAGAACTCCACTCAGTAATCTGTAATAACCTAAACAGGAAAATAATTTGAAAAAGAATAGATACATGTATTTGTATAACTTAGTCACTTTGCTGTACACCTGAAGTTAACACAACATTGTAAATCAACTATGTGCTGTGTTTAGTCACTCAGTCACGTATGACTCTTTGCAACCCCATGGACTGTAGGCCACCAGGCTCCTCCGTCCATTGAATTCTCCAGGCAAGAATACTGAAGTTGGTTGCCATGCCCTGCTCCAGGCGATCTTCATTCAGAGATTGAACCCAGATCTCCCACACTGCAGGTGGATTCTTTCCTGTCTGAGCCACCATGGAAAACCCAACTATAGTACAATATAAAATAATTTTAAAAACAACAGCAACAACAAAAGAATAACATTTGAATCAACCGAAGATCCTGTTACAAAGCAGACTCTTATCTGCAGTAGATCTGAGGTAAGACCTGGACTCTGCATTTCTAGTGAACTGTCAGATAATGATGGTAAAGTTGCCAAACCCTTGGCTAAATATTGAGCAGAAAGGTCCTCAACACTGCCAGAGTCATTAAACAAAAGATCATTATAGCAACTGGAATTTTAATAAAATGAACCATAAAGTCAATTGGATTTGATTTTATACTTTGAAAGCTGACACCTAAAATATGCTTCAATGCATTTTCATTAGTATTGCTATCAAGCAGAAATTTCAGTGTTTTGTGCAGAAAGCTTCAACTGTAGCTTAGGAAGAAAACATGGTAAGATTACAAATCTTGCCTGCTATAGTGCTTCCTTATATATTCATTTTCTTGAAATACTATTTGTCAGGTACCCAGAGGGTTCCACTGCACCACCAGGTACTATGTAAAAGAGAATTTAAGAGAACCACTTATCTCTCCTTCGAGATCTAGCTTACTAGCCCCCACCTAAGATATTTGGTTGTAAAACCCAAATATATTTTTATATAACCTAAAGGTCATTTTGAACAAACTTAAGGTCTTATTAGGGACTAAGAAACTCTTTCAAATTTTTCTGAGTGCTTTGTGAAACCTCATTTTCAACTTGATCTTTTCCCAAATCCCTGCTAGTGAAGTCACTGAAGACCAAAATTTTGCATCAGAAGATGGAACTTCTCTTCTGTGTGTGAGAATGTTAAAGCAATTTTTTTAAAGGTATGGTTTATTTCATTTACAGCAGGTATTGTGCACCCAGACCAGAAACAAAAAGTCAATGCAGCTGTGGTTTAGGAAAATTAACAGTCTCTCCCACAAACTCATCATTTTGACAGAAGTCTCCAGTATGAACTTGGTCACAATATATTATAAAATGTTTTAAAAATTGAAAACAAATATGACTTCTTATGCAGATTCTACTTGGGGTCTCAGAAGGAAACACCAGAAAATTTCATATATATATATATGCTGCTACTGCTGCTAAGTCACTTCAGTTGTGTCCAACTCTGTGTGACCCCATAGACGGCAGCCCACCAGGCTTCCCCGTCCCTGGGATTCTCCAGGCAAGAACATTAGAGTGGGTTGCCATTTCCTTCTCCTATGCATGAAAGTGAAAAGTGAAAGGGAAACACTCAGTCATGTCAGACTCTTCGTAACCCCATGGACTGCACCCTACCAGGCTTCTGCGTCCATGGGATTTTCCAGGCAAGAGTACTGGAGTGGGGTGCCATTGCCTTCTCCATATATATATACATACACACACATATATATGTATATATAGTATATTATATACATTGAAAATTGATACATTAAACATTCATAAATATTCATATATATATATGTAGGAGGCAGTGATATATAAGCTGGGAAAGTACCATCTAATAAGATATTTTACGGGTAAATACTTCTAGAGGGAATGTATAATCTCTGCTGAACCTTACAGGTTCAAAAGAACTGGGCATATATGGAGAAATAAGCAGTTTGCTGCAGCTGGAGAAAACTGCATATGGATGGAGAACGGGAAGCAGGAGATGCTGAACAGAGAATTTTCTAACAGAATTTTGAATAGTTATAGAGAATCTTGTGTGCCTTGTCTATTGTGGTGCTGAGGATTTATCTTACAGCCGAAGAAGAATCATTAAACAAGTCCTTATAAACACTGTTTTCTAGAAAGCTAATGTTACTAGAGGTATAGAGGATGGACTAGTTGGAGAAAGTCTTCAGGTCAGCTATCCTCTAGGAGCTTATTGATCTGAGAAAAGAAAGATGCTGAAAGCCCAAACCAATCTGTTAGCAGTGAGAATACAGAGGAAGCAAAGAGCATGTATATGTGTGTGAATGTATAGTTGTGTGGATGGATGGATATATATATATATGCATATTGAGTAATTGGATGTGTGGTACCTCAAAGAATTACCTACAAATACTAAAACTTATGAATGGTGATGTTCTCCTAATGTAAGATACTGATGAAAATTTTTAATATACATATGAATAAATAAGAAAATCTCTACTGACATGATATAATTTTGAGTGTGTCTTGTCAGAAAATTAATATGCTTTTTCATTAGGATTTTGGGAGAGATTTGTTAGAAACATGGCCTTGTCTTCCATATTTTTATGAATCTTCTAAGAATGAAGAGTGGCAGAATACACCAACCCAAATACATAACTTTGGCATCAGGATTACTTTTAAAGACATTAAAAGAAAATAGCGGATGCAAGAAGGGTATCTTAACTTCCTCTTTTCTTCCAGAAAATAGGAGATTAACACTCCAGTATGAAAGATGTCCTCTCTGTACCAGGAGAAAAGAAACTTTCTTTGATGGGAAGTCAAAGCCAAGAGTTCTCTGTATGAACAGAGCTTTTCAATTCTTATTTTTCTTTAGCCTCTGAATATAGTTTAATTTTCCACAATTGTTTCTCCTTATTCAACCTAATATAATAGCATGTAGGTTTTGCCATTCTTTTGGGGTTTCACCCCATTTGAGGGCTCTTATGTAAAACATATAAACTTGTATGCTTTTCTTCTATTAATTTGTCTTATCTAAGTTTAATTCTCAGGCAAAACCAAAACACCCTAAAAAAGTAAAGAAAATGCCAGCAAAATTTGAGAACTCTATTTTATATAGAGTAAAAAGCACTATTAGAATATATGTTACCAGAGGATACTGTAATTTCAGATGCGTCTTCCTACCTCTCTTACTTTGAATATTAGGTAAATAAAATCAATATCAGGGTGTAATTTGTCTATAGGTTATGTTGGTTTAATAGTGACATATTTGTACAGAAAGGTGATCACAATAGTTTATGGATATCACTATTCCTGGGGAATGCTTCAATCACTCAAGGGTAACGGTAAGTGTGAGTAGAGGTTTAGCAAGGAATCAGGGGAAAAAGGATAAACCAAGTGCATGCTCTGTACCTCCACAGGCTTTCTGTAGGGTTCCAAAACTGATGAATGCAATGTCTTATAGTGTGAACATACCCTGTGACTCCATATCCAGTAAACACAAGTTGCTGTTGTGTTTACTTGTTTGGCTTTTCTGTCGTCAGTCTGATGGAAATGCTGATTGAAAAAGAAGACTGGTAAACTATGTTTTTCCCTCTGTAATAAATCTAGGGTATATTTGGGCCACAAAATTGTCTCATGCCATCATGTGGATACAGTTACTGGGCTTTCAAATTCTGTCTATTGCTCATTTTTTAAAGGTTTTTGAATAGGGAATATCTGCCAAATTCTAATGCAATAGTTACATTCTCTCTCTCAAATAACCACTGATATATTCTTTTTTAAAATGTATAGAAGATCATGGTTTTTAAGTCTAAGATGATGAATTTATCCAAACTCCTGCTATCAGGGGAAGATTTAAAGACAATAGTTCATATTAGAAACTGCCATAGGAATTTTACAGATGATATTAAGAAAAGACATTGTTGAAAAAGAGAGTTGGGAAATGTAAAAGTATTCCCCAGAAGGACTTCCTACTGAAGAGTGAAGTTTAAAATTTTTTTGCAGAAATTTCTTTCTGTGAATCTGACTGTGAGATTTTTTAGCTCATTGCTTCTTTATAAACACAAAGCAACTTGGATTTACCTCATTTTCTCATACAACAGGGATACTGCTAGTCCATTTTCCAGCCCCATATGCAAAATAATGGCTCATCTTGCATGCCTCAAAAGCTTTTGAATTTAAATTAGGTCATGAAGTTGGTGGGGAGGAAAAAAATGCCAACATTTTTCAATGTTTATAACCTGAGGTTTCAAATTACTTGAACAAAGTCACAAACTTCTCTAAAATTAAAAGTAGGCAGAGCCCCCCAAATCATATTTTTACCTATACATTTCAAATACAAAATTATATAAGAAGTAGTTATTTTTGCAATTTCAACTTTTGTAATTCTTCTAGTGTTTACATGAGTGATTTTGCAGAGGATAACCTTGTGACCTCTGGGGTTCTATACCCAATTTTGGGGGCCCTTAACCTTGAGTATTGGCTTCTATTAAATGGATGAGTCTAATAAAGTGAATTGTTATAGTCAAATTTTGCTTACCTAGCAAAGTTAAAGGAAATAGCATTATCTGTAAATTAGATAATTTTAATATATAATCCCTTAATTGCCATCTTTATTATCCTAAACAGCAAGAATGAGAATCTTAAGTTATTGATTACATTAATGAACATTTGACATTCTATTTCCTGAATTGTGATTCTCTTGGCTTGGGGCATAGTTCATTCTCTCCTTTTGTGTGTGTGTGTTCTCTGGTTCTTTCTCACTCTCCTCTCCGTTTTTGATGTTTTATTTAGTAAAAACTATAAACACAGTATTAGGAATAATTCACTTGACAATCACACATATATCTATCAACTGCTATGTGTTCCTACTCTGTTTTTAAAAATACCATTTAATTCAGTATAATCCTTAAAACAATTCTAGAAAGCAGGGATCATTTTCATTGTCATTTTACAAATGCAGAAAGTAAGAAATTAATTAAAAGTCAATAGGTAGTGAGAGATTAGGAATGCAAATCAAGTACATCAGCTTTCACAGTCATTGCTATTTCCATTATGCAATATAACTTTTAAAATAAACTGATAACTTGGATTTATCTCATATAAACATATAAACAAGGTCATGAGCTATGTTTTAGACAGTTTCTAAGGAAATAATTCTGTCATTATTTAATATAAACCAGTAATTCAACTAATTTGTTAACCATTGTTTGTTGATTTATTCTATGAGTTCAAAGTTTTGTTGTCCAAGACAATCTAACCCAAACTTGTAACCATTACCAAGTATTACTTGATCTGAATTTAAGTAATGATTTATGATTCTTAAGCCTTTGATACTAGCTTAATATTACTCTGCATTTTGTTTGAAGTGCCTCCCTTAATATTCACAACAATCCAGTATTAATACCCTAATATTCCAAATTAGAAAGGCAGGTTCATACAAGTATATAACTTCCTAAATTCTGCTACTCCTAAGTGGTTCACCTATGGCTTGAACTGGGACTTAATTTATTCTAGTGTTCAAACTATTACATTCAGGACTTTACATGTGTGATAAAGCTTAGAAAAATTAGTGAAATTGATAAGGACAGGGAAAAGGGACAGGGTAGGTAATTAAGTATCAATAGTTAACCTCATTCAGTTCACTTCAGTTCAGTTGCTCAGTCGTGTCTGACTCTGCGACTCCATGAATCGCAGCACACTAGGCTTCCCTGTCCATCACCAACTCCTGGAGTTCACCCAAACTCGTCCATCGAGTCGGTGATGCCATCCAGCCATCTCATCCTCTGTTGTCCCCTTCTCCTCCTGCCCCCAATCCCTCCCAGCATCAGGGTCTTTTCCAATGAGTCAACTCTTCGCATGAGGTGGCCGAAGTCAGCCTCAACATCAGTCCTTCCAATGAACAGCCAGGACTTGTCTCCTTTAGGATGGACTGTTTGGATCTCCTTGCAGTCCAAGGGACTCTCAAGAGTTTTCTCCAACACCACAGTTCAAAAGCATCAATTCTTCGGCACTCAGCTTTCTTCACAGTCCAACTCTCACATCCATATATGACCACTGGAAAAACCATAGCCTTGACTAGATGGACTTTTGTTGACAAAGTAACATCTCTGCTTTTTAATATGCTGTCTATGAGGAAGATGATCTCCCCTCTCCAATTTTCCTTTGATTATAAAACTGTAGCCCACTAAGTTCTTGGGGTGGTATCCTTGCCTGCCTCTTTGTAAGCCTCACAAGCATCCTACCCTAATAGATCACTTCTTATCTATCATTTTGCCTCTTGTATTATTTCCGCACTGAGAAATAAAGAACCACAGCTCCTTGGAGCCACTGCTACTTGTCACTCAAGACACATTTCCACAGTTTCAACTGGCTCATTACTGACTTCAGATTTTATTCTACATACCTAATATGAAATAATAGGGCATTGCTTTTATCTCTCCCAAACTGGAGCTGTACTCATGTGCAACTTTTGCTTTCTTCTAGTTGCTTTATTTGTCTCAAGGTTTCAGTTCAGTTCAGCTTAGTCACTCAGTCATGTCCAACTCTTTGCAACCCCATGAAATGTAGCATGCCAAGTCTCCCTGTCCATCACCATCATCTGGCATTTACCCAAATTTATGTCCATTGAGTTGGTGATGCCATCTAACCATCTAATCCTCTGTCGTCCCCTTCTCCTCCTGCCTTCAATCTTTCCCAGCATCAAGGACTTTTCAAATGAGTCAGCTCTTCACATCAGGTGGCAAAATATTGGAGTTTCAGCTTCAACATCAGTCCTTCCAATGAACACCCAGGACTAATCTCCTTTAAGATGGACTAGTTGGATCTCCTTGCAATCTAAGGAATTCTCAAGAGTCTTCTCCAGCACCACAGTTCAAAAGCATCAATTCTTTGGCGCTCAGCTTTCTTCACAGTCCAACTCTCACATCCATGCATAACCACTGGAATAACCATAGCCTTGACTAGATGGACATTTGTTGGCAAAGTAATCTCTGCTTTTGAATAAGGTGTCTAGGTTGGTCATAACTTTCCTTCCAAGGAGTAGGCGTCTTTTAATTTCATGGCTGCAATCACCATCTGCAGTGATTTGGGAGCCCAAAAATATAAAGTCAGCCACTATTTCCACTGTTTCCCCATCTATTTGCCATGAAGTGATGGGACTGAATGCCATGATCTTCGTTTTCTGAATGTTGAGCTTTAAGCCAACTGTTTCACTCTCCTCTTTCACTTTCATAAAGAGGCTCTTTAGTTCTTCTTTTTCTGCCATAAGAGTGGTGTCATCTGCATATCAGAGGTTATTGATATTTCTCCTGGCAATCTTGATTCCAGCTTGTGCTTCATCCAGCCTAGCGTTGCTCATGATATACTCTGCATATAAGTTAAATAAGCAGGGTGATAGTATATAGCCTTGATGTACTCCTTTTCCTATTTGGAACAGGCTGTTGTTCCATGTCCTGTCCTAAATGTTGTTTCCTGACCTGCATTCAGGTTTCTCAAGAGGCAGGTCAGGTGGTCTGGTATTCCTATCTGTTTCAGAATTTTCCAGTTTGTTGTCATTCACACAGTTAAAGGCTTTGGCATAGTCAATAAAGCAGATATGGATGTTTTTTCTGGAACTCTCTTGCTTTTTCAGTAATCCAGCAGATGTTGGCAATTTGATTTCTGGTTCCTCTGCCTTTTCTAAAATCAGCTTGAACATTTGGCATTCACAGTTCACATATTGCTGAAGCGTGACTTGGAGAATTTTGAGCATTACTTTACCAAGGTGTGAGATGAGTGCAATTGTGTGGTAGTTTGAGCTTTCTTTGTCATTGCCTTTCTTTGGGAGTGAAATGAAAACTGCCCTTTTCCAGTTCTATGGCCACTGCTGAGTTTTCCAAATTTGCTGGCATATTTAGTGCAGCACTTTCACAGCATCATCTTTCAGGATTTGAAATAGCTCAACTGGAATTCCATCACCTCCACTAGCTTTGTTTGTAGTGATACTTCCTAAGGTCCACTTGACTTTGCATTTCAGGATGTCTGACTCTAGGTGAGTGATCACACCATCGTGATTATCTGGGTCATGAAGCTCTTTTTTGTATATTTCTTCTGTGTATTCTTGTCACCTCTTCTTAATATCTTTTGCTTCTGTGAGGTCCATACAATTTCTGTCCTTTATTGAGCCCATCTTTGCGTGAAATGTTCCCTTGGTATCTCTAATTTTCTTGAAGAGCTCTATAGTCTTTCCCATTCTATTGTTTTCCTCTATTTCTTTGCATTGATTGCTAAGGAGGGCTTTCTTGTCTCTCCTGCTATTCTTTGGAACTCTGCATTCAAATGGGTATATCTTTCCTTTTTTCCTTTGCCTTTGACTTCTCTTCTATTCACAGCTATTTGTAAGGCTTCCTCAGATGGCCATTTTACTTTTTTGCATTTCTTTTTCTTAGGGTTGGTCTCAATCCCTGTCTCCTGTACAATGTCACGAACCTCAATCCATAGTTCATCAGGCACTCTATCAGCTCTGGTCCCTTAAATCTATTTCTCACTTTCACTGTATAATCATAAGGGATTTGGTTTAGGTCATACCTGCATGGTCTAGTGGCTTCCCATAACAACAAAAGGAATATGTTAAAAACTGAAGATGACAGAGTAATGCCTCAAAACCAAATATACTGGCTTCAACCCTCGTGCTGAAAATCTTGCACTTTTTTCTTATACTCAGGACACTGCTTGATATCTAGGGACTCAAGATTACAATATGCTCCTTCCTACCTTAGGCAATTTCTTACCTGGACAACTACAGATTCCCATCTCATTCTTCAAACCTGTAGTATTTTGTTGTTATTTGTTGCTGTTTAGTCACTAAGTCGTGTTCAACTCTATTGGGTGCCTGCAAAATTGAAGAAAGTGGGGGAAACCACTAGACCATGCGGGTATGACCTGAATAGAAGAGAAGTGAAAGGCAAAGGAGAAAAGGAAAGATATACCCATTTGAATGCAAAGTTCCAAAGAATAGCAGGAGAGGCAAGAAAGCCCTCCTAAACCATGCAAGTTCATCTGGACTTGCTCTTCATCCCCTTCTCTGTTGCTTTCACAAGGGGATAATCAGTGAGGTGAACACTCAATGGGTGTCTGAAAGCTACCTTTCACTGATTTTTGTGAGTTGATAGCTATTTCTTGGTGATAGCTATTTCTACTTTTACCTTTTTTTGAATATAAAGTATAAGTATCCTTCATGGGCACCAGTGCATAGTAGACATTTGACAAAGATTTCTACAGGTTTAGGAATGCCTTTGGAGCAGGGGTGAGAGATCATATATCTTCATCTCTCTATCTAGTGCCATGTTTAGACATGGGGAGTTGCAATAAATATAGATCTTATTAATCAATAAAATATTTTAAAACTTTTGACAGTTTCTTTTCTATGTTACCATTCTTTATCAACACATGTTATACTTATTATGAATCTAAATCATTTTATTCTTACCCGAGAGTATTCATATTACTAAGGGACATTCAAATCATTAGTAAAGATCTATAAGTTTTCCTTCTTCTTCTTCTTCTTTTTTTTTTCTTTTTTTTGGACTTCCCTTGTGGCTCAGAGGTTAAAGTGTCTGCCTGGAATGCAGGAGACCAGGGTTTGATTCCTGGGTCGGGAAGATCCCCTGGAGAAGGAAATGGCAACCCACTACAGTACTCTCGCCTGGAGAATCCCATGGAGGGAGGAGTCTGGTGGGCTACAGTCCATGGGGTCGCAAAGAGTTAGACACGACTGAGCGACTTCACTTCACTTTCCTTCTTTTATCTACACTAAGAAACATTAAAATGGATATTGTATTAAATTTTTATTCTAAGAACAACTGAGAAAAAAATGAAGTTTTCTTCTAAATTAAAAAACATATTAAGCTATTGAGAGCTGTATCTAAAATGGGGAGAAATGGTTTACCTTTAAATTGGAATATTTGTGCAGAAGCAAAATTTTACACTGCTCTGCATTTTCCCTAATAATGATTCCACTTATATCTGTGAAGACTATTTTCAAGATGAAGATATGGTGACTGAACTGACAAGAATTAGGTGACACACTCCAAATGCAAAGAAATGAATGGGGTTCTGGAAAAGGAGTAAGGAGACTTCTGTTCTCAGTTCTACTACTGATTCAGTTCAGTTCAGTCACTTAGTCGTGTCTAACTCTTTGTGACCCCAAGGACTGCAGCACACCAGGATTCCCTGTCCATCACCAACTCTGGAGTCTACTCAAACTCATATCCATCAAGTTGATGATGCCATCCAACCATCTCATCCTCTGTTATCCCCTTCTCTTCCTGCCTTCAATCTTTCCCAGCATCAGGGTCTTTTCAAATGAGTCAGTTCTTCACAACAGATGGCCAAAGTATTGGAGTTTCAGCTTCAGCATCAGTCTTTCCAATGAATATTCAGGACTGATTTCCTTTAGGATGGACTGGTTGGATCTCCTTGCATTCCAAGGGACTCTCAAGAGTCTTTTCCAACACCACAGTTAAAAAGCATAAATTTTTTGGTGCTCAGCTTCATTCACAGTCCAACTCTCATATCCACATATGACTACTGGAAAAACCATAGCATTGACTAGATTGACCTTTGTTGGCAAAGTAATGTCTTTGCTTTCTAATAAGCTGTCTAGGTTGGTCATAGCTTTTCTTTCAAGGAGCAAGTGTCTTTTAATTTTAAGGCTGCAGTCACCAACTGCAGTGACTTTGGAACCCAAAAATATAAAGTCTGTCATTATTTTCATTGTTTCCTCATCTGTTTGCCGTGAAGTGATGGGACCAGATTTCATGATCTTAGTTTCCTAAATGTTGTTTTAAGCCAAATTTTTCACTTTCCTCTTTCGCTGTCATCAAGAGGCTCTTTAGTTCTTTGCTTTCTGCCAAAGGATGGGGTTATCTGCATATCTGAGGTTATTGGTATTTCTCTCAGCAATCTTGATTCCAGCTTGTGATTCATCCACCTGGGCATTTAATATGATGTGCTCTGCATATAGAGACATTACTTTGCCAACAAAGGTCCATCTAGTCAAGGCTATGGTTTTTCCAGTAGTCATGTATGGATGTGAGAATTGGACTATGAAGAAGGCTGAGCACTGAAGAATTGATGCTTTTCAACTGTGTTGTTGGAGAAGACTCTTGAGAGTCCCTTGGACTGCAAGGAGATCCAACCACTCCATTCTAAAGGAGATCTGTCCTGGGTGTTCTTTGGAAGGAATGATGCTAAAGCTGAAACTCCAGTACTTTGGCCACTTCATGCGAAGAGTTGACTCATTGGAAAAGACCCTGACGCTTGGAGGGATTGGGGCAGGAGAAGAAGGGGACGACAGAGGATGAGATGGCTGGATGGCATTACCGACTCAATGGACGTGAGTCTGAGTGAACTCCGGGAGTTGGTGATGGACAGGGAGGCCTGGCGTGCTCCAATTCATGGGGTCACCAAGAGTCAGACACGACTGAGAGACTGAACTGACTGACTGACTGACTCTGCATATAAGTTAAAAAAGCAGGGTGACAAAATACAGCCTTGACATACTCCTTTTCCTATTTGGAACAAGTTTGTTGTCTAGTTGTAACTGTTGTTTCCTGACCCATATACAGTTTCTCAAGAGGCAGGTCAGGTGGTCTAGTGCTTCAATCTGGTTCAGAAATTTCCAGTTTGTTTGTGACCCACAGAGTCATGGGCTTTGCCATAATAAATAAAGCAGAAGTAGATGTTTTTCTGGAACTCTATTGTTTTTTCAAACATCCAAAAGATATTGGCAATTGATCTTTGGTTCCTTTGCCTTTTAAATCCAGCTTGAACATCTGAAGTTCACGGTTCACGTACTGTTGAAGCTTGGTTTGGAAAATTTTGTGGCAGTGCATGCAGGGGACCTTTTGAAGAAGGTTGCATTATTCACCTTAGTTTGGTCTAAGGTCAAGCAACAGGGAGGGAACACAGTCTTACCTATCAACAGAAGATTGGATTAAAGATTTACAGAGCATGGCCCTGTCCATCAGAACAAGACCCAGGATCCCCCACAGTCAGTCTCTCCCATCAGGAAGTTTCAATAAGCCTCTTATCCTTATCTGTTAGAGGGCAGTTCGGTTCAGTTCAGTCCCTCAGTCCTGTCCAACTCTTTGCAACAGGATAAATCACAGCACACAAGGCCTCCCTGTCCACCAACTCCCGGAGTTTACACAAACTCATAGCCATCCTGTCCATGATGCCATCCAGCCATCTCATCCTCTGTCATCCCCTTCTCCTCCGGCCCTCAAACCGTCCCAGCATCAGGGGTTTTTCCAGTGAGTTCACTCTTCACATGAGGTGACCAAAGTATTGGAATTTCAACTTCAGCATCAGTCCTTCCAATGAACACCCAAGTTTGATGTCCTTTAGGATGGACTGGTCGGATCTCCTTGCAGTCCAAGGGACTCTCAAGAGTCTTCTCCAACACTGCAGTTCAAAAGCATCAATTCTTCGGTCCACAGCTTTCTTTACAGTCCAACTCTCACATCCATACGTGACCACTGGAAAAACCATAGCCTTGACTAGACAGACCTTTGTTGGTAAAGTAATATCTCCGCTTTTTAATATGCTATCTACCTTGGTCATAACTTTCTTTCCAAGGAGTAAGTGTCTTTTAATTTCATGGCTGCAATCACCATCTGCAGTGATTTGTGAGCCCAAAAATATAAAGCCCGCCACTGTTTCCACTGTATCCCCATCTATTTCCCATGAAGTGATGGGAACAGATGCCATTACCTTAGTTTTCTGAATGTTGAGCCTTAAGCCAACTTTTTCAGTCTCCTCTTTCACTTTCCTCAAGAGCCTTTTTAGTTCCTCTTCCCTAAGGGTGGTGTCATCTGCATATCTGAGGTGATTGATATTTCTCCCGGCAATCTTGATTCCAGCTTGGGCTTTTCTAGCCCAGCATTTCTCATGAGGTACTCTGAATATGTTAAATAAGCAGGGTGACAATATACAGCCTTGACGTACTCCTTTTCCTATTTGGAACTAGTCTATTACTCCATGTCCAGTCCTAACTGTTGCTTCCTGATCTGCATACAGGTTTCTCAAGAGGCAAGTCAGGTGGTCTGGTATTCCCATCTCTTTCAGAATTTTCCACAGTTTATTGTCATCCGCACAGTCAAAGGCTTTGGAATAGTCAATAAAGCAGAAATAGATGTTTTTCTGGAACTCTCTTGCTTTTTCAATGATGTTGGCAATTTGATTTCTGGTTCCTCTGCCTTTTCTAAAACCAGCTTGAACATCTGGAAGTTCACGGTTCATATATTGCTGAAGCCTGGCTTGGAGAATTTTGAGCTTTACTTTTTTACTAATGTGTGAGATGAGTGCAATTGTGCAGTAGTTTGAGCATTCTTTGGCATTGCCTTTCTTTGGGATTGGAATGAAAACTGACCTTTTTCAGACCCGTGGCCATGGCTGAGTTTTCCAAATTTGCTAGCATATTGAGTGCAGCACTTTCACAGCATCATCTTTCAGAATTTGAAATAGCTCAACTGGAATTCCATCATCTCCACTAGCTTTGTTCATAGTGATACTTTCTGAGGCCCACTTGACTTCACATTCCAGGATGTCTGGCTCTAGGTGAGTGATCACACCATCGTGAGTATCTGGCTTGTGAAGCTCTTTTTTTGTATATTTATGCTGTGTATTCTTGCCACCTCTTCTTAATATCTTTTGCTTCTGTTAGGTCCATCCCATTTCTGTCCTTTATCAAGCCCATTTTTGCATGAAATGTTCCCTTGGTGTCTCTAATTTTCTTGAGGAGATCTCTCATCTTTCCCATTCTGTTGTTTTCCTCTATTTCTTTGCATTGATCACTGAGGAAGGCTTTCTTATATCTCCTTGCTATTCTTTGGATCTCTGCATTCAGATGCTTTTATCTTTCCTTTTCTCCTTTGCTTTTCACTCCTCTTGTTTTCACAGCTATTTGTAAGACCTCCTCAGACAGCCATTTTGCTTTTTTGCATTTCTTTTCCATGGGGATGGTCTTGATTCCTGTCTCCTGTACAATGTCCAAGAAGAGCTGTCCCACTTCTGAGGTCAGGAGCAGCGGCTGAGAGGACCTACCCCACATTTGAGGCCAGGGGCGGCGATTGAGAGGAGCAACCCCATGTCCAAGGAGCAGTGGCTGTGAGGAAACAGGAGGGCTGAAATGAGCTACTCCACATTCAAGGTCAGAGGGGTGACCTCGTCCAAGGTAAGGAGCAGAGGCTGCGTTTTCTTGGAGCCCTGTGAAGAGATACCCCACGTCCAAGGTAAGAGAAACCCAAGTAAGGTGGTATGTGTTGCGAGAGGGCATCAGAGACCAGACACACTGAAACCATAATCACAGAGAACTAGCCAATCTGATCGCATGGACCACAGCCTTGTCTAACTCAATGAAATTAAGCCATGCTGTGTGGGGCCACCCAAGATGAACGGGTCATGGTGGAGAGATCTGACAGAATGTGGTCCACTGGAGAAGGGAATGGTAAACCACTTCAGTATTCTTGCCTTGAGAACCCCATGAACAGTTTGAAAAGGCAAAATTATAGAATACTTAAAGACAAAATTCCCAGGTTGGTAAGTGCCCATATGTTACTGGAGATCAGTGGAGAAACAACTCCAGAAAGAATGTAGGGATGGAGCCAAAGCAAAAGCAATACCCAGTTGTGGATGTGACTGGTGATAGAAGCAAGATCCAATGTTGTAAAGAGCAATATTGCATAGGAACCTGGAATGTTAGGTCCATGAATCAAGGCAAATTGGAAGTGGTCAAATAAGAGATGGCAAGAGTGAACATCAACATTCTAGGAATCAACAAACTAAAATGGACTGGAATGGTGAATTTAACTCAGATAACCATTATATCTACTACTGTGGGCAGGAAATCCTTAGAAAAAATGAAGTAGCCATCATGGTCAATAAAATAATCCAAAATGCAGTACTTGGATGCAGTCTCAAAAATGACAGAATGATCTCTGTTCGTTTCCAAGGCAAACCACTCAATATCACATTAATCCAAGCCTATGCCCCAATCCAGTAATGCTGAAGCAGCTGAAGTTGAATGGTTCTATGAAGACCTACAAGACCTTTTAGAACTAAAACCCCCAAAAGATAGCCTTTTCATTATAGGGGACTGGAATGCAGAAGTAGAAAGTCAAAAAACACTTAGAATAACAGGCAAATTTGGCCTTGGAGTATAGAATGAAGCAGGGCAAAGTTTAATAGAGTTTTTCCAAGAGAACGCACTGGTCCCAGCAAACACCCTCTTCCAACAACGCAAGAGAAGTCTCTACACATGGACATCACCAGATGATCAACACCAAAATCAGACTGATTATATTCTTTGGAGCTAAAGATAGAGCAGCGCTATACAGTCAGCAAAAACAAGACCGGAAGCTGACTGTGGCTCAGATCATGAACACCTTATTGCCAAATTCAGATTTAAATTGAAGAAAGTAGGGAGACCCACTAGACCATTCAGGTATGACCTAAATCAAATCCCTTATGATTACACAGTGGAAGTGAGAAATAGATTTAAGGGACTAGATCTGATAGACAGAGTGCATGATGAACTATGGACTGAGGTCTGTGACATTGTACAGGAGACAGGGATTTTTTCCATCCCCATGGAAAAGAAATGCAAAAAAACCAAAATGGCTGTCTGAGGAGGCTTTACAAATAGCTGTTAGAGGGCAGGCAGAATGAAAACCACAATCACAGAAAACTAATCAAACTGATCACATGGATCACATTGTCTAACTCAATGAAACTGAGAGCCAGGCCATATAGGGCCACCCAGACAGATCATCAGGGGAGTTCTGACAAAACGTGGTCTGATGGAGAAAAGAATGGCAAATCACTTCAGTGTTCTTACTTTGAGAACCCCATGAAGAGTATGAAAAGGCAAAAAGATATGACACTGAATGATGAACTCCCCAGGTCAGTAGGTGCCCAATATGCTACTGGAGAAGAGTGGAGAAATAACTCCAGATAGAATGAAGAGACAGAGCCAAAGCAAAAACAACATCCAGTTGTATATGGGACTGGTGATGGAAGTAAAGTCCAATGATGTAAAGTGCAATATTACATAGGAACCTGGAATATTAGGCCCATGAATCAAGGTAAATTGAAAGTGGTCAAACAAGAGATGGCAAGAGTAAACATCAACATTTTAGGAATCAGCTAACTAAAATGGATGGTAATGCACAAATTTAACTCAGATAACCATTACATGTATGACTCTGGGCAAAAATCACTCAGAAGAAATGGAGTAGCCTTCAGAGTCAACAAAAGAGTCCAAAATGCAGTACTTGGATGCAACCTCAAAAACGACAGAATTCAATTTTGGAGTTAATACAAATCTATGCCCCAACCAGCAGTGCTGAAGAAGCTGAAGTTGAATGATTCTGTGATGGCCTAAAAGGCCTTCTAGAACTAACATCCTAAGAGTTATCCTTTTCATCAGTTCAGTTCAGTCAATCAGTCGTATCTAACTCTTCGCAGCCCCATGATCTGCAGCACAACAGGCCTCCCTGTCCATCACCAACTCCTGGAGTTGACTCAAACATATGTCCATTGAGTCTGTGATGCCATCCAACCATCTCATCCCCTGTCATCCCCTTCTCCTGCCTTCAATCTTTTCCAGCATCAGGGTCTTTTACAGTGAGTCAGTTCTTTGCATCAGGTGGCCAAAGTATTAGAGTTTCAGCTTCAGTTTCAGTCTTTCCAATGAATATTCAGGACTGATTTCCTTTAGGATGGACTGGTTTGGTCTCCTTGCTGTCCAAGGTACTCTAAAGAGTCTTCTCCAACACCACATTTCAAAAGCATCAATTTTTCGGTGCTCAGCTTTCCTTATAATCAAACTCTCATATCCATAAATGACTACTGGAAGAACCATAGCTTTTACTAGACTGACCTTTGTTGACAAAGCAATGGCTCTGCTTTTTAATATGCTATCTAGGTTGTTCATAGTTTTTCTTCCAAGGAGTAAACGTCTTTTAATTTCATGGCTGCAGTCACCATCTGCAGTGATTTTGGAGCCCCCTTCCCCCAAAATAAATTCTGTTACCGTTTCCATATTTTCTTCTTCTTTTTGTCATGAAGGGATGGGACCAGATGACATGATCTTCGTTTTCTGAATGTTGAGCCTTAAGTCAACTTTTTCTCTTCTTTCACTTTCATCAAGAGCCTCTTTAGTTCTTCTTCACTTTCTGTCATAAGGGTGGTGTCATCTGCATATCTGAGGTTATTGATGTTTCTCCTAGCAATCTTGATTCCAGCTTGTGCTTCATCCGGCCCGGCATTTCTCATGATGTACTCTGCATATAAGTGAAATAAGCAGGGTGAAAATATACAGCCTTGCCATACTCCTTTCCCAATTTGGAACCAGTCTGTTGTTCCATGTCCAGTTCTAACTTCTGCTTCTGGACCTGCATGCAGATTTCTCAAGAGGCAGGTCAGGTGGTCTGGTATTAGGGGGCTGGAATGCAAAAATCAAATGTCAAGAGATACCTGAAGTAATAGGCAAATTTGGCCTTAGAGTATAACATGAAGCAGGGCAAAGACTAACAGAGTTTTGCCAAGAAAATGCACTGGTCATAGCAAACACCTTCTTTCAACAACACAAGATAAGACTGTACACACGGACATCACCAGATGGTCAACAGCAAAATCAGATTGATTATATTCTTTGCAGCCAAATATGGAGAAGCTCTGTACAGTTAGCACAAACAAGACTGGGAGCTGACTGTGGCTCAAATAATGAACTCTCTTTTGTCAACTTCAGACTTAAATTGAAGAAAGTAGGGAAAAGCACTAGACCATCTAGGTATGACCTAAATAAAATACCTTGCAATTATACTGTGGAAGTGGCAAATAGGTTAAAGGGATTAGATCTGATAGACTACCTGAGGAACTATGAAGGGAGGTTCTTAACGTTGTACAGGAGGCAGTGATCAAGACCATCCCCAAGAAAAAAAGAAATATAAAAAGGCAACATGGTTGTCTAAGGAGGCCTTAAAATTGCTGAGAAAAGAAGAGAAGTGAAACCTAAAGGAGAAAAGGAAAGATATACCCATTTGAACGCAGAGTTCCAAAGAATAGCAAGGAGTGATAAGAAAGCCTTCCTCAGTGATCAATGCAAAGAAATGTAGGAAAACAGTAGAATGGCAAGACTAGAGATTATTTCAATAAAATTTAGAAGATTAAGTGAGATGAATATCCAGTGTCATTAAAATGAGAAATTCGAGGGCTAACTGCTCTGTTTCTTTGTGTGTCTTCTGTTTCAAGCCCCTAAAGTTCATCTATTTTGAAAACACTTCTCTTGTTCATATTATCTAAATTCTATGTCTGTAATTTTATTAAAATTGTCTAAAATTATCTATATTCATACAATTTCCTGATCACAATTAGTACATGCTTTTCCATATTCAATAGCATCTTGCACATCTCTAAGAAGCTTGTCAATCTTTCCATAAAATAGAACTGTCACTCTTCTCTCTCTTACATGTCAACATATAGTCCAAAGGGGTATTGCTTACTGAAAAAAGGTGGAAATGCGTTCCACCTCTCTCTGATAGTTTGTCTTGCTCTTGCTTTTTTTGGGCACATGGTTATCCCATACGCCAAAAGAAGTGAGAGATAAAAATATGAATGATGTGTATAGACATCATATTTGCCATAAGCATCTATCATCATCCTCTCAGGAGTAAAACAATATATATTCATTATATCAGGAATTTCTTTCCAAATAAACTGTGTTTGCAATGATGATTGTTTTTGTGGCAGTTAATTTTAACTTTTCTGGTATCCAATCTTCTCTGACCTTTATTATTGAAATATGAGTCACCACTAAACTATATTTGTTATGTGTTAATACAGCCCATTAACTGGCAGGAACTTCTATAGCTGCTCATGTAATAGGCTAGATTAGTGCAGACTTAGTGGATGAATTGGAAGCTCTAAATATAATATGAAAGCAAAAATAGGATGTGTCCAAAATAGATTAATCAAATAAATGAATTACATAAATCCTTATGATATAGCAATGTACAATTGTTAAGAACTATAATGCAAAACACAGTATATTTGAAGATAGAATATTCACATAAGCAAGAAGCTCTATGTATGAGACACAAAATTGCATTCTTCTTTTCCCTATCAGATTTTTACCACATTTCAAGAACTGTAAATGGTCAAAGATATTCCTCTGCTTTCAAAATAACATGTTAGCCTGCTACAGTTTTGTGGATTCTTGAAGAAGACAGAAGATTATTAGGAAAGAAAGAGGGACTTCTTACTTATGACATAGTTGGCAACGTGAGCTTATTGTCTCCATTATGTCATCTTGTTTCCCGGGTCCCAAAGAAGTTATATAGATCTTGGAAAGAAGTTGCATGTGCCATTTGCTTTTTTAATGAGTAACTCTGAGCTCAGGAAACTACAATATTTTGAGGTGACTTATAGAAAACCTGCCCAATCTTTGCTTTACTAGAAGAGATTATCTTTATTACCCTTGGGAGCAAGTAAATTTGTTCTTTGTCCTGGAGGCGGATACAATCTCTATCCTTCAAAACTGACTACTATACAGAAATCCTTGAAAACATTCCAGAATAAAAACTTGTCAATGCTCTGCTCAAAGACTTAAAAACAAGAGAGACTAAAGAGATTGTCTTCTGATACCACTGTTAAATTGTTCTTAACATCTGTCCTGCTTTAGTTCTACTTTATAAATCCACCTGATGTATCACTAAATAATGCATAATTGCTTGCTTTGAAATTAAAATTAATGGAGCATTCAGTGCCTTTTTGTTATTTTTTTAAATCCACATTAAATCTTATCCAAGACTTATCCAAGTCCATATATGTAGCTATAGCCTATTCATTACCAGGGCTGTATAATATTCCTTGTTTGAGTGTGTCAAAACTTATGTATTCCTTGCATTTATCCATTTGGCTTATTTTTGTTTATTGTTTATGTGAAAATATTTTGAGTCTTTTGAGCAAGTCTCCTAATACATATATTCAGGAATTTCTCTAGAGCATTTTAATAGGAAAGGGAGTGTTAAAACATTTTAGACATACAATGAATGTCACCAGATACTTCAATGTTTTCTCAGTGGGTTAAAGTTTGAAAATATCTTTACTTTTTATTAATGTTCATTATTTGAATACCTACATTGGGTAGAAATTTCAGGTGCTTAGCATTTTTGTCAAAATATGGTATTCCTGCTTAATTCTTTTGCCTATTTTCTACAATTTTTTTCTTATAAATTCATCAGAATTCTTCACATTTTCTTGGTACTAATTAATGGTCAATGATACATTTGGAACTAAGGTCCCCAATTCATGACTTGCCTTTTCATCCTCATTTTCTTTTATTTCACTTCATTTGATATCTTTTACTATGCTTCATAATCAATGTCTTATTAAGAAGTCCTACTAACTTTCATCTATGGCATGAAAATAGATATGATTTCCAAATTTTACATTGAGTTTAGTTTTCATAAAAATATATATTTATGAATTTATAATATATATACATGCCTGTATATAACCAACTTCTCATGTCTATTCTTTCTCCATAGATCTATAATAGCAAGCCTATCAAGTACAACTGTTCATACATATATGAGTCTTTCAATGGGCTCCTTTAGGTTACATTGATCTATTTATCTATTCCTATTCCAAATACAAAATTAATGACCATAGTTTATAATAATAATTGGCATTAAGTGAGGCAAATATTTCCATCTGGTCCTGTGTCTTCAGGGAAATTTTGTCTCTTTTGGCTCTCTTTTCCATATAAACTTTAGAATCATCTTGTCCGGTATGCTCACATATCCACAAGAAAGCATAAATTAAGATTCTATTTAAATAGTATTAAAAATATAGGATAGTTTAGGAGCAATGGAAATATTTGAAGTATGTTCCTTTGATTACTTGAACATGACATGTATCTTCATCAACATATATTTTCTCTTGTATATTTTAATAAAAATTATGATAGTGTATATAAAATCTTGAAAGTATTTAGTTAGAATTATTTCTAGTTACTTTGTATTTTTGATGTAATTTAAATTGTATCTTTGAAATTTCATCTTCTAAATGCTTGTTGTTGATACATAAAAATGTAACTGAGTTTTGTATATTGCTTCTGTACCAATCAGACTGTCAGTTTTAGTTATTTATCTATAGTTTCTTCTAACTTTTTTCTGAATTTTATACATTCATATTATGTAATCTATGATATATCTATGATAATGAGAGTTTTGAAAATTGTTTTCTATTTTCAATAACTTTGCTTCTTTTTATCTTTTTTAGACTGTCTTGAATATTCTGTATGTTACAGAATAGAATGCTATTAGTGCACATCCCCACCTTTTTCCTGAATTTGAAGACAATTGCTTGCAGCATTCATGCTTAGTTATTGTAATTTTAGCAGTTTTTTGGTAAGCAACTCTTAGGGAGTTTAAAGACGTTTCTCCCTTTTTATAAATTGCTATAAATTTGATTTATGTTTATTTTTTTATTTTTATTTTTGTCAAGAATGTGCCTTTATCTACTTATTCATTAGTACATATCCAATGCTTGGAAGAGTGACTGGCATATAGTAAATGTGGAACTGGATACTGAATTTTATACATTTTTGTGCATTTATTTTGATAATCACACAATTCTTCACATTAATCTACAAATATACTCAATTATATTATTATATTTTTTTTCTTTTTTTTTCAAAATTGAAACCTTACGGTCTTTTACTTCCATTGTACAATTGTACGCACATTTTTTTAAATTTTTTTTTAATTTTTATTTTTACTTTATTTTACTTTACAATACTGTATTGGTTTTGCCATACATTGACATGAATCCACCACTGGTGTACATACGATCCCAAACATGAACCCTCCTCCCACCTCCCTCCCCACAACATCCCTCTGGGTTATCCCCATGCACCAGCCCCAAGCATGCTGTATCCTGCATCGGATATAGACTGGTGATTTGATTCTTACATGATAGTATACATGTTTCAATGCCATTCTCCCAAATCACCCCACCCTCTCCCTCTCCCTCTGAGTCCAAAAGTCCGCTATACACATTTTGCTGTCTTGCATACCATGTTCAGGGATCGGAAGAATCAATATACTGAAAATGAGTATACTACCCAAAGCAATTTACAAATTCAATGCAATCCCTAGCAAGCTACCAGAGATATTTTTCACAGAACTAGAACAAATAATTTCAAGATTTGTATGGAAATACAAAAAACCTCGAATAGCCAAAGCAATCTTGAGAAAGAAGAATGGAACTGGAGGATTCAACTTGCCTGACTTCAGGCTCTACTACAAAGCCACAGTCATCAAGACAGTATGGTACTGGCACAAAGACAGAAATATAGATCAATGGAACAAAATAGAAAGCCCAGAGATAAATCCACATACCTATGGACACCTTATCTTTGACAAAGGAGGCAAGAATATACAATGGAGTAAAGACAATATCTTTAACAAGTGGTGCTGGGAAAACTGGTCAACCACTTCTAAAAGAATGAAACTAGATCGCTTTCTAACACAAAAATATATTTTCTAATGTTAAGTTATCCTTGCACTTCTAAATATTTATATAGAGGAGAACAGGCTAAGAGGTATGGCAGATTTATCTGTGGCTATACAAATTCTGCAGCTAAAGATATTTTTTTTACCAAGAAGGATATGACATCAAGCTGGGACAATTGTTTTAAGATACTATGATCTTTTCTTCCACCCCCCTCAGTTTTGTGATGCAGAAAGGTAGAAGATAGGGTACATTACTATAAAGAAATTAAAATGTATTCACTGTCTTCTCAATATTTAGTTTCCAAACAAGTACATGAAAAGATAGACTTATGGAGTAAAGTTTAAAACTTCAGTTCTATCAATCAGTGTGTTAGAACTAGCTGTAACGCACATCAGCTATGCAGACAGAGTCAAGGATACACTTTGTCTTAAAGGAGGATGTGTAGTAAAGCACCCTAAAATTATATTTTTAGTTTGTCTTGTTCCCCATGAGTAAAGTATTAGAAAAAAAAAACATAAAAGAGCTTAAATTTATTCTGCCTTATTAATAATTTTTCTACATAGTTTTTCATTCTAAACCTGAGATTGTAAATGTTCTTGCTGTTTGAGGCATGTTTATTTCTTCTGTTTATTTCTTCTATATGGCATTTCTTATGTCTCATCCTTTCTTAGAACATTTACTGAGTTTTTTCCCTTTGTATATTCCTCTGCCTAGTTATGTCCTTACATTTATGAAAAGAAACCAGATCTTTTTCTTGCTCTGTAACTCAGAGATAGCAGATGTATCATAATGAAGTCATCCTTTAACTGCTTACATGTGAAAAGACATAAATATCATGTACCCCCACCCCCTAACCTCCACCCCCACACACATACACACTGGACTTCCTGACATATTTCCAGGCTCTTTGATTATCAGGGAAGTGTTTCTAAATTCAAAAATATTTACAATTTAATTAGCTTCATAGCAAATTAAATCTATGATATTATATTGCTGACTGACTGTGTTCTCAGTCACTTCAGTTATGTCCAACTCTTTGTGACATTACGGACTGGAGCCTGCCAGGATCTTCTGTCCAAGGGATGCTCCAGGCAAGAATACTGGAGTGGGTTGCCATTCCCATTTCCAGGAGATCTTCCTGACCCAGGGATTGAACCCACATCTTTTATGTCTCCTACACCGACAGGTGGATTCTTTACCACTAGCACCACCTAGGAAGCCTTATTGACTACTTTTATTTTAATGACAGAGATTCATCCTAGAAGCATGTGTTTATTTAATATTAGCAGTGGTTATGTATAGAAAGAAGAATAAAACTAAACTGTATGTAATATCACTTTTTGGTAAATATATAACAAACAATCTGTAGCAGATGCAAAGTTCCTTGTATAATTTCTTTGGTTCTGATTAAAATTTGTGATGTGATTATTAATGTTTTCTAACTATCATGTATGTTCAACAAAAAGTCCTTTAGAAATATTATAATTCAGGCAATTCTAACCATGGGCAAAGTATCAAACTGGGTAATACATATTTTTTTGCCAATTCAACACTTATGTCACACTCTAGGTCCTTTCCAAGTTCTAATGCCTGTTTCATTGCTTCCCTCTGTCTGGACCCAGTTCTCCTGCTTCCCCATTTATCGTGGCAAAGCCTGTCTAGATACCTTGTTCATACTTGGATAAGACTCACTGCATTTGATATCTTTTTTGGAGGTATCTGCATTTAATAGAGACCTATGACTTGTGTGCCCAATATCTTCCCTTTCAACAAAATGTTGGTTGCGCAAAAGTCCATTTAAAATACATTCAGCTTTCTGTACTTGCTGGTCACCATTAAGGAACTAGAAGGGTAAAGTGCAAAAAATAAAATAAAATAAAATAAAAGCATCCTTTGAAAGTGTATTCAAACTGAGCCTCAATGACAAGAATGTTTCTGAGATACCTTGTTTGAAAGATGGGAAGACTGATGATGTAGGATCTTTGTAATATTTCATTGTCAGTTTCATTTGCAATGACACCAAGTATAATTTACTTGTCCTCTCTCTAGAAGCAACATTATTTAAGCAAAACTTCTCTCACATTGGTAATCAGATATTTCTCCTGAACACTAATCCCAAGGGTGGTGATACAGAATATGTAGTTGACTCAGTAGTACTGATTTGGGAAGGAGGTGGGACAAAATGTTGATTGCATATTTTATATTTTTCCTTTGATATTCTCTCTCTTAAAACATCTTGCTTAAGATTCTATCAAGTGACTCCAGCACTTACGATTCCAGAGTTAAATAACTCCAGCAATAGTCTAGAAAACAAAGTTAAATTTCTGGGGCAAATTTCAATTGTTAGATAGTTGCTGTGAATAGTGAAACTAATCAGGATCTAGGGGGACCTTTCCAGTGACAGGCCCCAGTGTACCCCACCTTTTGTTTGTAAGAAAGACTTAGTGTTCTAGGCCTTCCCCAAGTTCCAAAGAATAAATACAATCAGAAAAGTGAGAAAAGGCAGAAACAAAGGAAAACAGTCAAGAAAGACAATATAATAACAGTTTGGTCATAAAACAAAGTTAAGTACCTTTAGTTTCCACTCAAAGTCTACAGATAATATTCTGAGCCAGAGCTTTGAGTAGTTTTGCAGATACTAAAACACCCACTATGTAGAAAATATTAACTGCACACTGGCCACAAACATACAGATCACTGACTATATTCTGTTTGGAACCAGAATGTTGATGATTGAGATTCTCAAATCATCACCATATTACCTCACCATCAACCAACCAGAGAATTGTGCCCAAGCTGACCACACACTCTGTAAGCCTCTCCCTCACCCTGACTTTAAAAATCCTTCCTGAAAAAAACAGTGGAAAATTTCAGGTTTTTTGAGCATAAGTTGCCTGGTCTCCATGCTTAGCCTCATAATGTGTACCTTACAATAAACACAAATGCTTCACCCCAAACCAATGTCAGTAGATCGGCTTTGCTGCTCATTGGGTGAGCAGATCAAAGTTTGTTTCAATAACAATAGGGCATCATAAGAAGTTTTCTGAGACTTCATTCATACTCTGCTAGAGTATTAAGATCAGCAACTTATGTCTACCATGGGTGAAAGCAGGAGACAGTTAACGTGACACATTACTACTACAAATTACTTTGCTGGGTTATATTTGCCAGACAGAACTGTACTTTAGTAATCTGGGGGACATGGTTTTTATTGCTAACAAATGATGAGAAATTCCAATGCTTTTGAAACAAAGTATTTCTTCTTTTTTGCATTTTTCATTTGGAAGGTTTGCCCTGGCTATAGAATTGAATCAACTATGTAATTTGGAATTGCTCCTGGGAATTAAGAAATAGAAAGTGTTCCTAAAGATCAGCTTGTTTTGTATTTGATTAAATAAGTGTGGCAGAAAAATAAAGTAAAAATATAAAATCGATTACTTTGTTTTAACTCAGTATATCAGTGTAGGCCTGTATACTTTTAAAGCACTTCTCTGTGAAGTCGCTCAGTCGTGTCCGACTCTTTGTGACCCCATGGACTGTAGCCTATGAGGTTCCTCTGTCCATGGGATTTTCCAGATAAGAATACTGGAGTGGGTTGCCGTTTCCTTCTCCAGGGGATCTTCCTGACCCAAGGATTGAACCCAGGTCTCCCGCATTGTAGGCAGATGCTTCACCAAAAATGTTTTTTCTTCCTGTTTGAGTGTTAGTTATATTTGTCATTGTTATACATTACACATCCCTAGTATTTATATATCTTACAGCTGGAAGCTTTTACATTTTTATTTTCTTCATTCAGTTCTCCCTTCCCCCCACCCTCCATCTCTGGTAACCACAAGTCTGATCTATTTTTCAATGACTTTGCAACTGAACAACAACAACTAGATGTTTAAAATTGTTAATCCCTACAATGTTCCTTTGGGATATAGAAGGGGAGTGCTAGTCTTCCTACTTTATGCGTGAAACTGTATACACAGGAAATCAGTGATTGATCAGAGGCAAGAATTCAGGTATCCAATCTTAAAAAAAATAATGATATTCCTATTATACTACTTTAGCTTTCATTATACTATGTGAAGAAAAAGTGGGATATCTAAAGTGACAGTTACTTACATGGCAAACACTCTAGTAGTAGCTTTTTAAAAATTATCTCCTTTAATTCTTACCCTAACTCTCTGAGGCTATATACTTTATGAATTTTATGAAAAAGGACACTTTTTGTAAAGGTTAATAAAGGTTTTCATAAAGGTTAATTAATTCATCCAGTGAAAACAACTAGTATATGGCAAAGTTAGCAACAAAGAATACTACTTTTCAGAAATATTACATAAACTTCCAACTTATCCATGATCATCAAACTTTACCCATTTCCTAAGCTGCTGCCTGTTTATGACTTCTCCTCTGACTTCTCTTTGCAGCTTCTTTCTGTCAAGTAGTACCTATATGCTGGCATTGACCACCATGAAAGTAATCATCCTTTGTTAGTGGCTGATGTGGTGCTTTGCCCATGAGTCACATCTTGTTTAAAATTCAGGGAGATCCTAAATTAAAAATTGTAACTACCTTATCTATGATCCAAAAAAATTAAAAGAGTGGATTTTACATAATTAAGAGCATTGTGGAATCTGAATCTTGCTTACTATAAACTATATCTAGAACTTAGAATTAAATAAGATTATACATTTTAAACATCAGATAAGATGCCTGGCACATAGTAGGTCTTTTCCTTTATTTTTATTCTTCACCTGCCTTTTAGAGATTCTGAATAATAAGTTCTATGTATTGTTTGTTATTTGAGCAGTTTCCTTTTTTTCCCTTTAACAAAGACAAAAACTAACATTCACCATATTCTCTAATATGAGGTCATTGCATAAATTCCCTTAGCAATAAGCAATCTGTTTTATATATTTGATCTTGAGATTCTTCCAAATACTCTTTTTTAGAAAATGTGGAATGTTTTTCACAAAAATGGAAAATTTACATTTTTTGAAAACATTCAGTACAGCCTCGATGGAAATCACTGCTTAAAAGATATGAATCTTGCATTTGATCTACATTTCTAAATTAGTCTCTATTATGGTTCTACAGAGGTGACTGAAATTTTAGTCTTAAGTAGCAGTCTTGGAAAGCTTCCAAATACCAGTTTTTGCCACTTCTTTAATGAAAGCATTTCTCAGGGTTGCCTTTCATTTTGGAAATACAGCTTTGTTTTAACAAATAAAGCTTTGTTCACAAATTTCTCAGATTTAAATGCCTTCCCAGACATACTTCTAGTTTGTTGATGCATCTGATGCATCTTTCGATCAATTTAGCTCAACCCACCACTCTAAATCTACTTTTGGTAATCTGTATCACACATTGTACCACTTATTTCTCATTACTCCATGAGAATTATCTCCTTTGCTAACTATATATATATATATATATATATATATATATATTTTGGGTGTTCTATAAAACCAGAGTTAAATCTAATATCAAAATTATTACAAGGGCCTTTGAAGTATTTATTTTATGGTAATTATTTGGAGTCATTGGTGGAATTTTCTATGCAAGGGGAAATTTTCCTCTCTAGCACATACCTTTTAACTTCAACTTGACCAACAATAGCAAATTAATTTGATCTTTTGTATAAATTTTATCAACTCATGGTAAACTGTTATGTTGAAAAGTATTTAGACTATGTTAGGGTTCAATAAGTAGTGCCATGATTAATCAGCAATCTGAGGAGACCCTTGAATCAGGTGGTGTTTCTCTTCCTAAACCCAGGAGGTGGGGTGGAGTAAGGAATGAATTACAAGACATTGTTTCATTATTATTATGACCATTTCCTCTTTTGGCTTCTGATCTGTTGTCATAGTTTTCAAACCAGTTTTTATATAAGGGAGTTACAATTATTAACTTATTGAATGAAATAATTTAAAAAAAAAATAAAAACAAGATATGTCCATGTAAGTCATCAATGGTTAAATCAGAGTGATTATTTTGTTTTCCTGAGTAATTTCTTTTTAAAAGTGTGCATTCTTTATGAAAGTGAAAATTTGAAAGTGAAAGTCATTCAGTCATGTCAGACTCTGACATCCCATGGAGTATATAGTCAGTGGAATTCTCCAGGCCGGAATACTGGAGTGGGTACTCTTGCCTGAAAAGTCCCATGGACGGAGGAGCCTGGTGGGCTGCAGTCCATGGGGTCACAAAGAGTTGAAGATGACTGAACAACTTCCCTTTCACTTTTCAGTTTCATGCACTGGAGAAGGAAATGGCAACCCACTCCAGTGTTCTTGCCTGGAGAATCCCAGGGACGGCGGAGCCTGGTGGGCTGCCGTCTCTGGGGTCGCACAGAGTAGGACACTACTGAAGTGACTTAGCAGCAGCAGCAGCAGCCTTTCCCTTCTCCAGAGATATTCCCAACCCTGGGACTGAACCCAGGTCTCCCACATTGCAGGTGGATTCTTTACCAGCATTCCCTATAGACAGAATCAAGTACCAAGAATATAAGAAGCCATAGAGGTATGATTTAAATACTGATATTTTCCTTTCTATTCAGGAGGATGACAAAACAATGCCTTTTGAGAAGCTGTAGAGAACAATACAATCTTCTGTGCTTATTTCTGAGTCTCTTTTGTCCTAACAGGATAATAAATTATTGAGACATTTCACGCTTTTGTTTATAAAATATCTGGGTCATAAATTCTTCACAACTTACACCATGTAATATGATTCCATCTCACTATGGGATGGGCATTTACACATACAGTTTCTTTTCTATTATCCACTAGTTTATTTCCACTGGGAATCATTCCTCTCTTACTCAACATGGTGTAGACATCCCTAAGAATCATAGTAATCTTCTAGTAATCACAGTTTTTTATATGCTCAGGGAATTATTTATCAGGTTATCTTTCATGCAGTATGGCTGAAAATTCTCTAAGCCAGGCTTCAGTAATATGTGAACCGTGAACTTCCAGATGTTCAAGCTGCTTTTAGAAAAGGCAGAGGAACCAGAGATCAAATTGCCAACATCCGCTGGATCATCAAAAAAGCAAGAGAGTTCCAGAAAAACATCTATTTCTGCTTTATTAACTATGCCAAAACCTTTGACTGCATGGATCACAAGAAACTGTGGAAAATTCTGAAAGAGATGGGAATATCAGACCACCTGACCTGCCTCTTGAGAAACCTATATGCAGGTCAGGAAGCAACAGTTAGAACTGGACATGGAACAACAGACTGGTTCCAAATAGGAAAAGGAGTACGTCAAGGCTGTATATTGTCACCCAGCTTATTTAACTTCTATGCAGAGTACATCATGAGAAACGCTGGACTGGAAGAAACACAAGCTGGAATCAAGATTCCTGGGAGTAATATCAATAACCTCAGATATGCAAGTGACATGACCCTTATGGCAGAAAGTGAAGAGGGACTAAAAAGCCTCTTGATGAAAGTGGAAAGAGGAGACTGAAAAGTTGGCTTAAAGCTCAACATTCAGAAAACGAAGATCATGACTTCTGATCCCATCACTTCATGAGAAATAGATGGGGAAACAATGGAAACAGTGTCAGACTTTACTTTTGGGGGCTCCAAAATCACTGCAGATGATGATTGCAGCCACGAAATTAAAAGACGCTTACTCCTTGGAAGAAAAGTTATGACCAACCTCGATAGTATATTCAAAAGCAGAGACATTACTTTGCCAACAAAGGTCCATCTAGTCAAGGCTATGGTTTTTCCAGTGGTCATGTATGGATGTGAGAGTTGGACTGTGAAGAAAGCTGAGCGCTGAATAATTAATGCTTTTGAACTGTGGTGTTGGAGAAGACTCTTGAGAGTCCCTTGAACTGCCAGGGGATCCAACCAGTCCACCCTAAGGCAGATCAGTCCTGGTCTTCACTGGAAAGACTGATGCTGAAGCTGAAACTCCAATACTTTGGCCACCTCATGCAAAGAGTTGACTCACTGTAAAAGACCCTGATGCTGGGAGCGATTAGGGGCAGGAGGAGAAGGGGATGACAGAGGATGAGATGGCTGGAAGGCATCACCAACTCAATGGACATGAGTTTGAGTGAACTCTGGAAGTTGTTGATGGACAGCGAGGCCTGGTGTGCCGTGATTCATGGGGTTGCAAAGAGTCAGACATGACTGAGTGACTGAAATGAACTACCTTTCATGACTGAAATATCCTACTTTCCTTTGTTTTACTTTTCATCCTTCTCCAATATTTAGACTTCAATGAGAATATAGACTACACTCTAGTATTCTTTTTTTAATAATTAATGTCAAACAAATAGGAAGTTCTCCACTATATACATAGTTTCTCCCAAAGTAGATCAAGGTAAACAAGTTGATCTGAGAAACAGAAAAACTGTAGATCAGAATCTGGCTTGTTATTTAAGATTCAGTTCAATATAACTTCTTACAAAAAGCATTTCTTGAACTTAAATTTAATTTCCCCTAAGGTTGTACTAGTTTCTGTTCTTTCATGCTTTAATAAGACTCTAAGCTTACCTGAATCAGCATATATAATATATTTATGTTTATTAGTTTATAGTTAGCTCTGAGTGCAGGGGGAGAAATCTCATTTATTTTTGAATTCCCACTATCTGTCATAGTACCTG
This sequence comes from Ovis canadensis, assembly GCF_042477335.2. Taxonomy (NCBI): domain Eukaryota; kingdom Metazoa; phylum Chordata; class Mammalia; order Artiodactyla; family Bovidae; genus Ovis; species Ovis canadensis. Next base: position 72,111,661 of record NC_091247.1, read on the forward strand.
GCAAAATATAGGCTCTACCTTTGTGGTTACAAAAATTGCTATAATCATGGGCATATGAGAGATATTTGATATCACATTAAGTAAACAATATAGGGAATTTTTATATCATAGAAATACTTTTACTTCAAAATTCATCTTTCTTTTAAAATTAGAATATTTACCAATACTCTGTAATCTAGTACTTTCATTTTTATAGTGATAAAAATTTTACAAATGCAGAACTACTTTGCATTACTGGAATACTTCTTCATAAAGCCCCAAGTGTTTTACAGTCAATGATATAGCATTCTAATTACAATGTTTTGAGGAACAAATAAATTACCAACAATTCTTTATGGCTCATTAGCCTCTGGCACAGGATACTGTAGTGAAGATCTACAAACTGTGTGAATCAAACACCTCTTCTAACAGATGAAACTATGAAACCCCAGAGAAGTGTCATGACCTTCTAAGACATTAGAGTAGGCTTATTATGGTGTCAAGGTCAAAACTCGTATTTCAAATATAAAAGATGAGAGATGAATCTCCAACTCTGACATGCTTTCACCTCTGAGAGAAGTGATTATAAGTAAAAGGTCTGCATAAAGTATAATGGTCTAACACATGAAATATATTGTCCTGCCTACAACAGAATGTACTGGAGAATGCCCTAGTAGCCAGAGGCAAGATTTGGTAAGCTAAGTAAGTTTGCAGTGGTATGTGTGTGCTCAGTCGTGTGTGACTCTTTGTGACCACCTGGACTACAGCCCACCAGGCTCTTCTGTCAATGGAATTTTCCAGGCCAGAATACTGGAGTGGGTTGCTATTTCCTACTCCAAGGGATCTTTATGCCTATGAAATGGATTGCTTCAAGACTATTCTCAGTAGTAGGATATCATCTTCAGTTCAGTTCAGTCGCTCAGTCGTGTCTGACTCTTTGCGACCCCATGAATTCAGCACACCAGGCCTCCCTGTTCATCACCATCTCCCGGAGTTCACTCAGACTCACATCCATCGAGTCCGTGATGCCAGCCAGCCATCTCATCCTCTGTCGTCCCCTTCTCCTCCTGCCCCCAATCCCTCCCAGCATCAGAGTGTTTTCCAATGAGTCAACTCTTCACATGAGGTGGCCAAAGTACTGGAGTTTCAGTTTTAGCATCATTCCTTCCAAAGAAATCCCAGGGCTGATCTCCTTCAGAATGGACTGGCTGGATCTCCTTGTAGTTAAAGGGACTCTCAAGAGTCTTCTCCAACACCACAGTTCAAAAGCACCAATTCTTCAGCACTCAGCCTTCTTCACAGTCCAACTCTCACATCCATACATGACCAGAGGAAAAACCATAGCCTTGACTAGACGGACCTTAGTTGGCAAAGTAATGTCTCTGCTTTTGAATATGCTATCTAGGATGGTCATAACTTTTCTTCCAAGGAGTAAGCGCCTTTTAATTTCATGGCTGCAGTCACCATCTGCAGTGATTCTGGAGCCCAAAAAAATGAAGTCTGACACCATTTCCACTGTTTCCCCATCTATTTCCCATGAAGTGATGGAACCAGATGCCATGATCTTCATTTTCTGAATGTTGAGATTTAGGCCAACTTTTTCGCTCTCCTCTTTCACTTTCATCAAGAGGCTTTTTAGTTCCTCTTCACTTTCTGCCATAAGGGTGGTGTCATCTGCATATCTGAGGTGACTGATATTTCTCCCGGCAATCTTGATTCCAGCTTGTGTTTCTTCCAGTCCAGCGTTTCTCATGATGTACTCTGCATAGAAATTAAATAAGCAGGGTGACAATATACAGCCTTGACGTACTCCTTTTCCTATTTGGAACCAGTCTGTTTTCCATGTCCAGTTCTAACTGTTGCTTCCTGACCTGCATACAGATTTCTCAAGGGGCAGGTCAGGTGGTCTGATATTCCCATCTCTTTCAGAATTTTCCACAGTTTCTTGTGATCCACACAGCCAAAGGCTTTGGCATAGTCAACAAAGCAGAAATAGATGTTTTTCTGGAACTCTCTTGCTTTTCTGATGATCCAGCGGATATTGGCAATTTGATCTCTGGTTCCTCTGCCTTTTCTAAAACCAGCTAGAACATCAGGGAGTTCACGGTTCACGTACTGCTGAGGCCTGGCTTGGAGAATTTTGAGCATTACTTTACTAGCATGTGAGATGAGTGCAATTGTGTGGTAGTTTGAGCATTCTTTGGCATTGCCTTTCTTTGGAATTGGAATGAAAACTGACCTTTTGCAGTCCTGTGGCCACTGCTGAGTTTTCCAAATTTGCTGGCATATGTTAGCAATTGACAAATTCACCTAATCCTACTTCCTCTTATGCAGTGTGAACCAGAAATGTACATGGAGAGGGTGGCCTGGAAAGAGGCCTGAGTACTTGCTCCTCAATGAAATCATTCATCCAGCTTATATGAACTGATGACTTATGATATGCAAGGCATTGTAAATTCTCCAAGCCAGGCTTCAGCAATACGTGAACCGTGAACTCCCTGATGTTCTAGCTGGTTTTAGAAAAGGCAGAGGAACCAGAGATCAAATTGCCAACATCCGCTGGATCATCAGAAAAGCAAGAGAGTTCCAGAAAAACATCTATTTCTGCTTTGTTGACTATGCCAAAGCCTTTGGCTGTGTGGATCACAAGAAACTGTGGAAAATTCTGAAAGAGATGGGAATACCAGACCACCTGACCTGCCTCTTGAGAAATCTGTATGCAGGTCAGGAAGCAACAGTTAGAACTGGACATGGAAAACAGACTGGTTCCAAATAGGAAAAGGAGTACGTCAAGGCTGTATATTGTCACCCTGCTTATTTAATTTCTATGCAGAGTACATCATGAGAAACGCTGGACTGGAAGAAACACAAGCTGGAATCAAGATTGCCGGGAGAAATATCAGTCACCTCAGATATGCAGATGACACCACCCTTATGGCAGAAAGTGAAGAGGAACTAAAAAGCCTCTTGATGAAAGTGAAAGAGGAGAGCGAAAAAGTTGGCCTAAATCTCAACATTCAGAAAATGAAGATCATGGCATCTGGTTCCATCACTTCATGGGAAATAGATGGGGAAACAGTGGAAATGGTGTCAGACTTCATTTTTTTGGGCTCCAGAATCACTGCAGATGGTGACTGCAGCCATGAAATTAAAAGGCGCTTACTCCTTGGAAGAAAAGTTATGACCATCCTAGATAGCATATTCAAAAGCAGAGACATTACTTTGCCAACTAAGGTCCGTCTAGTCAAGGCTATGGTTTTTCCTCTGGTCATGTATGGATGTGAGAGTTGGACTGTGAAGAAGGCTGAGTGCTGAAGAATTGGTGCTTTTGAACTGTGGTGTTGGAGAAGACTCTTGAGAGTCCCTTTAACTACAAGGAGATCCAGCCAGTCCATTCTGAAGGAGATCAGCCCTGGGATTTCTTTGGAAGGAATGATGCTAAAACTGAAACTCCAGTACTTTGGCCACTTCATGTGAAGAGTTGACTCATTGGAAAACACTCTGATGCTGGGAGGGATTGGGGGCAGGAGGAGAAGGGGACGACAGAGGATGAGATGGCTGGCTGGCATCACGGACTCGATGGATGTGAGTCTGAGTGAACTCCGGGAGATGGTGATGAACAGGGAGGCCTGGTGTGCTGTAATTCATGGGGTCACAAAGAGTCAGACACGACTGAGCGACTGAACTGAACTGAACTGTACTAGTGGCTGAGCAAAAGCTGGCAGGGCTCCAGTACTCACAGATCCCATAAATTATTAAGGAAAGTGAACATTATTCAAATGATCAGACAAAAGATTAAGAACTTACCATTGCTTTAATTATATTAACAGAAACATGCATGGTGTTTAGTAAGTATATTAAACAGAGATTTTATCTTATTGAGGAGGTTAAGAAAGATTTCCACTTGTAACTGAATAAATTTGAAGAATGACAAATCAATTTCCAGTTGACCCTAGTGGTAAAGAATCTGCATGCCAATGCAGGAGACTTAAGAGATGCAGATTCAGTTCCTGGGTCAGGAAGATCCTCTGGAGGAGGACATGGCAACCCACTCTAGTATTCTTGCCTGGGGAATCTCACGGATAGAGTAGTCTGGAGAGCTACAGTCTATGGGGTGGCGAAGAGTTGGACACAACTGAAGTGACTTAGGACACAAAAATAGAACAAAGAACACTCCAGGTAAAAAGAATAATATGTTCAAAGATTCTTGCGTGGGAGAAAGAGAGGATATTTCAAGTGACTGGAAGGTGGAAATATGACTGGAGTAGCATGAAAAGGGATATTTCTGCTTTTGACCCTTTCAGAAGATGCAGCTAGAAAACAGATGTATATATACTGATCCATGCATACACATTAATATTTATTTCTGTATCTAACTGTATATATTTATTTCAAAATGTGGTTCATACTGGCTTCTCAACTCTCCTTATCTGACACTGAGCATCACTGCTGTCATCATTTACAATATGCTTACTTATTTCTTCAATTGTGTTTATTTAGTTTCAGAATTGCTAATTTATGGCGTGCTGCGATTTATGGGGTCGCAAAGAGCTGGACACGACTGAGCAACTGAACTGAAGTGAACTGATGACTATGAGTAAAAAAAAAAATAATGCTTACTAGAATGCAGTAATTATATATAGTTATTTTGTTGTTTGCTTTATGATATGTAGCAAAATATTGTTTTTCAAATTCACTTAGATTAGTTCTTCTCTTCCCCCCTTTTCAATGCAGTTGTATTAATCATGAGAAATAGATCACTTTCTTACAATTTGTATTCCAGTTTTTATTCTCCTATCGCCCTTGTTATTTCCTCTTTAAAATTTACATTTCAGTCTTTGTGGTATACAGTTCTGTGGGTTTGGGGAATTCAGTGTCCTGTGTGTACCATCACAGTTGGAAACATTTGCTCATGTTCTCTTTTATATATAATCCTTCTCCTCAACTCTAACAGATGAGTGGTTGTAACCCAGGAAGGATACACTGGAACTCTATGGCATAAGCTGAAGCTACAATCCACAGGCAGAACTTTTTCTTCTGGAAAGCTTCAGTTCTGCTTCTAAGGCCTTTCAATTGGCTCTGATCATATCCACTGTGATTACCAGGGATAATATCCCTAACTTAAAGAAAACTGACAGTGAATTTTAATCATAGCTACAAAATATCTTTATAATAACACCTGAATTGAATAACTGCAATCTGTATCCAAGGCAAGTTAAAACGTAAACCAACATAAGTATTTTTATTTCAGGAAATTTAAAGTAAATGAATGAGATGGTACAATAAATATTTTCCTATGAATATTTCATCTTCTTTTTTTACTAATACAAATAAAACTAAAAATATGTATTCTCAGCCTACATTATAATTAGTATGTCTACATGACAGAATTCAAAGCTATAAGATATAAAAGAGAATTTTATGAATTACTCTCAGACAGTACTGAAAGAAGACAGACTTCTTTGACACACATATTTACTTTCGCCTCAGTTCTATATCCATTCCACAGCCTGGACATGGATATAATAGATGGCTTTCTAGCATATTCTGTAATGTATAATTATGAGCTAAAAAGAGCATGAGTTTCTGATAAATCATGAATATCAATAACATTCTTGGACTATCTCCTTGTGGACTTAACTTTACCTAGAAAATAAACCTTATTTTTTTTTTGTAAGTTACTATTATTTTGGTTTTTAGTTACAAGGTGAAATAGTGCTCACACATGAAACTTTAAGCCACAAACATTTGTCTTTAAGCTAAAATTCTAATTGTGTCCACCTAGCTAGCTTACTAATACAAATAATGTGACATAAATCTTGAAATATCTACTTTAAAATCTACTGGAATTTTACTTTTACTCTTTATATACCAAACAGCATAACCAAACAGTAGTAGTCAAAAAAAAAAAAAATTTGTACTTCAGTAGAATTCTGAACAAACTAACTGAATTATACATTTGAACCAAGATTGGGCAGATTAAAGATATAATTTTTTGTTTTCATGAAATCAGAAATTTTGGTCACTGAGAAATTACAGTGATCATTTAGATTGATCACTTATTTTACACATGAGGATAATACACCCAGACCGATTGAATAATGGGTCCTATGCCACATAGTTCATAAGCATTAGAATTATTCATAGATCTTAGTGCACAGAGTTTAGACTTATTTGAAGATAATTTCTTTTCAATATACCAAAAGTGATCAATTGGATTAAAATATTAGAGAAGTCAAAAAGATTATTCTGGTTTTTTTAAGGGACATTAACTTCTTCATGGAAAACCAAATTTCACTTAGCTCTAACAAGTTTGTTGCTGTTGTTCAGTCATCAAGTTGTGTCAGACTCTTTGTGATCCATGGACTGAAGCACACCATGCCACCCTGTCCCTCATCATCTCCCAAAGGTTGCTCAAGTTCATGTCCATTGCATAATTGATGCCATCCAGCCATCTCATCCTGTGATGTCCTCTTCTTCTGCCCTCAATCTTTCCCACCATCAGAAACTTTTCCAGATCAGCATTCAACAACTTTCTATATGCCTAAACATGAAGTCTGCCATACAGGGATTAAAACTAAAGGCAGAAATTCATGGATTAATTGAGAAACAAGCAAGAATAAGAAAAAAAAAATTATCTTGGATAATTATGACCTAACATGACTTTAACAGTCATGTCTATATTTGTTTCTTTCTTAGGTAAATTATGAAATAATTACCCACAGTTATCTAATTATGCCTTTCTAATCTCTGTATTGAGCTCTTTGGGGTCTAAGCTTGGACACCCACCAGGAATCACAATATATATAAAAGAAAAACAAATCCTATTTTGGAAGAATTCCTCCATTTGGGAGAAGTTGTAATGACTCTTATGAAAGAAGAAAACATACTAGTAAGTTAAGGTTGCAGTGCAATAAATGATTCCCCAAGGAGTAATAAACTGGTTAGGATAATCAGTGTGCTAGTTTTTGTGTCCATTTTATTTTTAATACACTTCAACTTACTCCAATAAAAAAAGAAGGGTTGAATTACTGAATCACAGAATCTTGTAATAATAATAGGAAATAAGGTAGTCTAAGTATCTCACAGAAAATTATGATCTGAAATTATAAAATATCTTCTCAAGGCACTGGAAGGAGAAAGAAAAAGAGAGAAAGGAAAGTTTGTGTGTATGAAAAAATATTCTGATATTAGTACATCTGTACCTCAGATGCTTCCCTGGTAGCTTAGCTGGTAAAGAATCTGCCTGCAATGCAGGAGATCCCAGTTTGATTCCTGGGTCAAGAAGACCCATGGAGAAGGGATACTCCAGTATTCTTGGAATTCCCTGGTGCTCAGTCTGTAAAAATATCTTCCTGCAATGCAGAAACCTGGGTTCAGTCCCTGGGTTGGGAAGCCTGGAGGAGGGAATGGCAACCCACTTCAGTACTCTTGCCTGGAGAATTCCCATGCAGGCTGAAGTCCATGGGGTTGTAAAGAGTTGGACATGACTGAGCAACTAAGCATACTGTACTTTAGAGAAACATGAGAGCAGTTTACAAAGTGAAATAATGATTTTATAATGAACTCTGTTTTATAGAAATTTGTATTCTTTAATTAGTTTTATGACAATCCTCTAATAAATTTCCAAAGTTGTGCTACTGGATACAGGTTCTGGCTATGGTTTTTAAAATGCTTGATTAAAATGTTTCAATATGAGTTTTGGCAGTTTAGATATATAGATATATCTGAAAACCATTTAGGTTTCCTAGCTTCTGTTATCTCTCAGTATTTTTATTCACTGGAAGATTGACAGATTCCGATTTGCCTTTCCCCAATTCTGAGCTTGATTTTATCTTCAACCATTTTGGATTTAAGTATTATTTTATGAATCAGTTCCAACAGTGTCTATTGGGATGAATGAGAATTCCCTGAAAGAGAAGAAAGAAGACAGAAAAGAGTTCTAAGACTGTCAAGATGCAATTTGAGACTAATCTGATCTGTAGAAAGAATATTCTCTTGTGGTTGATCCTACATAGGTAGAATTTAGAAACCTTCAACAAAAAGGCTTATGATTGAATAGCAATAGTTAGAAGAAAGTATTCTTTTTAATGCAGCTATTTTCTCATGTTTGTCTCAGTTTTCATGGCAGTATATTTCTTGGGGTTCAGAAATAACTTTCAACACTGCTTTTTATTAAGTAAGAGCAAGCTTACTCATGAAAATTTTATTTTCATTTAAAAATTATTTTGTATTATGCTTAGTTTAACTTTTCACTAAATTTTAGTTTAATTTTCATGAAAGAAAACAGTTTTCTTTCATAAAAAAACTTGGTTTTACTATATTGTTTTTGTAGAAGAGATGCTAAATTTTATATATACCAATATGCTTTTTATTTAAATAACATTACTGGAGAGAAGTCAAGATGGTAGAGACATAGAGTTTATCTCTCTCCACAAATGTATCAAGAACACATCTACAAATGGAACAATTCTCACAAAGCTCTGACTGAACACTAGCAGAGGGTCTTGGTCACTTAAAAATACAAGAAAGATCCCCATAGGATGAAAGGAAAGGATGAAAGAAAGAAATAGGAAAAAGGAAGAGAAGAATAAGTGGAATAGGACCTTTATCCTTGGTGGGGAGTGAAGGAGGTGAAAGAGAGGAGAGGTTCTGGCATTTAGAGAATCCCATCACCAGTGGGGAGATCAGCTGGGAGAGAAGGGGAGCTTTAGGGGCTGTCAGAGGAGAGTGTGGCAACTGATCTGTATTTTTTGAAGATACATGGAGAATTCCATTTTTGGTAACTGCCATTAACATAGAGGAAAAGGGCTTAATAACTTAAATTACTAGATTTTATTTGGTGAAGCAAGAAGGCAATGGCACCCCACTCCAGTACTTTTACCTGGAAAATCCCATGGATGGAGGAGCCTGGTAGGCTGCAGTCCATGGGGTCGCTAAGAGTCGGACACGACTGAGCTATTTCACTTTCACTTTTCACTTTCATGCATTGGAGAAGGAAATGGCAACCCACTCCAGTGTTCTTGCCTGGAGAATCCCAGGGACGGGGAGCCTGGTGGGCTGCCCTCTCTGGGGTCGCATAGAGTCGGACACAATTGAAGTGACTTAGCAGCAGCAAACATTTCTTTTAGAAGCCACTCTTGTTCCAAACTACTTAGTTTTCTGTGATAGTACATAAATGTGGTACATGTTTGTGTGTGTTTATGTATACTTTTAAAAATCCTAGCATAGGTTTCAAGAATGCTGCTGCTAAGTCACTTCAGTCGTGTCTGATTCCGTGTGACCTCATAGACGGCAGCCCACCAGGCTCCCCCGTCCCTGGGACTCTCCAGACAAGAATACTGGAGTGGGTTGCTGTTTCCTTATGCAGTGCATGAAAGTGAAAAGTGAAAGTGAAGTAGCTCAGTTGTGTCTGACTCTTAGCGACCCCATGGACTGCAGCCTACCAAGCTCCTCCATCTATGGGATTTTCGAGGCAAGAGTACTGGAATGGGTTGCTATTGCCTTCTCCTTTCAAGAATAACTTAAGCTCTAATATTTGATAGGTGTACTTTTTATCCATTTCAAAGAAAATATACTTTTCTATGATTATATTGGTATTTACATATTACCTTGAATGCTAACAAAAAGTAACTAACTCACTTCTGCAGCCTTCATAGTTGACTAGAGAAATTATCAAGAAGGTGTTGTGTTCGATTTTTTCAATTATCTTTTCAAATAAGCCAGACATTTTTTTCCTTTCATATTTAGTTGACAGTGTTCAAGGCCTTCATTCTATTTATATTACTTCCCAGTGCCAATTTCTGTCACTCATAATTGAATTCCTTCTTCAATTTTTCCATGTATGTTCACTACACTCAAAAGGTTATTATGGAGAGTTGTTTCAGTTTTCAGTTTGAGTGTTACAAAGTCAAGTATCACAACATAAAACATTTTCATAGTTAGATTTTGGTCCACTGGTTTTCTAAGTACTGAGATACTTTCTAAATTTAAGTATTTTCACAAACCTAATTGATAAAACAGATGGTATTGAGAATTTTTTATAAAAGCCTTAAAATGAGTAAAGAAGTTAAGATTAGACTGTTGTCCATTCATTCATTCTACCTGAAGAGCTACTAAAGAACTTACATAATACTGATACAATGTTGGTATTATGGGCTGGACTGGATCCAGTTCTAGTATTCTCTTAAATTAACAAGACACTGATTCCCAGAAAATTTAAGTGACTAGTACATTGTCACAGTGCTAATGTCAGTGCTAGGCCTTTTGACTACTTCTGAAATAAATTTCTTTTTATACTACTAAGTGCTAGACATTTGAGAGATGTTAATAATTTATATTTAACCAAACAAATATTTCTGTACTATTATCCTATATAACAAACTGACTTCTTGGTAGCTCAGTGGTAAAGAACCACTTTAGGAGATGTAGGAGATAAAGGAGACATAGGTTTGATACCTCAGTTGGGAAGATACCCTGGAGAAGCCCAGTATTGTTGCCAGGAAAACCCTGGTAGGGTACAGTCCATAGGTTTGCAAAGAGTCAGACATGATTGAGCATGAACTACCCTACAAATAATTAAATATTTTAGTAATGATCTCATATTTCAGAGTAAAAAGTAGTTTACAGAGATAAATGAAAATTACTTCATGTGAAGCCAAACAAGACAAGAGTTATGAAAAGTGATTAGAAAGGGTATGGAGTTGTGATTCTATAACCAAGCTGAAATTAAGATTGCCAGGAGAAATATCAATAACCTCAGATATGTAGATGATACCACCCTTATGTCAGAAAGTGATTAAGAACTTAAAAGCCTCTTGACGAAAGTGAAAGAGGAGAGTGAAAAAGTTGGCTTAAAGCTCAGCATTCAGAAAACTAAGATCATGGCATCTGGTCCCATCATTTCATGAGAAATAGATGGGGAAACAGTGGAAACAGTGTCAAACTTTTATTTTGGGGGGCTCCAAAATCACTGCAGATGGTGATTGTAGCCATGAAATTAAAAGACGCTTACTATTTTAAGGAAGGAAAGTTATGACCAGCCAGGATAGTATATTGAAAAGCAGAGACATTACTTTGCCAACAAAGGTCTGTCTAGTCAAGGCTATGGTTTTTCCAGTGGTCATGAATGGATGTGAGAGTTGGACTGTGAAGAAAGCTGAGTGCTGAAGAATTGATGCTTTTGAACTGTGGTGTTGGAGAAGACTCTTGAGAGTCCCTTGAATGGCAAGGAGATCTAACCAGTCCATTCTAAAGGAGATCAGTCCTGGGTGTTCATTGGAAAGACTGATGATAAAGCTGAAACTCCAATACTTTGGCCACCTCATGCGAAGAGTAGTCTCATTGGAAAAGACTGATACTGGGGGAGTTGGGGCAGGAGGAAAAGGGGATGACAGAGGTTGAGATGTCTGTATGGCATTACCCGCTCGATGGACATGAGTTTGAGTGAACTCCCAGAGTTGGTAATGGACAGGGAGGCCTGGCGTGCTGTGATTCATGGGGTCGCAAAGAGTCGGACACGACTGAGTGACTGAAGTGAATTGAATGTGGCTATTCATATATAATCATAAAGAAAATTAACAGTTAAAAATCACAAGTAGGTATAAGCAATATGTTCAATTATTTTTGAATGCTAAATATGAAATTTAATTGAATGTCTAATATTATTTTGGGTAATCACAGCAACATCATTAGGTGAGGGTCAGTCTGTCTACTGTCATATCGTTACATATCGTTACATATTGTTACAGTATATATCTTCCAGGAAACTCCCGATTTTACAACATTTTTCCATATAAAATTATCAATTTTCATGAGTTTAATGCTTTTATTGTTTTAGTATTACAGGTATTATTTGTTTTACAGGTATTATTCATTATCTATGAGAGAACATTTATGAAAAGCCTTTTATGCAATGGGTGACCACTCTAGACAATTTGCCTTAGGCTAGCCTGGCTTACGTCTGTTTCTCAAGTGTGATTATTAATTGCGCCCTGTTTTAGTTTCAAAGTCTTCATGGAGAACAAATCATAGTGTAACCTTATTTATGCCATCTAAGACCTTTTTAACCTCATCTATTTTTGAGTCCTTTGGTCATTTTTTTGCATAGCTGTCACAGCAGCAACAAGTCTGAGTAAACTCAATCCAGGTAAAGAAAGTAAAAAATAACTTGGCTGTAAGACGTGCTTTTTTATTTGTACTCAGCTTCTGTTGGGCGATTGTCCACTCAAGGTTAGCGGTAGGCTCCTCGGAGGGAGTGTGGAGCAAGTCTGTCCGAGTTACCTGGATGGCATGTGAGGAGCCGATCCATATGGACACCACTACTTGGCGCTGCAGAGACTCTTTTGCATTTAATCATGCTGTTTCCTAAAAGCTTTGTTTTGTGTTAGTTGATTCATGTTACCCTGAGCACCCATCCCCCCATGCCCGGACAGGTGGGCATGTGCCTGTGGGGCTCGGGGTGGGGACGTGGTCCTCAGTTGTGTGGACACAAGCTGCTTGGTGTCCTCAGTGCCTCTGAAATTCTTTATGAAATGAGCCACCTGCATTAAACTTATTTTTTAACATGTTACAAAGGAATCATATCAATCAACTTCAAAGAGCAAATTTCAACAGCACCTCATCTTAAACTTTTGTCCTGTGATTCTCAGCTCCTTCATTGAGGTTTTGCTATTGCTGCTGAAGCATAACATTCCAAAATATCTGAATGACAGTGACAGATGAACAACATAGAAGGACAGGAGAATTAGTACTTGTGGGAAAATTTTTTGACTAAAGGGAAGAGGTTCAGATGCATAAATTATTCCCTTTTCAACTTTTGGGACAGATGTCTTTAGAAGAAGCAACAGTCTTAGAGTTTCAAAGAGCAATTCCGTGACATCAAGTCATAATTTGAATTTCATTCTAAGCAGCAGTCAGCTGATAATACACCCAAATATTTGTTAATAACTCCCCTTACCTCTCCCGTCTGCTTCCTTGGAATGCACTCTTGAATAAAACAGCAAAATACAAGCTTTTGGTTTAAGACTCTAGGACTTCCCAGGTGGGGCTAGTGGTAAAGAACCTGCCAGTGATGGAGACCTAAGAGATATTGGTTAGATTCCTGGGTCAGAAGGATCTCCTGCAATAGGAAATGGCAACCAACTTCTGTATTCTTGCCTGGAAAATTTCATGGACAGAGGAGCTTGGCGGGCTACAGTTCCTGGTATTGTGGAGTCAGACATGGCTGAGCATCCATGCAAAATGTAGGCTTTTGTGAATCTAGTATTCAAATCTTAGCAATCTTTGCCTCATTCCTTAATAAGGCAGCAAAATATAAGCTTTCTATCTAAGGTTCTACATTTTTAAGAAATACATATGACTGCAGTTAGTAACTCTTTGGAAAGTGATTGCATAAACTCATAAAAAGCTTACTTATTTTTATATGACTCTTTAAACAAAGGAATGATTTTATTTATTCATACATACATATATATATATATATATGGACAATGTGTGTATCTGTGTGTATGTACACATGTGTGTGAATGGGTATGGGTTTGGGATTGTAAGCATGAAATAGGTATAACTTCATTATCATGGTCTTTACTCAGAACAGTTTTTAGTGACTCAGTCCAGTTCACTCAGTCGTGTCCAACTCTTTGTGACCCCATGGACTGCAGCATGTGAGGCCTCCCTGTCCATTACCAACTCCTCGAGTTTACTCAAACTCATGTCCATTGAGCCAGAGATGCCATCCAACCATCTCATCTTCTGTCATCCCCTTCTCTTCCTGCCTTCAATCTTTCCCAGCATCAAGTGGCCAAAGTATTGGAGTTTCAGTTTCAGCATCAGTCCTCCCAATGAAATTCAGGACTGATTTCCTTTAGGATGGACTGGTTAGATCTCCTTGCTGGCCAAGGGACTCTCAAGAGTCTTCTCCAACACCACAGTTCAAAGGTGTCAATTCTTCAGTACTTAGTTTTCTTTATAGTCCAATTCACATATCCATATGTGACTACTGGAAAAACCATAGCCTTGACTAGACAGACCTTTGTTGGCAAAGTAATGTTTCTGCTTTTTAATATGCTGTCTGTGTTGGTCATAGCTTTTCTTCCAAGCAGTAAGCATCTTTTAATTTCATGGCTGCAGTCACCATATGCAATGATTTTGAATAAAGTCAGCCACTATTTCCACTGTTTCCCCATCTATTTGCTATGAAGTGATGGGACCTGATGCCATGATCTTAATTTTCTAATGTTGAGCTTTAAGACAACTTTCGCACTATCTATAGAGTCAGCAAAAACAAGGCCAGGAGCTGACTGTGGCTCAGATCATGAATTCTTTATTGTTAAATTCAAACTTAAATTGAAGAAAGTAGGGAAAAACACTAGACTATTCAGGTATGACCTAAATAAAATCCCTTATGATTATACAGTGGAAGTGAGAAATAGTTGTAAAGGCCTAGATCTGATAGACAGAGTGCCTGATGAAGTATGAACAGAGGTTTGTGTCAGTACGGGAGACAGGGATCAAGACCATCCCCAGCGGGGCGGGGGTGGGGAGGGTGGGGATGGGAGAGGAGGGGGAAATGCAAAAAAGGAAAATGGCTATCTGAGGAGACCTTACAAATAGCTGTGAAAAGAACAGAAACGAAAAGCAAAGGAGAAAATGAAAGATATAACCATTTGAATGCAGAGTTCCAAAGAATAGCAAGGAGAGATAAGAAAGCCTTCTTCAGTGATCAGTGCAAAGAAATAGAAGAAAACAGTAGAATGGGAAAGACTATAGATCTCTTCAAGAAAATTAGAGATACCAAGGGAACACTTCATACAAAGATGAGCTTGATAAAGGACAGAAATGGTATGGATCTAACAGAAGCAGAAGGTGGCAAGAATACACAGAAGAACTGTACAAAAAAGATCTTCATGACCAAGATAATCACAATGGTATGATCACTCACCTAGAGTGAGACATCCTGGAACGTGAAGTCAAGTGGGCCTTAGAAAGCATCACTTCGAACAAAGCTAGTGGAGGTGATGGAATTCCAGTTGAGTTATTTCAAATCCTGAAAGATGATGCTGTGAAAGTGCTGCACTCAATATGCCAGCAAATGTGGAAAACTCAGCAGTGGCCAAAGGCTGGAAAAGGTCAGTTTGCATTCCAATTCCAAAGAAAGGCAATGCCAAAGAATGCTCAAACTACTAAACAATTGCACTAATCTCACACACTAGTAAAGTAATGCTTAAAATTCTCCAAGCCAAGCTTCAACAATACGTGAACCGTGAAATACCAGTTGTTCAAGCTGGTTTTAGAAATGTTAGAGGAACCAGAGATCAAATTGCCAATATCCAGTGGATCATCAAAAAAGTGAGAGTTTCAGTAAAACATCTATTTCTGCTTTATTGACTATGCCAAAGCCTTTGACTGTGTGGATCACAATAAGCTAGAAAATTCTGAAGGAGATGGGAATACCAGACCACCTGACCTGCCTCTTGAGAAATCTGTATGCAGGTCAGGAACCAACAGTTAGGACTGGGCATGGAACAACAGACTGGTTCCAAATAGGAAAAGGAGGGCATCAAAGCTGTATATTGTCACCCTGCTTATTTAACTTCTATGCAGAATACACCATGAGAAATGCTGGGCTGGATGAAGCACACGCTGGAATCAAGATTGCCGGGAGAAACATCAGTATCCTTAGATATGCAGATGATATCACCCTTATGGCAGAAAGTGAAGAAGGACTGAAGAGCCTCTTGATGAAAGTGAAAGAAGAGGAAAAGTTGGCTTAAAGCTCAACATTCAGAAAACAAAGATCATGGCATTGGTCCCATCACTGCATGGCAAATAGGTGGGGAAACAGGGAAAACAGTGGCAGACTTTTAGTGCCTAAGTAGGTAAATTACTTGGAATAGCACGTTTTGAAGAGATAATATGTTTACTGATATCCACATTATACCAGATATTGTGGTGGATGTTTTCATGTTTGTCATTTCATTTATATCTTACAGCTACTCTGCAAATTGCAGGACTTAAGTCATTGATTTCAGTTCATATTACTTATGGTATTTTGTATTGGCTTTTTCTCACAATTCTTATTTTCCTCCTTGAAGTCTCTAAGAGTGGACAATACTTCCTAATCAAACTGACACCACATTTGGCCATATGTCTTGATTAAGGAAATGTGAGGTAAGTAACAATTGTCAGCTATGAACAAAATGTTTAAGTGCATGCAAAAGATTTCCCATATATACCTTCCCTATTTTTCAAAATCTACCTAAAACAAATTCATCAATCACCCACAATGAACATACAGTGCGAGCTAGAAATAAGCCTCTTGTTGTGAGCCACTGTAATTTTTAGGTCATTTGTCCTGCAGTATAACTTATACTCAGTTATTAAGTGGTACTGTCAGCATCCAAATGTTTAGCTCTTAATCAGAAGAAAAAAATACATATCTTGCTTTCAAAAGGTATGGAAGCCATCAAAAATATAAAATCACAGACATAAAAAGTAAAGAAAAATATTAGGAAATCCATCTGTTGTTATTTAGTCACTAAGTAGTGTCTGACTCTTACGACACCCACAAAATCCTAAATGAGGGAAACAGTTCAAAATCATTAGAGGATTTCAGAGAAGACAGTGATTCTTAATTAATTTAAACTACTATTTCTCTCCCCGATGATATTATTTCTTCTTCTTCACACCCTGAACTTATGATATTTTAGTTCACTCATTTATTTTAAAAATAAGCAAACTATCCTCTATTTATACTATATATTTACAGTATATTTATTATATATATATAGGATATATATCCTCTATACTATACTAAAAATGCTCTATGCTTATACTAAAAAAAGCATAAACACTATACTTTTTAGTAACTATATGCAGACATCACTATATTAACATAAATATACATTATACAAAGCACAAGGATAAGAGATAAAATTGAAAGACAACTACTGTATTTTAACTTATTAAGAAATTTAGAAATAAAAACAAACTAGAGAATACAAGAGAAAAGAAACAGACTCACAAGTGAAGAGAAGATATTAGTGGTTTCCAGTGGGGAGAAGGAAGGTGGAATGGGCAAAATAGGATTAAGGATTAGAGATACAAACTACTATGTATAAAATAAATAAGCTACAAGATATATGTAGAGAGGCTCTAGGAAATAGGGACCTTAATAGATTTGCTTGAAGAACAGAGGGGGAAATGTTCAAATTTTAACAATAGTCAATTGAGATTCTTTATACCCCGAGTTTTAGCAATTTATGCACATTCAGGCTCACTCTGCTTAGCATATCTTGAAACTTGCATTCTAGTTATCTTAATAACTCTCACTCACCTAATCCACTCCAGTGGGTATGAAAATAATAATCATGTACAAATTCATCATAGAACTAATAATAGGAAATGATAAAATAATACTTCAGATCTATACACAGTTAAACTTCTAGATCAATCTTTGTGCATTTAGTACTATTCAGTATCCATTTAAATTTGTCTCATATACAACAGAATTAAACATTAAAACAATATTTATAAAAATAGTTTCATCATGCTAGTAATATAATTCTCTGAGAAAATTGGGAGAAAAATTCTGCTTAGTTTAGGTATTGAGAAGCCAAAATTCCATTAATTATTTGCTGACACTCCAGATTAAATGTATCATATATAGACTGCAGAGGGGGAACTGACAGGACTATTCTTCTTCAGTTACGGTTCTTTATTACCTTTCTCTAAAGATCAGGATCACTGTTTCTGTGTTATTAAAGACATTAATCTAAAAATACCTGAAATGACCCTAACAATTGACTTGCTAGTGTGATGGTTTGTTCAGCTGACTGATCACGTTAATTAGATTGGCGAACTAGAGAAAATATTCTTAGTTTTAATGTAATACTCTGAATATGAGAATTTGGAACTTCCAGACAATCAATCTGCTATTAGGGAAGATGAGTCATCTTCAGTGTCAAAATAGTTAATGTAAAACTGAATAGATTACAGAATTAAATATTATCACCCACAGAGTTTTTCAGGGATCTAGATACTATGCCTACTACTACTACTACTACTACTACTAAGTCACTTCAGTCGTGTCCGACTCTGTGCAACCCCATAGACGGCAGCCCACCAGGCTCCCCCGTCCCTGGGATTCTCCAGGCAAGAACACTGGAATGGGTTGCCATTTCCTTCTCCAATGTATGAAAGTGAAAAGTGAAAGTGAAGTCACTCAGTCGTGTCCGACCCTCAGCGACCCCATGGACTGCAGCCTTCAAGACCTCAAAATGGAGTATAATGTCATTGGAACGCTTAGTGCAAAGATTTTGGACATAGTTTATTAGAATGCTTTCTACTTTGTGGTTTAGATTGAGGGAAAACCATAAGGGAAAGCTATAACATAATTATAAAATAAATGAGCTATTTTCCCCTTTTGATAGTAATGGCTGTTAAATTGTCTAAAATAAGAAAGAGACTGTGGTGGTGGTTTAGTCTCTAAGTCGTGTCCGACTCTCGCGATACCATGAACTGTAGCCTGCCAGGCTCTTCTGTCAATTGGATTCTCCAGGCGAGAATACTGGAGTGGGTTGCCATTTCCTTCTCCAGAGGATCTTCCTGACCCAGAAATCAAACCCAGGTCAGAAAGAGACTAGAGCACTTCTATTCCTGGATATTTTCAGTACATGGTAGTTTTAGGTCTCAAAGAGCTACTTGACTTAGAAAAAAAAAATAATAATAATAATAAGGAAAACCAGAAATTTAATGTAAATTGGAATGACAAAGTTAAAATGTTGGTAAAGTTAGATAAGTAACCCAGGGGAAATCATGTAGCAGCAACTGGAGGTGGAAGTAGCATTTATAAAGGATCAAAAGAAAGCAAAATCAATGGATTTTAAGAAGTCCCCAGATATGTTTCCTAGCATTTTAAGACTCAAGGCTTCCAAATATGGATTTTTCACACATAAGTTGGTATCAAGATTTTTTTTAAGTCACCAAAATTTCTGACCTAGATGGAAAAACTCCTCTAACAAGTCTTCTTGCTTCCCTTTTGTTTCCAATGAAAGCATACTCTATCATTCAAAAGTCAGAGATCTCTTTATATTAAGATATCTTAATGTTATAAAGTAGCAACAAGATCCATGAGATTCCTCTGCTTGCCGCTGTTTCTTAGAATAGATGTAATTGCCTTATCAAATGTGTGCACGGTCTCTCTCCAAACTTGGCTCTTACTAACCTAGCACTTTATTTCTATGCTTTAAATATACTGGACTTGCAGGGATTCCTAAAGTTCCTCCAGTTCTTTCCATTTTATGAACTTTGCACATCCACCGTCTTACTCCATTTCTCATCTCAGTATGACTCCTATTATTCAAATGTCAATTTAAATATATTTTCTCTGATTAGCTATCACCAACCACTTAATCTTAAGTAGCTGCCACCTGCTATCTGCCCTAAAGCTCTATGTTCTATTCTGCATAATGTTTAACTCAGTGTACACCTGTGTATTTGTATTAATTAGGATATAAGTTAACTCATCAGTCAGCAAACAAAAAATATCAAAAACATGAACCCAGGCTTCCCTGGTGGCTCAGTGGTAAAGCATCTGCCTGCCAATGCAAGAGACATGGGTTCAGTCCTTGGTCTGGGAAGATTCCACATGCCTCAGAGCATCTAAGCCTGTGCTTCAACTTCTGAACCTCCGCTCTAGAGCCTGGGAGCAACACCTACTGAGGCCACATGCCATAATTATGAGGCCTGCATGCCTAGAGCCCATGCTCCACAACAGGAGAAGCCACCACAATGAGAACACATCCACTGCCGCTAGAGAGCAGCCCCCACTCACGACAACTAGAGAAAAGCCTGCACAGCAAGACCCAACACAGCAGAAAGTAAACAAATAAATAAAACAGGCAAGGCAAAAGAAGGGAGACTAAGACAAGGAGTGTAATATACACTACTTCTACTGCTTCCTATTGGACAAAACACTAACTGTCTCGTCACACATAGTTGAGAGACAGGGTGGGGAATGCAGCCTAGATTGGCAATTGCTCGTCCAACTAATTCATTGGCAAGAAAAATAAATAAATACAGTGGAGAACAAACAGAAGCCTTGGCGAAGGCAAATTTTTAAGTGACTTAACATCTGTCTTCTCCACTAGGCTGTCCATGAAGACAGAAACATAACCCTATTTACTTATTGTCCAGCTCAGTGGCTGGCACATAGGAAGTACTCAATATCTAGACATTAGCTCAATAAATAAAATGGATTCTGAATCATTACTGTAAAGAAAATCAGCACATTTTTTTATTACAACCTTCACAAGTACCTGATATTAGATAATTTATGTATTTAAGTATGTATTTTCTGTCTTCTTACTAAATTTTAAGTTCAAAGAGACTAGGCACATTTACTATTCATTTCAAAGCTATATTCCCAGTACACAGTATAATGTGGAAAATAAATTAATGCATGTTGAACTAATAAATTAAGGTGAAATGTAATTGTTTCCTCAATTTATAGGATTTTGACAAGGTTGGGCAGCTGACAAATTTCAGAGCTTTTTCCTTTACCCAGTATTTCTCTATATTTTTCCCATCATCCCATCCACCCACAGTGCCATTTTAGACCTTTTTTCCCTACCCAATACTCCATGCAAGTTCAGTACCACAGATCTGTTTATGTGGTGTGATCCTTTGGAGGGCAACAAATTAGTGTAATATTTAAGAATATTTTGCCTCTCTTCCATCCCAGCAACCAATTTTTGCTCCCTTGAGAATAATATAGCCCCTGTTGAAAATGCTTGCTCAATATCATGACATTTATTATTTTAGTTTCTGTAAGCAGTACTCTTGCCTGGAAAATCCCATGGATGGAGGAGCCTGATGGGCTGCAGTCCATCGGGTCGCAAAGAGTCGGACATTACTGAGCGACTTCACTTTCACTTTTCACTTTGATGCATTGGAGAAGGAAATGGCAACCCACTCCAGTGTTCTTGCCTGGAGAATCCCAGGGACGGGGGAGCCTGGTGGGCTGCCGTCTATGGGGTCGCACAGAGTCGGACACGACTAAAGCGACTTAGCAGTAGCAGCAGCAGTTAAGTATGACAAGGAATTTCATTCAGGTATATCATTGATGAGCTACATAAAACCAAATTATTGATAAATTTTTTGAAAGTAATATGCAAAATCATGGGTTTGAAAGCCAAGTATATGACCCGATAATAAATACTAAATCAATATTCCTAGAGGAAAGTCTATCTGTCTTCTGTCTTTAATTTACATTTTTCTATGGATAGCTATAGTCATCTTTACGTGAGTTAATATAATTTGTTAGACACAAGCCTAGCAGTTCACATATGTTTTATGATGGAAATCTTGTTTTGGGGAGAAACTCCAAAATTTATGGCTTCAGTATACTTTAGGGTATTATGAAAAGGAAGAAGATTTATTGGAATAACTGGAAGAGGCAAAGAAATATTGTAAAATGCAGGTATGGATAAGGTTATTTG
This sequence comes from Ovis canadensis, assembly GCF_042477335.2. Taxonomy (NCBI): domain Eukaryota; kingdom Metazoa; phylum Chordata; class Mammalia; order Artiodactyla; family Bovidae; genus Ovis; species Ovis canadensis. The sequence goes on from NC_091247.1 coordinate 72,133,140, forward strand.
CAGTTTTTTAATTAAAATTAATATTGGTTATGTACATTATAGTAGTTTTATAATAAATGTATTTATAACAAATATTGTGTGATTTAATAGAGAATTTTTTCATGTCATTGAAATTGCATCCACCTGATCTGTAAATTACAAGCTAATTACAAATCATGATTCTTATAAATTATACTTTAGATATATCATTATTATGGCACATCACCAGAGCTATGGGGCTTCCCCAGTGGTTCAGTGGTAAAGAAACTGTCTGCAATGCAGGAGATGCCAGAGATGTGAGTTCAGTCCCTGGGTTGGGAATGTAATCTGGAGGAAGGCACTGCAACCCACCCCAAGATTCTTGCCTGGAGAATCTCATGGACACAGGAGCCTGGTAGGATATCATTCAGGGATATCACTGATAGACCACAAAAAAATAAAACAATTTTTTTTAATAGAACAAGAAAAAAATGTTGATTTGAATATTCTAATATGTAACATTCTGCTTATCTCCAAATCTGTTTTCTGGCAACCCCAATGCTCTGGAACATAGCATACAAGCAATAACTAAAACAATCAAATAAAATAAAAATTATGAACTGCTGAATAGCAATCACAAGTGTTTATTTAACACATTTTAACCTGTATTCAAGCCTCTTTTCTGGCCCCATCATGATGATAGTATTTTTCACTTTTAGTTATTTGGCTTATTCCCTATCATTAGACCATTAAAATATCAGTTTCTTAGTAGTGAACCTCTATTCAATTTAATATCACCTAAGAGAATAGAACAATGTTGAAATTACAGTGTAAAAAATTCATACTGTATCCAAAGATTACTATCTCATGTAATATGTCTTATGTTCTTTATTAACCACCTAATACTGACCTCAGTGATTTGCATATTACTGTCCAAATTAATTTAATATATAATTATAATAAATGCGATAATCTGTTCTCCCTCTCTCATACCTAATTAAAAGCAGTACCAACAGAGCTAGACACAGGCACCAGAGCAGAGCCACTAACAAAAAGAAGAAGAACGGGGTGGGGGCGGGGGGTGGAAATACAAAGGTCAAAAGAAAATACCGAAGGTAGGGCAGAGAATAAAAAGAGAAAGTAATTAGTTATTGGAGTCATTAAGAAAAGGTTGATGATATTCCAGATAATATCTTTAAAAGCAGGTAAGTATATAATGCAATCCAAAACTAGGCTCACCCCAAAATATACAGAATTAAAAGATATAGGTTCTTGAATTAATTATAATAGTTATATGCAAAATTATTCTTAAAACAGATTATCCACATATTATGTTAGATCAAAGATATTACTGTACTAATAATTCAAGACTCTATTTGATTTATTTCAACTTTTGAAGAAATTTCACATGAAAAGTTTATGATGAGTTCTTATAGGAACAAGAATTTTATTTGCTTTGGTAACTTCTCTGACACCTCAGATTCTTCTTTTATTTTTTATTCTATGCTAAAGCTGTGTTGTAATGATAAATAGTATTATACAGAATTTGCACTACAGATTAACATAAAAAGATGATAAAAAGGAAGTAAGGTTAAGGTTAGTACTCAGAAAATTCCTATATTCTCAATTAATTAATTGGTAGGGGACATTTAGGTGAATCCTTTAGACATATAGCTGAATATGATATGAATTTATTCAGTGCAGTCCTACCAGCTTACATTATTTTTTTGTATTCCTTAAAGAATAAAACAGAGTGCAACCTTGAAATGTAGGCCTACATGTCAGAATTTTTACATGGCTCTAAAACTCAACATTTCAGGTTAGGGTTTCTATTTTCTTTGCTCAAGTAGCCAATTTAAAAGGGAGCCACCCACTTTCAGGATAACCTTTTAAAATATAATCATATTCTCATTTATTATGCTTTGTAAAATGGTGACTTATCAAAACTGTTTCCAAATTTAAAAATATTTTATATATTATAGCATTCCTTTCTCACATGCAGTTTCTAACATATCATTTTGGGGTTCCATAGCAATAATCATCACCATAAAATCCAAAACCACCTAAAAATTAATACCATTTTCTAAAAACCTTGGAAATAATGAAACTAACTTAGAATCATCTTAATCACCATTCTTGTTTTGCACACAATAAACTTTTGCTCAAGATCATGTACATGCACATACACACACAACACAGACATACACACACATATATATGAGGGGCTTCCCTGGTGAGTCAGTTGGTAAAGAATTCACCTGCAATGCAGGACAGTCAGGTTTGATCTCTGGTTTGGGGAGATTTCCTGGAGAAGGAAATGGCACCCAACTCCAGTATTCTTGCCTGGGAAATCCCATGGACAGAGGAGCCTGGCAGGCTACAGTCCATGGTGTCAAAAGAGTCAGACACAACTTAGTGCCTAGACCACCACCACCACCATATATATATTTAATAATGGCCCACATAAGGTGAAAACTTAATAGACTCTATAGTTAACATCTAATCCCTTGATATGGATTGCTCCATGCTATCATCTCAAAAAAATTATGAATTAGATATCATTGCTATCCTTATTTTATAGATACATCTTTGTGTGGAGAAGAAGCATTTTTAAATGTAGAAGATTAAAACTAGAGATCAAGTCTTGTCTTAAAGATCCTTATTTCATACTACATTTTACTGCATAATTAATCTGTTATTTAGATAAGCAACTTAAAATTTAAATTGCATATTTTGTACAGGCTTTATACATAATTTGAAAACGTTTGGAGATTGCTGAATCTTGAGCTTATAAACGATAGAATTGGAGCCATTGTAAATAACTTGTAAATAATAGCTCCAGAAAGAAAGAAGTGGCTGGGGCAAAGTAGGAACAATACTCAGCTATGGATGTGTCCAGTGGTGAAAGTAAAATTAAGGGATATCTCCATGCAAAGATGGTCAAGAAAAAGAACAGAAATGGTAAGGACCTAACTGAAGCAGAAGAGAGTAAGAAGAGATGGCAAAAAAACACAGGACTATACCAAAAAAAGTCATAATGACCCAGATAACCTGATGGTTTGGTCACTCTTCTAGCACCATACAACCTGGAGTGTGAAGTCAAGTGGGCCTTAGGAAGCATTACTACAAACAAAAGTAGTGCATGTGATGAGAATTCCAGTTGAGCTATTTAAAATCTGAGAAGATGATGCTGTTAAAGTGTTGCACTCAATATGTCAGCAAATTTGGAAAACTCGACAATGGCCACAGGACTGGAAAAGATCAGTTTTCATTTCAATCCCAAAGAAGGGCAATGTCAAAATATGTTCAAAAACCCTGCAATTGCACTAATTTCACATGCTATCCAGATGATGCTCAAAATCCTTCAAGATAGGCTTTATCAGTATGTGAACCAAGAACTTCTAGATACACAATCTGGATTTAGAAAAGTCAGAGACACAATAGATAAAATTCCCAACATTTTCTGGACCACGCTCAACATTCAGAAAATTAAGATCATTGCATCTGGTCCCATCACTTCATGGGAAATAGATGGGGAAACAGTGGAAACAGTGTCAGACTTTATTTTGGGGGGCTCCAAAATCACTGCAGATGGTGACTGCAGCCATAAAATTAAAAGATGCTTACTCCTTGGAAGAAAAGTCATGACCAACCTAGATAGCATATTGAAAAGCAGAGACATTACTTTGCCAACAAAGGTCCGTCTAGTCAAGGCTATGGTTTTTCCAGTGGTCATGTATGGATGAGAGAGTTGGACTGTGAAGAAAGCTGAGCGCTGAAGAATTGATGCATTTCAACTGTGGTGTTGGAGAAGACTCTTGAGAGTCCCTTGGACTACAAGGAGATCCAACCAGTTCATTCTAAAGAAAATCAGCCCTGGGTGTTCTTTGGAAGGAATGATGCTAAAGCTGAAACTCCAGTACTTTGGCCACCTCATGCAAAGAGTTGACTCATTGGAAAAGACTCTGATGCTGGAAGGGATTGGGGGCAGGAGGAGAAGGGGATGATAGAGGATGAGATGGCTGGATGGCATCACTGACTCGATGGATGTGAGTTTGAGTGAACTCTAGGAGATGGTGATGGACAGGGAGGCCTGGCATGCTGCGATTCATGGGGTCACAAAGAGTCGGACACAACTGAGTGACTGAACTGAGAGAATGCTAGGGAATTCCAGAAAAATATCTACTTCTGCTTCATTGACTATGCTGAAGTTTCTGATTGTATGGATCACCACAAATTGTGGAAAATTCTTAAATAGATGAAAATACCAGACTACCTTACCTATCTCCTGTGAAACCTGTATGCCGGTCGAGAAGCAACAGTTAGAACTGAACATGGAACAATTGACTGCTTGAAAACAGGGAGAGAATTACTTCAAGGTTGTATATTGTCACCTTGCTTATTTAACTTTTATGAAGAGTACATCATGTGAAATTCCAGGCTGGATGAATCACAATCTGGAATCAAGACTGCTAGGAGAAATATCAGCCTCAGATATGCAGATAATATCACTCTAATGGCAGAAAATGAAGAGGAACTAAAAAAGCCTCTTAATGAGGATCAAAGAGGAAAGTGAAAAAGCTGGCTTGAAAGTCAACATTCAAAAAACTAAGGTCATGACATCTGGTCCCATCACTTAATAGCAAATAGATGGGGAAGCAGTGGAAGCAATGTCAGACTTTATCTCCTTTAGCTCTAAAACCACTGCACATGGTGACTGCAGCCACCTTGGAAGAAAAGTGATGACCAACATAGACAGCATATTAAAAAGCAGAGACATTACTTTGCTGACAAAGGCCCGTGTAGTCAAAGCTATGGTTTTTCCAGTACTCCTGTATGGATATGAGAGTTGGACAATAAAGAAGGCTGAGCGCCAAAGAACAGATGCTTTTGAACTGTGGTGTTGGAGAAGACTCTTGAGAAGACTCTTGACAAGATCAAACCAGTCAATAATAAAGGAAATTAAACCTGAATAATCATTGGAAGGACTGATGCTAAAGGTGAAGCTCCAATACTTTGGCCACCTGATGCAAAGTGTCAGCTCACTGGAAAAGACCCTGATGCAATGAAAGATTGAAGGCAGGAGAAGAATGGGACAACAGAGAATGAGATGGTTGTGTGGCATCACTGACTCAATGGACATGACTTTGACCAAGCTCTGGGAGATGGTGAAGGACAGGCAAGCCTGGCGTGCTGAAGGCCATGGGGTTGCAAAGAGTTGGATATGACTTAGCAAATGAACAAAAAAAGGATAAAATTGATACAGGAATGAAATAATTGACTGCATCCATAAACAAGTCTGATATTTTTGAAATTTAACAACAAAATCTAATATGCAATAATGCAAATTACAATGTCTGAGATCTAATAAAAATTACCAGACAAACTGAGACAGAAAATATGACCCATAACTCATGTGGGAGTTGGGAATAGAGTGGAAATCAATTAATTAAAAGAGTATCAAAATGTCAGAAAAGAGAATTAGCAGACAGTTTTCTTGATAAAGCTACTGCAAATCTATGAATATATTCAGGATGTAAAGGAAAATACGATAGTGAAGAAAGAAGTGGAAGTTTTTTTAAATATATAAGTCAAAATTCTAAAGATAAAATATAAAATACCTAATTCAAAATATATTTGATGGGAATAACAGCAAATTACACACTATAGAAAAGAGTAACTTGAAGGCAGAGAAATATAAATGATTGAAAATGAGCCAATGAAAATAATAGAAATAAATAGAATATTAATGACCTGTAGGACTGTATCAACCAGTCTAATATGAGGTGGTGGTGAACATTTGAAGAAGATTGGTTTAAATTTTCCATATTTGATTAAAGTTTAAAACTCCTGATTCAAGATACTAAATGAATCCCAAACAAAAGAAACATAAAAGAAACCATGCCAGAACTAAGCATGATCAAATTGCTGAATACCAATGATAAAAGGGAAAACTTTAATAGCATCCAGGGAAAGGGGAGAAACATTACTCATAGAGAAGAGAGCTAAACCACAATTCTTTAAAAAACATGCAAACCAGAAAGCAATGGAACTATGTCTTTAAAGTACTAGAAGAAAAAAGAATACACTCAAACTAGAATTCTATAACCAGTGTAAATACTTTTCGGAAATAAAAGCAAAATAAAGATTATAAAACAAACAGAAGCTAAGAGAACACATCATCTTTAGACCTTCACATTCAGGAAAAAAATGAATAATGCTGCATGGAAATTTGCATCTATATAAATTAATAAACAATGCCCAAAGTGGCAACTATGTGTGTACACATAATTGTTCTCATTTATTTATTCCCTCTGGGGGCTTCCCCTCGTGTATCAGTGATAAAGAATCTGCCTGCAGCTAAGAATCTGCCTGCCGCAGCAGGAGACACTAGTTTGATCCCTGGGTTGGGATGATCCCCTGGAGAAGGATATGGCAACCCATTCCAGTATTCTTGGCTGGAAAATCTCACAGACAGAGAAACCTGGCAGGCTACAGTCCATGGGGTCACAAAGAGTTGTATGTGACTTAGTGACTAAAGAACAGCAAAACAAAAATAATAACAAATTGGAATTTTTGAAAAAGATTATGAGACCCTGAAACCACACTGTTTCTATACATATCAAAATTTTGCATCTACCTTAGCACCAATAAGTTTCTAAATGTGTTTTTAATGTTACCACCCTCAGATTGTATTCACTTAAGGAGTTGTGTTTTTATTTTCATAAAATATATGCCTATACATACACACCTCAGAAAAGCTTTTGCCAGCTCCCATGTAACTACCTAGTAATAAAAGATATTGCAACAGTCTAAACTCTCTGTGAGTGTGTGTGTAAATAAAATTGGAGTTTATTTTACTTTTTATGAGTTGAAAGCCATAGTGCGTGCATGCTAACTTGCTTCAGTCATGGTTGATTCTTCGTGACTCTATGGACCATAGCCCACCAGTCTCCTCTGTCCATGGAATTCTCCAGGCAAGAATACTACAGTGGGTTGCCATGCCCTCCTCCAAGGGATTTTCCCAACCCAGAGATAAAACCTGCATCTCTTAGGTCTCCTGCATTGGCAGGCGGGTTTACAACAGCACCACCTGAGAATGAATCATATTGATTTAACCTTGATTTTCTTTCTCCTATGAGAATATCTGCCTCAGTTAGATGGTTGTCTACAGTCTTTAAGACATAGCCCTGCTCAGTGAAAAGAACACTGAAATAAGTAAATCATATTCATTCTCATGCAATACATGAAAGAATTGTAGAAACTTTGTATTATGAGAAAAAAGCCAGACTCTAAAACTATATTATATGATTTCGATTATATAAAAGTCTGGAAAAACAAATCTGTAATGACAAAAAGCTAACAGTGGTGATGGGGCCATGAGTGATGGGAAAGGACTGATTATAAATGACTGACATTTTGTGTGATACGAATATCCTATATCTTGCATGAGACAGAAATTTTACATCTGTCTGCATATTTAAACCTATTGAATCACACACTAAAAAAGGTGCATTATGTTATATGTAAATGACACTTCAATAAAACTGCCTCCTTAGCTATCCCATCTTCCAAAATATAAAATTATTTTTTATCATGATCCTCATACTTCATTTCTGGAGATAAACTGTCTAGAGGTTTAAACAGACTAAGGCATCTGCTATGTCTTGCCTATAAGTTTTCTGGATAATTTTGAATCCACCGTTATTCATTATTCATGTTCCTGAAGATACCATCTGTATATTTAATCAATGAAATTTTCTGAGCTGTTTCTTCCTTAGCAGATCCTTTTTGTTTCTGACATCACTCAGGGTATTGTTGGAATCTCTGCTTTAAGTTAATGAATGTCTGTGTTTGGTGAGTGTCAACTAATGCCCCAAAAGCAAACAGATAGATTGTAGTTAGTGAGCATTTTCTAGCAGTCACTGTTCAAAACTGTCCACATATATTCACTATTTATTACTCATAAAAATATTGGGGGTGTATTTTCCTTATTCTATGCGTAATGAAACTAAGACACAATGAGTAGATAACTTGCACAAGCTCACAAAGCCAGTCAAAGATGAAACTAGAGTAACTGTTTGTCACAAGGTAAGTAGTGAGCAGATAACATCAGTCAGCTGTTGAGTACTATAATCTAAATGCCACTGTTTTTACTCTCCTGGATTTTACCAGAAACTCCAAACAACATATGTCTCTATTGACAACAACTTGAATTTCATAAAAACTGCAAAAATTCAACATTTTTTTGTATTTTGTCCTAATATTATCAGTCAGCTCAGAGACATCAAATTGCAATAAACTGTTCCTGATGACTATAGCTAAAATCCACATATAATATACATAAGGCTTCCTTTGTGGCTCAGAGTAAAGAGTCTACCCACAATGTAGGAGACCCAGTTACAATCCCTGGGCTGGGAAGATCCCCTAGAGAAGGGAATGGCTACTCACTCCAGTATACCTAACAGTTGTTAAGAAAGTGAATCCTTGGAGTTCTTATTACAAGGAAAACATGTTTCTCTTTCTTCTTTTTATTCTACCTATATGAGGAAATAGACACTAAGTAAACATTGTGATAATCATTTCACACTATATGTAAGTCAAACCATCATGCCTTAAATTTATACTGTGATAAAAATCAGCTATATCTCAAAACTGGAAAAAAAAATAGATTAAAATGGCAAAAAAAGTACTCTTCCTTAGAGTGTTTTTTGTTTTTTTTACCTAGTACTTTGGCCACCTCATGTGAAGAGTTGACTCATTGGAAAAGACCCTGATGCTGGGAGGGATTGGGAGCAGGAGGAGAAGGGGACAACAGAGAATGAGATGGCTGGATGGCATCACCAACTCAATGGATGTGAGTTTCAGTGAACTCCAGGAGTTGGTGATGGACAGAGAGGCCTGGCGTGCTGCAGTTCTTGGGGTCGCAAAGAGTCAGACACGACTGAGCGACTGAACTGAACTGAACTGAATACTAAATCATCAATATAATTAATTTTAGTTCTGGTAGTGATTTTCCAGTCATTTTTAGTTAGATTATGATAATAAGTAGGACATTAAAATAACTTTGGCCAGCATGATAAAAATATATTTCATTACTTCATATGTAAAGTAAGCTATTTCTGAATATCTCTTGGAAAAAAAAAATAGAAAAGAAAGCATTAGTGGGATAAAGTAGCTTGTTCAACTTTTCTCCACCTTGCTACATTTCCTCTCCTGGAGTGACTTTGACAGCGACAATTAGGAAATGACTTCCCTCAGCACTGAGAATCACCAAGGCCTATCAGCTGTTGATTTTACTGGCTAGACAGGCCTATTATATCAAGAGTTTGAAAGTATCAATACACCTACATGCATCATTTCTCTAATGAAAGAATTCAATATTCTCTTGTCCTTCAGGGAGTTTGAGCTATTTGAATTTTATCACAACTCTCCACTTCAGTAGCTCTAGAGGCTCTCAATTAGCATGTTCAATTAAAATCTGTTTAAGTAAGAATTTTTCTGTACCCTAGCACCTGAGTAGTAGTAGCTGGGTATCCTATTCACTTATACCTAGATCACTGAAGCATTCTAGTATTAGAATAAACAGCACATCTCTAAAAATAGAGATGCCACCTATACTTATATTGCCAGCACTTTTTTTAACCTTCTTATTACTCCATCTTCTTATTTTGCCCAGAATGCTACAGAATACTTATTAAAGCAGCTACAAAATAATACAAATTGAACTTCAATCTTCAGAAGTCAAAGCCTCTCTCCATGAGTCTATCATGAATCAGTACAAGACCTGAGATCTCACACAAGAACTCTCATGAAATGACATGTTCTGCCATCAATTGGCATTTTTATCCCTCTTGCAAGTTTGTTTTCTCTTTACAAGAGTTTTGAAACTCTGTTTCCTTTGTTGATATTTCTGTTCCCAAGTCCTTTGCATTTCTCTTCCTAATTGTCAAATTAGATTATATGTTGCAAGAAAGTTTTAGTAAAAACAGGAGAGTAATCTTTCCAGTCAGAGTGCACTGTCCCCTAACTCAGATAATTCAGCACCAGGACATTGGAGAACTGACTATCAATAACTTGTTCTTTCATTTCACATGGAAAATAGCCACCAAATTTATCCAGTTTTTACTATTTTCTTTACCCTAATCTTTACTATAATCTTTGTCTTCCCTCCAATTTCCTTTTGCTTCATTTGCTATCAGTTGGTCTCATGCTTAGCAAAACTTCCCCAAAGCTAGACCTTACAATGATAACTTGAAAGTTATGAGTGTCAATTGAATTGGGAGGTGAACCAAAGATCACAAATTAGATTATGGGGACAGTGAAACAAAGACAGGGAAAAAAATGCCTCCAAGAGTCTGTTAATGAGTGTAGTAGAGGGTTGCCATATAAAAAACAGGATCCCTACTTAAATTTGAATTTCAGATAACTTTCATACTTTCTTATTATTGAGTATGTGTCAAATTTTGCATGGGATATACCTATGCTAAAAATTATTTGCTGTTTACTTAAAATTCAAACTGCTTTACTTAAAATTCAAATTTAACTGGGCACTTTGTATTTTTATTTGGCCACTCTAATGTGTACCACCAAGGATAAATAGTAATCAATATTAAAAAACAAATAATGAATGTGTTTCTTTTTTGTTTGTTTTTCTAAGTAACTCACTTTTATTACTACTATTTTATTGATGTATAGAGGTGGCTCAGTGGTAAAGAATAATCCTTCTGCCAACGCAGGAGACACAGGATCGATCCCTGGGTCAGGAATATCTCCTGGAGGAGGAAATGGCAACCCATTCCAGTATTCTTCCCAGAAAAATCCCATGGACAAAAGAACCTGGTGAGCTATAGTCCATAGGGTCATAAAAAGTCAAATACAACTGAGCATGCATGCATACATTTTGCATGCACGTATAGTTGATTGACAATGTTGTGCTAATTTCTACTATTATATACATATACGCATTCTTTTTTTCTATTCTTTTCCATATGCTTATCCTTGGATATTGAATATAGTTCTCTGTGCTATCCAGTAGGACCTTGTTGTTTATGCATTCTATATGCAATAGTTTGCAGCTACTAACATCCGTAATTCATCCCCTCCACCTTTCCCCCTTGGCAACCACAGTCTGCTCTTTACATCTGTGAGTCTGTTTCTGTTTTGTAGATAGATTCATTCGTGGCAAAGCATCATAAAACTCCTGGAAGAGACCATAGGAAAAACATTCTCCACCATAAATTGTAGACATATTTTCTTAGGTCAGTCTGCTAAGGCAATAGAAATAAGAAGAAAAAAATAAATAAATGGTAACTAGTCAAACATACAAGGTTTTGAGCAGCAAAGAAAACCATAAACAAAACAAAAAGACAACCAATGGAATGGGAGAAAATATTTGCAAACTATATGAGTAACAAAAGTTTAGTTTCCCTAATATACAAATAGCTCATACAGAAGCGGAAGAAGATGGTGGAGGAGTAAGATGGGGAGGTTGCCAGACTCCCCACAAATACATTAAAAACTCATTAAGATATGGAACAACTCCTACTAAGCAACCTCTAGGTGACAGCAGAAAACCCCAAGACTTCAGGGGAGCAGGCTAAACTCCCTGAAATGAAGTAGGAGAGAGGATGGAGACATAAAAAGAGAAAAGATGAAGAACTTCTAGATGGGAGCTTGTGTCCTGGAGGGAGGCAGGGAGTCATGAAGCAAGAAGGGTTCCCTTGTACTGGGAAGTTCCCTGATAGGTGAGTCCAAGTGAGAGCTGTGGGATCTTGGAAAATTGGACAAAACAGAGACTAGAGGGCAGAAAAGACAAAGCTGCACTTCTCAGCCCATAAAGACCTCACAGACTGTGGCCTTGAGCAGACAGTGGGCTCAGGGAACCAAGAGAAGCACATGGAAGCCCCATGGTGTAGAAGGCAGGCCGGGGGTACCAAGGGAGGAGTGGCATACCAACCTCTCCACCACACACAAACAGCACAGCCCAGAGGGTGGGCCAGGGAGCTGAAAGAAGAACATACAAGCCCCATGACATAGAGGGTTAGCTCAGGGGGCTGAGGGAAGGCCACACAAGTCTCTGCAACACAGAAGGCAGGGTCAGAGAGACAAGAAAAAATCAACACAAGCCCCTACTTAGCAAGTTCCAGCTTGCAGTGCACTGTGGCACATGGGCAACAGAAGTACCAGAAAAGATTTCAGGAACAAGTCGGGGGCTGGTGGCAGTGAAGATATGCTGAGAGGGCCACTTTGACAATGCTGTGAAAATAGAAGTGTCTAACATTGCCAAAGCCAGAAGGACTGCCCAAAGACTTGCTGAATGCAGAGACACCCCAAAATCTACTACTGGGACTCTGCACTGCCCTTGAGAGAGACAAGATCCAGCTCCATCAACCAGAACAAAAGCACAAGCTCCCCCAACCAGGGAAATATTATAGGACATTAATCCAACCCCATCCACAGGGGCAGACTCCACAACCAAGAAGAATGCCAGGTGCTTCCAAACTCATTCTACAAGGTCACAATCACCCTGATATCAAAACCAGGGAAGAAAAACACGTGCAATAAATAAAATCACAGGCCAATATCATTGATCAACATAGATGCAAAAATCCTCAACAAAATCCTGGAAAACATAATTCAACAACACATTAAAAAGTTCATACACTATGATTAAGTTGGGTTTATTTCAGGGATGCAAAGATTCTTCAATATGCATAAATCAATCAATGTGATACACAGTATTAACAAACTGAAAGTTAAAAACCACATGATCATCTCAATGGATCCAGAAAAAGCCTTTGACAAAATTCAGCACCCATTTATGATAAAAAAACACTTCAAAAAATGTGCATAGAAGGAATCTACCTCAATATTGTAAAGGTCATATATGATAAGCCAACAGCAAACATTATTCTCAACAGTGAAAAATTAAAGTGTTCCCTCTAACATTAGGAACAAGGCAAGGGTGTCCACTCTCACCACTATTATTCAACATAGTTGAATAAGTCTTAGTTAGGGCAATTAGAGAAGAAAAAGAAATAAAAGGAATCCAGCTCAGAAAAGAAGAAGTAAAATCTCACTGTGCGCAGATGACATGATACTTCACATAGAAAACTCAAAAGAAATAATCAGAAAATTACTGGAGCTAATCAGTGAATTTAGCAAATTCATGGAATTGGGTCAACACACAGGGTCAATACACAGAAATCACTTGCATTTCTATATACTAACAATGAAAAATCAAAAACAGAAATTAAGGAAATCAATCCCATTCACCATTGCAACAAAAAGAATAAGATATATAGAAATAAACCTACCTAAGGAGATAAAAGAACTGCATACAGAAGATTATAAGACACTGAAGAAAGAAATCAAAGATGACATAAATAGATGTAGAGATATTCCATGTTCCTGGGTAGGAAGAATCACTATTGTGAAAATGACTATACTACCAAATGCAATCTACAGATTCAATGTAAACCCTATCAAATTACCAATGGCATTTTCCACAGAACTAGAACAAAACATTTCACAATTCATGTGGAAACACAAAATTCCCCAAATAGCCCAAGTAGTTTTGAGAAAGAAGAATGGAGCTAGAGGAATCAACCTTGCTGACTTCAGACTAAACTACAAAGCTACTGTCATCAAGACAGTATGGCACTGGCACAAAACAGATATATAGACCAATGGAACAGATAGAGAGCCCAGAGAAAAAACTCATACACCTATGGGTACCTTATTTTTGACAAAGGAGGCAAGAATATACAACGGAGCAAAGTTAGTCTCTTCAATAAATGGTGCTGGGAAAACTGGACAGCTACATGTAAAAGAATGAAATTAGAACACTTCCTAATACCATACACAAAGATAAACTCAAAATGGATTAAAGACCTAAATGTAAATGTAAGAGCAGAAACTAAAAAGCTTTTAAAGGAAAACAGGCATAATACTTAATGACAGAAGTAAAAGAAGATCCTCTATGACCCACCTCTTAGAGTAGTGGAAATAAAAACAAAAATAAGCAAATGGGACCTAATTAAACTTAAAAGCTTTTGCACAGTAAAGAAAACTACAAATAAGGTGAAAAAACAACTCTCAGAATGGGAGAAAATAAAAGCGAAGTAAACAACTGACAAAGAATTAATTTCCAAAATATACAAGCAGCTCATACAACTCAATACCAGAAAAACAAACAACCCAATCAAAAGGTGAGAAAAGGACCTAAACAGACATTTGTCCAAAGAAGACATACAGATGGCTAACAAACACATGAAAAGATGCTCAACATTGCTCATTATTAGAGACATGCAAGTCAAAGCTACAATGAGATACCACCTCACACCAGTCAAAATAGCCATCATCAAAAAGTCTACAAACAATAAATGTTAGACAGAGTGTGGAGAAAAGGGAGCCCTATTGCATTGCTTGTGGGAATGTAAATTGATACAGCCACTATGGACGACAGTCAGGAGATTCCTTAAAAACTAGGAATAAAACCACCATATGAGTCAACAATTCCACTGCTAGGCATATATCCTGAGAAAATAAAAACTGAAAGAGATATATGTACCCCAATGTTTACTACAGCATTATTTACAATAGCTAGAATGTGGAAGCAACCTAGATGTCCATCAACAGATGAATGGATAAAGAAGCTATGGTACATATATACAATGGAGTACTATTCAGTCATAAACAGGAAAGCATTTGAGTCAGTTCTAATGAGATGGATGAACCTAGAATCTATTATACAGAGTGAAGTAAGTCAGAAAGAGAAATATAAATATCACAAACTAAATTGGAAGTGGTCAAACAGGAGATGGCAGGGTGATAGTCAATATTCTAGGAATCAGCAAACTAAAATGGACTGGAATGGGTGAAATTAACTCAGATGATCATTATATCTACTACCATGGGAAGGAATCCCTTAGAAGAAATGGAGTAGCCATCATGGTCAACAAAAGAGTCCAAAATGCAGTATTTGGATGCAATCTCAAAAATGACAGAATGATCTCTGTTCATTTCCAAGGCAAACCATTCAATATCATAGTAATGCAAGCCTATGAAGCTGAACTTGAACAGTTATATGAAGACCTACAAGACCTTTTAGAACTAACATCCCAAAAGATGTCCTTTTTATTATAGGGGACTGGAATGCAAAAGTAGGAAGTCAAGAAACACCTGGGGTAACAAGCAAATTTGGCCTTGGAAAATGGAATGAAGCAGGACAAAGGCTGATAGAGTTTTGCCCAGGAATGCACTGGTCATAGCAAACACCCTCTTCCAATATCACAAGAGAAGACTCTACACGTGGACATCACCAGATGGTCAACAATGAAATCAGATTGATTATATTCTTTGCAGCCAAAGATGGAGAAGCTCTATACAGTCAGAAAAACAAGACTGGGAGCTGACTGCGGCTCAGATCATAAACTCCTTATTGCCAAATTCAGACTGAAATTGAAGAAAGTAGGGAAAACCAGTAGACCATTCAGGTATGACCTAAATCAAATCCCTTATGATTATACAGTGGGCGTGGGAAATAGATTTAAAGGACTAGATCTGATAGACAGAGTGCCTGATGAACTATGGACAGAGGTTCATGACATTGTAAAGGAGCCAGGGATCAAGACGATCCCCATGGAAAAGAAATGCAAAAGAGCAAAAGGCTGTCGGGGAATCCTTTCAAACAGCTGTGAAAAGAAGAGAAGCAAAGGAGAAAACAAAAAAGAAGATATAGGCATTTGAATGCAAGGTTCCAAACAATAGCAAGGAGAGATAAGAAAACCTTCCTCAGTGATCAATGCAAGAAATAGAGGAAAACAACAGACTGGGAAAGACTAGAGATCTCTTCAAGAAAATTAGAGATACCAAGGGAACATTTCATGCAAAGATGGGCTTGATAAAGGACAGAAATGGTACGGACCTAACAGAAGCAGAAGATATTAAGAAGAGGTGGCAAGAATACACAGAAGAACTGTATGAAAAGGAGGTTCACGACCCAGATACTCGCAATGGCGTGATCACTCACCTAGAGCCAGATATCCTGGAATGTGATGTCAAATGGGCCTTAGGAAGTATCACTACAAAGCTAGTGGAGGTGATGGAATTCCAGTCGAGCTGTTTCAAATCCTGAAAGATGATGCTGTGAAAGTGCTGTACTCAATATGTCAGCATATTTGGAAAACTCAGCAGTGGCCACAGGACTGGAAAATGTCAGTTTTCATTCCAATTCCAAAGAAAGGCAATGCCAAAGAATGCTCAAACTACCGCACAACTGCACTCATCTCACATACTAGTAAAGTACTGTTCAAAATTCTCCAAGCCAGTCTTCAGCAATACATGAACTGTGAACTTCCAGATGTCCAAGCTGGTTTTAGAAAAGGCAGAGGAACCAGAGATCAAATTGCCAACATCCACTGGATCATCAAAAAAGCAAGAGAGTTCCAAAAAAAACCCAACCATCTATTTCTGCTTTATTGACTATGCCAAAGCCTTTGACTGTGTGGATCACAATAAACTGTGGAAAATTCTGAAAGAGATGGGAATACCAGACCACCTGACCTGCCTCTTGAGAAACCTATATGCAAGTCAGGAAGCAACAGTTAGAACTGGACATGGATCGACAGACTGGTTCCAAATAGGAAAAGGAGTATGTCAAGGCTGTGTATTGTCATCCTGCTTATTTAACTTATACGCAGAGTACATCAAGAGAAATGCTTGGCTGGAAGAAGCACAAGCTGGTATCAAGATTGCCAGGAGAAATATCAATAACCTCAGATATGCAGATGACACCACCCTAATGGCAGAAAGTGAAGAAGAACTAAAAAGCCTCTTGATGAAAGTGAAAGTGGAGAGTGAAAAAGTTGGCTTAAAGCTCAACATTCAGAAAATGAATATCATGACATCCATTCCTATCACTTCATGGAAAATTGATGGGGAAACAGTGGAAAAAGTGGCTGACTTTATTTTGGGGGGATCCAAAATCACTGCAGATGGTGATTGCAGCCATGAAATTAAAAAGACGCTTACTCCTTGGAAGGAAAGTTATGACCAACCTAGATAGCATTAAAAAACAGAGACATTACTTTGCCAACAAAGGTCCATCTAGTCAAGGCTATGGTTTTTCCAGTGGTCATGTATGGATATGAGAGTTGGGCTGTGAAGAAAGCTGAGCATCAAAGATTGATGCTTTTGAACTATGGGGTTGGAGAAGACTCTTTAGAGTCCCTTGGACTTCAAGGAGATCCAACCAGTCCATTTTAAAGGAGATCGGTCCTGAGTGTTCATTGGAAGGATTGATGCTAATGCTGAAACTCCCATACTTTGGCCACCTCATGAGAAGAGTTGACTCATTGGTAAAGGCCCTGAAGCTGGTAGGGATTGGGGGCAGGAGGAGAAGGGGATGACAGAGGATAAGATGGCTGGATGGCATCACCGACTCGATGGATATGAGTTTGGGTGAACTCTTGGAGTTGGTGATGGACAGGGAGGCCTGAGGTGCTCCAATCCATGGCATCGCAAATAGTCGCACACGACTGAGCTGCTGAAATGAACTGAGATGAACATATACACATGGAATCTAAGAACACATATATACAGAATCTGGGAAGAATGTACTGATGAAATTATTTGCAGGGCAGCAATGGAGAAACATACATAGAGAACAGACTTATGGACACAGAGAGAGGGAAGGAGTGAGAGGGTGAAATGTGTGGAGAGAGTAACATGGAAACTTACAATACCATATGTAAAATAGATAGCCAATGGGAATTTGCTGCATGACTCAGGGAACTCAAAGATGGGCTCTGTAACAATCTAGAATGGTGGAACAGGGAGGGAGATGGGAGGGAACTTTGGGAGGGAGGAGACATGCCTGTACCTATGGCTGATTCTTGTTGATGTTTGACAGAAAAAAAATAGTTAAAGCAATTGTCCTTCAATTAAAATATAAACTAAAAAAATAATTTATACAAAGTTAAATGATGATAAAAAATCAACTTTATTATTTATTAAAAATATTGCAAAACGTGACTTAGGTTTGGACCCTAAACAAAGAACCAATCAAAAATAGGCAGAAGACCTAAACAGACTTTTTTTTTTCCAAGCAAAACATGCACATGGCCAATAGGCACATGAAAACATGCTCGATATCACTGCTGCTGCTGCTGCTGCTAAGTCACTTCAGTCGTGTCCAATTCTATGCAACCCTAGAGATGGCAGCCCACCAGACTCCCCCATCCCTGGGATTCTCCAGGCAAGAACACTGGAGTGGGTTGCCATTTCCTTCTCCAGTGCATGAAAGTGAAAAGTGAAAGTGAAGTCACTCAGTCATGTTCGACTCCACGTGACCCCATGGACTGCAGCCCACCAGGCTCCTCCATCCATGGGATTTTCCAAGCAACGCAAATCAAAACTACAATGAGATATTATCTCGCACCAGTCAGATATTACCTTGCATAGCCATCTTCAGAAAAGCTACAAATAACAAATGCTGTAGGGAGTGTGGAGAAAAGCAAAGCCTTCTACACTGTTGATGGGAATGCAAATTGGTGCAGTCACTATGGATAACTGTATAGAGGTTCCTCAGAAAACTAAGCAGAATTACCATATTATCTTTCAATCTCACTCCTGGGCATATATCCAGACAGAATTACAATTCAAAGAGATGCATGAATATATTTTGAAATCATTCCCACAGAGGATAGGATGGCTGAATCTCATCCCCATTATATTTAGGTTTGCTCCGATTGCTTAATCTTGTGTTCCCTTTCCCTTGACCAACTCCATTCAGAATTGTGGTTGCCTGGCTCAGAAAGTTCCTATGTTTGTGGTGCTGGAGAAAAACCATCAAAAGAGAAGAGAGACACATGGACTTGCTAGGGAAAAGTGCATCTCTAGACATGGCTTCAGTCCCTTCTGACGACCACCAGAAAGCCTTCTGACTATCACCAGAAATCACTTTTCACCAAAAATTCTTGTCTCCATGACTGATAGCTCTGAGTGAGTGACATCTTATCTGTATCTTCCTCCTTCTTCTTCAGTCTGAGGGTTGGTAACAGCTTTTAAAACATTGTTTCCTAGATTTATCCATGTCACTTCTCTGTCCCTTTAATTCCTCACCCCTCTTTGCTTAAGTCACTAAAGTATTTTCATTTGAACCATGAGAGGTTAATTTATTTCCTGCTAAGATCTTGATAGACAATGCCAAAGAATGTTCAAACTACAGTACAAATGCACTCATCTTACACGCTAACAAAGTAATGCTCAAAATTCGCCCAGCCAGGCTTCAACATTACGTGAACCTAGAACTTTTAGATACTCAAGCTGGACTTAAAAAAGACAGAGAAACCAGAGATCAAATTGCCAACATCCGCTGGATCATTGAAAAAGTAAGGGAGTTCCATAAAAACATCTACTCCTGCTTTACTGACTACACCAAAGCCTTTGGCTGTGTGGGTCACAACAAAGTGTGGAACATTCTTAAAGAGATGAGACTAGCAGACCACTTCACCTGCCTCCTGAGAACTCTGTATGCAGGTCAAGAAGCAATAGGTAGAACTGGACATGGAACAACAGATTGGTTCTAAATTGGGAAAAGATTATGTCAAGACTGTATACTGTTACCCTGCTTATTTAACTTATATGTAGAGTGAGTGAATGAAGTCGCTCAGTCATGTCCGACTCTTTGTGACCCCATGGACAGTAGCCAACCAAGCTCCTCCATCCATGGGATTTTCCAGGCAAGAATACAGGAGTGGGTTGCCATTTCCTTCTGCAGGGTGTCCTTCCCGACCCAGGGACTGAACCCGGGTCTCCTGCATTGTAGGCAGACGCTTTACCATCTGAGCCACCAGGGAAGTACCAGAGTACTTCATATACCAGAGTACATCATGCTAAACGCCAGGCTGAATGAAACACAAGCTGGAATCAAGATTGCCAACAGAAATATCAGTAACCTCAGATAGGCAGATGACATCACCCTTATGACAGAAAGAGAAGAAAAACTAAAGAGCCTCTTGATGAAAGTGAAAGAGGAGAGTGAAAAGTTGGCTTAAAACTCAACATTTGGAAAACTAAGATCTGGCATCCGGTCCCATCACTTTATGGAAACAATGGAAACAGTGACAGAGACTTTTTTTTTTTTCGGGGGGGGGTGCGGCTCCAAAAACACTGCAGATGGGGACTGCAGCCATGAAATTAAAAGATGCTTATTCCTTGGAAGAAAAGCTATGACCATCCTAGATAGCATATTAAAAAGCAGAGACATTACTTTTCCAACAAAGGTCCATCTAGTTAAAGCTATGGTTTTTCCAGTAGTCATGTATGGATGTGAGAGTTGGACTATAAAGAAAGCTGAACACCAAAGAAATTGCTGATTTTGAAATGTGGTGTTGGAGAAGACTCTTGAAAGTCCCTTGGACTGCAAGGAGATCCAACCAGTCAATCCTAAAGACAATCAATCCTTGATATTCATTGGAAGGACTGATTCTCTAGCTGAAACTCCAATACTTCAGCCACCTGATGCAAAGAATTGACTCATTTGGAAAGACCATGGTGCTGAGAAAGATTAAAGGCAAGAAGAGAATGGGACGGCAGTGGATGAGATGGTTGGATGGCATCACTAACTCGATGGACATGAGTTTGAGCAAGCTGCGGAAGTTGGTGATGGACAGGGAAACCTGGCATGCTGTAGTCCATGGGGTAGGAAAGAGTCAAACATGACTGAGCAACTAAAGTGAAGATCTTAAGTGATAGCCTATAAAATTCTATGTGTTTTTCTGAATATGCATGCTATTATTTCTCAAAATAAAACAAAAATAAGCAGGAGAAAGGGCAGAGAGGATGGAGAACAAGTTTTCTGATTGATTAGTGATGTGAGAAGAAGAATTTGTATAAGCAGAGCTTTGTCTTTTCCTCCCATGGAACCAGCGTGTGTACAGAAAAGTAGCTTTGTGATCTAATAAGTGAGCTCAGTAGGCCAGGATTAAAATAGTGATGGGTGTGTTAAACTGAAAGAGATGTCAGCAAATCCAACTGACTCCATGCCCTAGTCACATCTTCCAATATTTTTAACCAATAATAAAGTTGATTTTTATCATTGTCTAAATACTGTGTATCTTGAAAAAAATAAATGGATTATATATGGAGCAACCTAGAATTGTATTTGATGGAAAACACAGGGAAGAAGCATTTTTGATGTGCATCAAAAATGCTAATTAAGGCCCTATGCATTAGCAATTAGTGACCACACAATTTTTTTTTTTTACTTTAACGATGTTCATTGACTTGAATTGTGCCAAGAGATTTGTTCTTCACTTTTGTGGGTGGCTTTTAACTGGCATATCTAGGTGAAAGATATGAGACTTTAAGCTCTCTTAATTATGAGCCATGAGGAATTTTTATCTTCAGTTCAGTTCAGTTCAATTCAGTCACTCAGTCGTGTCTGACTCTTTGCAACCCCATGAATTGCAGCACATCAGGCCTCCCTGTCCATCACCAATTCCTGGAGTTCACTCAAACTCATGTCCATTGAGTCGGTGATGCCATCCAGCCATCTCATCCTCTGTTGTCCCCTTCTCCTCCTGCCCCCAATCACTCCCAGCATCAGAGTCTTTTCCAATGAGTCAACTCTTTGCATGAGGGGTCCAAAGTACTGGAGTTTCAGCTTTAGCATCATTCTTTCCAAAGAACACTCAGGACTGATCTTTAGGATGGAGTGGTTGGATCTCCTTGCAGTCCAAGGGACTCTCAAGAGTCTTCCCCAACACCATAGTTCAAAAGCATCAATTCTTCGGTGCTCAGCTTACTTCACAGTCCAACTCTCACATCCATACATGACCACTGGAAAAACCATAGCCTTAACTAGATGGATCTTTGTTGGCAAAGTAATGTCTCTGCTTTTTAATATGCTATCTAGGTTGGTCATAACTTTCCTTCCAAGGAGTGAGCGTCATTTAATTTCATGGCTGCAGTCACCATCTGAAGTGATTTTGGAGCCCAAAAAATAAAGTCTGACATTGTTTTCACTGTTTCCCCATCTATTTCCCATGAAGTGATGGGACCAGATGCCATGATCTTTGTTTTCTGAATGTTGAGCTTTCAGCCAAATTTTTCACTCTCCTCTTTCACTTTTATCAAGAGGCTTTTTAGTTCCTCTTCACTTTCTGCCTTAGTAAGTCACAATATTTAATCTCTGCTTGTGCATAGGCAAATGGTTGCCTTCATGTAGGTAAGAGCTTTTAATAGATATTAGCATTCAGACCCTTAAATGACCTTTAGCTTCAGATTCAGCTAGGTTTGGTATTGCAGGTGAGGCCAGGACAGAGATTTGGTTCTTTTAGACATTTTTGGAAGGTACAGTATTTTCTACTTTTGCTCTGAGCCATTTTTTTCAGGTAGAGTCTCATAACATAAGATAGCTATTTATGTTTCATGTGTACATATAAAAAGTTTTTTAATTTGTTAATGCCAGCATATAGTAGATAATGTTGAATCAACTCTCACAAATAATAATCACTGCATTTAGAAATAAAAGAGTAAGCTAGAGGGACTATATGGTTAGTTGTTCAGTCATGTCCGACTCTTTGAGACTCCATGGACTGCAGCCCATATGGCTCCCCTGTCCATGGGGATTCTCCAGGCAAGAATATTAGAGTGGGTTGCCTTTCCTTCCTCCAGGGGCTCTTCCCAACCCAGGGATCAAACCCAGGTCTCCTACATTGCAGACAGTCTCTTTACCATCTGAGTCACCAAGAAGCCCAGAGGGGCTATAATTTCATAGTATTCATCTTACTTAGGTTTTAAAGGTCATTTCACCTACCAGCGCCCATATTCTCAGACTGACTCTATATTTGCTAACTAAGAAACTACTGATGCTGGCTTTAGGTCACAGAACCCACACTGTGAGAGACTTCATCTATGGAAAATTGATGGATTATGTTAATTTACAGAAAAGGAAAAAATGCGGGTAGCTATTATGCAAAATATAGAGAGTCAAAAGAAAGTTTTTAGAAAAAAAATTGTGATTAAGAAAAAAGAATTTCAACATAAAAAAGAGTTAAGACAGAGAAGAAGGAAATATGTAAACTAAATTTTCTTTAACTATGATATTAGAAAATAAAATATATAGATCATTTGATTATTTGAAAATATTGTCCAAGATCTAATAAAGGAAGAAGGGTATACTTTTAAAGGGCTGAGAAGTCACAATGAACAAAACACAAAAGACAGGCAAAAAAGACAAAACACAAAAATGAAACAAAACTGTTTATAGGTAGCCTTTTTTTGGCAATGTAAAATGACTTTTAGTTAGAACTATAAACCATTAATCTATTCTTTGCTTACCTCTCTCAAATTAGTAGACTTGTCAGAGCACTTTTTGGTTTATAGAAACTTAGAAAACATATTGGTTTCCCAAATGCAAGAGCTCCTGTGCTTCCTATGCACTACCTAACCACATATACAGTTCCTTGTATTATTAATATTCTCACTTAAAGAAGTGTATCTGTGATAATTAATGGCCAACCAATACATCATTTGTAACAAAGTCCACAGTATATATTAAGGTTCACATTTGTGTTGAAAATTCTACAGGTATAATGTGTAAAATGTACAGTGTTTAATGGCAAGTATCCACTATTACAATATCAATACAGTATCACATAGAATACTTTCACTACTCTCAAAATTGCCTGCACTCCATCTATTCATTATTCCCTCTCTGCTCTGAAAGTCGTGACTACCAATGATTTTTTAAAACTGTCTCAATAATTTCATCTTTTACAGAATGTCATATAATTGAAATCAGTAAAAATGCTTTCCACATTGGCTTTTCTTTTAACTTAACAATATACATTAAAGTTCCTTCTCTTATTGTAACTTGATAGCTTGTTTAGTTTTTATTAGTGAATAATATTCCACTGCATGTATGCATCATAGTTTGTTAATCCATTTTTTCAATTAAAGGACATCTTGGTTCCTTCCAAGTTTAGGCAGTTGCAAATAAAGTTGCTAAAAACCATTGTGTGCATGTTTTTATGTGAATATAAAGTTTCAGTTTATTTGAGTAAATACCAAGCAGCATGTTATTAGACTGCATGATAAGAGTATTTACTTTTTTAAGACTATTTACTTTTTAAGAAACTGCCAAATTACCTTCCAAAGTAGTTACATTATTTTGAATTCTGTTGATCCATATGCTTGCCAGCATTTAGTGTTAGTATTCTGAACTTAAGTCTTTCTAATAGATATGTAGTGGTATATCATTTTTGTTTCAAGTTTTAAGATGCCTTAATGGCACTGATATCAATAACCTCAGATATGCAGATGACATCACCCTTATGGCAGAAAGTGAAGAGGAACTAAAAAGCCTCTTGGGGAAAATGAAAGAGGAGAGTGAAAAAGTTGGCTTAAAGCTCAACATTCGGAAAACGAAGATCATGGCATCTGGTCCCATCACTTCATGGGAAATAGATGGGGAAACAGTGGAAATAGTGTCAGACTTTATTTATTTATTTATTTTTTCCTTTGGCTCCAAAATCACTTCAGATGGTGACTGCAGCCATGAAATTAAAAGACACTTACTCCTTGGAAGGAAAGTTATGACCAATCTAGATAGTATATTGAAAAGCAGAGACGTTACTTTGCCAACAAATGTCCATCTAGTCAAGGCTATGGTTTTTCCAGTGGTCGTGTATGGATGTGAGAGTTGGACTGTGAAGTAAGCTGAGCACCGAAGAATTGATGCTTTTGAATTGTGGTGTTGGAGAAGACTCTTGAGAGTCTCTTGGACTGCAAGGAGATCCAACCAGTCCATTCTAAAGGATATCAGCTCTAGGTGTTCTTTGGAAAGAATGATGCTAAAGCTGAAACTCCAGTACTTTGGCCCCCTCATGTGAAGAGTTGACTCATTGGAAAAGACTGTGATGCTGGGAGTGATTGGGGGCAGGAGGAAAAGGGAACGACAGAAGATGAGATGGCTGGATGACATCACCGACTTGATGGATGTGAGTTTGAGTGAACTCCGGGAGTTGGTGATGGACAGGGAGGCCTGGTGTGTTGCGATTCATGGAGTCGCAAAGAGTCAGACACGACTAAGTGACTGAACTGAACTGAACTGAACGGCACTGAACATTTTCCTCATGTGCTTATTTGCCATCTCTATATCTTCTTTATGAGGTTTCCAGATTTTTTTGGTTATTTTTCATTACTTTTTTTTTTAAACCTGATGAGTTTTAAGAATTCTTTTTATATTTTTAAATACCACTTCTTTAACAGATATGCACTTTCTTGAGTCTGTGGCTTGCTTTTTCATTTTATTATTTTACAGAGTAATTTTTAATTTTAGTGAAGTCCAAACAATCAAGTACTCCCTTCAAAATTCATGCTCTCTATGTTTTATCTAAAAATCATCTTCAAACCCAAGTTCATCTATATTTTACCCTATGTTTCCTTCTAGGAATGTTTTAGTTTTGAACTTTATATTTAGTTCTTTGATCAATTTTTAAGTCAATTTTTGTGAAAGGTCTGTGTCTAGATTTAACCTTTTTACATGTGAATGTGTAGTACCAATCCTTGAAAATACTATATTTTCTCCATTGAATTACCTTTGTTCCTTTTTCAAAGATCAGTTAATAATATTTGTGCAAGGCTACTTCTGGGCACTCTAGTCAGCTTCACTGATCCGTTTTTCCATTCTTTTGCAAATAACACACTGTCTTGATTATTGTAACTTTAGTTAGTCTTGAAGCTAGATAGTGTAAGTTCTCCTATTAATATCATGTTGGCTATTCTGGGTCTTTTGCCTTTCTGTGTAACTGTAGAATTGGTTTGGGAATTTGATTGGGATTTCACTGAATATATAGATGAAGTTTGGAGAAACCTATATCTTAACAATATCGAATCTTCCTGTTCATGTTCATGGAGTATTTCCCTGTTTATTTAATTCTTCTTTGAATATTTCATCAAAATTTTGTAGCATTACACAGATATTGTACATATTTTGTTAGAGTTTTATCTAACTACATAATTTTTTAATACCCTAAAAAATTTAATAAACAGAAACCTTGATTGAATAGAGTCAGGAGGCCAGAAGGGAGTGCTCCCACACCATAGAGTGATAGCAGAGCCAAACAGGGAGAAGAAAGACTCCTCTTATTCTCTGCATAAAGAAGCCCTTCAAGGTACAAAGCCCATAAAAAAAGATTACAAGGCTCAAGACCTCATTATCCTTCATTACTAGTTCCTGTAATACTACTATCTTACTGATGAGAAAACCTAAGGGCAGGAATAGAGACTCAGACATAGAGATCAGACAATGTACACACAGTGGGGTGAGGAGAGTGCTGGATGAATTGAGAAAGCAGCATTGAAACATATACATTACCATTCAAAACCTTGGCTATACTCTAGACCCACGTGTTGTTGTTTAGTGTCTGACTCTTTTGTGACAGACAGGCTCCTCTGTCCATGGGATTTTCCAGGCAAGAATACAGGCGTGGATCACAGTTTCCTTCTCTCCAGGAGTTCTTCCCAAGCCAGGGATTGAACCTGCATCTCCAGCAAGTCTCCTGCATTGCAGGCCTGTTCTTTACTTCTGAATCACTAGGGAAGACACAGATAGTGGGGAGTTGCTGTATAACACAGGGAGCTCAACATGGTGCTCTGTGACAACCTGGTAGTGGTTTAGTTGCTAAGGCGTGTGTGTCACTTGCAATCCCACGGACTGTAGCCTGCCAGGCTCCTCTGTCCATGGGATTCTCCACGCAAGAATACTGGAGTGGGTTGCCATTTCCTTCTCCAGGGGATCTTCCTGACCTGGGAATCAAACCCGGGTCTCCTGCATTGTAGGCAGATTCTTTACCAACTGAGCTACAACACTTGACAACCTAGAGGGATGGAATGGGGTGAAGGGTGGGAAGGAGGTTCAAGAGGGAGGGACCATATGTATACTTATGGCTGATTCACACTGTTGTATGGCAGAAACCAGTACAGCATTGTAAAGCAATTATCCTTCAATTTAAAATAAAAATTAAAAAGAAAAGATCAGAGATTTGTCCAAGACTTCTGAGCAATAAACAATGTTGTTATTTCTCAATGCTTTTTTGTTTTTACACAATTTTTTAACCCTCATACATCACTAACATCCATTTTCACCAGATTATTTTCACCAAATTATTTTTGGTAAAAAATAATGTTTTCATTTTCACCAAATTATTTACTGTATTTGACTCTAGCAGTGCATTCTTTAGTATTTCAGTTGCTGAAGCTAACCATTACCTTTTTACCTTCACTTAGGAAGAAAAATCAGAGAAGGCAATGGTAACCCACTCCAGTACTCTTGCCTGGAAAATCCCATGAACAGAGGAGCCTGGTAGGCTGCAGTCCATGGGGTCACTAAGAGTCAGACATGACTGAGCGACTTCACTTTCACTTTTCACTTTCATGTATTGGAGAAAGAAATGGCAACCCATTCCAGTGTTCTTGCCTGGAGACTCCCAGGGATGGGGGAGCCTGGTGGGCTGCCGTCTATGGGGTCACAAGAGTCAGGCATGACTGAAGCGACTTAGCAGCAGGAAGAAAAATAAGTCACCTAGAAGTAATGTTTATAGGAGTTTTACTGAGTGTATTTCTTTAAAATCCTGAAGCCTGATATGGATTGATATTAAGTTTCTAAAGGGTTTTACTTTGTTTCAAATATGGATGATTTGCTTCTTGCCTCTCCTTATCAAGTCTCTTCATTGGAAGAAAGGAACTGCTTGCTAAAGCTTTTAGCCTTAAAGGTATATAAGGTCATCAGGAAAAATTTCAGTTTGCCCGGTTTCTGTATTTATGGCATCAGATATCAGAACAATGGTTACATTTAAATCCACATAAACTCTATAGTGCCCTGTTTTCCCCAAACACAAACTAAGTACCAAATGTGAGTTTTTCTCAAGCTAGTTGGTTATTGTTAAAATTATATTACAAATATCTATCTTGTGGCCAAACTCCTGTGTATTTTACTCAACAGTAAGAACCCTGACCCAATTTTATGAGAAGAACTGTACAACATAACTTTCAAAGCTTAGAGTTTGAAGAATCTGACTTTGAGAATTCCAGTATTTAGATTTCCTTTCCCATTTTTGCATATAAAATACAAGGAAATTTCCTTGGGATACTCACACAAGATCATGGGGACCACTCATCTACCCCAAATCTTTCAGGATTGCTTACCAATGATGGGTCACCTCCTGATTCCTCATGATGATCTACTGAAAATTCCTCATCAGTATTTCACTGATGATTCTTATTTAAAAGGAAGTGAAAGTAGCTCAGTTGAGTCCGACTCTTTGTGATCCCATGGACTATAGAGTCCATGGAATTCTCCAGGCCAGAATACTGGAGTGGGTAACCTTTCTCTTTTCCAGAGGATCTTCCCAACCCAGGGCTCTAACCCAGGTCTCCTGCTTTGCAGGTGGATTCTTTACCACCTGAGCTACCAGGGAAGCCAAAGAATACTGGAGTGGGTAGCCTATCCCTTCTCCAGTGGGTCTTACTGACCCAGGGATCGAACTGGCGTCCCCTGCATTGCAGACAGATTCTTTACCAACTGAATTATCAGGGAAGCCCTATTTAAAAGGTGACAGTGACAAATACCAAGCTGGGTATGCTACTACAACTCTTTTTGATGTGTCAAGGCAGCATCTTTACCTATGGCTTTCAGCCCAATGGGCAAAATTTTATATTCCTACATGGTCTTGTGCTTTAGCCAAGGACACAACTGCCAACATTTATACAGACAGTTGATTTGCTTCTGGATTAGCTCATGATTTTGGAATGTTGTGGAAACATGTTTTCCTTACTTCCAGCAGAAATGAAGTTAAAATGGTCTTAATGTTCAGGAATTATTGGATATATTATTTTACCTACCACTTTAGCAACTATTAAGACTCAGGGGCATTGTAGACTTAACTCTCTGGAAGCTAAGGGAAGTCATCTTGCTGACATTTCCAGAAGAGAAGCCATCCTTAAAGGGACCAGCAGCAGCCAAACCTCAGTCATGGCCCAAAGAGACATTTACTCAAATGATAACTTAGTAAAACTGGCTATAGAAACTCAACAATTGGCCTCAGGTAAAGAAAAACAAGATTTGAAATTCAACAATTGCAGATTTGATAAAAAGGTAAAGCTCTGATTTGGACCAAAAAACAACCCAGTCCTACCAGAGACTCTAAAATTCTTACTCTTCACCACTGCACATCCATTAAACCATGGCCTACTGACAAAATGATAGCATGCATGAATCAATCTGTTACAGAAACAATAACAAGGCCACAGTGTCTACCTCACTTGCCCTATTTATCCAAAGTACAGCTCACTGAAGCCTGTGTGTACTGCTCCCAGATAAACTACTTAATGAACTATTTGAGATCTGACTAATAGATTTCATACAACATCTTCCATTTCATGGATATAAATATGTTTTAATCATGATCTGTATGTTTGCACACTGCACTGAAGGGGCTGAAGCCTTCCCTTGCAGACAGACTACTTCCTTTCCTGCGCCTAAAGTCCTTCCAGAAAGATAATCCCTACCTGGGTAACTCAAATTCTGTAGTGACCTGACCATTGTACTGATCAGGTTTTTTGACATGTCTGTGCTATTTGGCTGGTTTTATAACACTTTCACTTTGCTTAACACCATCAACCTTCTGATTTAAAGAACACACAAATGGCATGATTAAAGCTCAGCTGGCAAAATTTGTAGGGACCCTTCAAATACCTTGGCCAAAAGCACTGCCACTGATCCTCCTAAATCTTTGATTTACCTTTTTGAAACTCATATAAACTTTTTCACCCTTTGAGATAGATATTACTCCACCTCAATATGTATGCATTTTATTTCATTCTATTGTTTTATTGCATTAGCTAGGATTTCCATATGATATTGAATAGGCACAATAAGTGGATATCATTGCTCTGTTACTAATTTATTCTAATCTAGTCTAATCTCACTATGAAAGCATCTAGTTTCTCCCCATTAAGTATACTGTTAGTGATTAGTCACTTCAGTTAAGTCCAACTCTTTGTGACTCTGTGGACTGTAGCCTGCCAGACTCCTCTGTCCATGAGATTCTCCAGGCACAAATACTAGAATGTGCTGCATTTTCTCCTCCTCCAGGGATCTTCCTGACCCAGGGATCCAACTCATGTCTCTTACACCTCCTGCATTGGCAGGTAGGTTTTTTACCACTAGAGCCACCTGGGAAGCCAAGTATGTTAACTATAGGTTTACGGTAGATGTTCTTTATCAAGTTGAAAATAGTCCCCTCTATTCCTAGTTAACTCTGAGCTTATATGATGAACTGGTATTGGATTCTGTTAAATGTTTCTTTTGTAACTATTAATTCAATCATGTGATATTTCTTTTTTAGCCTCTTGATGTAATTAATTATGTTGATTACATTTCAGATGATGGATATATCATTACATTTTAAAAATTATAAACTTATTGCTATTTTCAAAGGACTAGCTTTTTGCTTTTTGGATTAAAGTTGACCTCTTAATAATAGCAACTGGAAAAATATCCTTAGAGATTATTAAAGCTATACTAGGTAGTTATAGAAAATGTGACGAAATCTAAGCTAGGAAGAATAGGAAGCTAAGTGTAAAAATATCAGAGAAAAAAATAAATGGCTGAATTTCAAGGTGACAGTTGTTGTTTATATAAATGCATGTATTGTTTTTCCCATGTAACTACATTATAGACAAAGATAAAATTTTTATTATATTGGAAATAAGCTTTAATAATATCTGATCACTGGGATTTTCATCATTGCAATCTCTAGACCTTTCAATATGTTGAGAATGTCAAAAATGTTATAGTCTTAGAGATGAGAAAGGATTTTTTTTTTTTGTCAAGTGCTTTCTACCTTTCATTTTTAAACAGTCTATAATAGCCTTTTGTTGGGATATGTTGACAAATAAAGTTTATTTCACAGATTGAAACTAAACAAGTCTCATTTTATTTTCCTTAACTCAGGTACCAATTAATTTTGCCATAATATTTGGAAATATCATAAATCATATATAAGCCAGTACTACAGTAATGTTTTATAGTCTATTTAACTTTGGATTTTTAAAAAGAAGAAAATATGAGAGACTAGATAAGAGCTAAGGTCTTAAAGAATTTCACTGAAAAAACATTCTACATTACAGTTGCTGAAAGAATCCAGCTTGACAAGATATCAAAAATCACACTTGCTGAGTTTAGTAAAATAAGAAATTACATAGAGTGAATTTTGAATTTTAATTACTTTAAACTAAGAGAGCTGAGCTCAAGTCCATACTCTCCAACTAGAATTTGTATTGGTCTCCTGTTTAATATCGTTAGGAAAAAAAAAACAAAAACAAAAAACAACTAAGATGAAGGAAATAATAATCCATCCCCACTACTACCTTTTTTTAAATCAAATAACTTTTCTGTTTATGGTTTTCTTCTACGTAAAATATAATGACAGGACTTCCTAGGTGGCTCAGTGGTAAAGAATCCATCTGCAATGCAGGAGACTCAGAAGATGCTAGTTCGTCCCTGAGTTGGGAAGATCCCCTGAAGGAGGAAATTGTAATCCACTGCAGTATTCTTGCCTGGAGAACTACATGGAGAGAGGAGCCTGGCAAGCTACAGTCCATGATGTCACAAAGAGCTGGACACAACTGAGCACATTTCTTCTAGCTCTCAAAACTTACGGTTTGAAAGTTTAACACTCGAAGAAATTAACCTTAAAACTAACCATTATTCTTGGTAACATGAAAAAAAAGATAGTTTCATAAATGGTGTATATGACAAAGTATTTTATAGACTTTGTAACTATATTTATTCTTACAAATACACATGAGGTTTCTGAGGCAGGCAAATATTATCATTTGGAGCAATAAGTACTTCAGTTACCTACATCCCAAGTTGTCTCTTCTGCAGTAATCCAATGAGAATTAGATGTCACCCTATATGTACTAAGATCTATACTATAAGTGAGGAACCCTGATAGTTAAATAGGAAAATGGGTATAACAGCTTTCCTTTCCTTTCGATCAAGGGACAGAAATGTGTCTCTCTAAGGCAAACAAATTCTCCTTAGAAACAGAAAGGTAAAGACCAATATTTTTATCCTTTGAAAGAAACCAATATTTCTAAGAAGAACAAAAGCCAAGACTCTCTGAATTTATGACAATTTCTAAGAACATTTTCATGGCTTCAGTTTTTATCCCCTTTGAAATGTAAATACATTCATTCCTCAGACAGGCAAATCTCTCCCAACTGTCTGTCACTGTTTACCTACTCTTTAACTTGAAAATCTCCTCATGACCCAGGTCCCAAATTTCTCTTCTCAGAAAGGCCTACCCATGCAGAAACAAAGAAATGCTTACTTTCTGATGTTATTAAACCATATTTTCAAACCTGAATTATGTTTAGAACTTACCATTCCTTTAGATAAATGATTCTTAGTATGTGGTTGCTTGACCAGCAGTATCAGTACCAGCTGGGAAACTGTTAGAAGCACAGATTTCTTGACTCCAATCTTGAACTTCTGAATCAGAAACTCTATGTATTGGACCCAGCAATCTGTTTATTTTCAAGTCCTCATAATTTTGATACACACCCCAAATTTGATAATCACTTCCTTAGAAAAGTAATGGTATTGATATATAGGACTGACTTTCCCTCTCATTTTTTTTCCATTGTGGTAAAATACACATAACATAAAATTTATTGCCTTACAGTTTTTAGTGTAAAATTCAGTGGTATTAAATCCATTCATGTGGCTTCCCTGGTGGCTCAGTGGTAAAGAATCTTCCTGTTAATACAGAAGATGTGGTTTTAATCCTAGGGTGAGAAGATTCCCTGGAGAAAAGTATGGCAACCAACTCTAGTATTCTTGCCTGGGAAATTCCATGGACACAGGAGCCTGGAGGGCTATATTCCATGGGGTCGCAAAAGAGTTGGACATGACTTAGCAACTAAACAACAACAACAAATAACATTCAAAGGGACTTCCCTGGTGGTCCAGTGGTTAAGAATCCACCCTTGCAATTCAATAGAAGGTGGGTTCAACCCCTGGTGGGGAACTAAGATCCCAAATGCCTCTGAGCAACTAAGCCTGTGCCACAACCACTGGAGCCTGTGTGCAACAACTAGAGAGTCTGTGTGCTGCAAGGAAAGATCCTGCATGGCCCAGTGAAGATCTCATGTGCCACAACTAGGATACAATGCTGCCAGATTACTCAATTACTTTAAAAAATATATTCATATTTTTGTGTAACCATCACAACCACTCATCTCTTGCAGTTTGGAATTCTAAACTCATTAAGTAATAATTCTTCATTCTCTTCTCCCCTCACCTTTTCACAACCGCCATTCTATTGTCTGTATTTATAATATTGACTACTCTGAGTATCTCATATAAGTGAAATCATACTATCTTTGACTTTCTGTAACTGGCTTATTTCCTTTAGCATAACGTAACCAAGGCCCACCCATGTTGTAGCATATGTCAGAATTTCATTCATTTTAAAGCTAAATAATATTCCACTGTATTTATATACCATGTACAACTTATCCATTCATCCTCCAATCAACATTTAGGTTGCTTTCATACTTTGGCTATTGAAAATAGTGGTGCTAATTTCCCAAGACTCTGATTTTAATTCTTTAGGGTGTATGCCTAAATGGAGGATTTCTGGGTCATATGGTAATTCTATTTTTACATTTTTGAGAAACTGCCATAGTGCTTTCCACAGTGGCTATTCAAATTTCAATAGCACATAAGGGTTCCTTTTCTCCATACCCTTGCTAGTTTCTTTTTTTTTTTTTAATAGCAAATATCCTATTGAATGACAAGAAGTATCTCATGTAGTTTCCATTTGCATTTCTTAATAATTAGTGATGTTGAGAATCTTTTCACATGGTTTTTGGGTATTTATTTACCTTCTGTGGGGAAATATCTATTCAAATCCCTTGCCCATTATTAATTCAGTTGTTTGTTTTTATGCTGTTGTTGAATTTTAGAAATTCTATATATATTCCGGATATTAATCTATGTCAAGTAGGTGATCTGGAAATATTTTGTCCCATTTTGTGGTAGTCTGAACATTCTTTGGCATTGTGTTTCTTTGGGATTGGAATGAAAACTGACATTTTCCCATCTTGTATCCACTGCTGAGTTTTCCAAATTTGCTAGCATATTGAGTGCAACACTTTCACAGCATCATCTTTTAGGATTTGATATAGTTCAACTGGAATTCCATCACCTCCACTAGCTTTATCATAGTGATGCTTCCAAAGGCCCACTTGACTTCACATTCCAGGATGTCTAGCTCTAGGTGAGTGATCACACCATTGTGGTTATCTGGGTCATCAAGATTTTTTCTTTTGTATAGTTCTGTGTATTCTTGCCACCTCTTCTTAATATGTTCTGCTTCTGTTAGGTCCACAACATTTCTGTACTTTTTGGAGCCCATCTTTTCATGAAATGTTCCCTTGGTATCTCTAATTTTCTTGAAGAGATCTCTAGTCCTTCCCATTCTATTGTTTCCTCTATTTCTTTGCATTGATCACTGAGGAAGGCTTTCTTATCTCTTCTTGCTATTGTTTGGAACTCTGCGTTCAAATGGGTATATCTTTCCTTTTCTCCTTTGCCTTTCACTTCTATTCTTTTCTCCGCTATTTGTAAGGCCTTCTCAGACAACCGTTTTGCCTTTTTGCATTTCTTTTTCTTGGGGATGATCTTGATCACTGCCTCCTATAAAATATCACAAACCTCCATCCATAGTTCTTCAGGTACTCTGTCATATCTAATCCTTTGAATCTGTTTGTCACTTCCACTGTAAAATGATAAAGGATTTGATTTAGGTCATACCTGGATGGTCCAGTGGTTTTCCCCGCTTTCTTTCAACAGGGGATGGGTTGCATAATAATTGCCTTGATGATCACTCACCATGATTATTCACTATCTGAGTTACTTAATATAATAGAATTTATTCATTCTTAATTATTCTCAGGCATGGGATAAATTGACTTAGAAATTGTACTCATTTGTGTAGGCCATAGACTGTAATATAGGCACTCTGTAAGTGACTAGACATTTAGTCTCATGTCGAAAGCAAAGAGTTTATTAGTTTCTTCAACTTTGGTTATATAGTACTTCTACTATGTTTTCAAAAGTATAAATGTGATAATGCCACTATTATCTATGCAAATTTTATGTAATTTTAATGGGAATATAGTGCTTTCTGGAACTGGACTTTGGTTTCCTTTAATTATGACATTGATAAACCCTTATCATTGTTGCTGCTGTTGTTCAGTCTCTCAGTCATGTCCATCTCTTTGTGACCCCATAGACTGCAACATACCAGGCTTTCCTGTCCTTCACCATCTCCCAGAGCTTGCTCAAACTCATGTTCATTGAGTCAGTGATGCCATCCAATAATCTCATCCTCTGTTGTCCTGTTCTCCTCCTGCCTTCAATCTTTCCCAGCATCAGGGTCTTTTCTATGAATCGGCTCTTCACATCAGGTGGCCAAAGTATTGTAGCTTCAGCCTCAATCCTTCCAATGAATATTCAGGATTGATTTCCTTTATGATTGACTGGTTGGATCTCTTTACAGTCCAAGGGACTTTCAAGAGTCTTCTCTAATACCACAGTTTTGAACTGCATAAATTCTTTAGTACTCACCCTTCTTTTGGTTCACCTCTCACATTCATGCATGACTACTGGAAAAAAAAACACAGCTTTGATTATACAGACCTTTGTTAGCAAGTAATGTCTCTGCTTTTAAATTCACAGTCTAGGTTTGTCATAGCTTTTCTTCCAAGGAGAATACCCTTATCATATGATCCAGCAATTCCATTCCTGGGCATATATATCAAGATAACTCTAATTTGAAAAGATAGATGCACCCCAATGTTCATGGAAGCAGTATTTATAAATGCCAAGACATGGAAATAACCTGTGTCCACCAACAGATGAATGATATAAAGAATATATTATATATACACACAGATACTGGAATATTACTCAGCCATAAAAAAATGAAATAATGCCATTTGCAATAACATAAGTGGATGAAGAGATTATCATACTAAGTGAAGTAAGTCAGATAGAGAAAGACAAATAGCCTATGACATCATTTCTATGTGGCATTAAAAAAATGATACAAATGAACTTATTTACAAAATAGAAACAGACACACAGACATAGGAAACAAACATGGTTAACAAAGGGAAAGGTGAAGAGGGATAAATTAGAACCTTGGTATTAATGTATTAACACTACTTTATATATAACATAGTTAAACAAAAGTTCAACAGTTCAAATTTACTCTGACCCCTTTTCCATAAGGGGAATATTGTTGTAAACCATAACATCTTTATCCTTCATGGTAATTATTACTGATTCTTTGCTTTTTGGTTAGTGTTTGATCAGATGCTACCTTCAAACCTCACATCCACTGAACAATGAGGAGATCCACAAGTCTGGTTCACATGTTCTGTCAGTGGTTGGCTATGATGTGAGCTATTATTGTAACTTTCTCTTTAGGGAAGATTTGAACGTGTCCTAAATGCTCTCAGGCACTTTTTCTCTCAGTATTTATCCAGCAACTACAGCAAATAATAGAAATAATGTATGGGAGGACATGTGGTTCATAAGAGTGTTTATTTATTGAGGCAATTTCTTTACATTCTGCTGCTGCTAAGACAAGTTACTCTTTGCATAGGATGCCATTGTGGTTCCTGTGCATTCATTAGTCATATCTAATAAAATTTAACTATTTGTGTCACTCTTGAATCCCTTCACTGTGATCACCATACAGTTTGTATGTGTAGAACTACAGATTCAAAATTATTTTTTAAAAGTATATTTAGATTGAAAGTGATAAACTATTGTAAATTGCAATTAAAATTTTATTGAAATATCATTGAAATTGAATATGCTAAAAATAAAGTTGTCTTCCTACTCCTGAAAATAAGAAAGAAAGAGGGAGGGAGAGAGGAAGGAAGGAAGGAAGGAAGGACATTTTGCTTGCATTTTTCTTACCAAGAAGTCTGTGTTGGTCAACCATTGGGTATTTGTTAGCAAAAAGGATCAGACATCTTATTACTAGGTCTTTATTCTGAATTAGATTGAGTGATCTATAACTAACAGAAATTTAGCTACTAAAAGATAATCAATCATACTTTTTCTAAGAGACTTTTTCCTTTGCTCACATGCCTTTTTCCCTTTGTCTCTAAGATCAAAACAATGTAGGGTGATTTTGGTAATACTTAAGAATTATAAATTTCCAAGTCAAAAATAATACTGATAAACAGATTTTAGTGAAACAATGCTGACATCCAGTGACTACTTAAGCTAATGCAAAATTTGTAAATAACATAGAATCTGAAGTACAGTGTTCCTTTATTTAAAGGTCTAGTCAAAGTAAGATACTACTGTCGGATTGATCAATTTATCTAGGTCTGAATCTAGGAAACACCTTGCATAGTCAATATTTCTGAAGGCTCTGGAAAATCAAAGACTTCTATTCAATAAATGCCTATAAAACAACATGTTAAAGTTAAGGGGCCTAACCACATAGCATGCATTTAAAGTTTTCCAAATGTGGAGTTAAAAGATATGTAAATAGGAATTCATTTTATGAAAATGGACATTACACTATCCCCCATTGAGAAGGGGGGATTAGCATTTTTATTATTGCTATTATATTATAGATGTATATATGTCAATATATTTCATCAGTAAAATCATTTATAATATTAAAAAAAGTTGCTTTGTGTACTGAATATAGATTTCCTCATGTTAAACTAAATGAAAAACTGTACTGGTAAATATAATAAATATAATAATAATAAACATTTAATCAATAATAAATTAAAAAAAAACTTAGTTCTGGGGTATCCAATCCTCATAACTCATCTAGAGTTAACATTTTCTTTTGCTGTTGTTCAGTCTCTCAATTATGTCCAACTAGTTGCAACCCCACGGATTGAAACACACCAGGTGTCCCAGTGATCAGTATCTCCTGGAGGCTGCTCATACTCTTATTCATTGAAGAGATGATGCAATACACTATCTCATCCACTGACATCCCCATATGGCCCAGCCTTCAAATTTTCCCAACATCAGTGCCTTTTCCAGTAAGCCAGTTCTTCGCACCAGGTGGCCAAAGTATTGGAGCTTCACCTTCAGCATCAGTCCTTCAAATGAATATTCAGAATTGATTTCCATTAGGATTGACTGCTTTGATCTCCTTGCAGTCCAAGGGACTCCCAAGAGTTTTGTCCAACACCACAGTTCAAAAGCATCAGTTCTTCAGCGCTCAACCTTTTTTATGGTCCAAATCTCACATCCATACATGACTACTGGAAAAACCATAGCTTTGACTAGACACACCTTTGTTGGAAAAGCAATATCTCTGCTTTTTAATACACTGACTAGGTTGGTCATATCTTGTCTTCCAGAGAGCAAGTGTCTTTTAATTTCATGACTGCAGTCATCATCTGCAGGGATTTTGGAGCCCAAGAAAATAAAGCCTGTCACATAGCCAATGTTTCACCATCTGTTTGCCATGAAGTGATGGGACCAGATGCCATGATCTTTGTTTTATGAACGTTGAATTTTAAGCTGGCTTTTTCACTCTCCTCTTTCACCTTCAAAGAAGTTCCTCCGTTCCTCTTCACTTTCTGCCATAAGGATAGTGTCACCTGCATGTATAAGGTTATTGATATTTCTCCTGGCAAACTTGATTCCAGCTTGTGCTTCATCCAGCCCAGCACTTAGAATGATGTTCTCTCCACATAAGTGAAATAAGCAGGGTGACTATCTATAGTCTTGATATAGTCCTTTCCTAACTTGGAACCTGTCCTTTGTTTTATGTCCGGTTCCAACTGTTGCTTCAGGTTTTGCAGGAGGCAGGTCAAGTGGTCTGGCATTCCCATCACTTTAAGAAGTATCCACAGTTTGTTGTGATCCACACAGTCAGAGGCTTTAGTGTATTCAATGAAGCAGAAGTAGATGTTTTCCTGGAATCATTATGCTTTTTTGATGATCCAATGGATGTTGGCAATTTGATCTCTGGTTCCTCTGTCTTTTCTAAATCTATCACGAACATTTGAAAATTCATGGTTCACATACTGTTGAAGCCTGGCTTGGAGAATTTTGAGCATTGCTTTGCTAGCACGTGAGATGAGTGTAATTGTGCAGTAGTTTGAACATTCTTTTGGCACATCTTTGGGACTGGAATGAAAATTGACTTTTCTAGTCTTGTGTACACTGCTAAGTTTTCCAAATTTGCTGGCATATTGAGCATATCACTTTCACAGCATCATCTTTTAGGACTTGAAATAACTCAACTGGAACTCCATCACCTCCACTAGCTTTGTTCATAGTGATGCTTTCTAAGGCCCACTTGACTTTGCATTCAAGGATGTCTGGCTCTAGGTGAGTAATCACACCATTGTGGTTATCTCAGTCATGAAGATCTTTTTTTGTATTGTTCTTCTCTGCATTGTTGCCACCTCTTCTTAATGTCTTTTGCTTCTGTTAGGTCCATACAGTTTCTCTCCTTTATTTTGCCCATCTTTGGATGAAATGTTCCCTTGACATCTCTAATTTTCTTGAAGAATGCTCTAGCTTTCTCCATTCTATTGTTTTCCTGTATTTCTTTGCCTTATCACTTAGGAAGACTTTCTTATCTCTCCTTGTCATTTTTTGGAACTCTGCATTCAGATGGGTATATCTTTCCTTTTGTCCTTTGCCTTTTGCTTCTCGTCTTTCCCTTTTTCCTTTCACTTCTCTCCTCTCAGCTATTTGCAAGTCCTCCTCAGACAACCTTATTACATATCTTTTTCTTAAGGATGGTTTTGATTAGCACGTCCTTTCCAGTGTTATGAACCTCCAACCATAGTTTT
Organism: Ovis canadensis; assembly: GCF_042477335.2. Taxonomy (NCBI): domain Eukaryota; kingdom Metazoa; phylum Chordata; class Mammalia; order Artiodactyla; family Bovidae; genus Ovis; species Ovis canadensis. The sequence continues at coordinate 72,173,049 of NC_091247.1, forward strand.
TCAGGCACTCTGTCTATCAGATCTAATCCTTTGAATCTATTTGTCACTTCCACTGTATAAGCACAAGGGATTTTATTTCGGTCATACCTGAATGGCCTAATGCCATTCTCTATTTTCTTTAAGTCTGAATTTTGAAATAAGGAGTTCAAGATCTGAGCCATAGTCAACTCCCAGTCTTATTTTTGCTGACTTTACAGAGCTTCTCCATCTTCAGTTGCAAAAAATGTAATCAACTGGATTTTGGTATTGGCCATCTGGTGATGTCCATGTGTAGACTCATCTCTTGTGTTGTTGGAAAAGGTTGTTTGCTACAACCGGTGTGTTCTCTTGCAAAACTCTGGTATCCTTTGCCTTGCTTCATTTGTGCTTCTACGCCAAACTTGCCTGATACTCTGTATATCTCTTGATTTTCTACTTTTCTATTCCAGTCCCCTGTGATGAAAAGGATATCTTTTTGGGGTCTTAGTTCTAGAAGGTCATATAGGTCTTCATAGAACCAATCAACTTCAGAATATCTTTCCTTTTGCAATCTTGCAAAACATACCTGACTTGTTTTTGTCAAGATCTGTGACAGGTTAGACACTATTTACAAGCTAACAAGTCAGGCTTCCCATTTGGCAACATGGTAAAGAATCTGACTGCTAATGCAAGAGGAGCAAGATTTGCAAGTTCAACCCCTGGGTCAGGAAGATCCCATGGAGGTGGAAATGGCAACCCAGTCCAGTATTCTTGCCTGGAAAATTTCATGGACAGGGGTGCCTGGGGCTATAGTCTATGGAGTCGCTGAGAGCTGAACATAATTGTGCACACACACACACACACACATACGTACACACAAACTAGTTAGGCTGTAACTGTTTCTGACTCAAGAGACTCCTGAGTCAGAAATGAGGGCAGAATATTACTCCCGGCAATTGCATGAGCAACAATTTTGTGTTAGTTACCTGAGTTCTGAACTCCACAAGACAATACAAAAAGGCTAGATGAAATCTGCCTATGCATTTGGCAGTAGGCTGTGTTATAAGAGAGGAACCTCAAAATTAAGAATCTAAAGTTTTTATAATTGTTAACCATGCCAGTGATTTTGGAGCCGAAGAAAATAAAGTCTGTCACTGTTTCCATTCTTTTCCCCATCTATTTGCCATAAGTGATAGGATTAGATGCCATGATCTTAATTTTTTGAATGTTAACTCTTAAGCCAGCTTTTTCACTCTCCTCTTTCACCTTCATAAAGAGGCTTTTTAGTTTTTCTCTGCTTTCTGCCATTAGAGTGGTGTCATCTGCATATCTGAGGTTCTTGATATTTCTTTCAGCAATCTTCTTTCCAGCTTGTGCTTCATCCAGCCCCACATTTCATATGAGAGTTAGCATAATTCTTTAAAATACTTGTATAATAGCAAATCAATGTTACATGTGCTTACATGCAACTTTTAGCTGGTTTTTATCATTCATTTCTTTTTATGCTCTCCAAAACACAATTTGTCTAGTCATTTCCTTGATTGAGTAAATATTTAAAATGTTTATTAGTTGTAACACTTGCAATTTCTAGCTGATTGATGCTTTTTGGACACCTGTTGTAAACTAGGAAGTATACAGAGATGCCACGAAGAACTTTGACATTAAAATTTAAAGTTAACTCTACGCTTCCTTACATTTTCCTATGCAATTTAAAAAATTGATTATTCTTCTGCTCCTCTCCTTTTTTTTGTTGATTGTTGGAAATCATTCAGTGAAAGTTGCTCAGTCATGTCTGATTCTTTGTGACCCCATGGACTATACAGTCCATGGAATTCTCCAGTCCAGATTACTGGAGAGGGTAGCCATTTCCCTTTTCCAAGGGATCTTCCCAACCCAGGGATCAAACCCAGGTCTACCACATTGCACGAAGATTCTTTACCAGCTGAGCCACAAAGGAAGCCCATTAAATCAAATCATTAAAGCAAAAAATCAAATCATTAGAACAATTCCTAATAACCATTTTTAGGATGTCAAGTCTTCTTAAGTCTATACAGGCAGCAAAAACAAGACCAGGAGTTGACTGTGGCTCAGATCATAAACTCCTTATTGCCAAATGCAGACTTAAATTGAAGAAAATAGGGGATACCACTAGACCACTGAGGCATGATCTAAATCAAATTCCTTACGATTACACAGTGGAAGTAAGAAATAGATTCAAGGGATTAGATCTCATAGATGAGTGCCTGATGAACTATGAATGGAGGTTCATAACATTGTACAGGATATAGGGATCAAGACCATCCCCAAGAAAAATAAAAGCAAAAAAGCAAAATGACTGTCTGAGGAGGGCTTAATTTCACAGCATCATATTTTAGGATTTGAAATAGCTCAATTGGAATTCTATCACCTCCACTAGCTTTGTTTGTAGTGATGATTCCTAAGGCCCACTTGACTTCACATTCCAGAATGTCTGGCTCTAGGTGAGTGATCACACCATCATGGTTATCTGGGTCATGAATATCTTATTTGTATAGTTCTGTGTATTCTTGCCACCTCTTCTTAATGTCTTCTGCTTCTGTTAGGTCCATAATAGCTCTATCCTTTATTGTGCCCATCTTTGCATGAAATGTTCCCTTGGTATCTCTAATTTTCTTGAAGAGATCTCTAGTCTTTCCCATTTTATTGTTTTTCTCTATTTCTTTGCCTATTTCCTCTATTTCATTGATCTCAAAGTAAGGCTTTCTTATCTCTCCTTGCTATTCTTTGGAACTCTGGTTTCAAATGGGTATATCTTTCCTTTTCTCCTTTTCCTTTAGCTTCTCTTCTTTCCATAGCTATTTGTAAGGCCTCCTCAGACAAACATTATGCCTGTTTACACTTCTTTTAGTGTGGATGGTCTTGATCCCTGCCTCCTGTAAAATATCACAAATCTCCACCTATAGTTCTTCAGGCACTCTGTCTATCAGATCTAATCCCTTGAATCTATGTCTCACTTTCACTGCATAATCATAAGGGATTTGATTTAGGCCATACCTGAATGGTCTAGTGGTTTTCCTTACTTCCTTCAATTTAAGTCTGAATTTGGCAATAAGGAATTCATGATCTGAGCCACAATCAGCTCCTGGTTTTGTTTTTGCTGACTGTTGAGAGCTTCTCCATCTTTGGCTGGAAATGATGGAAACGAGATTAGGCTGTTTTCAGTACTGACCATCTAGTGATGTCCATTCGTAGAGTCTTCTCTTGTGTTTTTGGAAGAGGATGTTTGCTATGACCAGTGCGTTCTCTTAGCAAAACTCTATTAGCCTCTGCCCTGCTTCATTCTGTACTCAAAGCCAAATTTGCCTGTTATTCCAGGTATTTCTTGACTTCCTACTTTTGCATCCCTACTTTTGTATAATGAAAAGTACATCTTTTTTGGGTGTTAGTTCTAAAAGGTCTTGTAGGTCTTCATAGAACCATTCAGCTTCAGCTTCTTCAGCATTACTGATCAGCTCATAGACTTGGATTACTGTGATAGTGAATGGTTTGCCTTGGAAACAACGAAGATCATTCTGTCGTTTTTGAGACTGCATCTTCAAGTACTGCATTTTGGACTCTTGTTGACTATGATAGCTACTCCATTTCTTCCGAGGGATTCTTGCCCACAGTAGTAGATATAATGGTCATCTGAGTTAAATTCACCCTTTCCAGTCATTTTAGTTCACTGATTTCTAAAATGTCAATATTCTCTCTTGCCATTTCCCATTTGACCACTTCCAATTTGCCTTGATTCATGAACCTTACATTCCGGGTTCCTATGCAATATTGCTCTTTATTGCATCAGACTTTACTTCCATCACCAGTCACATCCACAACCGGGTGTTGTTTTTGCTTTGGCTTCATCTCTTCATTCTTTCTGGAGTTATTTCTCCACTGATCTCCAGTAGCACCTACTAACCTGGGGAGATGATCTTTCAGTGTCCTATCTCTTTGCCTTTTCATAGTGTTCATGGTGTTCACAAGGCAAGAATACTGAAATGGTTTACCATTCCCTTCTCCAGTGGACCACATTTTCTCAGAACTCTCCACCATGACCTGTCCATCTTGGGTGTCCCTACACTGTATGGACCATAGTTTCATTGAATTAGACAATGCTGTGGCCCATGTGATTAGATTGGTTAGTTTTCTGTGATTGTGGTTTATTTGGCAAGCAAAGGAAAATACATCCTCGAGGCATGAGTCTGGGCTGACCCAGAAGACGCAAATAGAAGAGAAGCTCCCAGCTCAATTTTGGCTCCTCTTTTTATATGTTCTTTCTCCTCCCTCTGAGCCTGCCCTATTTAAATTGGGCTACCCAGAAGGGCTGTTTGTTTAAATTGAGATCCTCACTCTGGTTATCGGACATTCCTTTGTTCTATTTTTGCAGACTTTTCCCTTCCTTGTTTTTAAGCTACCACCATTCTGGATTCCTTTTTCCTGTTCTAACTACTCAACAGAAACAGAAAAAAGGTACAGATGGTTTTATTTGCAAAGCAGAAATAGAGACACAGATATAGAGTACAAAGTTGCAGATACCAAGGGGGAAAGAGGATGGGTGGGATGAACTGATAGATGGGAGTAATGTATATATGTATTGATATAGATATTCAGTTCAGTTCAGTCTCTCAGTCGTGTCCGACTCTTTGTGACCCCATGAATCGCAGCACACCAGGCCTCCCTGTCCATCACCATCTCCCGGAGTTCACTCAGACGCACGTCCATCCAGTCAGTGATGCCATCCAGCCATCTCATCCTCGGTCATCCCCTTCTCCTCCTGCCCTCAATCCCTCCCAGCATCAGAGTCTTTTCCAATAAGTCAACTCTTCTCATGAGGTGGCCAAAATGCTGGAGTTTTGGCTTTAGCATCATTCCTTCCAAAGAAATCCCAGGGTTGATCTCCTTCAGAATGGACTGGTTGGATCTCCTTGCAGTCCAAGGGACTCTCAAGAGTCTTCTCCAACACCACGGTTCAAAAGCATCAATTCTTCGGCGCTCAGCCTTCTTCACAGTCCAACTCTCACATCCATACATGACCACTGGAAAAACCATAGCCTTGACTAGACGGACCTTTGTTGGCAAAGTGATGTCTCTGCTTTTGAATATGCTACCTAGGTTGGTCATAACTTTTCTTCCAAGGAGTAAGCATCTTTTAATTTCATGGCTGCAGTCACCATCTGAAGTGATTTTGGAGCCCCCAAAAATAAAGTCTGACACTGTTTCCACTGTTTCCCCATCTATTTCCCATGAAGTGATGGGACCAGATGCCATGATCTTCGTTTTCTGTATGTTGAGCTTTAAGCCAACTTTTTGACTCTCCACTTTCACTTTCCTTAAGAGGCTTTTTAGTTCCTCTTCACTTTCTGCCATAAGGGTGGTGTCATTTGCATATCTGAGGTTATTGGTATTTCTCCCAGCAATCTTGATTCCATCTTGTGCTTCGTCCAGCCCAGCGTTTCTCGTGATGTACTCTGCATATAAGTTAAATAAGCAGGGTGACAATATACAGCCTTGACATACTCCTTTTCCTATTTGGAACCTGTCTGTTGTTCCATGTCCGGTTCTAACTGTTGCTTCCTGACCTGCATACAGGTTTCTCAAGAGGCAGCTCAGGTGGTCTGGTATTTCCATCTCTTTCAGAATTTTCCACAGTTTCTTGTGATCCACACTGTCAAAGGTTTTGGCATAGTCAATAAAACTATTAAGATATAGGTATTACTGTGTATAAAATATATAACTAATGAGATCTGAGTGTATAGCACAGGAAATTGACTCAGTTATCTATAGTGACCTAAATGGGAGGAAAATGAAAAAAGAGAGGATATATGTATACATTTGGCTGATTCACTTTGTTGTACAGTAAAAGCTGACACAGCTGTGCAAAGCAACTATACTTCAATTTAAAAAAAAAAAAAAGACTGACTTTGCAGTCAGTGATGAAATTAACTTTGAAACAGTAGTGAATAGCCAGTATCTTACACAAGAAAAATATAAATTTATTTTAAAATTTAAACTTGCAAATATCTAATAAGTGACTTTCAGTAGTATTTCCTTTTTTTGATTGCCTTTTAGCATTTAAAAAACATATGACTCTTGTGAGTCATTTAACTATTTAAGTTAGCATTGTAAAGTAATTGGTAAAAGTTTATAAAATTGAAGCATTCTTAGCAATAATACTAGTACTTTTGTCCTTATAAAATAATGTATTTAAAATTAAATCAACAATTGCAACTTTGAAAAAGTTTTTAAACAGAAACACAATTTACATAACACATTTTAAAGGGCAGAGAGACTTTTTAATAGGTTAAGTGGAAATAACTCCTTAGTCAATTAAACAAAGCATAGTCTTCCTTCTTTATTACTCATAATAATAAAGTACATAAAGACTCATTCTGTGCCATCATTATTCACCTCTTTAGTAGAGTTGAAAAGAATTCGTGAAAATTAATGTTCACAAAAGTAAAGTCTTGGTAATTAGAATAAGGAAGAACAGAAGACAAAGACATCAGCATAATTGCTTTTTCCTCAACCCATTGCTATTCTCAAGATTTGACTGTGATATTGACTGGTTCTCAGCAGCTTATATTGTGCAAGGAAATAAAAGACCTAAAGGGTCAGGATGTTTCACTTCTTTATTATGAATTTATCCAAGTGCTCAGTAGAGTGTCTAAAACTCTCAAATATTCAATAAATATTAACGATTGAATAGATTATCTTCTTTAGAACTATATTAAAAAGAAGAGCATGTTATTATACTCTTTGAGAGTTCTGTTTTCTGGATTTTTTTTTAGTTGCCTTTATGTGGATAGACACCTTGATTTCTCCACTGAAATAATGGCTTTCTAAAACTAACCACAATATTTTCTACAAATGTCTTCTTCACAGCAAAGAAAGAAGCACATTGTTCTGTTAAAGGATGATTAGGGGGTAACCAAATGATTTTCCTGACAAGAAAGAAACAATTTTGCATTTTCTTAATGCTCTTACAAATAATATCAGATAAATAATATGATAAAAATCATAATATTTATTAGTAATTTATTATATAATTCATATAATGGGCACTGTAGAAAATATCCACATTACATAATAAGTTAGATGAATTGTTTTTACAGTTAATATACTTTAATTTCTAATTAACTTTTCATTACACATTTAATTACATCACAGATCATTTTAATTACTTAGAAGTAGTAATGGATTATCAAATTTTCATGGTATTTTCTGTAGAATCACCAAATAAAGGATTATTCTCCTATCTTTTCCTGATAGAATTTGTCTCTAGTTACATACACTGAATGCTCTCTTAAGCTAAACCAATCATCTTTTTAAATGGTGTAGAAAACATTTCTTGTCTTGATAACAGAAAATGCTCAAGATGCTGAAGGCCATTAATGAATTAAATAAGAAGAATAATCTTGCCCTGTGTTAATATTAAGCTTACCAATATCATCCAGAGTGCATTAGTATCTAATTTAAGGCAAGTTCTAGGGCTAAAAGAAAAATTCAGGTTTGACATTGCATTTTACTAAGAGAAGTCCTTGTATGAATGGCAAACAGATGAAGCTGTTACTCTCTTGAGAGTAATTTGCATATTATCTAATATTTTCATGCCGAGAAAGCACAGGCATCATTTTGATGTAAGACATTTAGTAATTTCTACTCACACACACAAAAACCATGAAATAGGCAAATATCCATTTTTCCCTTAAAATGAAACTTTAGAAATAAATTTGGCTTGCACCCATGCTATTTATAAATAATAAAAGAGCTATCTGATTAAATGCTGCCAAGCTACTGAAAAATAAAACTTATTCCTTAAAAGTTTATTTGAAATAATATAATTTACTATTTTAATATATTTAAGCATTTTGATTTCATGGTAACAGTAGAAAAGAAACAACATGAAAATCTTATAGGTATTTAAATACTATAGATATTTAATAAGCAATTGCCATCTGGGCAAAACAAGGTCTTGGTTTTATCCATTTATATAACTGAGTCATATTCCCAAAGATTCAGAAAATGCATCTGGTGTCAAAAATAGCTTCAGACAATCAGAAACTTGAAATGTAGAACTTTGAAGCTAATGTAGTGTGATGGAAAAATCTGTAGAAACTAGAGTATTCAGAGATTCAACATGATTGACAATAATAAAAGTAACATAATAATAGCTATAATTTGCTCTTTTTTATGTTTAAATTTTCTTTCTGAGAGTTTCTCACTATTAATCCATTTGGTGTCAAACAATCTTATAAAACTTGTTTTCCTGAGTTTACAGATGAAGACTCGAAGCAGAAGGGTATTAATGTACTTGCCAAGGAACATGTAAATGGTTATTTCGGGATCTTGGCTTCAATCTTTGATTGTATAGCTTAATTATTTCATTTCAACACTTCTGCTACTAATGGGCAGAATCTTGCTTACTTTTTAAATGGTTATAACAGTAGCATAGATCAGATAGGTTTGTTGTCAGAATTAGCAATGCTAGCACTCCAGTACTCTTGCCTGGAGAATTGCATGGACGGAGGAGCCTGGTAGGTTGCAGACCTGGGGTCGTGAAGAGTCAGAAACGACTGAGCGACTTTACTTTCACTTTTCACTTTCATGCATCGGAGAAGGAAACGGCAACCCACTCCATTGTTCTTGCCTGGAGAATCCCAGGGACGGAGGAGCCCAGTGGGCTGCCGTCTATGGGGTCACACAGAGTCGGACACGACTGAAGTGACTTAGCAGCAGCAGCAGCACTTCTTTTAAAAATTTTATTAGGCTTTCTACAAATGTTCACTCTTATCTTAATACACATTAATATGTATCACTCATGGATATGTCAGTGTGCTTATGTGAATATTTGTCCCATTACTTAAATTAGAGGCAAACTTTTTCTGTAAAAGGCTCTGCGGTACTCTACAGTATAAACTGAGGCTCTGTATCTCAATTATTTCAACCCTAGCACTAAAAGCAGGAATTCCCCGGTGGCTCAGGTGGTAAAAAATGTGCCTACAATGTGGGAGACCCAGGTCTGATCCCTGGGTTGGGAAGATCCTATGGAGAAGGAAATGATAACCCACTCCAATATTCTTGCCTGGATAAACGCATGGATGGAGGAGCCTAGTGAGTTACAGTCCATGAGGTTACAAAGAGTCAGATATAACTGAGTGACTAACACACACACACACACACACACACAGCACTAAGCAGCCATAAACACAATGTAAACAAATGAGTGACTGGATTTCAATGAAACTTTATCTACAAAAACAGATAATAAGACTAATTAGGCTTCAAGCCATAACTTCAAGTCCGGACTTAGATAATATTATTGGTAGAGGCAGAGATCTTATAGTTATATTTACAAACTATAACATTTATGTACTTGCAAAAGCACATTGTATTGATGTTACCTATAATATCTCCATTCTAGTAAAGAGAGCAACATTGCAACACCTTAGCTTCTTAGCCTAGCTTATTTCTGGGAGTCTGATTATATGACAAATCTCTCAACAACTAAAACCACAACCACATAATATATTTCTAAAGCTCCAGGTCAGCAAACAGATTGACCTCAGAATTAATAATTAGATGAACAAAAGCTACTTTCACATATGTTTTCCATGCAGCTCTTTTAAACTGTATATTAAACAACTGAAAGATGGAGATTTTACACACAATGCCAAGAACCACTTTGAAAAATGTGATTCTATGCAAAAGCAACTTTCTAGAGAAGTCTTTATTATACGTAACTGGTAGCTTGTTGCTGAGAAGATGATACTAATTAAGAAGCTGATACATTCACTTTCTCATTAAAACAGAAACATGGACTTCTTATGTGAGAGCAATGTAATTCCTTATGACTGTTTCTGTAGTTTGTTTCCCAGTGAACATCAAGTTGAAAAGAAATCTTACATACATTTTTATTTGTATGAATAATAAACTAAATCTATCTGTTTGCAAAAACATGTAATGCTTGATGAAAACAATATTTATTTTTTTCTATGTTTAAAATATAAATGTAATTTCAACTTGTCAGTTATGTTACAATATTCTGAGTGATTTCACTTAATAAGCTAATAGAAATTCCAAATTTTGGAGTTCTTCAGTCTCAAATGTCCTTGCCTCCAACTTCACAAAGTTCATACATAGACTAAATCATCTTCCTGCCTCTCTGAGAAAAAGATCTCACATACATATACATATACAAATCCATACATAAACTGTAAAAAGAAAATGTGTATTTGTCTCCAGTTGTGCTTGCTTTCCTTTGTTCCTCAAAAAGAAAAGTAACTCTTCTCAGGCAAAGCTAATTCCTCTTCCACCTCTTTTCTATACTTTGATCCTCTCACAGCCTGATTCTCTTTTATTATCTTCCTGATTCATCAGTGTCTCTGGAATCTTTATTCTCCCTCCCTCTTCTTTCACTCATTTTCCTTAGCATGAAAAGATGAAAATTTTACGAGGTCCTCTGCTTTAGACACTGAGACACTGTTTTAACTTTCTTCTTTATAACTTTGCTAAACACTTTTAAGAAAGAATTCCCATCTTTTCACAACCTGTAAAATAAGGTACCATCTAGTCCTGTTCTTATTAGTATCTGATAAGTCTGTAAAATAGCTTCTTAGCTATTTCAGGATCATAGATCCTTGTAAAAACTTCATGGAAGTTATGTCTTTTCTCTTTCAATAATGCATATATAGAGAGAATTCTTTATGTTAAGTTTAGGGTGATCAGACCCCTTGAAGCTCTTCTATGATTAGGTGATATATTCATCTTAACTAAGCATCTCTGCATTTCATTTTCTAATCAATTTCCATAGATCCCAATATCCCCTAATAATTGTGAATCTTCAACTCATGAATCTATCCTCAATCTCTTCCATGACATCTCTGTGTTACTAGATTTCTCTAAGACATATTGCATATTCAAATTGTCTTTAATAACCCTTAATATTCCCTCCAAATCTACTCTTTTTCTCATTTCCTATCTTGATGAAGTACATCATGGCTGCAAATTTTGGAGATCATCTTTGCCACATTTCTCCTTTACATATAATCTATGAGGAAGTGATTTTGACTATATTTATAAATTTCTCAGGTCTTCTTATGCATCTATGATTTCCAGATGTACCATTTTCAACCATACAACCACAAATCTTATAAACTACCATCATCATTACTTCAAACAACTTCATTCTAGAGTAACTCTCAACAAGTACTAGTACTCATAGTACTATAGTCCATACACTAAAAGTAATATACTGATCTTAGCTTAGATGTAGAGATAATTTAACTCTTGCATATACTTTAAGTTTAATGTGTCAATCTTTTATACTTGGCCTGACTTCTAGTCAACAGTGAACTATTTGTGATGCCTTAAAGATAAAATATAATTTCCTGAAAATTTAGTTTCACACCTCAGAATTTTCTCCCTTCCCTTGATCACCAAGAAACTCCCACTAAACCTTTAAGACTCAATTCAAAGATTAAAGTCTCAGGAAAACCTTGCCCAACTCACATTTACAGACCCTGATGTGACGTTTTGTCCAGCCTCAAAAAACATTCACTGGGGAAGCAGGACAATCCAAGGAAAGCAAATGAAATATTTAAGTTAAGCATTTTACTATGGATGGGACTGATTGAGTTACCTCTTAGTTTTTCATAAAACTGTGAGGACATCTTTTATATTCTTAATAGTGTATGACATTTTTACCATTCTTGCATCAATGTCCCAAGTAGCATTTGTGCTTCAGTTTTACAGGTTTAAATATTAATAACTATTGTAAGCAAAATGATGTATCCTTTCCTGAAGTGTCCATATCCTAATCCCCAGAACCGGTAATTATGATAAGTAATATGACACAGTGGAACTAAGTTTGAAGATAGAATAAGGTTGTTAAATTAGAGAGATTATTTTGTATTCTCTGGATGGGCCTAATGTAATTGCAAGGATTCTTGTAAGTGGAAGAGAGTCAAAAGTAACAGGAAGATGTGACTATGGAAGGATGATCAGAGAGATAAATTACTGGTTTTGAAGATGGAGGCAGCATATGAGGCAGGGAGTGAGGGCAAAGAAACAAATTCCCTCTGAGAGCCTGAATTTTTAGCTCAGTGAGATCTATGTTGGGCTTAACTTACAGCAACTAAGATAAATGATATATGATATTTTAGTTACTAAGTTTGTGATAATTTATTGAGAATGAAAACAATATCCAATATTTATCTTTCCATATTTCTGATGGGTAAATCTCTACTACTGGAAATACAAAACTGCAGAAAATACACCATTAAAAATGAGAGAAAAAAATAAACAAATTAAAATTTGAAAAGCTAAAAAACAACAAAGTGAGCAAAAAATAACCAGAAGCCTTAGTTTTTTAATAAAACTGAAGTCTTTATAATGAATCTATAAAGATAAAATGAAACCAATAAAGTAAAACTAGAGAAATCTTACAATAGTTAAGACTACTTCATTCAATATATTTTTCTATAAGTTTCACAAACTGTTCAGAAGATCAGTTTTTGAAAAACACATATTAGCTACAATGGATGAATTGGTTGTTTGGAAAAATGATAATTATGAGAAAAGATTTTAAGAAAATTAACTAAGGGGCCCTATACTAAAGCAAAGATGTCAAACACCCTCAGGGCTTACTATTGGGTTGGCTGAAAAGTTCATTCAGGTTTTTTTATAAGAGCTGATAGAAAAATCCAAGTGAACTTTTTGGCAAGCCCTATATTAAGTTGTTAGAATATTTCTGATGAGTCCTAAATTGATATGAACCATACACATTGTTTCCTTTATACTTATGAGCCAATGAAGCACACTGATATCATGCTTTTATTTTATGTATACTTGGTATGGGATTCTCTGGTGGCTCAGATGGTAAAGAATTCACCTGCAATGTGGGAGACCTGGATTCAATCCCTGGGTTGGGAAGATCCCTTGGAGAAAGGCATGGCAACCCACTCCAGTATTCTAGTCAGGAAAATCCCCATGGGCAGAGATGCTTGGTAGGCTACAGTCCATGGGGTTTCAAAGAGTAGGACATGACTAAGCACAGCGTATTCAAGCTGGTTTTAGAAAAGGCAAAGGAACCAGATCACATTGCAAACATCCACTGGTTCATCAAAAAAGCGAGAGATTCAGAAAAAAATCTATTTCTGCTTTACTGACTATGTCAAAGCCTTTGACTATGTGGATCACAATAAGGTGTGGAAAATTCTGAAAGAGATGGGAATACCAGACCACCTGACCTGTCTCTTGAGAAATCTGTGTGCAGGTCAGGAAGCATGGAACAACAGACTGGTTCCAAATAGGAAAAGGAGTGCATCAAGGCTGCATATTCTCACCCTGCTTATTTCACTTATATGCAGAGTACATCATGAGAAACACTGGGCTGGATGAAGCACAAGTTGGAATCAAGATTGGCAGGAGAAATATCATCTTCATATGCAGATGATACCACCATAACGGCAGAAAGTGAAGAACTAAGAGCCTCCTGATGAAAGTGAAAGAGGAGAGTGAAAAAGTTGGCTTAAAGCTCAACATTCAGAAAACTAAGATCATGGTATCCAGTCCCACACTTCATGGCAAATAGATGGGGAAACAGTGTCAGACTTTATTTTTTTGGGCTCCAAAATCACTGCAGATTGTGATTGTAGTCATGAAATTAAAAGACACTTACTCCTTGGAAGGAAAGTTATGACAAACTTAGACAGCATATTAAAAAGCAGAGACATTACTTTGCCAACAAAAGTCCATCTAGTCAAGGCTATTATTTTTCCGGCAGTTATGTATGGATGTGAGAATTGGATTCTAAAGAAAGCTGAGTGCTGAAGAATTGATGCTTTTGAATTGTGGTGTTGGAGAAGACTCTTCAGAGTTCCTTGGACTATAAGGAGATCTAATCAGTCCATCCTAAAGGAGACCAGTTCTGGGTGTTCATTGGAAGGACTGATGTTGAAGCTGAAACTCCAGTAATTTGGCCACCTAATGTGAAGAGCTGACTCATTTGAAAAGACCCTGATGCTGGGAAAGATTGAGGGCAGCTGGAGATGGGGACGGCAGAGGATGAGATCGATGGATGGCATCACCAACTCAATGGACATGAGTTTGTGTAGGCTCTGGGAGGTGGTGACAGTCAGGGAGGCCTGGTGTGCTGCAGTTCATGGAGTCACAAAGAGTCAGACACAACTGAGGGACTGACCTGACCTGACCTAAAGCACATCACACAGCATACCTAGTATCCTATCCCTAGTAGCCTACTAATTAAGTTTTAAGTTTTACTAAACTGTGGAACTCATCAAGTAAAATTAGAGTATTTAGAGATTGTATGAGAAACATGGTTTAATATTCTCTACAAAACATATCTTCAAAAAGTTTTCATTTATTTATTTATTTATTTATTTATATATTTTTTTGTCTTTTTTTTTCTTTTCCTCCTGCTTCAAAATTTGGCAAAGTTCTTTAGGGAAACAGTATGCATTTAAGGGCCTCAACATCCTGTTCTAAAATCTTTTATTTTCTCTAAGCCCTAAGAATGGACTTCCTGAAGTGTAGCATTCTTCGTTCAAATGCCCTTTGGGAAAATGTGGCTGTCATTTTATTTCTCCTGGTTTATCCTCTCTCTGAAAATCTTAACCATCCAATTCCTCAGAATCGCTTTGAAACTTCAAAGAAATCATTTCTGAATTTTTTTTCTTTTCTTGTGATCTGATAAGAGCAATGATTTCTATCTTACCTGCGCACAGAAACTACTCTGACTTGGAAAAAAATTAATTATATTTGATGAAAGTCTTTGTGTCATTCTCTAAATGGGTGTTTCCACAATACTTGGCAATACAGTTGTACGTAGAAACCAGCATAATGTATAGGCCACCTGAGATTTAAAAAATACAGAAATAAGTATAAAAATGTACAGAGAGCCTGTTATTAGAGCAGTCTTTTTTTTTTTTTTTTCCAGTTATTTATTGCTTCATCCTACTGCCATGGGTCTTCTATTCACTGAGTTAATTGCCTTTTATATTCCCTTTTAGTTAGCATAGAAATTAGTATATATTTGGTTGGAGGCAATAAAAATACAAGAACTTAGTTCTCAAGGTTTATATTAATACAGAGATATATAAAGAGTAAAAAAATAATCCACAACATCTGTACAAAACAGTATTCATAAAATGCTAGAAAATTCACTCAGTATACTACATAATGCAAAATTTACCTCCCTTATCACCTTTTATCCTGTCTTACCCCTAGTCCTTCTTTCAAAACAACTACCACTGTTACCATTTTTTGTAATTTCTTACCAAAGAATAGACAAGAGCAATAAACACCCCTATCTATTTTAAATTTTATGTGAAAGAAATAATTGCATACCACTTAAAGTCATTTGGGGATTTAGTCATTAAGTAATAATAATAATTATTATTATTTTTACTGTCTATCATGTTTTTGAAATTGAATTCTAACTTTCTCATTATTGGCTTATGACCTCTCTGTTTCAATTTCTTCATATTAAAAAAATTAAGAAATAATTGTACCTACTTCATAAAGTATTTGTGGGAATTAAGTAAGTTGCTGCATGTAAAACTGCTTGTAATTTCTTGCCTGATAGATAATAACCATGATATAAATTTTTATTATTGTTCTCAGTATTATTATATTTTGTGTATGGTTTTAGACACTGAGGATTTTTTAGTAACAAGACTGGCAAAGACCTTGATTAAAAGAAGCCTACATTCACATGGGGATGGATGTGGAGCAGATGATTAACAAGTTAACTAATAGCTAAAACAATAACATCAACTAGGGACATGAGCCATGCAGATAATAAAAAGTTGATATAATAGACTAGGATCAATTGAAGAGGGGTATTATCAAGCTAATTCTGATACAGTGGTTGTGGAAGGTCTCTGAGATAGTGATATTTGCGGTGGGATATAAAAAAATTGTAGCCTCATGGGGATGAGAAGAAATGTATTTTAGGTAGAGGAAATAGAAAATAAAGTCTCTGATAGGAGAATGAGTTTGATGGTTAAAGTAAAAGGAAAAATGTCAGTGTGGCTAGAAAACCTGGGGGAGTGATACAAGGAACAGGATTTATAAAACCTGGAGAGAATATCTATTGTGTTATTGTTGTTGTTTAGTTGCTAAGTCACGTCTGACTCTTTTGTGACCCACAGACTGTGACCCACCAGGCTTCTCTATCCTTGGGATTTCCCAGGCAATATTGAATTGGGTTGTCATTTTCTTCTCCTGGGGATTTTCCCAGTCCACAGTTGGAACCAGCATCTCCTGCATTAGCAGGCGGATTCTTTACCACTGAGTCACTAGGGAAGCCCTAGAATATCTGCTACTAGTCATACTAGTACAGCAACTTGCCCTTTTACTCTGCACAACTTAAGTGGGACAAACTTCACAGAGCAAGTGCTTTCATTTGTTGGAAATCTGGTGATAAAATGCTGTGTCCAAGTGTCCTTTCCTCAGTGCAATGCAGGGTGATGGAACCCAATCAAAGGGGCCATCTTACTAAGTTGAGAAGGCAAGTACTGTATGATAGCTCAGGGGTTCAGGGTTGCTGGAGTGGCTGAAAAGTGCAAAGGTCAAGAGGAGATAGGTCTTCAGGAGGATGAAGAAAGGTGGAGGGATGAACTAGAAACCTGCAAATGGGATACAATAAGAAAGCTTTGACAGAGAGCTTGACTTCAGATATATTGGGTAAGACTCCATAAGGCCTAGCAAATAGTAGCTGCTCTGGGGTTGAGAGCAGAGCGGATATTGAAGGCCAAGTATTTTTCAGATGAAAGAAATTCTGGGATACAGGAAGGATTCAAGCCTTGCCAAATATTTTATAAAAGGATTGATGGTAAATATTCTTGTCACATATATTTTCTTTGTAAATCTTCATCAATATAAAAAAATTCTTAGCTATGGACAAAAACAAGATATTGGATTTTGTCACCTTGATCTAGTTTGCCAACATCTATAAGTAGTATAAGATCTATGCTGCAAGGCTAAGAGTGCAACTAAAATAAATCCACCCTTATAAAGAATAAATTCAAATTAAGTCTAATGATCAAAAACATTCCAAAATAATTTAACTGCTTATTAGAAAAGAAAATCAAAATTCTTTAAAGCAAAATATTATGTTTTATACTACAGTGCATTAATTTTTACATGAGTATATTATCAACAAGGTGCAACATAAACCCAAAAACATCTATATATGCAACAAAATATGACCTGTAATCAGAAAAGTGAAAGAAACAATAGAAACAGATGCCAAAATTACCCAGATGTTAGAATTAGCAGACAGAAATTTAAAATGTCTATTACAAATATGTTCAAAGGTTTAGAAAAAAGCATGGTCATATTGAGTGAACATATGGGAACTCTCAACAGAGAAATGAAAACTATTTAAAAAGAAACCAAACTGAATTTTAAGAACTAAATTATAAAATATAGGGAATGAAAAATTCACTAGATGAGCTTAACATCAGATTGGAGACACCAGAGAAAAACAAATCAATACAAATAATCTAATGTAAATTTAAAAATAGGCTGAAAAATAAACAAAAGGGCCACTGTGACAGGGAGCACGTTATCAGGAAGTGTAAATGTAATTGGAATCTCAGAAGAAGAGTACACAAAGGGGCAGAAAAACAGAAAATACCTGAGGAATTTTGTGGTTAAAAATTCTCAAATTTGGTGAAAAACATTTCAACTTAGAAATGCATGAACTTCAGTGAACTTCAAGCAGGATGAAAACAAAGGCATACACAGCACGCCTAGAAATATCATCATCAAGCTACTGAAAAGCAAAAATAAAGAGAAACTCCTAAAAAATCAATCAGAGAAGAAGGGCATGTTAGAGAGAAACTAAGACAAATTTTGAAAAAAAGCTGACTTTTTAAAAAAAACAATGGAGGTCAAAATGCAAGACAAGGGGATTGTTGAAAAACCAAAGAAAATTATGTCAAACCACAACTTTATTTCTAGAGATGATATCCTCAAGAATGAGACCAAATGATTTAAAACATTGGGATAACTGAAAGCTAAAAGATTTCAATGCCAAAAGATATGTACTATAAGAAATACTAAAGGTCTTACTTCAGAGTGAAAGCTGATGTGAAATAGGATCTACTTGTAGGAATGAAGACCAGTGAACACAGAAAACACATGCTTAAATATAAACATATCACTGTATTTTTCTCATTTTGATTTCTTTGAAAAACAACAAAATTTTACTATGCCAGTTTTTAAAGTCCAACAGAACCTTTCTTTGCTATTGATTACTATCTCTGCACAAAATAAAAGATGAACTATCTCAGGTTTCTGAAAAATAAGAAACAAGAAGGTGAATTGAAAAGGAAAGCTAAAACTTAAAGAGGCAGTGAGTACAGAGGTGAGTGATTCGTTTAACTTTAGTTTTTTCTAGATATCTAATTGTGGCTTTGAGCTGAGTCTAAGCACACTGACAGACCTTCTGTGAAAGAAAAATCAGATAAAACTCCAACAGAAACCCCATTTTTCTGGCTGTTGGGGGAGTGTGTAATTTCCTAAGTTCTGTCTCATCACAACAAAAATTTGAAACAATGGACATTAAAGCCCTATTGGACAGATCAGTGTTACAGCTTCATGTTACAGCTCAGTTTCATTTAAATAAAGGAAAACACATCCTTGAGGCAGGAGGGCATGCCTACCCAAAAGACGCAAAGAGACTAGAGTGAGGAGGGCTGGGGGAGAGAGAGAGAGAGTCCTGGCCCTTTGGCCTCCTCTTTTTATGTTTTTCCCTCCCCCTGGGCCTGCCCTATGTAAATTGAGACAGATAGGAGTGCTGTTTTTTCTACCTGAGGTCCTCACTCCAGTCCTTGGACCTTCCTGTGTTCTAATTCCATGGGGTTTTCCCTTCCTTGTCTTTTAGCCACCACCATTCTGGACTCTTTTTTCCTATTTTAAGTATCTAACATGGCCAAAGGAATCTCCTCTGAAAACATAAACATATGTTTTCATATGTTTAATGAGAGAGTATTTCTTTGTTTATTTGATTTATACTTTTTTATTTTTCCTCTTAGCTTTCACCCAAAGTCAAGCCTAAAGTTTTCAAAAACATAATCTAAACTTATACTTTAAAGATGTGGAATACAGAAAACTAAACTAAATTTTGAAAAAAAACAGATTGAAAGAAATAATAAAGATGAGCACAAATCAGTGAAATTGAAGTCATAAAAATAATATAGAAAATCTAGAAAATGAAAAGCTAGTTTTCTAAGTAGATGGTTGAGAAAAGTAAGGTAGAAGAAGTAAACTACCAATACAAGGAAAGAAGAAACTATAGATATTTTGAAAGTATAATAAGGAAATACGACAAAAAATGCACGCTTAGTTTTCTTACTAATAAATAACAAAGAAATTTCATAATAAAGTTTTACTGTGAATGAGTGATAAATTTAACAAAAATATGACATTTGGATACCCCTAGCAATATTCGCTTAAAGGCCAAAAGCAGCAGGGGGGAAATAAACCCAAATTTCATTGAAAGATGTTTTCAACTTTTGGAATAACTTGTCTAACAAATTTTTTACCATCGTGTTTTAATACAATAAGCACTCTCCAGCATAGTCATGGTAGTCTTTGGAACTGCTGCATTTAAGAACTGGAATTTTAACTTTTATATAACTTAGGTGACTTAAGTTATGTTTATCTTGCGGGCTAAAAAATACAGTCACAACTTGAAAGCAGAGAGTCTTATTTGGTAGGAATGTTTAGGACTCTGAGCCCGGCAGACAGTCTCTCAGTAGCTCTGAGAAAGCTGCTCCAAGGAGAAGTCAGGCTATATACAAGTTTGCAACAAAGGGAGCAGGTAATCTGACCACCAAAGATTAGGTATCAAGTTAAGGAATTTAGCATTCTAAGCATGGGGAGACGCAAGCCTCTGCTGCTGCTAAGTCGCTTCAGTCATGTCCAACTCTGTGCGACCCCATAGACGGCAGCCCACCAGGCTCCTCTGTCCCTGAGATTCTCTAGGCAAGAACACTGGAGTGGGTTGCCATGTCCTTCCCCAATGCATGCATGCAGGCTAAGTCACTTCAGTCGTGTCCAGCTCTGACAGCGACCCTACAGACAGCAGCCTACCAGGCTCCTCTGTCCATGGGATTCTCTAGGCAAGAACAGTGGAGTGGGCTGCCTTGTCCTTCTCCAATCATGGCTTTCACACACACCTCAGCTACCTAGGGCCAATCCTGTTTCCTTATTCACCTTGCTCCTTGCATTCCTCCAGCTCCACAGCAATCACCATGAGGAGAGCAACCTCCTCTGGATTGCAGTTTCGGGAGCCCTCATTCACATTTGGGGGCCAGATATTTTCATTTCACAGTCTTTCCCCATGGTCATAAGTTCAGTGGTATTTGGGACACATCTCATGACTTTTTTTTTTTTTTTTGGTCCCACAGTGTTGGGAGGCTCATCCCAGATCAGGCAAACCTCCTCTTTGATAAATCACTCCAGGTGTTAATTTCCATTGATAAATAACAAAAGATTCTCTGGGTCTTCTAACCTAATAGGATCCAGGAGATATTTCCCTTGTTGCCTCTTCCCATACCTACAACCACACTATCACAATTATTCTACATTATAAATGTGATCTATTTCTTTAAGATGTTTAGCTATTATTAATTTTGCCAGTGACCTGGTTATACATCACATAATACAAAAGACAATGATCTTATAAAATAAACAGATTACAAGTAATAACATGAGGAAATTTACAAATAGACCTGTAAGACCAAGGGGTGGGGAGGAAGTGGCAGTTTTAAATCTAAATTGCTGAGAATGTTCCCTCAGCCAAACTTTATAGATAATACTCCTCAATCATCTGAACAATCAACTTTTACCATTTGTTAACTAGTAAGTGTATATCAATATTGTAATACCCAGTTCATATCTAAACTTTTAGTAAAGCGATGAGGTCTCTAGTTTGTTTATGTCTGTGTATTAGATTTCAAAAAGGTCATCAGTCTACAAGAAGTTGAGAAAGCCCTGAAGATTTTCATGTCTTGGCTTGGCATTAACAATCACACTGTCAAGTGTGGCCTTTAGAGAAAGTTTGACCTACTGGAAAACAGGCATTTCAGCTGGAGACTTTGTGGAGGAATTCACTTGATGGGCAGTTTGAAGCAGGGAAAAAAAAAAAAAGACATTCTCTGCTTAATTCTCAGAAAGATTCTTTACATGCCAAATTTCCACTTTCATTTAGAAAAAGAACAAAAGGAAAAAAGAAGTGAATATATTCATTCAGCAATTACAGTCATTATGCAGACTCATAAATTTAAAATCTTTAGAGCTTACCTCTTGGTGTAGTCTATTCTATTGATCATCAATTTGAGGGTATTAAAAAAATGAAAGCACTGGAATAGGAAAGAAAGACAAGTTAAAATTCAAGTTTGCATTCTGAGTACTCCATTCATATTAAAAGTGAGATCAACAGTATTTTGAAAACTTTAGCTTTGAAAAAAATTATCTGAAATAGATGAGTGTTACTAGGAAAATCTCTGTAAAAAGCTGATATTTTGATATACATTTTTAACTTACTTACCTCTATTTTTTCCAAAAAGTAAAATTTCTTTTTCTCTAAATTGAGTTTTATCTTTGTTCCATATTAAAAATTCACAACCATATTATTTTATGTTAATAATTATTATTTTTTTCTACTTTTTCAATATTTCTGAGACAGGAAGGAAGGGGGGCAGGACAGCACTTTAAAATAGTGACATAGGATATCACAAAAACTAGCTGGAATCTACTAGGCTCAAGCTGGTGAAAGATTTGACTTTAAGAAGACTTTGAGTTTCATTATACACTCATTGTAACTCATTAGCATGCAAAATGTCTCACCTACAGGCACCATGACAGTTCTGAGACTGACCATAAAAAGCCAAAAAGTGGGCAGTGGCCTAGTTCCTGAAAATCCCCACCCCTTCTCCAAAATAGTTGAAATAAACCTCCTACTTGTTAACCTATGAAATTATCCAGTCCATAAAAAATAACCTCATACCCAGAGGCCATATTGCTTCTGAGACAGCCCTCATCCTGTCTATGGAGTGTGTAGCTCCCTGAATAAATGCACTATCACTCTATTTTGGCTCCCTTTTAAATTTTGTCCTGTGCCAAGCCAAAGACCCTCACTTGGCAGACTGTCCTGGGGACTTTCCAGAGTCCTAGGATGCGACTAATCTCTCGTGCCCCATTCTCTTGCAACGTCTTTACTATGCTTATATAACATAAAAATTAAATACACTGATAGGAGTAGATGCAGGAGTAAAAGCAAGATGTTAAGATGAAAGTAAAAATTTATTATTAGCAACTCAAAATATTATTCTGTAAAGTTGACCAAATAAATGAGGCTAGAACTGGAATTATGGGAACATGCTATTGTTATTTTTTAATGTTGGGACTTTATGTTGTGTTTGATATTAATGAGAATAATGTAGTAGCAAGGGAAAGAACTACACTAAAGGAGAGATGAGAAGCAGAGATGAGGCCCAGAGCAAAAGTGAAGAATCTGGTCATAGATAGCAGCATCAAAGAGCTTATTTACCTTAACAAAAGAGAAGGTAAATTATGTGGATTCAGTGCAGGTTGGCTATTGAGTTATATTGCATGTGGGTAGGGAGGCTGTCAAAAAATCTTAAGAAAAATGTCATGTAAGGTTGACTAGCATTACAGGGCAGATTTCCAGGCATTTCATAGGATCATTTACTGTTTCCTTTCCATAACAGTTAGCCAATTGAATGTGATTTTTCATGCTTATCCTTTTATGTCACTTTAAATAAAATCAAAGTCATTACATATCCTTCTGCCTGCATCACTTTGCCTCAGTTTACTCCATCTACTACATTCTTTTCTCTAGTGTTCACATGGCCTACTGCCTCTTGTTGGTCAGTTCCTTCCTCAAGGACCCCCTATTCAGAACTCTCTGACTGTATCATAGGAAATAGCACCCTTCCTCCAAAGATTATTTTTGATCTCATTACCCTTATTTTTTTCTATCTAAGCATTTATCACCTTCTGATATATTATTTGAGTATAATTCACTTATGTAGTTCCTTTTTTTAATTTCCAGTCTTCTAACCTAAAACATAAGTTCTATGAAGGAAAGGCTTTTGTCTTTCATTCATTACTGTATCTTCCAAAGCTTAAACTTTACAGATAGTAGACTGTCAATATTCCAGCTGAATTAATACATTTTCTCTTAACATCCTTAATTTTCTCTATTACATAGCAAATCAATTATTTTGCAAACAAAACAGTTATTTTTATGTATCTGTTTTTATTTTTTATATAAAGTATATAGCTATATACTATACTGAGTGATTTCATATGCTTTATAAAAATGCATTGTGCAAAACATGCTTAATAGAAGCTTAAAATATCAATTGATGGATTATTGATAATATACTAATTTTCTTTACCCTTCTACTTACTATGAAATATTTTTTTTAGAACTACATTTGGCAAAGGCTTTATGAGTCACTAGAATAAATAATGTGTTGTTACTGATTTTTATTTGTTCTTAGAACTTTTTGAAATTTTATTTGAATATCAATTCATGTATGTATTTGTATATATGCTTATTTTTATTTGGAAATAGTATACTCAGTTGCTGATAACTGATAGTAAATTTTTATCATTGCATGTAATATTAAGTAGTGTTTACTCTCCATGGGAAAAAATAAATATAACACCACATGTTAGCTAAAATATCCAGTCTAGTGACAGAATTCAAAAGATGTTTAATATGTACCATGCACTGAGAGGAAAGGGTTCAGTAAATGATCTGTAAATAACTGATTGTTAAATAAAGGGACAAAAGTAGTAGAGGGCTTAGTAGAAAAAAAATCATAGACAATTTCCTCATTCCAACTGATGTTGGCATACTTAAGTATTGTATTATTTTGTTGTTCAGCCACTAAGTCGTGTCTGACTCTTTGTGACCCCTGGACTGCAGCATGCCAGGCTTCCTTGTCCATCACCATCTCCCAGAGCTTGCTCAAGTTTATGTTAATTGAGTCGGTGATGCCATCCAACCATTTCATCTTCTGACATCCCCTTCTCCTTCTGTGTTTAATCTTTCCCAGCATCAGGGTCTTTTCCAATGAGTCATGTGGCCAAATTATCAGAGCTTTAGCTTCAGCATCAGTCCTTCCAACGGATATTCAGGATTGATTTTCTTTAGGATTGATTGGTTTTGATCTCCTTGCAGTCCAAAGGACTTTCAAGAGTCTTCTCCAACACCATAGTTCAAAAGCATCAATTCTCCAGCGCTCAGCTTTCTTTATGATCCAACTCTCACATCCATACATGACTACTGGAAAAACCGTAGCTTTGATTAGATGGACCTTTGCCAGCAGAGTAATGTCTCTGTTTTTTAATATGCTGTCTAGGTTGTGCATAGCTTTTCTTCCAAGGAGCAATTAAAAGCTTCTTTTAATTTCATGGCTGCAGTCACCAACTCCAGTGATTTGGGAGCGCAAGAAAATAAAGTCTGTCACTATTTCTATTGTTTCCTCATCTATTTGCCATGAAGTGATGGGACTGGATGCCATGATCCTCATTTCTTGAATGTTAAATTTTAAGCCAGCTTCTCCACTCTCCTCTTTCACTCTCATCAAGAAACTCTTCAGTCCCTCTTCTGTTTCTGCCATAAGTGTGGTGTCATCTGCATATCTGAGGCTATTGATATTTCTCCTGGCAATCTCGATTACAGCTTGTGCTTCATCCAGCTCAGCGTTTACCATGATGTACCCTGTATATAAGTTAAATAAGCAGGGTGGCAATATACTGCTTTGATGTACCCCTTTCCCAATTTGGAACCAGTCTGTTGTTCCATGTCTGGTTCTAACTTTTCTTCTTGACCTGCATGCAGATTTCTCAGGAGGCAGGTAAAGTGTTCTGGTATTTCCATCTCTTGAAGATTTTTCCACAGTTTGTTGTGATCCACACAGTCAAAGACTTTGTCATAATCGATGAAAAAGAGTCGATGTTTTTCTAGAAATCTCTTGCTTTTACGATGATGCAACAGATGTTGGCAATTTGATCTATGGTTCCTTTGCCTTTTCTAAATCCAGCTTGAACATTTAGAAGTTCTTGGTTCATGTACTGTTGAAGCTTCACTTGGAGAATTTTGAGCATTACTTTACTAGCCTGTGAGATGAGTGCAATTATGTGGTGGTTTGAACATTCTTTGGCATTGCCTTTCTTTGTGATAGGAATGAAAACTGACCTTTTCCAGTTCTGTATCCACTGCTGAATTTTACAAATCTGCTGGCATATTGAGTGCAGAGCTTTCACAACATCATCTTTTAGATTTAAAATAGCTCAGCTGGAATTCCATCACCTCTACTAACTTTGTTCCTAGTGATGCTTCCTAAGGCCTACTTGACTTCACACTCCAGGATGTCTGGCTCTAGGTGAGTGAACACACCATTGTGGTTATCTGGGTCATCATGATTTTTTTCTTTATAGCTCTTCTGTGTATTCTTGCCACCTCTTCTTATTATCTTCTTCTTCTGTTAGGTTCATACCATTTCTGTCCTTTATTGTGCCCATCTTTGCATGAAATATTCTTTTGGTAACTCTAGTTTTCTAGAAGATATCTCTATTTCTTCCCATTCTATTTTTTCCCTCTATTTCTTTGCACTGATCACTGAGGAAGGCTTTCTCATCTCTCCTTGCTATTCTTTGAAAGTCTGTATTTAAATGGGTATATCTTTTCTTTTCTCCTTTGCCTTTAGCTTCTCTTAAAGGACATATTTTTTTGGTGTTAATTCTAGAAGGTCCTGTAAGACTTCAAAGAACCATTCAAGTTCAGTTTCTTCTGCATTAGTGGTTGACACATAGACTTGGATTAAATAGGCTTGGGTTACCGTGATGCTGAATGGTAAGCCTTGGAAATGACGAGAATTCATTCTGTCGTTTTTGAAATTGCACCCAAGTACTATATTTTGGACTTTTTTGTTGACTAAAAGAGCTACTCAATTTCTCCTACTCCACTTCTACTTTTAATATTAAATATTACATTAGAGCTTTCTTTGATTTAAATAGAGTACACTGAGTTTCTATTTGTTGCTCTTCATGCAAGTAACTCTTTCATTGTTGTTATTTTAATATTATCTATACTCTTCAATTTTAAAGGTGGCTTATTTTGATTTTTAACAGTGTCTATGGTTGAATTATATGTCATATTTTTTTTCTATAATACAAGATTAGAATATATCTATACTTAAACTTTAAGCTGAGGAATATTTTTCCTTTTGCAAGTTTGAAAAACATATCTTGTTCTTTTCAAGAACTGTGAGTCTTAAGACACTTTATCTACAAGCCAACAAGTCAAGCTTCCCAGGTGGCTTCACGGTAAAGAGTCTGACTGCCAATGCAGGAGGAGTAAGAGTCCCACATTCAGTCCCTGGGTCAGGAAGATCCCATGAGGAAGAAATGGCAACTCAGTCCACTGTTCTTGCCTGCAAAATTTCATGGACAGAGGTGCCTGCTGGTTATAGTCCATGGGGTCGTAAACAGTTGGACAACTGAGCACATGTGTGTGCATGCACACACGCACACACACACACACACACGTTAGGCTGCAATTGTTTCTGACTCAAGAGACTCCTGAGTCAGAAGTGAGAACAGAATGTTACTCCCAGCAACTGCATGAGCCAGAGGAGCTCATGAAATTTTGTGTTCGTTACCTGAGCCCTGAATCTCACAAGGCAACAGCAAAAGGGCTAGGTGAAATCTGCCCATGCAATAGGCAGTAGGCTGTGTTACAGGAGAGGAACCGAAAGAGTAAGAATCTAGAGCTTCCATAATGGCTAGCCATGCCTGCCTTTTTCTCTGAGAAGAGGCAACATCACTACTTTCAAAGACTCTAAGCAAGCTTACCCCTTGCTCTGGAGAAATACTTTATTTCTAACTTTCAATGTTGTACACTCTTCAACATCTTTGAAAAGGTCACTTGGAAAATTGTACAGTCAGTGCCTTTCTTCCAAAACATGAAGACACGAAAGAGACACACCTGCATTGTCTCCCAACAGTTATTCTATCATGTTAGTCAATGTTACCAAGTGTAGTCTGTTATTCTGCATATACTGTGCTGGAATCTGCCTCCTGGACTGCTTCAGGTCAGGGGTGATGTGAAGTTTACAATTTCATCTACAAACTAAAATTTAAAGAAAGTTTAAAAGAAGTTTGTCTACTGTCCGTTGTGGCCACAATATTTTACTGTTTGTTTTGTTGTTTTATTTCTTTTTTTTAAAAAAACAACTATATGTCCTTCTGCTACCACAGGGTGTGAGGGTAGAGTTTTCAGATACTTATATTAAAGAGCAATGTTGATGATTATTAAAATTGAACTTGCTTTTTCCAACTTATTTGAATTAAGTGAATGAATTTTTTGAGTCAGAAAGATTCAGAATGTATTTATTCTTAAATTTAAATCTTGCAACTGCTACTAAAATGACATGTATCTTAAGACAATGTATGCATATTAAAATACTGAATTATTCATTAACTTTCCATATTTGAATGGAAATTATAGTGCTGGTCTTTTCTTGGTGGTTGACATATTTATTTGTAATTTTCCCTGACAATTATTTATTTGTTTTTGGCTGCTCAGCTGTGGAATTTTGATTCTCAGACCAGATATTGAACCTGTCCCCTCAGCTGTGACAGCACAGAATTCAAATCACTGGACCACTAGGGAATTCTCTCCTATGACAATTAGAGAATCTTATAAAAAAGAAATTATCTCTTCTGAGTTTGCTGGGGGGAGGGGGGTGGTCAAAGCTTGATGTTGGATTTAATGTGATTGTCATATCTATTGTGGAACATTAAATTAAATGATTATTGTCACCATAATTGAACTAAAAATGGATAGTACTTCTTTAGCATATATTTTGTACCAGGCACTTCATTAATTTTTGGTTTATGTTTTATCTCTTTTATTTCTAACAGTGTCTTTTTAGGCAGGTAGTACATCATTTTTGAGAAAAAAAGTATGTAGCATACAGAGGTTAAGAAACTAAAGTATGTGCCTGTGTGCTAAATCGCTTCAGTTGTGTCCAACTCTTTGTGATCCTATGGACTGCAGCCTGCCAGGCTCCTCTGTCCATGGGATTCTCCAGGCATGAATACTGGAGTAGGAGGGTCAAAAGTATATATAGTCAAATAACCAGAAAGGACTGATGCTGAAGCTGAAACTCAAATACTTTGGCCACCTCATGCGAAGAGTTGACTCATTGGAAAAGACTCTGGTGCTGGGAGGGATTGAGGGCAGGAGGAGAAGGGGATGACAGAGGATGAGATGGCTGAATGGCATCACGGACTCGATGGACATGAGTTTGAGTGAACTCCGGGAGTTGGTGATGGACAGGGAGGCCTGGCATGCTGCGATTCATGGGATTGCAAAGAGTTGGACACAACTGAGCGACTGAACTGAACTGAACTGAACCAGAAAGAAAGACAGCCTCTTGAAGGCATTACATCAACCTCCCTTTTCTTTCCATTCAACAGCAACAGTTGAGCATAATGATGGCCTCCAGATGGGTGGGGAAAACACCCAACTTGGCAACCTGACACACTTGTTCATAGCAAAGACAGAAATAGTTAACATTGATTAAGAATTTTTTTCTGGCAAAATTGGGTATCTCAATGCCATATGGTAATTTTGTGATAGAATCTGGCAAAAATTTTACTTTCCAATGAATCTATGACAGGGATCCTGATTCACTAAAGTGCACTTGATGTCAATTATATTTTGAAAATACTTTCAGGCAGATTGAACCATGGATGTGGTTCGTTTTAAATAAAACTCACTCTAAGTAAAGCCAAACATCTTAAGGCATAAATTAGAAAGTAATTAAAATACTTCATAAAAAAAAGATTCTTCACAGTATAAACCAATTTACTAAAGGGTAATCCTAAGTGGGTGGCACTAGTGGTAAAGGACCCGCCTGCAGTGCAGGAGACATAAGAAATGTAGATTCCATTCCTGGGTTGGGAAGGTCCCCTGGAGTCGGATATGGCAACCTGTTCCAATATTCTTGGCTGGAGAATCCCATGGACAGAGGAACCTACAGTCCATAGGTTCTCAGAGAGTTGGACACAACTGAAGCAACTTAGCATGCACACTAAGTGGTAACTCTCCTCTGAGCTTTATAGCAAATTTAATCATACTTAATACACATACACACACATATATATAGCAGATTTTATAAAATGTATGCATAATTTGTGTGGAATTTGTTTTTCAAAAGAGTCACAAAATGGTTCATTAGCCCTTGAAAAACATTTATTCAAACCCCTAATTTTACAAATGAACATGACAACAGCCCAAGTGACCCCCAAACTACTTCTATATTTTTATTGATTGTTTTTGTCTGATATATCAAAACTCTTTTTTATTCCCTTCAATGCATAATTTGTCTAATATTTATATCGTTCTGTCACTTTGGCTGTTAATTTTTCCTACTTGCAACTTTTTGGACCACTATATTTGTATATCTGGTTAAAGCATATTTTTATTGTAACAGTATTATACCATTGCCATTTTCAGTCTATCAGTTAGTATCTTTTAACAGGATGGTTTAGTCTAACTAAAATAATATTGATTTTCTTATTTTTAGAACTTCCATTTTCTTGTTTATTTTCATATCAGTTTTTGCACTCCTTTAAATACTTTTTTAGATTGAATTTTTGATACCTTTGCTTTTTAAATTAATTTGATAATCACACCTATTCTTTTACTGATATAAATATAATTGTTGACTTTCACATAAAATATCAAATTTTATTTTTTTAGAATTGCAAATTAAAATCTAGCACATCTACTTGATTTTATCTATAAATATGTTGGTTCTTTTGTTATAGCCATGATTTTTTTGACTCCATGTTGAAAATTGAATTATCAAAGTCTTTCCATTTTTAAACCAATAAATCTCCTTATGTAGTATTTTAAATCTATTTTGTTATGATTATATTACAATTTATTTTCTTGCTCTTGCTGATAGTACCTGTTTCTATAAAACTCTTGCTCTCCCAGCATCCCCTAAACAGAGTCAAACCTGAGAAGACATGCTTTCTATCAGAGTTCTTCTGACATATTATGAATATGAATCACTGACAGCCACTACTACTCAGGAATCTTTGTCTCCAATTTGGCTTCCCATTATCCTGTGCTTATGATCTTATTTTTTTAAATCTATTTTTACTATTATATTATTTTTTCTTACATGTAGTCCATTAAACCTGAAACTCTAGGTGTATACACAGAAGAACCCTGCTGACCTCGTCACGTATTTACTGCTCCATGTGTTTTTTTTTTCTTTCAAACTATTTCAGTGTATCTGTTACTCTAATATTGATAAGAAATCATCTAGCATATTTAGAGTTAACTCAAGTCCTGCATCCTAGCTCAAATGTTATTCTCTTTAATTATTTAACCAGTTCATAATACAGCTTGTCAAATGAGGAGGAGCATTTTTTTGAAATCACTTATTCTAATTCTTTGGAAAAAAAGAGAAATCTCAAACCACTTTTCCTTATTCTTATGTTGATGTTACTGGTGGATAAGAAAGCATCATTATACTTTTTGAAAGCTTCTACCTCCATTTATTTGGAAATTAATCATGCTCTGCCTTGTGATACTATCTGCACAGTTTTACTAAGCCATAATTAACTTCATTTATAATTTGGCTTAATATTTCACCTTTATAGGAATTTTCATTCTAACTGATAAATATACTGACAAAAGTGATGAGACTGCTATATCTTCTCATAACCATTAAGATTATGGTTCAAATATTTTGAATTTGACAAGTACTTGTAATTAATTCACACAGTTTAATTTTACAGTTTATACTTGAAGACTATATCGTCTATCATTTTCTAAAATCAAATAAACCCAACCTATTCAATCTTCTCCACAGTATTTCTGTTAACATTTCTGCTACTATTCTTACACTAGTTTTAATTTCTTCAAATATGTAGAGATTATAAGAGGACATCACACTTCAATAATTGTAGCATCATGCCAATATAATAAAATGGCTGTCTCTTGGCTCTTGGCCATTGAATTTCTTTCATACATTCCATAATTTGTTAACAATACAACAGCATGACTAATTGACAAGGTGTTTTACTCAGTAGATTACAATGTAATGATGTTCTTTGGTCAAATGGGTTATTTCCTATAATGGCATTATTTTCTTCTCTCACCATCCACCATACATATGTATGTATACATACATATATAAACATACACACACATTCACAAACATCAAATACAAATGTATGGCATACCAGTCTTTTAATGGGTACTCTGTGGTGCCCTATAAGTAGAAACATGTTTATTTTGAAAGAACAGGAAATAATTAAAGGAGGTATTATTTGGGGACTGAATCTAATACATAAGGAGTTATAACTATAAATGAGTCAATTGTATTCCTAGATTTCAAGATATCTTAGGTCCATTATAGATCTTCAGAATGAATTATAAATAGTCTACAAGAAACTCTAGCATCTCTTATAATCAATAAAAGGTGTATATGAATGTATATATAAATATATACACTCAAAACTTCACTAATTGTCACACATTAATACATATTATATGTGGTTTTAATTTGGTTTAATTTAAAATTAAATTGAAGGTTTAATTTAAATTTATTATGGTGAAATTTTCAACGATATTCCTCTTTTGATGTTCAAGGAGTTTTCAGGTAATTGTATGGCATTACCAATTGATTTCATATGTCTTATTATTTCAACTGAAATATTATTGCTGTCCTATTATTTTTTTCTTTTAAATGTGTACAGTTTTTTCAACCACCACCTCTATTCTGAGACTGCTGGTTGAGATTAATAAAAGGGACAAAGAATGAAATGTTAAAATAATAGAAATGTACTCCTGCAGAGTAAGAAAGAAATAATTTTGAAAAGTAACAGCAGTGTTCAACACCAATGTTAAACAATGCAAATACATTAAGTAGTATGAGAAATAAACACACATCATTTTATTTGGAATTTAGTAACCTTATCTGTAGTCATTTTCTGGGATAATGGGCTTCCCTGGTGGCTCAGCTTGTAAAAATATCCCCCCGCAATGTGGGAGACCTGGGTTTGATCCTTGGGTTAAGAAGATCCACTGGAGAAGGGAGAAGCTACCCACTCCAGTATTCTGGCCTGGAGAATTCCATGGAGTCCATGGAGTCACAAAGAGTCAGACACAACTGAGTGACTTTCACTCTGGGATAATAAGTAGAAAGTAGAATACCATCAGGTGGAACTAAATGAGAATTGAACTATAGTAGAGTACTATGTCAGGCTTCCTTGGTAGCTTAGCTGGTAAAGAATCCACCTACAATGCAGGAGACCCTGGTTCAATTCTTGGGTGGGGAAGATCCCCTGGAGGAAGGCATGTCAACCCACTCCAGCATTCTTGCCTGGATGTTTCCCATGGACAGAAGAGTCTGACTGGCTACAGACCATGGGGTCACAAAGAGCCAGAGTCAGACACGACTGAGGGACTAAGCACAGAGCAGCACAGAGTATTATGTCTGGGTATTTTGGCTAAAGAAAAAAATTATTATAGAGACAGCATAATCTGCTAAACCTTTTTTTAAAAAAAAATTGTACTTATACACCTAGGAAAAAAATCCAGAGGGCAGAGAAAAAAAAAAAATACAAGAAAGAAATGTTTAATGACACTCTGTAAGCTTGTGAAAGGATTAGATTCCTAGAATATGCAGGGGAATTGTGAAGACAAAGAGTAAAATGTTACCCTCTTTGAAAAGCAGAAAGACTGTGCCATTGTAGACACACTTTTTGGATTGAATTGGAGAAATTTAGGGAAAACTGACCTGAAATCTTTCTTATTTTTGTATATTAAAAAGCAATTTTATCACTAATGGTGAAGGGTACACATATACAAGGTCCTCCTTACAGAAACACCTAGAAAACTGTATAAATAATTCTAAATACTGGACAATATATAGTACTATTTTGTGGTGTCGGGGAAAAAGGAAACAAAGTGAGTCTTTATTTTAATCTGACCTTTAATGTGAGAAGTACTTTCTAGATATCTGATGAGGGAAGGCATCTCAGAGTAAAGAATGGCCCACTGAGTTTTGGAATGGTGATCAACATTTAGTGTATCTGAGGAGGCTTGAAGTTGTAAAACAATGTTAGGAGTATACCAAGAACCCTAGAAATCTACAAAAGGATCCCTTGAGCACTTGCTGAGTACTAAAATGTGCCACGTGAAACTCAATGAGGGTGGATAAAGAGTGACCAGGGAACTCTATGCTTGATTGGTGACTAAATTTCACAGAGTTGGAAGACTTTCCATTTTCCATCAGCTAAAATGAAGAGTTGTTTATCACTATGGAAATGCAATTCAGACCAAAGAAGGAAAACACCCTTCATGCTGCTAAGTCACTTCAGTCGTGTCTGACTCTGTGCGACCCCAAAGACGGCAGCCCACCAGGCTCCCCCATCCCTAGGATTCTCCAGGCAAGAACACTGGAGTGGGTTGCCATTTCTTTCTCCAATGCATGAAAGTGAAAAGTGAAAGTGAAGTTGCTCAGTCGTGCCCAACCCTCAGGGACCCCATGGAATGCAGCCTTCCAGGCTCCTCCGTCCATGGGATTTTCCAGGCAAGAGTACTGGAGTGGGGTGCCATTGCCTTCTCCCACACCCTCCATAGTGGAGCTTAACCCTAGAGTAAAACCTTCCCTAAAACTGCCTTCACAGAGTTTACAGACCTTAAAAACACACTAAATTTCATACTGCTTGACTGCTTGCCAGCATAAAGCTCAGCATTCTTAAAAATGAAGTCAGTAAATTCCAGATACATACCAACATAAAAATCTAAATATCCAGCATCTTAAAAAAATTTGCTCACTATCTGATGAAGCAGAAAAATGATCCATAGAAACAGGAAAAATTGTTCAATGAAACCAGGCCTCACAGTGATGATGGTGTTAACAAATATGTTATAATAGTAATTATAATAAAATTCAGCTATTTAAGGCAATATGAACATGAGGAGAGAAATGCAAGATATAAGAAAAACTAAAGGAGACTCTAGATAAAACAATATTTTAAATCTTAAGTAGCTAGTTTAAATTAAAAGCAGATTAGACATGCTAGAAAAATTAAAAGTGTCAAGCAGTTTGATATCTGTGTAAATGGGGGTCTCAAGATGATATGAAGAGTAGAAAAACATTTGAAGACAAAATTACCAGGTGTTTTTCAAATTTGTGTGAGAACTATAAACCCAGAGATCCAAGATCCCAGTGAGCCTCAATGGACATACATAAAGAAAATCACAGAAAGACACACAATAATGAAATAGATGATGATCATCATAATAAAAGGAAAATCACAAAAATATTGAAAGGAAAAATACAGCCCATACAAAAAAAAAAAAAAAGAAGAAGAAATTTTGTACACCAGAAGATAATTGAAAAACACCTTTAAAGACATTCAAGGAGAATAAAACCAAAATATAATTCTATATGAAGCTAAAATGTGATTCAAAAATGAGGATGAAATAAAGATTTTTCAAAGAAAAACTGAGAAAATTCATTATCATTAACCTTATTTTACAAAAAATTTTAAAGAATGATCTTAAAGCAACAGAAAATGACACCAAGGAGAAATGTGGATCTTCACCAAAGAATGGAGAACAACAACGCAAAAAAGAGATAAATATGTAGATTTTTTTTTCCATTTTAAAATAATTTCAAAAGATAATTGTTTAATGTAAAACTAATGAGTATATACCATGTACCTATCTATTATAGGCAGAAATACAATATATGATAATTATAACATAAGAGACAGGAAATGGGCAAATAAACTTCTTCTATACATGGAGAAGAAATGTGTCTTAAGCTTCTTACATACATGAAGTGGAATACCACTTGAAAATAGCCTGGAGATGAGTTAAAGATGCATATGGTAAAGCACAGCACAACCCTTAAACCTACAAAATAAAGAGACAGGGAGAGTGGATAAATATATATTTATGCCTAAGTCCCTTTGCTGTCCACCCGAAACTATCACAATGCTCTTGATTGTCTTTGCTCCACTATAAAATAAAAAGTTAAGTGTTCAAATTTACTTTCTCAGAATTCTGGAGTCTGGAAGTCCAAGAAGAAGGTTCTGGTAGTATTGTTTTCTCCTGAGGCCTCTCTGTGTCTTGGAAATGACTGCCTTTCTTGGTGTGTCCTCACCTGACCTTTTTCTCTATGCTGTGCGCTAAGCTGCCTCAATTGTATTCGACTCTTTTTGATCCTATGTACTGTAGCCCACCAGACTCCTCTGTCCATGGGGCTCCTCCAGGCAAGAATACTGGAATGCATCACCATGTCCTCCTTCAGGAGATATTCCCAACCCAGGGGTCAAACCTGCATCTCATCTTAAGTATCCTGCCTTGGCAGGTAGGTTCTTTATCACTAGTGCCACCTGGGAAGACCTTTCTCTATATGCACACCCAATTAAAAACTGCCCCAAAATCTAAATAGATATTTCTCCAAATAAGATATAGAAACTGCCAAAAGTACTTGAAAATATGCTCAGCATCATTAGCCTTCAATGAAATCAACACCGCAGTTAAGATAACACTTCATACTCAATAGTATAATTATGACCAGAAAAACAAATAATAACAAATATTAGCAATAATGTTGAGAAATCAGATATGTCTTACACTGATGGTAGAACATAATATGGTATTGCTGTTTTAGAAAAATGTCCAATAATCCTCTAGGGGTTAAACATAATGTTACTATACAATCCAGCAATTCCACTCTTACACATATGCCCAAGATAATTGAGAAGATATATCTTTACAAAACTTTTACACAGGTTGATAGCAGTTTTTTTTTTTAATAACAGCAAAAAGAGAAAACAAAGTAAATGTCCATCCACTGATAAATAAAATGTGGCATATCTTTGCAACTGAATATTATGTAGCAATAAAAAGAAATGAAGCACTGGCACATGCTACAAAATGGATGAATCTTGAAAATATTATGCTAAGTGTGTGACTTTTTTTATGCTGCTGTAAAAAATTATCAAGAATTGGCTGGTTTAAAACTGCTGAAAATTTTCTCTTTAAGTCTCAAGACCAGGAGTCTTAAATCAAGATGTTATAAAGACTCTTTCTTCCTGGATACTCTGAGTGAGAATTCATACAATACCTATTTTCTACATTCTAGTGGCTTCCAAATAATAGCAAGAAGAGACAAGAAAGCCTTCCTAAGTGATCAGTGCAAAGAAATAGAGGAAAACAATAGAATGGGAAAGACTATTGGGAAAGAGATGGGAAAGACATGTCTTCAAGAAAATTAGAGATACCAAGGGAACAGTTTGTGCAAAGATGGGCACAATAAAGGGCAGAAACAGTGTGGACCTAACAGAAGCAGAAGATATAAAGATATTCTCTTGGTGGCAAGATTACACAGAACTACACAAAAAAGATCTTGATGACCCAGATAACCATGATGGTGTGATCACTCACCTACAGCCAGACATCCTGGAGTGTGAAGTCAAGTGGGCCTTAGGAAGCATCATTAGGACAAAGCTAGTGGAAGTGAAGGAATTCCAGTTGAGCTATTTCAAGTCCTAAAATATGATGCTGTGAAAGTGCTACACTCAATATGCCAGCAAATATGGAAAACTCAGCAGTAGCCACAGAACCAGAAAATATCAGCTTTCATTCCAATCCCAAAGAAATGCAACAACAAAGAATGTTCAAACTATCACACAATTGCCCTCATTTCTCATGCTAGCAATGTAATGCTCAAAATTCTCCAAGCTAGGCTTCAACAATATGTAGGCCAAGAACTCCCAGATGTTCAAGCTGGTTTTAGAAAAGGCAGAGGAACCAAAAATCAAATTGCCCGCATCTGCTGGATCATAGAAAAAGCAAGAGAATTCCAGAAAAACTTCTACTTCTGTTTCATTGACTATGCCAAAGCCTTTGACTGTGTGGATCACAGCAAACTGTGGAACATTCTTAAAGAGATAGGGATATCAGACCACCTTACCTGCCTCCTGAGAAAGATTGAAGGCAGGAGTAGAAGGGCAAGACAGAGGATGAGATGGTTGGTGGCATCACTGACTGGAGGACATGAGTTTGAGCAGGCACCAAGAGTTGGCAATGGACAAGGAAGCCTGGTGCCCTGTAGTCCATGGAGTCACAAAGAGTTAGACATGACTGAGAGACTGAACTGAACTAAGTGGCTGCCATCAGTTCTACATGCTTTTCAGCTTGTAGAAACATCACTTCAATCTCTGCCTCTATGTTTATTTTCCTCTGATCTTTTATAAGGCATTTGTCATTATGGACTTAGGTTCCACCCTAATTGAGGTGATCTCATTCTGAGATCCTAAACATAATTACATATGCAACACTTTTTCCCTTAAAATGTCATATTTCCAGGCTATGCATATACATATCTTTTGGGAAGCCACCACTCAAGTTACTATGTTAAGTTAAATAATCCAGTCTAAAGAACCAGATATTATATCACCCACCTATAAGAAATGTCAAGAATATGCAAATCTATAAAGACAGAAAGTAGCTTAACCATTACCTAGGTCTGGAGGGTGACGGTACTCGTGGAAGTAGTAAGAGCTAAGTAAGAACTACTACTTGTGGAAGTAGTAAGAGCTACCGCTTCTTTTGCGGTAGTATAATATAAAATGGATTGTTGTCATGTGTGTACAACTCTGTGAATGGAATGAAGTCCACTGACTCCTATAGTTTAAATGGATGAATTATGTCTTATGTGAATCATAATATGCTTTTTTAACAAGTAAAGGAGAATAAAGATCCATAATAGATTATCTAAATTTCTAGCTTAAGAATCCAAAAAATGGAAAAATTAAACCTGAACTAGTAGAAGAAAGGAAATAATAAATATGAATACAGAAGTGAACAAGAAAAACTTTTAAATAGAAAAAAAATCAATTATACTGAAAGCAGATTGCAATAGATGGACAAAATTGACAAAATTTGAATCAGATTAATGAGTAAACAGAAGACACAACGACAAATATCAGCAATGAAACAGGAGCTAACATCACAGATAATGCAAAAATTACAGTATAATAAAATAATATCATGAAGAATGATAAATTGTAAATTTTACAGATGAATACAACTTCTTTAAAAAATAGTTACTAAAATCATTTATGAAAGAGTATCTGAATAGTTCTATATCTACTAAAGAAATAAAATCCATAGTTAAAAACACTCTCATAATGAAAACAGGGGCTGGTGTCTTTCCTAAAAAAGTGACATCTGTTAAAGAAGAAATAACACCAACTTGTGTAAACTCTTCCAGGAAAGAGGAGGAGCACCT
The DNA here is from genome assembly GCF_042477335.2 of Ovis canadensis. Taxonomy (NCBI): domain Eukaryota; kingdom Metazoa; phylum Chordata; class Mammalia; order Artiodactyla; family Bovidae; genus Ovis; species Ovis canadensis. Next base: position 72,211,445 of record NC_091247.1, read on the forward strand.
ACTTAACAGGGCATTTTCTAAGATACTCTGGTATTGAATCAGACAAAGATTGCACAAGAAAACAAATTTATAGACCATTATTACTCCTGAACACAGACAAAAAACCATTAACTCACTAGTGAATGATATAATATATTGAAAGTTAATTAATCACAATGGAGTGAGGTTCCTTTCAGTACTGAATTTCAGTAATTATTAACATTCAAAAATCAAACAATGTATCTCACCATATTAATGGAATAAAGAGGAAAAATAACAAGATGAGAAAAGTATAGTCAGATAAAAGGCATTCAGTAATGTTAATATCCATTCGTGAACCATATTAGGAGTATATAAATACCATGGAACATTCTAAATCTGACAGCAGTGGAGTATGACTGAGACAGCCTAGAACTGGGGGAGCTACAGGAAAGCTCTTTAGTAGCTCACTGGTCGCTGTTTTGGCCAATATTAGAGTCAAAAGGAGAGCTATTAAAACTTTGAATTGACTTCAGTTCAGTTCAGTTCGGAAGCTCAGTCATGTCTAGTCGATGATCTGTGACCCATGGAATGCAGCACACTAGGCTTCCCTATCCATCACCAAGTTCCAGAGCTTACTCAAACTCATGTCCATTGAGTCAGTGGTGCCATTCAATCACCACATTCTCTGTTGTCCCTTTCTTCTCCCACTTTCAATCTTTCCCATCGTCAAGGTCTTTTCAAATGAGTCAGCTCTTCACATCAGATGGCCAAAGTATTGGAGTTTCAGCTTAATCATCAGTCCTTCCAAAGAATATTCAGGACTGATTTCCTTTAGGATGGACTTGTTGAATCTCCTTATAGTCAAAGGGACTCTCAAGAGTCTTCTCCAACACCACAGTCCAAAAGCATCAATTCTTTGGCACACAGCTTTCTTTATAGTCCACTCTCACATCCATACATGACTACTGGAAAAACCATAGCTTTGACAAGATGGGCCTTTGTTGGCAAAGTAATGTCTCTGCTTTTGAATATGCTATCTAGGTTGGTCATAACTTTTTTCCCAAGGAGAAAACGTCTTTTCATTTCATGGCTGCAGTCACCATCTGCAGTGATTTGCAGCCCCAAAAATTAAAGTTACTGTTTCCATTGTTTCCCCATCTATTTGCCATGAAGTGATGGGACCGGATGACATGATCTTCGTTTTCTGAATATTGAGCTTTAAGCCAGTTTTTTCACTCTCCTCTTTTACTTTCATCAAGAAGTTCTTTAGTTCTTTGCTTTCTGCCATAAGTGTGGTGTCTGCATATCTGAGGTTATTGATATTTCTTCTGGCAATCTTGATTCCAGCTTGTGCTTCATCCAGTCCAGTATTTCTCATGATGTACTCTGTAAATAAGTTAAATAAGCAGGGTGACAATATACAGGTGTTTGTTCTAAAAGGTCTTGTAGGTCTTCATAGAACTGTTCAACTTCAGCTTCTTCAGCGTTACTGGTTGGGGCATAGACTTGGATTACTGTGATATTGAATGGTTGGCCTTGGACATGAAAAGAGATCATTCTGTTGTTTTTGAGACTGCATCCAAGTACTGCATTTTGAACTCTTTTGTTGACCTGATGGCTACTCCATTTCTTCTAAGGGATTCCTGCCTGCAGTAGTAGATATAATGGTCATCTGAGTTAAATTCACCCATTCCAGTACATTTTAGTTCACTGATTCCTAGGATGTCGATGTTCACTCTTGCCATCTCGTTTGACCACTTCCAATATGCCTTGATTCATGGACCTGACATTCCAGGTTCCTATGCAATATTGCTCTTTACAGCATTGGACCTTGCTTCTATCACCAGGCACATCCACAGCTGGGTATTGGTTTTGCTTTGGCTCCATCCCTTCATTCTTTCTGGAGTTATTTCTCCACTGATCTCCAGTAGCATACTGGGCACCAACTGACCTGAGGAGATCCTCTTTCAGTATGCTATCATTTTGCCTTTTCATACTATTCATGGGGTTCTCAAGGCAAGAATACTGAATTGGTTTGCCATTCCTTTCTCCAATGGACCACATTCTGTCAGACCTCTCCACCATGCCCACTCGTCTTGGGTGGTCCCACAGGGCATGCCTTAGTTTCATTGAGTTAGACAAGGCTGTGGTCCTAGTGTGATTAGATTGACTTGTTTTCTGTGATTATGGTTTCAGTGTGTCTGCCCTCTGATGACTTCTTGCAACACCTACAAGTGAAAGGTTCTTGTTGAATCACGACGCTAGGATTCTTGGCCCCCGGAGGAGAAGAATTCAATCCGGGGCCAGAGATGAGGCTTGATCGCTCAGAGCTTTTGTGTAATAAAATTTTATTAAAGTATAAAGGAGATAGAGAAAGCTTCTGACATAGGCATCAGAAGGGGGCAGAAAGAGTACCCCCCTGTTAGTCTTCAGCTGGATGTTTTATAGTCACTAGCAGTCTGTTAAAGAAAGAAAGAAATGTCTTAAAACTCAGAATGGCACCAGGCCCCTCACCCATATGATGCATTTTGGGATGATCTTGGCACCAAATGGTTCATCCTGGGCCATAAAATGATTAACTTGAATCTTGAAGAAGGGCAGATCACCATACAAATAGTTTCATTTACATAGATTAGAGGAACAATATCTGAATATAACATACTGTTTTGTCAAGTAGGTTCTGAGCCAAAAGGCAGAACCAACTTGAAGACAGAGTTTGGGGTAAATGCATAGTACATTAGCATAGCTTAAGATAAACATTTCCATTAAAAAAGGGCATTGGTTAACTTCAGGTGAAACAAGGTGTATTATTGAAACACAGTATTTTAAGAGAAACCTCTTTTTAAATTTGTATAGAGAAGGACAAAATATTGCTAGTTTGTTTCCTCCTGCTGCTTAAGAGAGAGAAAAATGTCTGACACTTGCAAGCTATTTCCTCCGTTTGGAGACCCCTGGCCTTCCTGCCTGTTACCCTCTTACCATCTTACTTGGGTTTCTCTTACCTTGGACGTGGGGTATCTCTTCACAGCTGCTCCAACAAAGCACAGCCGCTGCTCCTTATGTCCAACTCTTCGTGACATTTTGGTCTGTATGTAGCTTGACAGGTTCCTCTGTCCATGGGATTATCCAGTCAAGAATACTGGAGTGGGTGGCCCTCCCCTCCTCCAGTAAATCTTTCTGGCTCAGGAATCAAACTTGTGTCTCTCAAATCTCTTCCATTGGCAGACAGATTATTTACCACTAGTGCCACCTGGGAATCCCTTTTATATTAGAATAGATTATTTTGTCCTGTGGTAACAAATCACTCTAAAATCTCTGTGAACTAACACCAACAACACTTTCTTATTCCTAGAAAGCCTGCTGAATATCTACGATTTTCTAACATAACCATCCTCTATATGTACACAGAATGATGTTGAAATCCCTAGGGTGCCATCATCCTATTAATGAACTATTTCATATCCATGGCCTATGCATTTGCCATGGCAGTGAATTTGTACATGGAATTTCTGTTCCCTCAACCCACAAGTGGCCCATATTCATTCTGTTTATCACCCAATAAGCAGTAGTACACACAAGGCTTCCCTCCATCACAAGGGATAAGAGAAAAAAAGACATTGTCTGATACTAATAATTTCTTCCCCAATAAGTATAGATTGTTTATTTCCAGATTTCTAATTCATCTGTTAGTTAATATTTTCTTTGTAATTGGGGATTTCTCTAATTATCAGCCTGCACTGAATTTATGTAATTCCGTTTATCTGATGTTAAAGCTCTCTGTCTTCCAAATAAAATATCCATTTGATTATTTCTTCAAATAAAATGAATATTCAGTATTAAAACACTGATACTGAGGTCATATTAAGGTATGTTACAAGATGAAATGGAGTAATCCACAGAATAAACCAGTTACCATATCCTCCTTTACACATATTCAAGCCCAGATCTATGATAGACGATGATACTGTGAATCACTGGCTAATTATATGATTAATTTCCAGATTCTGGTCATTAGTTCCTTCTTTTTCCTAGGGTCTTCAACCCATACTAATAAACCTTGTGGAAAGCCTCTGCTGGCTGTCAACACTGAAAATTTTAACTTACTTTTTCATGGTGGTAAAGGCTTCCCTGGTGGCTCAGAGGTTAAAGCGTCTGCCTCTGATGTGGGAGACCCGGGTTTGATCCCTGGGTCAGGAAGATCCCCTGGAGAAGGAAATGGTAACCCACTCCAGTATTCTTGCCTGAAGAATCCCATGGACAGAGAAGCATGGTAGGCTACAGTCTGTGGGGTCACAAAGAGTCGGGTATGACTGAACAACTCCACTTTCACTTTCAAGTGTGAAATACAGAATTTAAATTACTTCTTTTTTTAAAAAGTTAGATTTTTTTAAAGAAATACTAATCTTTTCTAAATTCTGTGGCTTTTGCAAATACCATCATTTAAAGCTTTGCACTAGGGACCCACTCCAGTACTTTTGCCTGGAAAATCCCATGGACGGAGGAGCCTGGTAGGCTGCAGTCCATGGGGTCGCTAACAGTCTGACACAACTGAGTGACTTCACTTTCACTTTTCACTTTCATGCATTGGAGAAGGAAATGGCAACCCACTCCAGTGTTCTTGCCTGGAGAATCCCAGGGACAGGAGCCTGGTGGGCTGCCGTCTATGGGGTAACACAGACGAGTGTGGGTCAGACGCACTGACATGACTTAGCAGTAGCAGCAGTGTTTACATGCAATGTCTATTGTACAATAAAATTTTCTTAAGTACCAAAAGATAATATCACATGGCCAAATAATAAGCTAAAAAATAAACACAAACATACTCATTGATAGTAGAGTTAGATGACAAAGAATTAATGTCACAAAAATAGAAAGTGAAGATGTAGAAAACAGATTAAAACACAGACAACAGTATCAGAGATTTTGAATTTATATAAAACAAAGTCCATGGAATTGAAAAATGCAACTTATGAAATTAAGAAGTAATTATATGGATTTAAATAGTATGTTATACACAGCAAAAGACAGGATTAGTAAACTGAAAGATATATTAGTGGATAATTCCTAAGCAAAATAGGTAAAAGATAATATATAAAAGACTACTAGGGATAGAGAAATAGACTAATACAGATATAACTTCAGTTTGAGAAAGAAGAAGTAAAGGAAGACATCGTGCATCAACGACATTTGAAGAAATAATACTAGCAAAATAAATATACCAGTTAATGGATTCAGAAACCTATAGAAACCCCAACCATAAGCAAATGAAAACCTTACAGAAAGGCACAGTATAGCAGAACTATTGGAAATAAAACAAAGGCATACTCAAAACCTTCTTAAAAAAAAAACCAAAAACCAAAAAACAACATCAAAAAAATTGCCCTCTGAGAATATTCAAAGCCAAAAATTATGGAATTCAGAAAACAGTGGAAGAAGACCTCTGTAAAAATGAAATAATTGCCAACTTAGAATTTTATGCTGAAACAATAGCCTTGTGAAATGAACAAAAACTTATCCAGATCACAACTATAACAGAGACTTCCCTGGTGGCTCAGTGGTAAAGAATTTGCCTGCTAATGGAGACACAGGTTTGATCCCTGATCAGGGAATATCCCACATATCTCAGAGCAGCCAAGCCTGTGTGCCACATCTATTGAGCCTGCATGCTCTAGAGCTCATGTTCTATGGTAAGAGAAACCACCACAATGAGCAACACTTGTACTGCAACTAAAGAGCAGCCCCACTTGCTGCAACTATAGAACCCACATAGCAACAAAGATCCAGTACAGCCAAAAGTGAATAAGTAAAAATCAAAAAAACAAAACTAAACTAAACAAAGAAACAAATAAAATCCTGAGAGGATGCATCAGCAGCAGACCTTCACTAATAGATATACAAAGAGAGCTTATGCAGACAAAAGCAACATAAACACAGAAATAGAAAATAGAGGAAAGAATGAAACCAATGGATAGAACAAATATGTGTTAACATAAGGAAAGACTATCATAAACATGATAATTATAATCCTTACGGATAAAATGTTTATGTATAAAAATGTTAACTATGCAAACTGTGATAAGAAGTAACTGGAATAGTGTTCCAAGTTTTTAGTATTTTCAGAGACATTTTAAAACTATTAAATTGTACATGATTTTAGTCTCTAAAATATTAAAAGATTTAGCTGCTTAATGAATATTAATGTAAAATTGTAAAAAAAAAATGGAATAACAATATCGCTGTCATTGTTTGGTCGCTAAGTCGTGTAGGACTCTTTGTGACCCCATGGACTGTAGCCCACAAGGCTCCTCTGTCCATGGGATTTCTCAGGCAAGATCACTGAAGTGGGTTGCTTTTCTTTCTTCAGGGAATCTTTCCAAATAAGGAAAGATTGAACCTGCAATCCTGCATCTCCTGCATTGACAGTTGGGTTCTTTACCACTGAGCCACCATGTAACCCTTAATAATGTATACTCAATTAATCCATAATGCAGAAAAATATGAAAGGAGGGGAAAAAAAAAACATAGAAGAGAAACACAGTAGGTATAAATTAAAATGCATATGAAAGTGAAAGTCGCTTGGTCAGGTCCAACCCTTTGAGACCCAGGGATCAAATTCAAGACTTCCGCATTGCAGGCAGATTCTTTACCAGCTAAGCCACCACACAGAAGCCCAAGAATACTGGCATGGGTAGCCTATTCCTTCTCCAGCAGATCTTCCTGACCCAGGAATTGAACTGGTGGGTCTCCCACATTGCAGGTGGACTCTTTATCAGCTGAGCTACCAGAAAAACCCAGATATATATATTTTTACATACATTATTTTTGTGAATTGGATTTTTAATAAAGTGCATGGTCTTTCTCAAATTCATTTTAAATATGAGTATGCCAAATGTTTGAAAATGAAGTTTTAAAAAAATTTACTATGAAAACAGTGGCCAAAGAAAATTGGTACAACTATACTAACATCAGATAACATATATATTAATGTCAGAACTACTAGAGATAAACATGGGTATTTCATAATAATGAGAGGTGAACCATTGAGGTAGATATGGTGATGATTATAAACATGTGTCTCAGCTAGTATAATAGAGATAAGCAATATTTGGCATAAATAAATGAAATGAAAAAAGTAGTCACATCTGTAATCTTTGTGAGATGTATTAAACCACATATCCTACAAACCTTATACAAGCAAGCAAAAAAGCAATAAGGGTAGACAAAATATAAAAAGCATAATTAAAACTATGTATTAACAGCCATGTAAAAAAATATATATATCCGAGAGACAGAAACATGTTTATTTCATAAGTAACTACATATTTTATACAAGTTTTGGATCACAAAGTGTATCTAAACGAAATCAGTGGTTGAGATTGCAAAATATATTTAAACAGAACTTAGAATATTTTCTGACTGTAGGAAAAAAAGTAACAAAAATGATAATTAGAAAGTCTCCAACTGTTAGAAATTAAGCAACATAGCAACATAATTTTAAACAACTCATGGGTCAAAGAAAAAATTACAATAGAAAATAGAATATATTTTAAACAGAAAGAAAATGAAGACACAGCACATAAACCTTTGCGGAAAATAGTGAAACAAAGCCTACAGGGGAATTTATAGCCTTAAGTACATATATTAGAAGAGAATAAAAACTGAAAAACAATGATCTCAGCATCTATTCTAAGATACTTGGAAATGTATAGCAAAGCATTCAAAGTAAATAAAAGAAAATAATTAAGAAAAGAGAACTCAATGAAAGATAAAAATATACAGACTACATTAACACAGAGGTGGTTCTTTGAAAATGTGGATGATTCTAATAAAATGCTAGCAAGATGTACCAAGGAAAAAAGGAACAATTTACAAGTTACCAAATTCAGATAAAAAGTCATATCACTCTGGACCCTACATATATGAAAATGAAATATATTATTAACCTTAACACCAATATATTTAACAATTTTTGAGAAGAAAAAAAATCCTTGAAATGTATATTCTGATTGACCCAGTAAGTAAAAGAAATATGAACAGTGCTACTCCTATCAAAAAAAACCAGTGTACTATTTAAATCCTCCTCAGAAAGAAGATTGCTTCACCAAAAATATTATTTCAAATACTGAAGAAAGAAATAGTAGTCCAGATTGTGGGATGTGTGTGTATGTGTGTGTGCATACAGTGGTCATTTTATGAGATCTTCAAACCCTAATGCCAAAATATGACCAGAAAGATTTAATTTTTTCTTAAATAATTCTTTATTTTGTATTTCTTTACTTGAATATTTTAATCATAATTATGTTATAGTCTTTATCAGTTAAGTTTATTAGATCATCTGTGGGTAGGTCTGTAGGGATGATGTAAAGATTCTTTTGATTTTTATCTTGATTTGCTTATTTTTGTTATGCCTAATATAGTCTTGTTTGTTTCTTTTTTGTCTTTTGGCTGTTTTTTGTTTGTTTGTTTGTTTGTTTCTAGCCATGTTGTACTAAAAAATAATGCAGAATCTAGGTTATGCAGTTTTTCCTCAGAGAGAGCACACCATTCTCTTTTGCAGGTATAGCTGTTTCCTTCTCCAGGGGATCTTCCCATCCCAGGGATTGAACTCAGGTCTCCCGTGTTGCAGGCTGAGCTGCCACAGGAGCCCCAGATAGAGTGGCAGGCGAATTAATTTAATCCTATCTTGGATGAAGTTTAGTGGAGGAAGGGTTACAGTTTTAGGAAGGCTCAGTCTAATGACTTTAAAGTTTTCAATTTAGAGTTTAATGGACTCACCAGGACTGCTTCTCATCCAGATTCTACTCACACCTTGGCAAAGTCTTCTCTGCTTTTCAGAATATTACAGCTAAGAACAGCGCCTCCTGTTTCACACGGACTTAGAATCTATTGTCTTGAGAGAGAAATTGGCACTATGTTTGAATCCTTTCAAGTCTCAAATGTCGCATCCTTAGCCCAGAGGTCAGTGAACTGTATAGTCTGAGAGCCTAATCTGTCATACTGACTTTTTTTACAGTTTATGAGCTAAGAATGGTACTTATATTTTAAATGGTTGGAAAAATCCAAAGAAGAACAATGTTTCATGAAATGTGAAATTATACAAAATCAAAATTTCAATGTCCATAGTGTATTGCAACAAAGACACATCAATTCATATGTATTATCTACTGTTACTTTGTCTGCAATAGAAGAATTGAGTATTTGACATAGAGAAAATGTTTATCCTCTGGCTTTTGACAGAAAAAAAAAAAATCTCCTACTCTATAAAATCTGCAAAAATCCTAAAGTATCTGTATTCTTTAGTGATGGCCCTCTATTCAGGCAAAGCTCAGTTTGTCATTAACAAGCTACAGAAAAAAAAATTCAGCTTCAGATTATAAATTTATAAATATATCTCTCAATCCAAAATCTTTATCTCTGAAGTGTTTTTCACTTCAAACATGCTCTGATTTCTTTATGTATATACACATACAAATATGTTTATTTTCTTTTATCTACCTTTTGCTTTTTATCTAGTGTTTCTTGGCAAAAATAATCATATGTAAAAAACTCCTCTGTTCCATTTGCAGATGGAAAACAAGCATTAATTTTAAGAGCTGGGTTACTGACATTTCATTCTGCTTAATATAAGAGGTATTCAGGGGAAAATAAAGATAAAAGTTGAAAATATGTGGGTCATTGGAGAGTTTCTGTTATGAAATGAGCCAGCAAATCTCCCAATTCCTTATTTTGCAGATTAATAAATTATGGCTTAGAGAGAAGTGTGAGCAGCTTGTCAGGATCTTCCTTTAGATTTTAGTAGTTAAGAGTTGAGTCCTAAACCTCTGGATTTTGGAAACTTTACTGTTGCCCCTCTGTACTCTGTGTGACCTTCACTGTACACGCATATATGTGCATCTAAGTTTAGTTAAAGTGGTAGGCTGAGTCTGTGTGTGTTTGTGTATGTATGTGTTAACACTTACCTTTCAAGACCTATGTATATTTGTGTTAGTGTCACAATAATGCCCTGATATTTAAAGTTATAGTAATTTATCTTTAAACTCTTTGTCCTGTGTTCTTCCCAAGAGGGTTAAAGAGAAAAATGCTAACAGATTCCTAATGCCAGTGTCATTGCAAACTAATTCTTCATTCAGGGCATCAGTTAAGTAAAAATTTACATTTTACTTATCACAAAGAAATATATATTTTTTCAAAATTTGTATTCAGCTTTTATAATTTTAGCAGAGCTTATTCTCCAATACCAAATGATATATGCTTATACTTGCTTTTATATATTGTATTTAACTTTGTAGGTAGATAAGCATATCCCATATAGAGTACCGTGGAAGCACAAAAATAAGTATATTTCTGATTATAGAAACTGACCAAAAGATTAAACCAAGACTGAAGCATACCATATATAGCTTATATCTAACCTTTTCATTGGTGTTAAATAATATTTACCAAAATTATTAAGTTGAATATACTTTAGTGTCCAGGACAGAAATATCAGACTATTATTGATAACATATTTAAGAATACATTTATATTTAGAAATTCATTCAAATTTTCAATTTTTTTTCTTTTTAAATGTATTTTTAAATGAAACAAAAATGAATATTTTCAGTGATAAAAGGTACAATTCACAAAGCAGATAGACATCAAAGACCATTAGACACATAACAACAAAGAAACAAAGATACATAAAGCAAAAATTAGAAAAAAAGGGAAATAAAAAATATAATCATAGTGAGACATATTAACATTTCTCTGAAAATATTTTATCAAGTGCAGAAAAAATTAGAATAAGAATATCTTGAATGATGTCATTAATATCATTAATAATTTAAATATAATAGATTTATCAAATTTTTAAGTTTTGCATGAAATTCTTTAGAATTAAGTATTCTAGCTCTATTTTTTAAAATATTAAAATTCATTGCAAAAGGACAGAACTCAGGATGAAGTATAATTAAGAAACATTTGTTAGAGTTCTACTTTCTAGTGAAAGAGCCAATTCTGAAGCAGGCTGATAAGAAGTCCTGGGTCTCCAAGGATGAGAGATGGGCCTGAGGCTCTCAAGGAGGAGATGGGGTATGGAATTCTGAAAGAGGAGGAAAGGACAAACGTCTTTTTTTTTTTTTTTTCTCTATACATCCCTTAGTCTTGATCACATATAATGTTTTTTGCTTTAAGCCCAGAACTGATAATTACACAACAAACAACTCAGTTTAAAATCTGTACTAAGGATTATATAACAAAGTGTATCTTGCTTGAGGATAGTTTCAACTCCTTGAAAACCTTCTGACTAATCCTGTTATCTTAGAATGCAAATTGTGGGAGTGGGCCTGGTAAAACAACTTTGAGACTTTCTTTTGATTTATGGTAATAACTAATTTAAAAAAGTATATAACTCCCTTGCTTAGACTAGCCACAAGGACACTCTCCATCCCCCTTCTGAGATCTATGTCGGAAGTTTTCTCTGTCCCTTTTACACTTTAATAATATTCTGCTACACAAATGCCCCTGAGTAATCAAGACTGGTCCCTGATCCCAAAGCTAAATCTTCTTCAGAGATCACGAATCCGACATTGTTCCCTGTAAGCTATCACTGCTCATATTAGTAATCTCAAACAAATATCTATAATTTTAATAAAAGACTTTAGGTTTAGCTAAATATCTTTTGGTTTTCATGCTAACATTACTTTACTCTGTTGTTGCTGTGCAGCCACTAAGTTGTATATGAATATTTGCCATTCCATGAAGGCAGCATGCCAGGCTTCCCTGTCCCTCACTATCACCTGCAATTTGCTCAAACTCATGTCCATCGAGTCGGTGATGCCATCCAATCATCTCATCCTCTATCATCCCCTTCTCTTCCTGCCTTCAGTCTTTACCAGCATCAGGATCTTTTCCAATGAGTCATCTCTTCACATCAGGTGGCCAAAGTATTGGAGCTTCAGCTTTAGCATCAATCCTTCCAATGAATATGCAGGGTTGATTTCCTTTAGGATTGACTGGTTGGATTTCCTTGCTGTTCAAGGGATTCTCAAGAGTTTTCTCGAGCACCACAGTTTGAAAGCATCAATTCTTTGTTGCGCAGCCTTTACGGTTCAACTCTCTCATGTGTACATGACTACAGGAAAAATCATAGCTTTGACTGGATGGACTTTGGCTGGCAAAATGAGGCCTATGCTTTTTAATGTGCTATCTAGGTTTGTCATAGCTTTTCTTCCAAGGAGCAAGCATCTTTTAATTTCACGGCTGCAGTCATCATTGGCAGTGATTTTGGAGCCCGAGAAAATAATATCTGTCACTGTTCTCCCATCTATTTGCCATGAAGTGATGGGACTGGATACCATGCTTTTAGTTTGTTTTGAAAACTGAGTTTTAAGCTAGCTTTTTTACTGTCCTCTTTCACCCCCATCAAGAGGCGGTTTAGTTCCTCTTTGCTTTCTGCATAGAGTGGAATCATCTGCATATCTGAGGTTGTTGATGTTTCTCCAGGCTAGAAATTAGCATAATAGTTACCCTTGTGGTTAAGCTTGGAGGGAGAACAACTGATGATTCTCCAAAATTTGCCACTTCCATTTGGAAGTGGTCAAACAAGAGATGGCAAGGGTGATTCTAGGAATCGGTGAACTAACATGGACTGGAATGGGTGAATTTAACTCAGATGACCATTATATCTACTACTGTGGGCAGGAATCCCTCAGAAGAAATGGAATACCTACATGGTGAACAAAAGAGTCCGAAATGCAGTACTTGGATGCAATCTCAAAAACGACAGAATGATCTCTATTCGTCTCCAAGGCAAACCATTCAATATCACAGTTATCCAAGTCTATGCCCCAACCAGTAATGCTGAAGAAACTGAAGATGAACAGTTTTATGAAGACCTACAAGACCTTTTAGAACTAACACCCAAAAAAGATGTCCTTTTCATTATAGGGGACAGGAATGCAAAAGTAGGAAGTCAAGAAACACCTGGAGTAACAGGCAAATTTGGCCTTGGAATGAGGAATGAAGCAGGGCAAAGACTAATGGAGTTTTGCCAAGAAAATGCACTGGTCATACCAAACACCCTCTTCCAACAATACAAGAGAAGACCCTACACATGGACATCGCCAGATGGTCAACACAGAAATCAGAATGATTATATTCTTTGCAGCCAAAAGTGAAGAAGCTCTATACAGTCAACAAAAACAAGACCAGGAGCTGACTGTGGCTCAGATCATGAACTCCTTATTACCAAATTCAGACTCAGTTCAGTTCAGTTCAGTCACTCAGTCGTGTCCAACTCTTTGTGACCCCATGAATCACAGCATGCCAGGCCTCCCTGTCCATCACCATCTCCTGGAGTTCACTCAGACTCACATCCATCGAGTCGGTGATGCCATCCAGCCATCTCATTCTCTGTCGTCCCCTTCTCCTCCTGCCCCCAATCCCTCCCAGCATCAGAGTCTTTTCCCATGAGTCAACTCTTCACATGAGGTGGCCAAAGTACTGGCATTTCAGCTTTAGCATCATTCCTTCTAAAGAAATCCCAGGGCTGATCTCCTTCAGAATGGACTGGTTGGATCTCCTTGCAGTCCAAGGGACTCTCAAGAGTCTTCTCCAACACCACACTTCAAAAGCATCAATTCTTCAGCGCTCAGCCTTCTTCACAGTCCAACTCTCAAATCCATACATGACCACAGGAAAAACCATAGCCTTGATTAGACGGACGTTAGTCAGCAAAGTAATGTCTCTGCTTTTGAATTTACTTTCTAGGTTGGTCATAACTTTTCTTCCAAGGAGTAAACATCTTTTAATTTCATGGCTGCATCACCATCTGTAGTGATTTTGGAGCCCAAAAAATAAAGTCTGACACTGTTTCCACTGTTTCCCCATCTATTTCTCATGAAGTGATGGGACCAGATGCCATGATCTTCGTTTTCTGAATGTTGAGCTTTAAGCCAACTTTTTCGCTCTCCTCAGACTCAAATTGAAGAAAATAGAGAAAACCGCTAGACCATTCAGGTATGACCTAAATCAAATCCCTTATGATTATACAGTGGAAGTGAAAAATAGATTTAAGGGCCTAGATCTGATAGAGTGCCTGATGAACTATGGAATGAGGTTCAAGACCTCAGGGATCAAGACCATCCCCATGGAAAAGAAATGCAAAAAAGCAAAATGGCTGTCTGGGGAGGCCTCACAAATAGCTGTGAAAAGAAGAGAAGCTAAAAGCCAAGGAGAAAAGCAAAGATTATAAGCATCTGAATGCAGAGTTCCAAAGAAGCAAGAAGAGATAAGAAAGCCTTCTTCAGCGATCAATGCAAAAAATAGAGGAAAACAACAGAATGGGAAAGACTAGAGATCTCTTCAAGGAAATTAGAGATACCAAGGGAATTTTCCTGCAAAGATGGGCTCGATAAAGGACAGAAATGGTATGGACCTAACAGAAGCAGAAGATATTAAGATGAGGTGGCAGGAATACACGGAAGAACTGTACAAACAAGATCTTCATGACCCAGATAATCATGATGATGTGACCACTAATCTAGAGCCAGACATCTTGGCATGTGAAGTCAAGTGTGCCCTAGAAAGCATCACTACGAACAAAGCTAGTGGAGGTGATGGAATTCCAGTTGAGCTATTTCAAATCCTGAAAGATAATGCTGAGAAAGTCCTGCACTCAATATGCCAGCAGATTTGGAAAACTCAGCAGTGGCCACAGGACTGGAAAAGGTCAGTTTTCATTCCAATCCCAAAGAAAGGCAATGCCAAAGAATGCTCAAACTACCACACAATTGCAGTCATCTCACATGCTAGTAAAGTAATGCTCAAAATTCTCCAAGCCAGGCTTCAGCAATACGTGAGTCATGAACTCCCTGATGTTCAAGCTGGTTTTAGAAAAGGCAGAGGAACTAGAGATCAAATTGCCAGCATCCGCTGGATCATGGAAAAAGCAAGAGAGTTCCAGAAAAACATCTATATTTGCTTTCTTGACTATGCCAAAGCCTTTGACTGTGTAGATCACAACAAACTGTGGAAAATTCTGAAACAGATGGGAATTCCAGACCACCTAACCTGCCTCTTGAGAAATCTGTATGCAAGTCAGGAAGCAACAGTTAGAACTGGACATGAAACAACAGACTGGCTCCAAATAGGAAAAGGAGTATGTGAAGGCTGTATATTGTCACCCTGCTTATTTAACTTTTATGCAGAGTACATCATGAGAAATGCTGGAATCAAGATTGCCGGGAGAAATATCAATAACCTCAGATAAGCAGATGACACCACCCTTATGGCAGAAAGTGAAGAAGAACTGAAAAGCCTCTTGATGAAAGTGAAAGAGGAGAGCGAAAAAGTTGGCCTAAAGCTCAACATTCAGAAATTGAAGATCATGGCATCTGGTCCCATCACTTCATGGGAAATAGATGGGGAAACAGCGTCAGACTTTATTTTTTTGGGCTCCAAAATCACTGCAGATGGTGATTGCAGCCATGAAATTAAAAGACGCTTACTCCTTGGAAGAAAAGTTATGACCAACCTAGATAGCATATTCAAAAGCAGAGACATTACTTTGCCAACTAAGGTCCGTCTAGTCAAGGCTATGGTTTTTCCTGTGGTCATGTATGGATGTGAGAGTTGGACTGTGAAGAAGGCTGAGCGCCGAAAAATTGATGCTTTTGAAGTGTGGTGTTGGAGAAGACTCTTGAGAGTCCCTTGGACTGCAAGGAGATCCAACCAGTCCATTCTGAAGAAGATCAACCCTGGGATTTCTTTGGCAGGAATGATGCTAAAGTTGAAGCTCCAGTACTTTGGACACCTCATGTGAAGAGTTGACTCATGGGAAAAGACTCTGATGCTGAGAGGGATTGGGGGCAGGAGGAGAAGTGGACGACAGAGGATGAGATGGCTGGATGTTATCAAGGACTCAATGGGCATGAGTCTGAGTGAACCCCAGGAGATGGTGATGGACAGGGAGGCCTGGCGTGCTGTGATTCATGGGGTTGCAAAGAGTCGGACACGACTGAGCGACTGAACTAACTGAACTGAATTGTATTGACTTACACTGTTATTGACACATTGATATTTGATATTGATATTTGGATAAAAAAAAAAACAACAACTATATGTCAGGTAGTTAAAAAGGAAAATGGAGTCCAAAATGGCGGTGGCTAAAAGACAAAGACAGGAAAAGCCCACAAAAAAAAAAAAAAAGAAAAAAAGAAAGTCTGCAGCCTGGAGTGAAGTCCTCAGGTAATACAAAGAGCTCTCCTGGTCAGCCCAATTTACATAGGGCGGGCTCAAGTGGGAGGAGACAAATGTATAAAAGGAGGAAGCCTAGAAGGATTGGGGCTTCTCTTCTGTTCTCTCTTTTGGGTCCTCCGGCCCTCAGGTGTCGAGGATGTATTTTCCTTTGCTTGCCAGTAAAATGGAGCTGTAACAGTGGTCTGTCTGTTGCTTCAAATTTTTGCTGTGGCAAGACAGAACCGAGGAGATTACACACTCCCCCGACACTATATAACAGATAGTTTTGAGTTGATTAAAATAACTTATTTCCTTAATTTCTATATACATTTGTGGAGTCTTGATGTGTCCAGTATTAGAAGAAAAAATATCAAACATCCTTATTATTATTGGTTTTCCTGGAACTGGAAGAGATAGGAGAAATGAAACAGGGTACAAATCTGATTCAAGAAAGTCCTCAAAAGTAATATATAATATGCATACAAGACAGATATAAATTTGGAACAAAAGTGAATTTTTGAATTTGTTTGAAATGTAACTAATTATTGCCCACAGTCATGCTTTAAATATTAGTCACAATATTCTGTTAATATGCCTTTTTGGTAAATGACATAATAGCCAGTTGTGCAGGCACACAAAAAAACAGTCATTGAAGGACTGGTTGAATCAATGAACAGATTCAAAATTATGAAAGAAAATATAAATATAAATTACTGAAACGTAAACGAAGAAATAGCAAGCAGCAAAGAAACACTTTCCGGTTTTGAATCTTGTAGACACATTTTAAATGGTTCAGTGGACTTTCCTGCTGGTTCAGTGGTAAGGAATCTGCCTGCCAAAGCAAGAGACATGGGTTCAACTCCCAGTTCAGGAGGGTTTCTAAATGTATGCACCACATCTATTGAGACTATCCTCTAGAGCCTGGGAACCACAACTATTGACCCCATGCACCACAACTACTGAAGTCCTTGCAGCCTAGAGCCCGTGCTTTGCAAGAGAAGCCACCACAATGAGAAACCCATGCACTGCAACAAAGAGTAGCCCCTGCCAGCTGCAACTAGAGAAAGCCTACACAGAAGACCCACCACAGCCAAAAATAAATAAATAAATAAAATTATAAATGACTGAGTGATGTATATATAATTCAGAAGAGGCTAGATATGTTGCAATCAAGAATAATTATCAAATTTTAGTAGCATAAAACAATCGAGCTTTATACCCAACTTGTGCTCTCTATCCAACATATGCCTGCTGAGAACTTACTATTTCAAATGGATGAAGGGGTTCCTTTTGCATGGTTCCATGATCACCATGAAATAGGAACAACAAAACTGCAGGATGCAGCACTTTCTGTTCAATGCTTCAGTCCAAAATTTTGTCCAAATCTATAATAGTTTGTTTAAGACTAGTCGCACAGTCCCACTTAACTATAAGGGGCAGAAATGAACAACTGTCTCTATGTCAGGAAAATAGGGGAACTGCATAACAGAGAGACTGGTAATATCTGCCGTGTTGGGAAATTTTCTAAATCAGGAAAGATATGGCACAACCAAAGGCTAAGAACTAGTTATTCAAAGTAGACAACAACCAGCATTAAAAAAAAAAAAAACAAAAAAACAAAAAAAAACAAAAAACAAAAAAAACTGCCTGACATATATCCAGGCAAGATCACATGGACTATGATAATTTGAGAAGCTGCCACTTACTACTTAGGAGGTTAATGGATCTGAATTTGACACAATGAGAAACAGAAAACAGGTCATTAAAATAGTGAAACAAGAGGATAAAAGTAGCGACAAGTGCTATATATTTATTAAGTGCTTGATAATTCTGGCATTTTTGCTTTGGGTGACTGGAGAAGACAGACTTATAGTAAAAAGAGCCAAGATTTGGTCTTGGGCTTATAATTTTGTTGAGAAAATGAAAAAATGACAATACTACACAGGAGAAAACTGAGTCCTTTTCATGAAGGAAGATATCCAGAACTTGATGACTCATTTGATTTTACAGGAAAAGGACAGAAACACAGTTCAAGGTTATACATTTCAGATATTTAGAGAGAGAGTATTCACATGTTTATATTTGAGTACAAATGAGACAACACAATACAATTAATTTTTTAAACAAATCAAAGCAATTGAACACTTTCACCATCAGTGAAAATCATATCAAAGTAGAAACAAGACAAATGGAACTTCTCTATCTGCCTTTGAATAGCAATGTGAAATTAAGAGTGAGATAATTTGCTATTCATGGAAGCTATTCTGCTTTGAAATTTACTCATACACTCAGATATGTTGGAAAGGTAATGCACTTTGTAATATGGTCTTTAAAATGCACAGCGTGACTAGCATAGTTTAAACATAACGTTTAGTTACAATATCACCCCAAATTATCCTAGCAGGGAGAACCAAAGCAAACCACCAATTTTGACTCCACATGTTTCCCAGATACAGAAAAAATGGATAAATTGGCATCTTTTGTGCTCTCCTTGCTGCATGGAATTTATGATCAGTGAAATTATGTGGATGGAGATTTCAGCTCACAGAGAGGCTTCTAGAGGAAAGCAGCAGGAGTTAGCAACTCACAGGGCAACCTGGACTGCAAATGTAACCTAGCAGTCATCATGCTGAAGAGGGTGGGTGGAGATTAGAAGGTAGGAGGTAGTTATTTTAAGCAGCAAACTCCAAGTGTCTGAACTCCCCTGAGGGAAAGAGAAAGCCTGTCAATAGTGGGCATTCTAGGAAAGATTAATTTGGCTTTTCAAACAGTTGTTTCTCAAAGGGTTATGAAAAGATTTCAAAGACTTAATAAGGAGTTGTTTTACAGTTTTCTACCATTGCAACTGTATGATCTTCAACAAATCACTTAATCTCTCTCTGACTCAGATTTTTTTCTCTACAAAATGGAGATAATATCTAAGGATCAGAGAATAAGTCAGCAGATCACATGAGGTCTCTCCTCACTTTAGGAGGTATAGTCCTATGATTCACAAGGGCCCTATTTAGCAGTGTACAAAGGTCAATAACTGTAATGAGTGAGTCTTCTTTATAATTCTGTAACCTTTAAAATACTGGCCACCTAACTTCTACTTGTATGTTTAATACCATTTCTGATTTCAGCTAGACCTGCTCTGTCTTGTGGATAATTGAAGAAATCCTTGATCAGTAATGGCTAGGAATTAAGCACCTATCTCTACTAGTGTTATGAGAATTGAATGTATAAATGGATTAAACTTCATAACCTACTGCTTAACATACAGTAACTATTCAGTAAGTATTAGTGTCGGTGGGTGTCCTGACAGTCACCATTGAAATAGTCATTTTGCTAATGTTGTTGTCAACCTTTTGCTGATCCATTCCAACATAATACACTAATTCTCTGATGCCAGTAATAGGTGCCACTAATTCTTTATTACCAAGCTCTTACTGTGCATTATTCTATATCCTGCTTCTCTTTCTTTCCCTTGGTCTCATTTCTTGTGCTTGATCTAAATTTGACTCACCAGTTCTTCTAGGAACAAAAAATCCATGCAAGAGTTCTAGGGAGTGTGGTATGTTTGGAGTCTTGATATCTGCTTTGATCTTCTTAATGTTTGTGATCACATGAACTTCCACTGCCTTGAGTTTATAGCCCCAGGTTCTACTGTACCCTCTGTTGCCTCCACGGCACCATCAATCTCACTACACCTGAAGCTGCTAATGCATCACACTTTATCCCTAATTTTTGAAACATAGAAAAGTCAGAATACCACTTTTTACATGGCTCATGTTGGAGAGTATGGGTTTTAGTAATGTTAGGGGAAGCACACTACTGAAACTGCCCGCCCTGGCCAGGAACCATAGTAACTATTTGCATGAGTTGTTTTATGACAGGAGGCCCTGGTAAGGAACACAGAACTAATAAGCCACCACCAATCAAGAGAGTTCAGTTTAGTTCAGTCGTGTTGGACTCTTTGCGACCTCATGAATTGCAGCACACCAGGCCTCTGTGTCCATCATCAACTCCTGAAGTTCACCCAAATTCATGTGCATTGAGTTGGTGATGGCATCCAGCCATATCATCCTCTGTTGTCCTCTTCTCCTCCTGCCCCCAATCCCTCCCAGCATCAGGGTCTTTCCAATGAGTCAACTCTTCACATGAGGTGGCCAAAGTATTGGAGTTTCAGCCTCAGCATCAGTCCTTCCAATGAATACCCAGGACCGGTCTCCTTTAGGATGGACTGGTTGGATCTCCTTGCAGTCCAAGGGACTCTTAAGAGTCTTTTCCAACCCTACACTTCAAAAGCATCAATTCCTTGGCACTCAGCTTTCTTCACAGTCCAACTCTCACATCCATACATGACCTCAGGAAAAACCATAGCCTTGACTAGACGGACCTCTGTTGGAAAAGTAATGTCTCTGCTTTTGAATATGCTATCTAGGTTGGTCATAACTTTCCTTGCAAGGAGTAAGCGTCTTTTAATTTCATGGCTGCAATCACCATCTGCAGTGATTTTGGAGCCCAAAAAAATAAAGTCTGATGCTGTTTCCCCATCTATTTCCCATGAAGTGATGGGACCAGATTCCATGATCTTCGTTTTCTGAATGTTGAGCTTTAGGCCAACTTTTTCGCTCTCCTCTTTCACTTTCATCAAGAGGCTTTTTAGTTCCTCTTCACTTTCTGCCATAAGGGTGGTGTCTGTCATCTGCATAACTGAGGTGATTGATATTTCTCCTGGCAATCTTGATTCCAGCTTGTGCTTCTTCCAGCCCAGCGTTTCTCATGATATACTCTGCATATAAGTTAAACAAGCAGGGTGATAATATACAGCCTTGGCACACTCCTTTTCCTATTTGGAACCAGTCTGTTGGTCCATGTCCAGTCCTAACTGTTGCTTCCTGACCTGCATATAGGTTTCTCAAGAGGCAGGTCAGGTGGTCTGGGATTCCCATCTCTTTCAGAATTTCCCACAGTTTATTGTGATCCACACAGTCAAAGGCTTTGGCATAGTCAATAAAGCAGAAATAGATGTTTTCCTCGAACTCTCTTTCTTTTTCTATCATCCAGCGGAAGTTGGCAATTTGATCTCTGGTTCCTCTGCCTTTCTAAAACCAGCTTGAACATCTGAAAGTTCGTGGTTCATGTATTGCTGAAGCCTGGCTTGGAGAATTTTGAGCATTACTTTACTAGCATGTGAGATGAGTGCAAGTGTGTGGTAGTTTGAGCATTCTTTGGCATTGCCTTTCTTTGGGATTGGAATGAAAACTGACCTTTTCCAGTCCTGTTGCCACTGCTGAGTTTTCCAAATTTGCTGGCATATTGAGTGCAGCACTTTCTCAGCATCATCTTTCAGGATTTGAAATAGCTCAACTGGAATTCCATCACTTCCACTAGCTTTGTTCGTAGTGATGCTTCTTAAGGCCCACTGACTTCACATTCCAGGATGTCTGGCTCTACGTGAGTGATCAGACCTGGTGAGTGATCACACTATTGGCTCTAGGAGAGTTCAGGAAGGGTCAAAAGGTGACATCATGTGCCCAACCACCTCCCAGAATCCTTCTTGCTGGCATCCATCTTGGCTGAACAAGGCATGTACCACCAGGAAGGACTCTGAATCAGAACATTTAGCTACAGACAACCCAGAAACTAATCTCATCACCATAAACCCCAAGACTGAGAGTCA
Organism: Ovis canadensis; assembly: GCF_042477335.2. Classification (NCBI taxonomy): domain Eukaryota; kingdom Metazoa; phylum Chordata; class Mammalia; order Artiodactyla; family Bovidae; genus Ovis; species Ovis canadensis. Next base: position 72,233,289 of record NC_091247.1, read on the forward strand.
TGAGGCAGAGCAGTTCTCCTGGGTTCCCTTACCCTGCTGCTCTCCACCTGGGTGCCCTTTCCGAATAAAATCTCTTGCTTTGTCAGCACATATGCCTCCTTGGACAATTCACTTCAGAGTGTTAGACAAGAGCCCATTTTCGGCCCTGGAAGGGGTCCCCTTTCCTGCAACAGTAAGATACAAATGAATTTACTATCATAGAATCTCAGAATTAGGCAACACCAGATGGGGACAGCTGCCTCCGGAGGAAATTAGATTGAAGAAGAAAACCGTGTGGGGCTGAGCCCTGGGTGTCCCAAAGGTGCCAGTAGAGGAACATTAGAAGTGATCTTATGGGGAAATGTCCTTCCTTGAGGAAACTAGAAATGGCTCTCTCATGATTGCCTGTTCTTTTCTCTGTGAAGGGTGATCTCTAAATCTTTGGCACATTTGGATTATGGGATAGCAGTAAGAGAGTAATGTAATCCCTCTCTAAAATCTTTACTTTTTTTATGGAGTTCTATACAGGGTAAGTACTCTTGCCTGGAAAATCCCATGAATGCAGGAGCCTGGTAGGCTGCTGTCCATGGGATCACACAGAGTCGGACACAACTGAAGCGACTTAGCAGCAGCAGCAGCAGCATACAGGGTAAATGGAATACAAGCTTGTGTTCATAATATAAATTTAGCAAGCATAATATTTGATGTTAATTAAAAATAGACTCTGGAGAGAGATACTGAAAGAGCAACATTCTTCCTTAAAACAAAACAAAAATATATTAAAAAAAATAAGGTTATATGAGTTTGTATGTAAATACAGGAGATAAAGAAAATAATTCTTTGAGTAATGGGCATTAATTTACCAGTTGTCATATTTCTTTATGTTATGATCCTCTCCTTTAAAATATGTGACCCAAGGTATCGTTTCTGTTGCTTATTTGTTACAATGTCATATCCTCTAAGAACTTCTTTTTTTCATTGTATAAGATAGTGCTCCTGGTCATCATCAAGTACTTTCAGGATATGAATTCATTACAATATTTTAATAAGGATGAAAGATATTCCATTTTGAAGTATGTCCTAAGGGTTCCACAAGGACTGGTAGCAAAAAATAAATTAACAGAAAAAAGGAACTTAACATAATACTAAGCAGCAAAACAATGCAAATAAGTTACATTGATTTCATCTTTGATAACATGTTAGAAAAATACAATAGGTAATCTGGCAGGACTTGCTTTTTCTTTCTTCTGTTAAAATCTTGTGGTGGGTGTGTCTCAATTGGAAAAGGTGAAGGTGAACTCTGTTTCTGCAACTATATTCTTTTATGCACATTTACTCTCATTACCAATTTTTCAAAGAGGTTTCAGAGGCATACAAGACTCTTGCTGACCTATAGCAATAATAATATGTATCCTTCACTGGGCACTTGCCTTGAGAAAAAAATGTGTTAAGCAGCTTGCATTTAATCTTTCAACTCTACTATTACTTAAGTACTATTATTCAGTTGAGTTCAGTTCAGTCGCTCAGTCATGTCCGACTCTTTGCGACCCCATAAGTCACAGCAAGTCAGGCCTCTCTGTCCATCACCAACTCCCGGAGTTCACTCAGACTCACGTCCATTGAATCAGTGATGCCATCCAGCCATCTCATCCTCTGTCGTCCCCTCTGCTTCCTGCCCCCAATCCCTCCCAGCATCAGAGTCTTTTCCAATGAGTCAACTCTTCGCATGAGGTGGCCAAAGTACTGGAGTTGCAGCTTTAGCATCATTCCCTCCAAAGAACATCCAGGACTGATCTCCTTTAGAATGAATTGGTTGGATCTATTTGCAGTCCATGGGACTCTCAAGAGTCTTCCCCAACACCACAGTTCAAAAGCATTAATTCTTCGGCGTTCAGCTTTCTTCACTGTTCAATTCTCACATCCATACATGACCACAGGAAAAACAATAGCCTTGACTAGACGGACCTTAGTCGGCAAAGTAACGTATCAGCTTTTCAATATGCTATCTAGGTTGGTCATAAGTTTCCCTGCAAGGAGTAAGCGTCTTTTAATTTCACAGCTGCAGTCCCAATTTGCAGTGCTTTTAGAGCCCCCCAAAATAAAGACTGACACTGTTTCCACTGTTTCCCCATCTATTTCCCATGAAGTGATCAGACCAGATGCCATGATCTTCATTTTCTGAATGTTGAGCTTTAAGCCAACCTTTTCACTCTCTCTTTCACTTTCATCAAGAGGCTTTTTAGTTCCTCTTCACTTTCTGCTGAAAGAGTAGTGTCATCTGCATATCTGAGGTTTGATATTTCTCCCAGCAATCTTGATTCCAGTTTGTGCTTCTTCCAGCCCAGCGTTTCTCATGATGTACTCTGCATAGAAGTTAAATAAGCAAGGTGACAATATAGAGCCTTGACATACTCCTTTTCCTATTTGAAACCAGTCTGTTCCATATTCAGTTCTAACTGTTGCCTCCTGACCTGCAAATAGGTTTCTTAAGAGGTCAGGTGTTCCGGCATTCCCATCTCTTTCAGAATTTTCCACAGTTTATTGTGATCCACACAGTCAAAGGCTTTGGCATAGTCAATAAAGCAAAAATAGATGTTTTCCTCGAACTCTCTTGCTTTTTTGATGATCCAGCGGATGTTGGCAATTTGACCTCTGGTTCCTCTGCCTTTTCTAAAACCAGCTTGAACATCAGGAAGTTCACAGTTCATATATTGCTGAAGCCTGGCTTGGAGAATTTTGAGCATTACTTTACTAGCATGTGAGATGCGTGCAATTGTGTGGTAATTTGAGCATTCTTTGGCATTGCCTTTCTTTGGGATTGGAATGAAAACTGACCTTTTCCAGTCCTGTTGCCACTGCTGAGTCTTCCAAATTTGCTGGCATATTGAGTGCAGCACTTTCACAGCATCGTCTTTCAGGATGTTAAATAGCTCAACTGGAATTCCATCATCTATTATCCTCCCTTTATCAAAAATAACTTAAAAATAAGCTCAGAAAATTTATGTAACTTTTCAAGCACAACACCACTAGAAAGAGTCAAAGACAAGATTTTAAACTCTTGTTTGTTTGGCTCCTTAGCCATCCCATATGACAGTGGATCCTAAATTATTCACTAGGGCATAAGCAAATAGATACACTAAGGAATGGATAAAAAAATATTAAGAAACACAGTTTTAAATGTATCTCATCCTTTAAGTTTTCTATTTTTGAGTATGTTCTGGAAAACAAGTGACATATTAGTAAAGTAATAGATAGATAGATAGATAAATATTTATACATAAATCTAGTATGTTAGCTCAATTGTTGTTATTTTTTTATTTATATGACTACATGATCAATGATACTTGGAGAGTGGCTCTAACTGACTGGTTGTATTTGCAGAAGTAACAAAATAAGTGTTTGAGGTTTACTGTACCTCTTTCTAGTTATTAACTTTCTGACATCCTCATTTCCTTAATCTCTAGGCAGCCAGTCAGAGAGGGCAATGGCACCCCACTCTGGTACTCTTGCCTGGAGAATCCCATGGTTGGAGGAGTCTGGTAGGTTGCAGTCCATGGGGTCGCTAAGAATCGGACATGACTGAGCGACTTCCCTTTCACTTTTCACTTTCATGCATTGGAGAAGGAAATGGCAACCCACTCCAGTGTTCTTGCCTGGAGAATCCCAGGGACGGGGGAGTCTGGTGGGCTGCCGTCTATGGGGTCGCACAGAGTTGGACACTACTGAAGTGACTTAGCAGCAGCAGCAGCTAGGCAGCCAGTATCCTTGTGCTACGTGCCAGACATCAGGCATCTATTTATGACTTTGGTTTCCCATAACAGACTCCTTTCAAGTTTAGGTTTTCCCCTCTTGTGCTATTTCTTCTAACTCAGTCATCAAGCTTGCCCTTCCCTCAATGCTGCTGCTTGAATTTCAGTGGAAAACAAATGATTCATCAATGTGATCACACAGATTTCTGACCAGTAATGATGTGACTTCTTTAGGATATCTATATTTAGAGTGAGGTCTTTTGTATCAAATAAAACTCTTAGAATGAAGAGTAGAGGGAAATTCATTCTTTATCCTTATTTCTTTACTCAAAGATACAGATTATCAACTGCTTAGAATATGTAAAGTTTAGAAACGTATGTTTTTGAGAGGTGTTTTGACTTTGTAACACTGGTGAAATTATATATAACACACATTTTTAACACATGACATTAAATTTATTTTTTCTTTAAACTAGGGGTTATCCTGGATGCTGTTCTTCTTCATATTCATCTTTTCTTGAATGACTACTTTTTGTATTTTGCATGTGAAATTTCATAATTTCTGTGTGAAAATACAGTAGTATATTTACCATTTAAAAATTCAAACTTGTCAAAGACTCAGTGAAGAACATTCTTAGCCATATCTTTTGCATGACAGGAATTAGCTTCCAATCTTTTAGGGTCTTAGAAAAAAGGCCTACAATCTCTTTGAAATAGCAGTACTACATCAGTTTATATTAGTTGTGAAAATAATCCCTGGTCTGAAATGAATATAAAAACTAGATATTTGATATATTTTGGCTCCTGTGAATCCTCTTTACTTATAAATTCACCTCTCTGGAGGGATACTGAATGTAATACACAGGTGAAGGCAGAATTTTTCCTACCTTGTCTATGGAGAAAGAGAGCAGCAGAAAACAATGGACACTATTAAAAAAAAAAAGAAAAGGTTATAAAGAATGTGAGTGAATCTAGTTTGACTTAGTAGGAATGCTAAATCACTTGCAAATTTTGATTTCAATGTAATTTTATTTATTTTGTTTATGAAAAATGAACATATTCATTGCCATGCTCTCAGATGGCATCAGTGTTATTGCACTGATTCATCTCAGCAAGCACTTTATCCTAGCACTCCAGATTAAATACAGCAGGCTCAAAGAATTGACAAAACATTCCCACATGAGGCTTTCCTCAATTCCAAATCTATGCTATGTCAGAAAGTTAGACTACAGCGTCAAGCATAGAAATTAACACTTAGTCTTGGGATGAAACAACACAGATGTTGAGGTGTTGAATATTGTGCATTAAGTAAACATAATGAATATGTGGTAAATTACACTAGAAACCTATTTCAAAATTCAATTGCTGTATTAGGGTGTCTTTGTATCAAAATATGAACTACATTAATTTTGTAGGTACGTTCAAGCTCCTTACTCATTTCTTTCTCTGCTTCTTCAAAAAGATCAAACAACTTAAAAGCATAGAAAAATTTCTTCTGACATATCCATAACTTTAGTACTTTGAAACTTAAAACATTGATATTTAAGTCAATTAATTTTATGCCTTAGAAGAGGTAGACGAATTTTAACTAACTGCAGTTCTTTACAGAATAATTCTGCCTTTTTGATATGGCATCATTTATCATTAAAATAACAGTTTGCATGTGTGAATCTGTATATATTATATAGTTTGGTCTACTCTTGGATAAATTGGAATTGAAAATAAATCATTCTGTAGCCAGTCTCTCTAGCAAAAATGGATTTTTCTGCATTTATTTATTGAGTGAGAGGTTAATTATCTCCGCTTTTATGTGCTTTCAATTTATTAAATTCTGTGTTGAGCATATTTGTCATCACATTACTTTATACTATTATCTTGTTTGCTGCAAACTTTTGCCTGCTGATAAAAAATATTACATACACAAAAATCAAAAGAAACAAAAACTATTACATGCAAAAAAAGAGTGATTTATTGATGTGTTGTTGGTGCAGGATACATTAATAAAAAACAAGTTATGAAAATACAAAAACATACTAGAATAATATCAAAGAATCAACGATAATGGAAATTATCAGTAATTGTTGAAACAAACATGACTTTATATATATATATTTATATATTTTAAATTTATTCAATTTACATGTGAAGCTTTATAAAACTAGAATTTATATAAGTGGGTAAGGAAAGTACAAGCAACACTATAAATTCAAAACATCAGTTATTCTATACTTTTGATTTCGAATTAAACCCATGAATCCATTTCACACAGACTCAGATTTAAATGTTATGACAGAATGGGTTAAGAAGGTTTTCACGAATGAAAATCAAATCATTAAAATGTATTTTCCCAAAGTAAGAAACAGTCTGGTTTGCAGTAGACATTTTAAGATGAGTTTTCTTTTTGTGGTCTTCTGCCTTGGGGAAAAAATGGAATACCTGTGACTGATTCATGCTGGTTAATGTAAGGCAAAAACCATCACAATATTGTAAAGCAATTATCCTCCAAATAAAATAAATTGATTAATTAAAACTTAACAATCTAAAAAACCTTTCTTCAGTCCCTTATAAAAATTCAGTCAGTTCAGTTCAGTTCAGTTGCTCAGCCGTTTTCGACTCTTTGCGACCCCATGAATCGCAGCACTTAATCTCTATCAATAAGGCAAGCCTGGCAGATTATCTCCATGGGAGGTAATAATATATTTACTTTTATAAACTAGTAAAGAACACACTGATCTTTTGTGAATTTAAATCAGTTTACTTAAAAATGATAGTTTCTTTACAGTTAGTGAATGAATATTGATACATTATCATTAAATAAATCCATACTTGATTCAGGCTTCCTTCAGTTTTACTTAATGCTCTTTTTCTGACATTTATGTTTAGTTGTCACATTTTTTTAGACTCCTCAAGGCTGTCACGGTTTCTCACTTTTGTTTTTGATGACCTTGACTCTTTTGAGAATTACTGGTCAGACATTCTACATAATGGCCCTCTATTTGAGTTTGTCTGATGTTTTCCTCATAAATAGACTGAGGTTACCAGTTTCTGAGAGGAAGGCCAAAATGACAAAGTGCCATGTTCATATTAAGAGGATAAACTGAGTGGGCTTCCCAGGTATCATTCATGATAGAGAACCCACCTGTAAATGCAGGTAGACATAAAAAAACACAGGTTCATCCCTTGGCCTGGAAGATTCCCTGGAGGAAGGCGAGGCAAGCCACTCCAGTATTCTTGCCTAGAGCAGGCTGCAGTACACAGGGTCGCAACAAGCTGGACATGACAAGCAACTTAGGATGCATGCAAAGGTGCATAAATGATTTTCACTACTAATGTTGACTTTGACCATCCTATGAAGCAATGCTTTTCATATGTCTCCATCATATGGTTACTCTCTTTTTACTCCCCTTCCCATGTATACATGTGTTCTATCCTATATTCTTTAGAAGGAGGTTGCAATGCCTAGAACATTTTTAAGGACTGAGAAGTCATACTCTTCTTCCTTCAGATTATAGTAGTTTCAGAAATTATTTGGAATACTCCCACATGGTATATCTGTCTCTTCTCTCAGATTTATTTATTTATTCAATTATTGGTTTATATCAATATGGAATCATGGATATTTGTTTTATGCCTTGGCGTACAATCCAAATACTCCAGTATTATTTCATTTGTTGTTCTTTCAAGTTTTTCTGGTTTTGTCTATTGAAAATTCTTTGAGATAGCTCCTGTGTCCTTTTGACTTTCACTCATTGATGTGTTTTACTATTATTAGTGAGCATTTTCTTACTTTCTAACACTGCAGTATTTTTGACACTCATATTATACATTAGTATCCCTGTCTTAGAATCAGTCATTTCTCCAAGAAATTGTTTTCTTTAATTGGAGAATGGTTGTAAAAATCAACCACTGGAGGCTAGATATCTTTGCTTTTGCTGGGATTTCACTGCTGTTAGTCAATTTTCACAGACAAAGTAAGGAAATACATGTGTGTGTACTAGCCAGTATATATATATATATATATATATATATATATATATATATTCATAAAGATTTTTATATGCAACTATCTGTATATAAGAAGCCTTTTGATAAAGGTGAAAAAGGAGAGTGAAAAAGCTGGTTAAAATTCAACATTCAAAAATCAAAGATCATGGCATCTGGTCCCATCATTTCATGGGAAATAGTTTGGGAATAAGTGGAAACTGACAGATTTTATTTTCTTGGGCTCCAAAATCACTGTGAATGGTGACTGCATACACAAAATTAAAAAACACTTACTCCTTAGATGAAAAACTATGACAAACCTAAACAGCATATTAAAAAGCAGAGACTTCACTTTGCCAATAAATGTCTGTCTAGTCAAGCCTATGGTTTTTCCAGTAGTCCTGTATGGATGTGAGAGTAGGACTGTAAAGAAAGCAGAGTGCTGAAGAATTGATGTTTTCAAATTGTGGTGCTGGAGAAGACTCTTGAGAGTCCCTTAGACTGCAAGGAGATCAAAACAGTCAATCCTAAAGGAAATCAACCCTGAATATTCGTTGGAAGGACTGATGCTGACGCTGAAGCTCTAATACCTTGGCTACCTGACATGAAAAACTGACTCGTTGGAAAAGATCCTGATGCTGGGAAAGATTGAGGGCAAGGAGAAGGGATGATAGAGGATGAGATGGTTGGATGGCATCATCGACTCAATGGACATGAGATCGAGCAAGTTCTGGGAGATAGTATAGAACAGGGAAGCCTGGGAGCTGCAGGCCATGGGTCCATGAAGAGTCAGACATGACTCAGTAACTGAACAACAATAAATAGCAATTTATATTAATGTATAAAGTAATCCATTACTATATGGATGATTCTTCCCTCTTCCCTTCCTTTATTTGTTAAGTTCTCATTTGCACAATTAGTAAACTGGCTCCCACCATCTACCATCTATTGATAGTTACTTGTTTGAGTTCCAGTATGCATATACAGCAGGATCAAAATTGTTGACTCATTTCCCATTGAAAAAACTTCATAAACTAAAGAACAGTACTTGTGTGCAATTCCTTTCACCTTTAGTCTCAAAAACTCATCTGCAATTAATTAGGTCAGTGCCTTCTCTCCTCATTCCCTTCAGTAAAGTTGTTTCATATTTGTAATACAGTTACATTGCTTTGTCACACTCTGAGTTTTTTCTGGAATTTATCCAATCTCCTAAATATTTTTTATTGCATTTATTAAAGTTTACTTTGTAAAGTTCTGTGAATTTTGACAAATGGACAATGTCATATAACACCATTGTAATACCATACAGAATAGTTTCATCATACTGAAACTTTTTATACATTATAAATATTTTATCACACATAAAAAATTCATTGTGTCTTCCATATTCATATTTCATGCCTTTGTTTTGAATCCTCAACATCACTGATAGTTTTTATTTTATAGTTTTGCCTTTTCTAGAATGTCATATAATTGAAACCATATAACATATACCCTTTTGCAGACTGACTTCTGTCACTTACTAATATGCATTTCAGATTCATTCATGTCATTTTGTGGCTTGATAGCTGAATATTTTTGCTGATGAAAAACTGTCCATTGTATGGCTATACCACAGTTTTTTGTTTTTTGTTTTTAATCCATTCTCTTGTTAAAGGATATTTGGCTCCTTCTAGGTTTGGTTACTATGAATGAGGCAGCTGTAAGTATAAGTTACAGGGTTTTGAGTGTACATAACTTTTAGAACAGTTCAAATACCCCGTGTGATTCCTGGATCACATAGTAAGATTATGTTTGTAAGAAACTACCTAACTCTTCCAGAGTGTCCATATAGTTTGCATTCCAGTCAAGAATGAATAAGAATCTCTCTTGCTTCACAACCTCACCAACAACTACTACCATCAGTTTTTTGTATTTTAACTATACTAATAATTATTTAATGGGATCTTGTTGTTTTAACTTGAAACTTTCTAATTATAAATAATGTTGAGCTTCATTTGTCATATGCTTATTTATCATTCTGCACGTCTTGTTTGATGAGGTGTCTGTTCAGATATTTTCCATTTTAGGAAAAAGGATCATCTATGTTTTTACTGTTGAGTTTTCAGAGTTCTTTGTTTAGTTTGGATAACAGTCCACAATCTGATCTGTGTTTGGCAAAGTTGTTTTTCCAGTCTCTTAACAGTGTCTTTTGAAGAGGTTTTTATTTTAGTGAAGCCCAACTTAACAGTTTTTTCTTTTTCCTTCATAGATTATGCTTTTGTCTTTCATCTACAACTTATTGAGATACCATTCCATACATGCACTATGAAGCTATGATAATAATATTAGAAAAAAATGGAAAAATGATAAATGAAAAATGGTGTTGCCACTGTGGAAATAGTTTGCCCATTCCTTGAAAAGTTATACATGGAATTTCATATGACCTAGCAATTTTACTTCTAAGTATAAATTCAAAAGAACTGAAAACAGGTATTGAAGCAAATACTTGTACATGAATGCTTATAGTAGCATTGTTCACAATATCCATTAACAGATGAATAATTAAACAAAAGTGTCATATTTATAGAATAAAATACTATTCAGTAAAAAAGAATGAAGTACAAATATATGCTTCAACATAGATGATTGTTGAAAACATGTTAAGTGAAAGAAGCCAACTATGAAAGATCACATATTCTATAATTCCCTTTATATGAAATATACCAAATAAGTAAATCAATAGAAACCTAAAGCAAATGAGTGGTTGTGGGTGAATGGGGAGTGACAGCTTAACCAGTACATGATTTCCTTTTGGGATGATTAAAATATTTTGGAACTAGATAGAGATGATAATTGTACAACATTGATGAATATACTAAGTGCTTCTAAACTGTACACCTTAAAGTGGTTAATTTCAAGTCATGTGAATTTTGTCTCAAAAAAAAAAAAAAAGAAAAACCTGACAAGAATAAAATATCTGATTTTTTAAGTGACCAAATCCAAGGTCACCTAGTTATTCTCTTATGTTCTCTTCTAGAAATTTTATAGTTTTATCTATTTTTGTTTAATGCTTTAAACAAAAACAAATTTTAAAACAACAATAAATGTTCCAATCTAAATATATTTTATACCATATTTTCTTGGTTACCTAATAACTAACTAGTTCTGTATATTCTTTTTTAAACAACTTAATGTAATTAGAATTTAGCAAAATATATTTTTATATATTAATTTTACCTTTCTAGATTCTTCATTTATTGTAATATATCCATTTGTTTGTATAATAAATGATTTCTAAAGTTTTTAAATAAAAGGTAAGTTTGCAGGGCAGTGTATGGAATAAAACAGGAAACATTATTTTATGGTGTCTATTATGAATTAAAATGTATAGAAATCAAAATGTTCTAATTGCCATAATGAAAGATGTTTAATTAGTGTGTTAATTAAAAATATTTATATTTCCTTATATCTCCCTAATCATTGAGTTTGTATTATAAACATACAAAATTAAAATTATAATAAATCACATAAAAATTTTATTATCAAACCAATCAAAATGCTATTTTTTCCAGTTTGATTGTCCTCTTTGAAATAGAAAGAACATTATAAAAGTGCAAAATATGTTCACAGAGATCAAAGCAGAATTTACATTTTATTTTACATTAGGAACCTGAAAATTAATATTAGGAGGCTGGAGCCTTCCTCAGTTGTGGTATTAGTAAAGTCATTGGGAGTTAATTTTGATATTTATTTTCCTTTAGTCCCATTTTCACCTGTAAAATAAATCTCTGAATCATCTAAACTATTATATTTTGTTGTTTGTATTGTACAACTAAGTTCATTAAATTTAGAAAAGGAAATTACTAAGTAAAAGTTATTCAAATTAAAGAGCATGAAAGCATTAGTAATATCATCAGAGTGATCTTCTTTTTTGCACTCTAGCTAGAACTGGCAGCCCTTCATTAGAAGAAGCTAACTAGGTAATTAGATAACATATTTTCCACTGCATATTTTATATGATATTGGGATATTTGGGGTATTTGCATATTTGATTTAATATCTGCCATTTTTTTTCAGAAGCCATGAAGACATTAACTTAATTAATTGTAAGAATATATTTTGGGTAATATAAGAAAGATACATGGTTCTAAACAAGGCTGTTTCATCATTTACAGGGGATAAAATATTTGGAGGAAAAGAAGATGAATTTACTAAGAATGCATATGAATAGCTACAGTAGCTTCAACAATAGGAATAAGTATATCCAGTGTATCTGAAATCCTTAGAAATAAAGATTTCAGAATACCTTAGATTTTTCAGACATTTCTATACAGAGTTGTGAATCCCTTTCTGGCATGTTGGGTTTAATGACCTCACATAACTCTTTGGCACATACTGTTCTTGAAACAAATCATATACCATGACCTATGGTTAACCTCATGCGAAGAGTTGACTCATTGGAAAAGACTCTGATGCTGGGAGGGATTGATGGCAGGAGGAGAAGGGGACGACAGAGGATGAGATGGCTGGATGGCATCACTGACTCGATGGACGTGAGTCTGAGTGAACTCCAAGAGTTGGTGATGGACAGGAGGCCTGGCGTGCTGTGATTCATGGGGTCGCAAAGAGTAGGACATGACTGAGCGACTGAAATGAACTGAACTGAACTGATGGTTAACCTCAGCTTTGCCTGTTTCTTGCTTCAATCTCCCTCTTTCTATTTTTTGTTTAATCTATGATCACTTTCTCACTTGAATTACTATATCATTCTGAAAATACTAAAGCTGTTTTCTTGCTAAGACCTGAATAGGGAATACACAATCTTTTAGAAGGTATTCACTCTGATCTGACAAAAATAGTAAATTGTTCTCCTGTGTTATCCCCTATACTGTTTCCTGGAAGAGTTGCTATATATCTATCAGAGGCTCATGATAGGACTTAATTAAATGTGATCAAATCCATAATGTTCAAATCTTACTTTGAACAACATTCATTTCTGTTTCTAATACATGCCCAATTCTTGATCCAAATTCTCAACAAATGTTGAGGTCTGAGAAAGCCAATAGATATATCACTCTTCTTCTGCTTCCTGATAATAGAGATGAGGTCACAGGAAGAGATCATTTTCCTGATGATAAGTTTCCACCCCCACCGTCACATATGGTGAGATTGGCTTGACTTGGTTGGATCCGGTGTGATGGCTTCAATTTGGGTACTCGGGCATTTCTTAGGCTATAAGTCCTCTTGACTATGCAATAATACAGACTGATCTCTCACAAGACAGCATAAGGCAAAACATTCAGAAGTAGCAATGACTATAAGTAAACTTTAAGTAATCCAGTTATTTAAAGTTAGGAGTGGTTACGAGCTTCACATTTGGATTGATTATCCACCTGCCTAGCTCAATTTACTGAATAAGTAGGATGGAGAAAAAGAAAGATTGTACACCACACATCCCTAACATCAAATTTAAAGTGAGTCACCTCCCTTGTTGAATAAATTGAATAAGTACATGATCATAACTCTGGATCTCACCCTTTGACATGTATAAGCAATAATGAACTAAGTGTTGCATGTGTCTAATAGAAGAAAGAAGTACAGATTTTTACAAGCCAGGCATCTGTAGCAGGTGTGTCAGTGGAATCTACTTTCTTTTTCTAGTAACAGCTGCACATGTTTCTGGCAGGCAGCTTGAATTTGTGCCACTCAACCTCAGTGATTTCATTTGCTTGGCTCTAGATTCTGGCATGTCTGTGCATAAATTGTTAACTTTATTAGAGCTATAAAAGGCCTGAGTGTTAGCATCAAGCATGCAGATGCAGTTCTCCTTTAGCCAAGCACGCTTCCTGGACCACCACAATAGTGCAGCTGCAACCATTATGAGCCATTAGCAGTGACATTCTGTAAATCTTAATCGTTAACCAGTGGCACTGTCCTAAGTTGATACAAGGTAAACATTTGCTATTTCAATTAGCTAGTGGCTAGATCTCTATAAAAACTCTATTTTTTTCCATTAGATTCTAAGCGATGTATTTGAAGTCAAAATATATACAAAAATTGGTAACATGTAATTGTTAATTTAGTATTAAATTGGTGACTTTTTAAATAGTGTGTGTGTTTTGATTTCTCAAAGTGTTTTACTTGAAAACTGGAGAATTATTTTGAAGTCAGAACTTTTTACTGATTTATTTTTATCTATTATTATTATTTATTTATTTTAAATATGTAGTAAAAATAATAAAATTATTTATTTATTTATTTTTTAATTTTTACTAATTCTAATGATAGGGAGATTTGTTATCCTTGAAGGGAAAATCTGTGGATTCTCTTTATCTTTTCGGTTCCTGAAAATTGATTCACATTTCTTCAGATCATTCTGTGGAACAGTGCCATGAAGAATAGAATCAGTAAAAATATGGTAAGTTAATATCAAGTATAAATACTATAAGGTATCAGTGTCAGACTTTGATAAGTAAAGGAGCAATAAGTCAAACATGATCACGATACAAAAATGTATCATGTTTATTTCACATGTTTACTAGAACACTGGTGTTGACTGAAAAAGATCTTGGTTTGAGGCAATATACCTTCATAAATGTTGAAGACATTAACACAGAGACATTTAATATATTAATTGAATATCATAAAGATTAGGGCATCCTTCCTCAAACTACTTATTTCTTTTTAACCTGGTGTGTGTTATTTATGTACTATGCCCAAGGATTAGAAAGGTAGAAAAAATCTATGGTTTCTGTTCTCCCTCATGGAACTTGTATTCAGTCTTATTGCTTACCATGGTTACTAAAAGAACTTTGTAATTTACAGAATGCCATTTTTCTAAACATGATTACAATCATAACTCTCTACATCAGTAAGGGTTTATTTATTTTTAAGTTTTCTACTACTGCTAAGGGCTTTCCCAGTGGCTCAAGTGGTAAAGATTTGCTTCTGTAATAAATTACACAAATCTGTGGCACTTTAGAGCACACACTAATCTTATAGTTCTGGAGGTCTGAAGACCTAAAATCAAATTTTCAACAAGCTATGCTCCTTTTGGGCCCTCAGTGGAAGAATCCATTTCCTTTCCTTTTCCAGTTTCTAGATAAATCCTACGTTCCTTATTCCTTGCGTGATCTTCCTCCATTTTCAAAGTCTGAATTTAGTACAGTTCAGTTCAGTCACTCAGTCATGACTAACTCTTTGTGATCCCATGGATTTCAGCACGCCAGGCTTCCTTGTCCATCACCAACTCCCAGAGCCTACTCAAGCTCATGTCCATCACGTCGGTGATGCCATCCAACCATCTCACCCTCTGTCATCCCCTTCTCCTCCCACATGCATTCTTTCCCAGCATCAGGGTCTTTTCCACTGAGTCAGTTCTTCACATCAGGTGGCCATTGTATTGGAGTTTCAGCTTCATCATCAGTCCTTCCAATGAATATTCAGGACTGATTTCCTTTAGGGTGGACTGGTTGGATCTCCTTGCTGTCCAAGGGACTCTCAAAAGTCTCCAACACCACACTTCCAAAGCATCAATCCTCTCTTTCTCACCTCTCTCTTTCTTTCTCACCTCAGCTTCTGTTTCTCTCTTTCTCACCTCAGCTTCTATTGCCACATCTTCTTTTCTAACTTTGTTCCTCTTGTGTTCATGTATAAGACTTTGTGATTACACTGGTTTATTGACTAGAAGGCTAGTCTGCTGATCTCAAAATCCTTAATTTAGTAATAACTGGGATGGCTCAGAGGTAAAGAATCCACCTGCAATGCAGGAGATCTGGGTTCAATTCCTGGGCCGGGAAGATTCCTTGGAGGAGGAAATGGCAATCCACTTCAGTATTTTTGCTTGGACAATTGCATGGACAGAGGAGCCTGGTGGGCTATAGCCCATAGGGTTGCAAAGAGTCAGACATTACTGAAATGATTTAGTCCATCCAGTTGCAACTGGAAAGTCTCTTTTCCCATGAAAGGCAACATATTTTAAAGTTCCAGGGATAGAAATGTAGACATCTTCAAGGAGCTATTATTTTGCCTATCACAGATTCTCTACATCAGGGAGACTCATTTATTTGTAAATTGATAATCTATTATATATTAATACAACATGTGGATGAAAAGTCAAATTATCTAAATATTTTTCTTCAATATTTTACAGCCTGACAATATTTGAAATAAACTGGATAATGGAATAAAGTTTCATTGTTTTTTTCCTTACAAGTTGGCTGATGCATCTATATTTATGTACATTTATCTTCATGAAACTGTATAACTTTTGTACTGAAATGGTAAGAAAAGTCATTTATGTCTCCCAGTGTTAGTTTTTACTTTATACAATTCATTAAAATGATATCTTAATGAGCCATTTATCTGCTTTTTAATCTGGCTCTTTTTTTTCTAGATAGCTGAATAAGAATATGTGCTTAATCACTCAGTCATGTCTGACTCTTTGCGACCCCATGGACTGTAGCCCACCAGGATCCTGTGTCCATGATGATTCTCCAGGCAAGAATACTGGAGTGGGTTGACAAGCCCTCCTCCAGGGGATCTTCCCAACCCAGGGATTGAACCCAGGTCTCCTGCATTGCAGGTGGATTCTTTACCATTGAGCCAGGGATTTGAATTACATTAATTTAATTAAGACCAGAGAAACTATTTTAGTTAACTATTTTAGTTGTCTCTACCTGTGATGGCTAACTTTCTGTTTCAAGTTGGATGGGTCATCAGTTCAGTTCAGTTCAGTTCAGTTCAGTCACTCAGTCATGTCTGACTCTTTGCGACCCCATGAATCGCAGCATGCCAGGCCTCCCAGTCCATCATCAACTCCCGGAGTTCACTCAGACACATCCATCGAGTCAGTGACACCATCCAGCCATCTCATCCTCTGTCGTCCCCTTCTCCTCCTGTCCCCAATCCCTCCCAGCATCAGAGTCTTTTCCAATAAGTCAACTCTTCGCATGAGGTGGCCAACGTACTGGAGTTTCAGCTTTAGCATCATTCCTTCCAAAGAAATCCCAGGGCTGATCACCTTCAGCCCTGGTTGGATCTCCTTGCAGTCAAAGGGACTCTCAAGAGTCTTCTCCAACACCACAGTTGGAAAGCATCAATTCTTCGGCACTCAGTTTTCTTCACAGTCCAACTCTCACATCCATACATGACCACTGGAAAAACCATAGCCTTGACTAGACGGACCTTGGTTGGCAAAGTAATGTCTCTGCTTTTGAATATGCTATCCAGGTTGGTCATAACTTTTCTTCCAAGGAGTAAGCGTCTTTTAATTTCATGGCTGCAGTCTCTATCTACAGTGATGTTGTAGTCATAGTGTCCAGATATTTAGTTAAATATGTACATGTTTCTGTGAGAAGTTTTGGAGATTGACATTTAATTTGATGGACTTTTGGTAAAGCAGATTGTCTTCCATATGCAGATGGACCTCTATTAAAAGAAAGCCAATCAGCTGAAGGCTTGAGTAGAACAAAAGGCTGACCTCTTATGAGAGAGAGGCATTACTGCAGCAGACTGCATTTGGATTTGAGCGGCACCTTTTTTTCTGAATCTCAAGCTTGTTAGCCTCTCTTATTAGATTTTGATTTTGCCAAGCATCCACAACTGTGTGAGCCAACTCTTTAGAATAAATCTCTTTCTACATATATACACATTCTATTGGTTTTAATCTTTGGAGAACTCTAACATATTACCTAATATTAAAGTTATCTGCAGTTTGTGGTAAGCAGTTTAAATTCTTATAAAACAATGTGAAAGTTAACTTGCTCAGTTGTGTCTGACTCTTTATGACCCCATGGAGTTCATGCGATTTTCCAGGCAACAGTACTGGGGTGGGTTGCCATTTCCTTCTCCAGGGGGTCTTCCTGACCCAGGGATCAAACTTGGGTTTCCCACATTGTAGGTAGATACTTTTACTGTAGTTATCTATTGTTGCATAATTAACATGCCAAAACAGCAATAAACATTACTGTCACGCATACATACATACATATGATATGCATTACTGTCATACAACCTGTTCTGTGGGTTAAGAATCTGGCAGCAGCTTAGCTGACTGATTCTCATTTAGAGTCTTTCATAAAACTGCAACCAGGTATTATGTTAGTTAAGTCTGCAGTCATTTGGGATTTGACTGACTAGAGGTTCAGATTTAAAGTTTAGTCACATGGTGACTGGCTGGAAGCTTCGGTTATTGCTGCTTGGGCCTTAGTACATAAGTACTCAACATTTGGCAGTTGGCTTCTCTCCTGGCATTTTGTCTAAGAGATAGAAAGCACAACTCTGCTACCTAATATGGCCTAGTATTCTAGTTACATGCTTTCACCATTGATTAGTTATTCATTAAAAATAGCCATTCCATACTCAAAAAGTGGGAAATACATGAGGACATAAATATCTAAAAGATAGGAATCATTGGAACCATCCTGAATGCTGGCTACCAATATTTTCAGAGGGCTAAAGGGCTTTGAAATGCTTAATACCTATGCCCTGTGGTTTAAACAATAATGAATAGGAGTTGGCAAGCTACATCTTGTCAGTCAAACCCATTACAAAACTTTCTATGGCCTTTGACCTAAGAATGTTTTTTCACATTGTTAGGGGGTTTAAAAACAAAGAAAATCTGATAGCAACCATAAGATGTTAGAAAAGCTTAAAACATTTACTATCTGATTCTTTAGAGAAAACTCTGCTGATCCTTGGTTGTCAGAAACAATATTTGTGGCAATATCAGTATCATCACAGTTATATGAAATAAGAAAATACAAACTTGTTAATTATATTATCTTAGGACTACACTTTTGCTTTCATTTATATAAGCCAACAATAAACATTTGTAATTACTCTTGGTTTTCTGTTGTTTTAAAAATATTTTTATAATATCAACTGACATTAGTAATCAAAGACACTAATGACAACTCAAAAATGAAACCAGTTTCTTTTAGGAAGCCCTTGGTATCAAATTCACACTAAATTTCACAT
Organism: Ovis canadensis; assembly: GCF_042477335.2. Taxonomy (NCBI): domain Eukaryota; kingdom Metazoa; phylum Chordata; class Mammalia; order Artiodactyla; family Bovidae; genus Ovis; species Ovis canadensis. The sequence continues at coordinate 72,251,963 of NC_091247.1, forward strand.
TTTTCTCAGCAAAGCCAACTCTAGAGTGGAATAAGCACAGAAGAGCCATAAATGATACTGCTCTCAATGTTTTAGCATTCCTTATATATGACAGTAAAGCGTCTGTCTACAATGCAGGAGACCCAGGTTCAATCCCTGGATTGGGAAGATCCCCTGGAAAAGGAAATGGCAATCCACTCAAGGACTATTGCCTGGAAAATCCCATGGACAGAGGAGCCTGGTAGGCTACAGTCTATGGTCACAAAGAGTCAGACACGACTGAGCAACTTCACTTCACTTATATATAGTTCAATCCCTTCCCCTGGCTTCTACCGCTCTTGTTTGGGGGCTACTATGTTCATAGAGTTTTCTTGTGTTTCCTTCTCATAATAACCATTATGCTGTGGTATCAGTATTGCAGAAATCAAGTTTTACTTCAAAGATGTTTATTCCTATTGATCTGAGGTTCAACTATATGAAACAGCTCTCCACTGTATAGAAACATAAAGTCAAACATATTTATTAAAAGCTATATGTTAAATAATATTTTATTTATTGTGTGTGTCACTAAGAAATAAAAAAGGTTCACAGTGAAATTAACAGGTCAGTGGGGGAAACTATCTTTGCAAATGTAAACTTAGCTAACAATCAAGCAAGGATGAATAACATGCTAAGTCAGTGCTACCTAGATAGCATATTCAAAAGCTACAGAGAAGAAAGGTATACAAAACATATCCAGTCAAATCTACCTTTTCAAAGTAAGTCACTGTGTGATATTTGAGTTTATGGTCATGCTAGAATTTGTTCAATTACATGAATGCTGGACTTATTTTTCAGACAGAAGTAGAGGAACATAAAAGGTTCCCTAGGTGATGCAGTGGTAAAAAATCACCTTCCCAATGCACAAGATGCAAGAGATGTGGGTTTGATCCCGGAGCTAGGACAATCCCCTGGAGTAGGAAATGGCAACTCACTCCACTTTCTTGCCTGGAAAATTCCATGGGCAGAGGTGCAGAATCATACATGCCTGAGCATGCATACCATCACAGTGAAATAAAATTCAGTATTTGATTTAGCCTGCAGAAAGTGAAGAGGAACTAAAAAGCCTCTTGATGAAAGTGAAAGAGGAGGGTGAAAAAGTTGGTTTAAAATTCAACATTCAGAAAATGAAGATCATGGCATCTGGTCCCATCACTTCATGGGAAATAGATGGGGAAACAGTGGAAACAGTATCAGACTTTATTTTGGGGGGGCTCCAAAATCACTGCAGATGGTGATTGCAGCCATGAAATTAAAAGATGCTTACTCCTTGCAAAGAAAGTTATGATCAACCTAGATAGCATATTCAAAAGCAGAGACATTACTTTGCCAACTAAGGTCTGTCTAGTCAAGGTTATGGTTTTTCCTGTGGTCATGTATGGTTGTGAGAGTTGGACTGTAAAGAAAGCTGAGCACCAAAGAATTGATGCTTTTGAACTGCAGTATTGGAGAAGACTCCTGAGAGTCCCTTGGACTGCAAGTAGATCCAACCAGTCCATTCTGAAGGTGATCAGCCCTGGGATTTCTTTGGAAGGAATGATGCTAAAGCTGAAACTCCAGTACTTTGGCCAATTTATGCGAAGAGTTGACTCATTGGAAAAGACTCTGATGCTGGGAGGGATTGGGGGCAGGAGGAGAAGGGGACGACAGAGGATGAGATGGCTGGATAGCATCACCCACTTGATGGACAGAGTTTGAGTGAACTCTGGGAGTTGGTGATGGACAGGGAGGCCTGGAGTGCTGCGATTCATGGGTTGCAAAGAGTCGGACACGACTGAGCGACTGAACTAACTAACTATTCACCATTAATAACTTCATTTTAAGCACCAACAGCTCAGGATGACTAACAATTTAACTATCCCAAGCCTCTTTCCAGAAAGCACTGGTAACTATTCATAACATAAAAATTAAAGATAAGAGCCACTGCTGTGATGATACCATGAAATCTTCATCTTCCTTAAACAGCTGTCCAGCTAACATAATGTAACTGAACTGCTGAGAGATTGCTGAGAGAAATGTCAATAACCTCAGATATGCAGATGACACTACCCTTATGGCAGAAAGTGAAGAGAAACTAAAAAGCCTCTTGATGAAAGTGAAAGAGGAGAGTGAAGAAGTTGGCTTAAAGCTCAACATTCAGAAAATGAAGATCATGGCCTCCGGTCCCATCACTTCACGGGAAATAGATGGGGAAACAGTGGAAACAGAGTCAGACTTTATTTTTTTGGGCTCCAAAATCACTGCAGATGGTGACTGCAGCCATGAAATTAAAAGATGCTTACTCCTTGGAAGAAAAGTTATGACCAACCTGGATAGTATATTCAAAAGCAGAGACATTACTTTGCCAACTAAGGTCCATCTAGTCAAGGCTATGGTTTTTCCTGTGGTCATGTATGGATGTGACAGTTGGACTGCGAAGAAGGCAGAGCACTGAAGAGTTAATGCATTTGAAGTGTGGTGTTGGAGAAGACTCTTGAGAGTCCCTTGGACTGCAAGGAGATCCTACCACTCCATTCTGAAGGAGATCAGCCCTGGGATTTCTTTAGAAGGAATGATGCTAAAGCTGAAACTCCGGTACTTTGGCCAATTTATGCGAAGAGTTGACTCATTGGAAAAGACTCTGATGCTGGGAGGGATTGGGGGCAGGAGGAGAAGGGGACGACAGAGGATGAGATGGCTGGATGACATCACTGACTCGATGGACGTGAGTCTGAGTGAACTCTGGGAGTTGGTGATGGACAGGGAGGCCTGGCGTGCTGGGATTCACGGGGTCGCAAAAGTCGGACACGACTGAGCGCTTGAACTGAACTGAACTGAATATTTGCAGATACTATGAATGAAGCCATGAGACACTATCAGAGAGAATGAAACAAATTATTATTTAAAAATGATTTTATGTGTGTGCTCAGTTACTTATTTTTTATTCCTACATACAGTGGTACTGATGCCTATGTTGAATCATTTCCTAAAACAATAAACCAAACAGTATTCAGGCTTTTAAAAATTGTTTTTCTTTCTTTATGTAAGCTAATTTATTTGGTTTCTTAAGGTAGAGCTCCTCTGTATATTTGATGTATATGCTTTTAGGAAACTGAATATTAGAAAAGAGCAAGGAAGTTGCTGGAAATAAAACATTTTTTCCAATCCTTTCCAAGAATAGTTAACCTTCATTCCAACTTTATCAAAGCAATTATCTGATACATGTGAAAGTTAAATTGGTATAAGTATAAATGTATATTTTCAGGTCTGCCTGAAATTTCTATCTGATTTGAACACTGGAAATGCTTCTTTAAAAGGTAGATTTATTTGTGGTCTTCTTACTAGAAAATCTAATGTCATACATTTATTTCAGGCAGGAAGAATTTTCTGAAAAGAACACTGAAGAACTAAAGGCATGATGAAGTTTTCAGTTCTGAAAGTTCCCAGACAACTTGAAAATGTCAGGACACACATTATTCCATTTATATTAAATAACCTGTCAGCCCAGCACATTTGTGAAAAATATTGGTGGTTATTTGTTTGGTATTTCCATTGTCTCTTCATTTAACTCAAAATGGCTCTCCTCCACCCAGAGCATACATTAAAAAAATTCTTTAAAACCATGTAGTAGCTTCTAGTCATGTAACAATATTATTAACATTTAAACTCTAAGAAAGCTAGTGATGTTATCCTTACTATAGACTGAGTGGCTGTGTTCTACCAAAATTCATACACTGAAACTTAATGCCCAAGGTGATGTTATTATTAGTGAAACCTTCAGAGGTGACTTAGTCATGAGGGTGGTGTCCAAATGAATGGGATTTTTGCCCTTTTTATGAGACCCCAGACAGCTCCATCACCCCTTTTCTACGTGAAGACATAGCAAAAAGACTGATGTCTATGAACCAGGTAGCAGTTTCTCACCAGACACAAACCTTCTGGCACCTTAATCTTGGATTTGCCAGCCTTCCAGACTGTAAGAAATGAATTTCAGCTGTTTATATGTCACCTACTCTTGGAATTGTTTTCTATAAGCAGCTTGAATGGACTAAGACAGTGTTGTAACTCAAAAACTAGTCAAAAATGTAGAATATGAGTAGAAAATAATATCACGAAAAAGGAGTATTAAACTAAAGAGAAAATAGCCTTCATATGACACATACAGTCTAGCTATGGTACTGTGAATGTACACATACTATTTTTGTTAATAACATCTGATCTAATTCACCTAAAAACATTTTACAATAATGCACATTGTTTCAGCTGAACCTGTGGGCATAATTTTCTTTTTGTTTTTAATTGGAGTATAGTTGCTTTATAATGTTCTATAGGTTTCTACTCTACAACAAAGTGTTTCAGCTATAAGTATTCATATATCCTCTCCCTCCAGGACCTCCCTCACACCTCATCCCCATTCCACCACCAATTTAGGTCACCATAGAGCATCAAGCTGAGCTTCCCGCATTATAAGGCAGGTTCCTACTAGCTATCTGTTTTACAAATGCAGTGCACATTTGTCAATCCCAATCTCCCATTTTATCCCATTCCCCCTTTCCTCCCTAGGTGCCCAATTTTTTTTCTCTACATCTGCTTTCCAAATAGGTTAATCTGTACTATTTCATACATATGTACTGTTTTTATCTTTTTTACTTACTTAATTTGGTATAAAGATTCTAGGTCTATCCATGATCTAATATTATTCATTTTTACGACTGAGTAATGCAGAGTTCCAAAGAATAGCAAGAAGGGATAGGAAAGCCTTCATCAGCGACCAATGCAAAGAAATAGAGGGAAAAAAAAAAAAAAACAAAATGAGAAAGACTAGAGATCTCTTCAAGAAAATTAGAGACATCAAGGGAACATTTCATGCAAAGAAGGGCTCGGTAAAGGACAGAAATGGTATGGATCTAACAGAAGCAGAAGATATTAAGAAGAGTTGGCAAGAATAAACAGAAGAACTATACAAAAAGATCTTCACGACCAAGATAATCACAATGGTGTGATCACTCACCTAGAGCCAGATATCCTGGAATGTGAAGTCAAGTGGGCCTTAGAAAGCATCACTACGAACAAAGCTAGTGAAGGTGATGGAATTCCAGTGGAGCTATTTCAAATCCTGAAAGATGATGCTGTGAAAGTGCTACACGGAATATGCCAGCAAATTTGGAAAACTCAGCAGTGGCCACAGGACTGGAAAAGGTCAGTTTTCATTCCAATCCCAAAGAAAGGTAATGCCAAAGAATGCTCAAACTACTGCACAATTGCACTCATCTCACATGCTAGTAAAGTAATGCTCAAAACTCTCCAAGCCAGGCTTCAGCAATACGTGAACTGTGAACTTCCAGATGTTCACGCTGGTTTTAGAAAAGGCAGAGGAATCAGAGATCAAATTGACAACATCCACTGGATCATGGAAAAAGCAAGAGAGTTCCAGAAAAACATCTATTTCTGCTTTATTGACTATGCCAAAGCCTTTGACTGTATGGATCACAATAAACTGGAAAATTCTGAAAGAGATGGGAATACCAGACCACCTGACCTGCCTCTTGAGAAATCTGTATGCAGGCCAGGAAGCAACATTTAGAACTGGACATGGAACAACAGACTGGTTCTAAATAGGAAAAGGAGTACGTCAAGGCTGTATATTGTCACCCTGCTTATTTAACTTCTATGCACAGTATATCATGAGAAATGCTGAGCTGGAAGAAGCATAAGCTGGAATCAAGATTGCCGGGAGAAATATCAATCACCTCAGATATGCAGATGACACCACCCTTATGGCAGAAAGTGAAGAGGAACTAAAAAGCCTCTGGATGACAGTGAAAGTGGAGAGTGAAAAAGTTGGCTTAAAGCTCAACATTCAGAAAACCAAGATCATGACATCTGGTCCCATTATTTCATGGGAAATAGATGGGGAAACAGTGGAAACAGTATCAGATTTTTTTTTTTTTTTTTACTCCAAAATCAGTGCAGATGGTGACTACAGCCATGAAATTAAAAGACGCTTACTCCTTGGAAGAAAAATTATGACCAACCTAGATAGCATATTGAAAAGCAGAGACATTACTTTGCCAAAAAAAGGTCCATCTAGTCAAGGCTATGATTTTTCCAGTGGTCATGTATGGATGTGAGAGTTGGACTGTGAAGAAAGCTGAGTGCCGAAGAATAGATGCTTTTCAACTGTGGTGTTGGAGAAGACTCTTGAGAGTCCTTTGCACTGCAAGGAGATCCAATCAGTCCATTCTGAAGTAAATCAGCCCTGGGATTTCTTTGGAGGGAATGATGCTGAAGCTGAAACTCCAGTACTTTGGCCACCTCATGTGAAGAGTTGACTCATTGGAAAAGTCTCCGATGCTGAGAGGGATTGGCAGCAGGAGGAGAAGGGGACAACAGAGGATGAGATGGCTGGATGGCATCACTGACTCGATGGATGTGAGTCTGAGTGAACTCTGGAAGTTGGTGATCGACAGGGAGGCCTGACGTGCTGCGATTCATGGGTCCTAAAGAGTCGGACATGACTGAGCGACTGAACTGAACTGAACTGAATATTCCACTGTGTGTATATATATACATGTATATACACACAGTGTATGTGTGTATTTATATACACACAGTGTATACATACTTTATGTGTGTATAAATATATGCCTGCATATACTTATATATATATACACATGTATACATGTATATATGTATAAATATATACATATAATCACACATATAAACACATATACATATATATATGTATATATACATACACACATCTTTATCTATTCATCTGGCAATACACATTTAGTTTGATCCCATGTCCTGGTTATTGTAAATAGTGTGTTTCCTGTCCCCATAAGTTTCTCCATAGTGGCTATATAAAATCCATTCTTTTTTTGGTTAAGGTGTCTTGAAAATTAAACTTAAGACATCACACTAGGCAGACACTGTATAAGAAACAGTGGAAGGCTCTTTGAGACATGGTTCCTGACTTGTCAAGCTGAAACCATGAGTAAACTGAAAAGAATAGAAAGAAGTCAAAAGCCAAGATATAATACCAGCATATAAAGGTGAAAGGAGTTAGATCTGTGATGTTCCTGAGAACTGAGGTTAAAATAAATGAGGATATAAGGAAAGAAACTGGATTATCAGGAATATATGTGAATCATAAAGCATGCATAAACCATGGATAGTGAATATTCTGAAATATCCTCCAGGTAAAAATTCACAGTGAATAGAGTCACAAATAGTCAGACACGACTTAGTAACTCAAGAGCAACAACAAAAATTAGCCATATGAAAATGAGTAAAATATAGTCACTAGACTTTTAAGAACACAGCTATATTCACAAATAAGGACTGTTTTAGTCCCTTTGGGCTACTTCTGAAAGAGATGGGAATACCAGACCACCTGATCTGCTTCTTGAGAAATCAGTACCAGGGTAGCAAGCAACACTTAGAACTGGACATGGAACAACTGATTGGTTCCAAATAGGAAAAGGAGTACATCAAGGCTGTATATGATCACCACGCTTATTTAACTTCTATACAGAGTACATCATGAGAAACGCTGGGCTGGATGAAGCACAAGCTAGAATCAAGATTTCTGGGAGAAATATCAATAACCTTAGATATGCAGATGACACTATCATTATGGCAGAAAGTGAAGAAGAACTAAAGAGCCTCTTGATGAAAGTGAAAGAGAAGAGTGAGAAAGTTGGTCTAAAGCTCAAAATTCAGAAAACTAAGATCACTGAATCCAGTCCCATCACTTCATGGGAAATGGATGGGGAAACAGTGGAAACAGTGACTGACTTTATTTTGGGGGGCTCCAAAATCACTGCAGATGGTGATTGCAGCCATGAAATTAAAGGACGCTTACTACTTGAAAGGGAAGTTATGACCAACCGAGAGAGCATATTGAAAAACAGAGACATTACTTTGCCAACAAAGGTCCATCTAGTCAAGGCTATGGTTTTTTCAGCAGTCATGTATGGATGTGAGAGTTGGACTATAAAGAAAGCTGACAATCAAAGAACTGATGCTTTTGAAGTGTGGTGTTGGAGAAGACTCTTGAGAGTCCCTTGGACTGCAAGGAGATCCAACCGGTCCATCTTAAAGGAGATCAGTCCTCGGTGTTCATTGGAAGGACTGATGTTGAAGCTGAGACTCCAGTATTTTGGGCACCTGATGAGAACTGACTCATTTGAAAAGACCTTGATGCTGGGAAAGATTGAAGGCAGGAGGAGAAGGGGACAACAGAGGATGAGATGGTTGGATGGTATCACCGACTCAATGGACATGAGTTTGTGTGAACTTCAGAGTTGGTGATGGACAGGTGGCCTGGCATGCTGCAGTTCATGGGATCACAAAGAGTCGGACACGACTGAGCAACGGAGCTGAACTGAACTGAATTAGCATTTATAAAGTTTCTATCTGCCAGGTATCACTTTTGTGTTTATTAATTCTTCAATAAAGCACTTCATGTGGAGTAGAGTCAACATTATAGTTTAAATTTAGGGAAAATAAGGAGAGCACTATCTGAGGCTTACTTGTAAAACTACTAGCAAAAATGTTGAACCACTGCTAAAATTAATCAATAAAAAATAGAAGGTACAAATACATAATATTAAGATTAAGAAATAGAAAATATAAAATCTAGTGCTGATATTAAAAGTTACACATATAATTTGAATAATTTATGCCACTAAATTAGCATGAAGTAGATTTTTAAAAAACTGAGCTCTATCAAGTTGACTCAAAATAAAGATAAAATTTGAATAATAATAGCCATTAAAAAAATCATCTTAGTAGGAGAAGACAATGGCAAGCCACTCCAGTACTTTTGCCTGGAAAATCCCATGGATGGAGGAGCTTGGTAGGCTGCAGTCCATGGGGTCATTAGGAGTGGGACACGACTGAATGTCTTCACTTTCATTGGAGAAAGAAATGGCAACCCACTCCTGTGTTCTTGCCTGGAGAATCCCAGGGATGGGGTAGCCTGGTGGGCTGCCATCTATGGGGTTGCACAGAGTCGGACACGACTGCAGCTACTTAACAGCAGCAGCAGCAGTACTAAAAATCCAACCACAAATTGTTTTTTTCAAATCTGTCCAATTTCAGAGATGATTTCTGCCAAACTTTCTTGCAAAACAGAATTTCAGTCTTATCTCAACCTTTCTAGAGAGAATAAAATGAGGTTCATTTCCTAAGGCCCATATAACTTTGAATCCAACACAAGTTAAGTCAGCATAAAAATTAATATTGCAAGCCAATATCACTTAGGAACATAGATATGATCATCCCAAATATAAAATTTAGATCAAAATACCCATGTATTTTGTAAAGGATCAAGATGATTTTATCTTAGAATACAATTATGGCTTCATTTTGCAAGTTATATTAAGATAATTCATACCATATTACATTATAGATAATATTTCATATGATCATTGTAAGAGAAACTACAATACTCTTTGATAAAATTCAGCTTATATTCATATTATAAGCACTTAGAAAACTAGCAATAGAAGGGAACATTCTAAACACGGTAAGAGATACCTATAAAAATCTGCAACAAACATTAAAATCAATGATAAAGTATTAGAGGCATTTTGTTAAAATCAAAGAGTGATAAAAGTATGTCTATGTCCATCTGTTCATCATGTAAGACAATTTCAAGCAATACAAATTATAAGGGGTTGAAAGCATAGGTATTTTTTAATGTCCTTGATGCAAATTTTTTATAGGACATGTTTTGTATTTTGTAAAACATTATATAATATATAGTGGCACCACATATATCTCTTTTCTTGAAAATATGCTATTTTTTTAATGATATATTTTTGGAATACATTCACATTGATAGGTTACTCTCTATTATATATTTTACTTACAGTAAAATATTGTATGTTATCTCCTTAGAAAAACTTCCAACTTGTCCTTCAGATCCATTATTAGAGAGTTATTAATGTGGCTAGAAGCTAAAAGAGCAATAAAAATATCAAATATTAAGGTACTATTTATATAAACAACAGAGCTTCCCTGGTGGCTCAGATAGTAAAGAATCTGCCTGTAGGGACGGAGACCTGGGTTCAGTCCCTGGGTCAGGAAGATCCCCTGGAGAAGGGAAAGGCTACCCACTCCAGTATTTTTGCCTGGGAAATACCATGGACACAGAAGCCTGTTGTGCTACATACAGCCCATGGGGCTGCAAAGAGTCAGGCACAACTGATCATCTAATACACATACAAATGATACAAAGTAATCAATAAACCCAATGAAAAATATGCACATTTTTTATAGAGAGAACTGCAAAACATTAGCAAAGTTCTAAATGAAATATGTGATTCACTTAGAAAATTGTAAATAGGTCTACTTATTTTTTGCAAGAAAGCAGCTCCGATAGTCAAGTGGATAATACTAAAATCATAATAATATAAAACTGTTTGCAACTAAAGTCATGTTAAAAGTATTAGAGGACAAACTAATTCTACATGAAATATTTACAATACATATGATAAAAATGGATCAATATTCAGTCAGTTCAGTTCAGTCACTCAGTCATGTCTGACTCTGCGACCCCATGAATCACAGCACACCAGTCCTCCCTGTCCATCACCAACTCCTAGAGTTCAGTCAGACTCACGTCCATCAAGTCAGTGATGCCATCCAGCCATCTCATCCTCGGTTGTCCCCTTCTCCTCCTGCCTCCAATCCCTCCCAGCATCAGAGTCTTTTCCAATGAGTCAACTCTTCGCATGAGGTGGCCAAAGTACTGGCATTTCAGCTTTAGCATCTTTCCTTCCAAAGAAATCCCAGGGCGGATCTCCTTCAGAATGGACCGGTGGGATCTCCTTGCAGTCCAAGAGACTCTCAAGAGTCTTCTCCAACACCACAGTTGAAATGCATCAATTCTTTGGTGCTCAGCTTTCTTCACAGTCCAACTCTCACATCCATACATGACCACAGGAAAAACCATAGCCTTGACTAGACGGACCTTAGTCGGCAAACTAATGTCTCTACTTTTGAATATACTATCTAGGTTGATCATAACTTTTCTTCCAAGAAGTAAGCGTCTTTTAATTTCATGGCTGCAGTCACCATCTCCAGTGATTTTGGAGCCCCCCAAAATAAAGTCTGACACCGTTTCCACTGTTTCCCCATCTATTTCCCATGAAATGATCAGACCAGATGCCATGATCTTTGTTTTCTGAATGTTGAGCTTTAAGCCAATTTTTTCACTCTCCTCTTTCACTTTCATCAAGAGGCTTTTTAGCTCCCCTTCACTTTCTGCCATAACGGTGGTGTTATCTGCATATCTGAGGTTTGATATTTCTCCTGGCAATCTTGATTCCAGCTTGTGTTTCCTCCAGTCCAGCATTTCTCATGATGTACTCTGCATAGAAGTTAAATAGGCAGGGTGACAATATACAGCCTTGATGTACTCCTTTTCCTATTTGGAACCCGTCTGTTGGTCCATGTCCAGTTCTAACTGTTGCTTCCTTACCTATATACAGATTTCTCAAGAGGCAGGTCAGGTGGTCTGGTATCCTGTCTCTCTCAGAATTTTCCACAGTTTATTGTGATCCACACAGTCAAAGGATTTGGAATAGTCAACAAAGCAGAAATAGATGTTTTTCTGGAACTCTCTTGCTTTTTCCACAATTCAGTGGATGTTGGCAATTTGATCTCTGGTTCCTCTGCCTTTTGTAAAACCAACTTGAACATCAGGGAGTTCACGATTCATGTATTGCTGAAGCCTGGCTTGGAGAATTTTGAGCATTACTTTACTAGCATGTGAGACGAGCTCAATTGTGCAGTAGTTTGATCATTCTTTGTCATTGCCTTTCTTTGAGATAGGAATGAAAACTGACCTTTTCCAGTCCTGTGGCCACTGCTGAGCTTTCCAAATTAGCTGGCATATTGAATGCAGCACTTTCACAGCATCATCTTTCAGGATTTGAAATAGCTCCACTGGAATTCCATCACCTTCACTAGCTTTGTTCATAGTGATGCTTTCTAAGGCCCACTTGACTTCACATTCTAGGATGTCTGGCTCTAAATGAGTGATAACACCATCATGATTATCTGGGTTGTGAAAATCTTTTTTTGTACAGTTCTTTTGTGTATTCTTCCCACCTCTTCTTAATATCTTCTGCTTCTGTTAGGTCCAGACCATTTCTGTCCTTTATCGAGCCCATCTTTGCATGAAATGTTCCCTTGGTATCTCTAATTTTCTTGAAGAGATCTCTCGTCTTTCCCATTCTGTTGTTTTCCTCTATTTCTTTGCATTGATTGCTGAAGAGGGCTTTCTCTTCTCTTCATGCTATTCTTTGGAACTCTGCATTCAGATGCCTTTGCTTTTCATCTCTCTTCTTTTCACAGCTATTTGTAAGGCCTCCCCAGACAGCCATTTTCCTTTTTTTTGCATTTCTTTCCCATGGTGATGGTCTTGATCCCTGTCTCCTGTACAATGTCATGAACCTCATTCCATAGCTCATCAGGCACTCTACTTATCAGATCTAGGCCCTTAAATCTATTTTTCACTTCCAGTGTATAATCATAAGGGATGATTTAGGTCATACCTGAATGGTCTAGCGGTTTTCCCTACTTTCTTCAATTTAAGTCTGAATTTGGTAATAAGGAGTTCATGATCTGAGCCACAGTCAGCTCCTGATCTCATTTTTGTTGACTGTATAGAGCTTCTCCATCTTTGGCTGCAAAGAATATAATCAATTTGATTTCGGTGTTGACCATTTGGTGATGTCCATATGTAGAGTCTTTTCTTGTGTTGTTGGAAGAGGGTGTTTGCCATGACCAGCACATTTTCTTGGCAAAAACTCTATTAGTTTTTGCCATGCTTCATTGTGTATTCCAAGGCCAACTTTTCCTGTTACTCTAGGTGTTTCTTGACTTCCTACTTTTGCATTCCAGTCCCCTATAATGAAAAGGATATCTTTTTTGGGTGTTGGTTCTAAAAGGTCGTGTAGATCTTCATAGAACTCTTCAACTTCAGCTTCTTCAGCATTACTGGTTGGGGCATAGACTTGGATTACTGTGATATTGAACGGTTTGCCCTGGAAATGAACAGAGATCATTCTGTTGTTTTTGAGATTGCATCCATGTACTGCATTTCGGACTCTTTTGTTGACCATGATGGCTACTCCATTTCTTCTGAGGGATTCCTGCCTGCAGTAGTAGATATAATGGTCATCTGAGTTAAATCCACCCATTCCAGTCCATTTTAGTTTGCTGATTCCTAGAATGTCAACGTTCACTCTTGCCATCTCTTGTTTAACCACTTCCAATTTGCCTTGATTCATGGACCTGACATTCCAGGTTCCTATGCAATATTGCTCTTTACAGCATCGGACCTTGCTTCTATCACCAGGCACATCCAGAACTGGGTATTGTTTTTGCTCTGGCTCCATCCCTTCACTCTTTCTGGAGTTATTTCTCCACTGATCTCCAGTAGCATATTGGGCACCTAATGACCTGGGGAGTTTCTCTTTTGGTATCCTGTCATTTTGCTTTTTCATACTGTTCATGGGGTTCTCAAGGCAAGAATACTGAAGTAGCTTGCCATTCCCTTCTCCAGTGGACCACGCTCTGTCAGACCTCTCCACCATGACCCGCCCGTCTTGGGTTTCCCTGCAGGCATGGCTTGGTTTCATTGAGTTAGACAATGTTGTGGTCCTAGTGTGATTAGATTGACTAGTTTTCTGTGAGTACGGTTTCAGTGTGTCTGCCCTCTGATGCCCTCTTGCAACACCTACCATTTTACTTGGGTTGGGCCTCCCTGGTGGCTCAGAGGTTAAAGCGTCTGCCTGCAATGTAGGGAGACCTGGGTTCTATCCCTGGGTAGGGAAGATCCCCTGGAGAAGGAAATGGCAACCCACTCCAGTATCTTGCCTGGAGAATCCCATGGGTGGAGGAGCCTGGTGGGCTACTGTCCACGGTGTTGCAAAGAGTCGGACACGAGTGAGCAACTTCACTTTCACTTTTCACTTTCACTTTTTCTCTTACCTTGGGCGTGGGGTATCTCTTCAGGGTTGCTCCAGTAAAGTACAGCCACTGCTCCTTACCTTGGATGAAGGGTATCTCCTCACGGCTGTGCTTCCTGAACTTCAACGTGGGAGAGCTCCTCTAGGCCCTACTGCACCCATGCAGCCATGGCTCCTTGAATGTGGGGTTGCTCCTCCCGGCTGTCACCCCTGACCTCGGATGTGGGTAGGAATATATAAACTGATCAAATATACTGATTTTAAAAAGGAATTCAACAAAAGTCTGGGTAAAACATTAGCATATGCTAGTAACAGAAGAGAAAGCTCAAATAACAACAACAAGAAAAAATCAAGAGATTTCAAATCTGTTTAGTGATCATGGCAAGGAAAAGAAAAAACACAATTACATACAACTTTCACTAAATTGTAATAAATTATAAATCAGGAAGATCTATAAAATGGTTGCATGAATAGTGTCACAAAGACTTTGGAGAGCAATATGACAATTTCTGTAAAATTGAAGATGTGCAGACCATAAACCCCAACAGTTTTAAAAACTGTCTTGTACGTGAATACACTTTGTTGATTTCATTACAACTGCAAAAACCTGAAAAGAGTAAAAAAATCTCACTAAGAGGAAAATAGACAAATAAATTGATACATAAGTTAGCTATATATTTTATTTATAGCTTATATTATATACTATACAATTGCATGTAAAATATATATTTTATAGTATAACATATATGTTACTATAGAATAATAGTCTTAAGGAGTATATTAGTATGCATATTTTTATAAACATTATAATATATACATATATATCTACATAGAATTTGACATATTAGTGGGAAAGAATGAAATAAAGGTAACCGTAACAATCTTCATTAAACTAACAAACAATTCACTGACCAACAGAGCTCCTCCACCCATGGAATTTTCTAGGCAAGAGTACTGGAGTTGGTTGCCATTTCCTTCTCCAAAAAGAAATATAGATACACGAATAAAACTATTGTGAACATTTTGTGCATGTCTATGAAATCTACTGGTGTGCATTTTTATTGGATATTTACCTAGAACAGGAGTTACTGGACCTTATAATATAATTACTGCTTTACATTTTTTACAGAAAAAAATTGTTTTCCAAAATAATGGTACCTATTTTCATTCTCCACATTAATATGTAAGAATTTCATTTGCCCCCATCCTTGCTAATTTTGGGTTCAATTCTTCGGTTGAGAACATCCCCTGGAGCAGGCAATGACAACCCATTCCAGTATTTTTGCCTGGAGAATCCCATGAACAGAAGAGACTGGCAGGCTATAGTCTGTGAGGTCACAAAGAGCCATACATGACTGACTAGCACTTGTTAATTTAGCATTTAGTATTCTCAGGTTTATAAAATGTAACCAAACCTACTATCTGGAATATGGTCATAATCATGTATTTTCTGTTATCTTGACTGTTACTGTACCCATCTAGTGATCCCCAAAATGCTGCTTTTATTTCTTTCTGTTTTGAACTTAGAAACTGAAACTCACACTATTTCCTTCTCCTGTGTCCATGAAGAGTCGGAATAAATAAACTAATCTCTGTTTACTATTTGTTCACACCATTATTACCATAATAATTTAATTCAAGAATACAGAAGACAACACATATAAGCATCATCATATTCCTGATAGCTAACTTATTCTCCATAAAACTGTCTTCATTCAACATTATTTTGTGGTTTTATGTGATCTTTCACAATAGAGACTCATTTATTCTAATTCCCTTTCTCAGTAAAATTTCTCACCCTATTGGAAGCTCCCAACAAAGGAAAAAAAAATCTATCTTGTATATCTTATTTGGATTTCTTTCTTCATAATGCTTCATATGTATTCAAGGACCAGGTCTGGCATATTTGTGGGCTGATTTAACAAGAAAATCCATATGCCTTATTAGCTGTTTTTGAGTTCATGGAAATGAGCTGACATTTAATGAGTAAATATCAATTCTGTGGCACTGAAACATCTGCCAATTGCTTCCTGAGGCTCTATTATTGTTGAAATTTACCCCTTTGGTTTTACTTTGTGTCTCTTTCTAAATTTTTTTTTAGATCAAAAATAAAATTGTATTCTTTCTTAAACCTTGCCAAAGGCCTTGAAAAACACACATGGTCTTTAAAAAAAAGATGTCTTCATTCTTTTACACTTCAACTTTTGCTCTGGTTATGACTGAAACAATCTGGGTGTTTAAAAGTGATTCATTTTCTTAAATGCTTTAAAAAAAAGACAAAACAATTATTTTGTCTCCTCTCCAAAGTGGGTATGTGTTAGTCACTCAATCACGTCTCACTCTGTAGACCACCAGGCTCCTCTGGCTATGGGATTCTCCAGGCAAAATTACTGGAGTGGGTTGTCATTCCCTTCTCCAGGGGATCTTCCCAACCCAGGGATTGAACCCAGGTCTCCTGCATTGTAGGCAAATTCTTTACTGACTGAGCCAGCAGGGAAGCCCTAAGTGAAGTCAACTGAAATCTTTTCAGTACTTCTACATGGAAAGCCATTTGTACTCCTTTTAATTCTCTAATTAATCCTATTGGAAAAGTATTTTTATTTATATTTCCTAATGGGAAACTGTAACTGGGCAATATGAAAATAAATTGGTCTCATAAACAGTGAATAGTGGGATTTAGAAATTGATTATGTGTTTTTAAAAATCAGGTTTTCATGCTGGGACTGTTAGGATATTAAAAGTAGCAGAACTGCTTCCCACCTCCCCCCACCCCCCACCCCCACCCCACAAAGGATCCTATGTGTTTCACATAATGTTTGAAACCTAGTAAATATTCAATCAATTCATTTTTTAGTCCAATAAATGAGATAAATAATGTCAAATGCTTTAAAATCTAGCAGCATCATACAAGATGAATGTGAATAGAGAGGCAGGATGCGTAATTAGATCTTTATGGTAGTATTTTGAGTATGAAGGTGTTAAGAATCTTAACCAAGGTCACTTCAGTGGGAATGGAAAAGAAACGACTTAAATAAATTATAAGATTGGCAGTAATATAGGATTTCTGTGTGGTTTATACCTCACTGAGAAAAATAACAGAACTGAACTAGTAGTTGTTTGATACACTTATTACACTGCAATTATTTTGCCATCTTTATTATATGTTGTCATTGTACTATACACAAGTTTTTGTTAATCATGTCTTCACTTTGAACTTCCCAAAGACTCACTTTTTGGCTAGCTCTCAGTGTGGAGTAGTTTTGTTGGTAGTATGGATACAAATTTTTCAAAATAATTTACTGTGGCTACAAAATCAAGTGTACATAAAATTGAGATACGGCTCTAATTTAAGTCATGTTAATATTTCCCTGCCTAACATAAAGCTCAGACCTTCAAGGAGCACATTTATTTATTTCACTTTATATTTGTATTTCCTGGACATGGTGTGTTATTTACAAAATAACTACAGTTGTTTAAGTGAAGTAATATTTTGGCTCTTTAGGGATATTTTTCAAAGACTGCTAACTGATGCAAAACTTGAGTATCTAATATGAGTTAAAGGAAACGATTTCCCTAATATCTGAGGCAGTCTGCATGGGAATTCATCTTTATCAGTAGGCAGTCTGTTGAACACCATAAAAGCTGGATATTATTCACTCTGAAAGCTTTGAGGGAACACTACATGTCACCTCACTGCTTTTTAATAGACTTAAACATAGGACTTCGGTGTGTGAGAACAAGAATTGGAATGATTTCTCATACATTCAGAATTTGTAACCATGAAAATCACATTTAAAATAGACACTGATTTTTACCCCTCGTATCAATAAAGAAATATAAATAAATCCACTTTATATCATATTGTATAATGTGTTGTCACAAATATTAGAATTTTTATACTTGAAAATCAGATTGGCTATTGTTTTGTTGTAGAGATGAAGTTAAAATTCAAAAAGCATAAGTTCTCTGGTAGCCACTCTTTATGTCAGGAAATAGTGTCTTCACATTTCCCAAATCTTAGGAACAATGAAAACTAACATATTTTGGAAATAAGTCAATCTTGTAAAAGAAAAATCTGAGGTGAATAAGCTATTTGAATAAGTTATCATAACTTTCTTTATGAATGTTGTCAAGTTATATAGTTTTCAAAAGTGACTCAAAAACATAATATGCAAATTATGGTTAGCTATTGACTTGGGAATACCTTACTTTGCAATGTCTTTTCTTATTCTTAATTAGACATTGGAGAAGAAACTTTCCAGTATTTACTTCAACTCTCCCTCTTTCTTTAGGTTGGTGATTCTGAAACTTTCCTGTGTATGAGAATCACTAAGGGAGCTTATAAAATCCCAATACCCAGGCCTCACCTCATGTGAATTAAGTGAAAATATATGGAGATGAGACATAAGAATAGTAGTTTCTTTTCTTAGATGGTTCCAATATAAGATTTTAAACCATGCTCTATATTCTGATGGAGAAGGCAATGGCAACCTACTCCAATACTCTTGCTTAGAAAATCCCATGGGTGGAGGAACCTGGTAGGCTTCAGTCCATGGGGTCGCTAAGAGTTGGACACGACTGAGCGTCTTCACTTTCATTTTTCATTTTCATGCACTGGAGAAGGAAATGGCCACCCACTCCAGTATTCTTGCCTGGAGATACCCAGGGACAGAGGAGCCAGGTGGGCTGCAATCTATGGCGTCGCACAGAGTTAAACATGACGGAAGTGACTTAGCAGTAGCAGCAGCAGCTAGATTCTGAATTTCCTTTCTCAGGTGAAATGTATTATATGAAAATATCAAATGCTTGGTATAAAATTAAATGTCTAATTTCCATATTCAAGTAAAGTGTCAAAAGCTCTGAACCTTTTTTCCAGCTGCTCTTGCTCTCACATTCTTCATCTGCTTCATCCTAAGGCAGACTTCTTGCTATGAATTTTTCACTCTTAAGGCATCTGAGATAAGAAGACACATAGTCCACATTTCTTTAACAGAAAATTATCTGTGTGTTGCATTTCAATTACACTTTCCAAGAACTGATTCTATCTAAATAAATAAATGAAAAATAATTAGCAACTAATGCTGACTTGAGGCTGGAAAACTAAGTTACAAATGCATTTAATTTCAAACATGTAGCAACTGAAATAAATGGCAGATATTCACCACCCTTAAAATATCTATAGATCAAACACCAGATTACTGATAACTCTACTTTCTGTGAATACACACTTTTGCGCTCAGACTTTGAATGAAAATGCAAACATGCACAAGTGAATTTAGTAGTAGAAATAACAAAATTTGCTCAGAATAAAACATTTCCTAAGTGCCTGACCATGTACTCAAGGGCTTCATATTTATCAACACATTTATGTTTTAGACAATAATTATATCCATGTTATAGGTGAAGAAACTGATGTTTACAGACTTTAAATAGCTTGTCTCCAAGTTCTTCGGCAGATTTAGAATCTAAATTTGATGGTATATAATTCTAAAAGTTCTTTTATGTAATCAAAATCCTATACTAACCATTAAATAAGATTGCCAACTTACCATGAAAAAGAGTTTATGAGTATAAATTGAGGTTAATGCAAGAGGTGGAAAAATTATAAGGCTTGTAACATTCTCTGCGATTTTATATCTTTTTCTCTCTGAGGCATAAATCCATTTATTAAACATGTAATAAACATCTACTCATAGGCACACTGTTCAGTTCTAAGAAAACAGATGACATACAGGGCCTACCCTCAAGGAGTTTAAAGCTGTGAGGGAGATGACAATTTGAAACAGCAACTTTTGATTTATGGATTGTTTGGTGTAATATAAAAAGAAATGCAATCCAGATTGCATAGTTGACATACCTTGAACAGTTAAAGAGTCACCTAGTTCATTAGGACCTGGTAGAAGAGGAAAACATGTGTACAATTTGTTGTTCAGTCATTAAGTTGTGTCTGACTCTTCGTGACCCAAAGAACTGCAGCTTGCTAGGATTCCCTGTCCTACACTATCTCCTGGAGTTTGCTCAAACATGTTCATCAAGTCTGTGATGCCATCTAACCATCTCATCCTCTGTTACCCTCTTCTCCTTTTGCCTTCAATCTTTCCCAGCATCAGGGTCATTTACAGTGGGTTGGCTCTTTGCATCAGGTGGCCAAAGTACTGGAGCTTCAGCTACAGCATCAGTCCTTCTAATGAATATTCAGGGTAGATTTCTTTTAGGACTAACTGGTTTGATCTCCTTGTAGTCCAAGGGACTCTCAAGAGTCTTGTCAAGTACCACAGTTCTAAAGCATCAATTCCTTGGTGCTCAGGCTTCTTAATGGTCTAACTCTCACATCCATACATGACTACTCGATAAAACATAGTTTTGATTATGTAGATCTTTGTCGGCAAAGTGATGTGTTTGCTTTTTAATATGCTGTCTGGGTTTGTCACGGTGTTCTTCCTAGGAGTAAGCATCTTTTAATTTCCTGGCTACAGTCACCATTGCAGTGATTTTGGAAGTCAAGAAAACAAAATCTATCACTGTTTTCACTTTTCCCCCATCTATTTGCCAGGAAGTAATGTGACTGGATGCCATGATCTTAATTTTTTGAATGTTGAGTTTTAAGTCAGCTTTGCACTCTCCTCTTTCACTTTCATCAAGAGGCTCTTTAGTTCCTCTTCACTTTCTGCCATTAGAGTGGTATCATCTGCATATCTGAGGTTGTTGATATTTCTCCAGACAGTCTTGATTCCAGCTTGTTTCATCCAGCCCAGTATTGCTCATGATGTACACTGCATATAAGTTAGACAGGGTGACAATATACAGCCTTGACATACTCCTTTCCTGATTTGGACCCCATCTGTTTTTCCATATCTGGTTCTAGCTGTTAATTCTTGACCTGCATACAGGTTTCTCAGGAGGCAGGTCAGGTTTTCTGGTATTCTCTTCTCTTTAAGAATTTTCCACAGATTGTTGTGATCTACAGGGTCCAAGGCTTTAGTACAGTCAATGAAGAAGAATTACATACTTTTCTGGAATTCCCTTGCTTTCTCTATGATCCAACAGATGTTGTTAATTTGATCTCTGGTTCCTCTGTCTTTTCTAAATCCAGTTGTACATCTAGAAATTCTCAGTTCATGTACTGCTAAAGTCTAGCTTTAAGGATTTGGGGTATAATCTTGGTAATATGTGAAATGAGTGCAATTGTGTGGTAGTTTGAACATTTTTTGGCATTGCCCTTCTTTGGAATTGGAGTGAAAACTGACCATTTCCAGTCCTGTGGCCACTGCTGAGTTTTCCAAATTTGCTGGCATATTTTGTGCAGCACTTTAACAAGATCTTTTAAAATTTGAGATAACTTATCTGGAATTCCATCACCTCCACTAGCTTTGTTCTTAGTAATGCTTCTTAAGGCCTATTTGACTTTACACTTCAGGATGTCTGGCTCTAGATGAGTGACCACACCATCATGGTTGTCTGGGTCATTAGGAACTTTTTTTGTATAGTTCTCTGAGTATTCTTACCACCATCTCTTAATATCATCTGCTTCTTTTTGGTCCATGCCATTTCTGTCCTTTGTTGTGCCCATCTTTGCATGAAATGCTCCCTTAATAGCTCTATTTTCTTGACAAGACCTCTAGTTTTTCCTGTTCTATTATGTTCCTCTATTTCTTTTCATTGTTCACTTAAGAAAGGTTTTTGTTTTTGTTTTTTTAACTGTCCATGATATTCTCGGAATTCTGCATTCATCAAGATGGGCATATCTTTCCCTTTTTCCTTT
Organism: Ovis canadensis; assembly: GCF_042477335.2. Taxonomy (NCBI): domain Eukaryota; kingdom Metazoa; phylum Chordata; class Mammalia; order Artiodactyla; family Bovidae; genus Ovis; species Ovis canadensis. The sequence continues at coordinate 72,273,716 of NC_091247.1, forward strand.
GCCTTTCACTTTCCTTCCTTTCTCAGCCATTTGTAAGGCTTCCTCAGACAACCATTTTGCCTTCTAGCATTTCTTTCTTGGAGATGGTGTTGGTCACCACCTCTTGCACAATGTTGGGGCCTCCATAAAAACTTTCCATTTTGTCAAGTTATCTTGAGGGTAAATTTGATGGCCAAGGATAACAGTAAACACACATATAAAACTCACAAACATACTTGCAAACACACAAACATGAAAATAGTGAAACATATTTTGAACATGAAACTGGCCATTTGGTTTCATACATACTAAAAAACTCTAGTATTTGTTTTTGATCTTTATTTTTCTTTAACTGATGTAGAATTTAACTGTGTTAAAAGTTGGCTTTTTTGGTGTACACTTATTTATAACTGTTGAGAGATGTATAAAATTATGTACTAACACTACAATATTTTTTCAAATTTTTGTTATTTTAACCATGTTGGTTATGCTCCTTATTAGGAATGTAAAGAGATATAACAGTAGAAAAAACAAAAACGAAAAACAATTTCTAACTTGTAACCAGAGTCACAGTCACACACACACACAAAAGTGTGAGTTCAACAGGAAAAAAAATTCAAAAGAAAATTAGACTTTTTTTTTTTTCATGGAAATTGATCACAAAAGATTCAGGACATTAAAATTTTCATATATGTACTACTTTTATAGAGCTTTTGTGAGACACTAACAAGTTATCAAAAGGGATTAAAGGCCTCTTTTAATTACAAACTTCTAATGAAGAGAATAATAATGTAAGCCAAGAATACAGGATGCACATGTGACATGATAAATTAAAAACAAGGCCTAACCAGTGGAATGTGCAAAACCATATTCTAAGTAACTGTACATATTTTACTGGAAAAGGTCATGGGCCTACATCTTAATATGTGACACTAGGCTAAAAATCATTTCTGCTCCTTGAGGTAAATATGTAACTGAAAGCATGAGGGATTATTGATCATTCTAACACAGGGATACATGTTCATTTCCAGTTTGTCAAAACTTTACTAGCATCCTTTCTTTTCAGTCATTGGGACGTTTTTCTCTTTGGAAAATAATCAAATCACTTATCAATGGAAACCTTTTAAAAAAGTTAATTATTTTTATTGAAGTATAACTGACCTATAACATCATGTTAATTCTAGGTGCACAACACAGTCGTTCAAAATTTCTATACATTACTAAATGATCACCACAGTCTAGTTACCATCATATAATGTTATTGAATTATATTTGCCATACTTTATATTTCCATCCCATCATCATTTTTTTTATAATGAAAGTTTTTATTTCTTAATCTCCCTAACCTACTTAAATTATCCTCTCACTTCCTAGAAATCATCTTTTATGACATGCTTCTCTTTGACTTCATACATTTTTGTCCCAAATATTGGTATTATGTATACATATACTAGTCCTTCTGATAAAGCAGTTTCTATTGCAGCCAAAGCTACATGCAAGCTCTTTGAAAGTTCACCAGCATTAAAGTGATTTGTGTTTAAGGTATACCATTTCTGATATGGGCTTCATAGTTCAGTTCAGTTCAGTGGCTCAGTCCAGTTCAGTCAATCAGTTGTGTCTGGCTCCTGGTGACCCATGGACCGCAGCATGCCAGGCTTCCCTGTTCATCACCAAATCCCAGAACTTGCTCAAACTCAGTCCGCTGAGTCAGTGATGCCTTCCAACCATCTCATCTTCTGTCGTCACCTTCTTCTCCCAACTTCAATCTTTCCCAGAAAAAGGGTCTTTTAAATGAGTTTGTTCTTTGCATCAGGTGGCCAAAGTATTGGTGTTTCAGTTTCGGCATCAGTCCTTCCAATGAATATTCAGGACTGATTTTCTTTAGGATTGACTAGTTGGAACTCCTTGCAGTCCAAGAGACTCTCAAGAGTCTTCTCCAACACCACAGTTCAAAAGCATCAATTCTTTGGCATTCAGCTTTCTTTATAATCCAACTCTCACATCTCTACATGACTACTGGAAAAACCATAGCCTTGACTAGACTGATCTTTGCTGGCAAAGTAATGTCTATGCTTTTTAATATGCTGTGTAGGTTACTCATAGCTTTTCTTCAAAGGAGCAAGTGTCTTTTAATTTCAGGCTGCAATCACCATCTACAGTGATTTTGGAGCCCAAGGAAATTAAGTCAGCCACTGTTTCCATTTCTTCCCCATCTATTTGCCATGAAGTGATGGGACCGGATTCCATAATCTTAGTTTTCTGAATGTTTAGTTTTAAGCCAACTTTTCCACTCTCCTCTTTCACTTTCATCAAGAGGCTCTTTAGTTCTTCACTTTCTGCCATAAAGGTGGTGTCATCTGCATATCTGAGGTTACTGATATTTCTCCCAGAAATCTTGATACCAGCTTGTGCCTCATCCAGCCCAACATTTCACATGATATACTCTGCATATAAGTTAAATAAGCAGGATGACAAAATACAGCCTTGACATCCTGCTTTCCCGATTTGGAACCAGTCTGTTGTTCAATGTCCAGTTCTAACTGTTGTTTCTTCATCAGCAAACAGATTTCTCAGGAGGCAGGTAAGGTGGTCTGATATTGTCATCTCTTTCAGAATTTTCCAAAGTTTGTTGTGATTCACACAGTCAAGGCTTTGGCATAGTCAATAAAGCAGAAGATGTTTTCTGGAACTCTCTTGCTTTTTACATAATCCAACGGATGTTGGTAATTTGATCTCTGGTTTATCTGACTTTTCTAAATCGAGCTTGAACATCTGGAAGTTCTTGGTTTACATACTGTTGAAGCCTGGCTTGGAGAATTTTGATCATTACTTTGCTAGCGTGTGAGATGAGTGCAATTGTGTGGTAGTTTGAACATTCTTTGGCGTTGCTTTTCTTTGGGATTGGAATGAATACAGACCTTTTCCAGTCCCATGGTCACTGCTGAGTTTTTGAAATTTGCTAGCTTGCTGAGTGCAGGACTTTCACAGCATGATCTTTCAGGGTTTGAAATGGCTCCACTGGAATGCCATCACCTCCACTAGCTTTGTTTGTAGTGATGCTTCCTAAGGCCCACTTGACCTCACATTCCAGGATGTCTGGCTCTAGGTGAGTGATCACACCTTCGTGGTTATCTGGCTCATGAAGATCTTTTCTGTATAGTTCTTATGTGTATTCTTGCCACTTCTATTTAATATCTTCTGCTTCTGTTAGGTCCACACCATTTCTGCCCTTTATTGTGCCTAACTTTGCATGAAAGCTTCCCTTGGTATCTCTAAATACCTTGAAGAGATCTCTAGTCTTTCCCATTCTATTGTTTTCCTCTATTTCTTTGCATTGATCAAGGATGAAGGCTTTTTAAAATCTCTCCTTGCTATTCTTGGAACTCTGCATTCAAATAGGTATATCTTTCCTTTTCTTCTTTGCCTTTTGTTTCTATCTATTCTTTTCTCAGCTATTTGTAAGCCTTCCTCAGATAATCATTTTGCCATTTTGCAATTATTTTTCTTGGGGATGGTCTTAATCACTACCTCCTGTTCGATGTCATGAACCTCTATCCATAGTTCTTCAGGCACTCTGTCTATCAGATCTGACCCCTTGAATCTCTTTCCCATTTCCACTGTATAATCATAAGTGATTTGACTTAGGTCATACCTGAATGGTCTAGTGGTTTTCCCTACTTTCTTCAATTTAAGTCTGAATTTGACAATAAAGAGTTCATGATCTGAGCCACAGTCAGCTCCTGGTTTTGTTTTTGCTGACTGTACAGAGCTTCTCCACATTTGACTGCAAAGAATATAATCAATCTTCTTCGGTATTGAGCATCTGGTGATGTTCAATACCAAATTCGTGAATTGTGAACTTCCAGATGTTCAAGCTGGTTTTATCAAAGACAGAAGAACCAGAGATCAAATTGCCAACATCTGCTGGATCACTGAAAAAGCAAGAGAGTTCCAGAAAAACATCTACTTCTGCTTTGTTGACTATGCCAAAGCCTTTGACTGTGTGGATCACAATAAACTGTGGAAAATTCTGAAAGACATGGGATCACCAGACTAGCTGACCTGCCTCTTGAGAAGCCTGTATGCAGGTCGGGAAGCAACAGTTAGAACTAGACATGGAATGACAGACTGGTTCCAAATAGGAAAAGGAGTACGTCAAGGCTGTATATTGTCACTGTGCTTATTTAACTTATACGCAGAGTAAGTACATCATGAGAAATGATGGGCTGGAAGAAGGACAGGCTGGAATCAAGATTGCCAGGAGAAATATCAGTAACATCAGATATGCAGATGACACCACCCTTATGGCAGAAAGTGAAGAAGAACCAAAAAGCCTCTTGATGAAAGTGAAAGAGGAGAGCAAAAAAGTTGGCTTAAAATTCAACATTCAGAAGGCTAAGTACATTGCATCTTGTCTTATCACTTCGTGGCAAATAGATGGGGAAACAGTGAAAACAGTGGCTGACTTTATTTTCTGGGCTCCAAAATCACTGTAGATGGTGATTGCAGCCATGAAATTGAAAGATGCTTACTCCTTGGAAGGAAAGTTATGACTAACCTAGATCGCATATTTAAAAGCAGAGACATTACTTTGCCAACAAAGGTCTGTCTAGTCAAGGCTATGGTTTTTTCAGTGGTCACGTATGGATGTGAGGGTTGGACTATAAAGAAAGTTGAGTGCTGAAGAACTAATGCTTTTGAACTGTGGTATTGGAGAAGACTCTTGAGAGTCCCTTGGACTGCAAGGAGATCCAACCAGTCCTTTCTAAAGGAGATCTGTCCTGGGTGTTCATTGGAAGGACTAATGTAGAAGCTGAAACTGCAATACTTTGGCCACTTGATGCGTAGTGCTGACTCATTTGAAAAGACCCTGATGATGGAAAAGATTGGTGGCGGGAGGAGAAGGGTACAACAGATGAGATGGTTGGATGGAATCACCGACTGATGGACGTGAGTTTGAGAAGGCTCTGGGAGTTGCTGTTGGACACGGGAGCCCTGGCGTGCTGCAGTCCATAGGGTTGCAAAGAATTGGACACTACTGAATGACTGAAGATAGGCGAAAAGCAAAGGAGAAAAGGAAAGATATAAGCATCTGAATGCAGAGTTTCAAAGAATAACAAGAAGAGAAGAGAAAGCCTTCTTCAGCGATCAATGCAAAGAAATAGAGGAAAACAACAGAATGGGAAGGACTAGAGATCTCTTTAAGAAAATTAGAGATATCAAGGGAACATTTCATGCAAAGATGGGCTCAATAAAGGACAGAAATGGTATGGACCTAACAGAAGCAGAAGATATTAAGAACAGGTGGCAAGAATACACGGAAGAACTGTACAAAATAGATCTTCACGACCCAGATAATCATGATGATGTGATCACTAATCTAGAACCAGACATCTTGGAATGTGAAGTCAACTGGGCCTTAGAAGGCATCACTACGAACAAAGCTAGTGGAGGTGATGGAATTCCAGTTGAGCTGTTTCAAATCCTGAAAGATGATGCTGTGAAAGTACTGCACTCAATATGCCAGCAAATTTGGAAAACTCAGCAGTGGCCACAGGACTGGAAAAGGTCAGTCTTCATTCCAATTCCAAAGAAAGGCAATGCCAAAGAATGCTCAAACTACTGCACAATTGCACTCATCTCACATGCTAGTAAAGTAATGTTCAAAATTCTCTAAGCCAGGCTTCAGCAATACGTGAACTGTGAACTCCCTGATATTCAAGCTGGTTTTAGAAAAGGCAGAGGAACCAGAGATCAAATTGCCAACATCCACTGGATCATGGAAAAAGCAAGAGAGTTCCAGAAAAACATCTATTTCTGCGTTATTGACTATGCCAAAGCCTTTGACTGTGTGGATCACAACAAACTGTAGAAAATTCTGAAAGAGATGGGAATACCAGACCACCTAACCTGCCTCTTGAAAAATCTGTATGCAGGTCAGGAAGCAACAGTTAGAACTGGACATGGAACAACAGACTGGTTCCAAATAGGAAAAGGAGTACGTCAAGGCTGTATATTGTCACCCTGCTTATTTAACTTATATGCAGAGTTCCTCATGAGAAATGCTGGACTGGAAGAAACACAAGCTGGAATCAAGATTGCCAGGAGAAATATCAATAACCTCAGATATGCAGATGACACCACCCTTATGGCAGAAAGTGAAGAGGAACTAAAAAGCCTCTTGATGAAAGTGAAAGAGGAGAGTGAAACAGTTGGCTTAAAGCTCAACATTCAGAAAATGAAGATCATGGCATCTGGTCCCATCATTTCATGGGAAATAGATGGGGAAACAGTAGAAACAGTGTCAGACTTTATTTTGGGGGGCTCCAAAATCACTGGAGATGGTGACTGCAGCCATGAAATTAGAAGACGCTTACTCCTTGGAAGAAAAGTGATGACCAACCTAGATAGCATATTTAAAAGCAGAGACATTACTTTGCCGACTAAGGTCTGCCTAGTCAAGGCTGTGGTTTTTCCAATGGTCATGTATGGATGTGAGAGTTGGACTGTGAAGAAGGCTGAGCACAGAAGAATTGATGTGTTTGAAGTATGGTGTTGGAGAAGACTCTTCAGAGTCCCTTGGACTGCAAGGAGATCCTACCTGTCCATTCTGAAGGAGATCAACCCTGGCATTTCTTTGGAAGGAATGATGTGAAAGCTGAAGTTCCAGTACTTTGGACACCTCATGCGAAGAGTAGACTCATTGAAAAAGACTCTGATGCTGGGAGGGATTGGGGGCAGGAGGAGAAGTGGATGACCGAGGATGAGATGGCTGGATGGCATCACGGACTCGATGGGCGTGAGTCTGAGTGAACTCTGGGAGTTGGTGATGGACAGGGAGGCCTGGTGTGCTGTGATTCATGGGATCGCAAAGAGTCGGACATGACAGAGCGACCGAACTGAACTGAACTGAATGTTTAATGTTCTGGTGTTTAACGTGGCTTCCCTGGTTGTTCAGCAGTAAAAGAATCAATCTGAAATGCAGGAAGTGCAGCAGATGCAAGTTTGATCCCTAGATTGGGAAGATCCCTTGGAGGAGGGCTAGGTGAATGAGGGATAGATGAATGAGTGGACAACTGAACAGAGGAATGCATGTTGAACCAACATTCAGACTTCCTGGAAAAAAATGTTGATGACCTAATGTGACTTCACAGAATATTTATCCTTGGAAAGTGTTAGATTCTCTTAGTTCATGTCATGCCTCTTTGTTAAAACGCAAACAAGTGCATTTTACTCCAGCATTCTTGCTGGGAAAATCCCATGGACAGAGGAGCCTGGTGGGCTACAGTCCATGAAGTAACAAATGTGTTGGACATGACTTAGAGACTAAACAAAGAAAAGTGATATCATACATCTTTTCATGGGCTTATTGCATATCTTCTGCAGACAAATTTTTATTTAAGTCCTTTGCACATTTCTGAATAAGATTATTTAGGGTTTTGTTTTGATTTGTACATATTATGGGTATTAATTCCTTACCATTTATATGATTTGCAAAATTTTCTCCCATTTCATTTCACTCTGTGCATAGCACCTTTGAGGCACAAAAATTTTAATGTCAGTGAAGTCCAACTAATTTATATTTTCTTTTGTTTCCTGTACTTCTGGTTTCATATCCCCACTGCCAAATCCAATGTTATGAAGATTTGCCACTGTATTTTCTTCAGAGTTTTATAGTTTTAGCTCTTAACTTTAGGTTTTTGATCCATTTTGAGTTAGTTTATAGTGTAAGGTATGGGTCTGGGCTTCCCAGGTGGCACTAGTGGTAAAGAACACAGTTACAAATGCAGGAGATATGACACTTGGTTTTGATACCTAAGTTGGGAAGATCCCCTGGAAGAGGGCAACCCACTCCAGCAATCTTGCCTTGAGAATCCCCATGGACAGAGGAGCCTAGAAGACTACAGTCCATTGGGTCGCAAAGAGTCGGATATGACTGAAGTGACTTAGCACGCACACAAATGCGCACGGGAGTGTGCACACATGCACACACACAGAAGGTATGGGTCCAATGTGATTTTTTTTTAACATACAGATATTTAGTTTTCTAAACCACATGTTTATAAGACTGTCCTTTCTCCGTTGAATGATTTAACATCCTGTTTGAAATCATTTAACCATATATGTAAGGTTATTTCTGAGCTTTTAATTCTATCCCATTGGTCTAAGTTTGTTTCTGTACCAGTACAACACTATTTTGATTACCATTTCAGTGTAATAAATTTTGATATCAGGAAATGTAAGATCTCCACCTCTGTTACTCGTTGTTAAGATTGCTTTGGCTCTTTGGATTGCTTAGATTCCATATGAATTTTAAGATGGGTTTTTCTATTTTTGCAAAGATGTCATTGAATGAAATACCTTTTTCCTTCCTTTCATTTTCTATCTATGCATATGCTTTTTTGTTTGTTTAGTCACTAAGTCATGTCCAACTCTTTCATGATTCCATGAATTGCAGGCTGCCAGGCTCCTCTGTCCATGGTATTTCCCAGGCAAGAATACTAGAGTGAGTTGTCATTTTCATCTCCAGAGGATCTTTCCCACCTAGGGATCTAACGTGTGTCACCTGCATTGCAGGTGGATTCTTTACTGCTGAGCCACCAGGATAGCCCCATATTTGCATATCCATAGATCCAAAATGGATCTCTTTTAAACATCATATAATTGGATACTGTTTTATCACCCATTCTGCAACATTTGATTCAGAAATTTAATCTATCTACATTTAGGGTAACTACTAATAAAGAAGCATATGCTTTACAATTTTGATACTTTTTGTATGAATGTATACTTTTTTGTTCATCTTCTCCTTTACTGCCTTCTTTATGGTTAGTTCATTTTTTTGTAGTAACACATGCCTGCTGTTGTCACCCTCTAGTAAATTTTTTGTCTCACATACAGTTCAGTTCAGTTCAGTTCAGTCTCTCAGTCGTGTCCGACTCTTTGTGACCCCATGAATCACAGCATGTCAGGCCTCCCTGTCCATCACCATCTCCCAGAGTTCACTCAGACTCACGTCCATCGAGTCCGTGATGCCATCCAGCCATCTCATCCTCAGTCGTCCTCTTCTCCTCCTGCCCCCAAATCCCTCCCAGCATCAGAGTCTTTTCCAATGAGTCAACTCTTCACATGAGGTGGCCAAAGTACTGGAGTTTCAGCTTTAGCATCATTCCTTCCAAAGAAATCCCAGGGCTGATCTCCTTCAGAATGGACTGGTTGGATCTCCTTGCAGTCCAAGGGGCTCTCAAGAGTCTTCTCCAGCAACACAGTTCAAAAGCGTCAATTCTTCGGTGCTCAGCCTTCTTCACAGTCCAACTCTCACATCCATACATGACCACAGGAAAAACCATAGCCTTGACTAGATGGCAAAGTAATGTCTCTGCTTTTGAATATGCTATCTAGGTTGGTCATCACTTTTCTTCCAAGGAGTAAGCATCTTTTCCTTTCACTCTGAGCATATTTAAGACAGCTGTTTTATAAGCCCATCTCTATTAAATATAATGCATGTATCTCTTCAGGAACTGATTCTGGAGATTTGTTTTTTTCTCTTGAATGGGCTATGTGTTCCCCTCTATTGTGGCCTTTTGTTAAAAATTAGGCATTTTGAAAAAAAACAGCTACCTTTCCCAGTCTTTTGAAGACTGACATAGAAGATTTGCACTTTTTAACAGACTCCTGACCTTTGAGATCAGCCTTGGGTAAAGGCTTAAGGTCTTCTCAGATTTTCTGAGCACAGGTCTTATTTGGACCTGAGTGTGTGATTTATTTATGTATTCATTTATTGTTTATTTCTCCATGCTGCTTTTAATTTCTTAATTTCCTAAAGAGTTTCACCCCAGCTTCTTTTCAGGGCGTAGACGTTCTATTGTATTACTTTTGCCTTAATCTCTCACTCCCTGGTGTTGATCACCCTGCCATCCTCCTACACTTTCTATACAACTTTCTATACACCTCTGTGCCCACCAATATCTTTTGCAGTCTTGGCCTGAAATTCCAATTATACCTCTATTCACTGTCTGACTTCCAGTCAACTAAGAGAGAAATGAGCCCTGAGATCAGTTTACAGACAAATATTTTAAACATATTACACTCTGCTCCTTCCATTCTGAGGAAGGCAACTTGGAATTAGACTACTTCAACCAGACAACTGTATGTCACACTGAGGAAGAAATAAGGCAAGTGTAAATAAAAATCCAATGAAGTTTTCTACAAATTGAAAGTGGATTTTCTTCTAATTTGTTTTTAGTCTAGTTGATTTTCTGATTATTTTTCTTCCAGTTTCATTAAGATATAAGTGACATATAGTACTATATAAATTTCAGATGCACAACATGATAAGACTTAGATATATCATGAAATGATTGCTGTAATAAGTTTAGTGAATATTCCTCATCTCACAGATACAGAATTAAAGAAATAGAAAAAAAACGTTTCTTTGTGTTGAGAACTCTTAGAATTTACTCTAACAACTTTTATTTGTAAGACATAGTGGTGTTAATTATATTTATCATGCTACATACCAAAAATCATGTCTAGTACTTATTTATCATATAATTGAAACTTTGTACCTTTGGACTATTTTTTCTGCAATTTAACTCCTTCCCACCAAACTCTGTCTCTGATAACCATAAATATGATCTCTTTTTCAATGAGTCTGTTTGTTCAAGTGTAATTGACCTACAACACTATGTTACTTCCTGTTACACAGCATGGTAATTCTACATTTCTGAACATTACAAAATGATCAGTGTGATAAGCTGAGTTAACATCTGTCAAAAGGCAAAAATATATGAGTGAGTGAAAGCTGTTCAGTTGTATCCGACTCTTTGCGACCCATGCAGTCCATGGAATTCTCTAGGCCAGAATACTGGAGTGGGTAGCCTTTCCCTTCTCCAGAGGATCTTCCCAACCCAGAGACTGAACACAGGTCTCCTGCATTGCAGGCGGATTCTTCACCAACTGAGCCACAGGGAAGCCCAGATACTGACTATTCTGTGCAAACTGTACATTTCATATATGCAGCTCTTTTATTTTGTAACTGGAACTTTGTACCACTAATATCACACACATATTTCCTTGCTTCTTACACTCTGGCAAACATCTCTTTATCATCTATATACATAATTTGATTTATATTTTGTTATACTTGTTCATTTATTTTGTTTTTCAGAGTTCACATATAAGTGAAATAATATGCTATTTATCTTTCTCTGACATATTTCACTTAGCATAATACCCTCTATGTCCATCCATGTCACTGCAAATTGCAAAATTTAATTAGCTTTTGTGGCTGAGTAATATTCCATTGTATATAAATACCACCTCTTTATCTATTGATGTACTGATGGGCACTTAGGTTGCTTCCATATCTTAGCTTTTGTGAATAATGCTGCAATGGATATTGACATGCATATATCACTTCTAGTATGTGTTTTTTTTTTTAAATTTCTATTTTTTATAACCAGGAATCAAACTGCTGGGTCATATGTAGTTCTCTTTTTAATTTTTTGAGTAATCTGCATACAGCTTTCCATACTGGCTGCACCAATTTGCATTCTTACCAACAGTGCATGAGAGTTCTCTTTTCTCCACATCCCTTGCCAACACTTCTTGTGTGTTGTCTTTTTGGTAATAGCCATTCTAACAGGTATTAGTTCATATCTCATTGTTGTGTTGACTTACATTTCCAAATGATGAGTGATATTTAGCTTCTTTCCATGTGCCATCTGTGTGTCTTCTTTTTTTTTTTTTTAATGCCTATTCAGATTTCTTTTCATTTTTAATTGGGTTGTTCATTTTCTGATGCTTAATTCTGTGAGTTCTTTGTATATTTTGGAATGCTAACACCATATTGGACATATCATTTGCAAATATCTTCTCCAATTCTGTAAGTGGCTTTTTAATTTTGTTGAGAGTTTAATCTTTGTGCAAAGGTTTTTATGTTTCATGTAGCTCCATTTGTTTATTTTTGCTTTTGTTTCTCTTGCCTGAAGAGACATAACAAGAAAATATTACTAAGATCAATATCCAAGAGCATGCTGCCATGTTTTGTTCTAATACTTTTATAGTTCAGGTCTTATAGTTAAGTTTTTAATTCATTTTGAATTAATTTGTATGCATGGTATGAATGAGTAATCCAGTTTTATTGTCTTACCTGTAGTTCCTGCTTTTCTAACACCTTTTCTATAGACACTATTGTTTTCTCACTGTATATTCTTGTCTCCTCGTAGATAATTGTCCACTTTAACATGGATTCAGTTCTTTTTCGAGTTTCTTTATATGTATTGTTAGGTTGTTTATTTGAATGTTTTCTTTTTCCTGAGGTAAGTTTGTATCACATAAATGTCCCTTTAGAACAGACTTTGCTGCGTTACATAGCTATTGGATGATTATGTATTTGTTTTCAATTGTTTCCAAGTATTTCAATATTTGTGTATTTATTTGGCTGCATTGTGTCTAGTCATGGCACACAGGATCTTCGCTGTGTCATGCAGGATCTTTTGATGTGGTGTGCAGATGCTCTAGTTGTGGTGCCTGGATTCCAGAGTGTGTGAGCTTCAGTAGTTGCAGCATGCGTTGTTAGCTGCTCTGTGGCATGTGGGATCTTAGTTCCCTGACTAGAGATTAAACCCACAACCCCTGTATTGTAAGGCAGATTCTTAACTGAACCACCAGGGAAGTCCCTTCGATGTACTTTTAAAATTTCTTCTTTGATCTCACCAATGATCCGCTGGTTATTTAGAGCCATAGATTGTTTTTAGCCTGCATGTGTCTGTGTTTTTTTTGTTTGTTTGTTTGTTTTGTTTTTTCTCTTGTAATTGATTTTTACTCTTATAGCACTGAGGTCAGAAAAAATGCTGATATGATTTCAATTTCCTTTTTTCTTATTGGGGTATTTGCTTGAATAGTACATATCTTTTGTCTCCAGAGGACCCGTGAAGTGACTTTATTTATCTGTAGTTGTTTGCTTGATATTTTTGTGGAACAGCAAAGACTTGAGACCTCTTAGTCCTTTGTCTTGTTGGCATCCAAGAATATATGTATTCTGAACTCACATAAATAATTGGTATGAGAACTGAGGAAGATTCTTAGACACCTGAATCCCTGTCTTTTCCCCCATTCTCATTCAAATATAATAAAATTGCCAAAAAATAAACTGCCCTTGGTATCAATACAAAGAATACACTTTAAGTATCAAATCTGAGTATCTTTTATTTCAAGAATATGCTCTTGTTGTAAATAATAGTCTTGCTCTAATTTTATAGCAAATATCATAATCATATCTTGAGATAAACAGATGCAAGATGTTAAAAAATAAGTAAATCTCACTTTATGCATAGATGAGTAAATAAATGTTTAGACTTCTGCATGAATTATCTATTACCCCCAAACCAGTGACTAAGTATATACAGCATTTATTTATCCATTAGTCTGAATGCTTGCAATTTAGACTGGGATTATCTGGTCAGCATTTCTGGCTTGGCTGTTCTTACTCACGTACAGTGGTCTCTAATATTGTAGACTCACACAGTTAGATATTGACCAATTTTGGTTGATCTTAGCTGGGACTATTTTTGTGTTTTGGCTAGACTTCATGTATCTTTCATCTTTCAGCAGATTAGTCTGGGCGTACTCTCATGATAATGGCAAAGGTCCAAGGGAGCAAAACTCAGCACGTAAATTAATATCTATTGGAAAAAGCAAATCACACAGTTGAATACATGACCAACTGAGAAGGCAGGCCACTCTAATCTTAGAGGTAAGAGAATATGAGGTTATATCATAAAAATGATGCATGCAGGAGGATGATAAACTGATAGCATCATTGTAATTACTAACAATGTGAGAAGAAGATATTTCTTTAATCATTTTGTTGTTCAGTTGTCCAGTCATGTTTGACTCTTTGTGACCCCATGGACCATAGAAGGCCAGGCTTCCCTGCACCTCATCATCTCCTGAAGTTTGCCCAAGTTCATGTCCATTGCATTAGTTATATCATCCTGCCATCTCATCCTCTGATGTCATCTTCTCCTTCTACCCTCAATCTTTCCCAGCATGAGGGACTTTTCCAATAAGCTGGTTGTTCACATCAAATGAACAAAATACTAGATCTTGAGCTTTAGCATCAATCCTTCCAATGAGTATTCAGGGTTGATTTGCTTTAAGATTGTCTGGTTTGATCTCTTTGCTGTCCAAGGGACTTTCAGTAGTCTTCTCCAGCACCACAGTTTGAAGGTATCAACTCTTTGGTACTCTGCCTTCTTTATGGTCCAGGTCTCACAGTGGCACATGAACACTGGAAAGACCATAGCCTTGACTATTTGGACCTTTGTCAGCAGAGGAATGTCTCTGCTTTTCAACACACTGTATAGGTTTGTCACAGCTTTCCTGCCAAGAAGCAATCATCCTCTGAATTCATGGCTTCAGTCACCATCCACAATGATTTTAGAGCCCAAGAAGGGTAAATCTATCACTACTTCCACCTTTTCCCCTTCTATTTGCCATGAAGTAATGGGGCTGGATGCCATGATTTTAGTTGTTTTTTTTTTTTTAATATTTAGTTTTAAGCCATCTTTTTCACTCTTCTCTCTCATTCTCATCAAGAGGCTCTTTAGTTCCTCTTTGCTTTCTGCCACTAATGTGGTATCATCTGCATATCCGAGGTTGCTGATGTTTCTCCTGCCTATCTTGATTCCAACTTGTAACTCATCCAGCCTGGCATTTCTCATAATGTGCTCAGAGTATAGGTTAAATAAACAGGGTGACAATAGATAGGCCTGTTGCGCTCATTTCTCAGTTCTGAACCAATCAGTTGTTCCATGCAGGATTCTAACTGTTGCTTCTTGACCTGCATGCAGATTTCTCAGGAGACAGATACTATGGTCTGGTATTTCTATCTCTTTAAGATCTTTCCAAAAAATATTATGATCTTACACTGTCAAAGGCTTTAGCATGGTCGTTGAAACAGTGGTAGATATTTTTCTGGAATTCCCTTGATTTCTCTCTGAACCAGTGAATGTTGGTAATTTGATATCTGGTTCCTATGCCTTTCTAAACCCAGCTTGGACATCTGGAAGTTCTTGGTTTTCATAATGCTGAAGCCTAGCATGCAAGATTTTAAGCATGACCTTACTAGCATGGGATATGAGTGCAATATTCAATGTTTTGAACATTCTATAGTACTGCCCTTCTTGGGAATTTGGATGAGGATTGACCTTTTCCAGTCCTGTGGCTACGATGGATCTTCCATATTTACTGACATATTGAGTGCATCGCTTTGATAACATCATCCTTTGGGGTTTTAAATAGCTCTACTGGAATTCTATCATATCCACTAGTTTTGACAGCAGAGCTTTAATTATAAGTCACCTCAAAAATGAATTATTAAACTTTTCAACCATTGAAGCACTTCTGGTATATTTCCTGGTTGTATTTTGGTAATCTAATTAGCTTTAATATTCTTAAATGGAAGTAATAAAGTTTAGCTTCCCATTCTCTTGGTCCTTTAGGACATAAAAGCAGTAATTAGTTTCACCACTAATAATATAGAATTAAGTAATAATTTGAATGCAAAGTAGTATAATATTAAGTATGTTTCAACAGTTTGTCCTTTACCTACATAATTCTTTTCGAGTTTTAGTTTGGTAATGTATTGTTGATTTTTATTATTTGCTTCATATTAACTTGTATACCCAGTGAACCTGAATACATGACATTTCTCCATCTTACTTCCTGACTCAGTGACTAACTCTAATACTTTCATCAATCATGTCCAAGCACTGACTGCCATACTATGTGGATATGGTGCTTAACCTTGGAAGTGCTCTCACTGAGATAACTACTCCATTAAGGAAAATCTGATTTTTATGATATCTCCCGAAGATGTTATATATTAGAGAATATCAGTGGGGTTGAGACTAGTAAAAGTTGAAAGCATTAAGATTATAAAAGAAAATTTTTTATGGATGCCTGATCAATAGAAAATAAACAGCTATTTATTCTGCATGTTTTCTCTGCCAACACTGTACCATATATTGTAAGAATAAACATATAACATAATTGAATTGTAAAGTTAAAATAAAATTTATATTTCTCTTTTATTAGCAGAACTTATTTTCTCCTTCAGAGAAAATGGTAAGCAAAAAATAGAGAGGCTTATTGAATCCTCAACTCATTCATTTTCCTTTTACTCAGTTTTTCCTATCCCAACACTTGAAGCATTTAGCAAAACACAAGTATGAATAGAATGCAGTTCAAAAAAACATTGAATCTGTTGTTGTAGATAAGAAGCTGAGAAGCAGAGAAATGATTAAGTTACCAAAATTAGCAGGGCTATTTACTAACACAGTTGGAAATCAACAGTAAGACATCTAACTTCTGTTTGTTTATTGAGGAATGCTAAGAAAGTGCATTCATGTTTGTTTGATTGTTTATTTTTTCAATTGAAGAATAATTGTTTTATAGAATTTTGTTTTCTGTCAAACCTCAACATGAATCAGCCATAGGTATACATGGATGTATTTGAAACTCCCTCCCATCATTTGAACCTCCCTTCCATCTCCCTCCCCATCCCTCCCCTCTAAGTCGGTAAAGAGTCCCTGTTTGAGTTTCCTGAGGCATACAACAAATTCCAGTTGGCTATCTATTTTACATATGGTAATGTAAGTTTCCATGTTACTCTTTTCATACATCTCACCCTCTCCTCCCCTCTCCCCATGTCTATAAGTCTATTCTCTGTTTCTCCATTGCTGCCCTGTAAATAAATTCTTCAGTAACATTTTTATAGATTTCGTATATATGCATTAGAATATGATATGTATCTTTCTCTTTCTGAATTACTTCATTCTGTATAATAGGTTCTAGGTTCATCCACCTCATTAGAACTGACTCAAATGTGTCCCTTTTTATGAGTGAGTAATATTCCATTATGCGTACATACCCAAACTTCTTTACCTAGTCATCTGTTGATGGACATTTAGGCTGCTTCCATGTTCTAGCTATTGTAAATAGTGCTGCAGTGAACAGTGGGATACATCCAGTTTTGGTTTCCTCAGGGTATATGTCTAGGAGTGGGATTGATGGGTCATATGATGGTTTTATTCCTAGTTTTTTTAGGAATCTCCATACTATTTTCCATAGTGGCTGTATCAATTTACATGCCCACCAACAGTGCAAAAGCGTTCCTTTATCTCCACAACCTCTCCAGCATTTATTGTTTGCAGACTTTTTGATGATGGCCATTATGACTGGTGTGAGGTGATATCTCACTGTGGTTTTGATTTGGATTTCTCTAATAATGACCACTGTTAAACATCTTTTCACATGTTTGCTAGCCATCTGTATGTCTTCTTTGAAGAAATGTCTGTTTAGGTCTTTTTTCCACTTTCTGATTGGGTTGTTTGTTTTTCTGGCATTGAGTTGTATGACCTGCTTGTATATTTTGGAAATTAATCCTTTGTCAGTTGTTTCATTTGCTATTATTTTCTCCCATTCTGAGGAATGTCTTTTCACCTTGCTTATAGTTTCCTTTGCTGTGCAGAAGCTTTTAAGTTTAATCAAGTCCCACTTCTTTACTTTTGTTTTAATTTCCATTACTCTAGGAGGTGGGTCATAGAGGATCTTTCTTTGATATATGTCATCAAGCGTTCTGCCTATGTTTTCCTCTAAGAGTATTATAGTTTCTGGTCTTACATGTAGGTTTTTAATCCATTTTGAGTTTATCTTTGTGTATGCTGTTAGGAAGTGTTCTAATTTCATTCTTTTAAATGTAGCTGTCCAATTTTCCCAGCACCATTTATTGAAGAGGTTGTCTTTGCCCCGTTGTATATTCTTGTCTCCTTTGTCAAAAATAAGTTACTGATAGGTGCATGGGTATATTTATAGGCTTTCTATCTTGTTTCATTTATGTATTTCATTCATTCATGTATTTCATTCATTCATATATTTCATTCATGTCTGCATTTCTGTTTTTGTGCCAGTACCATATTGTCTTAATGACAATAGTACAATCTGAAGTCAGGAAGGTCTAGTCCTCCAGCTCCATTCTTCTTTTTAAAGACTGCTTTGGCTATTTGGTGTCTTTTGTGTTTCCATAGAATTGTGAAATTTTTTGTTCTAGTTCTGTGAAAAATGCCATTGGTAATTTGATAGGGATCACATTGAATCTGCAGACTGCATTTGTTAGTATAGTCATTTTCACAATATTAATTCTTCCTATCCAGGAACATGGAATAGCTCTCCATCTGTTTATGTCATCTTTTTTTTCATCAGTGTCTTATAATTTTCTGTGTACAGTTCTTTTGTCTCCTTAGGTAAGTTTATTTCTAGATATTTAATTCTTTTTGTTGCAATGGTGAATGTGATTGATTCCTTAATTTCTCTTTCTGATTTTTCATTGTTCATGTATAGAAATACAAGTGATTTCTCTGTATTAATTTTGTATCTTGCAACTTTGCTAAATTTACTGATTAGCTCTAGCAATTTTCTGATACTATCTTTAGGGTTTTCTATGTACCATTTCATGTCATCTGCAAACAGTGAGAGCTTTACTTCTCTCTTCTGATCTGAGATCCTTTTATTTATTTTTATTCTCTGATTGCTGTAGCTAGGACTTCCAGAACTATGTTGAATAATAGTGGTGAAACTGCATACCTTTGTCTTGTTCCTGATCTTAGGGGGAATGCTTTCAGGTTTTCACCATTGAGAATAATGTTTGCTGTAGGCTTATCATATATGGCCTTTACTATGTTGAGGCAGGTTCCTTCTATGCCCATTTTTTGAAGAGTTTTAATCATAAATTGGTGCTGAATTTTGTCAAAGGCTTTTTCTGCATCTATTGAGCTGATCATATGGTTTTTATCTTTCAATTTGTTTATCAGAGATATTAGCCTGTAGTTTTCTTCTTTTGTGTTGTCTTTGTTTGGCTTTGGTATCAGGATAATGCTGGCCTTGTAGAATGAGTTTGGAAGTGTTCCTTCTTCTGCATTTTTGGAAAGACTTTTAGAAGGCTAGGTATTAGATTTTCTCTAAATGTTTGATAGAATTCTCCTATAAATCCATCTAGTCCTGGGCTTTTGTTTTTGGGGAGAATTTTGATCACAACTTCAATTTCAGTGCTTGTAACTTGGTTGTTTATAGTTTCTATTTCTTCCTGGTTCAGTCTTGGAAGATAGAACTTTTCTAAGAATCTGTCCATTTCTTCCAAATTATCCATTTTATTGCCATAAAGTTGTTCATAATAGTCTCTTATAATCCCTTGTATTCCTGCATTGTCTGTTGCAACCTCTTCTTTTTCATTTCTAATTTTTTTAATTTGATTCTTCTCTCTTTTTTCCTTGAGTATGGTTAAAGGGTTGTCAATTTTGTTTATCTTCTCAAAGAATCAGCTTTTAGTATTATTAAGCTTTACTATTGTTTCTTTCATTTATTTCTGCTCAGATATTTATTATTTCTTTGCTTTGCCATTTTTTTTCTTCTTTTTCTAGTTGCTTTTAGTATAAAGTTAAGTTGTCTATTTGATGTTTTTCTTGTTTCATGAGGTAGGATTGTATTGCTATAAACTTCCCTCTTAGTACTGTTTGCTGCATCTCATAGGTTTTGAGTTGTCATGTTTTCATTGTCATTTGTTTCTAGAAATTTTTAAATTTCTCTGATTTCTGCAATAACTTGTTGGTTGCTTAGAAACGTGTTCTTTACATTTGGTTGTGTTTCTTAGTTTTTTTCTTGCAATTGATATTTAGTCTCATAGTGTTGTGGTCAGAGAAGATGCTTGATATGATTTCAATTTTCTTAATTTTACTGAGGTTTGATTTGTGATCCAAGGTGTGATCTATCCTGGAGAATGTTCCATGTGCACTTGAGAAGAAGGTGTATTCTTCTGCATTTGGATGGAATGTCCTGAAGATATCAATGAGATCCATCTCATCTAATGTATCATTTAAGACTTGTGTTTCCTTATTAATTTTCTGTTTTGATGATCTGTCCATTGATGTGAGTGGAGTGTTAAAGTCTCCTACTATTATTGTGTTACTGTCAATTTCTCCTTTTATGTCTGTTAGTGTTTGTTTGGAGAAGGCAATGGCACCCTACTCCAGTACTCTTGCCTGGAAAATCCGATGGATAGAGGAGCCTGGTGGCTTGCAGTTCATGGGGTCGCTAGAGAGTCAGACACAACTGAGAGACTTCACTTTCACTTTTCACTTTCATGCATTGGAGAAGGAAATGGCAACCCACTCCAGTGTTCTTGCCTGGAGAATCCCAGGGACGGGGAAGCCTGGTGGGCTGCCATCTATGCGGTCATACAGAGTCGGACACGGCTGAAGCAACTTAGCAGTAGCAGTGTTTGTTTTATGTATTGAGTTGCTCCTATGTTAGGTGCATAGATATTTAAAATTGTCATGTCTTCCTATTGGATTGATCCCTTGATCATTATGCTTTGTCCTTTCCTTATCTCTTGTAATATTCTTTATTTTAATGTTTATTTTGTGTATTCAATAACTGCAAGATACACATTTTTTCAAATGTACATGGTATGTTCACCAACTTAGACCATGTTGTAGGCCACCAAATAAATGTCCATAAGTTTTCAAAGATAGAAATCATACTGTGTTTTCTGACTACAATCTAATTTAATTAGCAGTCAATAACAAAATATCTGGGGCTTCCAGGAGATGCAGTTCAATCCCTGAGTTGGGAATATCCCCTGGAGAAGGAAATGGCAACCCACTCCAGTATTCTTGCCTGGGAAATCCCATGAACAGAGGAACCTGGCAGTCTATGGTCTGCGGTGTTGCAAAAGAGTCAACTTAGTGACCAAACTGAGCTTCCCAGGTAGCTCAATGATAAAGAATTCACCTGCCAAGCAGGAGGCATGGGTTCAATCCCAGGGTCAAAAAGATCCCCTGGAGAAGGAAATGGCAATCCACCCCAGTATTCTTGCCTGGGCAGTCCCATGGGCAGATGAGCTTGGTGTACTACAGTCCATGACATCGCAAGAGTCAAACACGACTTAGTGACTAAACAACATTTTGTCTGATATGAGGCTTGCTACTCCATCTTTCTTTTGCTTTCCATTTCCATGGAACATATTTTTCCATCCTCTCACTTTCAGTCTATACCTCAGTGTCTTGAGGTATGAAGTGGGTTTCTTGCAGACAGAAGATGTATCGGTCCATTCAGCCAATCTGTGTCTTTTGATTGGAAAATTTAATTCATTTACATTTAAAGTAATTATTGATATATATGTTCCTAGTGCCATTTTCTTAATTGTTTGGGGTTGAATTCATAGATATTTTCTTCTCTTGCATTTCTTGACTATATATGTCCCTTTAACATTTGTTGTAAAGCTGGTTTGGTAGTACTGAATTCTCTTAACTTTTGCTTATCTGAAAAGTGTTTGATTTTTCCATAAATTTTGAATGAGATCCTTGCTGAATACAGTATCTTGGTTGTAAACTTTTTCCCTTTCAGGACTTTAAATATATCCTGCCATTCCCTTCTGGTCTGCAAAGTTTCTGCTGAAAGATCAGCTGTTAAATGTATGGGGTTTCCCTTGTATGTTACTTTTTGCTTTTCCCTAGTTGCTTTTAATATTCTTTCTTTGTGCTTAGTCTTTGTTAGTTTGATTAGTACGTGCCTTGGCATGTTTCTTCTTGGGTTTATCCTGTATGGGAGTCTGTGTATTTCCTTTTCCATGTTGGGGAAATTTTCAACTATAATCTCTTCAAAAATTTTCTCATACCCTTTCTTTTTCTCTGCTTCTTCCGGGACCCCTATAATTTGAATGTTGGTGTGATTGATATTTTCACAGTGGTCTCTGAGACTATTGTCAGTTCTTTTCTTGTCTTTTTTTTTTTTACTTTATTTTGCTCTTCAGAAGTTATTTCCACCATTTTACCTTCCAGTTCACTGATTTATTCTTCTGCTTCAGATATTCTGTTATAGATTCCTTCCAGAGTATCTTTAATTTCAGTAATTGTGTTGTTTGTCTCTGCATGTTTATTCTTTAATTCTTTTCGGTCTTTGTTAATTGATTCTTGCATTTTTTTTTCCATTCTGTTTTCAAGGGTTTTGATCATCTTTACTATCATTATTCTGAATTCTTTTTCATGTAGTTTACTTATTTCCTCTTCATTTATTTGTACTTCTCTGTTTCTAGTTTGTTCCTTTATTTGTGTAGTATTTCTCTGCCTTTTCATTATTTTTTGTAACTTATTGTGTTTGAGGTCTCCTTTTCCCAGGCTACAGGTTGAATTCTTTCTTTCTTTTGGTTTCTTCCCTCCTAAGGTTGGTCCAGTGGTTTGTGTAAATTTCATATAGGTTGATTTGTGCTGAGCTTTTTTGTTTGTTTGTTTGTTTGTTTTTCCTCTGATGAGTAAGGCTGAGTGAGGTGGTAATCCTGTTTGTTGATGATTGGGTTTGTATTTTTGTTTGTTGTTTAGATGAGGTGTCCTGAACAGGGTGCTACTGGTGGTTGGGTGATGCTGGATCTTGTATTCAAGTGGTTTCATTTGTGTGAGTTCTCATTATTTGATATTCCCTAGGGTTAATTCTCTGGGAGTCTAGGGTCTTGGAGTCAGTGCTTCCATTCCAAAGGCTGAGGGATTTTGATCTCTGTTCAGGAACGAAGATTCCACAAGTGGTTTGTAATGGCATTAAGGGCATTAAGTGAGACCTAAACAAATATTGCAAAATGAGAAACCAAAGATGAACCCCAGACAAATAGCATTTACAAAATCAGGCAAATAATAATTAAAATAATAGACTATACACATATATGTACATCCATAAGCAAAATCAAAACAGTCCAAGAAAAATAAAGTACAATGGATTGACCTGGAGAACAAAGAAAACCAAAAATTATATTTACCAGTTAAGAACAAAACTAACTAAAGCTCAAACTGGAAAACAAAATTAAAGCAAGGTGCCAAGTGGGGAATAAAGCAATGAAACCCAAACTAGCAAATATGTTGAGAGGAAAGGAAAGAAAGAAAGAACAGATATGCAAAGTTAAATAGAGGTAGGTAAAGAAGATTTATATATATTAAAGATGCAAGAGGAAAAGAAGAGTAGGAAAAGCAAAGGAATAAATGTACAAAAAAATAATAGGTTTAAAAAATTAAATTAAAAAAGAGAAAAGAAAATTATAGAAGGAAGAAGAAAGAAAAAACAAACAAACAAACAAAAAAAGTAAAACTCCACAGAACTGCAAAAGTGGAATGTAGAGGCAGAGGTTTATAACAACAATAAAAAATGTGGCTGAGAAAAATAAAAAAATAAAAGCTCAAAAGTTTAATTAGATTTCATAGTGCCAATGAAACAGACAACTGCCATGGGGGGCGAGTGGAAGAAAAATATCCAGAAGAATCTACAGAACAACTCAAAACATAGCAATAATAAATGTGTTCTTGAGTCACTGTGGTCGGAGTCCTTTCCCTCACTGGAAGTCATAGTCCATCTCACCTCCCTAGGATGCACTCCAACACTGTGCTGGTCTCTGGAACTGCTGTGGGGGCAACTCAGATTCTAATCTGGTCCTACTCCTGTGTGTTCTTTTCTTCAATGTCCACAGCTATTAGAATTTGTGTGTTTTCTTTTGTGGGAGCTCTCAGTGTCTTTTTATGTATTCCATAGACACAGAGTCTGCCTAGTTGATTGTGTGGATTCAACCTGCAGCTTGTACAGCTGGTGGCAAGGTTTTGGGTCTTCTTCCTGAGCCACGCTGCACCTGGGTTTCAATCGTGGATTTATTTCCACCTCTTCATGTGAATAGTCCACTGTGGTTTTGCTCCTGAGGCTGCCCTGGAGGACTTCAGTCACCCCAGTGGTCTAGAGGTGGTTCAACTGCTTGGGTTGCAGGGCTTCTGGCAGCACCAGGTACTCAGGGGAGTTGGTGGCTAGGGCAGCTGGAAAAATAGTGCTCTGGAAGGGTATGGCAACCAGTACTGGCCAATGCACTCCAGTATTCTTCCCTGGAGAACTCCTCTGATGAAGACTGGCAGGCCACAGTCCACAGGGTCACAAAGAGTTGGACATGACCAAAGAGATCCTGCATGCTTAGACACAAGACTTTTTTGCCTGTGGCAGCTCTGCCCCTGTGAGAGCTGAGCATGAAGGTGGCACAGCTGCTTGGCTTGTGGGGACCCTGCAAGAGCCAAGTGTGCAGGGACACAGACTATGTCTGCCTCAGGAGTAATGGCCCTATGAGGGTCTTTTTTCAATCCTCTTGTAGCTGGCAATCAGAAGGCTTTTTTGGCCAGTCTTTCTCCATAGCTCCATCCATTCAGGCACTTAGAGGGCTCCCTTGCCTGGGGTCCTTCTCTGTTGTTTGGCACATCAGACACATAGATGCCTCCCCCCGCACCTCAGCACACACCACCCCCCCCCCCCCCGCCCCCAGCTGGGTCCTGCTCTGTAGATCAGTGCATTAAGCACTTGAAGGAGCACCCTGGGTGGGGTCCCACTCTGTATATCAGTCTGTCAGGCATTTGGTAGGCCAGTCTCTACTGTTCAGTAGCTGTTGCTGGCATGTGGGGAGAGAGAGCCTATGGTGATAGCTCCACCCCTTATACCTGACTCGGCAGTATCACTTTCCTCCATGGTTGCCTGGCTTTCCTCCACAGCCATTTCCCACCACAATCTCCTCCCTCACATCCCCTTGATCCATCTCCACAATCAACAGCAACCGTTGCCCTTGGATTGCTCCACAATCCCTAAATTCCAGCTCCCATCTGCTACACCTTCTAGGGGACCTGTGTCCTTGTCCAGGGTATGTATGGCTGAGACAAGGACTGTCTGATTTTCATTCCATTTAGGCTGCTGCAGAGCAACCATTTCACTCTCAGCCTTAAATGTTTCTCCTCTGACTCAGACAATTGCCCCGATGTGGGGATTGGATCCCTGCTTCAGTTTCCCTACCTGCAAATGGCAGGTCCATTCCTACTAACACTCCTGTCTTTCCCCCTAGTTCCTTCAACCTACCAAGTTTTGCTTGGTTCTATATATTCATTTCCACTGGTCAGGTACTCCTGTCCACTCTCAGCTGGTATTCTTTCTGCATGAAATTCTGTGTCTGAAGCTTTATTCCTGATGCATTCATGGAGAAATGTACTCCATGTCCACATATTCCTCTGTCATATTCTGCGTTTTGTTTTATGGTCACAATTGTCAGTCCTTAAAGTCTTTTTTTTCTGAGAGCTAATGACTATGAATTTGGAGAAACTGAAATTATAAGAGTGTGTGAATGCAAACTAGAGTCAGAGCATTTCAGTTTTCAGAATTTTCTATTGATTTGCTTCTTATGCAAATTCTCCCTTAGCTTTGAGATTTTTAGTTGGCTGACAGCATTCTGGCTAACATATATTTTACTCTAGAAACTGCCAACTCTATACTTCATTGATGACACAGTTGAATAAAACGGAAAACAGAAAAGTACTGTCCTCTTTGCACTTGTCATTTCTAATTTGCATTGCAGATAATTTTTTAATTACTTTTAGTAGCTTTGTTTTACTTTAATTCTGATATTTGAAATTCTGAAAATCAGTAGTGAGAGATAGACAAGCTTTGAATTTGGTTACATTTTTAGAAGCTGAAATTACCTGAACTTTCTTTTTTTCTTGTTTTTTTTTTTCAGCAAATTTGTTATCTTAATGGATGTTTGTTTATCAAGGGATGTTCTAAATAAGAGAATATAAGATTGGTCTTAAATTCAGCATAACCTTCAAGTCTAGATGACTATGTTATCAGTAAAGTTATGAGGAGGTAAATTATGATACCAGGTTAAGCTGACAAGTTATGACTGAAAAGATATTCTCATAGAATATTGTATCGATTATACATTATTGAAAAAAAAATCAATGATAAATCCAGCCAACCAAGAAGTAGAACGAAATAAGGAAGCCTTTATAAATGAATGATTCTAAGAAGCAAAACCACTTGCTTGGACTTAGAACTGAGTTTAGCAATTTAGAGATTTGTGTTTGCACAAAAGAATATCTGTAAAACAAGAATAGTATAAACTCACATAATCAAGATGTAAGGGCAGGAAAGAAAGAACTGTGTGCAAATATCTTTGTCATTAAAAGCAGCATATCTATCATTTCTAATTATGTTAAAATATTAGTTCCTAAAATACTCTGCTGCTGCTGCTGCTGCTAAGTCTCTTCAGTCATGTCCGACTCTGTGCGACCCCATAGATGGCAGCCCACTGGGCTCCCCCATCCCTGGGATTCTCTAGGCAAGAATACTGGAGTGAGTTGCCATTTCCTTCTCCAATGCATGAAAGTGAAAGGTGAAAGTGAAGTTGCTCAGTCATGTCTGACTCTTACCAACCCCATGGACTGCAGCCTACCAGGCTCCTCCGTCCATAGGATTTTCCAGGCAAAAATACTCTAATCCTTGGTTATTTTCATTTTCCCTAAATTTAGTAAGTTTTGTTCTTGAGAATTAAAGATGACTTGCTAAGTTATTTTCAATACGCCATTTCTTTCAATTCATTTTAAATTTTTTTTAAAATTCAACACAATGTTAACTTAATATACTCTTACACTACATATTTAGAGTGATGTTTTTCTAATCTCTTATTTATTTTTTGAGCTGTAAATAAATTGGTAAGAGAGATATCAATATAGTTCTGAAATGAAGTATGCCACATATTACAAGTGCATTATTTCAGTAGTAGTCAGTTTAGGGCCCATTTTTTTCTTTAATTTTTTCCCCTGTAGCTTTACATTTTAAATAAATGTCATGAAGTACTTTATGAACATAATTAAAGTACATTCCTACATAACTTAATTTCCTTTGGCTAGAGAAAATCTCAAGCTAATCAAACTTCATGGTTTGAAGGCACAGTCATCCAGACTTCCAAGTCTACTGAAGGCTTAGGACATAAACTTTAGGAAATTAGGGTACAGTTGCAAGGTTAAAGGAAAGAGTCCACAATAAATGATCCTTACTTCTTACATTAACTGTAACTTCACTGGGGGTGTACATGAGCATGCCCAAAATTACATTCAGCTTGAAGATATTTTTTTCAGGACATATTTTCCTCCTGGAATTGATGTGTGACAATATGCTTGGAAATTCATAAATCTAAAGTCTCCAGTTTTTATTGGGGCTTCACTACATAGGAATGATGACTTTTTGCCCAAAAGGTTGAACTTCAGATCAACTAATGTGACCTGATGACCCTACCCTAAAGCGCATGGTTGTTTTTTCTGACATGGTCTCTCCCACTTTAAGACTGTCATGTATATTCAGCCTTCACCCTAAATCACACTGTTACTATATGATGACCCTAAAGATTGCCAGGCAAATAAAGATTACCTCCAAGAAGATGAAGGAAAAACTAGGTCTTCATTTGGGAATGGTCAAATTATTTCTTGCATCACTATATTTCCTACTTCAATAATTTACTTTTCCAGGGTTCCCCTGGGTGGCTCAACGGTAAATAATCCACTTGCTAATGCAGGAGACATGGGTTTGATCCTTGACCTGGGAAGATTGCACATGCCATGGAGCAACTAAGTCCATGCACCTGAGCTATTGAGCCTGTGCTTTAGAGCCCTGGAACTGCAATTACTGAAACCTGCATGCCTTAGAAATCTTATGCTCTCCAATAGGAGAAGCCAAAACCATGAGAAGCCTGCACACCTCAATTAGAGAGTAGCCCCCACTCACCTCAACTAGAGAAGAGCCCATGCAGCAACAAAGACCCAGCACAGCCAAAAATAAATAAATAAATAAAATTATTAAAAAATTTACTTCTCCCAAGAGTTAGATATACTTACTATCTCCAATTATCCATCTCCTTTTGACTCATAAAATCTAGCTTGTCTTTGCCATCACCATCATTAACATCATTATTATGATATATACTAAACAGGTAATGTATGCCAAAGAGTAATTTACAATTGGTTAACTCAATAATACCAATTTCCTAAAGACCTATACATTATTATTATACCATTTTACAGATGAAGAAACAAAGAGAGAAAGAAGTTTAATTATATTCATTACATCACACAGCTGCTAAATGACAGAGTTAGGATTCAAACTCCAAAAGTCTGAGATTGGTACATATTGCTCCACAAAACAGCTACCCATATCAACAAAAAAATAAACAACATTCCCAAACTTGATAACATTCATGGTGCTAAATCCAATATAGACTTTTCATTTCTCATTTTAGGTGTCCTTCTACAACATTTGGTATGAGTGCATAGGAGCATATGCTCACATACACACACACACATACACAGACACCTTCTCAGGCTTTGAACTCATATACTTGGGTTTTACTCTTTATTCTAAGACACACTAAATGAATTGAGGAAAATTCCATAACCTTTAATATTTGTCATGCTGGATTTTTGTGAGAAGGAAGTGAAAGATCACTAATGGAAACATCCATTCTATATGTTATTTGTATTCCAAATCTTCCATCATAAGTTTCAGTTTCACTTTCCATACCAGAGCCCAAGCCACAGTTATCTCTCATATGACTTCCTTCAAATGCCTCTTCTTATTCCTACTCCTGTGTGACTCTTTCCAAGAAATCAATAGCACTTTAAAATGATTACATATAAAATGCAAAACTTATCATGTTACCACTCTCCTTAAGTACCCTCTTTAAGTATTTTCTTTGGCAATTATAAAAACATGCCTTATCCTTATCACGGTCTGCAAATCTCTATCCTCTTCAGCCACAGTTATCTTCTGAGCTTGGGATATTTTTTTCTTTTTTCTAGGACCCTGACATGTTGACCATCACTAAGATATTTGGAAGCAGCAAGATTTCTCCAGTACAATGACTTTGACTCTGTGTGTGATACACACTGTCTCCATTTATCTTCACAATTATAATGCCTATTCACTATTCAGATCTCACTATTAAGAGGTTAGTATTTATTTATTCATGAATATAAAATACTGTATATATAAATGATCTACACTATACATATGTTTTATATATTACATAGTATATATTTTATAAAAACAATTACAAAACATAGTTATAAATAATTCTTCCTAGACTAGGCTTTTTCTGAGTGCAGAAAACAATGTCATTCTTCTTTATTTATTTGTCTTGTAATAACTACCAAATTGTAAGTGACTAACAAACAGTTGTTAAATAAATAAATTAATGCCTTGCAAAATAGATGACACAATATTCTTTATTCAGTCTTGGCCCCAATAAGAAAAAGCAAATAAAAAAATCTGAGTATCTCATATCATACTAATGAGGAAATAGGAATGGCAGCTAATGAATCAGAACATATATAAAAATTCATTAAATCCAAATATCTGATTTGGAATTTTTGCACCTTTCTCCTAGTATAAATATTTATTGGCTATATTTTACAATTATTTTGAGACAAAGTCTGGTATAATAAAGACAAAAAGCAGATTACAGCAAGAATGGACTCGATTTTTTTTTTAACTCTGCTATTTCTGGCCTACTTCATTCTTTACTTTCTGACTGAAAGCTGTCGTGTAGTTAAGTCACTGCAATACCCAATGGAAGCACAAAGAGCAGTTTATTAGTTTTTTCTGTTAAGTAGAAGTAGACACTGTTTTCAATGTTTGGAACAATTGGGATGGTTTTATTGTAAGGGGGAAATATATACATTTGAGATGAAATAAAAACACTAAAAATATATTTTTTTCATTTCTTAATACTTTAGTCTGATTTATATTTTTTATCTCATTTCTTATTTTCAAGGACCTCATGGGAATGAAATAAATAGCTACTACCTACATAAAGATAAGGTTTCCATGTCATTTCTACTATTATTAGATTGTTACTAAAAAATACTAGGTTTATTTATTTAAAAAACCACAGGACTTGGTATCTAATTTGATCATGAGATTCTTAAGTTAATGCAGTGTGTATATTCACTGTTATAAAGCATTAAAGGCAGTGCATCCATGCAAAAAATGGTAGAGTAATCAATGTTTTTTAAAAAAACTAAAAACATATGGTTAGGGGTTAGGCAAATTTACATCTGGGTCTAAGCTTACAGGATTGTCAGTTCAATCATTTATATACTCACAGCAATATCATCAAAAGTCATCAGGTCCCTTAATATATTGGTAAGCTAGCATATTAATTAATATATAGATGCTTGTATAATAACACAATGGAGAGGGCAATGACACCCACTCCAGTACTCTTGTCTGGAGAATCCCATGGATAGAGGAGCCTGGTAGGCTGCAGTCCATGGGGTCGCTAAGAGTCGGACACGACTGAACGACTTCACATTCACTTTCATGCATTGGAGAAGGAAATGGCAACCCACTCCAGTGTTCTTGCCTGGAGAATCCCAGGGATGGGGGAGCCTAGTGGGCTGCCGTCTATGGGGTTACACAGAGTCGTACACGACTGAAGCGATTTAGCAGCATAATGACACAATAAGACCATCAAACTGCCAGTAAAAATAGCTGTTGAATTTCCTTCCCAAATTTATATATTTCTAATTTGACTAAAATACTTTGGAAGAGCTCTAATTAACATTACAGAATGGGCTATACACAGTTTATTAGCAGGCTAGTTCACTTTCTCTGATGATTCAAATAGGACATTTTCTAAGCCAAATTGACTCTCCTTTCTATTATTTTGGGGGGATTTTTTCCTCTGTTCCTATAGTCAATATCTGTATTTTCAGAAGCCAGTTATCCATTTCTATTATTTCTGGATAGCAGTACTCTGACTTTTATTTAGAGTTCTAGTCCATCCTCATGAAGCCTGTGTACTTCTAGAGAAGCTGCCCTCTCCCCAGGTACTTCAGTCTTTCATCACAATCCATCACTAGCTACAAATATGAAAACATGAATGAGTACATAATAACATAGACTAAGGAACACTTTAAAGCTAATGCAAGTTAGCTTTAATTATACAGTTTGCATGCTAAATACAAAATAAAAATGATTATCAATATTGTACATGTTTAAGTTTTTATGCTTAAGAGTAGAAAGTTATTTAAGAGTAGAAACAAAACCTATGTTCCTTAATTCTAAAATGACATATGTAAAATATAAATATTAACTTTAATTCTATAGGTTAATCTGAATTTATATAAATATATGATAATGATGGCAATTAGCTGTAACTGAATTATTCTCATTAGAGGACAAAACAGGCTTGCTCATCACTATGCTGGCTCTAAGGTTTCAGAATTTAATGAATGTTAAAATATTAAAATCTTATCCAATTTACCATGGAGCCATAATTTACAAGAATAAATGCATAATAATCCTTTGGACTTCAGAGGTAATTAATGGGCAATATTCTCACAGAGGATGATGATAATTCATTCTCAATTAGCCCAGCTTGATTTAAATCATTGATTGTACCTTGTTTAATAATAATTTAGTAATAATGAAATTAATATCTCCTATTTTTGGATAAATTGTTAATGAACCCATGGTGAATTTTAACTTTAAACATGAATGCTTATAAATGTCTTCTTGCAAATTTTCTATCTGAGACTGATTTATCCTTTCAATTATTGCTAACTTTATAGAAACAGTGATTTCCTTGAAAATGTTGAGGCTCTAGCCATTAAATTTTGTCCTAGCTTTGCCTTCTAGATATCTCCATATGTTCCAAGATCAGTTTGCAAATGCCTGACTCTTCCAAAATTATAACAACAATATTCACTTTCAGGGATTTGAAAAAGATATTGGTAGAATTAGCTAGGGCTTCCCAGGTGATGATAGTGGTAAAGAACCCACCTGCCAATTCAGGAGACATAAGAGACCTGGTGTTTGACTCCTGAATTGGGAACAACCCGTTCCCTCCTGGAGGAGGAAACAACAACCTACCCCAATACTCTTACCAGGAGAACCCTAGACAGAGGAGCCTGGAGGGCTACAGCCCATTGGGTCACAAAGAATCAGATATGACTGAAGCAATTTAGCATGTACACATGCAAAGTTAGGTATTTGCTATGATTTGCTATTAAAAAAAAAGAGAGACTGTTTACAATTTTTTTTAAAATTACAGTCTACATTTCAGAAGATATGTATTGTAATCATTATTAATCATACAGATATTTCCCTGATTTTGCTAAAATGGATTTATGAAATGATTTTTATATTCAATAATTTTAGCAAATGAGGAAAATTTGTCAAAGGTGGCAACATCTAATGAGATGGAATTCATTCCAAGTACATTATGAATTATAATATGATGTTATCTTTCATCCATGGGTTAAGTACATATTTAGAAAACATAGCTATAATGTGTGCCAGAGATACCAAGGGAACATTTCATTGAAAGCTGGGCTCAATAAAGGACAGAAATGATATGAACCTAACAGAAGCAGAAGATATTAAGAAGACGTGGCAAGAAAACACAGAACTATACAAAAAAGATCTTCACAATCCAGATAATCATGAAGGTGTGATAACTCCCACTCATTTAGAGCCAGACATCCTGGAATGTGAAGTCAGGTGGGCCTTTGGAAGCATCACTACGAACAAAGCTAGTGAAGGCGATAGAATGCCAGTTAAGCTATGTCAAATATAAAAGATGATGCTGTGAAAGTGCCACACTCAATATGTCAGCAAATTTGGAAAACACAGCAGTGGCCACAGGACTGGAAAAGGCAACTTTTCATCCCAATCACAAAGAAAGGCAATGCCAAAGAATGCTCAAACTATTGCACAATTGCATTCATTTCACACGCTAATAAAGTAATGCTCAAAATTCTCCAAGCCAGGCTTCAGCAGTAGGTGAACCGTGAACTTGCAGATGTTCAAGCTAGTTTTAGAAAAGACAGAGGAACCAGACATCAAATTGTCAACATCTGATGGATCATCAATAAAGAAAGAAAGTTCCAGAAAAATATCTATTTCTGCTTTATTGACTATGCCAAACCATTTGACTGTGTGGATCACAATTAACTGTGGAAAATCCTGAAAGAGATGGGAATACCAGACCACATGACCTGCCTCTTGAGAAACCTATATGCAGGTCAGGAAGCATCACTTAGAACTGGACATGGAACAACAGACTGGTTCCAAATAGGAAAATGAGTACGTCAAGGCTGTATATTGTCACCCTGCTTATTTAACCTATATACAGAGTACATCATGAGAAATGCTGGACTGGAAGAAGCACAAGCTGGAATCAAGAAATATCAATAACCTCAGATATGCAGATGACACCACCCTTATGGCAGAAAGCGAAGAGGAACTAAAGAGCCTCTTGATGGAAGAGAAAGAAGAGAGTGAAAAAATTGGCTTAAAGCTCAACATTCAGAAAACTAAGATCATGGCATCCAATCCTATCACTTCATGGCAATAGAGGGGGAAACAGTGGCTGACTTTATTTTTCTGGGCTCCACAATCACTGCGGATGGTGATTGTAGCCATGAAATTAAAAGAAGCTTGCTTCTTGGAAGGAAAGTTATTATAAACCTACACATATTAAAAAGCATAAGAATTGGTCATATTAAAAATCAGAGACATTACTTTGCCAACAAATGTCTGTCTAGTCAAGGCTATGGTTTTTCCAGTAGTCATGTATGGATGTGAAAGTTGGACTATAAAGAAAGCTGAGCCCCGAAGAATTGATGCTTTTGAACTGTGGTGTTGGAGGAGACTCTTGAGAGTCCCTTGGACAGCAAGGAGATCCAACCAGTCCATCCGAAAGAGATCAGTCCTGGGTGTTCATTGGAAGGACTGATGCTGAAGCTGAGACTCCAGTACTTTGGGCACCTGATGCGAAGAGCTGACTCATTTGAAAAGACCTTGATGCTGGGAAAGATTGAGGGCAGGAGGAGAAGGGGACGACAGAGGATGAGATGGTTGGATGCCATCACCAACACAATGAATATGGGTTTGGATGGACTCCTGGAGTTGGTGATGGACAGGGAAGCCTGGTGTACTGTGCTTCATGGGGTCGCAAAGAGTCGGACATGACTGAGGAACTGAACTGATGTGTGTTAACTGTGCACCAGTGAGTTGACTTTCCTTGGGTTCCACATTTTCTTCTGAGTTGAGGCTGAGGAAAATGCTATTATAGTCCCGTATTCCATTGGAACAAACTCTTATGGTTCTTCAGGTCTGATAAGCAACATCATCTCCAAAATAAACTTTTGCCACAGAATCATTGTGCTTGCTTGATGATTTTGAGAGTCTCAGAACTCCAATTCTTCTTTAAGAAATGACATGGCCTATGGAAAAATATAAAGAGACTAGCAAAATAAGAAGAAAATATGCTAAGTTTGTTATAGTTTTTCTTCCAAGGAGCAAGTGTCTTTTTAATTTCATGACTGGAGTTATCATCTGCAGTGATTTTGGAGTCCAAGAAAATAAAGTCTGTCACTGTCTCCATAATTTCCCCATCTATTTGGCATGAAGTGATGGGACCCAATGCCATGATATTAGTTTTTAGAATGTTGACGTTAAGCCAACTTCTTCATTCTCCTGTTTCACTTTCATCAAGAGGCTCTTTAGTTCCTCTTTGCCTTCTGTCATAAGGGTGGTGTCATATGCAAATCTGAGTTTATTGATATTTCTCTCTCCAGTCTTAATTCCAGCTTGTACTTCATCCAGTCCAGTATTTTGCTGATGTACTTATTTTACATGTAAGTTAAATAAGCAAAGTGACAATATACAGCCTTCACATACCCCTTTCTCAATTTGGAACCAGTCTGTTGTTCCATGTCTGGTTCTAATTGTTGCTTCTTGACTTGCAAAGAGATTTCTCAGGAGGCAGGGAAGGTAGTCTGGTATTCCCATCTCTCAGAATTTTCTACAGTTTGTTGTGATCCACACAGTCAAAGGCTTTAGTGTAATCAATGAAGCAGATGTTTCCCCCCACCCCTCCCCCTGGAATTCTCTTGCTTTTTCTATGGTCCAATGGACTTTGGCAATTTAATATCTGGTTCCTCTGCCTTTCCTAAATCCAGCTTATTTTTTGGAAGCTCTCAGTTAACATACTGTTGAAGCCTAGCTTGGGGAATTCTGAACATTACTTTTTTTTTAACTTGTGAGATGAGTACAATCTGTAAAATTTAAGCCCTAGAAAATTGATGAATATTATACTATAGCATTAAAAATGGTTTGATGGTATCAGTCTAAAGTTAAAATAATAAATTCACTTCTTTGAGAGTTTACGAAATGCCATTTTCTATGTCAACTTGTGGAGAATTTTTTTTTTCATGCAGTAAATAAATCATTTTTGGCTGGCTTTATTCCTATAATTAAATAGAAGAAAGTGAGGAAAAGGAATAGACTGTTCATATATGACCTAAATAAAATCCCTTATGGTTATAAATTGGAAGTGACAATAGGTTCAAAGGATTAGATCTGATAGACAGAGTGCCTGAAGAACTATGGGACAGAGGTTTGTGGCATTGTACAGGAGCAAATGATCAAGACCATCCCCAAGAAATAAGGTCACAGGAGAAACCAAATCTTCTGACATTTTGATCTTGGACTTTTAGTCTCCAGAAATTTCAGAAAATAAATTTATGTTGTTTTTCCAATATAGCCTATTTTGTTATGGCAGTTCTAGCTAATTAATACAACTTATAATACAGGGACACAGGATTGTTTATGACCATTCATTGATAACAAGTTTGCTAATAAGACAAAATATTTAGGGTATCAAAAATATATGGTAATAAAGATATAACACTGGAGTCAGTAAACCTCAATGGTGTATACCAGAAATACATCCAAAATGGACATAGTTCCACTCAAAGTTGTTAGAAAACTAAAGGAAGCTTGTGGGATTATACAGTATTATTATAATTGTTCCAAGGCAACAATTTTGAGTATAGAAGATGTGAGGCATCCCCCATCTTGAATTTTCTATCAACAAATCATGATGTCACTATGATCAGGCAAAACACCACTACATCTTTGTGAACAAATAGGGTAGATGTAAGAAGCCATGTTTCTGAACATATCCTGGAATGATATTGATGATTATGTTTATAAAACTGTATTCTGTCATATACAAAATAAAACTTGTATATGTTAGTTAGCTCATTTTTACCAAACTTCAAATCCTTCCCTTTGTGTAACAAATTCATGGAGGAATTTGCTAAATTTTGCCAAAGTAGAGCTGAAATAATTTATTATTTAAATTGGAAAAAATGTTATATCACTTTAAACTTACACCTTTATCAAAAATCAATTCCAGATGAAATAAAGATCAAACAAGAATAGAGAACCTTAAAACATTTAAAGGTGCATAGGAGACAACAGCTGCATCACCACCAAGCATAAAAACTCTTAATGATAACTATAAATTGCAAAAGGAATGCTTGAAAAATTCAACTAGAATAAAATTATACATTTTTTTCATTAAAAGTAACAACAAAATTTATAAGCACAAGTCATAAGCTGGGCAAAGATGTTTGATATTATAAACCAAAATTTAATATTCATAATATAAATTGGAATTATGGAAATTATGAAAAACAAACATGTAAGAAATGAACACATAGTTTAAGGACTATAAACATAAATCCACACCAGAAACAAATGACATGATCAAGCTCATTGGTAATCACAGAAATTCAAATTACAATCACAAATATACAAAATAAAACTATACTAATTTGAGAAAAAATTAACCAAAATTATATAGGCTAATCAAACCACATATGTGTGAAGTTGGGCAGCAATGGAAACTATTCTACACTGCTTGTGGAAGTGATTGAAGTAATCTTGCTAGAAAAAAATAGCATATAAAATGAAAATATACACATTCTATACACACCTTTTAAAACTCTAGAGAATGTCTTGCATATGTGTTCCAGGAAACATGTACTACAAGCATTATTTATAACAAACATGTACAAGCATTATTTATGACAACAAAGCATTGTATAATCATATATTGAACTATAATACAACAGAGAAAACATATGCATCATAGCAATGCTAAAGAAAAAAGGGTGTATTGCAAGAAACTACTTTGAGCATAAATAAAAGTGCAATAACTGCTATACTAGGTTTACTGTTCACTGGGGATACTCATACAGTCATCCTTCCGGTATGAAACAAATGTTCCCATCTACTTTGAGGCCATATGGCTAAGTTTAAAGTTAAGTGTAAGTCATACCTTAGAGTTAGTGCAGATTTGGTTCCAGATCATCACAGTTAAGCATATATGACAACAAAGTCAGTCACTGGCTTCCCAGTGCATATAACAGTTATATTTACATACTATGGTTTATTAAGTGAGCAATAGTATTTTGTTTCCTCCAAATACACACACCTTAATTAAAAATATTTTGTTGCTAAAATTTTTAACCATCATCTGAGTTTTCAGTGGGTCTTAATTTTTCTATAAGAGTGACAGCAAAAATTTCTGATCATAGGTCACCATAACAAATATAATGATAGTGAGAAAGTTTGAAATACTATGAGAATTGCCAAAATGTGACACAAAGACATGAAGTGAGCAAATGCTGCTGGAAGAATGGCACTGACAGACTTGTACAAAACATGGTTGCTACAAACATTCAATTTTGTAAAAAATACAATGTCTTCAAAGCACAATAAAATGAGGTATACATGTAGCATATTCTTTTTATTTCTTTAAAAAGTTGGTTGAAGAGAATAGCAAAAATTTTACATAGGGCAAGATTCAAGATGGTCACTAACAGGAGATCAATGAAGGAACTGAAAAATATTTGTATATGTACATTAAAAATTACCATAACTTTTAAATTTATTAATCTAACTTATTTACTTTAAAAAGGCTTATTGTTTTTCAGTATCTTCTCTATGACAAAGTTTCCTTCAGAATAAAAATCAGTTTCCTTCAAAGTACCAATTAAAATACATAAAACTTTCTTAGCAACTAGAGAACAAACAAACAAAACCCAAAGTTTAGCAGAAGGAAAGAAATCATAAAGTTTAGACCAAAAATAAATAACACAGAGAAAAAGAAAACAATAGAAGAGATCAATGGAGCTAAAGTCTGGCTCTATGAAAAGATAAACAAGTTTGATAAACCTTCAGCCAGTCTCATCAAGAAAAAAGGGAGAGGGCTAAAATCAATAAAATGAGAAATGAAAAAGGTGAATTGCAGTGCACTCTACAGGAATAAAAAGGATCATAATAAATACAACCAGCAACTATCTTTCAATAAAGTAGACAACCTAGAAGAAACAGACAGATTTTTAGAAAGTTGTACTGTCTCCAAATGTATACTTTCTGAACTCCAAAGAAACAGAAATTCTGAACAGAGCAATCACAAACGCTGAAATTGAAACTGTGATTAAAAACTTCCAGCAATCAAAAGCCCAGGAACAGATAGCTTCACAGGTGAATTCTACAAAATATTCAGCAAAGAGTTAACACTTATCCTTCTGAAACTATCTCAAAAAATTCAGAGGGTGGAACACTTCCAAACTCATTCTATGAGGCCATCATTTCTCAGATACCAAAATCAGAAAAAGATACTACACAGAAAGAAAATTCCAGGGCAATATCACTAATGGACTTAGATACAAAAAATCCTCAACAAAATAGTGAGTTGACCAAAAATTTTGTTTGGGTTTCCCTATAACATTTTATGGATGTTATCATCAAAAGAACTTTTGGGCCAGCCCAATACTAGCAAACCAAATCCCAAAATACTTGAACAGGATCATATGCCATGCTCAAGTGGGGTTTATTGCAGGGGTGCAAGGATTTTTCAGTGTACACAAATCAATTAGTGTGGTGCACCACATTAATAAATTAAAGAATAAAAACCATATGATCATTTCAATAGATACAGAAAAAGCTTTTGACAAAATTCAACATGCATTAAAGATAAAAACTCTCTAGCAAGTGAGTACAGAGGAACAGACCTCAACATAATACAGGCCATTATGACAAACCCACAGCTAACATTATAAACATTATACTTAATGGTGAAAAGATGAAAGCATTTTCTCTATGATCAGGACCACGACAAGAGCACTCATTCTCATCACTTTTATTCCAAGTAGTTTTGTCAAAGCCACAACAATTAGAGAAGAAAAAGAAAAAAAAAATCAAATTGGAAAAGAAGTAAAACTCACTATTTATGGATGACACAGTACTATAAATAGGAAATCCTAACGATGTTATTAGAAAACTAGTAGAGCTGATCAATGAAGTTTCAGGATACAAAATTAATACACAGAAATGTGTTGCATTTCTATACACGTCCCCTTCTCCTCCTGCCTTCAATCTTTCCCAGCATCAGGGTCTTTTCCAATGAGTCAGTTCTTCGCATCAGGTGGCCAAAGGATTGGCGTTTCAGCTTTTAGCATCAGTCCTTCCAATGGATATTCAGAATTGATTTCTTTAGGATGGACTGGTTGGATCTCTTTGCCGTTCAAGAGACACTCAAGAGTCTTCTCCAATACCACAGTTCGAAAGTATCATTTCTTTGACATTCAGCTTTCTTTATAGTCCAACTCTCACATTCATACATGACTACTGGAAAACCCATAGCCATGACTAGATGGACTTTTGTTGGCAAAGCAATGTCTCTGCTTTTTAATATGCTGTCTAGGTTGATCAAAACTGTTTTTTCCAAGAAGAAAGTGTCTTTTAGGGCTTCCCTTGTAACTCAGTTGGTAAAGAATTTTCCTGCGGTGCAGGAGACCCAGGTTCGATCCCTGGGTTGGGAAGATCCCCTGGAGAAGGAAATGTATCCTTGCCTGGAAAATCTCATGGACAGAGGAACCTGGCGGATTGCAGTCCATGGGGTCGCAAAGAGTTGGGCACAACTGAGCGACTAACACACACAGTGTCTTTTAATTTCATGGCTGCAGTCACCATCTGCAGTGATTTTTGGAGCCCCCCAAAATAAAGTCTGTCACTGTTTCCATTGTTTCCCCATTTATTAGCCATGAAGTAATGGGACCAGATGCCAGGATCTTAGTTTTCTGAATTTTGACTTTTAAGTCAACTTTTTCACTCTCCTCTTTCACTTTCATCAAGAGCCTCCTTAGTTCTTCTTTGCTTTCTGCCATAAGTGTGATGTTATCTGCATATCTGAGGTTATTGTTATTTCTCCAGGCAATCTTGATTCCAGCTTGTGGTTCATCCAGCCCAGCATTTCACATGATCTACTCTGCATAGAAGTTAAATAAGCAGGGTGACAAAATACAGCCTTGATGTACTTCTTTCCCAATTTGGAATCAGGATTAATCGCCAAAATATACAAACTTCACATGCAGCTCAATATCAAAATCACGCACAATTTAAAAAAAATGTGGAGAAAGTCTAAATAGACATTTCTCAAAGAAGACATACAGATGGTCAAAAGAAACATGGAAAGATGTTCAACACTGCTTATTATTGGAGAAAAGCAAATCAAAACTATGAGGTATCATTTCACACTGGTCTGAATGGCCGTCATCAACAAATCTATACTTAATAAATGCTGGATAGAGTGTGAAGATAAGGGAAACCTCTAACACTGTTGAAGGGAATGTAAATTGGTATAGTCCTTATGGAGAACAGTATGGAGATTTCTTTAAAAACTAAACACAGACATACTATATGATCCAGCAATGTCACTTGGGCATATATCTGGAGAAAGCAATATTTTGAAAAGATATATGCACCTCAATATTCACTGAAGCACTATTCACAATAGTAAAGGCATAAAATCAATCTAAATATCCACTGACAGATGAGTGAATTAAAAAAAATGTAGTACATATATATATAATGGAATATTAGTCAGCCAAAAAAATGAAAGAAATAATGCCACTTGCAGCAACATGGATTGATCTGGAGATATCATAGTTAGTGAAGTCGGTCAGACAAAGAAAAGTATCATATGTATCACTTATATGTGGAATCTAAAAATCATACAAAGAACTTATATACAAAACGGAGACAAACTCGCAGACAGGATACAAATTTATGGTCATCCAAGTGGAAAGGTGGAGGAGGCAGGGATTAATTAGGAGGTTAGGATTAACATATACATATTACTATATATAAAATAGATCATCACAAGGACCTATTGCATAACACAGGGAACTCTATCCACTCTGTAATAAACTACATGGATAGAGAATTTGAATAAGAATATGTGTGTTTGTGTATGTGCACATGTGTGTGTGCGCACGTGTGTGCATGTGTGTGTGCATATGTGTGTGCATGTGTGTGTGTGTAATTTTGCTGTACACCTGAAACCAACACAACATTATAAATCAATTATTGCTCTTCAGTCACTAAGTCATGTCTGTCTCTTTGCGATCCCATGGATTGCAACACATCAGGCTTCCCCGTCCTTCACCATCTTCTGGAGTTTGTTTAAATTCATGCCTGTTAAGTTGATGATGCTATCTAACCACCTCATCCTATTCCACCCCCTTCTCCTTTGCCTTTAATCTTTCCAGAATCAGTCTTTCCTAATGACTCAGCCGTTTACATTAAGTGGCCAAAGTGTTGAAATTTCAGAATAAGTCCTTCCAATGAATATTCAGGACTGATTTCTTTTAAGATTGATTGGTTTTATCTCCTTGCAGTCCAAGGGACTCTCAAGAGTCTCCTCTATCACCATAATTTGAAAGCATCAATTCTTTGGTGCTCAGTCTTCTTCATGGTTCAACTTTCATATCTGTACAACTATACGTCAATATGAAATACTCAAATCAACAATAATCCAATATAAAATAAAAATAAATTTAAAACTTCATTTAAAATAACAATCTAACTAAAAACAAAGCATGAAATTAGAAAAAAAGTAAAAACACATTATTATTAATATTAGTTATGCTTTAATAATTTTATTATTAAAATTAAAAGTTATAATTGTACAGTAATAAAGAATTATTTTAAAAATTAGTCTTACACTAATATGTGCTGGAATAAAGCAAGTGAAACTTGGGAAGTAAACCAATTCATAATAAAATTTGGCTGAACACTCACTTTGGAATGACTAGGTCAAGATTACTTTAAAAATCATAAAACTTTCTGTTAGAAAGTTGAAGAGTTTACAAAAAGGAATTGTAGGAAAAGTTACTTTCGCAGAAAAATCTGCTGTGATTCATTTATTTCAACATGTTTGAACAGAGTGGATGTTACACATGCTTTATGGTATGACTTAGAAATTCATTCGCTTGTGGCAGTTACATATGTGTAAGGTTTTTTGGTTCAAAATAGTTCTGGGTAACGTATAGAAAGGATTAAGCACTTAAGATATTTTATAATAAAATAGCTGAATATATTAAATTTTCTCCGGTTGAGAAGAATGAAATTACGGCAGGCATAAGTTTATTTTCATATACCTTCATATTCTAAGTTTCTTATATCAAGATTGTATTGATTTTGTAAACTTAAAAAGTATAAGGGTTAAATAAAACCTTTAAAAATAACTATTTTAAATGCAAACCACCAATAAAAATATTAGTGATCAATGCAAAGAAATAGAGGAAAACAATAAAATGGGAAACATTAGAGATCTGAGTAAATTAGAGAACCAAGGGAACATTTCATGCAAAGATGGACACAATAAAGGACAGAAACGGTATGGACCTAACATGAGCAGGAGATATTAAGAAGAGGTGGCAAGAATACATAAAATAGCTATACAAAAAAGATTTTCATGACCTAGAGAACCATGATGGTGTGGTCACTCACCTAGATCCAGACAACCTGGAGTGTGAAGTCAAGTGGGCCTTAGGAAGCATCACTACGAACAAAGCTAGTGGAGGTTATGGAATTCCAGTTGAGATATTTTTAATCCTATTTGAAAGATGATGCTGTGAAAGTACTGCATCTAATATGCCAGCAAATTTGGAACACAGCAGTGGCCACAGGACTGTATGGAAAAGGTCAGTTTTCATTCCAATCTCAAAGAAAGGCAATGCCAAAGAATGTTCAGACTACCACAGTATTGCACTCATCTCACATGCTAGCAAAATAATGCTCAACATTCTCCAAGCTAGGCTTCAAAAGTACATAAACTAAAGAACTTCCGGATGTTCAAGCTCGATTTAGAAAAGGCAGAGGAACCAGAGGTCAAATTGCCAATATCTGCTGGATCATAGAAAAAGCAAGATAAGTCCAGAGTAACATCTACTTCTACTTCATTGATTATACTGAAGTCTTTGACTGTGTGGATCACAACAAACTGTAGAAAATTCTGAAAGAGATAGGGATATCAGAGCACCTTACCTGACTCCTGAGAAATTTGTATGCAGGTCAAGAAGCAACAATTAGAACTGGACATGGGACAACGGACTGGTTCCAAGTTGAGAAAGAAGTACATCAGTGCTGTATATTATCACCCTGCTTATTTAACCTCTATGCAGAGTACATCATGCGAAATGCCAGGTTGGATGAAGCGCAAGCTGAAGTCAAGATTGCCAGGAGGAATATCAATCACCTCAGATATGCACATGATACCACCCTTATGGCAGAAACTGAAGAGGAACTAAAGAGCCTCTTGATGAAAGTGAAAGAGGAGAGTGAAAAACCTGGCTTAAAAACTAAGATCATGGCATCGCGTCTCATCACTTCATGGAAAATAGAGAAACAATGGAAACAGTGAGAGACTTTATTTTCTTGGGCTCCACAATCACTGAAGATGGTGACTTCAGCCATGAAATTAAAAGACACTTGCTCCTAGGAAGAAAAGCTATGACAAATTTAGACAGCATATTAAAAAGTAGAGACATTACTTTACCAACAAAGGCCTGTATAGTCAAAGCTATGTTTTTTCCAGTAGTCGTGTATGAATGGGAGACTTGGACCAAAAAGAAAGTTGAGCACTG
Organism: Ovis canadensis; assembly: GCF_042477335.2. Taxonomy (NCBI): domain Eukaryota; kingdom Metazoa; phylum Chordata; class Mammalia; order Artiodactyla; family Bovidae; genus Ovis; species Ovis canadensis. Next base: position 72,317,437 of record NC_091247.1, read on the forward strand.
AAAAATTGATGCTTTTGAATTGTGATATTGGAGAAGATTCTTGAGCGTCCCTTGGACTGTAAGGAGATCCACCAGTCAATCTTAAAGGAAATCAGTCCTGAATATTCTTTGGAAGGACAAATGCTGAAGCTGAAACTAATAATTTTGCCACTTGATGTGAAAAATTGACTCATTGGAAAAGACACTGATGCTGGGAAAGATTGAAGGCAGGATGAGTAAGGGTGGAGAGGATGAGATGGTTAGATGGCATTATCGACTCGATGGACATGTGTTAGAGCAATCTCTGGCAGTTGGTGATGGACAGGGATGCCTGGTGTACTGCAGTCCATGGGGTTGCAAATTTGACATGACTGAGCAACCTAACTGAATAAAAACATACAGACATTAAAACTAAGGGAATTCATGGATGTTAGATTTTAATGATTAACTTAGAAATATTATAGCCAAAATATTTACTGACTCATACACTCAGAGAAGGCAATGGCACCCCACTCCAGTACTCTTGCCTGGAAAATCCCATGGACTGATGAGCCTGGTAGGCTGCAGTCCATGGGGTTGCGAAGAGTTGGACATGACTGAGTGACTTCATTTTCACTTTCACTTTCACACTCATATTTACATAATTTGTCAATTTTTCTCCTGACTTACTCATTTTATTGTGTATGTTCTTTACACAAATGTCATTATAGTCAATATTCACTCTATATAAAGAAAAAGATCTTTGATGAGTTATTAAATGAAGTATTTCAAGCACATTTGATAGTGTATATCTCACAATAGATATGAAAGTATTTTACTAATAGTATAAAGGAAATATAATATTTATAAATTGTATTACAAAAATAAAGCATATAAATGACAGAACTATTCCCTATAAAGAAAAGCAAAAACATTGAATCTTATTTTCTTTGATTAAGGTAAATACCAACAAAATGTAATACAATGAAGATTTATAACACAGCAGCAAATGTTGAGGTTGATAAATTAATCCATTTAACTAACGTGTGCTTAGATCACATTAAGGTTCATATTATAGTTTTTAATGGGCTTCCCTTGTGGCTCAGCTTGTAAAGAATCTGCCTGTAATGCATGAGACCTGGTTTCAATCCCTGGGTTGCAAAGTACCCCTGGAGAAGGGAAAATCTACCCACTCCAGTATTCTGCCCTGGAGAATTCTACAGACTATTACAGTCCATGGGGTTACAAAGAGTTGGACGTGACTGAGTGACTTTCACTTTCATAGTTTTTAATAAATTCAAGATGAACTATAAGTTGGAGGAATATTTTCTATATTTGTGTGAAATCTTTGCAACAGAAGATTTTTGTTACATTTGGAAATCAAGAGAAATAAATAACAAAATCCACTCTATCAAAATGGACATATATGAAGTTATAATATCCAACACTGGACATTGTACCTTTAGTCTCTTTTTATATTTTCTGTGCTAACGGCTAAATTATTCCTGCTACATTCATGAATTTAGAAAGCAGGAAGTGTCTTTCATGTTGGCTGCATGATTTTGATTTTGTTTCATAAGTCTAGGGCTTCCCTAGTGGCTCAGACAGTAAAGAATATGCTTGTAACAAGGGGAACCTGGGTTTGATCTCTGGGTTGGGAAGATCCCCTGGAGAAGGGAATGGTACCCACTCCAGTATTCTTGCCTGGAGAATTCCATGGCCAGAGGAGCCTGGTGGACTACAAGCATCTGGAAGAGTTGAACAGACTGAGCAACTAACACTTTCAGTTTTTGTGTGTGGTTTTTTTTTTTTTTTTCATTTAAGTCTTTTGGAAGATTTAACATAATTTCATTTGCAAACAAATTTCAGGACAATAACTATGTTTTCAATTATTCAGTCATATCCCTAACCCTATTTCCCATGGTTACCATTATCTATGAACTTGACAGTAGATGATTACAAGATGCAGTGTTCATAGCAACAAGAGAATTCTGAACTGCCAATATGCCCTGTGAATGAGTTCTCAATCACAATCTAAGGAAGGGAATAGCTACCCACTTCAGTATTCTTGCTTGGAGAATTTCTTGGATGGAGGAACTTGGTGCGCTACAGTCCAAGGGGTTGCAAAGAGCCCAACTCTGAGTAGCAATCATTTTCACTTTTTTTCTTCTTTACTGCTGAGCCATTGGGAAAGCCCAATATGCTCCTTGGTGGTGATCTAGTCACTAAGTTGTGTCTGGCTCTTGTGATCCCATGGACTGTAGTCTGCCAGGTTCATTTGTCCATGGGATTCTCCAGGCAAGAATATTGGAGTGGGTCCATTTCTTTCTCCAGGGGATCTGCCCAACCCTGGAATTGAACTCAGGTCTGCATTGCAGGCAGATTCTTTACTGAGTCATGAGGGAACTAATAAATATGTGATTGTGTGTAAAAAAAAAAATCTACTAAAACCCATAGTTTCATTGAATTTTAATGATCCAGGGTCTATGGTATTAAAATATTCTAGAAACATAAATAATGTCTTGGTGGTATTCATTTGCCCTCTCAGTTCTGAAATCCTTCACTGCAACCACTGATAATGCATTTCAGCAAACTCACTCTGTAATAAATTCATCTATTATTTTCATACTTTTATTGGACAGCTACTATGTACCATACTCTACCCTAATTAGTGAGTATACAATACTGAAGCAAATGGAGATGGATGACCTCTGCCTTTGTTAATAAAGTGCTAATAAGGAAAAGTAATGGTGCTGTGAGCTATCAAAGAGAACAATTACATAAGTGGTAGAAAGCAAGGAGGATATTTACTTAGACCGAATATCAGTGAGGGACACTAAGGAAAGAGGTAATGTTAAAACCTAGATGTAAAGGAAAGGTAATAATTATCTAGGGAGACAATCAACGAAGAGGGAAAGCATAAATAGAGTTTCATGGATAGAAAACAATCTAGAATGATTTAGGGACTGAAATAACACATGATTTCTTGAAGACAATGAAAAGGCAGGAAAATGAAAACAAGATTAAGTTGAAGTGATTCACAGGAACTGGTCATACAGGACATTTTTAAACCACAATTTTCATAGCATAATAGAGAGCTTTTAAAAGTACTTAAGAGAAATACTCAACCTATACATTTTTTAAAAAAAAATTTTATTTTTACTTTATTTTACTTTACAATACTGTATTGGTTTTGCCATACATTGACATGAATCCACAACGGGTGTACATGCGTTCCCAAACATGAACCCCACTCCCACCTCCCTCCCCATAACATCTCTCTGGGTCATCCCCGTGCACCAGCCCCAAGCATGCTGTATCCTGCATCGGACATAGACTGGCGATTCGTTTCTTACATGATAGTATACATGTTTCAATGCCATTCTCCCAAATCATCCCACCCTTTCCCTCTCCCTCGAGTCCAAAAGTCATCAAAAAGAATACATTTGAATCAGTTCTAATGAGATGGATGAAACTGGAGCCGATTATACAGAGTGAAGTAAGCCAGAAAGAAAAACACCAATACAGTATACTAACACATATATATGGAATTTAGAAAGATGGCAATGATGACCCTGTATGCAAGACAGCAAAAGAGACACAGATATGTAGAGTGGACTTTTGGACTCAACCTATATTTTTAAAAGATCACTCCTGTATGAAAAACCATTAAGAGGGTGAGTAGAAGGGAAAGTAGAGTGTTTACTTAGGGAGAGAACTGCAGCAGCAGTGGTGAGAGATGATAACATGTTTCATGGTGCTGAATTCGAGGTCAAGGGAAAGGGTAGAATTTTGGAAGTAGACTTCAGTCAGACACGTTGGTAGCATACTACATTTTGATTATGTTGGCTGTAAAGAGGAAGTGACCCAAGTTGCTGCCTGAATAACAGAGTGGAGCTTTTGAAGAATGAAGGAGGAGAAAGATTTAGTAAGTAAGATTAAGCATTCAGTTTGGTTATATTAAATTTGAATTTGTGTCAGACATCCCAGGAGAGACAGAACAATATCTGTTGCTTATATAAGACTTGATCTGAGAAGATAATTTTAGTTCAAAAAGTAGAAATTTTCTAATTTCAAATTTCTGCTGCTGCTGCAGCTAAGTCACTTCAGTCGTGTCTGATGTAAATAGCATTTAAAGATATGTATATATATTAAATACTTACTTTATAAAAACATCCTGTGTTTGATGTTCTTATAGTCATTAGGGAGAAAAACATATTCACATAGGAAGTTAATACCTGCCTAACAGAACTAATTTTAGCATATTATAGATTTCTGGTTTCTTGCTAGGACTACATTTCAAATAACAAGAAGTTCTACTACTTACTGCAGCTTAAAAAAGATAGAGGCTTAATTGTCATATACCACAAAAATTAGGTATCAGAAAATTTAAAGCTAATATAACTGAATACCTCATCAAGGTACATTACTTTCCAACTTATTATACATCAGTAGTGGAAACCTATTCAACTCAGTGTTATCAAATGGTCATTGAGGGCAATGTCTGCATTTCTTTCTATAATTACTTGGAAAGACTAATTTTACAAGACCATTCTTAGCTGTACGGAGCCTGAAGTACTAAGTATGCTTAACTGAGACTTGGCTAAATGGGTTTTTTATTCATAAAGACAAAAGAGGGGCCCTATTATTGAGTAGATAAGTAGCAGTCACTAACATTGGTATAGTCTATGATGTAATACTTTTAAAATTCGAACATCATTATTTGACTTTATTTAGTTAACAGTCATTTCCATAACACTTTCTTTTTCTTTCTTTTGTAAATTTTTTTACTAATACTGAGTCATAATGTTGTATAACAAATTGATACAATGTGGTATTTAAAACTTTATTTTGTATTTGAGTATAGGCAATTAACAAACAATGTTGTGAGAGTTTCAGGTAGACAGAAAAAGGACTCAGCCATACACATACATGTATTCATTCTCCCCCAAACTTCCCTCCCATGCAGGCTGCAACATAACATTGACCAGAGTTCAATATGCAATACAGTAGCTCCTCATTGGTTACTTTCTCTGCTTATACTTTTCATTTTGTAATAAACTGGAATATTTATGAACTTAATATGTAAGAATATATCATATTAATAGAATTCTGCTGCTATTCTATAACAATCTAAAATATATATACCATACACTAGCAAGAGTTTATATACATTTCATAACTGTGATATTATCTTAAAAAGTAGAAAATATCTAAATCTCTGTCAATGATAAAATAAGTGTATATCAATGCACAGTATAACATGAAATAATTTAAATGTCTAAATACATCTATATATACAGACTTAGAAAAATACCAATAAAACAAGAGTTATGTGAAGAGTGTAAGCCACAGATAATTATGGAAATCAGTTCAGTTCAATTCAGTCACTCAGTTGTGTCCGATTCTTTGCGACCCCATGAATCGCAGCACACCAGGCCTCCCTGTCCATCACCATCTCACGGAGTTCATTCAGACTCATGTCCATCGAGTCCATGATGCCATCCAGCCATCTCATCCTCGGTCATTCCCTTCTGCTCCTGCCCCCAGTTCCTCCCAGCATCAGAGTCTTTTCCAATGAGTCAACTCTTTGCACGAGGTGGCCAAAGTACTGGAGCTTCAGCTTTAGCATCATTCCTTCCAAAGAAATCCCAGGGCTGATCTCCTTCAAAATGGACTGGTTGGATCTCCTTGCAGTCAAAGGGACTCTCAAGAGTCTTCTCCAACACCACAGTTCAAACGTATCAATTCTTCAGTGCTCAGCCTTCTTTACAGTCCAACTCTCACATACATACATGACCACAGGAAAAACCATAGCCTTGACTAAACGGACCTTATCAGCAAAGTAATGTCTCTGCTTTTGAATATGCTATCTAGGTTTGTCATCACTTTTCTTCCAAGGAGTAAGCATCTTTTAATTTCATGGCTGCAGTCACCATCTCCAGTGATTTTGGAGCCCCCAAAAAATAAAGTCTGACACTGTTTCCACTGTATCCCCATCTATTTCCCATGAAGTGATGGGACCTGATGCCATGATCTTCGTTTTCTGAATGTTGAGTTTTAAGCCAACTGTTTCACTCTCCTCTTTCACTTTCATCAAGAGGCTTTTAGCTCCTCTTCACTTTCTGCCATAAGGGTGGTGTCATCTGCATATCTGAGGTGATTGATATTTCTCCCGGCAATCTTGATTCCAGCTTGTGCTTCTTCCAGCCCAGTGTTTCTTATGATGTACTCTGCATATAAGTTAAACAAGCAGGGTGACAATATACAGCCTTGACATACTCCTTTCCTATTTGGAACCAGTCTGTTGTTCCATGTCCAGTTCTAACTGCTGCTTCCTGACCTGCATACAGATTTCTCAAGAGGCCCATCTTTGCAAGAAATGTTCCCTGGTATCACCAATTTTCTTGAACAGATCTCTCGTCTTTCCCATTCTATTGCTTTCCTTTATTTCTTTGCAATGGTCACTGAGGAAGCCTTTCTTACCTCTCCTTGCTATTCTTCAGAACTCTGCATTCAAATGAGTATATCTTTCCTTTTCTCCTTTGCTTTTCACTTCTACTCTTTTCTCAGCTATTGTAAGGTCTCCTCAGACAACCATTTTGCCTTTTGCATTTCTTTTTGTTGGGGATGGTCTTGATCACTGCCTCCTGTAAAATGTCATGAACCTCTGTCCATAGTTCTTTAGGCGCTCTTGTCTATCAGATCTAATCCCTTGAATCTATCTGTCATTTCCACTGTATAAACATAAGGAATTAGATTTAGGTCATATCTGAATGGTCTAGTGGTTTTCCCTACTTTCTTCAATTTAAGTCTGAATTTGGCAATAAGGAGTTCATAGTCTGAGCCACAATCAGCTTCTGGTCTTGTTTTTGCTGACTGTATAGAGCTTCTCTATCTTTGGCTGCAAAGAATACATTCAATCTGATTTTGGTATTGATCTTCCATGTAGACTCCATGTATAGAGCTATTTCAAATCCTAAAAGATGATGCTATTAAAGTGCTGCACTCAGTATGCCAGCAAATTTGGAAAACTCAGCAGTGGCCACAAGAGTGGAAAAGGTCAGTTTTTATCCCAATCCCAAAGAAGGGTAATACCAAAGAATGTTCAAACTACCACACAATTGCACTTATCTCACAAGCTAGCAAAGTAATGCTCAAATATCTCCAAGCAAGGCTTCAACAGTACATGAACTGTGAACTTCCAGATGTTCAAGCTGGATTTAGAAAAGGCAGAGGAAACAGAGTTCAAATTGTCAACATCAATTGGATCATAGAAAAAGCAAGAGAATTCCAGAAAACCATGGAATTTTTGGCTTTATTGATTATACCAAAACCTTTGACTGTGTAGATCACAACAAACTGTGGAAAATTCTTCAAGAGTTGGGAATACCTGACCACCTGACCTGCCTCTTGAGAAATCTGTATGCAGGTCAAGAAGCAACAGTTGGACCCAGACACGGAACAAGAGACTGGTCCCAAATTGGCAAAAGAGTATGTCAAGGCTATATATTGTCACCCTGCTTATTTAACTTCTATGCAGAGTACATTGTGCAAAACGTCACACTGGATGAAGCACAAGCTGGAATCAAGATTGCCAGGAGAAATATCAATAACCTCAGATACACAGATGACACCACCGCTATGGTTGAAAGTGAAGAAGAAATGAAGAGCATATTGATGAAAATGAAAAAGGAGAGTGAAAAAGGTGGCTTAAAGCTCAACATTAAGAAGACTAAGATTATGGCATCTGGTTCCATCACTTCATGGCAAATAGGTGAGGGATCAATGTAAACAGTGACAGACTTTATTTTCTTGGACACTAACATCACTGCAGATGGTGACTGCAGCCATGAAATTAAAAGATGCTTACTTGCTCCTTGGAAGAAAAGCTACGACCAACTTAGACAGCATATTAGAAAGCAGAGACATTACTTTGCCAGCAAAGGTCTGTCCAGTCACAGCTATGGTTTTTCCAGTAGTCATGTATGGATGTGAGAATTGGACTATTAAGAAAGCTGATCATTGAAGAATTGATGCTTTTGAACTGTGGTATTGGAGAAAACTCTTGAGCATCCCTTGGACTGCAAGGAGACCCAATCAGTCAATCCTAAAGGAAATCAGTCTTGAATATTCATTGGAGGGATTGATGCTGAAGCTGAAACTCTAATACTTTGGCCACTTGATGCAAAGCACTGTCTCACTGTAAAAGACCCTGATGCTAGGAAAGAATGAAGACAGGAGGAGATAGGGATGACAGAAGATGAGACGGTTGAATGGCATCACCAACTCAATGAGCTTGAGTTTGAGTAGGCGCCAGAAGTTGTTGATGGACAAGGAGGCCTGGCATGCTGCAGTCCATGGGGTTGCAAAGACTTGGACAAGACTGAGACTGAACTGCACTGACTGCCGTTTTTAAATCACTTGCTTTTATATACATTTCATGCCTTTTTAAATATATTTCATATTTATAGGACAACAGTTCTTAACATAGTTTACATACTTTAGATACAAATTTCAATAACAGACTTCTATATAACAAAATAAGGAAAATTATCACATAAGCAATTATTTGCAAAACAAGGTAAAGAACATAGTCAAGACTTCCCATAAGTATGGAATTTTTCACTTGGTCACTCCTCAGTACTGTTACCTTTTAGTAAAGTACATTTATAAATTGTCCTGTATTTCTTCATATATTCATGAAAGTATTTTCTGATCCTAGTTGATCTTAGGTCTTGCAGAAATCTTTACTTACTTCACCATATTCTGATGTTTATGGCTTAAGAAAAAATTACACATTGCTAAATATTTGACTTTATGCTTGTGAAGTTTTCTTAAATGAATCTAACTATTTTAGGAAACTAATCTAAACTATATTTTCTGGCCCAAAAAATTTGCTATGCTGAGCATCATGTAAGAGAATGTGATAAATAATACCTTTTAAAAGTGATTCACATTTCCAGTATTTTTTATCTCAACATTGCAACATTTTTACATTTTATATAATCATTATCAGTTCTCACTTATTTCCTCATGATTTAGTTTTAGCCACCATAGCTGTGAAATAACAAAATATTTTAATGAATTTCTCAATTAACATTGATTTAGGGTTTATATTTTTCCTCTTCAAGAGAGTGAAAAATAAGATGAGCACAAGGGATTTCATTAAATTTCAGTACAACTCTATCAGTTTGTTGGAACTGTGAAGAAATAATTCCACAAATGAAACAGTAGCTATGACAGTGAAAATATCTCTAGAAATAAGAAATTGTTTAAACCATGAGAAGACAAAATGATAGAATAATTTGATGTAAATTGGAATTAAAATAATGGGTCAGAAATTTTGGTGGTGATTTGCCTACATTGTGGCAAGCACTGTACTTGTGTTAATGTATGCTGTATATATGTAAATATATATTGCATATATATTGCCACCTTTTTAATCCTTAAAATAACATTTCAAAGCCGATAACACCGTCCCTAACTGACAGATGTGGAAAATGAATGCAGGACTATTAAAGTAACTGACTTAACAACATATTGAGTCTATTAAAGGAAGAGATAGTATTAAAACCCATTGGGCTGTAAACTCAATGCTATTTCTATCAAAACTTGCTGCCTCACTTAAAAAGGACATTTATTTTTATTGAGCACAGCTTACAGTGAGTAAATGACAAATTCTGGTAGTATAGTGATGGTATGAATATAAGCAAGACTCAGATTAAGTTTTTTTTGCAAGATATGTGTCAAGGATAAGTAAGTTCAGGAATCAAACTAAAATTATTTGACTTATATAACTCTTTCTGACATGATAATAGTTAATTTTATTTTCATTGTTTCTTTGAATTAAAGTTAGCATTATAACTTACAGCTTTACAAGGCATTTGTAAAGATAAATATGTGAAATCTTGAATTGCATATTCTCTGATAGCAGGATATGCAAATCTGAGTCTGTTAGATGGTTTATTCACTATGATCACGTTACTGACAACTCTTCATCCTAGAAACATACTAAATTAACCTACATGTAAAAAGATAGATTTAATCTAAAATCCTGAGGAAGGGTACTAAATAATGACAAGGAAGTTTCATCCAGGCAACTGAACCTTTCTATAATTTTCCCCAAGCATCCTCATTAATAAAGAAGACCTAAAGTGCTTCCCAGGTGGCTCCATGGTAAAGAATCCGCCTGCCAATGCAGGAGATACAATAGATGTGGGTTCAATTCCTGGTTGAGAAAATTCCCTGGAGTAGGAAATGACAACCCATTCCAGTTTTCTTTCCTGGAAAATTCCATGGACAGAGAAGCATGGCAGGCTGCAGTTCATGGAGTTGCAAAGAGCCAGGCATGACTGAGCATACACACACAACTCTGATAAAGGACTAATATTAAGATGTCTCTGGGAAGAACCTGTTTGCTTTTGTAGAAGCTCTCTGAGAAAATAGTAGTCTGATCATTCTATACCCAAAAGATAGTTAACACAGACCAGGAAAATTGAGATCATATAAATAGTTTTGTGTTTTTTTTTTTTTTCCTTTCAAGGAGAGAGCCTCAAATTAGATTATCTTAGCACTGAGTGAATTCTCAACCAAATTTGAAGCAATCCTGTCCTAGATATGACATTTTCCTTGTCTCCAACTGAGTTTTTGAGATACAGTTTTCACAGAATAAAATTTTATATGATCAAACACCTTTGAATAATTTATGAATTAAACAAGCAAGAAATGACAATAGCTGTGACTATTTTTAGACTGCCAGTATTAGTTCCCAGAAATAGCATCTTCTAATTAGGATGCTACAGGTGAATAATTAGCACAGTTGTAAAAAGCAAAGTGAAAATATTTGTAAACATTCACAGTATTAAGTTGAGAAAAATGAAAATATGATTTACAAAAAACTGTGCTATATTTCTATGTTAACATTAGCAAAAATGTTTGAAGGAAATTATACCAAAGTGGGATTCACAAACCACAGAAACAAAATTTTTATTATTGGAAGAAATGTAAAAGACAAGCAACCATTCAAGGACTAAAAGTAAAATGTTCCCATTATATAAGTGAAGCAAATGAAATTGAGAGAATTTATGTGATTTTCTACTATAAAAATATAATCATTCTAATTCAAATTTATTTTTAAATTTATGTAAATTTGAGAAAAAAATCTAGCTTTTCTCTTTCATCTTAATTTTTGAAATAATATAACAATGAAGATATATTTTAGTCATATCACATTTATTAATAAAATAAAAAATTAAGCGAGTCACATGAAAGCTCTAATATCAATTCATTACCACACTGAGATGAATCATAATCTAGCATACTTTTTCTAAAGAGTTTATTACTTTGTTTTACTAATTAGGTGTTATACTAATTTTAGCCAGGAGTTGTCTTGCAAAGTAGGTAATTGCTAGATATACTGGAATTCAAAATAAAAATTTTAATTACATTATTGAAATCTGGCCTTTTCACTTATTGAGTACCCTTAAGTTAATGAACGCACATATATAAATTTTCAAAAATGCATTATTCTCAATATTTCCTAGGCCCTTGGAGAACAAATCTGAAAACCCAGAAATGCTTGATAGCAAAAAACAAAACAACAACAACTACAACAAAAACAGTGAATAATAGCAGCTAATGTTGCCAGACAAAATTATTTACTTATAGTAAGTAAAAAGGTCATCAAGAATAGACAAATAGATGATCCTTAGTACTACTTAATGTGAACACATTGCTAAATTCTGTCTAATGCCATCTAAAGCAGAAATGTACAGTAATAGATTCCAGAGCATTCCTTAAGAGAGGGTGCTGATATGAAACTTTGGTCCCTCCTTAATCATCACTTTCCCCATTGTAGTTGGAGGAACAAAAATACCTGTCTACAACCTGATTCATGTGAATGATACAAAGATCACCTTAAGGATACAACAAAAATTAACTGGAAAGAACTGAGTTGCTCAAGAATGTCATGAAACAGAAAGAATGAATGAATGAAAGAAAGAGAAGTCGCTCAGTTATGTCTGACTCTTTGCAACCCCATGGACTGTAGGCCACCAGGCTCCTCCATCCATGGAATTTTCTAGGCAGGAGTACTGGAATGGGTTGCCATTTCCATCTCCAGTGGATCTTCCCAATCCAGGGATTGAACCCGGGTCTCCCACACTGCAGGCAGATGTTTTATTGTCTGAGCCACCAGGGAATCCCATGAAACAGAAGCATACACCAGATCTGGAGTTTTTATAGGTTTTAATTTTGTTTACACAAGTATTAATTTGCTTCTCTTTTATTCTGAACCAAACTTGACTACACTATAGACAAATAGTCACATGCACATAATTAAGACAAAAAGAGAATAAAAGGAGAAATAAATTTAGAGGAAATACAAAACCATAATTGATCTGGAGCTTATGCTAGAATGGCTTCCTTTATCACAAGCAATCAAAATATCATCTGTAATAGCACATGACTAAATCTTTCCTCAAGTATGACATTTCCACATAAAAATAAAACAAAATAAAATTTCTCCCACAGATATAAAATCTTGCAGAAGAGAAGCATTAAAAATAAGAACTGAATAAAAAAATAGAGAAAAGAAACAAATTTTATTAGTATAAAGAAATGAGCATCTGCATGAAAAAATTTCTCAGCAACAAAATCAGAAAGTTAATTTTAAAACGTCACCATTCTCACATGATAAATGTGTTTAATGAACAAGTAATTCACACACAAAAAAATAGAAAATGGGCAAAACACATGCAATTGTAATCAGAAAATATTAATATAAACAAATGCTTAACCTTGCTTATAATTAAAGAATAAAAATTATATTACAATGAAGATCTGTCTCATATTTCAGCTTAACAATAGTTTACAATTTTGATATTACTTACTTAAGGCTCATGTTGGCTAAATGGACACCTGTAAATTTTCAATGAAAGTGGAAATTCATGTAAATTTTTTGAAGGAAACTTAGCAAGAAATGTTAAAATTAAAAACATCTTCTCTCAGCAAACAAAATCATAAACACGATGAAAAGACAACCCTCAGAATGGGAGAATATAATTGAAAATAATGCAACTGACAAAGGATTAATCTCCAGAATATACAAGCAGCTCAATATCAGAAAAACAACCCAATCAAAAAATGGGCAGTCTCAGGGAACTCAGTCTCGGGGAACTCTAGGTTGAACTCCATATCAACCTAGAGGGGTAGAATGGAGTAGGGGGGAGAGATGGGAAGGAGGTTCAACAGGGAGGGGACATGTGTATACCTATGGCTGGTTCATGTTGATGTTTGGCATAAAAAACAAAATTCTGTAAAGCAATTATCCTTCAATTTAAAAATAAATAAATAGATGGGCAGAAGACTTAAAGAGACACTTCTTCAAATAACACACAGAGATAGTCAATAAAGACATGAGAAAATGCTGGTCTCTGATAATGACCAAAATATTGATCATTATTCAGTTCAGTTCAGTTCAGTCACTCTGTCTGACTCTTTGCAACCCCATGAATCGCAGTACGCCAGGCCTCGCTGTCCATCACCAACTCCCAGAGTTCACTCAGATTCACATCCATCGAGTCAGTGATGCTATCCAGCCATCTCATCCTCTGTCGTCCCCTTCTCCTCCTGCCCCCAATCCCTCCCAGCATCAGAGTCTTTTCCAACTCTTCGCATGAGGTGGCCAAAGTACTGGAGTTTCAGCTTTAGCATCATTCCTTCCAAAGAAATCCCAGGGCTGATCTCCTTCAGAATGGATTGGTTGGATCTCCTTGCAGTCCAAGGGGCTCTCAAGAGTCTTCTCCAACACCACAGTTCAAAATTATTATTTTGATCATTATTAGAGAAATGCAAATCAAAACTACAATGAGGTATCACCTCACACCGGTCAGAATGGCCATCCTCAAAAATACAGTAAATGCTGGAGAGGATATGGAGAAAAGGGAACCCTCTTGCATAGTCGTTGGTAATGCAAATTGATACAGTCACTATGGAGAACAGTATGAAGATTTCTTTAAAAACTAAGAGTAAAATTATAATTTGACCCAACAATCTCACTACCGGGCATATACCCTGAGACAATCGTAATTAAAAAAGACATATGTACCCCAACATTTGTTGTTGTTCAGTCACTCAGCCATGTCTGACTCTTTGTCACCCCAGGGACTGCAGCATGTCAGACTTCCCTGTCCTTCACCATCTTCACCCCAATGTCTACTGCAGCACTATTTACGATAGCCAGGACATGGAAGCAACCTAGATGTCCACTGACAGATGAATGGCTGAAGAAGTTATGATACGTGTATAAAATGGGATATTGTTCAGCCATAAAAAGGAAAAAAGTTTAAGTTGGTTCTAGTGAGGTGGAAGAACCTAGAGCTTGTTATATGATGTTAAGTAAGTCAAAAAGAGAAAAATATCATATATTAACACATATATAAATTGGCAAGGCAGGAACAGAGAACTTGTGAACACAGCGTGGGAAGGAAAGGGTGGGATAAACTGAGACTAGCACAGAAACATATATATTACCATATGTAAAAGAGCTAGCTATGGGAAGTTGCTGTATAACACAGGGAGCTCAACACATGCTCTGTGACCTACAGGCATGGGCGGGTGGGATGCAGTAGAAGGATAGAAGGTTCAAAAGGATGGGACATATGTATACTTATGACTGATCCACTCTGTTGTATGGCAGAAACCAACACAACATTGTAAATAAATTTTCCTCCAATTAAAAATTTTTTAAATGCATGTGCTCTTTCACCCAATATTCTTATATGTAGAACATTACCCTGTAGACATACTTACATAACTATACAACTGGCTTTTGCAAAGATGGTCACTCATAAGTACTTTACCTAAAAACAAGTAACATTATTTGTCAAGAAATGACATTTCATTCATACATTCATTTACTTAATAGATAAATATATTTTACATTCTTTTCCAGAGTTTAGAACTCAAAGGAGTAAAGAAGACAAGAAAATACCTGCTCTCATGGAATTTATATTTTCAGGGAGCCAGAGAAAGAAACAACAACAAAAATTAATAAAACTGTCTTTCATATTGACAAATGTTATAAAGAGCACAGATAGAGGGATGTGAAAGCTACATATAACCAGAATAGTTTTGACTGGAGGTAGAAGGGAAACTATTCTGAGGAGATGATAATTTAGCTAAAAGCTAAAGAATGCTTTGAAGGTTACTCTGCAAAGTTTGAGGGTAGTATGCTCAATGTAATGGTCAGTTCAAAACCACAATTAATGAGGATAAGCTTGGATATGTTTCAGTAAGTTTCTGTAGTAGTAAAGAACCTACTGTATAGCATAGTGCTACTCTACTCAGTGCTCTGGGTGACTTAAATGGGAAGGAAATCCAAAAAAAGAGGGGATGTATGTATATGAATAGCTGACTCACTTTGCTGTACAAGAGATACTAACAACATCGTAAAGCAACTGTACTCAGTAAAAATTAATAATAATAATAATAAGGTAACATGCCAGGTCTCTCAAACAGAATAGAATTTCTAAAGGGAATGAAGGACTTTACATCTTTTAAAGGAGTAAGTTGGATTTCCAAGAATGGTTATTGGAATACCAGAAAACTAGCCAACAAGGAGAGCTATGACTTCTGAGAAGACCACTGGATATGCTGAGTTCCAGTTTATGCTGCCAAAGCTCTTATGCATAAGTTAGGATAAATCACATAACTGTTGGTGTTCCACTCTCACAAAGCTGGTGACCAGATACTGGAAAGAGAAATTTGGCTTCTGCCTCCACCACACCTGCCTCTCAACATCCAGAACATTGGAAAATAGATGCTTGAAAATTGCTGTGAGAACCCATGATTCCTCAAATTTGCATGAGAGGAGAAAAGTCCAAATGGACAGAAAGAAGTCTACTATTTCTTTTCTATTTTCCAAATGCTTGTGCAAGTGCATCTGATTAGCATTTCTAATATCCATCCAGAAACAAAGGCAAAAGAAAGTTCAGGAGATGCAGTTTTCTTTTTCTTTTTTTCTTTTTCTAAAGCTCTTTTATCTTTAGAAGAAGGAATGAATTGAAATTAGACAAGCCAGTTCACAGCATTGGGAGAAAATTTAGGAGATGGAGCTGAGAAGGTAAGTAAGAGCTGACTCAGATAGGACTATTTAGGTTATAGTATGGAGTTTGTATTTTATCCAAGGTACAATGGAAAGACACTGGAATTGTGAAACTGGAGAAATCTGTAACCTTGTTTCCATTTTGAAATATCTCTCTTGGAGCAATGTCTAGATGGAATTGTGAATAGAGGAGGAAAAATGTCTATAATTATAGTATTGGTGAGAGGTGACAGTGGCTTTGAATTATGTAGAAAATCAAGAGAACCTGGTTTAGAATACATTTTGAAAACAGCTAATGGGACTTGTAGATGAATCAGATATGGGAGGTGAGGTAATGATGAGAATTAAATTTAGATCCTTAAGTTTTGATTTGAGGAACAGGGCACATGATGGTATGATATGTTGTCATAAAGAAGCAGAGGAACAGTATTCTGTGAATTGAGGGTATGCAGTAAGGATAAAGAATTCTGTTGGTGAAAATTTTGAGATTTCTTTAAAATATTAATATATGGTCTATGATAGAATGTTGGGAGTGAATGGAATATAAACACTATTTAAAGATACTGGTTTCCTGGATATTGTCTAGGATAAGGATATAAATAACGTAAAGAGAAAGGGAATACCTGTCCCATGATCGTTTCAGTATTAAGCAGTTGAGTTGTAAATAGGATGATGGATTAGGAACAGTCATGAAAGCCTGGAGAAGAGAGTATTTCAAGAAGGAGAGTATAATCAACTGTGATAAATTAGTCACTGTATATCCATATGGTATGTTTCTATGCAGACCTTAAAATAGCTGGAGCAAATCTGTATATGCTAGTATAGAAAGAATTTTAACACCTATTATTAAGTGAGAAAAAATCTATTAATCTCTTTGTGTGAACAAAATGCACTTACACTTTTATATATAACTTTTATAATAATAAGGTATAACAATAAAAATAATGAAGAACTATTACCTTATAGCTTACTCATTTCAACTCACAGATGCATCAAAATGTCCTGATTCATGAAACATATTCATTCTTCTTTGGATATGCTTGTTTAAGCCTCTGAGTGACCTCTGAGAGGCTGAATCTCTAGAATAATAAGAGGGCAGATATCCTGGTGTAGTAGACAGAAACTATGGAGTTTTAGTCCTTGCTCTGGGACTCTGCAATATTGGCCTTAGCCAAATTTAGATTTATAAAACCAGATAACCACATAGATGGAAGAGACTTTCTCAACTATTCTTTTTTGTTTTGGCTACTCAATGCAGCAAATAGGGTCCCTCAGTAGTGAGAGTACAAAGTTCTAAACTACTGGACTGCCAGGGAATTCCTAGCACCATGTATAGCATTCGGGATGTTGGTTCCCTGATCAAGGATCAACACTTGACCCTGCATTGAAAATGCTGTCTTAACCACAGGACCACCAGGGAAATCCCTCAACTATAATTTTTAACCAGTTAAAAACAACATGCAATTGTGAAATATTGTGATATGTTTAATATAATTCTATTCATCAGCAATTAAAACAAAGCAAGACAATAGTGATAGTAGTGATGACAACAATGAGGCAACGACAGCATATAGTAGCAGCAAAGCTGTCATAAGACTTTTCTTTTCAAGGACAACAAAAAGTTCCTTTTCTCCTGGGTTCTACCTAACTTAACAAACCTACTTCTTCAAAATGGCTTTCCTTTTTCTTTTTCTTTCTTTCTTTTTTTTTTTTTTTTAACCACCATCAGTTCATCTTTTAGCTCTGCCTGACAATTCCTTAGCTTTGCCTGACAAGACGGATGGGTCATGGTGGAGAGTTCTGACAAAATGTGGTCCACTGGAGAAGGGAATGGCAAACTACATCAGTATTCCTGCCTTGAGAACCCCATGAACAGTATGAAAAGGCAAAAAATATAGGACGCTGAAAGATGAACTGCCCAGGTTGGTAGGTGCCCAATATGCTACTGGAGATCAGTGGAGAGATAATTCCAGAAAGAATAAATGGATGGAGCCAAAGAAAAACAACACCCAGTTGTGGATGTGACTGGTGATAGAATCAAGGTGCAATGCTGTAAAGAGCAATATTGCATAGGAATCTGGAATGTTAGGTCCATGAATCAAGGTAAATTGGAAGTGGTTAAACAGGAGATGGCAAGAGTGAACGTCAACATTATAGGATCAGCGAACTAAAATGGACTGGAATGGGTGAATTCAACTCAGATGATCATTATATCTACTACTGTGGGCAAGAATCCCTTAGAAGAAGTGGAGTATACATCATAGTCAACAAAAGAATCTGAAATGCAGTGCTTGGACTCAATCTCAAAAATAAATGAATGATCTTTGTCATCTCCATGGCAAACCATTCAATATCATGGTAATCCAAGTCTATACCCCGACCAGAAATGCTGAAGAAGCTGAAGTTGAATGGTTCTATGAAGACCTAAAAGTCCTTCTAGAATTAACACCACCAAGAGATGTCTTTTTCATATAGGGGACTGGAATGCAAAAGTAGAAAATCAAAAAGCAGCTGGAGTAACAGGCAAATTTGGTGGGGGAGAACAGAGTGAAGCAGGGCAAAGGCTAATAGAGTTCTGCCAAGTGAATGCACTGGTCATAGCAAACACCCTCTTCCAACAACACAGGAGAAGACTCTACACATGGACATCACCAGAGGGCCAGCACTGAAATCAGACTGATTATATTATTTGCAGCCAAAGATGGAGAAGCTCAATACAGTAAGCAGAAACAAGACCAGGAGCTGACTGTGGCTCAGATCATGAATTCTTTATTGCTAAATTCAGACTTAAATTGAAAAAGTAAGGAAAACTAGTAGACTATTCAGGTATGACCTAAATCAAATCCCTAATGATTACACAGGGGAAGTGGGAAATAGATTTAAGGGACTAGATCTGATAGACAGAGTACCTGATGAACTATGGATGGAGGTTCGTGACATTGTACAGGAGACAGGGATCAAGATCATCCCCAAGGAAAAGAAATGTAAAAAAGCAAAATGGCTGTCTGAAGAAGCCTTACAAATAGCTGTGAAAAGAAGAGAAGCAAAAAACAAAGGAGAAAAGGACAGGTATACCCATTTGAATTCAGAGTTCCAAAGAATAGCAAGGAGAGATAAGAAAGCCTTCCTCAATGATCAATGCAAAGAAATAGAGGAGAACAGTAGAATGGGAAGGACTAGAGATCTCTTCAAGAAAATTAGAGATACCAAAGGGACATTTGATGCAAAGATGGGCTCAATAAAGGACAGAACTGGTATGGACCTAACAGAAGCAGAAGATATTAAGAACAGGTGGCAAGAATACACAGAACTATACAAAGAAGATCTTCAAAACCCAGATAATCATGATGGTGTGATCACTCACCTAGAGGAAGACATCCTGGAATGTTAAATCAAGTGGGCCTTAGGAAGCATCACGATGAACAAAACTAGTGGAGGTGATGGAATTCCAGCTGAGCTAATTCAAATCCTAAAAGATGATGCTGTGAAAGTGCTGCATTCAATATGTCAGCAAATTTGGAAAACTCAGCAGTGGCCACAGGACTGGTAAAATCAGTTTTCATTCCAATCTCTAAGAAAGGCAATGCCAAAGAATGCTCACACTACTGCCAAATTGCACTCATCTCACATGCTAGCAAAGTAATGCTCAAAATTCTCCAAGCCAGGCTTCACTACGTGAACCATGAACTTCCAGATGTCCAAGCTTGTCTTAAAAAAGGCAGAGGAACCAGAGATCAAATTGCCAACATCCGCTGGATCATCAAAAAATCAAGAGAGTTCCAGTAAAACATCTATTTCTGGTTTAATGATTATGCCAAAGACTTTGACTGTGTGGATCATAATAAACTATGGAAAATTCTTCAGGAGATGGGAATACCAAACCATCTGACCCGCCTCTTGAGAAATCTTTTTGCAGGTCAGGAATCAACATTTAGAACTGGACATGGGACAACAGGCTGGTTCCAAATAGGAAAAGGAGTACATAAGGCTGTATATTGTCACCCTACTTATTTATCTTATATGCAGAGTACATAATGAGAAATGCTGGGCTGGAGGAAGCACAAGATGGAATCAAGATTACCAGGAGAAATATCAGTAACCCCAGATATGCAATGATACCATCCTTATGGCAGAAAATGAAGAAGAACTAAAGAACTTATTGATGAAAGTGAAAGTGGAGAGTGAAAAAGTTGGCTTAAATCTCAACATTCAGAAAACAGAAATCATGGCATCCAGTTGCATCACTTCATGGCAAATAAATGGAGAAATAGTGGAAACTGTGTCAGACTTTATTTTTTGGTGCTCCAAAATCACTGCATATGGTGTTTGCAGCCATGAAATTAAAAGGCGCTTACTCCTTGGAAGGAAAGCTATGACCAACCTAGATAGCATATTAAAAAGCAGAGACATTACTTTGCCAACAAAGGTCCATCCAGTCAAGGCTATGGTTTTTCCAGTAGTCATGTATGGATGTGAGGATTGGACTATAAAGAAAGCTGAGTGCCAAAGAGTGGATTCTTTTGAACTGTGGTGTTGGAGAAGACTCTTGAGAGTCCCTTGGACAGCCAGGTTATCGAACCAATCCATCCTAAAGGAAATCAGTCCTGAATGTTCATTGGAAGGACTGATGCTGAAGCGGAAACTCCAATACTTTGTCTACCTGATGGGAAGAACTGACTCATTTGAAAAGACCCTGATGCTGGGAAAGATTGAAGGCGGGAGGAGAAGGGGACGACAGAGGATGAAATGGTTGGATGGATGGCATCACCAACTCCATCGACATGAGTTTGAGTAAACTCTGGGTGTTGGTGATGGAGCAGGAGGCCTGCCATGCTGCAGTCCATGGGGTCACAAAGAATCAGACACGACTGAGGTCTGAACAGAGCTGACAATTCTTTTATTTTTTCTTGGTCATTGCTTTCTTTCCCAACCTCCCCCAATAATTTCTACAAACCTTAAAAATATATCCCCTGTCTGCCTCCATTCTCTATACAATGATAAGATTCTTTTAACTTCATGGGAAAATCATGATATGATAATGATTTTCTATATTGTTCCATTATTAAAATAACAAAATTATTATTGGAATCAAGTCCCATGTATAAGAATGTGCCCTTTTAACAGTTAAATGTATAAGGGCAGTGTTCAGGTGTGTTTTTTTTTTTTTTAAATGACTTCTGACTCTATACCAAAATAGATCTCCAAAAGCACATGGAGAAAATTAAAACCTTTTTCATAAAAATGGTGAAGTAAATGCAAGCAATATTCACCTTTTAAATTCTAGTTTCAGAGCATCCTACATTCTAACCCTTGCTCATTTTTTGCCTCTTCACTTAGCCCTTGAAGCTAATCCATTTGGACACATCTAAGAACTGGTTTCTTTGTCCATGCCCTCTCTCCTGTACACGCAATACTTCATGAGCCTATTTGAGGGCTTCTTGTTTCCCTAGCCAAGCATTAAAACTATAAAGAATGATTCCTCTCTTCTTTATCTCAGTGAAAGATGACATAAATTCCTAGATATCCAACTCCCCTTTCAGAGACCAATTAAATAGAAACAAATACTCTGTCAGATAGAATGATCAAGCAAAGAAATATCTATAATTTGTCTGCTTGTCAGAGCAATGCAATTTTGTCAGAACCATGTGAAAGAGATTCTGATCTGGATTTTCAATATAGGAACTGATATTCAGAAAATGCCATATCACAGATGGACAAGAAAATATCAGATTATTTTTTCTTCTAAAATATCATATGTTTCATAATATGATGCAATAGGAAAGAAAGTATGCAGTATCCCCATTAAAATATCCTTGCCTACAAAATTGAACTTAACATGTAATTCTAATTTTATAGGTAATTTTTAGAAGAACAAGTTAAATGACACCACTGTTTTCAACTGTTAGTCTTATGGCTTAGCAATATGTTTCTGGATCTGTCTCCTCCCTAAGGTAAAGAAAACAAAAGCAAAAATAAACAAATGAAACCTAATCATATGTAAAATCTTTTGTTCAATAAAGGAAATCATCAGCAAAAAAAAAAGGCAATCTATAGAATGGGAGGAAATATTTTTGAATTATATCTAATAAGTTAACACCCAAAATATATGAAGAACTCATACAACAAAAAGAAAAAAAAACTAACTAAAAACTGAGCAAAGGACATGAAAAGAACATCTTTCCCAAAACATAAAGATGGTCAACAGGCACATGAAAAGATGCACATCATCACTAATCATCAGGGAAATGCAAATCAAAACTACAATAAGATATCATCTCACACCTGTCAGAATGGCTACTGTGAAAAAGACAACACATTACAAGTGTTGGCAAGGCTGTGGAGAAAAGGAAATCTTAGTATTAACATAGTACTGGTAATTGTTGTAGCCACTATGGAAAAGAGTATGAAGTTTCCTCAGAAACTTAACAATAGCACTGTCATGTGATCCAGCGATTGCACTACTGGGTATGTATCCAGAGAAAACAAAAACATTAATTCAAAAAGATATATTTATTGCAGTGTTCACAGCAGCATTATTTATAATAACTAAGGTATAGAAGTAACATGAGTATCCATCAACAGATAAATACATGAAGAAGATGTGATTATTGAGGAGGAAGAGATTTTCCTCTACCCTTGTAAGGTCTTCTGGCCAGTCTAAGAATTAAATTGACATGAGACAGAATAATAGGAAAAAATCAAAGTTTAATAACATATATACATGGGGAAGACTCAGGAGAACTAAATAACTTGCAAAAATGGCTGCTCACCTTAAAATATTATCTTAGGCTAAAGAGGAAAGAGGATGCTGGTGATAGTGGTATGGGACCTCAGAGAAGAGGAAGGGAATTCACATGGAGATGGAAAAGCTAACAGTTGATAAACAAATGCTTGCTGAGCTCTGCAGTGACAATGGGACATAGAGAGGAATTTTAACAAATGAGCTTTGTGAGGTTCCTCCCTGTCCATATAACTAGTTCATAGTGTAGTGACTTATGATGATCACTTCCTTCCTGGAACAAGTCCTCTATCTACATTCTTTGAACAGTTAGGGGGATGGTCAAAGTTTCTTCCTGAGTGGCAACCCACTCCAGAATTCTTGCCTAGAGAATTCCATGGAGCCTGACTTGTCATAATACATGGAGTCACAGAGTTGGCCATGACTGGTGACTGAGTATGTATGTGTGTGTGTGTGTGTGTGTGTGGGTGTGGGTGTGGATGTATATGTGTGTGTGTGAGTGTAACTCAGCCATAAAAAGGAATGAAATTTTGAGATTTGAAACAATGTGGATTGACCCAGAGGGTATTAAGTTTAGTGAAATGTCAGATAGAGAAAGACTAATACTGCATGTTTTCACTCACATTAATGCAAAAATCTAAAAAGTAAAACAAATGAACAAATATAAACAAAACAGAAACAGACTCAGATACAGAGAACAGACTGGTAGCAGTGGTTACCAGTAGGAGATGGGTAAAGGGAGGGTCAAGATGGGGGAGGGAATTAAGAGGTAGAAACTACTAGGTATAAAATAAATAAGATATAAAAATGTAGTATATAGTACAGGAAATATAGCTAAGGTTTTGTAATAACTTCATATGAAGGATAATCTATAGAAATATCAAATCATAATGTTCTACATCTAAAACTAATATAATATTGTAAGCCAACTATACTTCAATTAAAAAAAAAGCAAATTGTTTGACTTACTGATCTAGATAAGAATGCATGCTGTCTTTATAATTAGAGAAATTTAATAAAAGATTTCCATTTTGCAAAACACATTTTTTTAAAGAAGGAATAAATGTCTTGTTGTTTGTGGCCCATGACCTTGTGAAGCCTCTGTGGCCTCTGCCTCTTTTGCTTATTCTCTTCAGAAGTGGTTTATTTGAATGTACTTTTTCTGGTTATGCTGCTTACACTGTCTTATTAGATATTTATCTTTCTGTATGTATTAAAACTTTATTTATGTTGTGGTTTTGTCCCTAAATCCAATATTTCATAGATTCCACTTGTTTTTCCATCCAGTTTTCTGAGCCAGCTCAATCATTTCTCTCCTTAGCTCCAGTGTCCTTAATCAGGCCTACTCACATCTGAGACTCTGTCTACCTTGAAACAGGGTTTAGGCACTTTTCTCACTTTATTATTATTTTTTTCTTTTGTTTCTCCTATAGACAAACACACACAAAGAAATTTAAAAAATAAAAATAAAGGAAGAAAGAAATGTTATCCCTGAGACCTAAATAACTGTTGTTGTAGTCTTTCACACTTACTTAGTTATGGTTGGTTCTGTGCATTTATCCTTTGGCCTAGCACAAAGTCAGCGGAATTTACCTATTTACTTTTAGCTTCAAATTCACTCTTCTTTTCTGTGATCTATTCTGCTGCTATAGGAACTCTGCAAACTACATTTCACAAATGTAGTTTGCCATCTTCTTTTTTTAATTTTTCTTTTGGAGTATAGTTGATTTACAATGTATTAGTTTCAAGGGTACAGCAAAGTGCATAAGTTTTATGTGTGTGTGTGTGTATATATATATATATTTATACTTATTATAATCAGTGTATATATAATATTCTTATTCAGTTTCTTTTTCCATATCAGTTATTACAGAATATTAGAGTACATCCTTATTAGTTATCTATTTTATATATAGTAGTGTGTTTATATTAATCCCTCTGTCTTCCTATTAGTTTCTGCCAACAGGAGATATAGAAAAGACTGAAAAGCAGGAAGGAAGAACTTTGTATCTTTGCTTTTCTATCAGCATAGAGCCATCAAAAGGGGGAAATATGCCCCACTAGCAGAAACTGCATGTCATTCAGTGACAATCAAGCAATAGCACTTGATTGTAGATTCCAGTCATTTAAAAACTTTCTATAGCAAATTTCATCAATGATCTCCCTGCCATGCATACTCAGCACCACGGGTACCAGCAATAACCATACAGCACCCTATCTATAAGGCCTGAGCCATATTATAAAACGTATGTGTGTGCTCTGTTACTCAGTCGTGTCCGACTCTGCAATCCCATGGACTGTAGTCCATCATGCTCCTCTGTCCATGGAATTTTCCAGGAAAAAATACTGGAGTGGGTTTCCATTTCCTACCTACCACCAGGAAGATCAGGGGATCTTCCTGATCCAGAGATTGAACCCACATCTTTTGCATCTTCTGAACTGGCAGGCAGATTTTCTACCCTGTGCCACCTGAGAAGCCCACATTATATAATGAAATATAATAAATTTCTTACACTAAATCTCTTTTGTTGAAACACCTAATGTATTTTTGTATCCCTTATTTTGACTGAACATGCCACAAATATATAAACAAACATATAAGAAATTTACAAGTTTCTGAATGTAACCAAGAATTTATTCTATCATTCCTTCCCTTTCTATGTGTTTCTATATGAATTCAGTATTTCATCAGGTAATGATTATTTTATTTCATTTATGTGAATGTGGTAATAAATTATGTATAATTTTCAAAAAAGTTGCACGAAGTGTCTTAGTATACATCCACTCTCATTCTGATGTTTTTGAGGTTTCCTGAACTTTTTTTCTATTATGTGAGGTAAGTCAGAACAAATGATAATATATGACAATTGATCAGGAATAACTAATAATAGCCTTTAAAATCATTTTCATTAGTACCACAGGAATTACTTATTTGTATGTAATACATATGATTTTTAAATTGAATTTCTACTATAGAAGAATTAGTTACATGCCATAGAATCAAAATTAAAGTATATATAAACAATATATTATGTAAAATGATACATAAATTTTATAGCTTATATGTGAAATTTGTTATCTTAGAATCTCTAGATAAAGAAAATATTCAGTCAGTTCAGTTCAATTCAATCGCTCAGTTGTTTCCAACTCTTTGAGACCTCAAGGACTGCAGCACATCAGGCTTCCCTATCCTTCACCAACTCCCAGAGGTTGTTCAAATTCATGTCCATTGAGTTGGTGATGCCATCTGATGATGCTGTTAAAGTTAGACCTGACTTTGAATGTTTGAGTGTCTCCTGCAGAGGTATGGGTCAGGAGTGGCCTGCCTCAGGGCAGAGGCTCTGGGTACAGCAGACCTGGGTGTAACATAAGCCTTCTTGGAGGAGGTCACCATTAACCCCACCATAGAGCAGCCAGAACTTCCAGAACTTACACAGGACTAGGGAAACAGACTCTTAGAGAGCACAAACAAAACCTTGTGCACATCAGGACCCAGGAAAAAGGAGCAGTAACCCCACAAGAGACTGACCCAGACTTGCTGGTGAGTGTCCAGGAGTCTCTGGCAGAGGCATGGGTCAGTGGTGGCCTGCTGCTGACAAGGTCCGCAGCAGAGTTGAGGGCACTGAGAGTGGCAATGCATACAAAGGACCTTTTGAAGGAGGTCGCCATTTTCTTCATTACCTCCACCAGAGTTTGGTCTCAGGTCAAACAACAGGGAGGGAATACAGCCCTGACCATCAACAGAAAATTGTATCAAAGATTTATTGAGCATGGCCCCACCCATCAGACCAAGATGTAGCTTTCCCCAAAGTCAGGGAAAATATTGGGGGGAGTAATTTAATATTTTACCACTTTACAAACTGAAACTTACTTGAATAAATTTGAGTCTTAATCAGGACAATAATATACTATAAATTGTAAATAAATACCAGTTTATATCCTTTAGGCACTCAATTCAATTAAACTGCAATCAATCATTTATATGTACAAATACTACCAGGCCAGCTTTGATGACTAGATAAAACCTGTTTACATTAGCAGCATCCATTTTTCCTTTAAATTACTCATGTGCTATAATCTCTAAAGGAAATTTTAGTAAAGAAATGAAAACACCTTCTATTTACTCACTGCATTATAGAATTACATATCAATCTTATTCTCTGAGATGGTGAGAATACATTCTTCATTCGTTTTGATTATATATCACCATGTACAAAAATACAGTTAAATTATTCTGTTTTAGTGCATACAAATTATGTTGAGTTACTTGTTAAACATATAAATTCTTAGGTTATAACCCAGACAACTGAATAAAAATCAATAACAGGCAGAAGTATCAACATTTTAACAGGCAATTAACATTAGTAGTCCATAAATCACATTTATACAAACACTAGGGGGGTAGTTTTGACTTTTTCTTTATTACATGAATAAAATATGGACTGGATAAGTCTAGCTAAAACACTGTAATAGAAATGCATTTCCAGTAGATTAAACACAATTCAATATTTAAGAGCATTAAAATTTTTTTAAAAAGAAAATAACGATTGACATATATTTTGGAAAGATGTCTGTCCCCAATGGCATTTTGGTAATTAGAAAGCTAAGTGTCGATTGAACACAAAATTAATTTTAGTGAAATCCACTATTCTTTGATAATACTAAATAAAAAATAATATTATTATTAATTGAGCTCTGGTTGTATGCATGCTCAATCGTGTCCAACTCTTTGTAACCCCATGGACTACACAGCCAGCCAGGCTCTTCTGTCCAAGGGATTTTTCAGGCAAGAATACTGAGCTGCCATTTCCTTCTCAAGGGAATCTTCTCAGAGCACTGGTTACTACTTTACTTAATAGCATTTTCAGTGAATTCTCCAATTATTAATGAGGAAAATGTAATAGTGCTTCAACACAGTATTAATTTTTCATCCCAGTAAACCTAAGGAGATGAATAATTATTTTATAATTTACTGGGCCACCATTTACAAAGAGGCCAACATTATTTCAGGTTATTATTGGGGAAAAAAAAAAAGCTTATAAACATTGAAGTTCCCCTCCAAGACAAGCGAATGCCATTCTTATAAACAAGCATGGTTGTCTTTAGACCACTGCAGAAAAGGATTCTTACATATAAACAAAAAACAGGATTTGGAAGTCTCTTCTAGGATTTCTCTTGTGGCTCAGATCGTAAGGAATCTGCCTGCAATGCAGGAGACGTGTATTCAGTCCCTGGATTGGGAAGATCTCCTGGAGAAGGGCATGGCAACCCACTCCAGTATTCTCGCCTGGAGAATCCCATGGGCAAAGGAGCCTGACAGGCTACATGGAGTCACAAAGAGTCCATGGAGCTATGCAGAGTCAGGCATGACTGAGAGACTAACACTTTTTATTAACAAGAGAGAATGGAAGAGAGATGATAGAGAACTGAAGGGAATGCCCAAGAGAAAAACCTTGTTTGAAAATCTGAATTTGCCGATATTCCAAATTAACTTGCTGCCAACAACCTTTAAGGATAATACAAATCAGTTGTAAGGGAAATGTGATTACACCTTGTGTAATGATGGGTTTGATCATATATCCATTGACCTAAAAAATGCATTTTTATAAGGTAGGTGTTATTTTCTGATATTTCATATGTATTTTGGAGAATTATATGCATGTGAATAACTTTCCTGTCAAAAAATTTAACAGTAAAAATTGGTATATCACCAAGAAATCTGAGCACTACAGTGATAATAGCAGTTCTTGGTCTTTTTTCTTTACTAAAATAAAGGCTTTCTTCTTAAAAATTTGTACTTCTTTAAAATTTTCTTTTGGTTAATTTGGAAAAATATGGAGCAAATTTACTTAACATTACAGAAACGTGTATTTAAATGAACAGCTTTTATTTTCCTAATTTTAAGAATGTTCACATTTTAATACTATAATTAATTAACATCCTTTCCTTTTCTTTCCTCTGCTTTCTTTCTACACTTCCTCTTGTTTCTCTTTTTCCCTTCCTCCTTCTTACAATTCCTCTTTTCTCTCTTACTTTCAGGTTCCCAATCTTCACTCACAAGAGATTTTGGAGATCTGACATAAGTCCTTTTAATATAATATAAAAATTAGGCACTGCATCCATAAAAGTTACATTTCATTTTAGAAAAATTAAGGTCATGATATCTACTACTGCTATTACATTTAAAAAATAATATTACATCATAACTATGAAGATTATTTGAAGCAATTATATGTAAAATTCCATAAGTACAAGTATATGTGATTTAATTCATTTATATATATGTATATACAAAACTGTCTAGAAGCTTTTATTCCTTAACTTGAGCAAAGCTTTCTATTGGACAGATCTCCACTAAGTAGCTATTGCTGCTGCTGCTGCTAAGTCGCTTCAGTTGTGTCCGACTCTGTGAGACCCCATAGGTGGCAGCCCACCAGGATTCCCCGTCCCTGGGATTCTCCAGGCAAGAACACTGGAATGGGTTGCCATTTCCTTCTCCAATGCATGAAAGTGAAAGTGAAGTAGCTCAGTCGTGTCTGACTCTTGGCAACGCCATGGACTGCAGCCCACCAGCCTCCTCCACCCGTGGGATTTTCCAGGCAAGAGTACTGGAGTTGGGTTGCCATTGCCTTCTCCAAGTAGCTATTAAGCCATATTCAATATTAAATGATTACTACAAAATGAGAAACTAAATAAATATATACACATGCACATACTCTTATGTGTTGGAATGTGGTATTATCTAATGTCATGGTGATAATCAGACTGCAATAATAAGTGTATCAAATGAACACATTTTGTACCTTAAACTTACACAATGTTATATGCCAAATATGTCTCAATAAAGTTGGGAAAATAAAGTTTTTGTGTGAACATTTATTTTTACTTTTCATAAAATGCAGCTTATGAATAGTGTGGTAAGTGTATACTGAACTCCCTGAGACATTGCCGTACTGTTTTCCAAAGCAGGTGCTTAATTATTCATTCATATAAGTATATAAGTGAAATCATACAATATGTAGTCTTCTGTGTTTGACTTCTAGCAATTTATCTGGATTTATTTTCGCTTTCCCTCCTAATGAAACTATGGTTTGTCTTTTTATATTTTAGCTATTCTTATATATATATATATATATATATAGAGAGAGAGAGAGACAGATAGAGAGAGACAGAGACAGAGACAGAGACAAAGAGTTATATTGTGGTTTTAATTTGCATTTTTCTGATGGTTAGTGAATACTCTTATGAGATATATGTGATCAAAATTTTGCCAACATGAAATTGTTTCTTTTGCGTGTGTGTCTTATTATTAAGTTACTAAAAGAAATCAAAGAGCTCATTGGAGAAATGACTGATACTATGGCTGGAACAGGAAAAATGTAAGATGAGCCTGAAGCAAGAAAACAGTGCATTAAAAACTGAAGAATGGCAGTACATTAAAGGGACAAAGGGATCAATCTGTGTCCCAATCACTAAAGCTGGAAGATCTGAACAAAAAATAAATATATTAATTGACTATAACCCAATGTATTAAATAAATATACACAAGTTCAAATGATGTAAATAATTAAACAAATAAATCCAGAAGTGACAATTCTTCCTTATAGAATACTTCGAAACATTGTGTATAGATATTCTCTCTCAATAACTGAGAAATCAAAGGTCTAACTGCAGATGGCATTTTATTACTTCGTTCAACTAATATATATTGAATAAATTTCTCATATTGTGTGCTGAGAAAGCAAAGATTAAAAAATATTACCTTGACCTCATCAGGGAGATGCTAGCTTTTCCTTATAATTTTTATCTTTATGCTTCCCTTTATACAAAAAGTAACTGAGGGGCGGGAATGTGTATTTCAGTAATTTTTTAACATTTAGCATTTTATTGCAAAGCCAGGCATGCTAGCTCAGCAAATATTTAATAATAATTCTCATAAGAGTGAGAAATGAATAAAACCTGAAATTATTTATTTTGTATCCCTGGTCTTCTTTCCTACAGTACAGTTTAAGAAGGAACATGAATGCGACTTGAGCAGATATACAACATACCTATGTTGAGCAGAACTTCTGCTAAGCAATGCAAAACAAAACTACTCCTATTAAACATTACTACTAAGATTTTTTTGGAATATAGAAAAATTTAATATAATATCAGAATTCAGAAATTACCATAACATTGTAAATATATTCTTTGTCCTTAAAAAGTCCTTCATAAATGTAAAGTCTTGTTGACATTTGCTCAAATCATTATTTCTTTATCATTTTTCCAGAAATCATACTATTAGGTTCAAGACTAGGTATATAATATATATGTTATTATGTTTATATATATATAATAAATATATATATTTACATATATGTTCTATATATAAAAATATAGAACATATTTTTATGTTCTGAATTTGAATTCTGAAACTAAATTTTAATCTACAATTAGTTTTAATAATTACAACACATTTGAGAAAATATCACATTGTATCTATCTTTATTCTTTTCTTGGGTTTGCATTATTTCACAATATTTTAAGAACTGATTTGCTAAAACATGTCTTTATGCTTAAAATTAATGACAGTATTAAAATTGAGATTCAATAAGATATTTTATTCTACCTAAATACATTATATTCCTCCTATTTGGTTAAATAATTTCATTTTATTTTATTTTTATTTTCCAATGTAATAATTTTTTATTAATTCAATATATTGATATCTGCTGGCTCCACTTTACCAGTAGTTATAACAAGTTAGACCAAGTCTGAACTCTAAAGTAATGAAGGATCTTGCACCTCTACTCCTATTCAACTATCAAAATGATTTTTTCTGTTAAGTATATATATGGCAAAGTATTTTGTTTTCATGTCATTTGTATGTATGTGTATACGTATTTTCATCCATATTCTCCAAGAATCTTTCTTAGTTGCCTCAGATATTTCAGACTCTTTTGAGTATGGAGTAGCTTCAAGCAGAAAGCAAAAACAAAAACAAAAACAAAAACCCTATAGTTATTCACTTAAAAAGTATTATTTTCACTTAAATTTGTTCCCTAACACCTTATCTTTTTTATAAAATTAAATGTTTTAACCTTTAAAATCGGAGAAGGCAATGGCACCCCACTCCAGTACTCCTGCCGGGAAAATCCCAGGGATGGAAGAACCTGGAAGGCTGCATGGCCTTTGTTCCAAGACTGATTGAAAAGTCTTACAGAAATTTGATTTTGTGGCTGTCTAGATCAGCCCTGGGATTTCTTTGGAAGGATTGATGCTAAAGCTGAAACTCCAGTACCTTGGCCACCTCATGTGAAGAGTTGACTCATTGGAAAAGACTCTGATGCTGGGAGGGATTGGGGGCAGGAGGAGAAGGGGACGACAGAGGATGAGATGGCTGGATGGCATCACTGACTCGATGGTTGTGAATCTGAGTGAACTCCGGGAGTTGGTGATGGACAGGGAGGCCTGGCATGCTGAGATTCATGAGGTCGCAAAGAGTTAGACACGACTGAGAGACTGAACTGAATTGAACTGATTGAAAAATAACCTAGGAATAACTTTTTACCTACACGTTTTTAAAATATGACCTACAATATTGTTTCTAGCATTTATGTTCACATAACTTTATGTCTTTCTTACTTGGCAATATCCAATGTCTCTACCATTTTCTATTAATACTGTCAATATCACCTTTCATGGAAAGGGAAGGGATTTTTTATATTCTGCCAATTTCATTTTTAAGTTTGATTTGAGTGTTGTAACCTAGCTGTCTAAAAGTCTAAGTTTACCTATTGTCTAATTTATATTCCTTTTCACTGATTGCAAAGCTTTTTTTGTGGTAAATATGTGTCAGAACATTTTATCTTTTGGCAGTTAGAATAAAAGTAAACTAATAATTTCCCAAATGACCCACCATTATAAACTTTTATTCTTTAATTTTGGCAGTTCTCATACAATCATTTACTTTTATTGTCAAACTATTATTTTATCCTGACATTGTTTGCAGGTAATTTTGGTGTTTTCCTTATTTCTGCCTCAATTTTGGTTTCTTTTAGCATAAATATTTTTAAAGGAATTTGGCCATTTGGACAATAGCACCTCTACAGATTTTTTTTTTGGTTTGGGCATATTGTAAATTAAACTTCTAAGAGCATTTGTATATATAGACTTTTGTGTGAATATAACTTTTTATTTCTCTGAAATAAATGTCTATTACTGTAATTGTTGGGGTGCAAGTTGGTTATACGTTTAATTTTTTAGGAAAATAGAAAACTGTGTGTAGGGTAATTGTAACATTTTATAATCTCCCTAGAAGTTTATGAGTGATCAGGTTTGTTTGCATCTTTATAACAGAAGTTGGTGTTTTCACTACTGATTTTTTTGTTTGTGTGTTTCATTTTGTAGCCTTTCTGAGGAGTATGTAGTAATTTCCCTTGTGTTTTCAATTTAAATTTTTTTAATGACTAATGATGTTTAACATATTTTGTGTTATTTGACCTCTAGATATATCTCTATATCTACTTCTGGGAAAAGTCTACACCTATCTCTTGCCCATTTTCTTATTGGATTGCTTGGTTTGGGATGTTGAGTTTTTAAAGTTCTTTCTATATTTTACAAGTTTCTGGCTAAGTATGTGGCTTGTAACTTTATTGTCTCAGCCTACAGCATATCATTTATCCTCTTTACAGGATTTTTGGATAGCGAAAATTTTAAATTTTGATGACATCCAATTTATCAAGATTTTTTTTAATGGGTTACACTTTTGATTGAAGTCTCATTATTTTACCAATAAAACCTTGAAGATTTTCTTCTATGTTTTTCTTAAAATTTTCATAGTTTTAGTCTAAGTTGGTCATCCACTTTGAGTTCACATCTCTATATGGTACAGCATTTGGTTTAAGCTTTCTCTTTTGTCTATGCATGACCAATGGCTCCAGCACTATTTGCTCAAAATACGTCTCTTCTCCATTGAATTGCTTTGGTACATTTGTAAAAAATCAGAAATTGGTTGGACTTACTTCTGTAGGTCCATTGCTAAGATCTCCATTCTGTACCATTGATCTTTTTGTGTATCTCTTTATCAATACCACAATCTTGATTATGGATTTACATACAGAATGTTGCAATAGATTAGACCGATTCCCTCTCCTTTATTGATTTTCTAAATAATTTGAGCTATTCTAATTTTTGACTTTTCATATATATTTTAGAATAATCAGTATCTATAAAAATTCTCACTGGGAATTTGATGAGAATTACATTAAAGCTGTGTATTTATTTGAGAACAACTAACATCTTTACCATGTTTTCCAATCTATAAGCATAAAATCACTTCCCTTTTTGACCTATGTCCACCCATGTCTAGGAAGTGCAGAGAAACCTATACAGGATAAATCCTGAGTGATCTGGAATATTACTCACCCATAAGAAGAACAAATAATTACATTTGCAGCAACATGGATGGATCTAGAGAGTGTCACACTGAATGAAGTAAGTCAGACTGAGAAAGACACATATCATAACACTTATATGTGGAATCTAAAAAAATGGCACAAATGAATTTACTTACAAAACAGAAATAGAGTCACAGATGTAGAAAACAAATCTGAGGTTACCGGAGCGGGGGAGGTTTGGGAGAGGGGGATAAATTGGAAAGTTGGTATTAACATATATACCCTGCATGTGTATATGCTAAGTGGTTACAGTAGTGCCTGACAATTTGTGGCCCAGTGGATTGTAACCTTGGATGTGGGGTTGCTCCTCCTGGCCGCCGCCCCTGGGCTCAGGCAGGGGTAGCTCCTCTCAGCTGCCCCTGCACTGTCAGAGTCTGGCACTCTCAGCCACTCCCCCTTGACTTCGGACAGGGCGTAGCTCCACTCGGCTGCCACCCCTGACGTCAGACGCGGGGTAGCTCCTTTAAGCTGCTGCCCCTGACCTCGGACGTGGGGTGGCTCCTCATGGCCACTTCCCCTGACCTCAGAAGTGGGATAGCTCCTCTTAGCCGCTGCCCCTCGGGCGTGGGGTAGAAGACTGAATAAGAAAGACTGGAAGGCCTAGAGGTCCTATTTCACACTCAAGGTCTCAAGGAGCGTGGTGAGGAGATACCATCCATTCAAGGTAAGGAGCAGTGGCTGCGCTTTGCTGGAGCAGCCATGAAGAGATACCCCGTGCCCAAGGTAAGAGAAACCTAAGTAAGATGGTAGGTGTTGCAAGCAGGCAGACACACTGAAACCATAATCACAGAAAACTAGTCAATCTAATCATACTAGGAACACAGCCTTGTCTAATTCAATGACACTAAGCCATGCCCTGTGGGGCCACCCAAGACTGGTGGGCATGGTGGAGAGGTAACACACAGTGTGATCCACTGGAGAAGGGAATGCAAACCACTTCAGTATTCTTGCCTTGAGAACCCCATGAACAGTATGAAAAGGCAAAATGATAGCATACTGAAAGAGGAACTCCCTGGGTTGGTAGGTGCCCAATATGCTACTGGAGATCAGTGGAGAAATAACTCCAGAAAGAATGAAGAGATGGAGCCAAAGCAAAAACAATACCCAGTTGTGGATGGGACTGGTGAAAGAAGCAAGGTCCAACGCTGTAAAGAGCAATATTGCATAGGAACCTAAAATGTCAGGTTCATGAATCAAGACAAATTGGAAGTGATCAAACAGGAGATGGCAAGAGTGAGCATTGACATTCTAGGAATCAGTGAACTAAAATGGACTGGAATGGGTGACTTTAACTCAGATGACCATTATATCTACAACTGTGGGCAGGAATCCCTTAGAAGAAATGGAAAGCTATCATGGTCAACAAAAAAGTCCAAAATGCAGTACTTGGATGCAATCTCAAAAATGACAGAATGATCTCTGTTTGTTTCCAAGGCAAACAACTCAATATCACGGTAATCCAAGTCTATGCCCCAACCAGTAACACTGAAGAAGCTGAAGTTGAATGGTTCTGTGAAGACCTACAAGATCCTTTAGAACTAACACTCCCAAAATATGTCCTTTTCATTATAGGGGACTGGAATGCAAAAGTAGGAAGTCAAGAAACACCTGGAGTAACAGACAAGTTTGGCCTTGGAATACAGAATGAAGCAGGGCAAAGACTAATAGAGTTTTGCCAAGATAATGCAGTGGTCATAGCAAACACCTTCTTCCAACAACACAAGAGAAGATTCTACATATGGTCATTACCAGATGGTCAAACACCAAAATCAGATTGATTGTTTTCTTTGCAGGCAAAGATGGAGAAGCTCTATATAGTCAACAACAACAACAAAAAAAAAGACCAGGAGCTGACTGTGGCTCAGATCATGAAATCCTTATTGCTAAACTCAGACTTAAATTGAAGAAAGTAGGGAAAACCACTAGACCATTCAGGTATGACCTAAATCGAATCCGTTATGATTATGCAGTGGAAATGACAAATAGATTTAAGGGACTAGATCTGATAGGTAGAGTGCCTGATGAACTATGGATGGAGGTTCATGACATTGTACAGGAGAGAGGGATCAAGACCATCCCCATAGTAAAGAAATGCAA
Organism: Ovis canadensis; assembly: GCF_042477335.2. Taxonomy (NCBI): domain Eukaryota; kingdom Metazoa; phylum Chordata; class Mammalia; order Artiodactyla; family Bovidae; genus Ovis; species Ovis canadensis. The sequence goes on from NC_091247.1 coordinate 72,353,780, forward strand.
AAACGCAAAATGGCTATCTGAGGAGGCCTTACAAATAGCTGTGTAAAGAAGAGAGGCAAAAAACAAAGGAGAAAAGGAAAGATACAAGCATCTGAATGCAGAGTTCCAAAGAATAGCAAGGAGAGATAAGAAAGCCTTCCTCAGTGATCAATGCAAAGAAATAGAGGAAAAGAACAGAATGGGAAAGACTAGAGAGCTCTTCAAGAAAATTAGAGATACCAAGGGAACATTTCATGCAAAGATGGGCTCGATAATGGATAGAAATGGTATGGACTTAACAGAAGCAGAAGATATTAAGACGAGGTGGCAAGAATACACAGAAGAACTGTACAAAAAATATCTTCATGACCCAGATAATCACGATGGTGAGATCACTCACCTAGAGCCAGACATCCTGAAATGTGAAGTCAAGTGGGCCTTAGAAAGCATCACTACGAACAAAGCTAGTGGAGGTGATGGAATTCCAGTGGAGCTATTTCAAATCCTGAAAGATGATGCTGTGAAAGTGCTGCACTCAATATGCCAACAAATCTCAGCAGTGGCCACAGGACTGGAAAAGGTCAGTTTTCATGCCAATCCCAAAGAAAGGCAATGCTAAAGAATGCTCAAACTACTGCTCAATTGCACTCATCTCACGTGTTAGTAAAATAATGCCTAAAATTCTCCAAGCCAGGCTTCAGCAATACGTGAACCATGAACTTCCCGATGTTCAAGCTGGTTTTAGGAAAGGCAGAGGAACCAGAGATAAAATTGCCATCATCCTCTGGATCATCGAAAAAACAAGAAAGCTCCAGAAAAACATCTATTTCTGCTTTATTGACTATGCAAAAGCCTTTGACTGTGTGGATCACAATAAACTGTGGAAAATTCTGAAAGAATGGGAACACCAGACCACCTGACCTGCCTCTTGAGACATCTGTATGCAGGTCAGGAAGCAGCACTTAGAACTGGACATGGAACAACAGACTGATTCCAAATAGGAAAAGGAGTACGTCAAGGCTGTATATTGTCACCCTGCTTATTTAACTTATATGCAGAGTACATCATGAGAAACGCTGGACTGGAAGAAACAAGCTGGAATCAAGATTGCTGGGAGAAATATCAATAATCTCAGATATGCAGATGACACCTCCCTTATGGCAGAAAGTGAAGAGGAACTAAAAAGCCTCTTGATGAAAGTGAAAGAGGAGAGTGAAAAGGTTGGCTTAAAGCTCAACATTCAGAAAACGAAGATCATGGCATCTGGTCCCATCACTTCATGGGAAATAGATGGGGAAACAGTGCAAACAGTGTCAGACTTTATTTTGGGGGGCTCATAAATCACTGAAGATGGTGACTGCAGCCATGAAATTAAAAGATGCTTACTCCTTGGAAGAAAAGTTATGTCCAACCTAGATAGCATATTGAAAAGCAGAGACATTACTTTGCCAACAAAAGTCCGTCTAGTCAAGGCTATGGTTTTTCCAGTGGTCATGTATGGATGTGAGAGTTGGACTGTGAAGAAAGCTGATTGCGGAAGAATTGATGCTTGTGAACTGTGGTGTTGGAGAAGACTCTTGAGAGTCCTTTGGACTGCAAGGAGGTCCAATCAGTCCATTCTGAAGGAGAGCAGCCCTGGGATTTCTTTGGAGGGAATGATGCTAAAGCTGAAACTCCAGTACTTTGGCCACCTCATGCGAAGAGTTGACTCATTGGAAAAGACTCTGTTGCTGGGAGGGATTGGGGTCAGGAGGAGAAGGGGATGACAGAGATGAAATGGCTAGATGGCATCACTGTCCCGATGGATGCTAGTCTGAGTAAACTCTGGGAGTTGATGATGGACAGGGAGGCCTGGCGTGCTGCGTTTCATGGGGTCACAAAGAGTCGGACATGACTGAGTGACTGAACTGAACTGGATTGTAGCCTACCAGTCACCTCCATCCATGGGATTCCTCAGGCAAGAATACTATAATGCATTTCCATGCCCTGTTCCAGGGAGTCTTCTTGACCCAGCGATCAAGCCCAGGTCTCCTGCACTGCAGGTGGATTCTTTACCACTGAGCCACTAGGGAAGCCCCATACATACTCTACTATACATAAAACAAACAACTAATAAAAATCTACTCAATAGCACAAAGAACTCTACTCAGTACTCTGTAATGACCTATATGGAAAAGGAATTTAAAGAAGAGGGGATATATATATATATATTATATATGTGTGTGTGTGTGTGTGTTTGTGTGTATACATATATATATTTACATATATATGTATACATATATATGTGTGTATATATATATATACACACACACACATATATAATATATATATATCCCCTCTTCATATATATATATATATATATATATATATATATATATATATAATTGATTTGAGCTTCCCTGGTGGCTCAGTGGTAAAGAAAAGCAAACGTTAAAGTTGTTAAAGTTGTTAAAGTTGTTCAGTTGTGTCTGACTCTTTGCGACCACATGAACTGTATAGTCCCTGGAATTCTCCAGGCCAGAATACTAGAGAGGGTAGCCTTTCCCTTCTCCAGGGGATCTTCCCAATCCAGGGATTGGACCAGAGTCTCCTGCAGTGCAGGCGGATTCTTTACCAACTGAGCTATGAGGGGAGCCCAAGAATACTGGCATGAGTAACCTATCCCTTCTCCAGAGAATCTTCCAGACCTAGGAATTGAACCAGAGTTGCCTACATTGCAGGTAGATTCTTTACCAACTAAGGTATGAAGGAAGCCCTGTGGTAAAGAATCTGCCTGCCAATGTAGGAATCATGGGTTCAATCCCTGGGTCAGGAAGGATCTCCTGGAGAAGGAAATGACAACCCACTTCAATATTCTTGCCTAGGAAATGCCATGAATAGAGGACCCTTGTGGGCTACAGTCCACAAGGTCACAAAAGAGTCAGACACAACTTAGCGACTAAAAAGAATTACTAGCTCACTTTGCTGTACAGCAGAAACTAACAACATTATAAATCAACTACTCCAATAAATGTTTTTCAAATGATAAAGTCTTAGCACCAACAGTGATTTTAGAAATAGTTCTTGTATTAAGTCATCTTGTCATTTCTTCTAAAGGTATGCTTATGAATTTATTTCATGCTCCACCCTTTTGAGCCAATTTATGCAATAAAAGACTAACCAAAATTGGAAAAACTTGTAAGGAGTTTATTAACTATTAAGAGCACTAAATTAAAATTATCTGATATGTAACAAAACAGTGAATTCATTAAGCACTTGAGAATATAGGAAAAGTGAAAGTGAAAGTCACTCAATCATGTTGACTCTTTGGGACCCCATGGACTGTAGCCTTCCAGGCTTCTCTGTCCATGGGATTCTTCAGGCCAGAATACTAGAGTGGGTAGCCATTCCCTTCTCCAGTGGATCTTCCCAGCTCAAGGACTGAACCCAGTTCTTCCGCACTGCAGGTGGATTCTTTACTGTCTGAGCCACTGGGGAAACAATTCTGGTATTGCTTTAATAACATAGAAAACATAGAACACTATTGCTTATTGTCTGTGCTAATTGTTTCAATTACCTTCACTATTATAGGCTAAATTCATGAGAGTTTTCCCTTATTCTTCATGAAGTATATTGCCCTCTCACCTAAGTACACATCTTTATGTTTAAAATTCCATTGTTTATAGGTTGAATAGTATGCCATATTCAGCTTCAAAAACATATGTATTTTATTTATTTATTTATTTTACCATTTCTATAGGAATACTAATTTTTCTCCAAGTTATTTTAGTTGCAGGAGGAGTAGAGCAGTTCTAAGGTATATTCCCCACAGTTTAAATATGCATTTTTTACTATTAAGTTTATAAACTGAATATTGATGCTTCACATGTATTTTTCATTTTGAACAAATTAAGCAAAAACTAAAGTCCATATTGGAATAGAATTATCATACTAAATTTTATGTTACTTAGTTTTAGTGCCATGTGAATAAGTCTGTTAACATATATGACCTTCTCCGCGATAACTGCAGAGAAGCAGGCTACTAATTAACTATTTTCAAATTGATGTATCACCTCCATGTGGCTTTCTATGAAAGTCTACAATGAAGGTGAAAGTTAATGGCAGTCCAACCAGGCATGAATAGTGACATAGATCAAGAATGCCATTCTACATTCAAAAACCAAAACAGCATCAAAGAGTTCTTTGAAAAGCAAAGACTTTAGGTTTGGAGGCCTCAGAAAATTCATTTGACGATGTGTTTTACTGACCCCTGAGGAAAAGGATCAAAAAACAGTAGAGATACGGGAAATTGCCATTTACTTTATAAATATTACTTCCTCGGTTTTAGAGGGAAGGGCAAATGAACATCACAACAGTCCCTTAATCTAGAAGTGAGAGTAAGAATAGTAATCAAGATAGCTGAGAAAACTAGTTAAGTTAAAATTACCTTCATTCTAAATGGGAATTTAGAATTTACCTGTTGAGGAAGATTTTTATAACATGAATTCATAGATCTTTTGGAAATGAGAAGTCAGATAGAAATAAAAGAAATCATTTATAATGAGACATATACATACAATAGTATCTCGATTACAAAGTTGTGAATACGAAAACAAACATTTAAAAATATTAATACTAATTATTTTTGCTATTTTTCAATGTATTAATGGATAGCAAAATAATTACAGAAGGATAGGTGATAAGATAAAAACTATGAGAATGAAATAAAAAATGGGAAAATATTAAAAGAGAGGATCAAAGAAAAGGGGGAGTTGCCTACATACTGTGTTTTGTGTCACTTCAGTTGTGTCTGACTCTTTGTGACCCTATGAACTGTAGCCCACCAGGCTCCTTCATCCATGGAATTTCCCAGGCAAGAATACTGGAGTGGATTGCCATCTCCAGGAAAAGGAAAGAAATGAGAATGGAAAGGACGATTACAGAAGGTAAATGAAAATTTGATTACTATTAACCATTAGTACTGTAATCACATTTGTTAGCTCTCCTCTATTTTCTCGAATTACTGATTACTCTGTATCAACAGTTATCATTACCCTTTGAAAATCTAATTAATGCAACAACACAGCTCTACAACTCTTCTTTATCTTTAAACACATTTTCAGGTCCCACATTGAATAACAATGCTAGAAAACTAACCCTAGTTTCTAGTTTTAAGGTTATTATATTTTCAAAGCTTTTACATTTAATGTTAAATAGTGGTTATAGCTCTAGAAAATATTTATTCTTGGAAAAATTTCATAAAACATAAAGGACTACATAATTTTTTGTAGGCACTTTTTGAACTTTTATAAATTCTGATAATAATATTATCATAAAAAGATATATGACAGCTAATAAAAAGCATATGGGAAAATATCATTTCCAACTCAGTTAAATAAAATAACTTTAATTCCCCTGGGCTTTTTGATTAGGATCATAATAATACCTAAGTATTACTGAGTTATTATTTATGTAGCAGACACGGTTCCAAGTGCTTTACATATATTCAGCTCCAAAGTATTGGAGCTTCAGCTTCAGCATCAGTCCTTCCAATGAATATTCAGGACTGATTTCCTTTAGAATTGGCTGGTTTGATCTCCTTGCAGTCCAGGGATGCTCAAGAATCTTCTCCAACACCACAGTTCAAAATCCTCAGTTCTTCAGTGCTCAGCTTTCTTTAAAGTCCAACTCTCACATCCATATATGACTACTGGAAAAACCATAGCTTTGAGTAGACAGACCTTTGTAGGCAAAGTAATGTCTCTACTTTTTAATACGGTGTCTAGGTTGGTCATAGCTTTTCTTCCAAGGAGCAAGTGTCTTTTAATTTCATGGCTGCAGTCACCATCTGCACTGATTTTGAAAGTTGAAAGTTGAAATTAAAGTCGCTCAGTCGTGTCTGACTCTTTGCGACCTCATGGACCATAGCCCACCAGGCTCCTTCGTCCATGGGATTCTCCAGGCAAGAATATTGAAGTGGGTTGCCATTTCCTTCTCCAGGGGATCTCCCTGACCTAGGGATTAAATCCAGGTCTCCCACATTGCGGGCAGACACTTTAATCTCTGAGCCACTAGGGGAGCCCCCCAAAATAAACATGCTGTTTCCATTGTTTCTGCATCTATTTGCCATGAAATGATGCGACTGGAGGCCATGATTTTAGTTATTTGAATCTTGAGTTTTAAGTCAGTTTTTCCACTCTCCTCTTTCACTTTCATCAGGAGGTTCTTCAGTTCGTCTTCGCTTTCTGCCATAGGGTAGTGTCATCTGCATATCTGAAGTTATTGATACTTCTCCTGGCAATCTTAATTCCAGCCTGTGCTTCATTCAGCCCAGCATTTCACATGATATACTCTTCATATAAGTTAAATAAGTAGGGTGACAGTATACAGCCTTGACATATCCCTTTCCCAATTTGGAACCAGTATGTTGTTCCATGTCTGGTACTAACTGTTGCTTCTTGATCTGTATACAAATTCCTCAGGAGGCAGGTAAGGTGTCTGGTATCTCTATGCATATCTATTGCAATTAGTGTCAATTCATATCTATTGCCAATAGATATGCCAATAATATCAATAGTCAATGCATATCTATTGCCATTAATGATGGCTTATTTTCATGAGTCAGAATTTTTATATAACCTCACTTCAACAAATATTTCCCTGTTTTTGCCTCAAACTTTAGTGCTTTTAAAAATAATTTTAAAGCTCACTCACTTGACCTGTGTGTTTAAAGTTAAGAACTTCTTATTACAGATTTCATTACTGGGCTTTTGTTTACAGAAGATTGGAGAAATTTTCATGCTTGGTGAATTTCATTTCAAATGCATTTAATTATAAGAAAATGAATTTTAGTTCATCCCAATGAGAAGTATGCTTGGGAAACCAGGGAAACTGATAAGAGGAGGAGGAGGTAGCATACAAACTGTGTCACATAGCAGCATCTTGGGAAATCAAGATGTGACAAAATTAGAAATTGCTCAGAGTCTGTGTGAGCACCATGGGTTTGTAACCCTTGATTTGAGATGCTGCTTCCAAAGTAAATATGGGAAAACAGGGTTTCCATAAGGCCTTCTAAAATCAAAGAGGAAGGATAAAGATTATAAGCATATTTTATCCCCCTCCATTCCTTCCTATAACAATTTAGAGAATCTCCCTCTGAAAAGCTTTATCAATTAGAAATTTTTATATTTTGGCAACTTGTTGGATTTCACAGTATTGGTTGGCTGGGATAGAGGGCCAGGAGTGTCCTGAACTAACTAAAATGATGTATAAGATGGAATGCTAAATTACAGATATAAAGAAAGTAACATGGAGACATATAAAACAGAGAAAAATTAATTTTTGCTAGGGTGATTAGAAGAATTATTATGAAGCAGATCTTTGAGCAAAGTTTGGAAGGGTTGGTGGAAAATACTTCAGGTTGTGATGATTGTGAATCAATTCAGTATGAAGGAAGTAAAGGTCTAGCACATAATATTGATAAATCAAATTGACCTAATAGCCTAAAATTTTTGTGTCATCCTTTCACTACATCATTTATTTAGTTATATTTCAGATTCCATAAGCAGGAGATGGTATCTGTGACCTTGCATCTTATTTTTGAGTTTGACCATATGTCTAGCTTTGGCTGATTGTAAGCAAATGTCACATAAAAAGAGCTTGAGAAAGTGAGTGTCTGTTTCTGGAGCAAGCAAGATAAATATTGTTGGCCAATGTCTATTCAATTAATTTCACTTTCACATTTGTCTGTGCATTCTAGTGTCTGGTTGGTTTGAACTTTCAGTAAGCCTGAGGTATATGCAAAAATATTACTTAATTCAAAGCTTGGCACCTACTTAGGCTAAGAAACTATTCTGGGTGCTGTGGACACAGCAACAAGCAAAGAAAAGTCCCTATCTCTATTGATTTTATGATTATGATAAACTTGTCTCAAGGTGGTTATTATCTTGTTAAGGAAATAAAAATCATCAGAAACAATCAAAGATAGAAATGAATGTAAAGGATCCAGGGAGACTATGTTCTCTTGTCTTAATCAGTCTCTATCTTTTAATTTATAAATTTAATTTAATAGATAGAGCTGTTGTTGTTTAGTCACTAAGTCATGTCCAACTCTTCTGCGACCCTATGGACTGTAGTCTGCCATGCTCCTCTGTTTATGGGATTTCCCAGACAAGAATGCTTAAGTTTGGTTGCCATTTCCTTCTCCAGGGAATCTTCCTGACCCAGTGATTGAACCTGCCTCTCCCGTATTGGCAGGAGGGTTCTTTATCACTGAACCACCAAGGAAATACACAGAGAATAGTGTTGCTCAAACTTTAACATTAATGAAAATTAATAGATGTTGGATGCTGTACCAGATTCCAAATTTCTAACAAGCTCTTAGGTGATGGTCATGCCTGATATGGATCGACTTACTAGGCTTTTTCAAGTTTTTGCTTAAAGATAACAGAAAATACATCATTGCAAAATTAAATTCAGGGAACAGATCATATTCTTTACATTTCTTCACAGACATCTAGAGGTTTTAAAACTTATTTTCAAGAGTCTAAGAGCTATTGAACTGTGTGTCTCATTGTTGATGATCTCTTAAAAACAAAACAAAACAATTACCTGGAAGATCAGGTAAAACTATCACCTTATAATAAAATATTGTCAGGTGTCATTAATACCTATGTTTCCTATAACTTCCTAATTTATATCTAAAGTCTAGACTTTTCCAGTACTCTTCATGCCTCAGCTTTTGTCCCTGTCAATCTATTCTCGTAGGAAAAGACTTGGAGTACCATGCTAAAAACTTTCAAAATTCCTCCAATTTCACTTGCTATTACCTACGTACCATTGCATCATTTTGTCTTCTTCATTCTTTTTACTCAGTTTGCTCACTCTACAGTATTATCTCTCTGTTACAACTCAAGCAAAGACAGACTACTTTAGTCCTCTCAACTACTCTTCTTTCCCATATAGTTCTCTCCTTAACCTTTGGATCTTGGTTCAGGTTGACCAACCCATGTAAAGTTACAACTACCCTTTCCTAAAATCCCTTATTCCTCATCACTGCTTTATTTTGTTTCAAGTGGGCATCACCTTATATTATACTACATTTTGAGTTTAATGTTTAATATCGGTTATCTCAATACAAATTAAACCTTATAAAGCCAGGATTTAAGTATGTTTTTGTTCACTATATTTTCCCGCTAGAATCCCACCTAGTGTATAAGTTTTTTAAAAAATACTACTATTTTTAAAGCATGTACATTATAAATAAACATATAAATTAATACTAATACCAACAACAATAAAAATTATTTAACATAAAGAACTGGTTTCTAATTCTATTGTATATATTTATATTTTGGCATTGCTTTCATGGTGTTTAGTATTTTTGTATCTTTGTGCATCAGTAAATAGGCATCCTTAGGAAAGGATTCTAGTGATTCTATGGCCCTATCTCTGAGCTGCTATCGATAGGGGCATTAAAGAATTCAACTCTTGTCAAAATCTTTTTACTTAATTGGTTATCAAATAATTTTGAAGAGAGTGAATTTTTTAACACTTAAATTTTTTTCAGATCTTTTTTTTCTCTTGTTTTAAAAAAGTCTACCTTTTGTGGTGTTAGTATTAATCACCTTGGGTTTGCTGGCAGTAGACTAACTGGTTCCTTTGGAGAATATACCCTGTTATTCTACTTATACTTTTCCACTGCGTTGGGATTTCACTTTTCTTTTCTTCCATGTGTATGTGTGTATGTTCATTTAAAAGAAGAAAAACTTGTTTTCAGTCATTGGAATGAGCCAAAGTGGGCCAAATCAGCTTCTGGTGACTTCTCCAGGCCTGAGACTAGACTAACTTGTTAAAATTTCATGTAGGTGAACATATTCTGTCTTTGGGGCTTCCCAGGTGGCTCAATCATAAAGAATCTGCCTGCAAAGCAGGAGACACAAGTTTGATTCTTGGGTCAGGAAGATCCCCTGGACAAGAAAATGGCAATCCACTCCAGTATTCTTGCTTTGAAAATTCCATGGACAGAGGAGCCTGGCCAACTACAGTCCATATGTTGTAAAAGAGTTGGACATGGCTTAGCGACTAAACCACCACCACTACACCATCCCTGCTTTTATTTATTTCCACCACCGTGTGTGTGTGTGTGTGTGTGTGTGTGTGTGTGTGTGTGTGTGGAGGGTTATGTGCAGAGTCATGTGTGAGTAGAGAAACAGGCAGGAATTAACTAGAGAAGAAATGTTTTTGGCACAAATTTTATTCCCAGAACAAACATTATTAGTAAACTGTTTCTCCTTAAGTCAGCAAAGAATTTCTAATGTAGTTTCTAAAACTAATTGACTTGATGAGATTTGATTATTTTTCAAGATGTACCAGATTTCTAGTCCTTACCATCTGCTAAGCCAATTGGTAGCAAATAAAAATATAGCTGTGAAAATGAATGCAAATACTTATTAATTAACCTTCAGTCAAGTGCCTGGAGACCTTATGACTTCCTCCTATTCTTAGATCGAAAGCCATAGCCTTTTTGTATGTATTTGTCATCAGAGAGTTGAAATTCTTTACTCTTTCCTATTCCAGAAAGGGCACAAGAGAGTTTCAAGGAAAATGCTAATTTAAGTTTAATATTCCTACCAGATTTACTGGAAGAACCTAGAAAGTAATTCAGTTTCACACAGTTCTATAATTAGGATGATAGGAAAATCCTTCTACTCCACAAAGAGCTGTCATCTCTTTCCTTCATCTTTTTCTTTATCAGAACTAAAATTATGGAACTGAAAGAACTGAAGATGTGACAAAAATACACTGACCTTGTTTAATATTGAAGACATTTATATAATTTATTTACTTATTATAGTAGGAGTAGGAAACAAACAACAGCTATGCATCCAGATATTTTGGTGACCAAATATCTGGGTTATTTGATAAAGCACAGAGATATTTAATTTGCTCCTGTTTTGTAAAATAATTCAGCTCAGTTGGCTCATTGTGGTTGTTCAGATAATAAAATTTTGACACAGCATAGTGGACTGCCTCTTAGTACTTGTTTACTGCTCTGTCTATATTGGAACATTTTCTCCTTAATCTCCTGCAACATTTGTTTATCAAGCTTGCTTTTATTTCTGATTATTTCTCTTTTTGTTGATCATTTCTCTGTATATACGTATTTTTTCATCTAAAATTGTAGAAACCAGATTCGCACTACCTTATAAATTTAATTAGTTCACAAAAGTCTTCTTCCCTTGTGGCTCAGATGGCAAAAATATACCTGCAGTGAGAGAGACCTGGGTTAGACCCCTAGATTGGGAAGATTCCCTGGAGAATGGAATGGCTTCCACTCTAATATTCTGGCCTGGAAAATTCCATGGACAGAGGAGCCTGGCAGGCTACAGTCCATGGGGTCCCAAAGAGTTGGACATGACTGAGTTACTCACTTTACACAAGTGTGTGTTAGTCGCTTTATTGTATCCAACTCTTTGTGATCCCAGAGACTGTAGCCTTCAAGGCTCGTTTGTCCGTGGAATTCTCCAGGCAGGAATACTGGAGCGGGTTGCATTTCCTTCTCCAGGGGATCTTCCCAACCCAGGGATCAAACTCTGGACTCATACACTGAAGGAATAGTTTTTACCATCTGAGGTAAATTGTAGAAACCAGATTTGTAATACCTTATAAATTCAATCCACTCACAAGACACTTGGTAAATATTTCTTTCATTAAAACTCACTGAGTATTTGTCACTTTATACAGTCTTCATAATTACTCTTCAAAAAGTTCCTATAACTATGGGATAGTCAAGTCTTAATGCATCTTATATCATTCAGTTCAACAAATCTTGAAGAATTTGAAGCTCATGGTATTTAAATAAGTTCTTGCTGAAATTCATAGGCTAGTTAGTTATTTAAGACAGCATGAAACAAAGCTGAAAGACAACATTACATTAAAAATAATTAGTACTGTTAAAGTCAAACACAAGAGGAGACCAGACTTAAAAATTCTCTGAGCAGACAAAACCAATTTAGTCAAAAACGTTTTGCAAGACAAGTGAAGCTAACTTGATATGCGTCACTTCTCTTGCTTATGCTTCTGACAATGAAAAGCGAAACTTAAACTGTTCCCCCAAACTGATTCAAGGTAACTATTACCCAATTCCCTTTTAAAAAATTCTACAATTCAAACCAATTTGAAGAACAGTTACAGCCTATACAATATATAAACTGTTCACCACACTCCATGTGTCTTGATTTGAGTGCTCCCAGTTTATAAACTCTTTTTAGTGTGTGCACAATAAACTTTTACTAATTATTACTTGTGATTCATTGGTCTTACTTCCTTTTTTTCTCAACTTTTGATGATATAAGCAGGCCATCTTATTTGAAATGTTGTGTTTATTCTCAAGTAATGACTTGGAAATATAGTTGTATGTGTTAGCCACTCAGTCGTGTCCAACTCTATGGGACTCCATGGACAGTTACCCACCAGGCTTCTCTGTCCATGGGATTTTCCAGGCATGAAAATTGGAGTGGATTGCCATTCCCTCTTCCAGAGGATCTTCCCCACCCAGGGATTGAACCCAGGTCTCCTGCATTACAGACAGACTCTTTACTGTCTGAGCCACAAGGGAAGCCATGGGGAATATAGTTATATCTATCCATAAAAAGACAATATTTGTGATGCATGATCAACTCAAATTTTTGTTTCTCCTAGAGGATTATGTCTCTGGAAAGAACAATTACAGAGAATAAACAAAAATTAAAAAAAAAAACATTATTGTATTAATAGTACATACAAAATTTAGACTATTCTGCTATAAATCCTGGATTGATTTTAGCATGTTAGTTTATCTATATTTTTGCTAACGGGCGTTTAGTACCTATGGACTTCCCTGGTGGCTAAGCAGTAAAGAATCTCTGTGCAATGCCAGAGACGTGGGTTTGATCCCTGGTTCAGAAGATTCCCTGGATAAGGAAATGGCAACCCACTGCAATATTCTCACATGAGAAATCCCCTAGAGAAGCCTGATGGGCTAGAGTCCATTGGCATTGCAAAGAATTGGATGGGACTGAGTGACTGAGCATAGCACAGTCTATCTCTTAAAAACAAATATTTTTTTTTCTTGTATTAGGGTCAATCATAATTCTTAAGTAATCTTTGGATTTTTGCCTCTAACTCTTTCTCTTCCCCAGAACATATTTTTGGCTTTACCTGAATTTGTGTCTCCTGAATTGCAATTCTTAAAACCCCAAATAAAGCCCTTTGTACTTTGTAGCCTTGATATTGATTGTTAAGGGTGTGCCTGACACCTCAGTTGGTAAAGAATCCACCTGCAATGCAGGAGACCTGGGTTGGATCCCTGAGTTGGGAAGATCCCCTGGAGAAGTGAAAGGCTGCCCATTCTAGTATTACAGACTGGACAATTCCATGGACTGTACAGTCCATGGGTTCTCTAAGAGTAGGACACAACTGAGCAACTTTCACTAACTTCAAAATAGGAGACAGATGCATTTTCCATGTAAAAGGATAAACATTTATAGCAATTAATTATTTTCTGAAATATCCTTCCCACCATAGCTTCCCTGTTGTTTTTCTTTACTTCTATTTATCCTTTAGGATTCAACTTGGACCTCATCTCTTTAGGGATGTCTACCAAGACACATCTCTTTTTACCTTTTTATACTGTTCATGGGGTTCTCAAGGCAAGAATACTGAAGAGGTTTGCCATTCCCTTCTCCAGAACTCTCCACCATGACCCATCCATTTTGGGTGGCCCTATACAGCATGGCTCATAGTTTCACTGAGTTAGACAAGGCTGTGGTCCATGTGATCAGTTTGATTAGTTTTCTGTGATTGTAGATTTCATTTGGTCTACCCTATGATGGATAAGGATAAGAGGCTTAAAACTCAACATTCAAAAAACTAAGATCATAGCATCTGGTCCCATCACTTCATGGTAAATAGATGGAGAAACAATGAAAAAAATGACAGACTTAATTTTTTTTTGGGGGGGGGTCTCCAAAATCACTTTGGATAGTGATGGCAGCCATGAAATTAAAAGACACTTGCCCCTTGGAAGAAAAGCTATGACCAACCTAGACAGCATATTAAAAAGCAGAGACATCATTTTGCTGACAAAGATCTGTCTAGTCAAAGTTATGGTTTGTCCAGTAGTCATGTATGGATATAAGAGTTAGACTGTAAAGTGAGTTGAGCACCGAAGAATTGATGCTTTTGAACTATAGTGTTGAATAAGACTCTTGAGAGTCCCTTGGACTGCAAGGAGATCAAACCAGTCAATCTTAAAGGAAATAAGTCCTGAATGTTCATTGGAAGGACTGATGTTGAAGCTGAAACTCCAATACTTTGGCTTCCTGATGTGAAGAACTGACTCTTTAGGAAAGACTCTGATTCTGGGAAAGATTGAAGGCATGAGGAGAAGGGGACGGGAGATGATATATGGTTGGATGACATCAATGACTCAGTGGACATGACTGAGTGGACATGAGTTTAAGCAAGCTCTGGGAGTTGGTGATGGACAGGGAAACTTGCCATGCTGCAGTCCACGGGGTCACAAGGAGCCAGACACAACTGAGTGACTGAACTGAACTGAACCAAGACACATTAAGTCAACAGATTCTTTTGGGGCTAGTTTTTCAATAAACCAAATATACTGGAAAGCTCACAGAGTTTTAAACATCCTGATTCCTATATCATTCACATGAGAAAAGAAATATCATAGAAACTTCTCTGACCCTGGTCTCAACAAACTGGATCGCTTATTAGATAGCCTGCATAAGGACTGCTTAGTATGTGATTTTATACGGAATGCTGACTGATTTATTCAATAAACTCATTTATGAACATCAAACCCAAAGGAAGAGCAGTAGAAATAAAAAGCAGAAAAGGACAAATAGAGCAAAGTCTAATGGTAAAAGTAGAGAAAGTGAATGTCGCTCAGTCATGTCCAACTTGAGACTGATATCAAATAAGAAATACACAAGATCCAGGGAAAACCTGAGAGTGAAGAAAATCTACTATTCAGAGAGAAAAAAAAAATTACATTCTTACAGCCTGAAGAAAATTTAGTAATAGAGAAAACATGCTCCAATGCAAGAGTGAAGATGTTACTGAGAATGTACCATGCTGCTGCTGCTGCTAAGTCACATCAGTCGTGTCCGACTCTGTGCAACCCCATAGATGGCAGCCTACCAGGCTCCTGTCTCCGGGATTCTCCAGGCAAGAATACTGGAGTGAGTTGCCATTTCCTTTTCCAGTGCATGAAAGTGAAAAGTGAAAGTGAAGTCTCTCAGTCGTGTCCGACTCTTTGCAACCCCATGGACTGTAGCTTACCAGGCTCCTCCATCCATGGGATTTCCCAGGCAAGAGTACTGCAGTGGGTTGCCATTGCCTTCTCAGAATGTACAATGGAATGCACTCAAAGTAACCAAAACTGGAAAGACAAAAACTATAGGAAATTATATAATGGTTCACTGGAGGGGGTAAATAAAAACTTATAGTACCATTTTTATGGGAAGTGAATTCAACTCACCTTTGAAGCTGAATCCAGTACATTTCCTTAGAAGGAATTAATTTAATTTTAGGAGATTATCACAAGACAAACTCCAGTCTTTAGCACCTGTGGCTCTTAAAGGAATTGCTTCTGTTTTTCAACTGTGGAACAAGAACTTTTGTGTATAAACACTAAACTATTAAGAAAGGAAGCCTTTCAATTAATAATTTAATAATTGAAAGAATGAACAATTTCCAATATCAGTGCTAAATTTCTATGACTTTGTTTTGATGCAATCATCATGAAAGATCATATCAATACTATCTTCACATGTTTAAATATAAAAAAGTTAAGTAAGATTAAAAGTAGACTACTATTTTGATTCAATCTCACTTCAGATGAATCAGCACCTGGAGAGGAGGAGCAGATATAAAAGCCTCTTTTTTGTCCCAAAGATCCCAACACAGTTGAATGAGACAATCATTTATGATATATTCAGATTATTCCTTCATTTGTCACGAAAGGGGGAATGGGGGACCTTAAATATTATTTTAATGATATTATGAATATTTTATAATATTATTTCCAGGCTTCCCCAGCAACTTAGCAGTAAAGAATCCATGAAATGCAGGATACTTTGATTCTTGGGTTGGGAATAATTCCTGGAGAATGAAATTGTAACATACTCCAGTATCCTTGCCTGGAAAATCCCTGAAGAGAGGAGCTTGGGGGGCTACAGCCCATAGGGTCACAAAGAATCAGACATGACTGAATGACTGAACACACACACACACACACACAAAATACTATTGTTTCCACAAATCATAAAAAATCTCCTTAAAACATTTTTTGATCAATAACATGTATCAGTATGGAAATGGTTCAATAATGGTGTAGAATAGAATACTAAGTATAAGACAACTCTTTCCGGATTGGGGTGAAAATCTCAGTGAAAAAGATATAACATTTAAAATCAGTAAATATGATCTTGTTAATAAAAATATTTCTCATTTGTTACAGTATTTAATTGAGAAGAAAGAGAAAATTCTCTCTGAAGTAGACCCACCAAACTCTTAGTAGAGTACAGAAAGATGACATGGGCTAATGCAGAAAGAATGAAAGTTGATACTTTAAAAAAAAAACTGCATAATTTAAGAATATATGAATTGTTGTGCAGTTTAGGTTTTTAAAATATACTTTGAATCCTCTAAGTATTTTCTTCTCCTTTTGTAATTCTTGCTCAGTAATTTATATATTCAGTTCAGTTCAGTACAGTTCAGTCTCTCAGTCATGTCCGACTCTTTGTGACTCCATGAATCGCAGCATGCCAGGCCTCCCTGTCCATCATCAGCTCCCAGAGTTTACTCAAACTCATGTCCATAGAGTCGGTGATGCCATCCAGCCATCTCATCTTCTATCGTTCACTTTTCCTTCTGCCCCCAATCCCTCCAAGCATCAGGGTCTTTTCCAATGAGTCAACTCTTCGCATGAGTTGGCCAAAGTATTGGAGTTTCAGCTTTAGCATCAGTCCCTTAAACGAACACCCAGAACTGATCTCCTTTAGAATGGACTGGTTCGATCTCCTTGCAGTCCAAGGGACTCTCAAGAGTCTTCCCCAACACCACAGTTCAAAAGCATCAATTCTTTGGCTCTCAGCTTTCTTCACAGTCCAACTCTCATATCCATACATGACTACTTGAAAAACCATAGCCTTGACTAGACGGACCTGTGTTGGCAAAGTAATGTCTCTGCTTTTCAATATGCTATCTATGTTGGTCATAACTTTCCTTCCAAGGAGTAGGCGTCTTTTAATTTCATGGCTGCAGTCATCATCTGCAGTGATTTTGGAGCCCCCAAAAAACAAAGTCTGACACTGTTTCCACTGTTTCCCCATCTATTTCCCATGAAGTGATGGGACCAGATGCCATCATCTTAGTTTTCTGAATGTTGAGCTTTAAGCCAACTGTTGGGTTTGTTAAGTAAATGTTCCAAGCAAAAAATTTTATGAGTATAAAGGAACTAAGAGAAAAAAGGGAAGAAGCCCAGTAAAGATTTTATTTCATTGAAAGTCTCATTCTGATCTCTTAAAATAGCTCTAGGGTATAAACTGTGCCTCAGTGTTGGCCAAGGTTAGAAACAAGGAGGGGGTTTTCATGACCCTGCAACAGTCAGTTATTGACTAATGATTGCCTTGGCATGATATAAACTTCAAGGAACTTCTGAGTATGTGGGCACAATTGCTCCAGTAGTTTCATGGTAATATTCCCCTGGTATAATGTTAGAAGCAAAAACACACAGAAAGCCCAATAGACACCCTGGTAAGCAGGATGCAAGAAATCTAATTATATTTTGATTCATCAGAAATTTCTATAGTCATTACAATATTGGGCTTTTCAATTATTGTTTTTGGCTAATAAAAGTTTCCTGGGACAGACTGCTACCCAAGTTATTCTAGAAAATACAGTGAATTACACATGCACCCATCTAATCTTACTTGTCTATCTTTCCTTCCATATATGCTTACTTTATAAGATAAATGTTCTCAAAAGTATACTAAAATGGGTTTCTACTTATACTCATAGAGCAATTGTTATGTGGATACATTTGATTATTCACCATTTATATTCAGTGAGAACAAATTGTAGTATTTGAGAACATTTAGTGCTAAATAGTCTGGAATTTTCTTCAATTTCTGGGGTTTATTGAGGCATTAGTAAAGGAAACTACTGAATAGCTAATAAGCAATGAAGTAGCCTTGAGTGATCAATTTAATTTACTTACTATTTGCTCCAGATACTTATATCAGGTAAAATAAATGTTCATAGCTAACTGTTAACATAATCATTTAATAGAATTATGTTTATTTTTAGTTTAAGTTACACAGTTCTACCTGGCTGAATCTTTTATAAAGTAAAAAGTAATCAGTGCCTTAAATTTCATGGTTTAAACTACCTTTTCAAGTATTCATTTAGGTAAGACTTTATTTTGAAGATAAAATGTGCTTAATTTTTTGTTCACTTTACCCTGTATTGTTTAAATAGGGGATATAAACTCTACTTTATAAAGAATGTAGAGAGATCTCCTGCATTCAGTGATTTCATGTTTCCTCCCCAGATATGCAAACCAGCATTTAACAAGCAGCTTCTTATCATACTAGATGAAATTCTAAGCACTAAGAGATTCTGGAGGTATTTCACTTCACAACTGAAAAATAGTGGAGTGCAGAAGACTAGAGCTGGAGAGGACATTACTGTTTTTGTTTGTTTTATAATTAATATAGTTGTTTTTATTTTTGTCTGCACGGGGTCTTCCTGGCTGCATGCAGGCTTTTTTCTCTAGTTGGGCTGAGCAGAAGATACTCTTTGTTGTAGTACAAAGACTTCTCATCCCTGTGGCTTCTCTTATTGTGGGAACACAGGTTCTAGGCTCATGGGCTTCAGCAGTTGCAGGACTTGGGCTCAGTAGTTGCAGCTCCATGGCAAAGGGAATCTTCCTGGACCAGGGATTGAACACATGTCCCTTGCATTTGCAGGCAGATTCTTATCTACTAAACCACTAGGGAAGTCTGAAATCACCATTTTAATTAAAAAAAAAAAAGAGAGTCCTTTCAATTTGTGGCATCCTGTTAGAGAAGTCCTAAGACCATTCTGAAGTCCTGAGACACTAATATGAAGGAAATATTTGGTCAATAGAAAATCCAAGTTTTATTTATTTATTTATTTTTTTATTTCTATGTATTTGGTAGGTTTGTTACAATCCCAACTTTTGAGAAGTGGCCCTTCATAGACGTTATTCTGTATATCCCAGCAACACAGTCTCCTTTGGTCACCAGAGCTATATGCTCTATGTGTGCCCCCTCTATGTGATGTGTGGATCCTTCTGTTGTAGAAGATTGACTTCTGTGGCTGGCCCCATCCAGGTGTTTGCCAGGTCCTGCCTTGTGTGGAGGACCTTGTGTGGAGGTAGCCAGGTGCTAATGGTCCAGGTTCAGGGTGGGTGGTTAAAGGATTGGAGTCCTGGATCTGGTAGGTGGGACCAGTTCCTGACACGGTTGGCTGTTGGGTTTGAAGTGTCCCAAAGTTAAGTATCAGCCCACTGGTTAGTAAGGCAGAATCCAGAGTTGGATTGCTGCGGGATCCAAGGTGTCTCAGAACTGGTATTGGCTGATGTCCATGACTGCTGGTTGGTAAATCTGGGATCCATGGAGTCCCAAGCTAGTGCTTGCTCAATGGTAGGAGGAATAAGGTCCCACATTTTCTAGTTGCAGAATCCTAGAGGCACTATAGCTTATATTTTGGCCCACTGGTGGGTAGGGCTGGTTCCTGACACAGTTATACAGAATCCAGAGTATCCCAGGAGTGGTAACAGCCTTGTGGTAAATGGGACAAGATTCCAGGGTGATTTGCTGAGAGAAACAATCTTAAGAAAGGAAAACAAAGCTGGATGTATCATGCTCCCCAGTTTCAAACTATACCTCAAAGCTACAGTCATCAAACAATATAGTACTAGCATTACAGACACACAGATCAATGGAACAGAAGAGGTATCCCAGAAACGAACTCACACTTGCAGAAACAATCAATCTACAAATTGACAAGAATATAAAGTGGACTAAAGATAGCTTCTTTAATAAACTGGACAGCTGCATAAGACCAAACTGGACATTCCCTCACACCATGCACAATAATAAATTCAAAATGGATTAAAGGTTAAATATAAGATCTGGAATCATAAAACTTTTAGAAAATATAGGCAATAAGCTCTTTGACATTACTGTTATTAATATTATTTTTTTAAGATATGTCTTCTCAGCAAGGGAAACAAAAGGTAAAAACAAACATATGGGACCTAATCATACTAAAAAGCTTTTGGCTTACAAAGGAAACTATCAATGAAATTAAAAGGCCATCTACTAAATGTGAAAAGATATTTGCAAACAATGTATCTGGCAAAAGCTTAATTTCCAAATTGTACAAAGAACTGATACAACTTAACAGTAATAAACCAGACAACCTGATCTAAAAAGGGAAGAAGATCTGAATAGGTCAAAGATTCTTTATATGTTTCCAAAGACATACAGATGATAACAGGGACACAAAAAGATGTTCATCATCACTAATCATCAGAGAAATGCAAATCAAAACTATAATGAGATAATATCTCAAACCTGTCAGAAAGACAATTGTCAAAAAAGACAACAAATAAATATTTGAAAGGATGTGGAGAAAAGAGAACTCTTGTGCACTCTGGTGAGAATATAAATTGAATTAACTACTATGGGAAACAGTACAGCAATCCACCAACCCCAAAAATTAAACACAAAACTACCACATGACCTAGGCTGGGGATTTACATGAAGAAAAGAACACTAAGTAGATATGTGCATCCCTATGCTTACTGCAGTATCATTTTAAACAGCCAAGATGTGGAAACAACCTTAGTGCCCATCAATAAATGGATGGATAAAGATGGAGTGTGTGTGTGTGTATACACACATATATACAATGCAATATTACTCATACATAAAAGAAAAGGAAACTTGTCATTAACAACAATATAGAAGGTATTATTCTACGTGAAATAAGCCAGACAAAGACAAATATTGTATGCTTTCACTTACAAAAAACTAAAGAAACAAAACAAATGAACAAACTTAACAAAACAGAAATAGAGTTATAGAAAAAGAGGAATAAAACACTTGCCATAGGGGACGGGTGTGGGAAAAGGAAAGAAATAGGTGAGAGAGATTTAGAGAAACAAACTTCTTATTGTGAAGTAAATGAGCCATTTACATGAAATATACAGTGTGGGGAATATAGTCCCCACACTATGTAGTTAATTAACTATAATATCTTTGTATGGTGACATACTATAATAAGACATACCATGGTGACCATCTTGAAATACATAGAAATATCAAATTATCGTGTTGTGTCACAGTTGCTAACATAAGGTAGGTCAACTATAGTTTAACACCAGTGTATCTTATATATGAAAGTTGTTAAGAGAGTAACTCCTAAGGGTTCTCATCACAGGGAATTTTTTTTAGTTTCTTTAATTTTTATCTATATGGGATGATAGATACTCAATACTCATTGTGATAATTATTTCATAGTGTATATGAGTCAAAATATTATGCTGTACATTTTAAACTTTCCCAGTTCTGTTTGTCAATTATATCTCAATAAAACTGAAAGAAATAAATTAGCTTTTAATAGATTTTCCTTAAATCTGTAGAAAATCCAGTGGAATAGCCAGTTGGAAGTTTTTGGAAAAGTGTAAACAGAGACATAGTGCATGCTAAGTCAGTTCAGTTATGTCTGATTCTTTGTGACCCTATGGACCATAGCCAGCCAGGCTCTTCTGTCCAATGGGATTTTCCAGGCAAGAATACTGGAGTGGGTAGCCATTTCCTTCTCCAAGACATATAGCTGCTGCTGCTGCTAAGTCACTTCAGTCGTGTCCGATTCTGTGAGACCCCATAGACGGAAGCCCACCAGGCTCCTCCGTCCCTGGGATTCTCCAGGCAAGAACACTGGAGTGGGTTGCCATTTCCTTCACCAATGCATGAAAGTGAAAAGTGAAAATGGAGTCACTCAGTCGTATCTGACTCTTAGCGACCCCATGGAGTGCAGCCTACCAGGCTCCTCCATCCATAGGATTTTCCAGGCAAGAGTACTGGAGTAAGAGATATAGCAGTGATCCTCAAATATGATCTTCGTATAAAGGATACAAAAGGAGAGCAAGAAAGAAAAAATAGCTTTGGACAAACAGCTTTGGGAAACAAAATACTATAGAAAGAAAGAGAGGAGCCATACACATTAAAAGAGAAACTAGAGTCTAAAGGAACAGAGAAGTATCATCATGATGGAAGTTTACTTCTAGCATCTCAAAGAACTAGGAAGTGTCATGATAGTCACAATATAGGAAAGTGTTACATGGAGAATGCAATCAACTGTCCATTTGGTCAAGCCTTACATTCTTATTGTTTATGGGCAAATGCTGAAAGGCATAAATTGCTATAGTTCTTCTTTTTTTTTTTTTTCAATAGGATAAAAGTTGTATTCATTATGCTTCTACTAGCAATGTTCTCTTTACTGTCCTCCTAATCCCTTTCACTTCTTTTCAGCTATTAAGATTTGGTTAGTATTTATAATGAAAAGTTACTGAAACTGGAAGGAACTTATAGTGTTTTATTAGAGAGAAGGAGGCCATATTTTGTTTCCAGCCTGTGAATAATGAAACTTTCCATTTGACTACAGTGCAATAAAAATGATTCAATAAAATGTATTACTCTACTGTCAGTATGTATCAGGAATTACATTTGACATTGGGATAAACAGATGAAGAAGATATCTTAAATATAATGTTAGATATAAATAGAATATGAAAGACTGAATGAGATAAATAGAGATAAATGAGGAGTGCAGAATTGTCATTTTTGTGGCTTCCCTTGTGGCTCAGCTGGTAAAGAATCCACCTGCAATGTGGGAGACCTGGTTTGGATTCCTGGATTGGAAAGATCCCCTGGAGAAGGGAAAGGCTACCCACTATAGTATTCTGGCCTGGAAAATTCCACAGACTGTATAGTCCATGGGATTGGAAAGAGCTGGACACGATTGAGTGACTTTCACTTTCACTTTCACCCAGGAATAAATACGTTAGCAGTAAGTGCGTATATCAGAAGAAAAGTTATGACCTCCCTGGACATTACTTTGCCAACAAAGGTCCGTCTAGTCAAGGCTATGGTTTTTCTAGTAGTCATGTATGGATGTGAGAGTTAGACTATAAAGAAAGCTAAGAGCCGAAGAATTGATGTTTTTGAACTGTGGTGTTGGAGAAGACTCTTGTGAGTCACTTGAATTGCAAGGAGATCCAACCAGTCCCTCCTAAAGGACATCAGTCCTGAATGTTCATTGGAAGGACTGATGCTAAAGCTGAAACTCCAATACTTTGGCCACCTGATGCAAAGAGCTGACTTATTTGAAAATACCCTGATGCTGGGAAAGATTGAAGGTGAGAGGAGAAGGGGACGACAGAGGATGAGATGGTTGGATGGTATCATTG
This sequence comes from Ovis canadensis, assembly GCF_042477335.2. Taxonomy (NCBI): domain Eukaryota; kingdom Metazoa; phylum Chordata; class Mammalia; order Artiodactyla; family Bovidae; genus Ovis; species Ovis canadensis. Next base: position 72,377,307 of record NC_091247.1, read on the forward strand.
ACTCGATGGACATGAGTTTGAGTAAGCAAGCTCCAGGAGTTGGTGATGGACAGGGAGGCCTGGCATGCTGCAGTCCATGGGGTCGCAAAGAGTCAGACACAACTGAGCAACTGAACTGAACTAAACTGAATGTATATCACCACATAAGTATGTGCAACTCACTTCAGTATTCTTGCCTGGGAAATTTCATGGACAGAAGAGTCTGGTGAGTTACAGTCCATGTGATCACAAAGAGTTGGACATGACTGAACACACACAAACACACACACACACACACACACACACACACACACACAGCATGCTCTAATGCTAGAAATGTCCAAAATACATGCTTTAATGCTAGAAATGTCCGAAATGGAGTATGATATACCCTCAAGGGAGAGAATTGAAGTATTAAAAAATGGTACCTTGAATATCCCCTCTAATAGTATCTCTGAGAGTGCCTGAGAGTTGCCTTGCAAAGTGGAAAAAAAAAAAAAAAGCTTATGCTATGGAGCTCTATAAACAAGACCACAAGTATTTTCATCACAAAACATAATTCAAAGCAGTGCATTCTAGTCTCCTATTTTGGTGGTTTGTGAAAACAGTTATTTCTTTAAACACAGTCATGGGGATATTAGAATTAGGTTGGGTGACATTTTTTTCTAGAACTCAACTTTTCCTTTTCATGTTTTAAGGCTCGTACATTCCATCCCCTACTGTGTTTTTAGACACTTAAATTTTGATAATATCACAGTCTGAGAATTAGAAACCCAAGACTTTCATTTGATTCTTTGAGAAGGATATAGTATTAGTTCTAGGTAAGGATACATTTCAGCAAAATTGCAATAATATAAAATGAAACAATTTTTATGAACTTCTTGCTGTGTATTTTACTTCTTTCTTATTGGAGGCCAGCTTCATAAGATTCAGAAAGGCTGACTGTATCTTAGTAAAATGTAGCAAAATTTATATCTTAATACTTTAAACACACGTGAGAATCTTCATCCAAGGTTGTAGGGAAATGAGGTCACTGTGTGTTATGTTTTAATGATTACTTCAGATTAAGAAATAAAAAATGAGACAACATCATTTTACCTAAGTATCTAAATTGCAACCCACTCCAGTAATCTTGCCTGGAAAATTCCATGGACAGAGGAGCCTGGTGGGCTATAGTCCATGGTGTCACAAAGAATCAGAAACTACTGAGTAACTAGCAAACAATCAGTCAGGTATTATCTAGGAGCGCTACTTGTTGGATCAAACATTTTCATGGAGCAGCTTGGAGACCCAGGACACACTTTTTTTCTGATAGCCAACCATCTTCCCTTTTAAGTCTAGGCCTGTTCTCTCACATATTTATCCGAGTTCATGAGTATGAGAAGTGCTCAGTCACTTTGCGAATCCGTGGACTGTAGCCTGCTAGGCTGCTTTGTTCATGGGATTCTCCAGGCAAGAGTACTGGAGTGGGTTGCCATGCTCTTCTTCAGGGGATCTTCCTGACTCAGGGATCAAACCTGCATCTCTTATGTCTCCTGAAGTGGCAGATGTGTTCTTTACTACTAGCATCAACTGGGAAGCCCCCATGAGTATGAGAACCTGACCCTTTAAGAGAGGATGGATTTTAAATAAACAGCAAAGATCTGGTGAAATGAGAGTAATTCTTGTTACCATATGCATTTTTTGTCTGTATGTCAGAAAGATTCATCCTTTTCATGGCTGTCAAGGCTCTATGATTTCATCTCTGCCATCTCCTGGAGTTTATCTTCTGCTGTCTTTCCACTAACTTAATTCTCTACTAACACTGGTTTTCTTACTGGGCCTTGATCACAGCAAAGTGAATTCTACCTCCTAACATTTGCAAATACTTTCTCATGTTCCTGAAATTGTTTTTCTTCATTAGCTTCATGGCTTGCTTGCCCATTTCCTGTATCTCTGACCATATAACACCTTGTGCATGCATGCTCAGTCGCTTCAGTCATGTACAACTGTTTGCAATGCTATGAACTGTTGCCTGCCAGGCCCTTTTGTCCAGACGCTTCTCCAGGCAAGAATACTGGAGTGGGTTGCCATGCCCTCCTCCAGGGGATCTTTCCAATCCAGGGATTGAACCTGTGTTTCTTGGGTCCCCTGCATTGACAGGCGAGTTCTTTACCACTAGTGCCACTTGGAAAGCCCTTATAACACCTTCAGTTCAGTTCAGTTCAGTCACTCAGTTGTGTCCAACTCTTTCCAACCCCATGAATCACAGCACGCCAGGCCTCCCTGTCCATCACCAACTCCTGGAGTTCACTCTGACTCACGTCCATCAAGTCAGTGATGCCATGCAGCCATCTCATCCTCTGTCGTCCCCTTCTCCTCCTGTCCCTAACCCCTCCCAGCATCAGAGTCTTTTCCAACTCTTCGTATGAGGTGGCCAAAGTACTGGAGTTTCAGCTTTAGCCTCATTCCTGCCAAAGAAATCCCAGGGCTGATCTCCTTCAGAATGGACTGATTGGATCTCCTTGCAGTCCAAAGGACTCTCAAGAGGCTTCTCCAACACCACAGTTCAAAAGCATCAATTCTTCGGCGCTCAGCCTTCTTCACAGTCCAACTCTCACATCCATACATGACCACAGGAAAAACGATAGCCTTGACTAGATGGACCTTAGTGGGCAAAGTAATGTCTCTGCTTTTGAATATGCTATCTAGGTTGGTCATAACTTTTCTTCCAAAGAGTAAGCGTCTTTTAATTTCATGGCTGCAATCACCATCTGTTGTGATTTATTTTGAAAATAAAGTCTGACACTGTTTCCACTGGTTCCCCATCTATTTCCCATGAAGTGATGGGACCAGATGCCATGATAATCATTTTCTGAATGTCGAGCATTAAGCCAACTTTTTCACTCTCCATTTCACTTTCATCAAGAGGCTTTTTAGCTCCTCTTCACTTTCTGCCATAAGGGTGGTGTCATCTGCATATCTGAGGTTATTGATATTTTTCCTAGCAATCTTGATTCCAGCTTGTGCTTCTTCCAGCCCAGCGTTTCTCATGATGTACTCTGCATAGAAGTTAAATAAGCAGGGTGACAATGTACAGCCTTGATGTACTCCTTTTCCTATTTGGATCCAGTCTGTTGTTCCATGTCCAGTTATAACTGTTGCTTCCTGACCTGCATACAGATTTCTCAAGAGGCAGGTTAGGTAGTCTGGTATTCCCATCTCTCTCAGAATTTTCCACAGTTTGTTGTGATCCACACAGTCAAAGGCTTTGGCATAGTCAATAAAGAAGAAATAGATGTTTTTCTGGAACTCTCTTGCTTTTTCCATGATCCAGCAGATGTTGGCAATTTGAGTCTCCCAGTATAAATAGAAAACCCCTCACTTCTGGACTCTCTATCTTTAAGTGCTTATTTCTTACTGTTCTTAGAAGCATCTAACAAGGCATTTGATTTTTGTGAACCACCACCCAAACCCACAACAGTGTAAGCTGTGTGAAAACATGAAATTTTGTTTAGTTTTGCAAGGAGATACATTTCTTACATCCTAAACATTTTTTAACCCATAGTGAATGCTCAGTATTAGATGAGAACATAAAGATACTAAGCCAATTCAGAACAATGTGAAATGTCCCAAATAGATCAGGATCTTTTAAAAGCCAGTGATAACTCTGTATTTCTAACTAATTCTACTGTCTCCCATTTTTATTTAGATGTTCACTTTCATAATAAGTTATATATTACTGAATCAAAGGTGTTTGAGTCACAATGATTATATTTAATGTTATTAATGTGTCTAAATTTTAAAGGTCTGTAAGCTTTCTATCTTTGAGAAAATAAGAGTCACTCACCACATATCTTAGCTAAGTGGGCATCAGTAGCTCTTTGCTAAATGTCATGAAGTTAGGGCAACTGGGTGTGATATCAGATGGAAGATACAATGTACAGACTGGAAATAGTAGGGCAAAGAATAGCTCAACATTGGTAAGGAAAAGAAATGATTCTTAAATAGGTCAACAAACACACTGATCATTCTATGATAGCTAATTTATTGTATGTGTCTCTTATTCTTACCATATCCAGATGAAAAAGCAAAAATCTGAACGTGATAGAAGCTGATGGTTTCAATCAATATGAATTATTTACTGATACTTTATTAAGTAGATTAATAATTTTATTCTTTCCACTGAAAACTAAAACTATTCCAAACCTGTGCCTAAATTTATGCCTAAATTTTGACCAAAGGGACAAACAGTAGTGTTATATATCAATCCCCAAAATTGCTCCTAGAGGAGAGTTAACGTTATTTTTGTCTTTTCTTCCTTTCTGTTTTCCTAAGGAAAACACATTTTTTGGTTGAACTTTGATTTGCAGCTTTGGATCTGAAGGTATGGCTGGTTTCCAATTTAATTCCTCTAAGCTCCAAATTTATCCTTTTTGCCAGCTCTATGAAAATGGATTGATTTCTTTTTAATATTTTTTTCAACTGGTTCAACTGATTTTTCACCTGGCTTTGTTAGTAGAGTGCTAGAAACATACTTCATGATAAAAGAGCTTGAAACCTATTCCAGAACTCTTCAGGCTCCTGTAGAACACAGTTTCCCTAATGCTGAGTTCCTGCAACATGAGCCACAGCTCCAGGCTCTGGCTCCCACAGTGCCCGTGGCCACTGCAGTGCACAGTATCCAGCACCACCCAAAGACTATAAGGTTCCCTGGAACCTTCTTCAGGCAATTTTATTCAAGAGTGTCTTTGATGAGACATCTCCCATGAATACATTTTGCAAGCACTCTAGAGGGCAGAATTCTGGCAAGTTCCAGACAGCATATTTTTCAGCAAGTTCTGTCAGTGCAGCAAGACAGAAACTTTGATTCAGAACTATGAACTTGCTCTCTTCAACTAAACCTGGATGACGTCCTTTGGTGAAGTTAGGTAGATAAGGCACAGTCTTTCTTGGGTACCTTATCTGCCCTAGTGAAGTGGTTACATTACTATATTATATCATGTATCTGATATTATGTTAAACATATGTTAACATCTGCTATTCTGATATTCTTTAGAGTCATCTCAATTTTTTACTAATTCATGTAATTCCAATAATATTATAATTGATCATTTTCTGTATTAAACTTCCCCATTTTGTGTGTGATTGGTGTGATTTCCTTACCTGGAATGGACTTAGTCTGACACATAAGAAAAACATCATGCACTAAAGAAGGCACAGTAATAAGATAACCTGAAACCATGGCAGGTTGAGTCAGCCCTGAACTAACTTCCAAACTTTCACATGAAGAGAAATAAATAACTTTTTAAAATTGCTGTGATTTTTGTTTTCAGCACCTGAATATCATTCTACTTGTATAAATAAACTAATCTTATTTATCTCACATAACACCAAATAGGTCTTTTCAAGTTTTTTGGATAGTAGAATATACAGTCTTAAACATCTAATTGTTTCTTGGTAATTAGCTTTTTAATAAATGTTATATAGCTCATAATAAGAAAACAAGCTGATAGAGAAGTCTTAATAAATTCCCCATAATTAGAAGGAGCCCAGTGCTATGTAGAAAACACCAAATAATAAAACAAAATAATCCATTATTTCTGAAAGATAGGTGAAGAAAATGATAGGTGAACTTTAAGAAAAAAACTTGTTTAATTGAAAGATTAGAGTACCAGATTCCCAAAGTTCCCTTCAAAATATTTGTAATAAGCAAGATAAACACGGATATGAAGAGAAAAACCTGAGGCATCCTACATCCCACCTTCCTCTTAGTAGTCCATCTTTTAATGCCATTAGTCCCACAATGTTAAAGCTATCAGCTTCTCAAGAATAAACATTATAGGCTATGATTTCTGGTAAACATAAACACTTTAATTATTTGATCTTTTTTCTGAGGAATCATTTTCTGCAGAATCTATAGAGATAATAAGACATGGTCACTATTTCTCAAGACTTTCAGTCTAGGGGAGGAGTTGCATATAGTAGAATGACCTTGATACAATAGAAGTGAAAATTATTACAATACAGAAAGAAGGTTTCTTGTAAATGGAAGAGATAAAGAAACTGAATACAACTGACAGGAGTGGGGGATTTTCTCGAGTTGCAGGATTTAAGTTAAATATTAACTATAAGAAGGTTTTGAAAAGTTGGAGAAAAATAAATCATTCTTTGTGATACCTCTAAATTAAACAATTCATGGAGCTCAGAAAAGAAACAGTGACAGACGTTATTTTCTTGGGCTCCAAAATCACTATGGATGGTGACTGCACCCATGAAATTAAAAGATGCTTGCTCTTTGGAAGAAAAGCTATGATGAACCTAGACAGCATGTTAAAAAAGTAGAGACAGCATTTTGCTGACAAAGACCCATATAGTCAAAGCTATGGTTTTCCCAGTAGTCATGAACAGATGTGAGAGTTGGACTACAAAGAAGGCTGAGCGCCAAAGAATTGATCCTTTCAAAATGTGGTGCTGAAGATGACTCTTGAGAGTACCTTGGACAACAAGGAGATAAAACCAATCAATCCTAAAGAAAATCAGCTCTGAATATTCATTGGAAGGAATGATGCTGAAGGTGAAACTCTAATCCTTTGGCCACCTGATGCGAACGAACAGCTGACTCATTTGAAAAGACCCTGATGCTGGGAAAGATTGAAGGCGAGAGAAGGGGATGACAGAGGATAAAATGGTTGGATGGCATGAGTTTGAGTAAATCTGGGAGTTGATGAAGGACAGGGAGGCCTGGCGTGCTGCATTCCATGGGGTCACAAAGAGTCAGACACAACTGAGCGACTGAACTGAACTGAACTGAGATAAGATAGGGAACCAATTTTGGGATTTTTGATCCCCTGGAAGGGGTCTGGCCAACCAGGCTTCAAGCTTAACAACATTCCAAGTTTTATAAGACTAAACAAACAGCATTAACATGAAAACAGGCTTGCAAGTTGCTCACACATTGATGATGATATTAGTTTGCATCCTGAGATTATAAAGAGAACCCAAAACTGCAATCTTTGAAGTCTTACTCATGAAGCAGACTGACTCACTGCCTGGGACCTTTACACAATTGGGACTCCAGATATGCCGTGTTACAGGACTTCCCAGCACTGTTTGAGTTTGAATGTTGGTCAAAACCCAATTTGGTGATGTATCCTCTACTGTTTGTGTTTCTCTTTTCTTGTAACGTTAGTATATTGAAAATAAGCTAGATAATTCTCTAATAAATATTGGTATTATTTATTTATATAGAATAAGTAGCTTATTTTGTTAGAAAATACTTTGAACCTGAGATGAAAGTGAAAGCACTCAGCAAAACACCATATAATCTTGTATTGGTTTTTCTCTTCAGTATAAGATGGCAACAATTTCCTCCAATGTGTAAAGACAAACCAACAGTGATTACAACATCACTATTCTTTGTATGGAGATGACTTGATGAGTTTATATTTTTTCTATTTATTTTTCTTAGATAATGTTGTTCAAGGAAAAACAGCAAAAACAAAATCCTCTTGTTTGTGTTTTAGGGTATCTCAAAAGAAGCAGGGACTATACCAGTTAAGCTGTAGTCAGAGAGATCAGTGTACTTAAGAGGGGAGCATGGTTCACAGAATCTGGTTAACTGAATCACAACTGAAGAAAGATGACATAAGACGATCATTTTGAGCTAAACTCTCCAGTTTCTGCTGGTGAAGCAATAGCAAAGAATTTGATTAAAAGTTACTTCTTTTCCTCTATATTTGTTAATTTTCTTATTGTTTTAATTTTCTTGTTGTTGTAAAGAATGAGAATGAGAGCTTAGAAGATGTCACGAAATTGTTGATTCAACACCTACATTCAAATCAAAAGCATCATTTATCTTTCTAGTGTATTCATTTCACCGCAATCCCTGGTGAATGGACAATTGTGGTAACATAACATGATGAAAATGAAGTTAGCTAATATCAGGCAACAATTTTTGTCTGTGAATAAATATTCAATGAATAATAGACTGCATCTTTAACATTCAGGTATCCTTAACTACCAGCAGACTTAACTTTTACACAGAGTATTGAAACCTCTCTACTCATCTGAATTTTGAAGGTATTATATTTCTCTTTTGGTGAGGAGTGAGGGAGGAGTGTGAAATGAATATTAGGTGTGAGGAAATAATCAAGTCAACATTTTTTTTAACCTCTCACTGATAGACACTAGTAACTTAGCACATAGTGTCTTATTTGATCCTCATAACTATCCTGCTAGACAGGCTGTATCTATCTCTTATTAGGAAACTAAAGGTGACAGAGAGTGGTCAAGGTGCTTGTGCATGATCATTCACCTAACTGTGGAGACAAAACTGAAAATCAGCAGCTACACAGCTTAAATATTAACATATCTCTGTTTCAACTTTAGGCTTTTCAAGCATTTTCCCCTTCTCTCCCTTAGAAATGTCCTAAGTTTAGGAAGGGATGCAAGTCCCCCAATTCTAATTACATCTCTTTCCTTTAACTTAAATCATCTGAAATGTCAGAGAACTACAGTTTTAATTACCTTTCTCTTGTTCTGTAGGCATTTCCTCCACGTTATTTACATGTAAGTTTCAGTTCAGGGCACAGTGAGAAGCTACAGCATCCCAAATACTCCAGGTATGTCAGAGTCAAGAATTACATACCTCTTTAGATATTGAGTTCCTCTTAATTTGAGAAGGGTTAATTACCATTTTTAAGGTAGGTTTTATTGTGACATTTCCATGAATGACAGTGAGCTATGTTAGTCCAAAAATACTCTTTCTCCTGACATATGAAATCTAAAAGACACAGGTTCTGAGAACTTAGAAAAGTGGTGGTTACTGGTGCTAAGTCAACTTAGAGGAATCATGAGAGAGAACATATTAGCAGAGGTCTCATTATTTTCTGCCCTTCTGTAGGCCAAAGTTTGCTTTTTCAAAGTGTGTTTTTGTATCTATGAGAATATTCCAGAGTCACATTTTATTGCTTTGTAAAAATTTAAATAATGCTAGGTTTGTGTGTTTTGATCACAAGGAAGAAGTCATATTATTAAAGGTCATGAGATAGACTTTTAAAAAAATGTCCGGGCTATAATAAACAGTGCTGCGATGAACATTGGGGTACATGTGTCTCCTTCAATTCTGGTTTCCTCAGTGGGATTGCTGGGTCATATGGCAGTTCTATTTCCAGGTTTTTAAGGACTCTCCACACTGTTCCCCATAGTGACTGTACTAGTTTGCATTCCCATCAACAGTGCAAGAAGGTTCCCTTTTGTCCACACCTTCTCCAGCATTTATTGCTTGTAGACTTTTGGATAGCAGCCATTCTGACTGGCGTGAAATGGTACCTCATTGTGGTTTTTATTTGCATTTCTCTGATAATGAGTGATGTTGAACATCTTTTCATGTGTTTGTTAGCCATCTGTATGTCTTCTTTGGAGAAATGTTTGTTTAGTTCTTTGGCCCATTTTCTGATCAGGTCATTTATTTTTGTGGAATTGAGCTGCAGGAGTTGCTTGTATATTTTTGAGATTAGTTGTTTGTCAGTTGCTTCGTTTGCTATTATTTTCTCCCTTTCTGAAGGCTGTAATTTCACCTTGCTTAGAGTTTTCTTTGTTGTGCAAAAGCTTTAAATTTTAATTAGGTCCCATTTGTTTATTTGTGCTTTTATTTCCAATATTCTGGGAGGTGGGTCATAGCGGATCCTGCTGTGATTTATGTCAGAGAGTGTTTTTCCTGTGTTTTCCTCTAGGAGTTTTATAGTTTCTGGTCTTACATTTAGATCTTTAATCCATTTTGAGTTTATTTTTGTGTATGGTGTTAGAAAGTATTCTAGTTTCATTCTTTTACAAGTAGTTGACCAGTTTTCCCAGCACCATTTGTTAAAGAGATTGCCTTTTCTCCATTGTATATTCTTGCCTCCTTTGTTGAAGACAAGGTGTCTATAGGTGCGTGGATTTATTACTGGGCTTTCTATTTTGTTACATTGATCTACATCTCTGTCTTTGTGGCAGTACCATAGTGTCTTGATGACTGTGGCTTTGTAGTAGAGCCTGCAGTCAGGTTGATTCCTCCAGTTCCATTCTTCTTTCTCGAGATGTCCATCAGCAGACAAATGGATAAGAAAGCTGTGGTACATATACACAATGGAATATTACTCACCCATTAAAAAGAATACATTTGAATCAGCTCTAATGAGGTAGATGAAACTGGAGCCTATCATAAAAGAGTGAAGTAAGCCAGAAAGAAAAACACCAATACAGTATATTAATACATATATATGGAATTTAGAAAGATGGTAATGATAACCCCGTATGCGAGATAGCAAAAGAGACACAGATGCATAGAACAGTCTTTTGGACTCTGTGGGAGAGGGTGAAGGTGGGATGATTTGGGAGAATGGCATTGAAATATGTATATTATCATATGTGAAACAGATCATCAGTCCAAGTTCAATGCATGATACAGGGTGCTTGGGGCTGGTGCACTGGGATGACCCAGAGGGATGGGATGGGGAGGGAGGTGGGAGGGGGGTTCAGGATGGGGAACACATGTACACCCGTGGTGGATTCATGTCAATGTATGGCAAAACCACTACAATATTGTAAAGTAATTAGCCTCCAATTAAAATTAATAAATTTATATTAAAAAATAAAATAAAAAGATGAAGCTTGATCTAGATCTTAACCAAGAATATAACATGTGTGTGTGTATGTGTACGAGTGTATTTGTGTGTTTGTAAGGATGATGTTGCATTTTCAGGGGGATGCAAGAGCAGATTCATATTGAAGTTAGGCTTTATCACTGAGGATGCCAATACAACTACAGTTAACAATTTACAAGTAACACAGATTTTAATAAAATTTATAAAGAAACAACTTTTATAGGGTTAGGATTCTAGAGGATTTTGAATGATATTAAATCAGGACATATTTAAAACTTAGTACTAAATATCAGCCTTGGGATTTCTTTGGAAGGAATGATGCTAAAGCTGAAATTCCAGTACTTTGGACACCTCATGCGAAAAGTTGACTCATTGGAAAAGACTCTGATACTAGGAGGGATTGGGGGCAGGAAGAGAAGGGGATGACAGAGGATGAAATGGCTGGATGGCATCACTGACTCGATGGACGTGAGTCTGAGTGAACTCAGGGAGTTGGTGATGGACAGGGAAGCCTGGCGTGCTGCGATTCATGGGGTCACAAAGAGTCGGACACAACTGAGTGACTGAACCGAACTGAACTAAATATTTATTAGTGTATAAATATAATTTTTTTCCTTAAGATTGTTGTAAGCCTTCAAACAGCCCTTTAATGCAGCAGTTTTGAGCTTGGCCAAAAGTCAGGTTTCCCTAGGAGAGAGAGTTGGCTAAGCTTAAGTGTCAATGAATGTTAAAAAAGCCACAGAAACAGACTGTATACCAATGATTAAGTAACTTCTGAAAGGTATAACTAGAGCTGTCCCATAGCTTGAGTTCAATTCAGTCGCACAGTCATGTCCAACTGTTTGTGACCCCTATGGACTGCAGCACGCCAGGCCTCCCTGTCTACCAGCAACTCCCAGAGTTTACTCAAACTCATGTCCATTGAATCAGGGATGCCATCCAACCATCTTATCCTCTGTCGTCCCCTTCTCCTCTTGCCTTCAATCTTTCCTAGCATCAAGGTCTTTTCAAATAAGTCAGCTCTTCACACCAGGTGGCCAAAGTATTGGAGTTTCATCTTCAGTATCAGTCCTTCCAATGAATATTCAGGACTGATTTCCTTTAGGATGGACTAGTTGGACCTCCTTGCAGTCCAAGGGACTCTCATGAGTCTTCTCCAACACCACAGTTCAAAAACATCAGTCTTCAGCACTCAGGTTTCTTTATAGTCCAACTGTCACATCCATACAGAACTACTGGAAAAACCATAGCCTTGACTAGAAGAAACACCTTTGTTGGCAAAGTAATGTCTCTGCTTTTTAATATGCTGTCTAGGTTGGTCATAACTTTTCTTCCAAGGAATAAGTGTCTTTTAATTTCATGGCTGCAGTCATCATCCGCAGTGATTTTGAAACTCACCCAAAATAATGTCTGTCACTGTTTCCACTGTTTCCCCATCTATTTACCAGGAAGCAATGGGACTAGATGCCATGATCTTAGTTTTCTGAATGTTGTTTTAAGCCAACTTTTTCACTCTCCTCTTTCACTTTCATCAAGAAGCTCTTTATTTCTTCTTCCCTTTCTGCCATAAAGGTGGTGTCATCTGCAGATCTGAGGTTGATATTTCTCCCAGCAATCTTGATTCCAGCTTGTGCTTCTTCCAGCCCAGCATTTCTCATGATGAGCTCTGCATATAAGTTAAGTAAGCAGGGTGACAATATACAGCCCTGACATATCCTTTTCCTATTTGGAACCAGTCTGTAGCTTCACTCTTTAACAAATAGTATGTGCCATACATATTGCTGCCAGTAAATGCTTCGATAAAAGTCATGCTAACCTGAACTTCAAATTCTGTGAAATATGGTTGACCCCCCCTCAAAAAAACTCTCTATAAAAAATAGTCTTTTAATGAATCTCAGAAAGAAGGATTATGAAGCCAACCAATCAGTGACCCAAAATAGATATTTATCAAAACTGTCTTGGCATTTGGTTCAGTTTTGATGTCTTGATCTCTTGGGTTTATCATATTAATGACAATATAGTGCAAGTATAAGGAAGTTCCTAATAGTCTTTATGTTTCTGAAACCAGGACAGAATTATAAATCCTATGGGTACATGGTGGCCTCAGTTGGGTTTTATTGTACTGCCTTAGAAGAGTTGATTAATTTATAGAATATGATGATTTGTGTGTCTAATGTAGTTACATCCATTCAGCTCCAAAGAAAAAATTACCCTTGGGATTCATGTAATAGTTATAATTAATCCCACCAAGCCTTTGATAGATAATTTATGGAACAGTAATACAGCCCAAGAAGATTCCAATTACACATACACAGAGCAGTCACTTAATATTTCTATTACTTATTTGTTTTATTTTCTTAAACGTGAAGTAATGTTTATAAAGAATAACTTCTAAATAAAATAATAGATTTGGATAAAATAATATTTCAGAAGTGTAGGCCTACTGTTTGGACATGATACAGACACTTCCTGAAATACTTAAAGAAAAATATATGGGATGGGGAAAGAAGTGGGAGGGGTTTCAGGATGCGGGACACATATACACTCATGGCTGATTAATGTCATTGTATGGCAAAATCCACCACAATATTGTAAAGTAATTAGCCTCCAATTAAATAAATTAATTAAAAAAGAGAAAAGTATAACTGAAAGACAGATTTTGTTTCATTGACCTTTGAAGATATGAGATTTAGGTATAAAGTGTCTTTCTAGAGTTCTTTTCAAAAATAATGGATCAACAAATGTAGAGTTTTTGCTATACTAAAATAATTTAAAAAGCATATTTCCAGGTCAGGAGACATTGTTAGTTACCTAGATATTTCCCAAAAATTATTACAAGAAATTGAGATCAGCCTTCTAGTTTTCTCAGGTATTCTAAAATCAGACAGTAACTCTCACCTACACCTCTAACACTAAATCAAGTAAAAATTCAAAGAACTCTTAAGCTCTGCTTCTCTTTTGTTAAAAAAGTGACTGTTTATATAAATTTAGATGATAAAATGTCAAGGGACTCTGAAGTCATTTTTGTAGGCAGAGATAAGAACTGTCAAAGCATTATGACACATAAGTGCTGGGATATGAATGGATGAGATAGAGGTATCATTAATGTTTTGCTAGTATTAAAGTGGATTGACTATTTCTTGAATCACCTTAGCTCACTTAACCTAGATTTCCAATAAATGAGATATAATATATAGCTTAAAAATAATTTTCATTCATAAAAATGTGCTTATAATCTTAAAATAATATTTAGTCTGCATTGCTAACTTCAAATAAAATATTGAATTATAAAGTGAAAACCAAAATACATAAAAATAGAAAAAAGTTTTAAAAAATGGAAATTTCTTTATGTTCTAAATTACATATTGACAGAGTCTATCATAGGTGATGTAGATTTTTAAAAAGTAACCCAAGAACATATAATGAATTATACATTTAGATTATATTGGATAAATTGCACTGACTGAGCACACTTTGGACAAAGCCAATGGCAGAAGTCTTGCCAATCAATTAGTTTACTTTTTTGCATGGAAATAGATGAAGACTGGAGGAATGTTCAAAATTTCTTTTCAATATATAAAAGTTCTCCAGTCAAATCAGATCAGTTACACAATATTCTAGATATGGCAACTGCCAACCAAGGTCCGTCTAGTCAAGGCTATGGTTTTTCCTGTGGTCATGTATGGATGTCAGAGTTGGACTGTGAAGAAAGTTGAGCGCTGAAGAATTGATGCTTTTGAACTGTGGTGTTGGAGAAGACTCTTGAGAGTCCCTTGGACTGCAAGGAGATCCAACCAGTCCATTCTGAAGGATATGAGTCCTGGGTGTTCTTTGGAAGGAATGATGCTAAAGCTGAAACTCCAGTACTTTGGCCACCTCATGCGAAGAGTTGACTCATTGGAAAAGACTCTGATGCTGGGAGGGATTGGGGGCAGGAGGAGAAGGGGACGACTGAGGATGAGATGGCTGGATGGCATCGCTGACTCGATGGATGTGAGTTTGAGTGTACTCAGGGAGTTGGTGATGGACAGGGAGGCCTGGCATACTGCGATTCATGGGGTCGCAAAGAGTTGGACACGACTGAGAGACTGAACTGACTGACTGACTGGTGTATATTTACTTACATACATAGGTATACGCCTACATCTATCTGTCAATACATACTTATATCAATATATATATATATATATTCATTTAAACTTTTTTTTTTACTTCAATGTGATTATACTGGCACACTTGCTCATCTTTCTTTTGTCCCTTAACAATAAGAAATAGGGAGCTTTGTCCATATCATTATCTTTGGATCTGCTCCCTTTTGATGGCTGCATAATATTCCACAGAATGAAACAGCATACCTAACTTAACTCTTTCTAATTTTAAACAGTATAAAAATACAGTATTTTTTGAATTTATTTTTGGTCATATATAATAATATTTTTCAGTAAACTTCTGAATATAAGTAATTTTCAAATTTTGAAAAATTTACTCTCAAAAGAAGTTGGACTTTTATAGCTCCACCAAAATGCAATGAATGCCATTTTGCCAAATCTTGATTAACACTGGACATTATTAATCTTTTAGTCTTAGTAAATCTGTTAGAAGAAATATTGTATCACATATTAATGTGTATATTCTAGATTATTTTAGACTTGGTGATATTTTAGCTTGTCAACTGCATTTCTCTGAAAAACATATATAGTTATTTAGCAATTTCTTAATAGGCTATTGGGTTTTTTGGTATTATTTTTATAAACATAAACATTTTAATATTTTACATTATACAAAAGTTATTATAGTTTTCCATTCATCTTTATTTCTATATGACATCTTTTCATAAGAAATTTAAAGTTTATATGTAGTCACATCTGTCTCTTTTATGAACAGATTTAGGGCTTGTATTTTACTTTAAAAGTTTTTGCCAAAATAGAATTTTCAAAATATACCTCAATATTTATTATATTGTAATAAATTTTGTTTGTGTGTATATTTACTAAATCTAAAACTTCTTTTACTAAACTGGTCATACACATCTAATTTGTTTTCCCCAATGCATAGTAACTTATTAGCCCAACCTTTTCACCACTGATTAAGAATGCTATATTTATCATCCATGAAATACATATGTACATGGTCTGTGTTGTTAATCATTCTTCTTGTTTAGCAAGTATTTATTGAGTACTCACCATAGGAACTGTGGATACAGTTCCAAGCATGACAGATTACCTCCTCTTGTGAAATTTCTTTCTCTGTGTCTGTGTCTGTCTATATCTTTGTCTCTTTCTCATATAAACAATAAATGATACACATTATGGTTTATAATATGGTTATATATATCAATACAGATATCACTAAAATATTATCTATGAGGAATATGAGGAAACAGTTTTAGTCATATTGGTGACAGGAAAGAGAAAGTAAAAATCACTATTTCATATTAATTGGTCATTAAACTATGTATGGACTTCCTTGGTAACTCAGCTGGTAAAGAATCCGCCTCAATACAGGAGACCCTGATTCGACTCCTGGGTCAGGAAGAACCCCTGGAGAAGGGATAGGCTACCCACTCCAATGTTCTCAGGCTTTCCTGGCGGCTCAGATGGTAAAGAATCCGCCTGCAATGTGGGAGACCTGGGTTTGATCCCTGGGTTGGGAAGATCCCTTGGAGGAGGGCACACCAACCCACTCCAATATCCTTGCCTGGAAAATCTCCATGGTCAGAGGAGCCTGGTGGGCTACAGTCCATGGGGTTCCAAACAGTCAGACATGAAGAGCAACTAAGCATAGACAACACAGCAAACTGTTTATAAGGAATGATATTTGAGTTGAAACAGAAATGAAGAAAGGAATGAGCCATACAAATTTTGGTAAGGACACTTAAGAGAAAGGAAATAGCAAATGCAAAGCCCTAGGTCAGGGTAATATCCACACTAACAGAAAGGAGTCTAGAAAGGCTGCAGTGAGTAAAGGAGAAAGGATTGTCTTAATTTGCAGAGTTAATCAGGAATCTGATGAAGAGGGTACTTACAAGTCAATGCTGAAAACTTATTCTAAGTGTGAAAAGAAATCACTGCAAACTTTGAGGAAAGAGCGAAATGATCATAGTTGCATTTTTCAAGGATCTGTCTAGTTGCTATATGAAGAACAGAATTTGCAGAAGATAGGCGGTGAGAATGAGAAAAGCAAAAAAGAAATTTTAAAAAGCAATTAATTATGCACTGAAATAGTCCAGACAAGAGACACTGGCTTTCTAGATTAAGGGAGTTAGCATTAGATGACTAGCTGTCAGATTCAAACATATTCTGGAAGTAAAGATCATAGTATTCACTGTTGTGTTAGATTTAATTTATAAAAGAATCAGAGTGGATAAGAATGACTCCAAGAATTTTGGCTTGAGAAACAGTGAGTAGAATGCCATTTACTGAGGTAAGAAATACAGACTTAAGGGGAAATAGGGTAGAATAAGAGTTAAGATACTAATCTAATACAAAGATTTAACTGTTTTTTTCTCAATCTTTTTTTTAAGTTTTACCCTTCTAAGTAAAATATAAAATATCATCAACTTTCACTCACAAAAATAAAAATTCATAAATAAATGATGCTGAGTACAACATTGAGCTTATAAATTAGATTCAGGAGAACTGAAATATTTATTAAGTATTAAACAAAATCAAGGTATGTAATTTAATTCAATTTATAGTATTCCATTGCATTTAAGTCACCATTGATTACAATACATATCTGTTTCAAGAGATGTTAAAAGGTGAAAAAAAAAGTAGAATTTTGGAACAGATGATATATGACAACAAAAGAAGTGGTAAAATATAAATGAGCTGCCAAGTCACAGAAAGATATGAAGAAATGTTAAGTGCCCAGATAGATGTCATTATTAATTGTTAAAATCCATAGAATCAGAAGACCCTGAAGGATGTTCTCTAGAATTGACAATATGCTCTAAAACATACATATTATCCTAACTTGGGTGTTTGTTTTCTTTTATGGTTTCTACAGTGTTCGTTTTAGGAGGGAAAACCAGTTGCTGAGGCTAATTCACCCTTAGTGAAATAGTTAGAAATAGACCCAATCTACTTCAGTAACTTCTATAAATTTATCACTCTCTCTATTCTACTCTTAGTACCTTTCTTGTTTTCTGCAATATCATGGAATAGTTTTTCTTTGAAAAAAGCAAAAAAAAAAAAAAAAGCTTTTATTTTTCTCAGGACTTAATACCTGTAGTAGGAAATGGCAACCTGCTCCAGTATTCTTGCCTGGAAAATTCCATGGACAGAGGAACCTGGTGGGATAAAGTTCGTGGGGGTAACAAAGAGCTGGACATGACTGAGTGACTGACGGTAAGGACTTAGGAATTTGTGTTCAGTAAACCTGTTTGAAAACAATTAACAAGTATTTATTTACAAATTTTCCTCTTTATTAATAAAAGAACACAAAAACAAATAACTTTTTGGCATGAATGAAAACTTTGGATTTATACATTTTAAATATTCTATGTTATGGCATTAGGATGTAAAGACTTCTATATTTCACTTTAAATTTACATTGATATTGAGTAGATACTGTCCTAGAGAAGGTGATGGCAACCCACTCCAGTACTCTTGCCTGGAAAATCCCATGGATGGAGGAGCCTGGTGGGCTGCAGTCCATGGGGTCGCAAAGAGTCAGACGTGACTGAGTGACTTCACTTTCAATTTTCACTTTCATGCATTGGAGAAGGAAATCGCAACCCACTCCAGTGTTCTTGCCTGGAAAATCCCAGGGACGGGGGAGCCTGGTGGGCTGCTGTCTATGGGGTCGCACAGAGTTGGACACGACTGAAGTGACTTAGCAGCAGCAGCAGCAGCAGCAGCAGCAGCAGCAGCAGCAGCAGCAGCAGATACTGTCTTAGGACTGAAAACACTTTACTGAAATAAGTGGTTAATTATTATTCTAAATGCTGTAGAATTTTCAAATCTACTATTCTGTTCAGTTTAGTTCAGTCACTCAGTCATCTCTGACTCTTTGCAACCCCATGGACTGCAGCATGCCAGGCTTCCCTGTCCATCACCAACTCCCAGAGCTTGCTCAAACTCATGTCCATCAAGTCGGTGATGCTATCCAACCATCTCATACTCTGTTGTCCCCTTCTCTTCCTACCTTCAATCTCTCCCAGCATCAGGGTCTTTTCCATCAAGTAGCCAAAGTATTGGAGTTTCAGCATCATTCCTTTCAATGAATGGTCAGGACTGATTTTCATTAGGATCAAGTGGTTTGACCTATTGTTGTCCAAGGGACTCTCAAGATTCTTCTTCAGTACCACAGCTTGAAAGCATCAATTTTTCAGTGCTCAGCCTTTACAGTCCAACTCACATCTGTACATGACTACTGTAAAAACTATAGCTGTGCTTTTTATATCAACTTTTGTTGCTAAAGTGATGTCTCTGCTTTTTAATACACAGCCTAGTTTGTCATAGATTTTGTTTCAAGGAGTAAGTGTCTTTTAATTTCATGGTTGCAGTCACCATCCACAGTGATTTTGGAGAACAGGAGAATAAAATCTGCTACTGTTTCCATTTTTTTTCCATTTGCCATGATGTGATGGGACTAGATGCCATGACCTTAGTTTTTTGAATGTTGAGTTTTAAGTCAGCTTTTGCACTCTCCTCTTTCACTTTCACTAAGAGGCTCTTCAGTTCCTCTTTGCTTTCTACCATTAGGGTTGTATCATCTGCATTATCTGAGGTTGTTATTACTCCTGGCAACATTGATTTCAGCTTGTGATTCATCCAGCTCAGCATTTCACATGATGTACTCTGCATATAAGTTAAATAAGCAGGATGACAATATACAGCCTTGGCTAACTCCTTTCCCAATTTGGAACCAGTCCATTGTTCCATGTCTGGTTCTAACTGTTGCTTCCTGTCCTGCATACAGGTTTCTCAGGAGGCAGGTATTCCCATCTCTTTCAGAATTTTCCAGTTTGTTGTGATCCACACAAAGGCTTCAGCATAGTCAGTGAAGCCAAAGTAGATATTTTTCTGAAAATTTCTTGCTTTCTCTATGATCCAATAGATGTTGGCAATTTAATCTCTGGTTCCTCTGCTGTTTTTAAATCCAGCTTGTACATCTGGAAGTTCATATACTGCTGAATCCTAGCTTGAAAGATTTTGAGTGTTATCTTGCTAGCATGTGAAATATAGAAAATATACATATTATTTATAAATGCTAATGGTCTTCACTTGCTACATTTTTGTTTTTACACCTAATGTAAATGGATTCTCTTTATCAAGTATGTAAATAAATTTATTATTTACATTTATGGGAAGAACTCATGTATTGGGATAGCCAAAACATTCATTCGGATTTTTCCATAAGATATTATGGAACATTTTGGCCAATTCTACGCTTCCCTGGTGTTTCAGACAGTAAAGAGTCTCCTTCCAATGCGGGAGATGCCGGGTTTGATCCCTTGGTTGGAGAAGATCCTCTGGAGGAGGAAATGGCAACCTACTCCAGTGTTCTTGCCTGGAAAATCCCATGGATAGAGTAACCTGGTGGGCTATAGTCCACGGGGTTGCAAAGGGTCAGACACGACTGAGAGTCTAGTACTTCAATACATAGAAAGAGTGAAAGTTACATGAGATTTTTAAAAATGAGAGGAAGTATCACATAATGTAGTTAACTGATCATTGTAATACAGTCTATTTTACTGAATCATGAAAATTATTCCAGAATATTACCTTGTCAATTAAGTACTGGTATATTACATCTTATTTCCTTCCTACAATTATTTTTATCTATTTTCCAAAACCACTATTACAAAACATGAGAATTATATAGGACCATATCATTGAGTTACTTCTTCTGATGCCTATCTCTACCAGCTAGGCAAAATACAAACCTTAAACAAGAAAAACATAGAATATAAGCAATGAACAGAAAGCTGAAACCAAAGATAGTGCTGACTTGATTTTTTTTCTTATTTAAATGCAAATATTTTATCTTGCTGAAACGTTCACTTTCCATTTCAGAGGCAATTACTGAATGTGCACAGCTCTGTCCCACCCCTCAACTGTCAATAATGCACTATTTCAACCATAAGGGGGAAAAATATTCTTTAACAGTTGTAACCCGACTATTTTTGGATGCATTAGTATCATCCTCTTCCATGTCACAAGCTTCACTGCACTCAATTCCAATTGATTTTGTGACTGCTATGGTGAATTCTACTCAAGGTACCTGACTGCAGATGAGGTTCCTGAAGCAAAGATTTCAGCTATGAGTATTCTCTGTCCGTTTCTAGTTTTCTCCTCTACCTGTCCAAAGCCTGAGCTTTTCTACCATATATCTTTAACCTTTGTCACTGCCTTCCATAGTGTTCTCAGAAGGTGTGGTGCTCTAATGAAAGGAAAGATTCATATTTAGAAGCACTATGAATTTTTTGAAATAAGTGTACATGATACAGCTTTTATTATTGGTCTACAAATATAGTCTTTTCAAGGACCAAATGACTCCCAGTTTCATTAGAGAATTAGGGGATGAAATGATCCATGGGATTTACAGAGTTCCTCCTTATAAGCTAAACTGACAGAGAAGATGGAAATATGCAAGAGACTAAAATAGCTCTATTTAACCTTGAAAAGGACAGTTTGATTTTTTGTTTTTACACAGGGTATTATGTGTGGCATGATGGCTGTATTTGTTAATACAAAGAATAAATTTTTAGGAAAAAATATAAAGGCTTTTATAAAGACAATCAGGAGTTAAAGTTGATAATGATGGTGATAATGATAACATAATTAATATCACATGAAATTTTGAAAGCCTTATTTCAACCACACCTATTTTCCTGTCAGCAGCAGGAGAGCTGTATCATGTCTTGGTTTCCAGAGTGAGATGGCTTTGATTTGACCCCTCACTCCACTATTTACCAAGTGACTTTGTAAATTTCTTTTGATCATTTATAAAAAGGAGACATTAATATTAAATGTGATGATGTATATAAAAGGCTTGGGACATTATAAGTTTTTATACATTCATTATTACCACCATTAAACAAGTGAGAATATTAAGATCTAGAAAGTTTAAATAGCATTGCCATGTGATACAGTTAGTATGTGGTTTGCTGGTCTTCATTCCCATGTAAATGTCCACAGTGGTTCTGGAGACAGAATGTTTAAATTTAATCCTGTTCCAACCTATTGACCACATGCTTAGGGGAACATTTTAAAGTCAAAGTGATGATAATATTTTAAAGATGATCTTGAAATGCAAATAGCTTGGTTTATAAGAAACAGCATTTGCACAGTTTCTAGCACTTAGAAATCATTCCATTAATATACAATAAATTAATTATGCCATGTAATTTATTTGATATTTTGCAAAGTCAAATTTTTTTCCAACAACCTAATTTTGTCTGTATAAACATCTTATTCATTTAATTAACTTACCTTACTTTTACTTTCCTATATGTAGTCTGTTTAGCAACAGTATCTTTGTACTTCAGTTCAATTCAGTTGCTCAGTTGTGTCCGACTCATTGTGACCCCATGGACTGTAGCATGCTAGGCCTCACTGTCCATAGCCAATTCCCAGAGTTGACTTAAACTCATTGAGTTAGTGATGCCATCTAACCATCTCATCCTCTGTCATCCCCTTCTCCTCCTGCGTTCAATCTTTCCCAGTATCAGGGTCTTTTCCAAAGTGTCAGTTCTTTGCATCAGGTGGCCAAAGGATTGGAGTTTCAGCTTCAGCATCAGTCCTTCCAGTGAATATTCAGGACTGATTTCCTTTAGGATGGAATGGTTGGATCTCCTTGCAGTTCAGGGGATTCTCAAGAGTCTTTTCCAACACCACAGTTCAGAAGCATCATTCTTCAGTGCTTAGCTTTCTTTATAGTCCAACTCTCACATCCATACATGTCTACTGGAATTACTGGATGACAAATCAGTTCTAAAATTATTATAATACCATCTTTGATACCAGAGTGCATTGCATATGTGTGTGTATTACAAAATTAACTCACTCTTCCCTATAGCCAAAATTTCACACATATCTTTGCATTTTCCTTCATTAAGACATAGGGTCTCCGCTCCTGTCTCTTCAATCAGGGATGCTTGTAAGATTTGATTTGGCAATAGAATGCCACAGAAGCGATAGGAAACACTGAAAATACTGGGAAAATGAATGAATTCCAGGACAACTGTTTCAAGAAATTTGAATACAGAGAAGATTGGCTATAAAAACACAAAGTCTATTTTTATTTTGATGATATTTGCTGATATTGCCACTTCAGTTTTGGTATCACAATAATAAACCAGGAACATGTGGGCCCAGGGCACATGGAACAAGAATCATACAATTACTCTCCACCTTAAATGAAGAGCCCACATATATAAACACCATGGTAAAGTATAAGAGTAAACTGGAGCTAAAAATGTAACCATCCCATGCCCCAAACTCAAGGTATTATGAAAAAGGATATTAGGTCTAACCTCATGCAGCAAAGCACAGGTATGGAGATAAGGCAAGCTAGAATTTTTCAGCTGAGAACTTGATTGGGAACATCTGAAGGTACCCGACAAAACTAACACAGAATATGTCTAGAGAAGAGCACATTCATTCTAAGACTCTAAAGAATATCTATACATAGTCTCAAAGAGGTAATGTATAATCAAAAAAAAAAACATTGAAAGGAAAAAGGATAAGTAAGGCAAATAAGCAAGAATAGAAAATACAAGAGATAGCATAAATAGAGCCACATATATCTCTGATACTATGGCATCCGGTCCTATCACTCCATGGGAAACAGATGGAGAAACAGTGGAAACAGTGTCAGACTTTATTTTGGGGGGCTCCAAAATCACTGCAGATGGTGATTGCAGCCATGAAATTAAAAGACACTTACTCCTTGGAAGAAAAGTTATGACCAATCTAGATAGCATATTCAAAAGCAGAGACATTACTTTGCCAATGAAGGTCCGTCTAGTCAAGGCTATGGTTTTTCCAGTGGTCATGTATGGATGTGAGAGTTGGACTGTGAAGGCTGAGCACCGAAGAATTGATGCTTTTGAATTGTGGTGTTGGAGAAGACTCTTGAGAGTCCCTTGGACTGCAAGGAGATCCAACCAGTCCATTCTGAAGTAGATCAACTCTGGGATTTCTTTGGAGGGAATGATGCTGAAGCTGAAACTCCAGTACTTTGGCCACCTCATGCGAAGAGTTGACTCATTGTAAAGACTCTGATGCTGGGAGGGATTGGGGGCAGGAGGAGAAGGGGACGACAGAGGATGAGATGGCTGGATGGCATCACCAACTCGATGGACGTGAGTCTGAGTGAACTCTGGGAGTTGGTGATGGACAGGGAGGCCTGCCATGCTGTGATTCATGGGGTTGCAAATAGTCAGACACAACTGAGCAATTGAACTGAACTGAACTGATGCTTAATATGTTTAAAGAAATAAATGATAAGATTGAAAATAACTGTAAGGAATACATAAAAATAAACTGTAATGTATGAGAGTACTAAAAGACATGAAATAAATCTTCTAGAAATAGAACATAAAATAACTAAAAGTTAAACATCAACATAATATATTCAGCAGCACACTGGACAATGTAAAGAGGAAAATAATAAATTGGAAAACAAATCAGAAGAAATAATTCAGAATATAGAACAATGGGATAAATAGCAAAAATACAGAAGAGTGTATCTGAAATGGTAAGTGTACAGTGAAATATGTTGGATTGATGACTCAGAGGAATAGTGGTGGGGATGATGTAAAGATTATACTTTAAAATATAATGGACAGACAATCAAGTGGGGGCAGGGCAGGGCAGGGAAGCGCGGGAGGTGCGGGCTGCAGTGCTTTGTAAGAATCAGGCAGGAATGCCCCACACGCAACCAGAACAATCTAACTTGGGCTAGCAAACCAGACTGTGGGATAGCTACCGCACGAAAAGCTTGAACATAAGACACCGCCAGGACCGAACACAGAACAAAGGACAGAACGGAAAAAGCCGGCTGCAGACCATCCCCCGCCGGAGACAGGCAGCCAGAGCCGTAAGGACTGGAAAGGGGCAATTGCAGACCCGGAGAGACTTGACTTACCTAACTGCAAGCAGGCTTCTTTGCTAAGACTTCTGGGGGTGCTGGACAGTCACAATCTGCCTCACAAGGGGAGCCAGCGGTCCACCCAGAAAACTGAGCAGCAGAGGCAGAAAAGACGACAAGTCACAGTGATCGCGCTCGCCAAACTCCTGAGCAACTTGGACCTGGGAAAGGCACAAAATGCAGTCCTAACCTAATCTGTGCCTCTGAGGGCTACCTGAGTGCCGAACCTGAGCGTCTTAGACCGGGGAAGTGTACGCAGCCTAGGGCCGGCCTCAGATGGTTCCCCGGCTGAGCATCGTAGAGCCAGAGCGGTTTGTGCACCGCAAGAAGGGAAAGGTCAAGTGGGGCTGAGACACTGTGTGCACACGACAGTGCTATTTGTTTGCAGCATCCCCTCTCCCCACAGCGCGACTGAACTAGTGAGCCTAAAAAATCAGCAAACAGAAGAAGTTAAACAGAGGGAACCGCCTTGGAAGTGACCCCATACTGCCCACAACATCAGAGAAGGGCCAGAAATATTTTTACTATTTTTAAAATCATCCCTTTTTTTTCTTTTTTTTTCTAAATTTTTTTAAATTGTTAAGTCTTCTATTTCTCCTCTAATTTTTATTTCTATAACCTACTTTTACTATTTAAAATTTTAAAAGACTTTTTTTTTTTTAAGGCAAACACCATATATAGATTCTGGGTGGTTGTTGGTGTTTTTTTGTTTGTTTTTGTTTTTTAATAATTCTTCCCCCCCCCTCCCCTCTTTTTCCTTTCTTCCTTTTTCCTTCTGCTTCTTTTCTTTAATATTGTATTTTTGAAAATCCAACCTCTACTCCAGATTTTTAATCTTTGCTCTTTGGTTTTTGTTGTCAATTTTGTACATTTAAAAACCCAAATTTCACTACCCAATTTTAGCTGAGAGCGAGATTACTGGCTTGACCACTCTCTCCTCCTTTGGACTCTCCTTTTTCTCCACCAGGTGACCTCTGTCTCTTTCCTCCCCCATCTATTCTCTATCCAACTCTGTGAATCTCTGTGTGTTCCAGACAGTGGAGAACACCTAAGGAACTGGTTACTGGCAGGATTTGTCTCTCTCCTTCTCATTCCTCTCTCTTATCCTCCTGGCCACTTCTGTCTACTTCCTCCCTCTCCTCTTCCCTGTATAACTCTGTAAATACCTCTGAGCGGTCCAGACTATGGAGTGCACATAAGGAAGTGACTACTGGCTAGCTTGTTCTCTCCTCTTTTGATCTCACCGCATCTCATTCCAGTCACCTCTAACTACCCCCTCCCTCTTCTCTCCTCCATGTAACTCAGTGAACCTCTCTGAGTGTCCCT
Organism: Ovis canadensis; assembly: GCF_042477335.2. NCBI lineage: Eukaryota > Metazoa > Chordata > Mammalia > Artiodactyla > Bovidae > Ovis > Ovis canadensis. The sequence goes on from NC_091247.1 coordinate 72,403,343, forward strand.
CAACGTGGAGAAACTTTTCATCTTTAACCTAGATGTTTTATCATCAGTGCTGTATAGATGGAGAAGTCTAGAGGCTACTGAAAAAATAAAACTGGAAACCCGAAGCAGGAGGCATAAGTCCAAAGCCTGAAAACATTAGAGAACTCTTGAATTCAGGGAACATTAAGCAATAGGAGCTCATCAAATGCCTCCATACCTACACTGAAACCAAGCTCCACCCAAGGGCCAACAAGTTCCAGAACAAGACATACCACACAAATTCTCCAGTAACACAGGAACACTCCTCTGAGCTTCAATATACAGGCAGCTCAAAGTTATTCCAAAACCTTTGATGTCTCATAACCCATTACTGGTCACTCCACTGCACTCCAAGAGACAAAACCCAGCTCCACCCACCAGAACTCCAACACAAGCCTCCCTAACCAGGAAACCTTGACAAGCCACTGATAGAACCCCACCTACAGTGAGGAAGCTCCATACTAAAGAGAACACCACAAATTACCAGAATATAAAAAGCCCACCCCAAACGCAGCAATATAACCAAGATGAAGAGACAGAGGAATACTCAGCAGGTAAAGGAAAAGGAGAGTTGCCCACCAAACCAAACAAAAGAGGAAGAGGTAGGGAATCTACCTGAGAAAGAATTCTGAATATTGATAGTGAAAAATGATCCAAAATATTGAAATCAAAATGGAATCACAGATAAATAGCCTAGAGACAAGGATTGAGAAGATGCAAGAAAGGTTTAACAAGGACCTAGAAGAAATAAAAAAGAGTCAATATATAATGAATAATGCAATAAATGAGATCAGAAACACTCTGGAGGCAACAAATAGTAGAATAACAGAGGCAGAAGATAGGATTAGTGAAATAGAAGATAGAATGGTAGAAATAAATGAATCAGAGAGGAAACAAGAAAAACGAATTAAAAGAAATGAGGACAATCTCAGAGACCTCCAGGACAACATGAAATGCTCCAACATTTGAATTTTAGGAGTCCCATAAGAAGAAGACAAAAAGAAAGACCATGAGAAAATCCTTGAGGAGATAATAGTTGAAAACTTCCCTAAAATGGGGAAGGAAATAATCACCCAAGTCCAAGAAACACAGAGAGTTCCAAATAGAACTCTCCAATAAACCCAAGGTGAAACACCCTAAGACACATATTAATCAAATTAACAAAGATCAAACACAAAGAACAAATATTAAAAGCAGCAAGGGAAAAACAACAAATAACACACAAGGGGATTCCCATAAGGATAACAGCTGATCTTTCAATAGAAACTCTTCAGGCCAGGAGGGAATGGCAAGACAGACTTAAAGTGATGAAAGACAATAACCTACAGCCCAGATTACTGTACCCAGCAAGGATCTCATTCAAATACGAAGGAGAAATCAAAAGCTTTACAGACAAGCAAAAACTGAGAGAATTCAGCACCACCAAACCAGCTCTCCAACAAATTCTAAAGGATATTCCCTAGACAGGAAACACAAAAAGGGTGTATAAACCCGAACCCCAAACAATAAAGTAAATGGTAACAGGATCATACTTATCAATAATTACCTTTAATGTAAATGGGTTGAATGTCCCAACCAAAAGGCAAAGACTGGCCAAATGGATACAAAAACAAGACCCCTTTATATGCTGCTTACAAGAGACCCACCTCAAAACAAGGGACACATACAGACTGAAAGTGAAGGGCTGGAAAAAGATATACCATGCAAATAGAGACCAAAAGAAAGCAGGAGTGGCGATACTCATATCTGATAAAATAGACTTTAAAACAAAGGCTGTGAAAAGAGACAAAGAAGGCTACTACATAATGATCAAAGGACCAATCCAAGAAGAAGATATAACAATTATAAATATATATGCACCCAATATAAGAGCACTGCAACATGTAAGACAAATGCTAACAACTATGAAAGGGGAAATCAACAATAACACAATAATAGTGGGAGACTTTAACACCCCACTCACACCTATGGACAGATCAACTAAACAGAAAATTAACAAAGAAACACAAACTTTAAATGATACATTAGATCAGTTAGACCTAATCGATATCTATAGGACATTTCACCCCAAAACAATGAATTTCACCCTTTTTTTCAAGTGCTCATGGAACCTTCTCCAGGATAGATCACATCCTGGGACATAAATCTAAACTTGATAAATTCAAAAAAATCGAAATCATTCCAAGCATCTTTTCTGACCATAATGCATTAAGATTATATCTCAATTACAGGAGAAAAACTATTAAAAATTCCAACATATGGAGGTTGAACAACACACTTCTGAATAACCAACAAATCACAGAAGAAATCAAAAAAACAAATCAAAATATGCATAGAAACTAATGACAATGAAAACACAACGACCCAAAACCTGTGGGACACTATAAAAGCAGTGCTAAAAGGAAAGTTCATAGCAATACAGGCATACCTCAAGAAACAAGAAAAAAGTCAAATAAATAACTCTACAACTAAAGCAACTAGAAAAGGAAGAATTGGAGAACCCCAGAGTTAGTAGAAGGAAAGAAATCTTAAAAATTAGGGCAGAAATAAATGCAAAAGAAACAAATGAGACCATAGCAAAAGTCAACAAAGCCAAAAGCTGGTTCTTTGAAAGGATAAATAAAATTGACAAACCACTAGCCAGACTCATCAAGAAGCAAAGAGAGAAAAATCAAATCAATAAAATTAGAAATGAAAATGGAGAGATCACAACAGACAACACAGAAATACAAAGGATCATAAGAGACTACTATCAGCAGTTATATGCCAATAAAATGGACAACGTGGAAGAAATGGACAAATTCTTAGAAAAGTACAATTTTCCAAAACTGAACCAGGAAGAAATAGAAAATCTTAACAGACCCATCACAAGCACAGAAATTGAAACTGTAATCAGAAATCTTCCAGCAAACAAAAGCCCAGGTCCAGACGGCTTCACAGCTGAATTCTACCAAAAATTTCGAGAAGAGCTAACACCTATCCTACTCACTGTTTGCAGATGACATGATCCTCTACATAGAAAACCCTAAAGACTCCACCAGAAAATTACTAGAGCTAATCAATGAATATAGTAAAGTTGCAGGATATATAATCAACACACAGAAATCCCTTGCATTCCTATACCTTAATAATGAGAAAGTAGAAAAAGAAATCAAGGAAACAATCCCATTCACCACTGCAACGAAAAGAATAAAATACTTAGGAATATATCTATCTAAAGAAACTAAAGACCTACATATAGAAAACTATAAAACACTGATGAAAGAAATCAAAGAGGACACTAATAGATGGAGAAATATACCATGTTCATGGATCGGAAGAATCAATATAGTGAAAATGAGTATACTACCCAAAGCAATTTACAAATTCAATGCAATCCCTATCAAGCTACCAGCCATATTTTTCACAGAACTAGAACAAATAATTTCAAGATTTTTATGGAAATACAAAAAACCTCGAATAGCCAAAGCAATCTTGAGAAAGAAGAATGGAACTGGAGGAATCAACTTGCCTGACTTTAGGCTCTAATACAAAGCCACAGTCATCAGGACAGTATGGTACTGGCACAAAGACAGACATATAGATCAATCGAACAAAATAGAAAACCCAGAGATAAATCCAGACACATATGGACACCTTATCTTTGACAAAGGAGGCAAGAATATACAATGGAGTAAAGACAATCTCTTTAACAAGTGGTGCTGGGAAAACTGGTCGACCACTTGTAAAAGAATGAAACTAGATCACTTTCTAACACCGCACACAAAATAAACTCAAAATGGTTTAAAGATCTAAACTTAAGACCAGAAACTATAAAACTCCTAGAGGAGAACATAGGCAAAACACTCTCCAACATACATCACAGCAGGATCCTCTATGATCCACCTCCCAGAATCCTGGAAATAAAAGCACAAATAAACAAATGGGACCTAATTAAAATTAAAAGCTTCTGCACAATAAAGGAAAATATAAGCAAGGTGAAAAGACGGCCTTCTGAATGGGAGAAAATAATAGCAAATGAAGCAACTGACAAACAACTAATCTGAAAAATATACAAGCAACTTATGCAGCTCAATTCCAGAAAAATAAACCACCCAATCAAAAAATGGGCCAAAGAACTAAATAGACATTTCTCCAAAGAAGACATACAGATGGCTATCAAACACATGAAAAGATGCTCAACATCACTCATTATTAGAGAAATGCAAATCAAAACCACAATGAGGTACCACTTCACACCAGTCAGAATGGCTGCGATCCAAAAATCTGCAAGCAATAAATGCTGGAGAGGGTGTGGAGAAAAGGGAACCCTCCTACACTGTTGGTGGGAAGGCAGACTAGCACAGCCACTATGGAGAACAGTGTGGAGATTCCTTAAAATATTGCAAATAGAACTACCTTATGACCCAGCAATCCCACTGCTTGGCATACACACCGAGGAAACCAGAATTGAAAGAGACACATGTACCCCAATGTTCATCGCAGCACTGTTTATAATAGCCAGGACATGGAAACAACCTAGATGTCCATCAGCAGATGAATGGATAAGAAAGCTGTGGTACATATACACAATGGAGTATTACTCAGCGGTTAAAAAGAATTCATTTGAATCAGTTCTGATGAGATGGATGAAACTGGAGCCGATTATACAGAGTGAAGTAAGCCAGAAAGAAAAACACCAATACAATATACTGGCATGTATATATGGAATTTAGAAAGATGGCAATGAGGACCCTGTATGCGGGACAGCAGAAAGGACACAGATGTGTATAACGGACTTTTGGACTCAGAGGGAGAGGGAGAGGATGGGATGATTTGGGGGAATGGCATTGTGACATGTATGCTATCATGTGGGAATCAAATTGCCAGTCTATGTTCGACACAGGATACAGCTTGCTTGGGGCTGGTGCACGGTGATGACCCAGAGAGATGTTATGGGGAGGCATGTGGGAGGGGGGGTTCATGTTTGGGAGCGCATGTACACCCGTGGTGGATTCATGTCAAGGTATGGTAAAACCAATACAGTATTGTAAAGTAAAATAAAGGAAAAAATAAAAATTAAAAAAAAATAAATTAATTAGTTAAAAAAAATATATATATATAATGGACTTTTTTTTTCCCCATTAGTAATGGTAAAAAAAAATCCACAAATTATAGTTTACCAGGAAATCCCCAAGATGATGAAGGAGGAGGAAGAGGAAGGAAAAGAATTTAAAAAAAATTAAGAGGGAGGGAAAAACAACAAGGAAGGACAACATCCTCATATTTTTGAAATTGAAGAAACATTAAGAAATATAAGATGTCCTAAAAGCAGTAAAAGAATAAATAATTTGAAAAGAAAGGCAGCTAGAACAAAAGTGTTCTTCTATAAAGTTAAAGGTGGAATGAGATATCATTGAACTGAGAAGAATAATGGCTAACTTACAGTACATACCCTGGAAAGTATTTTTCAAGAGTGAGAGAAAAGAAAAAAACAAACAAACATATTTTCAATAAAAAATGTTCATTACCAACAGATATTCATTAAAAAAGATCTGAAAGATACTACTCAATAACATTGTCTGAAATGGAAAAAGAAAATAAAGAAAATTATAAAAATGTTAATAATCATAAATAAAATCCTTCTATATAAAATAGTAATGATCATATATATTATTCTTAAAAATCTAGATTAGGTTAAAATGGATGAATAAAATATTGGTTAAGAGTGGGATAGTAAGAAATGAAATGTTATTAAGTACTTTTAATTTAACAGGAGATAAAATATTTAACTTTGATGTTTGAGAAAGTAAGAATGATGATGTAATTTCTAGATAAAGACTAAGAGATAGAAGGTTATTTATAGCTTTTAACACCATGGATAAAAAAAAAAATTAAAAAATGCCTAGCAATTACAAAAAATAAGCTGAAGAAACAGAATTAGTGCTACAAATACTTAGAACAAAATAAAATTTTAGATTTAAACCCCAAAACAGATTTATGTTAAATGGGAAAGGTTACAGTTAAAGATTTGCAAATTAGATGAAATAAGTTCAACTATATGGTGTTTGTGGAATATATCAAAAACATAAAGAACTGAAATAGAAGAACAAAAAGATAGTAAAATTTATTTTAAAATTCATGGCCCTATATTAATATTTACAAGTTAGATTTTCACAATGCATGACAAACATTACTACAAATAAAAAGTTGATTTCATAATAGTATATAAAAATATATTATTTTGAATTATCCAAAAACCAATAGCATACACTCAAATTTTAAACCGAAAGCTCACAGTAAAAATGGAAATAAAACAAATCTACAAATATTATAGGAGATTTTAATACAGTTATCTAGATAGCTAATATAAAACAAATAAGGAAACAAAATTAACAATCCAATTGTAAGTATGACCTAATGGAATACACTGAACAGTATAAACAACTACTGCAATATACCCATTCTTTTTAGTCAGAACACTTACAGAAACTGCCTTATACTAATCCATAGATAAGTGAAATTTAGCAAGGGAAAAGAACAAGCTCTTTATTTATGCTTGTTTAAAAACTTTCAAAACAAAATTTCTTCCCTAAATGTCTGCGAAAAAGACATATTAATATTGTTCTTTAAGGGAGCTATTCACTGTATGTTTTATTGAGTCTTTTCTTTACATTTTTCTTTTCCGTTCAAGTGCTATTTGTATACATATTACAATGTGAGGTAGAAGTATGAAGATGAATGAAATTCATCATTGTTAAAGACGCTGAAGTTTCTATTTCAAATTAATTAAAAAAAAATTATCTATGAGACCAGGCAGACTTGGGTTTGAATCAAGGGTCTGATGTTTGCTAATTTCTAACTATATCTCTAGTCTGCCATTTCACTGAACTTCCTTCTTTAGTATTCTTTGTAAAATTCGGATAAAAATGTCTCTTTTCCTTTCCTCTTCTTTCTCTGTGAGGGTTAGGCAAGTAATATACCTAACACTGTTCCTGGACCAGATTACATATGCACACTCATGTACATTTGCTGCTATTAGCTATTACTATTATTATAAAGGCCTCCTTTACTGGTTCAGACAGTAAATGCAATGTGGGAGATATGTGTTTGATCTCTGGGTTAGAAAGACCTTCTGGAGAATGGAATTCTCCAGTATTCTGGCCTGGAGAATTCTGTGGAGAGAGCAGCCTGTAATAATACAGCCCCATACATCCTCAGTTCAGTTCAGTTCAGTTCAGTCGCTCAGTCGTGTCCGACTCTTTGCCACCCCATGAATGGCAGCACACCAGGCCTCCCTGTCCATCACCAAACTCCTGGAGTTCACTCAGATTCACGTCCATCGAGTCACTGATGTCATCCAGCTATCTCCTCTGTCGTCCCCTTCTCTTCCTGCCTCCAATCCCTCCCAGCATCAGATCTTTTCCAATGAGTCAGCTCTTCGCATGAGGTGGCCAAAGTACTGGAGTTTCAGCTTTAGCATCATTCCTTCCAAAGAAATCCCAAGGATGATCTTCTTCAGAATGGACTGGTTGGATCTCCTTGCAGTCCAAGGGACTCTCAAGAGTCTTTTCCAACACCACAGTTCAAAAGCGTCAATTCTTCGGTGCTCTGCTTTCTTCACAGTCCAACTCTCACAACCATACGTGACCATTGGAAAAACTATAGCCTTGACTAGACAGACCTTAGTTGGCAAAGTAATGTCTCTGCTTTTGAATATGCTATCTAGGTTGGTCATAACGTTTCTTCCAAGGAGTAAGAGTCTTTTAATTTCATGGCTGCAGTCACCATTTGCAGTGATTTTGGAGCCCCCCCCAAAAAAAAAGTCTGACACTGTTTGCACTGTTTCCCCATCTATTTCCCATGAAGTGGTGGGACCAGATGCCATGATCTTCCTTTTCTGAATGTTGAGCTTTAAGACAACTTCTTCACTCTACACTTTGACTTTCGTCAAGAGGCTTTTTAGTTCCTCTTCAATTCCTATAAGACATCTTGATACAGAAATAATCAACTAAGAAATGTATGAAGTGCCAACTAGAGTAGCATTTTCTGATTACATAACACATTAGAAAATAAATATTCTCCAGTTTTTCTACTCTTTTAAAAATTTTACTTGTATTTATTTTTATTGGAGTATAGTTACTTTACAATGTTGTGTTAGTTTCTATTGTACAGCAAAGTGAATCAGTTATACATATATCCACTCTTTTCATAAAAAATTTCTTCCAATTTAGGTCATCACAGATCACTGATTAGAGCTTTCTTTGCTATATATATATAGTTATCCATTCTATACATATTAATATATATATATATATATATGCATATACAAAATTAAAAGGTGTTTGTCCCTTGGAAGAATAGCTATGACAAACGTAGACAGTTTATTAAAAAGCAGAGTTATCACTTTGCCAACAAAGGTCTATATAGTCACAGCTATGGTTTTTCCAGTAGTCATGTAAGGATGTGAGAGTTGGACTATAAAGAATGCTGAGCACGAAAGAATTAATGCTTTCAAACTGTAGTGCTGGAGAAGAAATCTTGAGAGCCCCATGGACAGCAAGGAGATCAAACTGGTCAATCCTAAAGGAAATCAACCCAGAATATTCATTGGAAGGGCTGGTCCTGAAGCTGAAGCTCCAATACTTTGGTTCTTTGGTCACCTGACGCAAAGAGCTGACTCAATGGGAAAGACTGATGGTGGGAAAGATTGAGGGCAAGAAGAGAAGGGGGAGACAGAGGATGAAATGTTTGGATGGCATCACTAACGGATATGAGTTTGAGCAAACTCAGGGAGATAATGAAGGGCATGAAGCCTGGCATGCTGCAGCTCAAGGGGTCACAAAGAGTTGGAACGACTTAGAGACAATGACAAATTTTCCCTTCTTTGCAGCCATAAGCATAGTCTCTACATTGGTGACTATTCTTGCTTTGTAGATAAGTTCATTTGTAATGTTTTTTTAGATTCCATATATAAGCAATATGATATTTCTTTTTCTTTTTCTGACTTAGTTCACTCTGTATGACAGTCTCTAGGTCCATCCATGTCTCTGCAAATGGCACTATTTTCCTTTTTTATGGTTGAGTAATATTCCATTGTATACATGTATGATAATGGATACATCTTTATCCATTCTCCCTTTGATAGACATTTAGCTTACTTCCTTAGACTGGCTATTGTAAATAGTGCTGCAATGAACATTGAGGTGCATGCATCCTTTTGAATTATGGTTTTCTCTGGATATATGCCTAAGAGTGGGATTTCTGGGTCATAAGTAGCTCTATTTTTAGATTTTAAGGAACTTCCATATTGTTGTCTATAGGTGGCTGTACTAATTTACATTCCCACAAACAGTGTAGGAGGGTTCCATTTTCTCCATATCCTCTTCATCATTGTTGTAGTTTTTTGCTAATGGCCATTCTGACCAGTGTGAGAGGGATACCACAACTGTAGTTTTCATTTGCTTTTCTCTAATAATTAGTGTTGTTGAACAGCTTTTCACATGTTTGTTACCCATCTGTATGTCTGTTGGTGGAATATCTATATAGGTATTCCATCCAATTTTTAATTGGGGTGTTTTTTTTTTTTTTTGAGCTGCATGTGCTGTTTGAATATTTTGGAGATTAATCCCTTGTGAGTTTCTTCATTTGCAAATATTTTCTACCATTCTGAGGGTTGTCTTTTCGTTTTAAGCTTCCTTTTGCTGTGCAAAAGCTTTTAAGTTTCACAAGGTCCTTGTTTTTGTTCTTATTTCCATTACTACAGGTGGTGGATTGAAAAATATCTTGCTGTAATTTATGTCAAATAATTTTCTGCCTATGTTTTCCTCTAAGAGTTTTATAGTGTCTGGCCTTATGTTTAGGTCTTTAATCCATTTTGAGTTTATTTTTGTGTAGGGGGTGGGTTTTGGGGTGTCTATTAGCATAGTATGACTTTTGGCAGCCTGTCTGCCAATGGATGGGACTGTGTTCCTGTCATGCTGGTTGTTTGGCCTGAGGCATCCAGCACTGGAGCTTGCAGTCTATTAAGTGGAGTCAGGTCTTGGTGCTGAGATGTGGATCTCTGGGAGAGCTCGTACTGACTGATGGTATTCCCTGGGTCAGAGAATTCTCTGGACTAGGTACTCACTTAGACCCAATCCCTGGCCAGGGAACCAAGATCCTGCAAATTAAGTGGTGAGACAAAAAAAAAAAAAAACAAAAAAAAAAACAGTAAAAGTAAATCAACCAAACAAAAAAGAAATCAGGCTATCAAAACCCAAGGAAAAAAAAAAACAGTAAAAAAATAAAAAAGAAAGCAACCAAATGAAAAACTCCAAAAGCCAAAACAAATAATAAAAACAAAACTAATGAAAACAAAGATAAAAAACAAAAGACTGTTCTATACATCTGTCTCTTTTGCTGTCTCACATACAGGGTTATCGTTACCATCTTTCTAAATTCCATATATATGCATTAGTACACTGTATTGGTGTTTTTCTTTCTGGCTTGCTTCACTCTGCTTCCAGTTTCATCCACCTCATTAGAACTGATTCAAATGTATTATTTTTAATGGCTGAGTAATACTCCATTGTGTATATGTACCACAGCTTTCTTATCCATGCATCTGCTGATGGACATCTAGGTTGCTTCCATGTCCTGGCTATTATAAACAGTGCTGAGATGAACATTGGGGTACACATGTCTTTTTCAGTTCTGGTTTCCTCGGTGTGTATGCCCAGCAGTGGGATTGCTGGGTCATAAGGCAGTTCTATTTCCAGTTTTTTAAGAAATCCCCACACTGTTCTCCGTAGTGGCTGTACTAGTTTACATTCCCACCAACAGTGTAGGAGGGTTCCCTTTTCTCCACACCCTCTCCAGCATTTATTGCTTGTAGACTTTTGGATAGCAGGCATTCTGACTGGCATGAAATGGTACCTCATTGTGGTTTTGATTTGCATTTCTCTGATAATGAGTAATGTTGAGCATCTTTCATGTGTTTGTTAGCCATCTGTATGTCTTCTTTGGAGAAATGTCTACTTAGTTCTTTGGCCCATTTTCTGATTGGGTCATTTATTTTTCTGGAATTGAGCTGCAGGAGTTGTTTGTCTATTTTTTAGATTAGTTGTTTGTCAGTTGTTTCATTTGCTATTATTTTTTTCCCCATTCTGAAGGCTGTCTTTTCACCTTGCTTATAGTTTCCTTTCTTGTGCAGAAGCTTTTAAGTTTAATTAGGTCCCATTTGTTTATTTGTGCTTTTATTTCCAGTATTCTGGGAGGTGGATCATAGAGAATCCTGCTGTGATGTATGTCAGAGAGTGTTTTGCCTATGCTCTCCTCTAGGAGTTTTATAGTTTCTGGTCTTACGTTTAGACTCTGTGGGAGAGGGCGAGGGTGGGATGATTTGGGAGAATGGCATAGAAACATGTATAATATCATATATGAAATGAATAGCCAGTCCAGGTTCAATGCATGATGCTGGATGCTTGGGGTTTGTGCACTGAGACGACCCAGAGGCATGGTATGGGGAAGGAGGAGGGGGGGTGGTTCAGGATGGAGAACACATGTATACCTGTGGTGGATTCATGTTGATGTATGGCAAAACCAATACAATATTTTAAAGTAATTAATCTCCAGTTAAAGTAAAATAAATTATATTTAAAAAAATAGCCAAGGCACACACACACAAAAATAAAGTACATAAGCCAATAAATTATTACAAAAAGATAAAAAACAAAAATTAAAATAGTAAAGTAAAAATATATTAATTTTTAAAAGATGAAACAAAATTAAAAAAGCAACAATTTAGAAACATAAAAAAAAAATATTTACCTGGGACTTCCGCTCAATCAGTGTGCTTGTCTCCACAATGAGCAACAGCCAACTCCCTGCCCCTACAAGTGGCCATCCAAGAACTTTAAGTAGGTCTCTGACCCTACTGTGGGCACTTTTGAAGCAGCTCAGCTCAGACTCTGACCAGGCCCAACTTCCACATGTATGTGTTTCAAAGTCCACAGCTGCTAAAGCTAGACTGGTCTCAGTTGTGGGAGTACTCATTGTCCATTCAGATATTTTGCAGATGCTGGGTTTACCAAATCAATTGTATGAGTTTAATCTGGGTTTGTGGAGCTGTGCAGAGAGATTTCAGCTCCTTTTCCTTAGTTGCACAGTCCCTGGGGCTCAGCTTAGCTTCCTTGCCTGGGTAAAAGGGGGCAAAGACAGCAGTTAACTGCGGCACACTTGCTTGCTTAGGTGGGAAGGGAGTCAGCTACAAACTGGGACTTGTGTGCTTACTCATTTGGGAGAGTAATAAGGTGGTCACAACTGGGGCACATGCATTTACTCCAACAGGATTCCTGTCTAGTGTCCATGGAGGCAGGGGATAGCAGAAGCTGGTGACAGATTGGGGTGCACTCATTCTGGTGCAAGTCCTTCCCAGTGCCCATGGAGGCAGAGGATGGCTTGTGGGAACAGAGTTTACAGTGGCAGTCCCTCCCCTTTTGCATCACTGAACAGTGATATCTTGCTTCCAAGGCAGACCATGCTTCCTCCAGGAGCATTTCTGGCTGCAGAGTTCCTCACATTTGTCCCCTCAGGTTGTCCCTGAACAGTTGAGCTCCTCATTCCCATTATCATTCCCAGGCTATCTCTACACAGCCAACAGAAGTCATTTCCCTGGGTCTTCTCTCTTAAACCTACACTTCAGCACCCAATCCCTGTTAGCAATGGTGGACACCTGTCTCGGGCTGGGACACCTAGGTCTGTGGCACAGACCACCCATGTAAGTCTTTCTGTGTCCTGACTGCCAAAGACTGGCCTCTGTACTTTCTTCCACTAGCCTTCAAACCTTCCTTCTATTTAAGCATATCTCAACCATCAGTGACAGGGGCCTCTCCAGGTGTGGAAAGCTCTCTTCTCCTTCAGTCTCCCTCCTGGGTGTGGCATCCATCCCTTTTCTTCTTTTCTTTTTCTTTCCTTTCTCCTCTTTGTACTATCTGATTACACTGGGATCTTTTCTTGTCCTTTTAGGTGTCTGAGTTCTTCTGCTAGTGTTCAGTAGGCACTCTGTGGAAGTTACACCACTTGTAGATGTATTCTTGATGTACTAGTGGGGAAAGGTGAACCCCAGATACTTCTGCAATCTTGATCCCACGTTTCTCACTCTTGGCCTCTCTAACACTCCTGTAAGGTGGTTATTTCTGTTTCCATTCCAAGAGAAATAAAAACATAGAGAAAATATACACATTTTGTTTGGGTTGAAGGTGTAACTGTTAGTGAGGATCATGAATGTAAGAGTTGAGAGTATTTTATTTTTATACAATACAAGCATTAGCAAAACATTTCTCTTGCCCAACTAACTCTTTGGGTTAGCTCTGCTACTTTCTACATTCCTATTATTCATGATGCTTACAATAGGTTTTAGATGGAATAAAACTTAGCACAACTTTCACAAAATAATCTAAACAATTCTTTAATTTTTTTAGATAAATTTAATCATACTGGTACAATAGCACACTGCTGGGGAGGATCCAGGGGAACTCAAAAGAGAAACAGCATCAGTGGATGATTTAGAGAGAGATAAAGAAAGAATGTTGTAGATAAGAAAATAGAGGAGAGAAAGAGGCTGATATTCCTTGGTTTACACAGAAAGCTAAAAAAGTCTTAGAAGCTCAGGCAGGAAAGTGAACACAGAGAGCCTCTGTGTTCCAAGGGATCAGCCTGAAAAAGAGAATAAGAGAGAGAAAGAAAGAAAAGGAGAAAAAAAGAAAAACACGGGGTGACCAAGCTGCTTCGATGAGTGAGGCCCATTATTTTATTTTTTAAAAGGGACTTTTATACCTTAACTTGTACATGGAGGGAAATGAAAGATGCAAAGTCATACAGAGTCAGCCCAAACATTACATCTGTTTTGTCTTTATCAAAACCAGGATTTTTTTTGCATACCTTTCCCATAAACAATATTGTGTACATTTTCTTCTGGCCTTGGAGGCCTGTGAAAATTTTATGACCCTCTTTTGATAAAGGCTGCTCTACCAGCAAACTTATGTTCCCTCAAACTGTTTTTTCTTTATATTTCTAATCTATGTCAGCCTCAGAAAATGTTAAACAGAGTTATATTTCTCATGGAGCAAAGGTGCAGTGAGTTACAGCAAAGAAAGAACCAATTAGCTCAAAAGTCTGATGTGTTTAATTTCAAGGATACACTTGTTTTTCTTACATTCCAACTATGTTAACTAATGCACTCCCAGGTGCACAGTGGATAAGAGATATGGGAACTTAGCAACAAGCATTGACCCAATAATGAAATCCTACACCAGCACTACTCTAATAACTTTTAACTCTTTGAAAGGCTCTATGTTTTAGGCTTCCCATGCTTCTCACAGTTGGGAGGCTGTGAACAATCATATGGGTATCTGTAAGAATCTGGATAAACCTGCAAAGCAAGCTAGAATGCTAACAGAGGAGGTATGATTTGAAATATTCCTCTCATGTCCAGGAGACTTATTAGCTAGAGCCCTAAGTTTATTTTCTCCTGAGAAAGGTGGTCGGGGATAGCCCCCTGTTAATGTCAGGCGAGTTGGTGAAAGGCACAAAATAGTAAGACAGACAAATGCTGGTTTTGGGGTAGATGCTTGAGCAGTCTAGGGAGCCCCTTAAGTCCTGAAGCCTTGGTTAACAGTTCTCTTCCACATGACCTTTGCCATGGGTGGGATCTCCCGTGCTGGCTCCCAGCAGCATACCCACATTTTGTGATCAGAGAGAATATGTTCATCTCTCCTTCTAGGTTCTTCAGTCTGGTCTAAGAATTAAATTAACATGAGACAGATCAACAGGAGAAAATCAAACAAAGTTTAATAATATGTACACATGATAGAGATATATAAAACCAGAGTAACTCCTCAAAATAGTTGAAACTCTCACCTTCAATATCATCTTCAGCTAAAGCCAAAGGAGGAAGTTAGGGGTAGTGGTTTGGGACTTCAAAGGAGAAGAAGGCAGTTCATTCATGGAGATGGAAAAGCACATGTTTGGTAAACAAATGTTTGCTGGGACTTGCAGAAACAATGAAAGCATATTAGACTCTGCATCTCTAGGCTTGGGCAAGTTTCTCCCACCACACTTAGCTCATATTCTTTGTAGACAACACTGCATACAGCTCTATTCTATCTTACAGCCATTTAGTTAAATTCTTTAGGCATCTAAGGGGGACTAAAAATAAAGACTTCCTGACTTTTTTTTTAAATTATTAATCCTCATACTAAATAGACAGTTTGAGGTGACAAATATTGCTCCTCAAGTACAGTTTAAGAAAAATAAAAAAGCCAAATTATATATAATTCTATAATAGTATGTATTTATATAATGTAAATAGTGTATCAGTGAGTATATACATGCATATACACATTAAAATACTAGATAGATATATGGATAATATTTACTGATTTACCAATCAATGGATAGATAATAGATACTAGGTATATTATAGACTGTATAGTCACAGTATCTATTGATCTATGGCAAATCAATAGAAAAGTCAGTTGATAGATAAACTATCTAGGATTATACATTACAATACAACATCAGAAGCCTAAGTCTGATCACAGATAGTCACATTTACTTGAAAAAAAATTCTTGCAATCTCCTATTTAAATTCTTATGTTGTTGTTCAGTCGCCCAGTCCTATCTGACTCTTTGCAGTCCCATGGACTGCAACATGCTAGGACTCCTTGCCCCTCCATCTCTTGAAAATTGTTCATATTCATGTCCATTGCATCAGTGATGCCATCCAGCCATCTCATCCTCTGTCATCCTCTTCTCCTTCTGCCCTAAATCTTTCCCAGAATCAGGGATTTTTCCAGTGAGTCAGCTCATCCCATCAGGTGACCAAAATACTGGAGTTTCATCATCAGTCCATCCAGTGAGTATTCAGAATTGATTTCCCTTAAGATTGACTGGTTTGATCTCCCTGCAGTTTCAAGGGACTCTTAGGAGTCTTCTCCAGCACTACAGTTGGAAGGCATTAATTCCTTGGTTCTCTGCCTTTTTTACACTCCAGCTTTCATAACCATACATGACTACTGAGAAGACTATGGCCTTGACTATACGGACCTTTGTTGGCAGAGTGATGTCTCTGCTTTTCAACACACGATCTAGGTTTGTCATAGCTTTCCTGCTAAGAAGCAATCATCTTCTCATTTCATGGCTGCAGTCACTGTCCACAGTGATTTTAAAGCCCAAGAAAAGGAAATCTGTCACTACTTCCACCTTTTCCCCCTCTATTTGCATTAAGTAATGGGGGCAGATGCCATGATCTTAGTTGTTGTTGTTGTTTTAATATTTAATTTTAAGCTGGCTCTTTCACTCTGCTCCTTCACCCTCATCAAGAGGCTCTGTGATTACTCTTCACTTTCTGCCATTAGAGTAGTGTCATCTGTATATCTGAGATTGTTTATGTTTTTCCTGCCTATCTTGATTTCAGCTTGTAACTCACCCAGCTGGACATGTCTCATGATGTGCTCAGCAAATATGTTTTGAATAAAAGGTTGACAACAGACAGCCCTGTCATGCTCCTTTCTCAATCTTGAACAAGTCAGCTATTCCATACAGGGTTCTAACTGTTGCTTCTTGACCTGCATACAGGTTTCTCAGGAGACAGGTCTGGTATTCCCATCTCTTCAAGAGTTTTTCACAGTTTTTTATGATCCACACAGTCAAAGGCTTTTGTGTAGACCATGAAACAGAGGTAGATGATTTTCTGGAATTCCATTGCTTTCTCTATGATTCAGCAAATGTTGGCAATTTGATCTCTGGTTCCTCTGCCTTTTCTAAACCTAGCTTGGATATCTGGAAGTTGTAATGCTGAACCTAGCATGCAAGATTTTAAGCATGACCTTACTAGAGATGAGTGCAATTGTCCAGTGGTCAGAACATTCTCTAGTACTACCCTTCTTAGGAACTGGGATAAGGATTGACCTTTCCTTGTCTGTGGCCACTTCTGGGTTGTCCACATTTGCTGACATATTAAGTGTGACACTTTGATAGCACCATCCTTTAGGGATTTGAATAGATCTACTAGAATTTCCTTGCACCCACTAGCTTTATTGACAGCAGCACTTGACTTAGCTAAAAGCCCACTTGGCTTAACACTCCAGAATATCTGGCTCTGAGTGACTTACCACACCACCATATTTATCCAGTTCATTAAGATCTTTTTTGTACAATTCTTCTGTGTATTCTTTCATCTCTTGTTTATCTCTTCTGCGTCTACCAGTTCTCTATTGTTTCTGCCCTTTATTGTGCCAATCTTTAGGTGAAATGTTCCCTTGATATTTCCAATTTTCCTGAAGAGATCTCTAGTCTTCTATTGTTTTCCTCTGTTTTTTTATGCATTGTTCATTAATACCTATCAATGATTTGTGTAAAATTATTCACTAAGCCATCCCAAACAGGTACTCCCTTGAAAAATTGCATTCTCAAGACAGTGTTATTTTTTAAAAAGTCACCTTTAAGAGTTAGCATTTATGAGGATTTTATAATTACTTACTAGTTAGCTTGTTAAATGTTTCTGTGAAGGAAAAACTTAACCAAGTTCTTGACATTCAACAATGGAAAAAAACTAGGTAAATTCTCTAGATTTCTTACACTCAAATTCACTTTTCTTAGGTAATTCCCTGAAACTTCCTAACAGTAATGCAGAGTACTATACTGTCAATTCATGAACACATTCACCTGATTTTAACAATGTTTGAAGGCCAAAGTATATTTAAAATCCTATTATTTTGAAATCCTTACTTCAAAACTTTCTACAAAATTAATCTCTTAAATTGCCCAAACGAGTCCTCAAATTTAAGAAACTAAGTTTATATAATCTGAGAGATCTTCCTTCAGAAAATAAATAACAAAATTAGACACAAAAGTGCATATTAATTTAGTAATAAAATGTGAATAATGTATTATAAATTATAAAGCAAGTACTACATCACAAGACCAAAAATAGTTTCAGTTCGTTTCAGTTCATTTCAGTTCAGTTCAGTTCAGCCGTTCAGTCGTGTCCGACTCTTTGCGACCCCATGAATTTCAGCACGCCTGGCCTCCCTGTCCATCACCATCTCCCGGAGTTCACTCAAACTCAGGTCCATCGAGTCGGTGATGCCATCCAGCCATCTCATCCTCGGTCGTCCCCTTCTCCTCCTGCCCCCAATCCCTCCCAGAATCAGAGTCTTTTCCAATGAGTCAACTCTTCGCATGAGGTGGCCAAAGTACTGGAGTTTCCAAACATATAAATTGCGTATTAATTCTCTTCCTGATAATCCTAACGGAGAAGGCAGTGGCAACCCATTCCACCCTTGCCTGGAAAATCCCATGGATGGAGGGGCCTGGTAGGCTGCAGTCCATGGGGTCGCTAAGAGTCGGACATGATTGAGAGACTTCACATTCACTTTTCACTTTCTTGCATTGGAAAAGGAAATGGCAACCCACTCCATTGTTTTTGCCTGGAGAATCCCAGGGATGGGGGAGCCTGGTGGGCGGCTGTCTATGGGGTTGCACAGAGTTGGACATGATTGAAGCAACTTAACAGCAGCAGCAGATAATCCTAAAATATATTTTCCCTATATTTTTGGCTGCATGCTTTTTGTTACTATTTAATAATTTTAATATATTATTTTATATAAAAAATAGAAATAACCTTTATTTGGAATTGATCAATTTTTTTTTCTATTGTTTACAATTTGGAAAAGCTTCTTTCAACTTCATAGCACTTTATTTTTTAATTTGTAGAATTTCTGTTAAATTTGAAAATGGCTATCAATTTTCTTTTTTATATGAACTCTTAGTGTCAGGCACATACTCTCTATTAACTAAAGGTTTGAATTCTACAAAAAGGAATTCTAATAAATATTCTTAAGCATATGCATGACATCTGCATTAGGTTAAAATATATTCCCCACCCCCACCAAATATGCTGAAATCCTAATCCCCAATACCTGTGAATATGACTTCATTTGAAAATAGTGTCTTTGCAGATGTAATCAGGATGAGGTCACACTAGGTTAGGGTGGGCCCTCAAACCAGTGCTTAGTACCTTTATCAGAGAAATGAGAAGGAGAATTGGATACAGACTCATAGAGGGGACAGATTCAGAGGGAAGAAGTTCTTGTGAAACAGAGGTAGAGACTGGAATGATGCAACTGAAGTCAAGAAATGCCAATGGAAACTACGAAGAGTCAAAGAAGAATTCTTTCCTGGAGCTTTCAAACAGTTCATGGAACCACCAAAACATGGATTTTGGACATCTAGCCTGGAGAACTATGAGAAAATAAATTTCCATTGTTTTATGCTATCCAGTTTGTGGTAATTTGTTATGAGAACCCTAAGAAATTAATATGTGTGTGTGCTAAGTTACTTCAAGTTGTGTTCAACTCTTTGTGACCCACCAAAGGACTGTAGCCCACCAAACTCCTCTGTCCACAGGATTCTCCAGGCAAGAATACTGGAGTGGGTTGTCATGCCCTCCTCCAGGGTTCTTCCTGACCCAGGGACTGATTCCACATTTCTTATGTCTCCTCCATTGGCAGGTGGGTTCTTTACCACTAGTGTCACCTGGCAAGCCCTAGAAAACTAACATAATAATCATCAAAAAGAAAGCTTTAATACCAACTGTGGTAGTTTTGAAATTTGTTTATAAATCCTTTGATAGTCTTCCCACTCAAGATATGATGCCAATTTCTCTTTTTATTGAGTGTGGGCCAGATTCAGTGACTTACTTCTAATGCAGAAAATATAGCAAAAGTAGCATTGTGAAACTTTGAGGACAAGGTTTTATAAAAGGTACGGTGACTTCCGCCTTGCTCTCTCAGATCACTTCCTCTGAAGTACACCATCTGCTGGGTTATAAGGACACTCAGGAAGCCCCATCAAGAGGACTATGTAATGAGCATCCAAAGCCTCCTGCCAACATTCATGCAACCAAACCGTTTCGAAGAGGGGCCTCCAGACCCAGTCAGGTCTTACATTAGAAACAAGGCTAGATTATACAGCTAAACTATTCCTGGGCCACTAATTCCTCACAGTTTATGTAAGATTAATAAGTGTTTGTTGTTTTATGCTACTAAATTTAGGATAACATCATGCGAAAATTCCAAGTACATTCCTTTCAGGGGGAAAATCTTTTTCTACATTTATTGACAATTTAATACACTTCAATTTTATAAATCTGATGGTTAGAAAATCTTCCACAGACTTGTTTCTGTCTCTATTGTTCATCTTATTTTTCTTCCACTTCCCACATGTTTTGCAGCCCTGGGTGTTAGGATACGTATCAACTCTGCTCAGAACATTTTTGTCACGATAGGAATATTTCTCAAGGTTCTTGTTACAATAAGATGGCTAGCAATTACCTAGATATGTCTCAGAGTTCAAACCACATTACTAGATCTTTCTGAACCCAATATGAAAGGCATTCCCAACTCAATTACCCTTAGCCATATCTACAAAATGCCTGTTGCAACTTCAGTACTACTCAACATGAAATAAGAAGAGAGTGGAAGAGAGGAAATAAAAATGAAATAAATGCTAGCAGTTTTAATGTGGTTAAAATATATTTTATCATAAATTCTACAAAAGCATGTGACTATATGAACAAGTGATTAAGTCTCCTCGTAGAATTGAGGAGGGCCTTTGAAAGACGTACCCTAATGGTTCACTTTCATTAGCTTCACTGTATACCTCTTGACCCGAGACATATTAAAAACCAAATGTTTAAATCTGTATGTATTAAACCCAAAGGTTATATTTTATTCATTGGTTATGTCTAAACCTACTGAAGATCAATATGAGGTTTTCATAATTTTGTAAAAATGAATAGACCAGATTTAACTAAGATGCCAATTGAACATTAAATTATATTCTAAATATGTTACAACAAGCTCTGATTCTTATAAAAATAACTATTGCAGAAATGAGCATGCCAACTCTTTGTTTAAGATTCATTTGCTTTTAATTGTTTTCTGCTAAATGATGACATGCACAGAAGAGGAAATGCCATCTGCTAGTTCATATTTTTAAGAAGTGATAAAGAGTTGTCCATTACCCCCTTTTCATGCTGCTGCCTCAGCATTAAAATGTGTATGATTTTAGATTTTCATAGTAAGGAAACAGAGTGTTTAGGATAAAGGAGGGAATTGGGTTATCTTTTTTTTCTTCTGTTTGATGGTACAAAAAAATATACAAATATATATCTAATAAGGCAAACACTAATATTTGAGATAATTTAAAGACTAAACTAAATTGGTTGGCCAATTTCCATTTTAACTTATAAGGTGCTTGAAAGTTGTCATTCTCACTCAAAAATAAGAAGAGAAACAAACAAACCAAAAACACTGAATGTAAAATCAGCAACTCTTCTCACATGAACTACAGAATTGGGGTCACAGGGCCAACCATTATTGTAAACACCAGAAACTCAAGTAAATACACAGAATCACAATTTACCAGAAGAAGAGGCTACCCATAGACACAGTAAAACAGTAATTGATGAGTTTCTGGAGGCTCAGTGTAAATTTGCTTGATAGGTAAAATTTAGAGCCCCAGACTTGGAGGCATATTCACATGTTGGTGAATTTTGCTTTCAGGAGGACCACCAGGTTCTCATGGCAAATATTTTGGAAAACTTATCCAATGGTTTAGATAGAAGAAGGGGAAGACAGCCATTCTGAAATATGACTACGGAAATAATAGTTAGTTTGAGATATATCCAGAGCATTCTGTGGTTAGGCCTGCCCTCAGTGAAAAATACTTTGCTAGAGACTTAACCAATCTAGGGGAAGAACAATTAGATAGCTCTAAATCTCTCTTTCTTTTCTTTTTTTTTTTTTTTTTTTTTTGGTCTCATATATTAAGAAACTTTAGAAGGTCACAGTGCAGGAACTCTGTCTCATTAAAAAAGAGAGGTTTAATCATACATTTACAAAATGTTTTTCTTCCCCAATACCATACCACCACTTCAATAGGACTATAGAATAATAACATGAGCTACAACTAAGAGAGCTGCAAGCTACAAACTCTAGATAAGAAGGAGTTTTAGGGAAATCCAAAGAAAACAAGGAGAGACAGGTTATTAGAGACTGAAACCTCTGACACCTTCAGCCACAGCAAACATTAACACTAATACCTCTCTAATTAAAAATAAAACCATATATGAAAGGCCTTTTCCACTTAAGTTCTATTACAATGATCATGTCCAACAAAATTAGGTTTGCTAAAAGGCAGGGTAAAATATGGTATGAAGAGAAAAAGCAACCATCAGAATTAGACTCATGTAATAGAGATTTTGTGATTCTAAGGCAAGGGATTTTAAATTACTAGGGTGGCTCAGCAGTAAAGAATCTGCCTGCAATGCAGGAGACTATCTGCAAAGCAGCAGATGTGGGTTTGATTCCTGTGTTGGGAAGATCTCCTGGAATAGGAAATGGCAACACACTCCAGTATTCTTGCCTGGGAAATCCCATGGACAGAGGAGCCTATCAGGATATAGTCCATGAGATTGCATAAGTCAAACATGACTTAGCAACTAAACCACCCACCACCATAGTTAAGACGCTGTGGGTGCTGTTAAAAAAAAAAAAAAAAAAAGATCAACATGCTAAAACAGATGGGGAATATAAGCAGAGAGACAGTGACTTGAAATAATCAAGAAAAAATGGTAGAAATCAAGAAACACTGCAACAGAAATGAAGAGTCCTTCAAAAGTGACAGAGAAATACAGACTTTTTCATAAGAAAAACAAAAACTTAGGAATTTTGCTCTCAGTAAACCTGACTTGCAAAAAATGTCAAAAGAAGTTCTTCAGAGAAGGAAAATTATATAGGTCAGAAACAGAACTACAGAAGAAAGGAAGAGCATTAGAGAATGAACACAATGAAGGTAAAGTGAAATATTTTACTTATTCTTAGTCAATCTAATAAAAATGTTTGTTCAAAATATTAATAGCAATGACTTGTTGGGTGATTATAGCTTATGGATAAGTGAAATGAATGACAGACAATGTTATAGGGGATGGACAGAGGAATGGGTAACATTGTGTTATAAGGTAGGTATACTACCTTTGAAATGGTGGAGCCTTATTTGATAGTGGACACAGATTATACAAATTATATACTGCAAAATTCAGGTCAAGTAGTAAAAATAAAAATAAGCATAACAGGTATGCTAAGAGAAGAGATAAAACAGAATCATAAAAAAAATCCTTAATTAAAAAGATCTTTGCTCCTTGAAAAAATGGTAGTTTATGAAAATTCAGATGGCAACAATGCAAACTCCTAAACTTTGTACATGTACAAAGTCAATGAGATTATAATTGAGTGAAAGATGTTTTTAATGATGTCTTTCTAATTTAATTCTTTGCAGTCATTTCCATTAGGATCATTTCCACTTTCTAATGATAATGACCTTGTCTCAGAAAATACTAAAAAAAGATGTCTTCTAGTTCTAAACTCATCCATAATATTGATTCATAGTTTTCTGTGAACCCAAATTATTCCCAAGTGGAGAAGGTCATGGAGATCATCTTTCATGGTATAATGTTAATGTTAATACAGGTCTATTTTTTTCTAGATTATAGCTCAATTAACACATTTTATATTCATAAAGGTGAGGCAGTACTGATAGTCTACTCTACAGGACTCGAGTGACTGAAAGTCTTAGTCCTTCAGTCATGTATGAGTCTTTGGGACCCCATGGACATTAGCCTACCAGGCTGCTCTGTCCATAGAATTCTCCAGGCAAGAATACTGAAGTAGGTTGCCATTTCCTTCTCCAGGGGATCTTCCCAACCCAGGGACTGGACCCAGGTCTCCTGCATTGCAAGCAGATTCTTTACTATTAAAGCCCACCGAGGAAGTCCCTCTTGAGTGACTGAGGAGTTGCAATTGGAGCAGGGATTCAAAAATATTAATGAAAGAGGACATTCATTTATAGGTATGGGGTACAGAGCATTAGAGGCAGCAAGAATTGCCAGTTGGTCAGAATACATTGAAATGTGTATTCTTGTCAAAACTACAAGAAAATGAATATGATGGTATAGGAGAAGTATCTCATAGGTCTAGCACATGGCTTCTTTTCATCCTAGTAGTTATCATTTGCATTTACTTTATAAGGCTCAATCTTTGTTTGCACTTTCGAAAACTCTAAAAGGAGAAATGTATGCTTGATAGAAAACATTATTAATTCAATGTGAGCAAACTGAAAGTGATACAGTGAAAAGAGCATTTCCATTTCTGAGTGGCACAGACATAAAGATGAAAGCTGAAGAATAGTTTGATAGATACATCATGGTGATAGATTTTATCAATCTTTTTTTTTTTTACTATTTTAAAAAGATTTACTTATTTATTTATTCAATATTTTGACTGCGGTGTGTCTTTGTTGCTGAACATGAGGTTCTCTTGTTACAATAAGCAGGGGCCATTATGTTGTGGTGTGTGGGCTTGTCATTGTGGTGATCTGTTGTGGAGCATAGGCTCTAGGTGCTCAGGACTCATTAGTTGCAGTGTGTGGTTTCAGTAGTTGTGGCCCACATGCTTAATTGTTCCACAGCATATGGTATCCTCCTGGACCAGAGATCAAACCAATGTCCCCTGAATTGGCAGGTGGATTCTTAACCACTGGACCACCAGAGAAGCCCCATCACCAAAATTTTTAATCAGAATAAGCAGGAGTTTTTGACTCAAGAAAGATGCATTTTGAATGTATAGAAGATATCTGTAGTAGGATGATCTGTTAGCATATATTTAAGTTACATAGTATGTGGAATAAATTTTCATATGTTTTTGGAAGTTGAAATGTAAACCTATTTTGAAAACACTTTAACAAATCAGTTCAGGTCAGTTCAGTCGCTAGTCGTGTCCGATTCTTTGCGACCCCATGAATCACAGCATGCCAGGCCTCCCTGTCCATCACCAACTCCCGGAGTTCACTCAAACTCATGTCCATCGAGTCGGTGATGCCATCCAGCCATCTCATCCTCTGTCGTCTGCTTCTCTTCCTGCCCCCAATCCCTCCCAGCATCAGGGTCTTTTCTAATGAGTCAACTCTTCACATGAGGTGCCCAAAGTAGGAGTTTCAGCTTCAGCATCAGTCCTTCCAATGAACACCCAGGACTGATCTCCTTTAGGTGGACTGGTTGGATCTCCTTGCAGTCCAAGGGACTCTCAAGAGTCTTCTCCAACACCACAGTTTAAAATCATCAATTCTTCAGCACTCAGCTTTCTTCACAGTCCGACTCTCACATCCATACATGACCACTGGAAAAACCATAGGCTTAACAGACGGACCTTTGTTGGCAAAGTAATGTCTCTGCTTTTCAATATGCTGTCTAGGTTGGTCATAACTTTTCTTCCAAGGAGTAAATGTCTTTTAATTTCATGGCTGCAATTAGGGATATATAAATTGCCAATAGGAAATCTCTTCATATATAAAATATTTAGTGAGTCAAAGAAGGCACTAAAAACAGTGAAAGAGATTTGAAAGTTATATGATTAAATTGCTTACATGCTTGAAAATGTAAGAATTATTTCAAATTAATATACATTTTGTATTTAATTTTCTAAATTTTATTGTTACTTTTTTTTTCCAAAGGGAGTGGAAAAAATGTTTGTATGATGCTTCAGAATAAAAGAAGGCATGTGATATGTGATTGGTTACATTAAAATATTTCTGATTTCAGTCTTTTCTTATAACTATTATGTCTTTATACCTTTTCAGCCAATTTAAAAGCTGTTTTCTTCATTGAAGGAGAACCATATATTATGATATTGAAGTAACAAAATTATTCATAGCTCTGAACCTTTGTTTTTTCTTACCAAAAATAAACAGGGCTTTGCAATCTTCTAGTAATAGAATGGCAGGGACTGGGTACACCTAAGACTGAGTTTTCATTAAGGCAGAGAGAGAAGAAAGTGGTCAGAATCAGAAAGTCCAGAGTAGGCTGCAGTTACCTACAGAACTGTCACTGTTAACCCAAACTGGATCTCATGTCAGTCACAGAATTGGATTCCTTAATAACAAAACAACAGTTTAAAAGATGCTTGCTCCTTGAAAGAAAAGCTATGACAAACCTGTTGTGCTTAATCACTCAGCCATGTCCTACTCTTTGCAACCCCATGCACTGTAGCCCACCAGATTCCTCTGTTCATTGGGATTCTCCAGGCAAGAATACTGGAGTGGGTTGCCACACTCTCCTCCAGGGGATCTTCCCAACCCAGGGATCAAACCCAAGTCTCCCACACTGCTGGTGGATTCTTTACCATATAAGCCACCAGGGAAGTCCCTAGGGCATCCTATTTAAAAGCAGAGATATCACTTTGCCAACAAAGGTCTGTATAGTCAAAGCTATGTTTTTTCCAGTAGTCATGTACGGATGTGAGGGTTGGACCATAAAAAAGGCTGCATGCCAAAGAACTGATGCTTTCTAACTGTGATGCTGGTAAAGACTTTTGAGAGTCCCTTGAACAGCAAGGAGATAAAATCAGTCAATCATAAAGAAAATCAACCTTGACTATTCATTGGAAGGACTAATGCTGAAGGTGAAGCTCCAATACTTTGGCCACCTGATGCCAAGAGCCAACTCACTGGAAAAGACCCTTAATTCTGGGAAAGATTAATGGCAGGAGGAGAAGAAGGTGACAGAGTAGAGATGGTTGGATGACATTATTGACTCAATGGACATGAGTTTGAGCAAACTATGGGAGATAGTGAAGGGCAGGGAAGCTTGGTGTGCTGCAGTCTACTGGGTCTCAAAGAGTTAGATATGACTAAATGACTGAACAAAGACAAATAAAGATTGAAAACACACACACACACACACACACACACACAAAACATACACAAACACAAACAAAAGACTTCCCAACTGTCAATCTAGAGTTCCCTAATCTGGAAACTAGGTTAAATGGGAAAAATTGTCACATACAAAAGAGAATACCTGAAAATGCATTTTAATACATTTTAAAACTTCTGTTCAAAATCTTCAAGGTGCAAGCAATCCTTTGATTTCAGATGATGAATGTAAGCAAAATGTGTATTAAAAAGAAATGAGAAAGAACTAGGGCAATTAGAAACTGATTAGCAAATGGAACCCCAGACTATAATGCTTCAAACTAAACATGGATTTTAGCTATGGGCATGCCGTCAGCACTACTATTGTGATTTCCATTTGAACTCCACTTTTCCAACAACCAGCTGATTTCCTCCACATTCCATTCCAATAAACACAGGTTTGACTGTAATTCTTAGCATTTCATTGTCACCACACACAATCAACTTCCGTAGTACATTATTATGGTCAAATGGAATGACTGGATGGAATTTCAAGTTCATGATTATTTTATTACTACTATTTAGACGTCTGCAAGCCAAGATCACAGGGAGGGTAATCAAATCACATATTTAACAGTTGCTGCTAGAGTGCTACTGTTGAAGAAGGGGTTGGATGTTTTCTTAGAATTAGCAGCAATCCTCAGTGTGGTAAGCACTATTTGCTTTGTCCTCAGTGTTACATTGCTATCTACTTTAATTTGAATACAGATCAACCTCATTGGTTGACATAGACATAGCTCAACCTCATTAATTGTTTCTTAACAAAATAATCTGTCTCAAAATGTTTCATTAAGATATAAAACTATATTTATTAGCCATTTCCATATTAAAAACCTTTCTCTTTACCTCAACTTCACCAATTTCCACATTAATTCAGCAAGCATGTATTGAGCATTTATGTTCCACTTGTAATATGACAAACTGTAAGCAAATCATACTTTCAATGAATAGTACGAACAAGAAATATTAAGTTCATTTGCAATTGTGATTCTTTTTTCTTTTCAAAGTGTACATAAAACAGGCACTTTGAAAACTGAGCTGAAATTGAATTACTTTATTGCTATACCCAATTCTCTGAAAGACTATCCAAAGAAGACCCAAATCTGTATAATACAACAATTTAATAGCTCAAGAATTTTTAATATTAATTATAAATCACATAAATTAAATCTTATAAACACAAGAGTATAAGGATGTTAAATAAGCTCTTCAATATAAGCACTTTCCAAACTCTGTCTATATTTCTTATATTGGG
The DNA here is from genome assembly GCF_042477335.2 of Ovis canadensis. Classification (NCBI taxonomy): domain Eukaryota; kingdom Metazoa; phylum Chordata; class Mammalia; order Artiodactyla; family Bovidae; genus Ovis; species Ovis canadensis. Next base: position 72,431,448 of record NC_091247.1, read on the forward strand.
TTGGGCAAAAAGTTTTTTCTAGTTTTTCTGGAAAATGTTAAGGAACAAACCTGAACATACTTTTTGGCCAACCCAATCCAATGTTAAACTCTCATTGACTTTTACCTGAGGAAACAGTTGCATTCTTCACAAGAAAAGTGAAGACACATTAGCTTATTGGCTGAATTTCTGCTGGTGCAACAGCTGTGTATAACAGGAATGTGCTCTAAGTGCTAAGTCACTTCAGTCGTGTCTGACTCTTTGTGACTCTATAGACTGTAGCCTGTCAGGCTCCTCTGTCCATGGGATTCTCCAGCAAGAATACTGGAGTGGTTTGCTATGCCCTCTTCCAGGGAATCTTCTGGACCAGGGATAGAATTCCCATCTTTTTGGTCTCTTGCATAGGCAGGCAGGTTCTTTACCACTAGTGCCACCTGGGAAGCTTATAATCATGAATATCAATATTGCAATTAGTTGTCTTTATGTCTCCCTTCTCCACTGTCAATGATTATCCTGGAGACAAGCTTAATAACTAGTTCCTTGAACAGTATAAAAGCTCAGTTAATGAAGAAATTGACAAAGACGGGGTCATTCCCTAATTCTCTTATCAAAGAGGTTAAAACACATGCGGGGCTTCCCTTGTGGCTCAGCTGGTAAAGAATCTGCCAGCAATGGGGAGAGCTGGGTTTGATCCCTAGTTTGGGAAGATCTCCTGGAGAAGGAAAAGGCTACCTACTCCAGTATTCTGGCCTAGAGAATTCCATGGACTGTATAGGCCATGGGGTCGCAAAGTGTCAGACAAGAAAACATATGTGGGGACTTGACAACTACCCAGAGCCCCATAGCACTGAGGGGAGAAGAAATCTTTAGAGATCCCAATGGAGTCTTCAGAATAACCCGAGAGACTTGCTTACTACTTTCTGCCTGTCTCCCTCAATTTCTACTGGTCAACTTCAAAATGAACTATTTATCTAAACAGTTTTATTTTTTGGCATATAATTTTTCTCCATAGTCCACATCTGCTGTGTATAATACACAGACTTGAAATACTGTTTTATTTTTGATACCTGTCTCTCACTAATTAAAACTACAAATTGTTCTGTTTCTGTTGAAATTCACTTCTAGTTCATAAGTTGATCCTTCAATTTACTCACCCTCTCATTGTAGTTTTTAGCAATATATGATGACTTTCCTTGAATCCAGAAAAGTAGTTTCTGGCACTTTCAGCTCAAGTTAACAATGTACATGTCCTACATAGTATTTTCCCATAAAAAGAAAGAAGGTGATGCTACAATCATCCATTTCCATTGAACTGAACTGTACAGCCTCCATACTGCACAAAGTAATTTGCTATTTTAGGGGTATGACATTTAATTTTTAAAACATTTCTCAGTGAACTGGAAATTCATTCCATAATATAAATCCCTCCCCCCTTTCTTCTTAGGTTTAAAAGCGTTCCATTAAAAGACTTTCCTTTTCAAAAATTAACTACTTTCCATTTTTTTTACATGTACAAGGATGACAGCGTTCTAGCAAACACATTTTGGTAGAGATGAATTTAAATACTGGTTTTACATTTGTGTTTCATCAAGGAGTAAATTTCTATATCACAGAATGGTGCATTTAGGAACTTACTTTTTTGGACTGTGGTCTAGTATTCTGACACATTTAAGAATATGTCAGATATGAAATAATATATATATATATATATATATATATATATATATTTCCCTGGAATTGTGTATTATCTTTCAGTTATCTAGAATCAAATTGACTCCATGTGAGCTTTATATTTGAAACATATCTTTTAGTTGACACAGTAATATTTGCAAATTTAAAGTCCAGGACTAAGAATGCTCTCCCAAGGCTTCATTCTGAGGAAGTATCAACAGAGATGATCATTTCTATCTAGGGCATTTCTTTAGGGATAACTCTCTAAATCAGAGGGAAATACGTGGTCAAAGCAATTTATCTTTACAACTACATACTTTTAAACGATAGCTCTAGGACAAACCTAGAGGGAATTTCACTTGCCCTTCTAACCACTTGATAATCACACCTTTATTGTCTAGCTACACTTCCTTTATTCAACAAATATATACTATATTCCTGTAACTTTTAAAGCTCTTGCTAGTAATTAAGAACACACATATATCTCAGATATGGCCCCTGCCTTTGCATCTTTGTTCTTTTTTTTAAAAAAATTTAATAGATACTTTTTCTTATGCTAAAAGAAAAATAAACTGTTTCATGTTTGAAGACAAATAAAATAGTAATTCTATCATCAAAATGCAACTTTTAAAAACTGAGATAAAATATATGCAATGTAAAATTTACCATCTTAATCATTTTTAAGTGTACCATTCAGTATTGTTAAGTACATTCAGATTGTTTTACAATCACCTCTAGAATTCTTGTAAAATTGAAGCCTCTACTAATTAACAGTTCCTCATTTCCTGCCCCCACCTCCCAGACCCTGGTGACCACCATTCTATTTTCTGTCTTTATGAACTTGAGGTTATCTCATATAAGTAGACTCATACAGTATTTCCTTTTGCAACCGGCTTATTTCACTTAGCATAATAGCCACAATAATCATCCCTGTTGTAGTATAAATGACAGCTCAAAGGCAACTGATATGGGGGAAGAGGAGGGAGGCTCAAGAGGGAGGTGACAAATGCATAATTATGGCCAATTTGTATTGTTGTATGACAGAAGCAAACACTAACATTGCAAAGCTATTTTTCCAAAATTAAAAATTAATTAATAAAAAGACAATTTTGGCTATCATTTTATTTTACTTCTTTCTAGCCATATCTGTATACTTCTACATTTTTCATGTAAAGATTTTGCTTTCTGCTTTATTAATTTAAAATAACAATTATTTTCTTATATTTAAAATGTTTTGTTAAAAATAAGTCTTGTAAGTAAAATTTTAAATGATTGCCTACATGCTTTTATGGCAAATAGAATTTGCTATTTTCCCCTTCAATTTTCCTTTTTTGCCTATTTATTTTGAACCAGTTTGACTACATGACATTTAATTGGGGAAATCAATTTGTACATATGTAAGCATAAATAAGTTTTGGCATATGTTTACCCACTGATCCACTTTATTTAAAACAGATACTATGTATCACACACTTGCTGGTACTAGATACAATGTTGGGAAATAATACAAAGCACATATTTTCTCCTTTCTTTAAGATTATAGCTTAACACGGGAGATAGATATGTCAAACAACTATTTGAACAGATCTAAAAGTGTAATTGTTGCAGGGGCTAACATGGTTGTGCTAAGTCGCTTCAGTTGTGTCCAACTCTTTGCGACCCTATGGACTGTTGCAAGAGCTAAAAGTAAAGGTAAATTAATATATGAGTCTTACAGTAGAGTTATAGTAATCACCAAAATCAGAGAAAGCTTCCCAGAGAAAATCAGATTGGAGTTAGTATTTAAAGAAAGGATAAGAGTTACTTAGATGAACAGGATAAATAAAATATCTCAAGCAGGAAATAGCATGTGCAAAAACCTCTGGTAAGAGAAAGGAGATGAAAAAAAAGAACTGAAGGTAGGTTGGCATGTCAAGACAACAAAAAGCATGGTGTAGGAAGACTGAAGAATGAAGGAGGGCCCAATAATACTGTAGGCCTGCAGGTCATGGAAAGGATTTTAAGTAAAGATTTTCAATTTATGATGAGGGAAGTTTCTACTGGTTACAGGGTAAAGAATGGATTGGAGTGCAGCCAGGGTGAGTGCAAAAAGTTTAGTTAATAAGATATTTTTGTAGTCCAGAATAGAGGTAATGAGCACCTCTATTTGATGGTGGAGAAAAATGGATGGAGTTAAAAATCCCTAACACAAAACTAGATGGTGAGAGAGAGCAAGTTGCCAAGGTTGAGTCTTTGGATTCCAGATTGCATTAACTACCTGGGTGATGGTGCTATTTGTAGGAAGAGTTTGAACTAAATTTATGGAGAGGAAGACAATAGGTTCAGTATGTCACATGTTGAGTTTTAGCCTTCTTTGACACCTCCACTAAAAGATGGACAAAAAGGCAGTAAGCTATAAAGGGCTGAAGCTCAGACATACTGTTTTATCTTAAAAATTACTGGGGTTTTTTTTGTTTGTTTTTTATTGTCTTATGACTATTGCTGTTTTTCCATTTACATTATCATTTATGATAACTTAGAATAGCAATTAGCAAACTCTTTTCTAAAAAAGGCCACAGAATAAATATTTTAGGCTTGTGGGATACATGGTTGCTATGCAATTACTCAACTCTGTCCTTGAAACAGTGAAAATAAACATAGTATGCAAATGAATGGTTGTAACTATGACTCAGTAAAATGTCATTTACAAAAACAAGCACCCAGTGTTGAGCTGTGATTTGTTGACCCCTCAGAAAATTTATCACACTCTAAATTATTTGAGACAGAAGAGTTGACTCATTGGAAAAGACTCTGATGCTGGGAGGGATTGGGGGCAGGAGAAAGGGACGACAGAGGATGAGATGGCTGGATGGCATCATGGACTCAATGGACATGAGTTTGGGCGAACTCCGGGAGTTGGTGATGGACAGGGAGGCATGGTGTGCTGCAATTCATGGGGTTGCAAAGAGTCAGACACGACTGAGCGACTGAACTGAACTGAACTGAACTGAACTGAGTTTACTCTAACTTATCTATCTACATACCTAGTTCTCAAAGTATACTCCTTAGACCAGCAGGCTCACCATCCTATTATAAATGTAAATATTCTAACCTATTCAGACTTAGGGAAAACAGGAACTCTGGGGATGGAGCCCAGCAATTTGTGGCTGAACAAGCCCTCCAGGTGATTCTGATGCCTGCTAAAATCTGAGATTCACCATAGTAGACTATGGCTGCACATTAGAATTACTGCTGTGAAAAGTTTTTTTTTTTTTAATTCTTATCCTAGAATACTTCTAGAATAATTAAGTTAGTATCTGAAGATGAAGGCCAACAAATACTATATTTAGAATGTTCTCAGGTGATTTTTATGTGCTACTAGCATTTAAGAGATATTGATTTCTTATGACGAAACTAAACTAGGTTGAAGCCAAATTTCTCCTGAAATTTAACTTCAGTAACAATTCACCTAAACTAGTAATATTGGGGAAATTAAAGTTTAAATGGAAGCAGACTTATTCTGACGACATTATGTGTAAAATTCATTGTGTGGGAAATAGTTTAGTTAAAACAGATTATAGGCAAATTGCAATTAATCTATGGGCCATTTTATATTAATAACTTGTTTTCATTTTGGGTATTTTGCTTTGTTTTTGATAAAATTTCTATAAATTCCTTCAAATTCTGGAAAAATTTGTGGAAGGAACTTCAAAGAAAATTTACCTCTTTTAGTCATTTGAAATCAGAAGATGATTTCTTTTTTCAAACTTAACCTTAAAACATTGGATCACAGAAGGTGTAACTTATGTACTTTAGTCTCGTTCATCACAGAATCATGCATGTGCTCATACAAATACTGCCACAGAGTTTGACTTAAAAGAAAAAAAAATGTGTAGTCATTACTTATGCCTGTACAACATATGTAATTGTAATTCAACCATACATCCTATTGTTCAAGTTTACTGACACCAAACTAAATAAGGTTTCAACAGAGCAGACAGCATTCATTTTACTTAAATTGACTGCTTTAGGGAAAACACTGTCTCAATGATAGTCATCTTGTTGCCTTGAATCTGTGAAATTAAAACCTCAGCATATTTATAGCTAATAAGATGCTGAACAGGTGTATTCTACATGGGTCCTCTACACTCACTTGAAAGTATTTTTTTAATATTTTCTAAGTATGCTGTATTTACAGAGTTTCAATATGTCAACTTAATCAGAACACATTACAAACACATTTTTCCCCAAATAAAAAAGACTTTCATTAAAAATCCTACTGATTCTTATAGGAAAAAGACAGTTTCCATGTTCAAAGTGGCTCTAAGTATTTTTAGTTCCATTTGAAGCTTCTGCTAAAACAATGATGGTATGTGTGAATTATTTAGCACGTGAAAATTACCAAATTTTATCCCACTTTATACACATTTATCACAATTGAACTTAAGGCATTCATAGAACATTGTAAATAAAAGTAAAATATTTATAAAGCATTACAAGTAACAGGTAAAAGAGATTCAATTTGTAACGAATTGAGGGAGACATTGGAGGAAATGGGTTAATAAAATTCTTTAGATTAATTGCATCATCTTCATCCAGACCAAGGGGAAGAATTAAATGACAAATACTATTTTCTTCCAGGAGCAATGGAATCATCAAGGTATGATTTGTGTTAAAATCATTTGAAGTAAAAATTTTAGTCACTCAGTTTTGTCTAACCCTTTGTGACTCCATGGACTGTAGCCCACCAGGCTGTTCTGTTCATTGAATTCTCCAGGCAAGATTACTGGAGTGGGTAGCCATTCCCTTTTCCAGGGGATGTTCCTGACCCAGTGATCAAAACCAGGTCTCCTGCACTGTAGGCAGATCTGTACCATCTGAGTCATCAAGTAAAAATTAGGGCATTGGAAGAGACAATGTAGGATTTCCTCTAGTAATAGTTTCATCTACAGTTCCATCAATTGCCAGCTGTTTGATCGTAGATAACAAATGGATCATGAGAAATGCTGGGCTGGAAGAAGCACAAGCTGGAATCAAGATTGCTGGGAGTATTATCAGTCACCTCAAATATGCAGATGACACCAACCTTATGGCAGAAAATGAAGAGGAACTAAAAAGCCTCTTGATGAAAGTGAAAGAGGAGAGTGAAACAGTTGGCTTAAAGCTCAACATTCAGAAAACAAAGATCATGGCATCCAGTCCCATCACTTCATGAGAAATAGATGGGGAAAGAGTGGAAACAGTGTCAGACTTTATTTTTCTGGGCTCCAAAATCACTGCAGATGGTGATTGCAGCCATGAAATTAAAAGACACTTACTCCTTGGAAGGAAAGTTATGACCAATCTAGATAACATATTAAAAAGCAGAGACATTACTTTGCCAACAAAGGTCCGTCTAGTCAAGGCTATGGTTTTTCCAGTGGTCATGTATGGATGTGAAAGTTGGACTGTGAAGAAAGCTGAAAGCCGAAGAATTGATGCTTTTGAACTGTGGTGTTGGAGAAGACTCTTGAGAGTCCCATGGACTGCAAGGAGATCCAACCAGTCCATTCTAAAGGAGATTAGTCCTGGGTGTTCTTTGAAAGGACTGATGCTAAAGCTGAAAGGCTGAAAGTCCAGTACTTTGGCCACCTCATGCAATGAGTTGACTCACTGGAAAAGACTCTGATGCTGGGAGGGATTGGGGGCAGGAGGACAAGGGGACGACAGAGGATGAGATGGCTGGATGGCATCACAGACTTGATGGACATGAGTTCGAGTGAACTCGGAGTTGGTGATGGACAGGGAGGCCTGGCGTGCTCCAATTCATGGGGTTGCAAAGAGTCGGACATGACTGAGCGACTGAACTGAACTGAACTGAACAAATGCTCTATGCTCAGGTTTGTTTTTTTGTTTGTTTGTTTGTTTGTTTGTTTCCCCCATACATAGAGCTAAGGTAATAACAGCATTCATAAACTGCAACTTTACTCATTGTATTCTATACCAATCCCAAGTAGAGCAACATCAAGGAATATTCAAACTACTATACAATAATGCTTATTTCACGTGTCAGGTAATGCTCAAAATCCTTCAAACTAGGGTTCAACACTATGTGAACCAAGAACTTCCAGATGTAAAAGCTAGATATAGAAAAGGCAGAGGATCCAGAGATCAAATCACCAACATCTGTTTGATCATAGAAAAAGAGAATTCCAGAAAAATATCTGCTTCATTGACTATGCTTAAGCCTTTGTGTGGATCACAACAAACTGCGGAATATTAGACCTGCCTCCTGACAAACCTGGATACAGATCAACCATCAACAGTTAGAACTGAACATGGAGAAAGGGACTGGTTCAAAACTGGGAAAGGAGTACATCAAGGCTGTTTATTGTCACCCTGCTTATTTAACTTATATGCAGAGTACATCATAAGAAATGCTGGGCTGGATGAATTCTAAGCTGGAATCAAGATGGTCCGGAGAAATATCAGCAACCTCAGATACGCAAATGATACCACTCTAAAACTGAAGAGGAACTAAGGAGCCTCTAGATGAAGGTCAAAGAGGAGAGTGAAAAAGCTGGCTTAAAACTCAACATTCAAAAAACTAAGATCATGGCACTGGTCCCATCATTTCATGGCAAATAGATGGGGAAAAAGTGAAAACAGTAAACCACTTTATTTTCTTGAGCTCCAAAATTACTCTGGACGGTGATTGAAGCCATGAAATTAAAAGATGCTTGCTCTTGGAAGAAAACCTATAACAAACTTAGACAGCATATTAGAAAAGCAGAGAAATCATGTTGCCCACAAAGGTCCCTATAGTCAAACCTGTGTTTTTTCCAGTAGTCATGAACAGATGTGAGTGTTGGACAATAAAGAAGGCTGAGTGCTGAAGAATTGATGCTTTCAAACTGTTGTGTGGAGAGGACTCTTGAGAGTCCCTTGGACAGCAAGGAGATCAAACCAGTCAATCCTAAAGGAAATGAACCCTGAATATTCACTGGAAGGACTGATGCTGAAGCTGAAGCTCCAATACTTTGGCCTTCTGATGAGAAGAGCAGACTTATTGGAAAAAATACTGATGCTGGGAAAGATTGAGAGCAGGAAGAGAAGGGGATGACAGAGGGTGAGATGGTTGGACAGCATCACCGACTCAATGGACATGAGTTTGAGCAAATTCTGGGAAATAGAGAAGGAAAAGGAAGCCTGGCATTCTTCAGCCCATGGGGTTGCAAAGACTCAAATACAATTTAGCAACTGAACAACAACCCCAAGCTTACATAGCTAGTGGGCAGCAGATGAATGTGGCACAAAATATTCACATTTAGAAACTAAACTCTTAACTTCTGCACACTATTGCTTTTAAAGGAAAAAAAAAACACAACTGTATTATTCCCAAAATAAATACCATATATACAAGAAAAATGAAAATCCATATATAAACCACATATATATGAAAAAATTAGTATTTTCACTCTCCCCCTAGGAAACCACCATTCTTGAATGGCTGGGGAATATCACACTTTTTCTCAGAAGTTTCAAAATGGATTGTAGGTCATATTTCCATAGTTAATAGGACAGCAATCTCCTCTTCTTTCTTCTGACTATATAATATAGACTGGTGGAAGTAAGATTTTTTAAAACATTCTTTTTTGTTTGTTTAATCTCACTCATAAAATACATGGTAATCTGCTGAAAATGTGCAGGGCTGAATATGCAACACTGTTAGGCAAAAGATGGCAAGCAAAACTGTAAAAGCCCTCTTAATACAGCCTGAATTTAATATTTAATTTTTGTATTAGCTCCGGAAGGACAGGTTGATTTTCTACAGATATAACAATATACATAATAAATACCGCACCAAGGCAATGGCACCCCACTCCAGTACTCTTTTCTGGGAAATCCCATGGACCGAGGAGCCTGGTAGGCTACAGTCCATGGGGTCGCTAAGAGTCGGACACAACTGAGCGACTTCACTTTCACTTTTCAGTTTTATGCATTGGAGAAGGAAATGGCAACCCACTCCCATGTTCTTGCCTGGAGAATCCCAGGGAGAGAGGAGCTTGGTGGGCTTCCATCTATGGGGTCGCACAGAGTCGGACAGGACTGACGTGATTTAGCAGCAGCAGGTCTCCTGAAAAGATCGCTGGCCAGCATTAACTGTATACATGCTAAGCTGAAATGAGATATCGGATTTTCAGTTTTGAAGCTGCAACTACAATTGAGGTGATTCATATATGCATTTGAAAGATCTTATCATTTCCCTTTGCTTTGAAAAACAGCTTTATAAACTCAACACAGCATTCTCTTGGGGAATAAGAATAAGCTCTCATTAATCCATGAACAGGAATCATGTAGACTGTTAAAACTGCAGTGAATGTGAATAAAATTGGGCCAAATAATGACATTTGAAGTAAAACTGAAATATCTACAATTTATTGCTATAGCTGAGCACTGAATGCACAGTTAAATTGCAGTTATTTGGAACACAGGGTCCTTTCAAAAACAATTGTTTAGCATTGAAACCATTTCCAGACTTGAATTACGTGCATCGAAGATATTTTCTATTTTCTGTGTGAGGAATGGATTCCAGCCACAATTGTTCAGAAGGCAAAAGGGCTCCTAACTGCCAAATTCAATTCCCAGCATTATGGTAAATAGAACAAAAGAGACCCAACTGGAATTTCACCTGAGTTTAAATGACCTTGTAGAAGACCTCTTTACAGCTTTGAACATTATATGATTTCTCTCTTCTTATTACTTTCTCTTTATTATTTTATCAACTTCTTCTACAGGAAGCTGATATGCCAAAATTCAGTAGGAAAAAACCTGATTTCAGTTGATTTATCTGAAATCAATAGAAAACCAAGTGGTTTGCTTTCTGATTATCTTTAAGGAGAGTTCTCTCCTTCATCCAAATGGGATTCTTAAAGGAGCCATTGTGTTTGGATAGGTCAGTGACATAGTGAAACCTTATAATTCCTCTTATTTCTGTAAACTATCCCTTTACAGATAAGAATATGATGATGATACTAATGACCAGCCATTTGGGAATAGTTTTCTATTTCTGGGAACAGATTACTATTGTTCCAGCTGAAAGTGAACAAGAGGAGATAATTATAAAATGGCTGATAGGTCATGGTAAATTCTGTGACTGCATATAGGGAGAAACTAATTGAATCACACAAGGATTTAAGCCATAGCTTTTTTTCTTTCATCTGGGTCACTCTTTCCAGGTTACTAAAATAGTAAAATAAAAATAATTGTTAAAAAAGATAAATTATTTTTATCTAAGTCCTTTACTTCAATGATGTTGTTTACATAATCTCCTTAATTTCTTTGCTTAGTTGTAATAAGATAACTGTCATGCAGTATTAATAATCCTTTTATAAGAGATTTGATGTATGTGTTGATTTAAAAATATTTATTTTTAAAATATAAATTTATTTATTTTAATTGGAGGTTAATTACTTTACAATATTGTATTGGTTTTGTCATACATCAACATGAATCCACCACATGTATACACGTGTTCCCCATATTGAACCCCTCTCCCTCCTCCCACTCTGTACCATCCCTATGGGTCATCCCAGTGCACCAGTCCCAAGCATCCAGTATCATGAATCGAACCTGGACTGGTGATTCATTTCATATATGATATTATGCATGTTTCAATGCCATTCTCCCAAATCATCCCACCCTCTCCCTCTCCCACAGAGTCCAAAATAATGTTCTATACATCTGTGTCTCTTTTGCTGTCTCATATACAGGGTTATCATTACCATCTTTCTAAATTCAATATATATGCTTTAGTATACTGTATTGGTGTTTTTCTTTCTGGCTTACTTCACTCTGCATAATAGGCTCCAGTTTCATCCACCTCATTAGAACTGATTCAAATGTATTGTTTTTAATGGCTGAGTAATGCTCCATTGTGTATATGTACCACAGCTTTCTTATCCATTCATCTGCTGATGGAAATATAGGTTGCTTCCATGTCCTAGTTATTATAAACAGTGCTGCGATGAACATTGGGGTACACATGTCTCTTTCAATTCTGGTTTCCTCAGTGTGTTTGCCCAGCAGTGGCATTGTTGGGTCACAAGGCAGTTCTATTTCCAGTTTTTTAAGGAATCTCCACACTTTTCTCCATAGTGGCTGTACTAGTCTGCATTCCCACCAACAGTGTAAGAAGGTTCCCTTTTCTCCACACCCTCTCCAGCATTTATTGCTTGTAGACTTTTGGATCACAGCCATTCTGACTGGTGTGAAATGGTACCTCATTGTGGTTTTGATTTGCATTTCTCTGATAATGAGTGATGTTGAGCATCTTTTCATGTGTTTGTTAGCCATCTGTATGTCTTCTTTGGAGAAATGTCTATTTAGTACTTTGGCCAATTTTTTGATTGGGTCATTTACTTTTCTGGAATTGAGCTGCAGGAGTAGCTTGTATATTTTTGAGATCAGTTGTTTGTCAGTTGCTTCATTTACTATTATTTTCTCCCATTCTGAAGGCTGTCTTTTCACCTTGCTTATAGTTTCCTTTCTTGTGCAGAAGCTTTTAAGTTTAATTAGGTTCCATTTGTTTATTTTTGCTTTTATTTCCAATATTCTGGGAGCTGGGTCATAGAGGATCCTGCTGTGATGTATTTCGGAGAGTGTTTTGCCTATGTTCTCCTCTAGGAGTTTTATAGTTTTAGGTCTGACATTTAGATTTTTAATCCATTTTGAGTTTATTTTTGTGTATGGTGTTAGAAAGTGTTCTAGTTTCATTCTTTTACAAGTTGTTGACCAGTTTTCCCAGTACCACTTGTTAAAGAGATTGTCTTTTCTCCATTGTATATTCTTGCTTCCTTTGTCAAAGATAAGGTGTCCATAGGTGCATGGATTTATCTCTGGGCTTTCTATTTTGTCCCATTGATCTATATTTCTGTCTTTGTGGCAGTACCATACTGTCTGGATGACTGTGGTTTTGCAGTAGAGCCTGAGGTCAGGCAGGTTGATTCCTCCAGTTCCATTCTTCTTTCTCAAGATTGCTTTGGCTATTCGAGGTTTTTTGTATTTCCATACAAATTGTGAAATTATTTGTTCTAGTCTGTGAAAAATACCACTGGTAGCTTGATAGGGATTGCATTGAATCTACAGATTGCTTTGGGTAGTATACTCATTTTCACTATATTGATTCTTCCAATCCATGAACCTGGTATGTTTCTCCATCTATTAGTGTCCTCTTTGATTTCTTTCACCAGTGTTTTATAGTTTTCTATATATAGGTCTTTAGTTTCTTTAGGTAGATATATTCCTAAGTATCGTATTCTTTTCGTTGCAATGGTGAATGGAATTGTTTCCTTAATTTCTCTTTCTATTTCCTCATTATTAGTGTATAGGAATGCAAGGGATTTTTCTGTGTTAATTTTATATCTTGCAACCTGCAAACAGTGAGAGTTTTACTTCTTCTTTTCCAATTTGGATTCCTTTTATTTCTTTTTCTGCTCTGATTGCTGTGGCCAAAACTTCCAAAACTATGTTGAATAGCAGTGGTGAAAGTGTGCACCCTTGTCTTGCTCCTGACTTTAGGGGAAATGCTTTCAATTTCTCACCATTGAGGAGAATGTTTGCTGTGGGTTTGTCATAGATAGCTTTTATTATGTTGAGGTATGTTCCTTCTATTCCTGCTTTCTGGAGAGTTTTTATTATAAATGGATGTTGAATTTTGTCAAAGGCCTTCTCTGCATCTATTGAGGTAATCATATGGCTTTTATTTTTCTATTTCTTAATGTGGTATATTGCATTGATTGATTTGTGGATATTGAAGAATCCTTGCATCCCTGAGATAAAGACCACTTGGTGATGGTGTATGATCTTTTTAATGTGTTGTTGAATTCTGATTGCTAGAATTTTGTTGAGGATTTTTGCATCTATGTTCATCAGTGATATTGGCCTGTAGTTTTCTTTTTTTGTGACATCTTTGTCAGGTTTTGGTATTAGGGTGATGGTGGCCTCATAGAATGAGTTTGGAAGTTTACCTTCCTCTGCAATTTTCTGGAAGATTTTGAGTAGGATAGGTGTTAGCTCTTCTCTAAATTTTTTGTAGAATTCATCTGTGAAGCCGTCTGGACCTGGGCGTTTGTTTGCTGGAAGATTTCGGATTACAGTTTCAATTTCCAAGCTTGTGATCGATCTGTTAAGATTTTCTATTTCTTCCTGGTTCAGTTTTGGAAACTTGTACTTTTCTAAGAATTTGTCCATTTCTTCCACATTGTCCATTTTATTGGCATATAATTGCTCATAGTAGTCTCTTATGATCCTTTGTATTTCTGGGTTGTCTGCTGTGATCTCTCCATTTTCATTTCTAATTTTATTGATTTGATCTTTCTCCCTTTGTTTCTTGATGAGTCTGGCTAATGGTTTGTCAATTTTATTTATTCTTTCAAAGAACGAGCTTTTGGCTTTGTTGGTTTTTGCTATGGTCTCTTTTATTTCTTTTGCATTTATTTCTGCCCTAATTTTTAAGATTTCTTTCCTTCTACTAACCCTAGGGTTATCCATTTCTTCCTTTTCTAGTTGCTTTAGGTGTAGAGTTAGGTTATTTATTTGACTTTTTTCTTGTATCTTGAGGTATGCCTGTATTGCTATGAACTTTCCCCTTAGCACTGCTTTTACAGTATCCCACAGGTTTTGGATTGTTGTGTTTTCATTTTCATTCATTTCTAAGCATATTTTGATTTCTTTTTTTATTCCTTCTGTGATTTGTTGGTTATTCGGCAGCATGTTGTTCAACCTCCATATGTTGGAATTTTTAATAGTTTTTCTCCTGTAATTGAGATTTAATCTTACTGCATTGTGGTCAGAAAAGATGCTTAAAATGATTTCAATTTTTTTTAAAATTTACCAAGGTTAGATTTCTGGCACAGAATGTGATCAATCCTGGGGAAGGTTCCATGTGTGCTTGAAAAAAAGGTGAAATGTCCTATAGATATCAATTAGGTCTAACTGGTCTATAGTATAAAGTTTGTGTTTCCTTGTTAATTTTCCGTTTAGTTGATCTATCTATAGGGGTGGGTGGGGTATTAAAGTCTCCCACTATTATTGTGTTATTGTTAATTTCCCCTTTCATACTTGTTAGCATTTGTCTTACATATTGCAGTGCTCCTATGTTGGGTGCATATATATTTATAATTGTTATATCTTCTTTTGGATTGATGCTTTGATCATTATGTAGTGTCCTTCTTGGTCTCTTTTCACAGCCTTTGTTTTAAAGTCTATTTTATGTGATATGAGTATTGCTACTCCTGCTTTCTTTTGGTCTCTATTTGCATGGAAAATCTTTTTCCAGCCCTTCACTTTCAATCTGTTTGTGTCCCCTGTTTTGAGGTGGGTCTCTTATAGACAACATATATAGGGGTCTTGTGTTTTGTATCTACTCAGCCGGTCTTTGTCTTTTGGTTGGGGCATTCAACCCATTTACATTTAAGGTAATTATTGATAAGTATGATCCCATTGCCATTTACTTTATTGTTTTGGGTTCCAGTTTATACATCCTTTTTGTGTTTCCTGTCTAGAGAATATCCTTTAGAATTTGTTGGAGAGCTGGTTTGGTGGTGCTGAATTCTCTCAGCTTTTGCTTGTCTGTAAAGCTTTTGATTTCTCTTTCATATTTGAATGAGATCCTTGCTGGGTACAGTAATCTGGGATGTAGGTTGTTTTCTTTCATCACTTTAAATATGTCTTGCCATTCCCTCCTGACCTAAAGAGTTTCTATTGAAAGATATACAGTTATCCTTATGGGAATCCCCTTGTGTGTTATTTGTTGTTTTTCCCTTGCTGCTTTTAATATTTGTTCTTTATGTTTGATCTTTGTTAATTTGATTAATATGTGTCTTGGGGTGTTTCACCTTGGGTTTATCCTGTTTGGGACTCTCTGGGTTTCTTGGACTTGGGTGATTATTTCCTTCCCCATTTTAGGGAAGTTTTCAACTATTATCTCCTCAAGTATTTTCCCATGGCCTTTTGTTTTGTCTTTTTCTGAGACTCCTATGATTTGAATGTTGGGGCATTTAACACTGTCCTGGAGGTCTCTGAGATTGTCCTCATTTCTTTTAATTCACTTTTTCCTCTCTGATTCATTTATTTCTACCATTCTAGTTTCTACTTCACTAATCCTATCTTCTATCTCTGTTATTCTACTATTTGTTGCCTCCAGAGTGTTTCTGATCTCATTTATTGCATTATTCATTATACATTGACTCTTTTTTATTTCTTCTAGGTCCTTGTTAAACCTTTCTTGCATCTTCTTGATCCTTGTCTCCAGGCTGTTTATCTGTGATTCCATTTTGATTTCAAATTTTTGGATCATTTTCACTATCATTATTTGGAATTCTTTATCAGGTAGATTCCCTATCTCTTCCTCTTTTGTTTGGTTTGGTGGGCATTTACCCTGTTCCTTTACCTGCTAGGTATTCCTCTGTCTCTTCATCTTGTTTATGTTGCTGAGTTTGGGGTGGTCTTTCTGTATTCTGGAAGTTTGTGGAGTTCCCTTTACTGTGGAGTTTCCTCCCTGTGGATGGGGTCATACAGGTGACTTGTCAAGGTTTCTTGGCTAGGGAAGCTTATGTCGGTATTCTGGTGGGTGGAGCTGGATTTTTTCTCTCTAGAGTGCAATGAAGTGTCCAGAAATGAGTTATGAGATGTCAATGGTTTTGGAGTAACTTTGGGTAGCCTGAATATTGGAGCTCAGGGCTGTGTTCCTGTTCTCCTGTGTTGCTGGAGAATTTGTGTGGTATGTCTTGCTCTGGAACTTATTGCCCATTGGGTGGTGCTTAGTTTCAGTATAGGTATGGAGGTGTTTGATGAGCTCCTGTCAATTAATGTTCCCTGGAGTCAGGAGTTCTCTGGTGTTCTCAGGATTTGGACTTAAGCCTCCTGCTTCTGGTTTTCAGTCTTATTTTTACAGTAGTCTCAAGACTTCTCCTTCTATACAGCACCATTGATAAAACATTTAGGTTAAAGATGAAGTTTCTCCACAGTGAGGGACACCCAGAGAGGATCACAGAGTTACATGGAGAAGAGAAGAGAAGAGGGAGGAGGGAGTTAGAGGTGACCTGAATGAGATGAGGTGGAATCAATAGAGAAGAAAGAAAGCTAGCCAGTAATCACTTCCTTATGTGCACTCCACAACTGGACCGCTCAGAGATGTTCATGGAGTTATACAGAGAAGAGAAGAGGGAGAAAGGAGACAGAGGTGGCCAGGAGGATAAAAGGGGGGAATCAAAAGGAGCGAGACAGATCCAGCTAGTAATCAGTTCCCTAAGTGTTCTCCACCCTCTGGAACACAGAGATTCACAGAGCTGGATAGAGAAGAGAGGGGATAGGGAAGAGACAGAGGCTACCTGGTGGAGAAAAATGAGAGTCCAAAGAGGGAGAGAGCAGTCAAGCCAGTAGTCTTGCTCCCAGGTAATAATGGGTACTGAAGATTGGGTTCTTAAAGGTACAAAATTGATAACAAATACCCAAAAGCAAAGATTAAAAATCTAAAGTAGAGTTTGGAATTTCAAAAATACAATATTAAAGAAAAGAAGAAAAAGAGAAAGAAAAAAGAAAACAAAAGTCACAAAAATTCATATATATATATATATATATATGTTTGCTTTTAAAAAATAGCATCTTTTTTTGCAAAGTAATAGTAGGTTATAAAAGTGAAAATTAAAGAAGTAATAGAGGACTTAAAAATTAAAAAAAATTTTTTTTAAAAGATCGTAAAAATAGTAAAACTATATCTAGGGCTTTCTCTGGTGTTGTTGTGGGTATTGTGGGGTCAGTTCATCTTCGGATAGCTCCTTGGTCCAGCTTATATTTCTCAAGATCTATAGGTCCCTTCCTATGTAGTTGGTACTAATGACAGGGTTTTAATCTATTGCACATGTCACTTCCAAGGCAGTTCCCTCTGTTTTAGCTTCTTCTGTTTGCTGGTCTCTTCAGTGTGTGATTTCTGCCCTGACACAAAGAGGGGGTGGTGGACATTTTTTTTAGGCTCACTTGTTTAGTCACGCTGTGGGGAGGGAGGGACGCTGCAAACAAATAACACTGGCATGTGCTGGCAGTGCCTCAGCCACACTGGGCCTGCCCCCACTCATGGCACGTGTGCCCTCCCTGACCACACTGCTCAGGCTCTAGATTGCTCTGCCAAGAACCATCCAAGGCCAGCCCGGGCTGCATGCATCTCCTAGGTCTAAGCCGCTGAGGTTTAGGCACTCGGGTAGTCCTCGGAGGTGCAGACGCAGTTGGGCCTGCATTTTGTGCCCTTCCCAGGTTTGAGCAGCTCAGGTGATGAGGTGTCTGGCAAGCACAGTCACTGTGACTTACCGCCTCCCCTATCCCTGCCTCTCAGTTTTCTGGGTGTACAACCAGTGCACCTTCTCAGGCAGATGTTGACTGTCCAGAACCCCAAGAAGTCTTAGTTAGCAAAGAAGCCTGCTTGCAGTTTGGTAGATAATGTCTCTCTGGGGCTGTGATTGCCCTCTTCCGGCTCTGGCTGCCTGTCACCAGAGGGGGATGGTCTGCAGCCGGCCTGTTCTGTTCAGTCCTTTGTTCTGTACTAGGGTCTGGCAGTGTCTTACGGCTTTTCGCAAGGTAGCTATCCCACAGTTTGGTTTGCTAGCCCAAGTTAGTTCGCTCAGATTGCCCTCGGGGCATTCAGGCCAGATCCTTACTCTAAACAATGCAGCCCGCGCCTCCCTGCCCAGCCCCCACTTGCTAGTGGCAGGTGCAGGTGTCTGCGCTGCTCCTCCGCTGGGGGAGTAACTGTTGGGCTCATAATCTGTGGGTTTAAATTATTTATTTATTTTTCCTCCCTGTTATGTTGCTCTCTGTGCTTCCAAGGCTCACCACAGACTTGGCAGTGAGAGTGTTTCCTGGTGTTTGGAAACTTCTCTCTTTTTAAGACTCCCTTCCCAGGACGGAGCTCTGTCCCTACCTCTTTTGTCTCTTTTTTTGTCTTTTGTATTTTTTCCTACTTCCTTTTGAAGACAATGGGCTGCTTTTCTGGGTACCTGATGTCTTCTGCCAGCATTCAGAAGTTGTTTTGTGGCATTTACTCAGAGTTGAAATGTTCTTTCTATGAATTTGTGGGGAAGAAAGTGGTCTCCCCATCTTATTCCTCTGCCATCTTAGGACTGCCTCCAAAAAAATATTTATTAAGACAATTCTTATATGTCAGAAACTGTTTTATCTCTCAGCAACACAGAAATAAGCAAGAAAAGAGTAAGTGCCAAAAAGAAAATTAAAAAGGGTATAGGAGATAGAGAGTGATGATGGCAGGCCTATTTTACATGAGTGTTCATTAAGTATTCTCTGAAGACTTCACTTAAATATTGTGATCCTTCAGTAGAAAACGTGTTTCAGATAGAAGGAACAGTAAATTTAAAGTACCTGTCATGGGAACAAGTTCAAATATTTAGGAAACTTTGAGGATAGAGTAGGATATAGTGAGAAAGAGCAGAAAAACATAAGATTAGATTGTTTAGGATTTCTGGTGCAAGATCTTTTTCAGTTCAGTTCAGTCACTCAGTCAGGTCCAACTCTTTGTGACCCCATGGATGCAGCATGCCAGGCTTCCCTGTGCATCACCAAATCCCTGAGTTTGCTCAAACTCATGTTCTTTGAGTCAGTGATGTCATCCAAACATCTTATCCTCTGTTGACCCCTTCTCCTCCTGCCTTCAGTCTTTGCCAGCATCAGGGTCTTTTCCAATAAGTCAGTTCTTCACATCAGGTGGCCAAAGGATTGGAGTTTCAGCTTCAGCATCAGTTCTTCAAATGAATAGTCAGGATTGATTTCCTTTAGGATGGACTGGTTGGATCCCCTTGAAGTACAAGGGACTCTCAAGAGTCTTCTCCAACACCACAGTTCAAAAACTTTAATTCTTCAGGACTCAGCTTTCTTCATAGTCCAAACTCTCACATCCATACATGACTACTGGAAAAACCACAGCTTTGTCTATACGGACCTTTGCTAGCAAAGTAATGTCTCCGCTTTTTAATATGCTAAGTTTGTCATAGATTTTCTCCCAAGGAGCAAGTGTCTTTTAATTTCATGGCTGCAGTCACCATCTGTAGTGATTTTGGAGCCCAAGAAAATAAAGTCTGTCACTGTTACCATTGTTTCCCCATCTATTTGCCAGGAAGTGATGTGACCAGATGCCATGATCTTAATTTCCTGAATGTTGAGCTTTAAGCCAACTGTTTAACTCTCCTCTTTCAATTTCATCAAGAGGCTTTTTAGTTCCTCTTCACTTTCTGCCATAACGGTGGTGTCATCTGCAGATCTGAGGTTACTGATATTTCTCCCAGCTATCTTGATTCCACCTTGTGCTTCTTCCAGCCCAGCATTTCTCATGATGTACTCTGCATATAAGTTAAATAAGCAGGGTGACAATATATAGCTTTGTCTTACTCCTTTTCCTATTTGCTGAGGAAGGAAATGGCAACCCACTCCAGTATTCTTGCCTGGAGAATCCCATGGATGGAGGAGCTGGTGGGCTACAGTCCACGGGTCACAAAGAGTCGGACACGACTGAGTGACTTCACTTTCACTTCACTTTTTCCTATTTGGAACCAGTCTGTTCCATGTCCAGTTCAAACTGTTGCTTCCTGACCTGCATATAGGTTTCTCAAGAGGCAGGTCAGATGGTCTGGGATTCCCATCTCTTTCAGAATTTTCCACAGTTTATTGTAACCCACACAGTCAAAGGCTTTGGCATTGTCAATAAAGCAATGTATTTCTGGAACTCTCTTGCTTTTCCCATGATCAAGCAGATGTTGGCAACTTGGTCTCTGATTCCTCTACCTTTTCTAAAACCAGCTTGAACATCTGGAAGTTCACAGTTCATGTATTGCTGAAGCCTGACTTGGAAAATTTTGAGCATTACTTTACTAGCGTGTGAGATGAGTGTAATTGGGTGGTAGTTTGAGCATTCTTTGGCATTGCCTTTCTTTGGGATTGGAATGAAAACTGACCTTTTTCAGACCTGTGGCCATGGCTGAGTTTTCCAAATTTGCTGGCATATTGAGTGCAGCACTTTCACAGCATCATCTTTTAGGATTTGAAATAGCTCAACTGGAATTCCATCACCTCCACTAGCTTTGTTCGTAGTGATGCTTTCTATGGCCACTTGACTTCACATTCCAGGTTATCTGGCTCTAGGTGAGTGATCACACCATTGTGATTATCTTGGTTGTGAAGATCTTTTTTGTACAGTTCTTCTGTGTATTCTTGCCACCTGTTCTTAATATCTTCTGCTTCTGTTAGGTCCATACCATTTCTGTCCTTTATCAAGCCCATCTTTTCATAAAATGTTCCCTTGGTATCTCCAATTTTCTTGAAGAGATCTCTAGTCTTTCCATTTTGTTGTTTTCCTCTATTTCTTTGCTTTGATCACTGAGGAAGGCTTTCTTATCTCTCCTTGCTATTCTTTGGAACTCTGCATTAAAAAAAGTAGGTAACTGTCTCAATTAACTTTGACTCAATTCAGTTCAGTTCATTTCAGTTGTTCAGTTGTGTCTGACTCTTTGCAACTCCATGGACTGCAGCATGCCAGGCTTTCCTGTTCATCACCAACTCCTGAAGCTTTCTCACACTCACGTCCAGCAAGTCAGTGATGCCATCAAACCATCTCATTCTCTGACTCATTTATTTATGTAAAATTTCTAAGCCCCTCTCCCCCAAGGTACAATCTTACAAAAGAATGATGGTGGTGAGGGGTTTGAGCTGGTGGCAAGAACAGTGTTATTTTACCAAATCACTCTTCTTCATACTGGCCCAAAATAAAACTCAATTATTTAGCCCACCAGATTGGCCCCTTGAAATGTAAATAGATAACAAAATTTTAGAAGCTTTTTTTACCTTT
Source organism: Ovis canadensis (assembly GCF_042477335.2). Lineage (NCBI taxonomy): Eukaryota > Metazoa > Chordata > Mammalia > Artiodactyla > Bovidae > Ovis > Ovis canadensis. The sequence goes on from NC_091247.1 coordinate 72,452,962, forward strand.
AAATAAACAAAACAAATTAAAAAGTGGCATTCAAGATGCTTGTTAAAGATATTTAGAAAATCTTTGAAGTCTGACCTGATGAGTAGCCTCTTTGTTCCATGGTACATAAAACCTAGAGATAAAATTATAGAAGAAATCAAGACCTCATTGGCATATAAAAATGCATTTTTTGTAATACCCCATATGCGTCCTTCTTGCAAGAATACAAAAACTGATATTTTCCCACCACCTAAATGGTATAAAGAAAAGAAATCTGGGAAAGATCTTTTTTTTTTTTTGGTACTAAAAAATAATAATAAATGTTTGTTTGTTTGTTTTACTTTTAGGCAAGTAAAGCTTATTTAATTACCCATGGATATTGATTGAATAATTATGCAAGATTTACATACTTGAGGCCAAAACATAAATGGGGAGAACTGAGTATTTTTAAAATTAGACACAAGGTTTATACATATTTTAAAATTGAAAAAGCATAATACAACATTAAACGAAAGACCATGTAGTATAACAGCCCAGCCTTTATGAGAGCTGTAATTATGTGGCACACTCTTAACAACTGTCCTTCTTCATTATTGTTGACCCCAGTCCCCTTTGACTTGCTGCTGTTAAGTCACTTCAGTCGTGTCCGACTCTGTGCGACCCCATAGATGGGAGCCCACCAGGCTCCCCCGTCCCTGGGATTCTCCAGGCAACAACACTGGAGCGGGTTGACATTTCCTTCTCCAATGGGTGAAAGTGAAAAGTGAAAGTGAAATTGCTCAGTCGTGTCCGACTCTGTGCGACCCCATGGACTGCAGCCTACAGGGCTCTTCCGTCCGTGGGATTTTCCAGGCAAGAGTACTGGAGTGGGGTGCCATCGCCTTCTCCGGCCCTCTGTACTAGAAGTCCAGAATCTTAACCACTGGAACACCAGGGAGTTCCCCACCAATTAGATCTTTACTCAGTTGAAAAAAAAATTTTTTTTTTTTTAACAATCCTGAGTGGCAGGAATAGAAGTAAATTGCCCCTTTTGGTCTTTATTTTCCAGATTTTTGTTATAGAGGTAATTTACTTTAATAGCAATTTCCCAATGAATTTTAAATGTTTCTAATGCCCGATGCTGGAGTTTGGGGAGGAACCCGGCTTTCAACAAAGCTGCTACAAGATTCAACCACCATGGATTTCACAATTACTGGTGTTTTACAACTCTTATTTGCAGTGTTAGTTACATCACAATAAAAGAGTCACTCTGCTCTGCTCTCTACTTTTATCTCATCAACCTTTGATCCACTCAGATTTTCTCCTTTAACCTAATTAAGCAAAAAAAAGAGTCACAAACATTCCAGAATTTCACTTGGCAGTGATTCCAGCTCTACAGATAGAAATAACACTGCACATACCTGATCTCGGATATGTCCTCGCTATCTACGCTATGCTATCAGTGAACAGTGCTCATGTCACTGGCCCATCCCCATGCTTGCAATGGAGAAGAGAATGCATGTCAGATAAACACACATTTATAAAGCCAGCATGCTCACACCCCTGTAATGTAGTCCCCAGTTACTACAGTACCAAATGTACTCTGTGTTGGGGCTGTCAGGATAACAACTGGCCTCTGACATTAGGACCCTCAGGAGTGTAGACACCACAAAAAAAAGGGACAAAACAGCCGTCTCCCAGTTCCTCTTTAGGCTCTTCAGCCACCTGAAGTCTGGATTGTGCAGGTCATTGTCCAAGGCCTCTAGCAAGGTTCCAACAGCTCCACTCCCTTGAGGAGTGTCCCAAGACTGTTGTCCTATGCTCAAACTCTCCAATCTTAGGCATAAAGTCCAAAACCCTGATCTGAAAAACCGGGCCATCTATAATCACTTTCCAAGCCACTCAGCCTCCCAAATACATCCTTCCAGTCCTGTCCTTGGGCCTTTGTACATGCTATTCTTCACTGACAACATCCTTCCTTCCAGTGCACTGTGAGTCTGGACAATACCCACTCCTCCTCCAAGACCTCACCACTGCCTCCGGAGTGCTTTCTGCACCCCTCCCTCCCAGGAGAGGCCGGTCACCCTTGTCTGTGCGACCTATGCTGTGAGGACACCTCTGCCCCAGCACCTATGACTGCTGGCTCCAAGACCGTGGGGTAGATCTCTGTTCATCTCTGCATCCTCTGCTTGGCCCCCACAAGTGAACAGAAGGTGCTCCAGTGTTCGTGGACTGAAGACCAATGGCCAGGTCATGGGCCACCTCCTAATCAGGAAGGGTCACTGCCGCCCCTGAAGAGAAGACCAGAGGAGGGGATCATGGTCTAATTCTTTATTCAAGAGCCACTGTGGTGCACCTACTATGTGCTGTGCAGAATAGTTTTTAAATGATTCTAATCTGCTACCTACTTTCAAGAAGCACAGAGTTGCAAAGGAAAGCTCTGTTTCAAAACTATATTGCAAAGAAAAGTTTGATCAAAGACAAGTGGTCTATGACCAATTGTCAAGTAAGTTTGGAAGAAAATACATATTTGAGAAAGCAAGAAAGGCCAAGCTGGGACTCAGTCCCAGATCTGCCCCTTACCAGCTGCAGGACTTCCAGCGAGCTACCTAACTTCTCTTTGCCTCAGTTTCCCCATTTGTAAAGATGATGAACACTGACTTCATGTTCTACCTCTTCCCCCACCTCCCTCTGTTCCAGCCACTCTGGCTTTCTTATTGCTCCTCAGACATTCAGGTCACTCCTAACTTAGAAGCTTGACACCCCCTGGTTCTTCAACCTAGAACACTTTCCCCCAAATCTGAATCATTTGGGTCTCCAAGCAAATGCCACCTCCTCCAGGAAGAGCTCCCCAATCACCTGCTTAAAAGAGGCTCTCCACTTCCAAGTCATCCTAATGCCCCTCCCCAGATTCACGTACTTCACCACACCTCTCAGCATCAGAATAACACTATTAACTCCAGAATAACACTGGAGAAGGAAATGGAAGCCCATTCCAGTATTCTTGCCTGGAGAATTCCATGGGCAGAGGAGCCTGGTGAGCTACAGTCCCTGGGGTCTCAAACAGTCAGATACAACCAAGCAATTACACACACACACAACTCATGGGAACAGGTCAACATACCAATATTATCAGGAATTTGGAAGAAATTGATTCCAACCCTCAAGGATGACTTTGAGGGGTTCAAGACTTTAATAAGGAAAGTAACTGCAGATGTGGTAGAAAAGCAAGCGTGAGTGAGTGAGTGAAAGTCACTCAGTAGTGTCTGACTCTTTGCGATCCCATGGACTATACAGCCATGGAATTCTCCAGGCCAGAATACTGGAGTGTGTAGCCTTTCCCTTCTCCAGGGAATCTTCCCAACACAGGGACTGAACCTAGGTCTCCTGCATTGCAGGTGGATTCTTTGCCAGCTGAGCTACAAGGGAAGATAAAGAATACTGGAGTGGGTAGCCTATCCCTTCTCCAGGGGATCTTCCTGACCCAGGTGAGCTACCAGGGAAAAGCAAGCGAAGGAGAATTAAACGGGAGCCCGAAGAAGTGACTGAATTGCTGCAATCTAATGATACACTTTCATGCAAGAGGAGCTGCATCTTATGGATGAACGAAGACTGTGGTTTGCTCATAGATGGAATCCACTCCCGGTATAGATGCTGTGAAGACCCGTTGAAATGACAAGGATTTAGAATGTTACATAAACTTTATCAAACTAGTCGATCAAGTCGTGGCAGGGTTTGAGAGGACTGACTCCAATTTTGAAAGTTCTCCTGTGGGTAAAATGCTATAAAACAGAGAAATCGTTCATAAAAGGAAGAGTCAATCAGTGTGGCAGACTTCACTGTTGTCTTATTTTAAGCAATTGCCACAGCCATCCCCAACGTTCAGCAAACACCACCCTGATTGGTCAGCATCCATTAAGGATGAGGTATTGACCAAAAAAAAAAAAAAAAGGTCAGACTGAGAGTTGTGAGTTAAGTTTCATGTGGGCCTACAATGAGATAGCTCTGAGGAACTGCTGCACAGTGCAGGGAGTCAGTATATATATATGATTTTAGGGACAGGGATACATGCAGTTAAGCACACATCTTTCGAGAAGGTTTCTTGCTGCCAGTCACATGGAGCAGAGGTCTCCACTAATGATTTTAGTGTTTTCCTAGGTATGGGAAGATCCAAGAAATGGCTCATAAAATCTCCTGAAAGTGTCTAACTATCTGAAGGCCTGTTCTGCCAGTTTACTGAGAGCACTGCTAAGTCGCTTCAGCCGTGTCTGACTCTGTGCGACCCCATAGATGGCAGCCCACCAGGCTCCCACCATCCCTGGGATTCTCCAGGCAAGAACACTGGAGTGGGTTGCCATTTCCTTCTCCAATGCATGAAAGTGAAAAGTGAAAGTGAAGTTGCTCAGTCGTGTACGACTCTTAGCAACCCTATGGACTGCAGCCCACCAGGCTCCTCCGTCCATGGGATTTTCCAGGCAAGAGTACTGGAGTGGGGTGTCACTGCCTTGTACCTCATTCCTGATCTCTGCCCTGAACTCTTTTCAGGGTGTGCTGAAGGGCAACGGTTGCAGGGGCCAGTGACTTCATATGTGTAGAATCATGTGGCAAGTGACAATTCTTAGCTGGTAGTGGCAAGACCCTCCACTGGCAAAAAGGTTATGACTCACTGAAGGCTCAGATGATGGTTAGCATTTTTTAGTAATCAAGTTATTTTTAAATTAGGATGTGAATATTTTTTTAGACATAATACTATTTGTACACTTTGCTGTTGTTGTTCAGTAGCTCAATAGTGTCCGACTGTTTGTGACCCCATGAACAAGGCCAGGCCAGGCACGCCAGGCCTCCCTGTCCCTCACCATCTCCCAGAGCTTGCTCAAACTTATGTCCATTGAGTCGGTAATGCCATCCAACAATCTCATCATCTGCCATCCCCTTTTCCTCCTGCCTTCAATCTTTCCCAGCATCAGGGTCTTTTCCAATGAGTCAGCTCTTCACATCAGGTGGCCAAAGGATTGGTGCTTCAGCATCAGTTCTTTCAAAGAATATTCAGCATTAATTTTCTTTAGGATGGACTACTTTGATCTCCTCGTAGTCCAAGGAACTCTCAAGAGTCTTCTCCAACACCACAGTTCAAAAGCATCAATTCTTTGGCATTCAGCCTTCTTTACAGACAACATCATGGTGTAAACATAACTTTTATATGTACTGGGAAACCAAACAAAGCCTGTTTGCTTTACTGTGGTGGTCTGGAACTGAAGCCACAGTATCTCTAAGGTATGCTTGTACTAAAACAAATTGTCAAATAAATGGTGAAGACGAGAAAATACCTACATCAAAAGGTTTTGTGAGGATTAAATTAGCATGTACAGAGAGGAATAGAAAGTGCTTCAACACAGTGCTCAGCACATAGGAAGCTCAATAATGTTGGCTGGCAGCATTATCAGTGGAATCCAGATGAGGGTGAGGCGTGGCATGAACAGAGACAGTTACAAAGTTCCAAGAATAGGCAGGTCTCGAGCTTGATCTGGAAAGATAAGGATTTTTTTTTTTACTGGACAGAGTGGTGAGGACACCCTAAATGTTCCTCTTCTCTACTAGTTGACCCTCCCCCACAGGGGCTGTCCCTGCTCCTCCGTTAAATACAGCATCATCCCAGTAAGGATCAGCTATTGAGCAGCCTCTCTCTGCCCATCCATAGTCCATTTTTCCTTCCTTTCTACACAACCAGGGCCTAGATGAATTTCACCCCAAAAGGGAGTGCAATAATGCTGTCCAATGAATTTCAGCAATCTGTAGGAAAGGCACAGTCTACTCTTCAGATCAGCAATCCTGGCCTAGGCATCTATCCTGGGCTTCCCCAGTGGCTCAGCAGTAAAGAACCTGCCTGCGGTGCAGGAGATGCAGGAGACTTGAGTTCAATCCCTTGGTCAGGAAGATCCCCTGGAGCAGGAAATGGCAACCCATTCCAGTATTCCTGCCTGGAGGATCTCTTGGACAAGGGAGCCTAGGGCGGGGCTACAGTCCATAGGGTTGTAGAGAATTGGACACGACTGGAGTGACTAAGCACAAGTATTTATCCTAGAGAAATACTCAAAGGTCAGCATGAAAAATCACATACAACAATGTCCACTACAGCATTATTTGAGAGAGAAAAAATAGAAGCAATCAGAATGTCTAGCCATGGGAAAAGAAGCACTCTATGGAGCATCCATACTGCGCAGAGGCGAAACTAAGTTACACAGACACTTATGTACTAACATGAAACAATCTCCAAAATACGCTGTTAAACTGGAACACACACACACACACACACACTACATGATCTCCTTTAGGTAACACACACACACACACACACACACACATACACACACACTATGATCTCCTTTAGGTAAAACCTTCCCTGGTGGCTCAGATGGTGAAGAATCCTCCTGCAATGCCTGAGACCCAGTTTCACTGTAATGCCTGAGACCCAGTTTCAGATCCCTGGCATGGGGTGGGGGAGACCCCCTGGAGAAGGGAATGGCCACCTACTCCAGTATTCTCTCCTGGAGAATTCCATGGACAGTGGAGCCTGGCAGTCTACAGTCAGTCCATGGGGTCGCAAAGAACTGGACACAATTAAGTGATTAATACTACAAATATTCTAAAACTGTTAGGAGAAGAACACTGATTGAAACCACCCACCTTGGCCAGGTACCACAGTAACCATTTGCATGAGTTGTTTTATGACAGGAGATCCTGATAAGGATATGGAACTAATAAGCCACCACCAACTGGAAGAGTTCAGGAAAGGTCTAAAGGAGACACTGCATGTCTGTCCACTTCCCAGAATCCCTCTCGCTAGCATCCATCTTGGCTGAGTGATGTGTGTGCCACCAGGAAAGACCCAGAATTAGAATGATTGGTCAAAGACCACCCGGAAACTAATCCCATCACCATAAAACCCAGACATTGTGAGCCACGCTGCAGAGCAGTTCTCCTGGGTTTCTTTACCCTACTGCTGTCCACCCGGGTGCCCTTTCCCAATAAAATCTCTTGCTTTGTCAGCACATATATCTCCTCAGACAATTAATTTCTGAGTGTTAGACAAGAGCCTAGTTTCAGGCCCTGGAAGGGGTCCTCCTTCTTACAACAAATGGTGACTCTGGTGGGACTCTTCTTTGCTGAGATTGACATCCTGACCACTCAGGGTACTCAGGGGCCAGCTTGCCTGCCAATGGACCAGACCCAGCAGCCACAACTGAGACCCTTTTGTCCCTGGTCTTCTCTTGATGTGGACAACTGGCCAGAGTGCCCCGATTGGTAAGGAACAAGAGACTTTATTGACCTCTCTCCCCTTCCCTCTCTGTTTCCTCTCCTTAACCCTTCCTATCCTTCCCTGTTTTTCTAGTCCCCTGGTCCTGGACACAGGAATCTAGTCGAAGGGCCCCCAGCTTGAGCTGAGGATTGGAGACTGATCACTGCTTCTTGGCAGAGAACTTGAATTCTGGTTCTGGTCTGATTTCTGGTAGGGCCGAGTTCCAGTCCTCCCTTCTCTGGAGGCCCAGGGAAAAGTCCCACAACGCCTGGGTATCTGTAGGTGGCAAGAGACGTCTATAAGGCCACCCCTCCCCTCCTCTCCCGCCTCCTCCCCCTTCTTCTTTCAACCTGGCTTCCTTTCCTCCCTTTGAAATCTTTGAAGCTGTTAGTACTTGGATCTGAAGTTCTGTGTCTCTAAAGGAGGTTTTCTGAGAGACTGTGTTCTTGTATTTAAGGGCTTCCCTGGTGGTGCAGAGGTTAAAGCGTCTGCTTGCAATGTGGGAGACCTGGATTCGATCCCTGGGTCGGGAAGATTCCCTGGAGAAGGAAATGGCAACCCACTCCAGTATTCTTGCCTGGAGAATCCCATGGACAGAGAAGCTTGGCAGGGTACAGTCCACGGGTTGCAAAGAGTTGGACATGACTGAGAGACTTCACTTTATTTTGAACCTGTGAGATAACCTTCCTAACCCATCTGATAAACTTACTGGAAATCTAAGAATTTCCAATTTTTGGAGGAGTCAGGTAGAAAATATAATTGTTTTGTTTATAACGTTTAATTTTACCAAAGTATTGCCATAATTAGTTTGAGAGGAAGGTTTTCCTTACTCCCTGAAAACATAAGATTCAAACCTGTAATTTTTCAGATAGAAACCATAACAGTTATAAGCATATTCGCTGGTTCATTCCGTCCTTTTGTTAATGTTTGTTAAGTCATCAGCTTTCCATTAGAATACCAGGACATATCAGAATGTTAAGAACTCCATATAATTTCTAGAATATCTGTATTAGTAATTTTACCATACATTATAACATGAGCGGATTTATTACTCATTTGATACTCTTTTTCATGTAATTAAACCAACCAAATAAACACAGTTTAATATCTCTCTTTGGGATATTTCAGGGGCCCTCTGAAGCACCCAAGTTACCTAGAGGTCAAAAGAACTTCAAAAGAATTTGATTTAGGAAGTTTTATTGAAAAGATCAATTAAAAGGGTTTAGAACTTTGATCAGATTTAGTTGATGTGTGTATCATTTTCAGTTCAGTCACTCGGTCATGTCCAACTCTTTGTGACTCCATGAATTGCAGCATGCCAGGCCTCCCTGTCCAACACCAACTCCCAGAGTTCACTCAGACTAATGTCCATCGAGTCAGTGATGTCATACAACCATCTCATCCTCTATCGTCCCCTTCTCCTCCTGCCCCCAATCCCTCCCAGCATCAGAGTCTTTTCCAATGAGTCAACTCTTCGCATGAGGTGGACAAAGTATTGGAGTTTCAGCGTTAGCATCATTCCTTCCAAAGAAATCCCAGGGCTGATCTCCTTCAGAATGGACTGGTTGGATCTCCTTGCAGTCCAAGGGACTCTCAAGAGTCTTCTCCAACACCACAGTTCAAAAGCATCAATTCTTTGGCTCTCAGCCTTCTTCACAGTCCAACTCTCACATCCATACATGACCACAGGAAAAAACATAGCCTTGACTAGATGGACCTTAGTCGGCAAAGTAATGGCTCTACTTTTGAATATACTATATAAGTTGGTCATAACTTTTCTTCCAAGGAGTAAGTGTCTTTTAATTTCATGGCTTCAATCACCATCTGCAGTGATTTTGGAGCCCCCCAAAATAAAGTCTGACACTGTTTCCACTGTTTCCCCATCTATTTCCCATGAAGTGATGGGACTGGATGGCTTGTTGACATGTCACAGTGGGAGTAAATACCAAGGCTCAAGGTCTAGTGAAAGTCAACTCCGCCATCTGGGACCTAATTGGCTCTAACCAGTTTCTTATGGCTGTGTCATTCCTAACAAAATCAATTTATCTAACTAATTGTAATCCAATTTTAGAAAATCCTGATCATACATAACTCTTTTTAGTATTTTTCATACTTTTTTTTTTAACTGAAAACACACTTCCTACTTTCCTTTAGCAACCAAGAACTAGCAGTTTATAGACTGGTGAGCATAAATACCAGTGATAATTTCTAAAACCCTTGCTTTCTTAGAATATTTTAGGATGGCACCAAATATTATTCATTTATAGTCCCAAATCTCTTTAGTTTCTCTGTAAAAGAAAATTAGTGTTTAGTAGTAAATGTTTCAAAATCTTATTTTATTTGGAAATGACCTAAATATTCAATAGACTTCCAAAACTTAGCACACCCCTTAGAAATTTAAGTTGCACCAATCTGGAGAGACTATTTTAGACAAATATTTCTAAAGAATAATTATTCTTAATAGAGTTTATATAAAAGCCCATATCTCATTTACATCTTTTAGAAGTTTCTTCACTTGAGGTAATTTCTTTGTTCACAAACTTGTAACAGATGTAATATTTAACTTATATTAAACCTAGGTACAATGAAAATATTCTACTTAATGGGGAAACAGTGGAAACAGTGTCAGACTTTATTTTTGGGGGCTCCAAAATCACTGCAGATGGTGACTGCAGCCATGAAATTAAAAGACGCTTACTCCTTGGAAGAAAAGTTATGACCAACCTAAATAGCATATTGAAAAGCAGAGACATTACTTCGCTGACTAAGGTCCATCTAGTCAAGGCTACGGTTTTTCCTGTGGTCATGGATGGATGTGAATGTCGGACTGTGAAGAAGGCTGAGCGCCGAAGAATTGACGCTTTTGAACTGTGGTGCTAGAGAAGACTCTTGAGAGTCCCTTGGACTGCAAGGAGATCCAACCAGTCCATTCTGAAGGAGATAGGCCCTGGAATTTTTTTGGAAGGAATGATGCTAAAGCTGAAACTCCAGTACTTTGGCCACCTCATGCGAAGAGTTGACTCATTGGAAAAGACTGTGATGCTGGGAGGGATTGGGGGCAGGAGGAGAAGGGGACGACAGAAGATGAGATGGCTGGATGGCATCACTGACTCTATGGACCTGAGTCTGAGTGAACTCCAGGAGTTGTTGATGGACAGGGAGGCCTGGTATGCTGCGATTCATGGGTCACAAAGAGTCAGACACGACGTGAGCGACTGAACTGAACTGAACTGAACTGAATATTAATTACTCTAAGACATGTCCATATTAGATAGGTCAACAAGCAAACATTAATATCAGGTATTTAATATTGAATATTTCCCAGTTCACATGAACCTGGAATTTGTTGTTTAATTTAGAATTACTTGATTTGTAAGCTCTTACCTTTTTTAAGCCAAATAAATAAAGCTCATTTACAAATTAACCTCAAAAATATTACCCAGAGACAAAGACATACCAAGACATATTTAGACAGACACAGTGCAAGATCTAGCTTCAAGTCTTTTTTCCATTTTTCCTCAGTGTCAGGAGTTAGAGATGGTCTAGATAAGTGCTCCTGTGAGCCCTGGTCTCAAGGCACAGGGAAAGAAAATCAAGTTCTAACAAAATGGCGGCAGGTCTAAACCAAATGGTGGCCAGACAAAGAGAAATGGCCATCAAAAATCATAACACAGAACACAGAGTTAAAACACACATATATAAACCCTTTGACTTGGACCTCTATAAATAAGTCCTAACAGGGTCAAAAACCTTTCTAGCAAATATATTATTCTTCAATTCACAAAGCTCTCATTGTAGTATTCAACAATGAAAGGTATTTGTTCCCTGGGAATATGTCCTGTTATTCCAGTGTGTGGTTTTTTTTTTTAACTTTTTACTTTATTTTGCTTTACAATACTGTATTGGTTTTGCCATACACTGACTGACATGAATCAGCCATGGGTGTACATGAGTTCCCAATCCTGAACCCCCCTCCCACCTCCCACCCCATATCATCTCTCTGGATCATCCCGGTGCACCAGCCCCAAGCATCCTGTATCTTGTATCAAACACAGACTGGCCATTCGTTTCTTACATGATAGTATACATGTTTCAATGCCATTCTCCCAAATCATCCCACCCTCTCCCTCTCCCACAGAGTCCAAAAGTCCGTTCTAAACATCTGTGTCTCTTTTGCTGTCTCACATACAGGGTTATCATTACCATCTTTCTAAATCCCATATATATGTGTTAGTATACTGTATTGGCGTTTTTCTTTCTGGCTTACTTCACTCCGTATAATTGGCTCTAGGGTCATCCACCTCATTAGAATTGATTCAAATGTATTGTTTTTAATGGTTGAGTAATACTCCATTGTGTATATGTCCCACAGCTTTCTTATCCATTCATCTGCTGATGGACATCTCCGACATAAATCACAACAGGATCCTCTATGATCCACCTCCAAGAATACTGGAAATGAAAGCAAAAATAAACAAATGGGATCTAATAAAAATTAAAAGCTTCTGCACAACAAAGGAAACTATAAGCAAGGTGAAAAGACAGCCTTCTGAATGGGAGAAAATAGCAAATGAAGCAACTGACAAACAACTGATCTCAAAAACATACAAGCTACTCCTGCAGCTCAATTCCAGAAAAGTAAATGACCCAATCAAAAAATTGGCCAAAGAACTAAATAGACATTTCTCCAAAGAAGACATACAGATGGCTAACAAACACATGAAAAGATGCTCAACATCACTCATTATCAGAGAAATGCAAATCAAAACCACAATGAGGTACCATTTTACACCAGTCAGAATGGCAGCAATCCAAAAGTCTGCAAGCAATTAATGCTGGAGAGGGTGTGGAGAAAAGGGAACCCTCTTACACTGTTGGTGGGAATGCAAACTAGTACAGCCACTACGGAGAACAGTGTGGAGATTCTTTAAAAAAATTGCAAATAGAACTGCCTTATGACCCAACAATCCCACTGCTGGGCATACACACCAAGGAAACTAGAATTGAAAGAGACACATGTACCCCAATGTTCATTGCAGCACTGTTTATAATAACCAGGACATGGAAACAACCTAGATGTCCATCAGCAGATGAATGGATAAGAAAGCTCTTATTCCAGTTTTAAAGAATGCAATCTTTCAGGGATTCCTGCCTCTCAAAGTATATGACTAAGGACTGAGTACCTACCAATGATCCAAATATATTTTACTGAGGGGGCTTTATCGAACCTTTATTCATTTCTTTATAGTCCACACACAACTTAAATATCATCTGAATAAGCATTTTATCTGTAAGTTTCTAGTTAAGAGAATGTTCTATAGAACAACTTAGTTTTGTTGTTTCATTTTGCTTTAAGTTTTTTTCTTTGCCTCTATAAGAGTTCCAAACATAATTAATTTATGAGCACTAGGCTTGGGGTTTGATGATTTTAAAACAGATCAGCAATATGTCTGCACAGAAACCACAGCTGCTATAGCTATGCATTTGCATCTGGACTTGTTGTCTCATCCAAACAGAATTTGCTGCACCATCAGGCTCATTTGAAATCTCAGTTCTGTGGGTGTTGATACTCAAATTCAAGTCATTTGAATAATCTAAACATAACCCAAAAAAGAGACAGAACTCTTTACATGATTCCATGTAGTCCACATCAGGTAAAAACATGATTTAAGTGTTGTTCTATGACAAGTGTAAGTACATTCTCATTCAGCTCCTTAACACCTAAGCAGGTACTCAACAGTTTAGCCAAATCTCTACAAAACTGTAGCTCTGAAGAAGAAATTAATAGTGTTGACCTTAGAGCCACACTGTCCAAGTAAAATCTAACTTAAAATTTCCCCATCCAAGATTGTGATATGGATGAGAAGAGTTAGAATATGTAAATTACTTACAATACTGAGTGGCACAGAATATTCCAAACATCCTATGGGGAGTTAGCCAAGATATTTCTGCAAGTCCCATATGACCTTGAGATTTGCTTAATTAGCATGGGGCCATTTAACCATGTTAGTAACCTAAATTAGTGTACACTTCTGAAGTAGTATTATTTTAACTCAAATGTATTAACTGGCCAATTACCCCATATGGTCTAGAATATCTATTCTTCTAGCAGAATTTTGAATCATGCTGGTTTTTACTTTAAATGCTGTCATAATTTGAACAAAAACAAACAAACAAAAAATCACATGGTTATGCTAAATTTACTGCACATTCTTTGAGAGTCTAAAACACCAGTATTCAAAAAATATGGTATATACTTTTTTATATCTCCTGATATGCACCACATTAATAAGCAATGAATATATTCAATAAAATAAATTCATTAACAATTCCATTAACATGCAAAGAATATACAACTTTTTTCTAGTACCTAAGGGAAGTGATAATACTGAACTTTATTATTTAAAATCTCACGTTTTATTTTCTTTAAAAAAATAATGTACACAAACTTCCCTAGAAAAAGCTCAGAAAACAAGAAAAAAATAAGTAACATTTTAATTTTAAAATGAGAAAACCTAGAAAATACTTTGGAGGAATGTCCTGTAAATTATTCTATCTAGAAATAGTTTTTGGATAAATGTATATACAAAAATGGACATTTTTTCGTCCAAGTGTTTCTATTTTCATTATGCTGCTTCAGGCTTTAGGATTTATTTAGTCTGTACACCAGATGTACTTATAAACAGCTGACTAAACAATCTTTACTTTTACTGTAACATCTTTATGCATTTCCCTAAGGCACAATTTTAGCATTAATAATGTAGAAGCATGTTGAAGTTTGATTTAGAAAGCATAGCTGACTGTAGTATCAGTTGCCAAAAGGAACTGGGGGAACATTTCATAATATTAAAAGTAGAATTGGCTTAATTAAATGTTTAAAATTTTTTGAAAGGCATTTTTAAGTAAAATTAATGATTTTATTCTGCACATGATTTCTGATACCATAAAATTAGATACTTGAAGTTTAATTTATAAGATATCTGTGATTCATGCCCTTTCTAGACATTATAGTTCTATTATAAAAATTATAATTGAGTGTAGAATGATGAACAAGAAAGACTTTCCTTCTCTAAAATGTTCTCACCTCATAATCATGTCAATTTCTATTCATTCTTTGATTTAGTCATTTAACAATACTTATTTTATGTTCTCCATGTGCCTGGTAGTAGAGTAATAACTGAATACTCTGTGCCATTCAATACTGTAAGTAATTTACATACACTAACTCTTCTCATCTATATCACAATCCTGGATGGGAAAATTTTAAGTTAGATTTGACTTGGACAGTATGGCTCTAAGGTCAACACTGTTAATTTCTTCTTCAGAGCTACAGTTTCATAGAGATTAGGCTACACTGTTGAGCACCTGCTCAGCTTTTGTTAAATTTTCATATATATGTACATCATCTCCTTATATATTTTATTTTCTTCATGAAAGGCTCTGGCTAAGATTCTTTTGTGATTGCATTATTTATTGCTAGTCTCCTTATATAACTTGAAGTATTTGGTTACATTTTATAGTGAAAATAAACAAATATAACAAACACTATATATCAAAGAGTCTGTAGATAAGTATAGCATGAGGTATTTTGTGACTACAAAGTAAATAAGCAGGGAAGCTCTATCAAAAGGAAGAGAAATTTCCAAGTGTCAGATCGAAAGAACAAAAAAATTTGAAAAATATAAGTATAATGAGCCAGATAAATAAAATATTGGTATGTTGTTGTTGTTGCTGTTGTTCTTGTTCAGTCACTAAGTTGGGTCCCACTCTTTGAGACCTCATAGACTGTAGCACTCTAAGCTCTTCTGTCCTCCACAATCTGCCAGAGTTTGTTTAAATTGTCCATTGAGTCAGTGATGCTACCTAATCAACTCTTCCTCTACCACTGCTTTCTCCTCTTGCCTTCAATCTTTCCCAGCATTAGAGTCTTTTCCAATGGGTCTGTTTTTCCCATCAGGTGGCCAAAGTATTGGAGCTTCAGCTTCAGCTTCAGCAACATTCCTTCCAATGGATATTCAGGGTTGATTTCCTTTAGAATTGACTGGTTTGATCTCCTTGAAGTCCAAGAGACTCTCAAAAGTCTTCTGCAGCACTACAAGTCAAAACACCAATTCTTTGGTGACCAACCTTCTTTATGGCCCAACTCTCACATCTGTTCATTACTACTGGAAAAACCATACCTTTAATTATACAAAGCTTTGTTGGCAAAGCGGTGTCTCAGCTTTTTAATATGCTCTCTACGTTTGTCATAGTTTTTCTTCCAAGGAGCAAACATATTTTAATTTCATGGCTTAAGTCACTGTCCACAGTGATTCTGGAGTCCAAGGAAATAAAATCTATAACTGATTCCACTTTTTCTCCTCCTATATGCCATGAAGTGATGGGACCAGATGCCATGTTATTAGTTTTATGAATGCTAAGTTTTTAAGCCAGCTTTTGTACTCTCCTCTTTCACCCTCATCAAGGGGCTTCTTTAGTTCCTCTTCATTTTCTGCCCTTAGAGTGATTATCATCTGCATATTTGAGGTTGTTGATATTTCTCCCAGCAATCTTGATTTCAGTTTATGATTCATCCTGCCCAGCATTTCTCATGATGTAAGGTAACAATATAAAGCCTTGTCATACTTCTTTCCCAATTTTGAACCAGTCAGTTGTTCCATGTCTGGTTATTTTGCTTCTTGACCTGCATACAGTTTCTCAGGAGACAGGTAAGGTGGTCTAGTACTTCCAACTCGTTAAGATTTTCCACAATTTTTGTGATCCACACAGTCAAAGGCTTTAGTGTAGTCAATGAAGCACATGTTTTTTTGGAACTTTCTTGCTTTCTTCATGATTCAGTGAATGTTGGCAATTTGATCTCTTGCTCCTCTGCCTCTTCAAAACCTAGCTTGTACACCGGTATGTCTCTACCATGTAATTCGTGTAGCTGTTTCCCACCATATACAAGAGTAAGCAAATTTTGCTGAGTAATTGTGTCTAGGAACTAATTATAATTACATCAAATTATCATTCCATTATCTGAAGACAAGAGTGAGATTATAATGAAATAGCTTAAAAAAGATAATATATTAGGCATAGAATTATGCTTGAGATTATTTTATCTACAAATGGAAAAATTGATAAAGCCTTTAATAAATGTATAACCAGTTGAAAATATATAGAAAATATATATCACAGTTTCAGACAATGAAGCTTTCTTGATTGTGATTAATAAAATTAGACGTGTAGTTATTGGTAGCAAATATAAAATTGGAAAGAACAGGTCTGGAATAATGTTATTTTCCACAAGAGTTACCCTATATCAGAAGACCGAGAGACAAAGGCAAATGAAAAGAGTGGTGAAAAAACATAAAACCATAGCAAGTAAGAATTGGTTAAAATAACAAGACACCCAGGGGGTCATAATAAATATATTTAAATATTATGACTGTGTGTGTATGTGTATGTGTACAGAAACTACAATGAGATGGAAATTAATACCATTAAATTTTTGTTTAACCATTTGAAAAATTGCGATTGGTTGCTTCAAATTAAAGGAGAGTCCCGATCTTAAATATATCTAACTTTAGTTTAATGAATATTTGTTTGACTGTGAAGATTCAAGTGTTAAGTAAGTGGCTGAATCACAGAACAAGTACAATTCCCTTTTTCCAATAAATTCCATGGTAATTGAGGGAACTAAAATGGGGAGTTCTGTGATAGGGTGTAAACTGGATAGAAAAAGGAAGCCAAGTCCTAATCTTCAGAAAATCAGAAAACAAACAATCAGAAACAAAAATTATCTATTTAAAGGCTATGGAAAACAAATACATTAAAAAGATAAAGAGAAACAAACAGAAGCAAATTTTGGAAGATTCAGCTCAATAGAAGTCAAGGTGTAAGAGAATTTTGAAAAGGATATCATCAAAAGCCGTCTGTTTTGAAATGATATGATTTATTTCTTTTTTCATTCAATAAAGACATTCAACTCTTAACTGCATAAAAGGAATTGTGAAATTCTGGAGGTGTAGTGTTAAGCAAGATAGATGCAAGGCCTGCTCACTTTGAGCTTTTATTTTAGCTATTGTGGTCGACATTATACAACCAATTTTTCAATTATCTAACCACAATAGTAATGTATATACAATCTAAAAACAAGGTGTTAGGAAAAATACAAAGTGTTATTAAATAACAGAGAGTTATATAACCCAATATGATTTATCATTCCAGGCTTCTTTGAACACAAGACAATTAAACTAAACTTTGAGATATGAGGACAGACTAATCTGGTGACATAATACAGGGGGAATAATTCATCAGAGGAACTGAAAAGAGACAATGTAGAGTGCAAGGAATAAAAGGAAGAGTAACTTGAGATGAGTTAGTAAGATTTGGGATTTCAGGTTCACTGTAATGAAAAGTCATGTTTAAAAAGGTGTGTAGAGGATATGATCTAACAACAATCAAGCCAGCCATAGTTAGGGGAAAGGTGTAAGCTTAAAAACCAGCTCAAACGTAATTACAGTATTCCAGGAAAAGAAAGTGGCAGTCTAGCCAAAGAAAGTAGCAGTTAAAATGGAGTAATGTACCAGGTTTGAATGATACATAAAGCCTTTCAATAGGAAAGAAAGAAAGGAAATGAAGAAGTTAAGGTTGCTAGAAAGAGTGATTAAGTATGGAAATTAGATTCTGAAGAGGCAGAGGATATAGGATATAGAGTTTTGAAATATACGGCAAAAAATATGAGTGGATGGTTAATTCAGTTGAGTTCAGTTCAGTTGCTCAGTCATGTCCAGCTCTTTGTGACCCCATAAACTGCAGCAAGCCAGACCTCCGTGTCCATCACTAACTGCAGGAGTCTACCCAAACTCATGTCCATTGAGTCGGTGATGGCATCCAACCATCTCATCCATTGTCGTCCCCTTCTCCTCCTGCCCTCATCTTTCCCAGCATCAGGGTCTTTTCAAATGAGTCAGCTCTTCACATCAGGTGGCCAAAGTATTGGAGTTTCAGTTTCAACATCAGTACTTCCAATGATTACCCAGGACTGGTCTGTCTTATGATGGACTGGTTGGATCTCCTTGCAGTCCAAGGAACACTCAAGAGTCTTCTCCAACACCACAGTTCAAAAGTGTCAATTCTTCGGTGCTCATTTTCTTTATAGTCCAACTCTCTCATCTATATGTGATTAATGGAAAAACCATAGCCTTGTCTAGACGGATCTTTGTTGGCAAAGAAATGTCTCTGCTTTTTAATATGATGTCTAGGTTGGTCATAACTTTCCTTCCAAGGAGTAAGCATCTTTTAATTTCATGGCTGCAATCACCATCTGCAGTGATTTTGGAGCCCCCCAAAATAAAGTCAGCCACGGTTTCCACTGTTTCCCTATCTATTTCCCAAGAATTGATGGGACCTGATGCCATGATTTCTGTTTTCTGAATGTTGAGCTTTAAGCCAACTTTTTCACTCTCCTCTTTCACTTTCATTAAGAGGCTCTTTAGTTCTTCTTCACTTTCTGCCATAAGGGTGGTGTCATCTGCATATCTGAGGTTATTGATATTTCTCCCAGCTACCTTGATTCCAGCTTGTGTTTCCTCCAGCCCAGTGTTTCTCATGATGTACTCTGCAAGTAAGTTAAATGAGCAGGGTGACAATATACAGCCTTGATGTACTCTCCTTCTTATTTGGAACCAGTCTGTTGCTCCATGTCCAATTCTAACAGCTGCTTCCTGACCTGCATATAAGTTTCTCAAGAGGAAGGTCAGGTGGTCTGGTATTCCCATCTCTTTCAGAATTTTCCACAGTTTATTGTGATCCACACAAAGTCTTTGGCATAGTCAATAAAGCAGAAATAAATGTTTTTCTTGAATTACCTTGCTTTTTCGATGATACAGCAGATGTTGGCAATTTGGTCTCTGGTTCCTCTGCCTTTTCTAAAACCAGCTTGAACATCTGGAAGTTCACAGTTCATGTATTACTGGAGCTTGGCTTGGAGAACTTTTGAGCATTATTTTGCTAGCATGTGAGATGAGTGCAACTGTGCAGTAGTTTGAGCATTTTTTTTGGCATTGCCTTTCTTTGGGACTGGAATGAAAGCTGACCTTTTCCAGACCTGTGGCCGCTGCTGAGTTTCCTAAATTTACTGACATATTGAGTGCAGCACTTTCACAGCATCATCTTTTAGGATTTGAAATAGCTCAACTGGAATTCCATCACCTCCACTAGCTTTGTTTGTAGTGATGCTTCCTAAGGCCCACTTTACTTCATATTCCAGGATGACTGGCTCTAAGTGATAGTGAGCGATCACACCATTGTGATTATCTTGGTCGGGAAGATGTTTTTTGTATAATTCTTCTGTGTATTCTTGCCACCTCTTCGTAACATCTTCTGCTTCTGTTAGGTCCATACTGTTTCTGTTCTTTATTGAGCCCATCTTTGCATGAAATGTTCCCTTGGTATCTCTAAATTTCATGAAAAGATCTCTAGTCTTTCCCATTCTATTGTTTTCCTCTATTCCTTTGCACTGATTGCTGAGAAAGGTTTTATTACTCTCCCTGCTATTCTTTGGAACTCTGTATTCAAATGGGTATATCTTTCCTTTTCTCCTTTGCTTTTTGCGTCTTCTTTTCATAGTTTTTGCATTTCTTTTTCTTGGGGATGGTCTTGATTCCTGTCTCCTGTACAATGTCACAAACCTCGGTCCATAGTTCATCAGGCACTCTATCAGATCTAGCCCTTAAATATATGTTTCACTTCCACTATATAGTCATAAGGGATTTGATTTAGGTCATACCTGAATGATCTAGTGGTTTTCCCCACTTTCTTCACTTTAAGGCTGAAATTGGTAATAACGAGTTTATGATTTGAGCCACAGTCAGCTCCATGTCTTGCTTTTGCTGACTGTATAGAGTTTCTCCATCTTTGGCTACAATGAATATAATCAGTCTGATTTTGGTGTTGCCCATCTGCAGTGATGTCCATGTGTAGAGTCTTCACTTGTGTTCTTGGAAGAGGGTGTTTCCTAAGACCAGTGCGTTCTCTTGGCAAAACTCTATTAACCTTTGGATGATTCAGTTCAGTTCAGTTCAGTTCAGTTGCTCAGTCGTGTCTGACTCTTTGAGACCCCATGAATTGCAGCACGCCAGGCCTCCCTGTCCATCACCATCTCCCAGAGTTCACTCAAATTCACGTCCATTGAGTCGGTGATGCCATCCAAACATCTCATCCTCTGTCATCCCCTTCTCCTCCTGCCCCCAATCCCTCCCAGCATCACAGTCTTTTCCAATGAGTCAAGTCTTCACATGAGGTGGCCAAAGTATTAGAGTTTCAGGTTTAGCATCATTCCTTCCAATGAACACCCAGGGGTGATCTCCTTTAGAATGGACTGGTTGGATCTCCTCGCAGTCCAAGAGACTCTCAAGAGTCTTCTCCAACACCACAGTTCAACAGCATCAATTCTTCGGCGCTCAGCTTTCTTCACAGTCCAACTCTTGCATCCATACAAGACCACTGGAAAAACCATAGCCTTGACTAGCCTTGACTAATGTCTCTGCTTTTCAATATGCTATCTAGGTTGGTCATAACTTTTCTTCCAAGGAGTAAGCGTCTTTTAATTTCATGGCTGCAATCACTATCTGCAGTGATTTTGGAGGCCAAAAAAAATAAAAGTCTGACACAGTGTCCACTGTTTCCCCATCTATTTTCCATGAAGTGATGGGACCTGATGCCATGATCTTTGTTTTCTGAATGTTGAGCTTTAAGCCAACTTTTTCACTCTCCTCTTTCACTCTCATCAAGAGGCTTTTGAGTTCCTCTTCACTTTCTGCCATAAGGGTGGCATCATCTGCATATCTGAGGTTATTGATATTTCTCCCAGAAATCTTGATTCCACCTTGTGCTTCTTCCAGCCCAGCATTTCTGGATGGTTAGGTATTTTATAAATAAATTATCTACTTTACAAAATAAATTACTGTAAGTTTTTCTTTTCTGGAAACCACTCTTTTATTGTATTCAACAAGAGACATGCTTTACAAACATTCCATCCATGCACCATGAGGGCAAAGCAAGGCACACCATTGCCTTTTTCTCTGTTCCTATATTGAGTCACCAGGGGTTTGGAAGTCAGTGTACAGCCTATTGAAACCTCAGTACCACTTCTTATAATAAGTCAATTATTGGCACAGTGCTCCAACTTAAATACTGATCTAGAATTGCTCTGGCCTGACTCCCAACTCAATTATATCTTTAAATGATATGGTTCTAGGACTAGTGCTTAGAAAAGGGAATTTAACACATATTTGAAAGAGGTAGGGCAGAGAGGGAGAGTGGAGAGTGCTTGATGAGAGAAATATAAATAACAGGATAATAATGTACAGAACCATGATCAGTTGTACAAATCACAATTTCAAGTGATTTTCAGTGACCAAGTCTAACAGAGGAAATTTAAAGGGAAATATCAAAAGCTTGCTTCACCTCTGGCAATTGACACTGACTGCATATTACAAAACAAAATTTTGTTGATTTAGATCAACAAATAACTAAAATATTAAGGAATTAGATGTTTATATTGTATAAAAATATTATATATTTGTATTTTAATTTTTTATCTTGGTAAAAGGAGAAATCTGCCTGTAATGAAAAACAATTATTTTACCATTGGATTTCAAGTAAAAAGTTTTAAGTTTATATATGTATATAAACTTTTATATATATATATATGTTTTTAAAATATGTATAATTTATATATATTTACATATATGTTATATATATGTTTTATATGTATGTTTTATATATATGTTACATTTATATATATAAACTTTTATATAAAGTTTATATACATATATATATGAACTTAAAACTATTTGCTTGAAATCCAATGGTAAAATAATTGTTTTTCATTATATATATATACACATATACATATATACTTGTACATATATGTATATATATGTTTATACATATATAGTTTTATATGTGTATAGTTTAAATTATATATATATACATATATATATATATATATGTATATATATACACACACACATATATATATAGCGCTTCCCTGGTGGTGCAGAGGTTAAAGCGTCTGCCTGCAATATGGGAGACCTGGGTTCGATCCCTGGGTCGGGAAGATCCTCTGGAGAAGGAAATGGCAATCCACTCCAGTATTCTTGCCTGGAAGTTTTAAGTTTAGACCACAAAGTTTCCAGCCTCAGCTATTTCTCTTCTTGCTTTTTAGAGACCTTTATTTATTTATTTATTTATTTATTTATTGAGAAATTTAACTACTGTATGACAGCTCTGAATAAATCACTATAGAACAGCTCAGCATGGAAAAGAAAAGGTCATGATTGCACTGATAACACTAAGCTCAACAACTTTGAGAGTCAGTCTCCAAAACTTTGTCTTTTTACCTATAATTCAAGGACAATTATGTCTAACCAAAATAATTTACAAAGATTTTTAGGAATGAAAAATATAATGTGTAAAAAGTGGTTAATCCTATGAAGAAAAATAATGATGTGTAAAAAATGGGATCACTGAACACACAGTCACTCAGTCATGTCTGATTCTTTGTGATCCCATGGACTGTAGCCCACCAGGCTCCTTTGTCCATGGTATTCTCCAGGAAAGACTATTGGAGTGGGTAGCCATTCCCTTCTCCAGGTGATTTTCCCAACCCAGGGATCAGATCCACGTCTCCAGCATTACAAGCAGATTCTTTACCATCTGACATACCAGGCAACGCCTCCCACCCCCTCAAAATAGGAGATTTTGGATTACATAAAAATTTTCCTTTAATATGTGTTTCATGACATTATTGAATCTACCTTCCAGAATATAGTATATTTTATCTACCACCTATCTTTTAATCACCCATGCCTTTGTTCTCACCAAACAAGTACAAACCACTATCATCTGTCACTAGACTAATACACAGAGCTTACTATTTCTTTCTATATGAAGAAAGATCCAGGTTTTATAGAATATGATATTATACAATTGAGAGTATGAGATCTTTAGGAAAATAATATACAAAATTAAGTATGAAATAATATTTACTTAAAATGAAAGTGATAACAAAAACTCAAAATTTCAATGCATTGACAAATACTTTCAAATCTGTTTTCAGTTTAAGTACCTGGTATACCTCTACTGTATTTTTTCTTTCTTCATTTGACAAGAATTTTGTAAAAATTTTCGATGAAAGAGGACAGGAAAATAATTTAATCTTCCCTTTGGCATGGTAAAAAAAAAATGTTTTTTATCATTAATAGTTTTGAAGCATGAAGCATGCTATTTCATACCAAATACACCAGATATTTAAATAACACTATATTCAGTCTTTCAAACACAAGGTTTCTGATATATTTTAGTTTTACAAGTACCATCAAAACACACACACATACACACACACACTACTAGTAGAATTTAAAATTGTATATGTTGCATTACTAAGAAATTTCTTCCGAGGATAGAACTTTGGTTTTTGACTTAGAATCCATAAAACCAAATAAGTCAATTACAACTTGAACAATACCATAACTGGAAGATTTTTCCATAGACTAGCTTTGAATCTCCACTCCTACTTATTTAATTCTAGAGATGGGCACAGGGCATACTTATATCAGAATGCAACATCTCTTCTAGATGCAGGTGAGCAGGTACAGTGAACACTGTGGAGAGCCATAAGAAGCTGCACCTATACTGGACTGCAAGCAACAACTTAACTGTACGTGGTAATGATAACAAACCACACACATATAATCCACTAAACAAAAGCCAATCACATGCACATTAAAAAAATCCCTTTGGTTGGATCCCCAAATGTCTGTAGCCACTTCATAGCTGCCAAAGATAAAGGGAATTGTGAGCGTAAAGTCAAAGCCAGAGTAGAAGGAGAAGAGATCTTCATCAATTTCAGTTAAAATAGTTTACTACAGTTAGTTTAAAAAGGGATACGTGACCACGTGAATATATTTCTGGATTGCTAGAGTACTCTGAGACCCTATCAAGGAACCACTGCAAGTGAGAGGCTCTGAAAATTGTTTCCTTAACTTTCTGGTACCCCTCTCTGCTTCTATGTGCTTCTTTACAGATGTGATGTTAGCATTTTAGGCTGAGCAAAATGTAAATGTTTAAAATGTATGCTGTTTTTCAGGGGTTTTATCATCCTTGACCTTTTTGAAGTTAAGTAACCGGAAGTAATCCCTGCCATCCCTTCATTCTTTCTGGAGTTATTTCTCCACTGATCTCCAGTAGCATATTGGGCACTTACCGACCTGGGGAGTTCCTCTTTCAGCATCCTATCATTTTGCTCTTTCATGCTGTTCATGGGCTTCTCAAGGAAAGAATACTGAAGTGGTTTGCCATTCCCTTCTCCAGTGGACCACATTCTGTCAGACTCATTGGAAAAGACCCTGATGCTGGAAGGGACTGGGGGCAATGGACATGAGTCTGAGTGAACTCTGGGAGTTGGTGATGGACAGGGAGGCCTGGTGTGCTGCAATTCATGGGGTCGCAAAGAGTTGGACATGACTGAGCGACTGAACTGAACTGAATCTCTGCCATCATATATTAACACAAGATGACTTACTTCTTTGTCAAAAGTAGCCAGAGGAAGGGGGCAGTGTGTCACCCTTAGGGTGATAATCACAATCCCATCAATAGATAGCGTAGTTTTAAAGAACTTTATTACATTATTTGGAGCTCACCTTTTCAATCTCAGACAAAAGAGATACAGATATAAAATGAAGAAATTTAAATAGATAATAAAGATAGCTCAGTTGGTAAAGTATCTGTCTAAAATGCTGGAGAGTCAGGTTTGATTCCTGGGTCAGGAAGATCCCCTGAGAAGGAAATGGCAAATCACTCTAGTATTCTTGCCTGGAGAATCCCATGGACAGAGGAGTCTAGTGTCTCAAGAGTCAGACATGACTTAACGACTACACCACAACCACCACCAATAAGGATTTACTATATACCATACGGAATTCTGCTCAATACTCCATAAAGGTCTATAAGGGAAAATAATCTAAAAATGAGTATATATATATGTATAACAATTCACTTTACGGTACACCTGTAACTAAAAAAACATTGTAAACCAACTATACCCTAATAAAAATGTCAAAAAAAGAAAATTTGAAAAATAATTTCTATAATGCTACATTTGAGTTAGAAATATCAATATAAAAATCTATCACTGAAAAGACCTAGAAACAAAAATAATATAGTAGCAATGACCCCACTTAAGACTCAGAAGGTAGTCTTGAAAACTGGTTCTACTTAAAAGAACAGTAGGTTACTGTTTCAGCCACTATGTTATTCCAGGAAGCAAGTGACTAGGTGCAAGTCTAGTGGGAGTCATATCAAGGTGACATAAGAGCCAAACAAGATTTTTCCTATCGGCCATAGACAGAACAATGTGAGTATAAAGCAAGAATAACTATTGCAAATGATTGAAATATACTATATATATATATGTATATATATATATATATGTATATCAGATATGTTTATAACAATACTCAAAGCAAAAATGAAGAAGTCAATCAGGTCTGGTAATATGTGGGCATATCTTTCTACATTTGATTGTTCACTAAGTTTTAACACAAAGGTTTCAAAAATATTTTAAAATGTATTTTTGGAGACACAACATTTGATACTCAATTTTGAACACACACATTTTTTCCATCTCTACTTTTTATAGACTGAAAACTAATATCAAATGTGACAAAGAGGTTATTTCCAAACATACTTATCTAGACCTGCCAGAAATTTAAGTCAATGGAAATGAAAGAGGCCTGTTAGCTCCACAAAGGAATAGACTGACGACTTCCACAAACATTCTATTTTTCTTTCATTACTAGGTTTTTGTAAATGTGGCTTCAGCTGGGGCAAAGAATCATTCCTTGTTTCACAAAACTGGACCTGACTTGGCAAAGATTTTGTTGTGAAAAATGGTTAGATGCTAGTTTGTTTTTGAAAATGCTGATTTGGAGTGCCTTTTTCTTGGAGCCACCACGTGGGATAATTATAAAAGGACAAAAGGTAAAATTATAGGATACCCAATACCATCTCACAAAAGAATAATTAAGAATCATAGAGGAGGGAAGTGAAAATAGGAGAGGAAACCTTGCCGCATAAATAATTACCATCTTTGCACTTTTTAAAACCTACTTCGTTATCACAAGAAGGAGGAATTTCAAAGGTACTGCAGCAGACTCTACAAAGATACTCATCTTAGTTTCCAAGACAAAGGGTAAAAACATCTGAAGAAAATTTCATATACTATAAGGTAGATAATTAATTTATTCAATCTGAATCATCTAATTACACCTTCTAGACAGTTTGAATTTCTTAAAATAATTATATTTTCATCTTTATTGCTGTTATTAAAACATGGAATAAATGTTCAAAGTGGAGCAGCACTACCCTTATGGCATATTTATTCCTGTATCTGACAGTGTATTTACTTTTTCTGGAATAACTGATGTGCAATTTTCATAAAACAAAATTTACTCTCTTTACACACACAGTTCACTGAATTTTAGTAAGTGTAGTGTCATGTAATAACCACCAAAGTGAAGATGTAAAATAGATCCACTGTCCTAAAAAGTTTCCTACTGCAGATGGGCAATGAATTTCCTCCCATTACCTTAGTCTAAGGCAACTACTAATTTGCTTTCTGTTGTAACAATACTGCCATTTCTAGAATTTCATAAAAATGGAATTATACAACGTGTAGTAATCTGTTCCACTTAGCATCATGTTTTGACATTTTTGATGTTCACATATGTAGCATATATCAGGTCTTTATTCTTTATTTTATTGATGAATAGTATTTCAGTATACTCACACACGTGTCTCTGTGTGTAAACTAACTTATTTAAATTCTTTTATCCATTCACTAGTTGATGGACACGTGGTTGTTTCAAATTTGGGAAGGTTGTTTCAAATTGTAATGGTTATAAATAATGAATGCTTCTTAGAACAATCATTAAAATTCTTATTTGTGGATACACGTTTTCTTTTGTCTTTTTTTTTGGGGGGGGTAGTTTCTAAGAGTGAAATATCTGAGTCATATTTTAAGTGTGCTTAAAATGTAACCATACATTAAATAAAATGATTTGCATTCTCATCAATAATGCTGCCATCATAAAATGAGCTAGGAAGCATTCCCTATTTTTTAACTTTCTGCAAGCAATTTTATAGAATTGATTTTATTTATTTTTTAAATATTTGGCAGAGTTTTCTAGTGAAATCATCTGGACCTAGAATTTCCTTTGTTGGTGAGGAGAGGCAGCTAACAACATATTCAATTATTTATATGCCTATATCTATCTATATATGTGTGTATACAATTTATATCTATATTATATATGTAATATAGATTATATATCTCTTTATAATCTCTCTTTGAATAGCATCTGTGTGTGCACGTGTGTGTGAATGTGTGCATGTGTCTTCTACCAGTAATATGACATGGTGTTCACTCTCTCTCTCCCCACCCCTTTGTCCTTTCCCTCTCTCCCTCCTTCTCACTATTTAAGAATTCTAATTATTTTTCAATGAGTTTTCACAGTTTAGTGTCTTTCAGAGAACTGAATTTTAAGTTATTGAATTTATAGGTATTGGGTTTTTCATATTCTCTTATTATGATTTTTCCATTTTCCATATTCCACTCTTTCTAAACAAGTCACTAAGTCAAGTCCATACTCAAGGCTAGGTGGATTAAACTCCACTTTCTGAAGGGGAACATCTATACATATCATCTGAAATTCTGTAAGATTGGTTTGTCCTCTTTTCTCCATCTATCCACCTATTTATTTATTTATATTAGTATGAATTTGCCTTCCCAGGTGGCACAGTGGTAAAGAATCTGCCTGCCAATGCAGGAGATGCAAGAGATGCGGTTTTGATCCCTGGGTCGGGAAGATCCCTTAGAGAAGGAAATGGCATGCTGCTGCTGCTGCTGCCAAGTCGCTGCAGTTGTGTCCAACTCTGTGCAACCGCATAGATGGCAGCCCACCAGGCTCTCCCATCCCTGGGATTCTCCAGGCAAGAACATTGGAGTGGATTGCCATTTCCTTCTCCAATGCAGGAAAGTGGAAAGTGAAAATTGAAAGTGAAGTAGCTCAGTCATGTCTGACTCTTCACGACCCCATGGACTGAAGCCTACCAGGCTCCTCTGTCCATGGGATTTTCCAGGTAAGAGTACTGGAGTGGGGTGCCATTGCATAGATATTTACAATTGTTATGTCTTCCTCTTGTATTGATCCCTTGATCATCATGTAATATCCTTCTTTATCTCTTGTAATCTTTATTGTAAGGTCTATTTTGTCTGATATGAGGATTGCTACTCCAGCTGTCTTTTGCTTCCCACTTGTATGGAATATATTTTTCCGTCCTCTTACTTTCAGTTTATATGTGTCTTCAGGTCTGAAGTGGGTTTCTTGAAGACAGCATATATAGGGGTCTAGTTTTTGTATCCATTCTTCCAGACACAACTGAGCACATATACACATGAATATTCATTTTATACTTTGTGTTGAAATCAACACTTGAGAGGGTGTATTCTTCTGCATTTGGATGGAATGTTCTGAAGATATCAATGAGATCCATCTCATCTAATGTATCATTTAAGACTTGTGTTTCCTTATTAATTTTCTGTTTTGATGATCGGTCCATTGATGTGAGTGGCATGTTAAAAGTTTCCTACTATTATTGTGTTACTGTCAATTTTTCCTTTTATGTCTGTTAGTGTTTGTCTTATGTATTGAGGTGGTCTTATGTTGGCTGTACTGGATTAATTATTTTATATTGTCCAAAAGACTCTGAGTGTTCTGTTCTGACTGCTTTCTTTAGGTTTTTTTTTTTTTTTTTTTCAGTTTTGGTAATTTCTACTCTCTTGCTAACACTGATTCATTCCTTGATGCTTTTGAGCCCTCTAATATACTTGAAAAAGGCATTATTCATTTTGATTGTTATGATTTTGATTTCCAACATTTCCATTTTATTATTTCTTATAGTTATTTTTCCTTCTGCATAAGTTACCTATCTTTACTTATGTGTTGTCTACCTTTATCTTGAGCACCTGAGACTAACAATAATAGCTATTTTAAATCCCTAATAGTGACAATATTTGTATCATGTGTGGGATTAATTATGGAAAATTTTAAATCTCTTTAAACTGTTTTTTCTTGTCTTTGAGTGGACTTTGTAATTATTTCTTAAACACTGGACATGCTGTATGGAGCCACAGCTCTTGAGGTCAGTTATGTTTATGCTTGGAGATGTGTACACCTTTACTTCTGTAAGGGTTTTAGTATGGGAGATTATGATATTATAGTCAGCAGTTGAACTGAGAATAAAGATTATTATTACTATAGTTACCCCAAGAATATCACAGACTACAAACACCTAGTGATACCTTGTGTTTATTGTGGAGACATTCCACCATAAACATTCTAAAACAATGTGTCAGCACGGAGGTGGGGAGCATAGAAGAAGGGAATGTTTTTTAACATTCTGATTAAAATTTTAACCTTAGGCAACCACAATGAAGTTGGAAAAACATACTATTTTTTTAAATCTTCACAAAGATGACATATCAATATATTTAAATAAGTTAATATCTTAGCTAGAAAATGAGTGCAGTGGGGAGGATTGGGGAAAGATTTAATATGAGTATTCCAAACTACTTGATAAGATTAAAATATTAATTTCTGTATTCTGTCCTTGAAACACAATATAGTACTCTACAAGAATTATAAAACATTGATTATACATACAATTATACCTCATGAGAAGAATTGACTCATTGGAAAAGACTCTGATGCTGTGTAGGACTGGGGGCAGGAGGAGAAGGGGATGACAGAGGATGAGATGGCTGGATGGTGTCACCGACTCGATGGACATGAGTTTGGGTGAACTCCAGAAGCTGGCGATGGACAGGGAGGCCAGGCATGCTGCAATTCATGGGGTCGCAAAGAGGCGGACACGACTGAGTGACTGAACTGAACTGATAGAGTGAAGTCTTCCTTCTATTTATATACATACCTGATGTTCAAGCTGGTTTTAAAAAAAGGCAGAGGAACCCGAGATCAAATTGCCAACATCCACTGGATCATGGAAAAAGCAAGAGAGTTCCAGAAAAACGTTTACTTCTGCTTTTTTGACTATGCCAAAGCCTTTGACTATGTGAATCACAATAAATTGTGCAAAATTCTGAAAGAGATGGGAATACCAGACCACCTAACTTGCCTTTTGAGAAATCTGTATGCAGGACAGGAAGCAACAGTTAGAACTGGACATGGAAAAACAGACTGGTTCCAAATAGGAAAAGGAGTATGTTAAGGCTGTATATTGTCACCCTGCTTATTTAACGTCTATGCAGAGTACATCATGAGAAACGCTGGACTGGAAGAAACGCAAGCTGGAATCAAGATTGCCGGGAGAAATATCAATCACCTCAGATATGCAGATGACATCACCCTTATGGCAGAAAGTGAAGAGGAACTAAAAAGCCTCTTGATGAAAGTAAAAGAGGAGAGTGAAAAAGTTGGCTTAAAGCTCAACATTCAGAAAAAGAAGATCATGACATCTGGTCCCATCACTCCATGGGAAATAGATGGAGAAACAGTGGAAACAGTGTCAGACTTTTATTTTTTTGGGCTCCAAAATCACTGCAGATGGTGATTGCAGCCATAAAGTTAAAAGACGCTTACTCCTTGGAAGAAAAGTTATGACCCACCTAGATAGCATATTCAAAAGTTGAGACATTATTTTGCCAACCAAGGTCCGTCTAGTCAAGGCTATGGTTTTTCCAGTGGTCATGTATGGATGTGAGAGTTGGACTGTGAAGAAGGCTGAGAGCCAAAGAATTGATGCTTTTGAAATGTGGTGTTGGAGAAGACTCTTGAGAGTCCCTTGGACTGCAAGGAGATCCAACCAGTCCATTCTGAAGATCAACCCTGGGATTTCTTTGGAAGGAATGATACTAAAGCTGAAACTCCAGTACTTTGGCCACCTCATGTGAAGAGTTGACTCATTGGAAAAGACTTTGATGCTGGGAGGGATTGGGGGGCAGGAGGAGAAGGGGACGACCGAGGATGAGATGGCTGCATGGCATCACTGACTTGATGGATGCGAGTCTGAGTGAACTCCAGGAGTTCATGATGGACAGGGAGGCCTGGCATGTTGTGATTCATGGGGTCGCAGAGTTGGACATGACTGAGTGAGTGAACTGAACTGAACTGAACTGAACTGACTATAGTAGTAATCCATTTATGAGTGCCAGTATCCCTAACAAAAAATGTGAAGGTTTCTGTCTCTGAATCATTCTTTCTCGTTTACAAACTTTCTGTCAAGGACTCTGGTAACATTCATTTTACCAACTTCTATGATCAAAAGTTAATGTTCAGCTTAACTGACCAGTTGTTTAACATGATTTATTACTGTGTATTCATTAAACTTTGCTTCACTTCACTAACCAATTTTTATATTTCTCTTAGCTAGATTTTTTTTTAAGAAGTCTCCTCAAATTTGGGGCCTTCCCAGGTGGTTCAATGGTAAAGAATCTATCTGCCTGCCAATGCAGGAGATGCCAGAGACGTGGGTTCAATCACTGGGTTGGGAAGATCCTCTGGAATAGGAAATGACAACCCACTCCAGTGTTCTTGCTGGAAAATCCAGCAAGAGGATTTTCGTGGCCAGAGGAGCCCAGCACACTACAGTCCATGGACTTGAAAAGAGTCAGACATGACTGAGCGACTGAGCATCATCCTCAAATTTTAAAAGCTAAAGTGCTCCCAGGTTCAATCCTCAACTACTCTATAAAACTCAGTTTCAGGGAGTTTCCTGGTTGCCTAGTGGTCAAGATTCTGGGCTTTCACTGCCAGGGCCTGGGTTCAACCCTTGTTTGGGGAACTGAGCTTCCTCCCTCTCCAAAAAAGAAAGCTCAGTTCCAACAATATTTTCAAGTCTTTAAGCATTGAACACCACCTATACTTCCTGTATGGTGATAATTACCAAATGTATGTTTATAATCTACCTCGAATGTCATACTCATATCTCTAGCTGCCTATTCAGTATTTTCATTTAAATGTATAACAGACATTTCAAACTCAACACATCCAGAAAAAAACACCTGCTTTTTGTATAGCCTGTTTCTATTTCTCATTTATGAAAATAGTTATTCTAGTTTTCCATGTTAGTACACTAAAAAGTATTATGTATTTTTTCTCCTTCTTTCTCTCATACCTCATGTATAACCATCTTTAAACACTTGTTAGCTCAATCCTCAATAGATACAAAAAATCTATCATATTTACTCTACCATCACCATCTATTTCCCAAATTATTGCAATAACCTTTTAAACATTTCCTTTGTGTCCATACATTTATTTATTTAAAAAGTTTTTATTATTATTATTTTTTTAAATTTTAAAATCTTTAATTCTTACATGCATTCCCAAACATGAACCCTCCTCCCACCTCCCTCCCCTTAACATCTCTCTGGGTCATCCCCAGGCACCAGCCCCAAGCATGCTGTATCCTGCGTCAGACATAGACTGGCGATTCAATTCTTACATGATAGTATACATGTTAGAATGTCATTCTCCCAAATCATCCCATCCTCTCCCTCTCCCTCTGAGTCCAAAAGTCCGTTATACACAGCTGTGTCTTTTTTGCTGTCTTGCATACAGGGTCGTCATTGCCATCTTTCTAAATTCCATATATATGTGTTAGTATACTGTATTGGTGTTTTTCTTTCTGGCTTACTTCACTCTGTATAATTGGCTCCAGTTTCATCCATCTCATCAGAACTGATTCAAATGAATTCTTTTTTTACGGCTGAGTAATACTCCATTGTGTATATGTACCACAGCTTTCTTATCCATTCATCTGCTGATGGACATCTAGGTTGTTTCCATGTCCTGGCTATTATAAACAGTGCTGCGATGAACACTGGGGTACACGAGTCTCTTTCAATTCTGGTTTCCTCGGTGTGTATGCTCAGCAGTGGGATTGCTGGGTCATAAGGTAGTTCTATTTGCAATTTTTTAAGGAATCTCCACACTGTTCTCCATAGTGGCTGTACTAGTTTGCATTCCCACCAACAGTGTAGGAGGGTTCCCTTTTCTCCACACCCTCTCCAGCATTTATTGCTTGCAGATTTTTGGATCGCAGCCATTCTGACTGGTGTGAAGTGGTACCTCATTGTGGTTTTGATTTGCATTTCTCTAATAATGAGTGATGCTGAGCATCTTTTCATGTGTTTGTTAGCCATCCGTATGTCTTCTTTGGAGAAATGTCTATTTAGTTCTTTGGCCCATTTTTTGATTGGGTCGTTTATTTTTCTGGAATTGAGCTGCATAAGTTGCTTGTATATTTTTGAGATTAGTTGTTTGTCAGTTGCTTCATTTGCTATTATTTTCTCCCATTCAGAAGGCTGTCTTTTCACCTTGCTTATATTTTCCTTTGTTGTGCAGAAGCTTTTAATTTTAATTAGATCCCATTTGTTTATTTTTGCTTTTATTTCCAGAATTCTGAGAGGTGGATCATAGAGGATCTTGCTGTGATTTATGTCTGAGAGTGTTTTGCCTATGTTCTCCTCTAGGAGTTTTATAGTTTCTGGTCTTACATTTAGATCTTTAATCCATTTTGAGTTTATTTTTGCGTGGGGTGTTAGAAAGTGATCTAGTTTCATTCTTTTACAAGTGGTTGACCAGTTTTCCCAGCACCACTTGTTAAAGAGATTGTCTTTACTCCATTGTATATTCTTGCCTCCTTTGTCAAAGATAAGGTGTCCATATGTGTGTGGATTTATCTCTGGGCTTTCTATTTTGTTCCATTGATCTATATGTCTGTCTTTGTGCCAGTACATAGCAATCAGAGCTATTCTTTTAGAATATAAGTCATATTGTGTTGTTTATCCTTTTAAAGCCATCCAGTCACTAATTATTTCACTCAGAATAAAAGCCAGAATATATATAGTCACCTATAAAATTTAGATCTTCAGGCCTCACTATCTTATAATCTTGTATACTTTCTACTCCAGTTAAGCTATACTGGCCTCACTTCTCTTTCCAAATGTCTAACTATGCAAATTCAACTGTGGTGTGGAGAAGACTCTTGAGAGTCCCCTGGACAGCAAGGAGATCAAACCAGTCAATCCTAAATGAAATCAACCCTGAATATTCATTGGAAGGATTGATCCTGAAGCTGAAGCTCCAACACTTAGGCACCAACAATTTAGCCACCTGATGCAAAGAGCTGACTCATTGGAAAAGACTCTGATGCTAGGAAATACTGAGGGTGGGAGAAGAAGGGAGTGACAAAGGATGAGATGGTTGGATGGCATCATCGACTGAATTTGAGCAAACATCAACATAGTTTGAGCAAACTCCTAGAGATAGTGAAAGGGAAGCCTGGTGTGCTGCAGTATACGGGTCTCAGAGTCAGACACAAGTTAGCCACTCAACAACAACATGCAAATTCAGGACTTTTGTACTTGATTTAGCCTCTGCCTGAAATGTTCTTCTCCCAAAGAGATGCAAGATTTTTCTTTCCCCTGTCAGTTAAGTCTTTTCTGATGTTGCTGTTCGGTCGCTAAGTCATGTCTGACTCTTTGCGACCCATGAACAGCAGCACACCAGGCTTCTCTATCCTTCACTATCTCCCAGAGTTTGCTTAAACTCATGCCCATTGAGTCAGTGATGTCATCCAACTATATCATTCTCTGTCACCTCCTTCTCCTCTTGCCCTCAATTTTTCCTAATGAATCTAATAAAATACCAACACCCTCTTCCCAGAGATCCTTTATGCCCTCCACAGTACTTTTGTGTACAAAGCTGTACCTGACATAGTATATATTTATTTGTATATTGTATATTTGTATATTCTATTTTCCCATTGGAATATAAGTTCCTAAAAGACAAAAAAAAAAATTGTCTAGCCTATTTATTACCGTATTTCCCTTGCCTAGAAGCATATCTGACACATAATAGTCACTGAGTTGATGGTATTTATGCTGAATAAGTAAACGGATGAATAAATCTTAGAAATTTTACTGTCCCTAAAATGTTCTTTCATGGACTACTCTATATGATACAGTGGCTTTTTGACTAGAGGCTAGATATAAATTTTTCCAGTTACTTACAAGATGTTAAACATCTTTTAAATGTCATTTTCTGACTGTTTCCAAGTAATGCAAATAATGGAATATTGGTTTGCCAAAAACTGAACCCTCCTCAGGCTGAAATCACTAAATTTATAGAGAAGCTGATTATTTGTACATATGACTAGTGGCTAATGATTGCTTTATAATCATTAAATAGTAGCACCAATGGAATCAAAACTTGAAAAAAGGTTTTAAGATTAAATTACTTACTGCAGAAGGAGATTCAAAGTGTTTTTACTACCTTAGAATTGTCTTTGAGATCACTGAAAATCAAGGATCTTGACCAGGGAAGCTAAAATATCTGATAGGTTTGACATTAAAAAAAAAATCCTATAAAATTATGTTGTAGCTGTTTTGAATGACATTTTACATTATTTGTAGTTCTATTCAAATAAAGAAGGCGACATTTTGGTTTATAGCGAAAACAGAAATTGAGTATTTACCTATGCAAATCTCCATGCCACACACACATTCTCCAGTTTAAATAAAAGAGTCCATTTCTAAAACCTTGTATTCTATCCATCTGCCTTCAAACATAATTAGAAGGTCAAATAAAACTTCTAATTAAACACACAGGTTAAATACTTAGATCTAGAGTCTGGATTTAAAAGATAAAACTACCAGAGAGTCACAGAGTATATAGAATTACAAATTTAAGGCAAGCCCATTTAAAATGTACACTGCATGCACACAGATGACTCTGACTCTATCTTAGCATAACTGTATGCATCAAGGAATTATACCATAAACGCATCCAAGAGAAATTTTTGCAAACTAATGACGAAAGGTGAGTAACCCAGTCTGCGTTTATCATTTAGATTTCAACACAATTATAACCTAATACTGAAACGTTCAAGTTCTGTACACGGTAAAAGAAACTGTAGAGTTCACACTTCTCTTGAAACCAGCTGCAAATATCCTCTCAGGCAATTCTGTATTACTGCCTAAAGCATCAATGATGACTTCAGTTCAATCTCACTCAAACACTGTGATTATCTACTACAAAGAACACCAAATTATTAAGTGCAAATACTGTGATTTCTTGAGCTGTGGTTAGGTCTGGATCAGGACTGCTAATTGCAGAACTACTGTCCTCTGATATCTGATATGATGGCTTATTTCTCTTTCCCAAACTCTAAGAGCTCCCTCCACCACCCCCCCAAAAGGACTGTCAAACCTTGCTTTACAACAACGCTTCAGTTTTCCTTGACTTTTTTCCACAAACACTATGAAATGATGAGCCAACAATTTTATAGTCATACATACAAAATCAAAAATCAATACTACTGAAAAAAGATAAGCAGAGGAAAAGGGGGTGGACTATCTCAAAATATTTCTGTTGGAGAAGACTCTTGAGAGTCCCTTGGACTGCAAGGAGATCCAACCAGTCCATTCTAAAGGAGATCAGCCCTGGGATTTCTTTGGAAGGAATGATGCTAAAGCTGAAACTCCAGTACTTTGGCCACCTCATGAGAAGAGTTGACTCACTGGAAAAGACTCTGATGCTGGGAGGGACTGGGGGCAGAAGGAGAAGGGGATGACCGAGGATGAGATGGCTGGATGGCATCACTGACTCGATGGACGTGAGTCTGAGTGAAATCCGGGAGATGGTGATGAACAGGGAGGCCTGGAGTGCTGCAATTCATGGGATCGCAAAGAGTCGGACACGACTGAGCAACTGAACTGAACTGAATGCAATAAAATTAAAATATTGGCATATATAGGAGGGAACAGAAGAACTTGATTTACAGAAAACTTTCCAACTTACTCTCTTTGTTCTGCACGCAAGGCTTACTCTCTTTGTGATTTCTGAAAAAGCAAGACTGATTTTATCACTGACTTTTCATATGCTGTGATAATTTTCTTTAAAGCATGGTAAAATCTGTCAATAGAAAAATTTTAAAAATTCAAACACAAATACATTTTTCACCGTTCAATAATTCTTCACTTAGCCATAACAATGAGAAGAATATGGACTATGACTAGAAAGTAGTCTCTCCATAGTGGCTGTACTAGTTTGCATTCCCACCAACAGTGTAAGAGGGTTCCTTTTTCTCCACAGATGCAGGATGCTTGGGGCTGGTGCACTGGGATGATCCAGACGGGATGGTATGGGGAGGAAGGTGGGAGGGGGGTTCAGGATGGGGAACACGTGTACTCCCGTGGCAGGTTCATGTTGATGTATGGCAAAACCAATACAATATTATAAAGTAATTAGCCTCTAATTAAAATAAATAAACTTAAATTAAAAAAAGAGAAAGTAGTCCCTCACTTGCTATAACTAACGAAAGCCTGCATGCAGCAACAAGACCCAGCACAGCCAAAAAAAAAAAAAAAAAACTAAACTAAATTATATAAAAAAAATTCTTCCATCTGTTCCCAATATCCTCAGTTAACCTCTATTTGATTATTTTCATCAATATTCTGTGAGTATTCAAATAAGTGAGTGCATGTGTGCTCAGTGCGTCTGATTCTTTGCAACCCCATGCACTGTAGCCCACCAGGCTCCTCTGTCCGTGGAACTTTCTAAGTAAGTATACTAGAGTGGGTTGCCATTTTCTATTCCAGGGGATCTTCCTGGATCATAGGGACTGAACCT
This sequence comes from Ovis canadensis, assembly GCF_042477335.2. Classification (NCBI taxonomy): domain Eukaryota; kingdom Metazoa; phylum Chordata; class Mammalia; order Artiodactyla; family Bovidae; genus Ovis; species Ovis canadensis. The sequence goes on from NC_091247.1 coordinate 72,490,981, forward strand.
GTGTCTCCTGCACTGACAGGAAGATTCTTTACAACTGTGCCATGTGGGAAGCCTCAAATACTCAAATAGGAGCTCTCAAACTAAAAAAACACAACTCCTCCCAATACCTCTTATTTTTTTCCAGCAACCATCCCATCTCCCTCTTTTTTCCAACAAAAATTCCTTTCAGTGTTCTCTCTCATCACTGCATCTTTTTTCCAATCTTTAATTCTCACCTCAACTAGTCATGCTGAGCTTGTGTCTCTACAACTTCCATAAAATTGTTCTTTCTAAAGACATAGATGACCAATTAAGCAATTCTTAATTTCTCTTTTTCCCATAATCCACACATTTGAACTATTTAGAAGTTCAGTAGCCTCTAACTCCAGAACATTACCAAAATTTCTCCAATTGTCTCCATCTGTATCACAACCAACCTGGCCAAAATCATCATTATCTTTTCCTTGGAATTTTCCCAGTCTCCTATTTGATCTCCCTTCTATTCTTGTTTCTACTCAAACACCAGTCAAAATGAAATATCAATCAAATCATTTCTCTCCCCTGCTTATAATACTCCAGTAGCTTTATTTTGCACCTGAATAAAATTTAAATTCTCTATTATGTCTTAAGAGACCTTATATTATCTGATTCCTGTTTACCTTTGGGCCTCTAATCACACCAAGAAATCTTTTGTTTATTATGTTCTAGCCACAGAAGTCTCTGTACACATCCTTGCAACACCAGGTTCATTCCTACTTTAGGTGTCTAAACTGCTTTACTCTGTATATGCCTCATTCTTTATAGCAACGGTGGAGATTGGGGCAATTGTGTTATTGCCCTACCAAAACAATGAGCCTGGAATTACTGAGATAAAGAACTGTACTGGGAGAGGCAAGATTATGAAGGTAGATAGATAGGTAGATAGAAAGAAAGATAGATAGATATTCAGATGATACCACCCTTATGGCAGAAAGTGAAGAGGAACTCAAAAGCCTCTTGATGAAAGTGAAAGAGGAGAGTGAAAAAGTTGGCTTAAAGCTCAAGAGTTACCTCAAGAGTTTTTTTTCTCCTGATATGCCCCAAGCACTTAAAGCTCCAGATGGAGAAAATCACACCCAACCCCTCAAATGAAATCTCCCATGTCTACAAGTCAAACACACAAGTGAATAAAAAAGATCATTAGGAGGGAATAAGACCTGAAACAACAACCTGTTTCTCATGCAAAGATAAGTTGGAATGAATTTCCCAGAGAAGATGAATGCACCCAAGAAAATAAACCATCTACTAGGACACATAGCTTCTGGTAATCTTATTTACACCTGTTATGATATGAGAACGAATTGTATGCTCCAATAGATGATTTGAAAAGAGAAGTATTATGGATTGTCCTGGATCTATTGATATGATACTGAAATAATTCAGTTAGAGTGTGACAATTTTAACACAGAATAGCAAATTCAAAAAAGGCAGTGCTGACCTTCATGAACAGTAAAACACTGAAAATAAACAATGTTGTAGAACCACAATCCCTTGACCCAAATGATTTTAAGTAACTTCATTACTATTCCTCTGACTAAAGAGCTTCTTTAATATAACAAGTAGATTAATACAGTCAGTACTCAAATTTGTATCACTGGTCCTAAGTATATAGAAGCTTAAAAAAATTATGGAAATATCTTCCTAACTTAAGTAGTAACCACACAGCTCAAGAGTAGAGGTGATGATAGATGATTCATCAAATAATTAAATTTGTATTGTCTAAAATCACTGTGCCAAAGACAAGGGAATGCTTAATTATCTATTACATGTAAGTAATTTTAAACACTTTTATCATTTAATTTTGACATTAAACCTATATTTCAGGTATTATCACCACCATTTTACAAAGGAGGAAATTAAGACTAATAGAGTTTAAGTATCTTTCCAAGGAAACATGGATGGTAAGAAAGAGAACTTGGACTCAAGCCCAGAATTGCTATTCCTAATCCCCATATACAGATAATAATAAATATCTTCAGAGTTTCTGTCATTATTAAATAAGATAGCATATTAAAACAGTCCATCATAATATTCAGTTCACATTATCTAAAGGGAAAGCATCCTTCCTGCCTAGTTGTAAGGATGTCTCCATAGGCCAAGTATTTCAACAACTGGATAACAATAACCTTGGCAAATTCCATACATATTATGGACTCTAACACTGTGGTTGTAAATTTCAATGTTTTCTGTGACAAGTCAATAACAGCAACCTGCTGGCATATATGGCTTGTGTAGACTCAGGAAGTGCATGCCACAAACACAGATATTAAATTCAAAATAAAACAAAACAAAATACTTCAGCTGTTCAGTGTAAATGCATTCTCTGACATACTAAGCTCACAGGCCAATAGTTTGTGAACTTGACCTACCTGCTGAGGGCAAAGCCAGAGGGAATAACCAAAATAGCCAGAATCCTATTAACTTAGCTTAGAATACAGCATTAGAGAGCTGATGCTACATCCCTCTCTCTTTTATTCTAAAAGTTAACCTCATCTGGTACCAGACAACAGTACCCATAATCTCTAGCATGTAGCCATAATAATATTTACCTAATTTTCCAACGTTTGCCATCCCTCAGGCAAGACTGATAGACCAAAGTTAACACCTAAGTTATGATCTGAACATTATTTCCCTAGTTGAGAACCAATCAGTTTATTTCCCCAAAAAACCTCAATGAATGATGAGATTGCAGTTGGTCTTTAAGTTTTCGAGTAGAATGATAATGTGGATTTTGGACTTGAACTTTTGTAAAAGCATTCCAAATTCACAAGAAAGAGAAATACACGAGAAAGCAAAAGCCATGTTAAGTATAAAATAAGGAGTTGACTGAGTGAGAAGCGAACAGAAAAGAGAAGATTCACATTAGAAAGGAGAGATGAGGATGACAATGAGTGATAGAGTGAGAGAAGGAGAGAGAACCAAATATGATGCAGCTTCTCAGAATTACAGAGGTAACTGTCTCTGGTTCCCACCCTTCTGGGTCTGATTTCTTTGAGCCTTCCTGTGGACTAGCACCCAAACTACATTTCCATGATGGCCACAAGTTTACAATACATAACACATTTTATATGAATGTATCTGAGTTCATTTTTACATCTTGGTGCCCAACAGTACTCAGGTAAACACATTATCAATTCTTCCATTAGATGCATTTTTGCTTAATCCCTACATTAAAAGATCTGGAAATTTCTTCTTCTCAGAAACTTTCATTACATATAAGTCAAAGCCTAGTGAAAGTGAAAGTGAAGTCGCTCAGTCGTGTCCAACACTTTGCGACCCCATGGACGGTAACCTACCAGGCTCCTCCGTCCATGGGATTTTCCAGGCAAGAATACTGGAGTGGGCTGCCATTTCCTTCTACAGGAGAGCTTCCTAACCCAGGGATCGAACCCAGGCTTCCTGCACTGCAGACAGATGCTTTACCGTCTGAGCCACTAGGGAAGCCCTAGTATATCACGCCATTTGGTAAATTTCCAAAATTTCTATGTAAATTTCCAAAATTTCTATGTGATCCTGAGATAAAAAACTGGGGATTAGTGGATAAGCTACAAAGATTATCTATGGAAAGCCAAGGATACATCCAGAGATATGTAATTGTTTCATTTTTATAGATATTCATAAATTCTTTCTAAAAGCACTGGCACTAATGTGCCAGTTTTACTGTGCAATTTTACAGTGCAAATTTTACAGTTTTAATGTGCAATTTTACTGCAACATTTTTGGTATTAAGAATACTTTTCAAATTGTATGAGACTATTTTACGTAGAATGAAACACATGCAAAAAAAGGGCTACTGATAATTATTTTGGTATGAAGCAATAAAAGGAATGAGAAAAAATTTAACTTAGGTACTTCTGGAAGAGGATATTTGAGCGCTTTTAAAGAGGACAACATGATATTGAGGGAAAACAAACAAACAAACAAAAAAACCACATACTGGAATATAAAGAAAAATACCCAGTTCTTATGTTAGTCTTAATATAAACAAGCTATTCGAAAAGACACCATTTTTACTTTATACATCGATAACAATTTGTAAAACAAGAATTATGTTTTTGCTATTTCTTTGAACTCATCTAAGTTGTTTGATATGTAGGTGAATTTAAAATACTCCTTGATGTAAAGATAAAACATTCAGACCAAATATTCTGCTACCAATAAGCAGAAAGTATAGGGGGGGGGGGAAGCACATCTGTTTGAAATTATCATTATGAAAGTGCTGCAGAATTAATTACTTGGGCAAGTTCAAGAGAACAAATATCCAAAGAAATGAGAGAAATTTGTGGGGCCATTATTCCTTTAGGGACATATGTCAATTTTAGAAGAGATTCCTGAGATACTGAGAAACTAAACATTCTGACAGACTCTTGGGTTGGAAGACAACACTGGAGTTTGGACCCTATCAAGGGAAGAAAAGTAGCAGGTTAAGTCCCCTAGCTTTTCATCTCAGTTCAGTTCATTCACTCAGTCATGTCTGAGTCTTTGCAACCCCATGGACTGCAGCATGCCAGGCCTCCCTGTCCGACACCAACTCCCAGAGTTTTCTCAAACTCAAGTCCATCAAGTCAGTGATGCCATCCAACCATCTCATCCTCTTTTGTCCCCTTCTCCTCTCACCTTCAATCTTTCCTAGCATCAGGGTCTTTTCAAATGAGTCTGTTCTTTGCATCAGGTGGCCAAAGTATTGGAGTTTCAGCTACAGCATCAGTCCTTCCAATGAATATTCAGGACTAATTTCCTTTGGTATGGACAGCTTGGATCTCCCTGCAGTCCAAGGGACTCTTTTCATCTAGGATCACAAAATACTATACACTACATATGTAGCTGAATTAGACATACAACTGTTCTCCAAGGGACCAATCTGCTGTTTTTCTTTTCCAGTTTTATTGAGATATAATTGACATATATAATTGACATATATAATATATAATTGACTTACATAATTGTGTAAGCTTAAGGTGTCCAACATGATGATTTAATATATTTAAATCAGTCAGTCCAGTTCAGTCACTCAGTCATATATGACTCTTTTGCGACCCCATGAATTGCAGCACACCAGGCATCCCTGTCCATCACCAACTCCCGGAGTTCAGTCAAACTGATGTCCATCAAATTGGTGATGCCATCCAGCCATCTCATCCTCTGTCATCCTCTTTTCCTCCTGTCCCCAGTCCCTCCCAGCATCAGAGTCTTTTCCAATGAGTCAGCTCTTCTCATGAGGTGGCCAAAGTACTGGAGTTTCAGCTTTAGCATCATTCCTTCCAAAGAACACCCAGGGGTGATCTCCTTTAGAATGTACTGGTTGGATCTCCTTGCAGTCCAAGGGACTCTCAAGAGTCTTCACCAACACCACAGTTCAAAAGCATCAATTCTTCGGCATTCAGTTTTCTTCACTGCCCAAATCTCACATCCATACATGACCACTGGAAAAAACCATAGCCTTGACTAGATGAACCTTTGTTGGAAAAATGATGTCTCTACTTTGAATATGCTATTTAGGTGGGTCATAACTTTCCTTCCAAGGAGTAAGCGTCTTTTACTTTCATGGCTGCAATCACCGTCTGCAGTGATTTTGGAGTCCAAAAACATAAAGTCTGCCACTGTTTCCACTGTTTCCCCATCTATTTCCCACGAAGTGATGGGACCAGATGCCATGATCTTCGTTTTCTGAATGTTGAGCTTTAAGCCAACTTTTTCACTCTCATTCTCTTTCATCAGGGGGCTTTTTAGTTCCTCTTCACTTTCTGCCATAAGGGTGGTGTCATCTGCATATCTGAGGTTATTGATATTTCTCCCAGCAATCTGGATTCCAGCTTGTGTTTCTTCCAGCCCAGTGTTTCTCATGATGTACTCTGCATATAAGTTAAATAAGCAGGGTGATACTATACAGCGTTGATGCACTCTTTTTCCTATTTGGAACCAGTCTGTTGTTCCATGTCCAGTTCTAACTGTGGCTTCTTGACCTGAATATAGGTTTCTCAAGAGGCAGGTCAGGTGGTCTGGTATTCCCATCTCATTCATTGTTTTCCACAGTTTACTGTGATCCACACAGTCAAAGATTTGGCATAGTCAATAAAGCAGAAATAGATGTTTTTTTCTGGAACTCTCTCGATTTTACGATGATCCAGCGGATGTTGGCAATTTGATCTCTGGTTCCTCTGACTTTGCTGAAGCTTGGCTTGGAGAATTTTGAGCATTACTTTACTGGAATGTGAGATGAGTGCAATTATGCGTTAGTGTGAGCATTCTTTGGCATTGCCTTTCTTTGGGATTGGAATGAAAATGGACTTTTCCAGTCTTGTGGCCACTGCTGAGTTTTCCAAATTTGCTGGCATATTGAGTGCAGCACTTTCACAGCATCATCTTTCAGGATTTGAAATAGCTCCACTGGAATGCCATCACCTCCACTAGCTTTGTTTGTAGTGATGCTTTCTAAGGCACACTTGACTTCACGTTCCAGGATGTCTGGCTTTAGGTGAATGATCACACCATTGTGATTATCTTAGTCATGAAATCTTTTTTGTACAGTTCTTCTGTGTATTCTTGCCACCTCTTCTTAATATCTTCTGCTTCTGTTAGATCCAGACCATTTTTGTCCTTTATTTAGCATGAAACGTTCCCTTGATATCTCTAATTTTCTTGAAGAGATCTCTAGTCTTTCCCATTCTGTTCTTTTCCTCTATTTCATTGCATTGATCGCTGAGTAAGGCTTTCTCATCTCTTCTTGCTATTCTTTGGAACTCTGCACTCAGATGCTTATATCTTTCCTTTTCTCCTTTGCTTTTCACTTCTCTTCTTTTCACAGCTATTTGTAAGACCTCCTCAGACAGCCATTTTGCTTTTTTGCATTTTTTTCCCAGGGGGATGGTCTTGATCCCTGTCTCCTGTACAATGTCACAAACCTCCATCCATAGTTCATCAGGCACTCTATCTATCAGATCTAGTCCCTTAAATCTATTTCTCATTTCCACTGTATAATCATTAGGGATTTGCTTTAGGCCATACCTGATTGGTCTAGTGGTTTTCCCTACTTTCTTCAATTTAAGTCTGAATTGCCAATAAGGTGGTCATGATCTGAGCCACAGTCAGCTCCCGGTCTTGGTTTTGCTGACTGTATATAGCTTCTCCATCTTTGGCTGCAAAGAATGTAATCAATCTCATTTCAGTGTTGACCTTCTGGTGATGTCCTTGTGTAGAGTTTTCTCTTATGTTTTTGGAAGAGGGTGTTTACTATTGCCAGTGCATTCTCTTGGCAAAACTCTATTAGCCTTTTCCCTGCTTCATTCTGTATTCCAAGGTCAAATTTGCCTGTTACTCCAGGTGTTTCTTGACTTCCTACTTTTGCATTCCAGTCCCCTATAATGAAAAGGACATCATTTTTGGGTGTTACTTCTAAAAGGTCTTGTAGGTCTTCATATAACCGTTCAACTTCAGCTTCTTCAGCATCACTGGTTGGGGCATAGACTGGATTACTGTGATACTGAATGGTTTGCCTTGAAAACGAACTGAGGTCATTCTGTCGTTTTTGAGATTGCATCCAAGTACTGCACTTCGGAGTCTAATAATTAGCATAGTAGGCTCAATAAACACCTTCATCACCCTGCACAATTGTCTTGTTTATGGCAAACACATTTAAGCCTTACTCTTGTAGCAACTTTCAACAATATAATAGAGTATTATTAACTAGAGTCAACATGCTGTACATTAGATCCCCAGAACTTATTCATCTTATAACTGAAAGTTTATAGACTTTTTACCCATATCTTCCATTTCTTTTACCCCTCCCCCTGGGCAACCTCCATTCTACTCTGTTTCTATGAAATAGGCTTTTACAAATCCTGCATATAAGTAAGATTGCAAAGTACTTATCTTTCACTGTCTTATTTATTTCACTTCTTGTAATGTCCTTCAAGGTTCATGCAAGTTGTCACAAATGTCAGTATTCCCTTTTTTTCTCATGACAAAATGTGTGTGCACATATACATATATACATACACATATATACACATATACATATATTCCCTTTTTTCTCATGACAAAACACTACATTATGTCCATATAAATGCATGTATGTATATACACATATACATATACACACAGTGTGTGCTTAGTTACTTAGTTGGATTTTACTCTGTGCAACACAATGGACTGTAGCTGCTAGTTTCCTCTATCCATGGGAGTTTACCAGGCAAGAATACTGGAGTGGGTTTCCATTTCCTCCTTCAGGCAATCTTTGTGACCCAGGAATCTAACAAGTGTCTCCTGCATTGGCAGGTGGATTCAAACTGGTGGCTCAACAGAAAAGATGATGATACCACTCTAATGGCAGAAAATGAAGAGGAACTAAATAATTACTGATGAGGGTCAAAAAGAAGAGTGAAAAAGCTGGCTTAAACCTCAGTGTTTAAAAAAAACTAAGATCATGGCATCTTGTCCCACCACTTCATGGCAAATAAAAGGGGAAAATGTAGAGGCAGTGACAGATTTTATTTTCTTGGTCTCAAAAATCACTGTGGACAGTGACTGCAGCCATGAAATTAAAAGATGTTTTCTCCTTGCTATGACAAACTTAGACAGTGTATTCAAAAGCAGAGACATCACTTTGCTAACAAAGGTCTATTTAATCAAATTGATAGTTTTTCCAGTAGTAATGTATGGATGGATGGGAGATTTGGACCATAAAGAAAGCTGAATGCTGAACAATTAAGGCTTTTAAATTGTGGTGCTGAAGAAGATTCTTGAGAGCCCTGTGGACTGCAGGGAGATCAAATTAGTCAATCCTCAAGGAAAGTAACCATGACTATCCATTGGAAGGACTGAGGTGAAACTGAAGATTCACTACTTTAGCCACCTGATGGGAAGAGCTGACTCACTGGAAAAGACCCTGATGCCAGGAAAGACTGAAAGCAAAAGGAGAAGGGGGGAGTGGAGTGAGATGGTTACATAGCATCACCAACTCAATGGACACGAATCTGAGCAATCTGTGGAAGATAGTGAAGTTAACCTGTTAACAAGTTACCTGGAATGCTGCAGTCCATGGGGCTGCAAATAGTTAGATATGACTTAATGACTGAACAACAACATTCTATTGTTTTTCATGGTATTATAAATCTTTACTTTTACAGATATTTTCTTGTTAGGATATGAAAACATAAATAATTTCTATATGTTGATTTTATATTCTGCAACTTTACTGAAGTTTTTCGTTAGTTCTAATAATTTTTTGGTGGAGTCTGGGACTTTCCATAAATAAGGTCATATTATCTGTAAACAGATACTTTTTTTCTTACCTTTATGATTTAGATGTCTTTTATTGCCAAACTACTCTGTTTAGAACTTCAAATAGTATGTTGAATAGGAGTGGTAAGAGTGGACACCCTTGTCTTGTTACCTTAGAGGAAAAGCTTTCCACCTTCCATTATCAAACTCTCTTAACTGTAGGATTTTTGTGCATGGCCTTTATTATGTTGATATATGTTCCTTCTATTTCTACTTTGTTGAAGATTTTTATCCTAAAAGAATGCTGTTTTTTCAACTGACTTTTTCTGCATCTGATAAAAATGATACAATTTTTTATTTACTCTATTAATCTGCATATCACATTATTGATTTAATATAATGAACTATTCTTGTATCCACTTTGATCACAGTGTATAAGTTTAAGTTTGTGGTCTCTTTCTTGTCTATATATTTGCATTAATTTTCTGCATGTTCTCACTAGACACCTTTCAAAGTTTACTTTTATCACTATCAGGACATGCACAGGGAGAGAGCCACAGAGTTGGGGGTGTGTGGGTTTGGCTTGCAGAGCACTAGTGGTGCCCATGGGCCAGTTGTGAGAAATTAAAGGCAAATAATTTCCAGCAGCTCATTTATGGGCTTCTTGATGGAGGCTGCAATACGGTTAATAAGATATGTCCCCTTAATTACCCTCTGAGCATCATTATCTTCTGCTCTACAAGCCTGTTCATACCTCTAGTCTTGTAGCTCATGACTTAATGCCCTACATGGGGCAAGACAGAAAAGGACATCTTTGGCTGTGTCCCACACAACTGGGACTCCAAACTCCCACTCACAAGGCCTCACTTTCCCCAGTGTGAAAAATCCTGGGCTAAGAAAGGTCTCTTGACATTTAGTTTTGCTAAATACCTTGAGGGAGGTATAATGTGGATGAAGTCAAACTGTTCCTCTTACTCTCTTAAACGAATCTAAACTTGAATATTTTTGCTTCGGTGGTATACTGGAATTTTTCTTCTGGTCTCTTAGATTTCTACAAAAGTCCTTTCATATGTGGGTTATTGTTTGAAACAGTGTTCTCCAGGGACTCCTGGGACCACACTGAGACAGGCTGGAACTAGACTATAGACTACTGCAGGTTTCACAGCTGTGAATAAAGTCTGTACACCTACTGCCTGATGCATGAGTGGGTGAAACTCCTCCTGGATTCCTTGGTATATGGTGTTGGATCTCACAGTGTCAATGTGTTGTGTATGAATAAAGGATTGTTGTTGTGGGGTGGGGAACAAAGAGGGATGTCTTATTTGACCATCTTGCTGACATCATTTGAAAGACCAATTTTAAATCATTTTGATAACTAATTATATTCTGGTATTCCAGGATTGTTAATTGACTTATAGCCACACGCCTGAAAAAAATTTATATCTTATCTGGAATGAAATTATATCATTCTGTTCTTTATCTATCAAACTTATTCATCAATAAAAAATAATCTGACTTATATGACCAAGTGATCTGACTTTAAAAATCAAGAGAAAGAATATAAATAAGTAAAAAATCATAGTGTATCCAGACAATAGTCTTATAAGACATGGACTTTAAACCAGCTGTGATTCATAAACAGTCTGTGAGCTAAATACTTCATTTAAAGGTTTGTAAAAAACAAAGACACAACAGTAGCAATAATGACAGAAACACAAAGACAATTATGGGACAGGGCCGTACATAGCCCACAGAGACTAAAACATTTATTATCTTGCTCTTCATATAAAAAATATTACCAACTCTGTTCTAGGAAATAAAATACATTATTATTTCAGCAGAAAATGGAAACTTTCAAAAAAGAAGCAAAGGGAAATTTGAATTTAATATATAGTATCTGATATTGAGCAAACATGAGATTGGGTTTCACTGAAGATAATATACAATTAATAAGAGATTTAATTGCTCTATATTAGCTTTAAGTGAAGTAGCCAGTGTGGATTAAAAAGGTTGGTAACATAAGAAATACTTGAAGAGATCATAGGTGGTAATTTTCCAAAACTGATGAAAGATATCCAACCATATATTCAACAATTGCTACAAATACAAAGAAAATCACAGCTAGGCACAAAAGTATAAATGTACTGAAGAAAAGACACAGAAAATCTTAAGATTATCATTTTTCAAACAAAAGGAAAGGATATACTACCTTCAGTAGCTTAGTAAGATTGACTGCTAACCTCTCAATGAAACAATGAAACACTGCCTTCTGTCTTAGAAGACAATTAAATAACTTCAAATTTGGAAGTATGATGAGGGACTAGCTGAAAGTCTTTATCCAGACTGGAGGAAAGTCTTTATCCAATCAGATTTTCTTTAGAAGTGAGTTTAAAAGAAAGATATTTTACACACACACACCAACTAATAAAATTTATCATAATAAGATATGAATTTAAGAAACACTAAAGTTATGCATCAAGTGTAATGAAAAATATCCCAAATTGTGACTATAAGATTAAGGACAAAATGACCCCTTCAAAATTAAATACTTTTCTGCAGAAAAATAGCAATAACAATAACTTGTATAGCTTTAAATATATGTGTAATACAAATAGTAAAATTCTTAGAACTGATGCTGAGTTATATGAAGAATGTAGTTTTATTCAGGAAGGTCACTGCCCTCATAGATAAGGATGCACAAGATAAAATAATAAATATGCTAGATCTTGAATCAAAGTATTTGTGAATTTGAAAGCACTTGCTTTTTTTTGATACAGAAATGTGGAAATTAAAATTCTGAATCAGATGTTTACAGTTATGTTCTCCTGTCCTGAGGGAAAGAATATTAAAAGATCTCTTAAGATATCTCATAGACCTTGGCTGCTGCTGCTGCTGCTAACTCTCTTCAATCATGTCCGACTCTGCAACCCCATAGACGGCAGCCTACCAGGCTCCTCAATCCATGGGATTTTCCAGGCAAGAGTATTGGAGTGGGTTGCCATTTCCTTCTCCACATAGACCTTGGGGAATTTATCATTTCCCAGGTCAGTCTTACATGTTCAGAAACTTGACTTTTGTTAGTAAAATACCACATCATAAGACTAATGTATTAGTTCATGAAGCCAAATTATTAAATGTTATGTGTATATCTCATAATATTCAAAATGTGCCACCCAGCTGACAATCCTGTATTTTCCATAATGTCATGTTATTTTTCTATAAGAATTATCACCAAAAATGGGAGATAGTTTTTGGAATAATCAGTCTAGTTTCACAGTGTAGAAACCTATTTAGGATAAGACTACATTTCAGAATCAGGCTTGTTCACAACGGTCTTATCATATGGAGTCTTTGTCAAAGGGCTGTATCACTCCCAGTTCATCAGCTGAAGGCACTACCAGTACATCTTTTTAGTCCATCCATGGATGCTATATGATCATGGGTCATTTTCCCCCTTGATTTATTTCTGTATTTGAATAATTTAATATGCTTAAATTGATATTGGGAATACTGTTTCTTCAAGCAATTTGCATATGTCTGCTTTAGTTTATTTAGGGTTGACTTTACACTTTAAATTATAGAGACTGGATTTCCTTGGTGGTCCAGTGGCTAAGACTCCACACTCCTAGCCTGGGTTATATCCGTGGTCAAAGACCTAGATCCCACATGCCACAACTAACAGTTCATATGCTGCAAGTAAAAGATCTTGCATAGCCAAATAAATAAATATTTTAAAAAATAAATTACAGAGAATACTCACATTTCTCTTATTTATAATATTTTTGACTGCTTCACCTATATGCTAACAACAGAAAATTTAATCTTAAGATAAAAATACATCAACTATACATATATGTTATTCCAACTTGTGCACATTTGTGTTTTCCAACCTTGTCTCTGTTGGTTATTGTTGCTCTAAAAATTTCTGATGAAAAATTTAACATTGTTTTTTCGACTTGGTGAACAATGACATTTTTCACACTATTTACAGCTTCATAAGGATTGACTGACAGGCAGTGTCAAATGGGTAAGTGGCTCTCTTTGACATAGTATAAAAACTGACAATCAGTTAAAAGCTCATGGGACAAAGCAGTAATACATAAAGCTAGAGATACATTCAAAATGTACTCAATAAATATATGTATATATACAACTGATTAACTTTCCTGTACAGCAGAAAATAACACAACATTGTAAAGCAAGTATACTCCAATAAAAATAAATATATGTACTAAAAAAATGGACACCATAGAAAGTTTTTCAACCAGAAAGTTAAGGAGAATCTAGATAATTTAAAAATAATAAGGACATATGACGTTGGTCCTAGCTATACCAGAAGATTGGTTAACTTTATCTAGATGGGGAAGGCATTTATCTGTCTATCTATATAATAGTCCTAAAACTCAAAGTGAATTGTTAAGAGCAGATAACACATATGCTAAATAAGTATGACTAAATAAGTAGAAAACATAAATGAATTTCACTGGAATTGTGTGAATTTAAGACTTTTCATTCTAAAGATCTTAAGAGAATGTGCTGTGTTTGTATTCCTCACTTAGGCCCTTACCAATGACTGAGTTATAAACATAAGCTCATTTCTTTGCTTGAGCAAGTTATTTCAAGAGAATGTCAAATTAGAGAGGATAAAGGTTCCCTGGACAAGAAGTAAAATGCAGTCATTTTGTACATGAGACGACTAGAGATCAAAGAAACAATTTAGACTTTTAAGGCTACACAAGAAGAGATTTATGTAAGTGTTTACACATAGATAAATAAACTAGCTTAACATACATGGATGAGTAAGATATGACTTAAAAAGAAAGACATAGAGGGAAGATTTAGTGGTGTCAAATGACGTTTTGTTAAAAGCAGCATTACAAAATGATCACCTCATCAAATAATTGAATGAAACATATTTAACTTAATATAGAGGAACTACACATCTAGAATGTAGTTCATCCAACTTCCTATGAAGTCAGAACTATCAAACCAATTCTACTATATTTAACCAGCTTCCAGCATGACCTCTCAAACAGGACACTCACAAATTAGAATCTCTCTCTTCAAAAAGTTCTTGGCTTTAGAGCCTGCAGGTGATATTGGTAAAGGATACTTGGGAGTTGATTATAACAAAAATAACAAGTCTTAGAAGACAGCAGAAAGCAGCAGCTATGAAGGGGATATCAAAAGAAATTGTAGGAACCAGCAAAGAAATAGACATAAATCAGCAATCTATTTCTCTGTATCTGTTAACAACTCTTATATTAGAGTATGTTTAGATTTAATTTTATTTATTTTTAGACTGGTTTCCTGGCCTCACCCACATTTGTTTAGTCTCATATTAGGATAATTTCTTGTTAAGTTCTATATTTCACAGAACAGTTTATAATTAAAGTTGAACGCAGCCTAACTGGACAACCTATGTTGATCCAGTTTGAAATAACTGTGCTCAGTCATTTCTGACTCTTTTCAACCCTATGAACTGTGCCTACCAGATTCCTCCATCCATGGGATTTCCCAGGCAAGAATACTCAAGTTGGTTGCCATTTCCTCCTCCAGGGGATCTTTCCAACCAAGGGATGAACCCACATCTCCTGTATTGGCAGATGAATTCTTTACCACTGAGCCACCTGGGATTCCCAAAATAACATTGCTCAGTTCAGTTCAGTCGCTCAGTCATGGCTGCTTCTTTGCGACCCCATGGACTGCAGCACACCAGGCCTCACTGTCTATCACCAACTCCCAGAGTTTACCCAAACTCATGAACATTGAGTTGGTGATGCCATCCAACCATCTTATCCTCTGTCATCCCCTTCTCCTGCCTTCAATCTTTCCCAGCATGAGGGTCTTTTCAAATGAATCAGCTCTTTGCATCAGGTGGCCAAAATATTGGAGTTTCAGCTTCAACATCAGTCCTTCCAGTGAACCCTCAGGACTGATTTCCTTTAGGATGGACTGGTTGGATCTCCTTGCAGTCCAAGGGACTCTCAAGAGTCGAATAGATCACAAATTTCACTGATTACTGTTTTAAAGAAAAAAGTGGAAGGGACTTAACCAATGCCAAATGGTTAAAAGAAGATGTGACTGAGAACCTGGTATCCTTAGCAATATCAGCGGTTGCCAAACTTAGTGGATTTTTGGAAACTACATTTCCATACCCATCCACAGAAATTCCAATTATGTCATCTTGGGATGAGTCAGTAAATTGTAGCTTACCAACAAGCATGCCCCCACTGCACACACACAAGCACACAACAAAATGCAAGTGAATATAATAATCAGTTAAGTTAGGGTTTATTATGATGAATGATCATGGGCATTTCACTTTTGCTCATTCATAAATGTAAGAAGCTATGTGTTTCTAAAGTGACTTTTGATTGCAAATTTTATATGTCTGATATAGCCTCTTGCTAGTCCAGTGATTTTTTCTTGAGGATGTTTGATCCCCTCAGCATCACTTAGGGAGAGTCTGCTCTCTCTGGAGGCTATCTGTTCCATTGTCATAAAGCTCCCTATGCTGAGTCAAAACACTGCATCTTCTACTGCTTTGTCCAAGTTCTACCCTTTGAAAAGTGTGTATTCCTGTCCATCTGATAGCCCTTCAGATGGTTAAAGGCTTGGTTTGCATCTTTCCTTCAAAATTTCTTCTCCAGGTTAAAAAAAGATATAAAGATTATAACCATCAAAGAATATAGTTTCTTCTCAATAAGCTACTTAAAATAGAACAAGTTCTCAATATCAGTAAGATGATGTCTCACTAGAAAAGAAGAAAAATCAGTGAAATAATATGGAATTTTGTATCAATACTTGCATTTAGAGGAAATCTTGCCAACAAAGCGGCTGAGGAAAATTGTAGGAGTGTTACATACAGCCTACCAGCAGATGGGTAAATTCCAAAGTGAGAAATTCCAAAGTGAGTAAATTCCAAAGTGAGAAATGGAAGACTGAGAAAAAAATAATAAAAGTACATACATAATTTTTAAAATTAAACTGTGTAGGCTGTAGCATATTCTCTTAAAATCATGATATTGTTTTGGATATCCTGTTTCTAGTGATGAACAGTTAATCAAATTGATTTGTCAAGATTTCTTTTATACAATATAGTCATTCAAATATAACTAAATTTATAAATTATAACAACTAGTTACATAAAACAAAAATAAGATATCAGCTATAAAACAGAGGATAGAAATGCTATTTACCTATGAAAATATGAACATGATAAAAATAAATTATACACCAAATCCAATAATTATATAAATAGGTTCCCTCTAACATAAAAAAGAGGTTAATTCAGGAAAAATAGAAGTATTCCATTTACAATTCAGGGAAAGGATTATTAAACTTATTTCAAGTGATGCAGTTACTAGCTGCTTGCAAATGTATATGTAATCAAAGCTCCAGGACAGTCTTATCACTCCTCTTTCTTATATAAACAAAGTTTTAGTTTCTTCTCTATTCAGTTTTTCCTTTATTTCTGACAAACTTACTACTTATCTCCCCACTCTTCAAAACTGCTATATGCTTTGCAAAACTGTTCGATCAAAAGTCCTTTTTTCTAAATATGCTGTGGATTGTCTCTTGACCATTATGATCAGTTTTCCTTCTTGAAACTACCTTTAAGTTCAAAGACTTTCAAATGTCCTGATTTTTCATTGTACTTGTGTCTGTCTTTCTGATAATTTTCTTTTTTCCATTTGTTTTTCTACAAAAAGCAAATCTATTCTTGTTTCTCTAAAAATAAAATCAATAACAATCGGTCTTAAATATAAAGCTCTACTTCTGAACATTCAGTAAGCTTCTAATCCCTTATCTCCAACTCTCTCCTTAATATTTCTATTTGAATATAAGGCTATTATCTTACAGAATCAAAGACTGTTAAAGTTCCAACTGACCTGGAGATCATCTAGGCAAATCTCAAGTTCCAGATAAGGGTATAACTTGAAAGAATAACCATTCAAAGTCACTGAGATCATAGGGGTAGGACAAAGACTAATTCGGGAGTTCTGTATTTCCCAGTCCACAAAGAGTATGTTACATAGCACATACATGATTTCTGTTTTGTTGATAATTTAGACTAAATTCATAAATTTTATAGACCATAATTTATTAAAGAAAATTAGCATGTAGGGAAGGATATGGTTAATATCAGCAATTTTAAGCAAAATAAATATGCTTGAAAGTGAAAGTGAAGTTGCTCAGTCATGTCCGACTCTTTGCTACCTCATGGTCTGTAGCCTACCAGGGTCTTCCATCCATGGGATTTTCCAGGCAAGAGTACTGGAGTGGGTTGCCATTTTTGGCAGTGTTCAAAATTGACTCACAAAAAAAAAATTATCTATTGGACTAAACAAGATTTCTTTTTGAAGTTTTGAGAACCTATAAAATAATTTGCTTTGATTGGCTCAGTTCTTGTGGGTTGATAAACTTGATATCTCAACTATCTCTCAAAAATCTGAATCTGCTCCAATGGCTGTATTAAGAATGCGCTTATCAAATTTAGATGTTTGGGATGGCAGAAACTTGAGTATCTCTGCAGACCCAGTCCTAGGGAAACACTGGTGACAAGTGGTAAAAAGTATAAAAAAGATAACAATTCAAAGACTCTGAAAATTATTCTAATGACACAGAGAAAGTTAAGAAACATTTATTTTAGAAAATTTACTAAATTTTGGTAAGAACACTGCAAATCTATGGCACTTGACTGTGACCTGTTCCCTCATTCTCCTCTTCTCCCCACCCTTCTGTGGGAAGCACAGCCCACACCATGCCTGTTCCCTCTGACAAGTTTCTCTCATCAACAACATTTTTAGGCTTACCAGCAGGCTAGAATCTGGACTTACTTTCTCAGTTTCATGCCCTAACCACTGATATGCATGTTTATCTCTATTAAAGTAGTAAGGCTTGACTGTTAAAAAAAATAAATAAATAAAGTATGATAATAGAAACGTCAATCTAGGCAGTATGACCAGTAAAAATAGGGTTTCCCTCTCCCTTTACCTCTCAGTCAAAGATATGGTATTTCAACATAAGGGGCAGGCCACTTGAATTTCTCTTCTCCATTCCACCCTCAAACAGCAGAGGCTAAACTCCTGGTGAGTGTTGAAACAACTTAGGGGCTTCCTTCCTCAACACACCCTTTCCACACCTAGCAGAGGATTTACTCCAGGCTGAGATTTTTCTAGTCTTTATTGGCCTTTCCTCAACTCATTTATTGGGCAAAAGTTCCATATTCAGAGATGTCAGCTGAGAAGGCTACCATACTCACTGAATACCCTCATAATGAGGTGGTATCATCCAAGGAGAAGGGGAATACTGTCCCTATTCTCAGCTGTGGAGTAGAGGCTCACAGATTTGCCATGTGAGATAGGCAGTTAAGGAAAAGTGAAAGTGAAAGTTGCTCAGTCATGTCCAACTCTTGGTGACCCCATGTACTATACAGCCCATGGAATTCTCCAGGCCAGAATACTGGAGTTGGTAGCCTTTCCCTTCTTCAGGGGATCTTCCCAACCCAGGGATCGAACCCAGGTCTCCTGCATTGCAGGCAGATTCTTTACCAGCTGAGTCACAAGGGAAACCCAAAAATACTAGAGTGGATACCCTATCCCTTCTCCAGTGGATCTTCTAGACCCAGGAATTGAACTGGGGCCTCCTGCATTGCAGGCGGATTCTTTACCAACTGAACTATCATGGAAGCCCACAGTTAAAGAAAACTCTCCTCAAAGTTACTGAGAATTGAGTGCAATTTGATTGTGGACACACATGGATCTTCCATTTCTGAGTGGGTTTTATAAGGGGATTTGGATCAAATTGTTGCCACTGCTGTTCCCTCTGCTGCTAAATCACTTCAGTTGAGTCTGACTCTATGCGACCCTATGGACAGCAGCCCACCAGGCTCCTCTGTCCATGGGATTCTCCAGGCAAGAATACTGGAGTGAGTCACCATTTCCTTCTCCATAATTGTTGCCACATTACTATCAAATATCAGAGTCTCTTTGATTCCTGCTCTGGACCCTAATAGCCAGTTCTAGTACAAACAAAAAATGTTCTGTTAGATAGGAAGTTAGCTATGCGCGTATGACAGGCAGCCCCATGGGCTGAAAAGTCAATAGCCTCCTAATCCTGCTATTTACCAACCAGCCCAAAACAGACCCCCATCAGTCCTCCAAAATGGTCATCGGCCTGGAAAAATCCTCCACTTGCCCAAGTGGAGACACATGTGCACGTCTCACATTATCTTGTCCTTAGATAACCTTTGGCAGCCACTGGGCTTATTAAAATGTTTATAAATATTCTATGGATACATACATCTAATTATAACTGACTGAATTATGGGCAGGGTTTGCTCAATAGGGCCTCTTATTGTATAACTGGAAGCTGCTGTTAATTAAGACTGTCAATCAACAACCACCTGGATTATGCAAAAAACCTTGCCTTAAAAGCTGTACACCCCAGCCCTCCTTGGCCATTAGCTTCCTTGGCCTGGCTTACCTCTCTCTTGTGTTCTTTCAGCTCTCTCTTTCAATAAACTCTCCTGCAACCAGTAAGAAACAAGACCCAAGGTAGAAGTAGTAATGTTTTCACTCAACCTTCTGTTACAGGGATATTCTGTGATTCATGGCAAGAATTTGGTCAAAGCACTCAAGGCTCATTTTCTTCTTGCTATATCAAAACTTGATCCTGAACTTTTATATTACAAATTCAGAGTAACACAGCCTAAAATGTGGTCTAAACCTTAACTCATTAACTATTGCAAGCCCTCTCCCAACTTAAAAAAAAAAAAACATATATATATATATATATATATATATATATATATATTGAATTTTGGTGAAATCAATGAATAAAAGTATGGTGCCTTTTTTTTTTTTTTGCCTGCAAGGACATATTGAATACCTGATCTATTTAGGTTTAAAAAAAAAAAGAAATTTGATAACACACAGGTTTTATGTATTGATACAATGCAGCTATCACTTCTGTTCTGCTGCTGCTGCTGCTGCTGCTGCTGCTGCTGCTGCTGCTGCTGCTGTCTGTTCTAACCAAAGTATATTTTACATGAACATTTTCTCTCTCACTGAAAAATCTTTACTTGTTTTCTATATATTTCTTCTTAATTGTTATACTTCCTTATATCACTAAGTTTTTTCTTCCAAGGAAAAGGAGGGATATAAAAATAATTATCTTAGATATAAAAATAATTATTTCCCTAAAGCAGTTTTAAATAATTTGAAAGCTATATATTTTCAAGGAAACACACAGAAAAATTCAAGACAGTTTTAAAATTGTTCACATTGGTAGTATCTAATCATTATCCAAGACATGTATTCCATTTTCTTGGTTTTGATATGAGAAACAGAAATCCACATATCCACACAAAAACAAAGCTCACTCATTTTTCCTCCCCTTCTTCAGAGAAAAAGACCTTATCATAAAAGCTTCAGCAAGGTTTAAGATTTAAAATTTCATTAATTTATCAGAAGCATTTAGGTAAATTACCTCAGTGCTGAAACAATACAAAGTCACTTCAAAGTTTCTTTCTTTTTTTTTTTTTTTTTTTTCCAAACCAGTTTGGAAGTACAATGTGTGGCAATTCTTTTCCTCTGGGAAACTTTAACAATTCTATATAGTTAAAAACTGACCTGGAGGATGGGCAAATCAGAATGGTTTCGGGGCCTCAGAAGCTGGCGGACTCGGATTGTGGCTCCACAGCTGCACCTCACAGGTTGGTGTTGCCTCCCCGGGAGATTCCGGAGCGCTGGTTCTGGAAGGAGTGAGAATTGCAGCCCGAGCATGCGCAGCTCGCTGCCTGGAGTGTCCGGCTCCTGTCAGGGCATTCCAGCAAGAGCGCAACATCTGTGCGGAATCCAGTTTCTAGTCACCTGGCTGTGTTCCTGAGAGAGCCCAGACCTCGCTATGCCTCCAAGTTTTGTGAGGGTCAGGAGTCTGAGAGGACTGAGGTTTACTTGATACATGACGTGTACGAGACTCCGGAGAAAGGCTCCGGAACAGTGGCCCTCTGGCATCCAGGACAATAAGGTATTTTTTTTTTTCAAAACTTGTTCACATATATATATATATATATATATATATATATATATATATATATATATACACACACACACACACACACACACACACACATACTTGTAGAATTGAAGCACATGACTGTCAACACACTCAGCAGTTTATACTACAACTATAGTTTTTAAAGAAATCTTTGGATAACTAATATACAAGCTATATGTCAGAAGATGATAACAGCTGAAAAACTAATTATGGGTGGTGTCGGTTTTACACGAGGTATTGTTCTGATTGATTGATGTCCCTGGGAAGCAAATTCTGGTACAAAGAAAGTATTGGGAGAACCCTAAGCAATGATGCTCGGTTTTACCTGGAGTGCTTGGAACATGAGGCCTTGCCTACTCTTAAACAAGACATTTCTCAAGACTGTGTATGTAGAAAGAAATCTTGAGGCATGCTATGATGTCTCCCTTCATGAGGAAGCATAGGTTTCTTCCATGCTTGTTTTAAAGAACCTGATTCCCTAAGCTACATGTTCCTCTTTAAGGGAATGCACAGTATGTGCAAGTATCCATTTGACCTTTAATTTGCATTGTTGGGCTTGAAGGTCATGGGAGAACTGATTCAAGTTTTATTCTCATGCTGCTTGCTTTGCTATGAGTAATAATTTCATTTGGCTCGGAACCAGAAGTCTTGTTTCTTTCACAGCTCTGAACTAGGAGTCTCCTTTCTTCTGCTAGCCTTCTTGAAAGGGTAACAGAGTAACTGGTAGTTTCTGAGTAGGATACAGACAAATTTTAGACCTTTATACCTGAAGAAATTGTGTGTGTGGGAGTGGGGGAAGGGTGTTTTCTGTGGGGTCATGAAAGTGGCAAAGCTAGGCAGAAGGAAGTGATGTATGTTGCAGTCACACCAAAGACCCCAGATAGTGCTGCAAAGAAATTGGGATCAGGGATAACCGAGCAGACATGCAACATGGATCAGGGATAACCCAGCAGACATGCAACATATGGAGGCAAGAAGATCTGGCCTGTGTGTCTTTGCATGTAGACTGCCCCCCAAAATGAAGCCTGCTGTTGAATATGGTGGTCTCTCCTTGTCTAAAGGCAAGGGAAATAGCAAAGCCCAGAGTGTGTACCTTAGCATCCGCTAGGGCTGCAAATAAAAAATATCAAAAGAATGGCCTCTGACAAAACAATGAGTTTTCCCTAGAAATATATGGCATTTCTCTATTGTCATTTAATAGCATTTGTGGGGTTTAAAAATACATTTCTGAGGTAAAAATGTTTTAGAAATTTTAGATTGCATGTGTGAATAAACTCAAGTAAAATTGTTACTTTGGTAAGATTTGTGACTTCTATTTTGTAATAACTGTGCCACATAAGCCTTTGTGGTTAATTATGGACAGTATCAATTATCAACAACCAAAAACTCTTTCCAATTAACTACTGCCTTCTTTCCTCATTCACCCAGACACTCTGGTAATTTCTTATATAATTATCTAAACATCTGAAATGTGGTTTACAAGCATAGGAATTACAGATTGAGACTACCTGAGTTAGAATTCTAACTCTTACATTTTTGCTTTACTTTGCACACATTGCTTAATTTGTCTTTGCTACAGATTTCTTTTTAATACAGAACAGATAATAGTTGTGTTTAGATCAAAGGCTTACTTCATCACTTGAATCTCACTACTGGATGTTTAAGTGCATAGGGAGAAGAAAATGGTAACCCACTCTAGTACTCTTGCCTGGAAACTCCCATGGATGGAGGAGTCTGGTAGGCTACAGTCCATGCGGTTGTGAAGAGTCGGACACGACTGGGTGACTTCACTTTCACTTTTCACTTTCATGCATTGAAGAAGGAAATGGCAATCCATTCCAGTATTCTTGCCTGGAGAATCCCAGGGATAGAGGAGCCTGGTGGGCTGCTGTCTATGGGGTTGCACAGGGTCGGACATGACTGAAGTGACTTAGCAGCAGCAGCAGGGAGTGTCTTATTTAACTTTGTATCACCAACATTAATTGCATGGCCTGACATACAGATGAAATTAACTGCTTGTTGAATAAATTGGTTAAAGTATAATGCATTTTCAATGTTACTAGGTTTGATCCAGAAACATAATTTTACACTTAGAGACCTTCATAGAAGATAAAGATAAAAGCAAAGTTGTCAGTAGAGATGGTTTTGAGTAGCAAATGTAGTGTGTGAGCACAGTGCTAAATGTCTGAAATGTTGTTTAAGAAAGGAGAATAGCTAACACCTCCAAACAGAATGCTCTTACTTTTTGGTGCACTTGATAGCAAAATTTCCTATCCTTCATTACAATAATGAAAGATATACAAGCTAGGAGGGACTAAAAGAATAACAAGTAGTATTTTATTATTATTCAAGTTTATCAGTGTAATGATATATGAATTCTTATACCGTGTGCGCTTAGGTCCTCAGTTGTGACCAATTCTAAGACCCCATGGACTGTAGCCTGCACGCCCCCTCTGTCCATGATAAGAATACTGGAGTGAGTTGCCGGTTTCTTCTCCAGGGGATCTTCCTAACTCAGGGATCGAAGCCACTTTTCTTGTATTTCCTGCCTTCACAGGCAGATTCGTTAACAACTGCACCACAGTAGCACTTGACAAAGTGTACCTGCTTTCTTTGGAGGAACATCATGAAAAAGTTGGTACCTATGCTATAGCTTTATAATTGTGAGAAAATCTAAATGAAGTTAAGATAAGGCTAAAAGAAGAGGGCTTAAGAGAGACTGTTCCAAGCAGTTCCAATTTAGCTCAAATGATGAAAATGAGTAAAGTGAAAGAGAAAAAGTCAGAGAGATGAATGGGGTGGGGAAGTCTTTGTTTGGATTTCCTCTAAAGCAGAGCCCAAGCCAATGATGTAGACATTAATGTTGATATTTTATTAGAAAGGTGATCCCATAAAACAGGGTTGAAAGCACAGGAAGGGTGATTTGATTAAGAAGAAAAAACTGATATTAAGAATAATTATTTGTGTAACAGGAGCTCAATTTCATCAAACCTACTGAGAAAGATAAATAATAGTTCTTTGAGATATCCTCCTTAAAGGAAAGGTGCATGGCTCAAGGTAACCTGGAATTAAAATTCTCCTCCAGGTCCTCCCCACCATTCATTTCAGTCCAAAGACAAATTAACTCATTGGCTTCTGTGGCCCTACAAAATAGGCGAGCCCTGGACCTTCTCACCACAAAAAAGGGAGAGACCTGCCTTTTTCTAGGAAAAGACTGCTGCTATTTTTTTTTTTTAATGAAATGGACATAGTCTAGGACAGAGTCAAATAACTTAGAGACAGAATTGAATGCCACAAAAAAGAATTACAAAACCTTTACACTCCCCAAAACCTGTTCCAACAGGCCCTCCCTTGGTTACTCCCTTTCTTGGGACCATTGGTACTTATCATTTTATTCCTTTTATTTGGACCCTGTCTCTTCAATCTCTTTCAAAGGTTTCTCCAAGAACGGATTCGGGCCGTCCCTCGAGACCAAGTCAAGACTGTTCTTTTGCTTGAAACCCTGACAGCGAGAATAGAAAATCAACACTACAGTGCTTAGACTTCCTTCCTCCCAGACTACAAACCCCTGACCCTCATTTATCAGCACAAAGAAGCCGTGAACATTAATGGCACCCGCATCTCTTTCTCTTTTTATATATATTCCTTAAAGTCGAGAATGAAGAAAAGTTGCATGGCTCAAGGTAACCTGGAATTAAAACTCCCCTCCAGGTCCTCCCCACCATTCTGGCAAAACAGAGAACTCTCTCACCCAAAGAAAAAAAATAGACATTAGGTTGATTACGCCCAGGCCAAGCTGGCTCAGCCTCTGGCTGATCTCCAGAACTCCTTGCCCCAGCCATTTAAGAGATAACTACTCCCACCAACCTTGGAGAAGAACAGGCCCCCTTAAGACAGTAGCTTTCTACACACATGCCTATATATACTTACTCTTTTCTTAGAAAAGTGCAGCAGCTCACTAATCTGACTGCTGCCCCTTCTCGCCTCATTAAAGGTGATCGGTTCTTGTAGAGTGCCAGTCTCATTCTTTTTCTGAATCTCGCCTATTCTAACTCCATACCTTACACTCCTAAAGGAAAGAAGGCTGGGATATTTATTTAGAGGCACTCCTATCAATTGATCTTGTCTTAAAGCATTAATGCCTCCATATTTCCATATTTCTGTGGGAACTCTCCCAGCCTGGCCCTGTATTCCACCCCAAGATGAGAATCCTTGAACTGGAAGGCAAGTTAAGGATTTCCAACATATATTTCAGATGGGATGTTGCCATCAAGAGATCAGTTGGAAACATAAACTGTGGACATGGACTCTCCACAGTAGCTGCAAGTAAAATCACAGATGGGCTACAGAGATGTTATATGAGGCACAAACTTGTCTGCTACAAGTAAATAAGCAGCATTAGACTATGCAGGCCTTGTGCACCTTATTAGGGAGTTTGGAATTTACCTACTTGTGTTTATGAACTGAACAGAGACTAGTATAAGTCAGAGACTATTATGATCAGATAATAGATGGGGAAACAGGGGAAACAGTGGCTGACTTTATTTTTCTAGGCTCCAAAATCACTGCAGATGGTGATTGCAGCCATGATATTAAAAGACGCTTACTCCTTGGAAAGAAAGTTATGACCAACTTAGACAGCATATTGAAAAGCAAAGACATTAGTTTGTCAACAAAGGTCTGTCTAGTCAAGGCTATGGTTTTTACAGTGGTCATGTATGGATGTGAGAGTTGGACTATAAAGAAAGCTGAGCACCAAAGAATTGATGCTTTTGAACTGGGGTGTTGGAGAATACTCTAGAGAGTCCCTTGGACTGCAAAGAGATCCAACCAGTCCATCCTAAAGGACATCAATCCTGGGTGTTCAGTGGTAGGACTGATGTTGAAGGTGAAACTCCAATACTTTGGCCACCTGATGTGAAGAACTGACTCATTTGAAAAGACTCTGATGCTGGGAAAGATTGAGGGCAGGAGGAGAAGGGGACAATAGAGGATGAGATGGTCGGATGGCATCACAGATTCAATGGACATGGGTTTGGGTGAAATCCAGGAGTTGGTGATGGACAGGGAGGCCTGGTGTGCTGTGGTTCATGGGGTCACAAAGAGTCGGACATGATTGAGCGACTGAACTGAACTAACTGATGGATTTTTCTGGACATGAGATGTCATCATGTGCTTAATATAAACACTGTTGATGAATATATTACAATATCAAAATCCAGTTTCTGGTAATTTAAAAAGGATTACATAGTACTAATCCCAGGGCCTGCCAATGTGGAGAAGAGATTACATGTTTTTTGCATTCTTCTACCTCTCAATTAAAAACTACTTTAAATAGGACATTCAATATAAATCATTAACTTTTAAAAGTCCTTAGCAAATATTTTGTTATTGTGAAGAGAGTTATTTACTCATTATATTCATAGCAATTCTGTGTAAAAACCATATTGAAATGTAATGACTTAAAACAGCAATTTTTTATTGCTCACAGTTTGTATGTTCACCAGGAGCCAACTGATCTAGATTGGGCTCAGTTGAAGTGATTTTGTTCATCATTCTTCCAGACCCAGAGGACTGGCCCAAGCACCTTTTTTCTTTGAACCTGGCTGCAGCATAAAAGAAGGCTTTCCTAGTAGCTCTGTGGTAAAGAACCCACCTGCAATATGGAAGATGCAGGTCAGATCCTTGGATCAGGAAGATCCCCTGGAGAAGGAAATGGCAATCCATTCTGTATTCTTGTCTGGGAAATCCCATGGACAGTGGGGCCTAGTAGGCTACAGTCCATGGGATCTCAAAAGAGTCAGACATAGACTAAACAACAAACAAAGTATAAAAGAACAAGTAGAAACATACAATGTTTCTGTGAGCCTTAGCTTAGAACTGATTCACTATCACAATTGTCTTATTCCATTAGCCTAACAAATCAGGTGGCCAAGCCCAGAGTCAAGAATTAGTGAAATACATTTTCCTACTTTAGAGAGAAGTCACATGCCAAGGTGTACCTATAGAGAGTCAAAAAATCAGGGTCACTGATACTATTTACCACACTGTATTAGTTTCATAGAGCTGCTCTAGCTAATTACCGCAAGGATAGTAGATTGAAATAAAAGATGTTTATTTCCTTTATAGTTCTGGAGTCCAGATATCCATAATTAAATTGTTGAAAGGATTGGTTTCTGCTCTGAATTTAGAAACAAACAAACAACAACAACAAAAAACACTGAGGAGAAAATTTTTACTCATTGGTCATACAGCAAAAAAAAAAGTAAATAGTAAATAAATTGTTTGCTGCTGTTATATAATAATTTGCCACACACTTACCCAGTTGAAACAGTGTTCATTTGTAGTTCAAACCTCCAGCCTACATAGTTGGTTTCAGTACTCTGAGTTTCATATGGCTGATAGTAAGATATCAGCTTACTATCAGAAGTTGCAGTTTTTATCTGGGACTTGGCATCTCCTTCCAAAATCTCTGGTTGGCAGCAGAGTTTACTTTCTTCTTAAGTTTTTGACATGTCCTCCTTCATTTATCCAGTCATCCATAAGAGGCTAGGTCTCTCTCATACATTGAATTTCTCCCTTTTTCCTTCCTTCTTATATTTTAAGGTCTTTTTTGGTGGAAATACCATTAGACGTATTAGTTTCCCATCCTGCCTCTCCAACCACTATGTATATATATAAACTTGAGGAGCATCTCATATACTTTCAAGTCTTTGTCTCCTAACATATGGAATGAGGACACTGAAGTCTACTTTTTCTCTGAACAAAATTTTTGGCATATTGAAATCATTCTAGAGTCTCTTTCAGTTCTAATTTTAAATCATCTGAACAAGGAATTCAGTAATAAAGATGTGCTTTTTGCCAAATACATAAAAATATTCCCTGATTATTCTCAGTAAAAGTTCATTAAATGAATAAAAACGTAAAAAGGTGGATGAGTACTTTTGAAGCTATCTATATTTCACAAAAGGGAAAAATCAAGCAAAAATAATAGAACTGCTCAGATTCCTTACTTCCCTGCAAGACTTATAAATTTTATTAACTGTTTATTCATGTGAAACCTAATATCTGATATCTGTGAGTCAGGAACAGCAATTAATTATACTGGTGTCACTCAAAAAGGAGTAGGTCCGAATAGATAACAATGATCAGTCAATTCTATAGAAAGCTCCCTTCTAGATTTAATACTGAATTACCAACCTAAAATAATGTTTTCAAAGGAAAAAGATATTATGTCTTTATTATGTGTTACTCTCTCTATACATTATAAACAAACATTAAGTTAATTTTGTAACATTTTGGTTTATTCCTTGTTTGTTTTATTACGTATGTTTTGTTTTATAATGTGCTATGGCAAGGATATTAAGTACCAGTAGAGAGCTTTGTTTTAAAGTTGCTTTTCCATACACATGTTGAATTGACACATCACCTACCAAAATTGCTGTTTTGAATAAAAATGTAATATTTTATTTTTAAAGCCTTATTTAGTGAAATTGGGGTGCAATAGAAGCAGTTTACTCTTTGGAAGTATGGTTACTAATCAAAATGCGGAAGGAATCGGGGGCGGGGGGGGGGGACTTTAAACTATGATAGAAAATTTTACCAAGTTAAGATTTTCTAGAAACTACTGAAATTCTGAGACAGAGATTTTTCTGTAGATGTCAATGAAGAAGCTGTCTCATTTTGCAGAATCTATGTTAATGGAGCTGTGTCACCAGAAACAGATTCCAAGATGGAGAGTTATATGCAGATTTTTTGGGAAAATGGTCTCAAAGTATATAACTTTGAGACAATGAAGGTAGGAAGAAGCAGAGAAACATGCTGACCTACAGTTTAATTGCAACTAAGGTCTCTGCAACCCTGTGTTATCTAGTCATTGACACACTCTGGAAGGAAGTAAAACCTTAACTAGACAATTTCTTAAAATTGAGGAGTTTCTAGTCAGGGACATTTCTGAGTCACCAGTAGCCAGTGTTCCCAGCAGCTGGGGGTGAGTGCCACATTAGATTTCTATTACTGCTGTTTAAAAATTGGCTTATTTAATGTCTTTAGACAACATACTTTTATTAGCTTACATTTCTGGAGGTCAGAAGTCTTAAGCAGGTATCTTTGAGCTAGGATCAAAGTGTCAGCTGGGATGTGTTCTGTTTCAGATGCTCCAGGGAAAATTCTGTTTTCTTTCTTCCTTCTCCAGCTTCTGCAGGCTGTCTTCATTCCTTGGCTCAAGATTTTCTTCCATCTTCAGAACTGGTGGAGTCTTAAGCTGCATCACTCTAATAGGCGTTCCTATTTTTTTCTTCACTTTATGAGAATCTTGTGAGTACACTGGGCCCACCTGGATAATCCAAATTTTTTTTCTGTTTCAAGATTAGCCGAGTGGTATTCTTAATTCCATCTGCAACTTTAATTCTCCTTTGCTGTGAAACCTAACATATCACAGGTTCTAGAAATTTGGATGTAGACCTTTTTGAGGGATCAATATTCTGCCTATAGCAGGTACATTGATGCCCAGAGAGATATCTGATTGGAACACACAATATATAGTTGCTAGACTGGTGAATTAGAACAGAGATATAAATGGGCCCATCTTTATAAATCTTTGATAGTGGCACTATTCTCTGCCATTTTCTGCCAGGATGTGATATCTATTTTTTATAGTGTAATGGAGTTAACATTTATATACTGTAGACTAGAATATAATAAGCTTACAATTAAGTCAGGTTTAGTAAAGTTACAGAACTATGTAAGCATCACTATGGGCTTTCTTAGTGACTCAGACAGTAAAGATTCTGCCTGCAATGCAGCAATGCAGAAGACATGGGTTCAATCCCTGGGTTGGGAAGATATCTTGGAGAAGGGAATGGTAACCCATTCCAGTATTCTTGTCTCAAGTATTTCATGGACGGAGGAGACTGGCAGGCTATAGTCCATGGGGTTGCAAAGAGTCAGACACAACTGAGCAACTAACACTTTGACTTTCACTCTCAAGCATCACTACAATTCAATATTAAAACATTGTATCAGCCCATTAGTTGTCTCCCATGCATTTCCAAATAATTCCCACTCTCATGAGTCCTAGACAATCAATTATCTGCTTTTAGTTTCTGTAGCTTTCACTCTTCTTGACATTTCATGTAATATAATCATCCAATATATACATTTTTGCATCTGGAAAATGTGCTATGAATTTAACTCATTTTGTTTATCCATTGACTGGTTAATATTCATTTAGATTATTTCCAGCTAAGGGATGTTCTGAATAATTCTATTGTGAGCATTCATGTACAAGTCTTTGTCTGGACATAAGCATTTAGGTAAATACCTAGAAATGGAAAGGTAAGGCCATATGATATGTATAAATACACATGTATTTTTTAAAAAGAGACTGCCAAACTCTTTCTAAAAGAGCTAAATCATTTTTATCCCAAGAAATGTATGATGTTACCTATTTTTCTACATCCTTGCCAACACTTGTTGTTTTATGTCTTATGATAATACCCATATTGTGCATATGTGGTGGTATCTCATTTTATTTTTCAATTGCATTTTCCTGAGCATCTTTTCATGTGAATATGTGGATAGGCATTAGTTTAACTTTGTTGATGAAATGCCAAATTATTTGCTTGCTATTTAGTTGGAATTCTTATCTTTTAAATACTGATTTGAAAGAGTTACTTGCATATTCTGGGTACAGGTCCCTTATTACATACATGGTTGTCTTTTAAATTTTATTAATCTATTTTGAAACACAGGAATTTTTACTTTTGTTGAAATTAAATTAAACAATTTTTTTCTTTTATGAATCATATTTTGGTACTGAATCTAAGTTTATGTCCTTAAGCTTTGTTTTTCTTTTTCAAAATTGTTAAAGCTATTTAATTTATATATTAATTTGAATAATCAGCTTGTCAATCTCTACCAATAATGCTTGCTGATACATTGATGAGGATTTTATTGAATTTATAGATGAATTTGGAAAGTTGGAATTCTTATTAATTTGTGTGAGTCTTTAAAATTTCTCTCAGCAGTCTTTTGAACTTTTTACTGTACAGACTTCATTTTCTTTTTTTAATAATTGAAGTATATTTGACATATTAATTTCAGTTTTACAAAACAGTGATTCAATATTTTCATAGATTATGCAACATACAAAGTTATTATATTACCTATAGTCCCTGTACTGTGCAGTACATTCCTGGGATTTGTTTATTGTATAACTGGTAATTTGTACTTCTTAATCCTGTTCACCTACTTTTCCCATTTCTCCACCCACCTCCCCTCTGGCAACCACTAGTTTGTTTTGGGGAGAAGGCAATGGCAACTCACTCCAGTACTCTCACCTGGAAAATCCCATGGACGGAGGAGCCTCGTAGGCTGCAGTCCATGGGGTCGCTAAGAGTCGGACATGACTGAGGAACTTCACTTTCACAGTTCCTTTCATGCGTTGGAGAAGGAAATGGCAACCCACTCCAGGGTTCTTGCCTGGAGAATCCCAGGGATGGGGAAGCCTGGTGGGCTGCCGTCTATGGGGTCGCACAGAGTCAGACACAACTGAAGCGACTTAGCAGCAGCAGCAGCAATGAACATTTTGGTGCCTGTGTGTTTTTTAATTGTTTTCATTTTCTTTGGATAAATACCCAGGATTGGAATCTGGGTCATATGATAGCTCGATTTTTAATTTTTTGAGGAAACTTCATATTGTTTTCCATAGTGGCTATGCCAATTTACATTCCCACAAACAATGTAGGAGGCTTCCTTCTCTTCATATCCTTCCGTTAGTTGTTACTACTTGTCTGTTTGATGATAGCCATTCTAATAACTGTAAAGTGATAGATACTTCCTTCAGGTTTTGATTTGTATTTCCCTGATGATTAGTAATGTTGAGCCTCTTCATGCACCTGTTGTTCATCTGTATGTCTTCCTTTTTTTAAAAAAAAAGATGTAGATTCTATATTTTTCATGTGATAACATGTGCAAACATTTTTTATATATTTTATATTCTTCCAAGTGCTATTTTTTAAAATTAGAGGATAATTGCTTTATAAGTTGTTAGTTTCTGCTCTACAACATGAATCAGCTATAAGTATACATATATCACCTCCATCTTGAGCCTCCTCCTCAAACTTCCCATCCCACCTCTCTGGGTCATCATAGAGAATGGAGCTGAGCACCTTGTGTTATACAGCCACTTCCCACTAGCAATCTATTTTACACCTGGTCATGTATGTATGTCAGCGCTACTCTCTAAATTTGTTCCATCCTCTCCTTCCTCTACTTCTACAAGTCAGTTCTCACATCTGTGTCTCTATTCCTGCACTGAAAGTAGGTTCATCAGTACCATTTTTCTAGATTCCATATACATATGTGTGTGTTAATATATGATATTTGTTTTACTCTTTCTGACTTATTTCTGTCTGTATGACAGACTCTAGGTCCATCCATACCACTACAAATGACTCAATATCATTCCTTTGAATGGCTAATATTCATTATATATATGTACCACAACTTCTATAGCCATTCATCTGTTGATGGATATCTAGGTTGTTTCCATGTCCTGGATGTTGTAAATAGTGCTGCAGTGAACATTGGGGTATATGTGTCTTTTTGAATTATGCGTTCCTCAGGGTATTTGCCCAGAGGTGGGATTGCTGGGTCATATAGTAGTTTTATTCCTAGTCTCTTAAGGAACCTTCATACTGTTCTCCATAGTTGTTGTATTGATTTACATTCCCACCAATAGTGTAGGAATGTTCCCTTTTCTCCACATCCTCCAGAATTTTTTGTCCGTAGATTTTTTGATGATGAACATCCTGACTGATGTGAGGTGATACCTCATTGAGGTTTTGATTTGCATTTCTCTGCTAATGAATGATGTTGAGCATTTTCTCATGTGTTTTTCATGTGTTTCTGTGTGTCTTTGAAGAAATATCTGTTTAAGTCTTCCACCATTTTTCAGTTGGGTTGTTTGCTTTTCTGATATTGAGCTCCATGAGCTGCTTGTGTATTTTGGAGATCAGTCCTTTGTCAGTTGCTTCATTGTCAATTATTTTCTCCCATTCTGACTGTTGTCTTTTCATCTTATTTATTTGTAGTTTCCTTTGCTCATCAGAAGCTTTTAAGTCCCATTTGCTTGTTTTTGTTTTTATTTCTATTACTCTAGGAGGTGGGTCAAAGGAGATCTTGCTGTGATTTATGTCAAAGAATATTCTGTGTATGTTTTCTTCTAAGAGTTATATAGCTTTTATATTTAGGTCTTTAATACATTGTTGTTTAAGTTTTCACTGTGTTCTATTCTTTTCCTGAGTTTGGTGAGCATTTTTATGACCATTACATTGAACTCTTTTATCAAGTTCATTACTTATCTCTGTTTTGCTAGTTTTTTCCTCAAGTTTTGTCTTTTTCTTTGGTTTGGAACATATTTCTCTGCCTTTTCATTTTGTTTGACTTTCTGTGTTAGTCCTTATGAATTAGACAATTTACTTACCTTTCTTGGCCTTGAAGGCATGTCTTTTTTGTAGAAGTGTCCTTATGCAGGCAGTGTATGTCCAGCTGCTTTTGCTGGAGACCTAGAACTGAAGCCTTGCACAGGCTGGGGCTTCTCCCATGGTACATTGTGATCCACCATCTTGGTGGGTGTTTGGGCTTGGAGTCAGAGCTGAGTGCAGGGGTCAGGAGGAGGAGACAGGCAAGATGCACGTTCTGGGACAGCTAGGATGTCAAGTACTTTTTAATGTACTCCTCTGCACTAAGACTCAGAATAAGTAAGTCTGTGCATTGCCCTTTAAGAGTGGAGTCATGGTTTCCTGTAGCCCCTCAGTTTTCCTGATCTTAAGCTCTGCTGGTATTCAAAACCAGTTAAGGGGGTTTGTCTTCCCAGTGTGAGTTCCCAGGGTTAAGATACACAATCTGAAGTGTGAGCCATTCACTCCTTAAGGAGGACCACCAAGCTTATGATATGCTTTCCTCTTTTGAGTTGCCCTCAAGGTATGTGAGTCCTTTTTAAATTGCTTCTCCTCCCCTCCTATCCATCTCAGTGTTTGGTTTTGTTTTTCTTTAGATCTTTGTAGAAGAGCTATTCTGCTGGTCTTCAAGTTGTTCTCAGGGAAAATTGTTCTATATGTAGTTGTCATTTGGGTATGTCTATGGGAGAAGATGATCACATGATCTTCCTACTTTGCTGCCTTGATCCCATCATTAAAGCCTTTCATTTCTTTAGTTAAGTTTATTACTGAGTACTATTCTGGGTGTGCTACTAGGAATAAATTTCTTTAAATTACTTTTTCAGAATGTTCATTATGAGTATGTTGTTGTTCAGTTGCTGAGTTATGTCCAACTCTTTGCAGCCCCATAAACTGAAACACAACAGGCTTACCTGTCCTTCACTATCTCCTGGAGTCTTCTCAGACTCATGTCTGTTGAATCAGTGATGCCTTCCAACCATCTCATCCTCTGTCATCTCCTTGTCCCCTTGTCCTTAATCTTTACCAGGATCAGGGTCTTTTCCAGTGAGTCAGCTCTTTGCATCAAGTGGACAAAGTATTGGAGCTTCAGCTTCAGCACCTTGTCCTTCCAATGAATCAGTTCAGTTCAGGAGCTCAGTCATGTCTGACCCTTTGCAACTTCATGGACTGCAGCATGCCAGGCCTCCCTGTCCATCACCAACTCCCAGAGTTTACTCAAACTCATGTCCATTGAGTTGGTAATGCCATCCAACCATCTCATCCTCTGCCATCCCCTTCTCCTCCCATCTTCAATCTTTCCCAGCATCAGGCTCTTTTCCAATGAGTCAGTTCTTCGCATCAGGTGGTCAAAGTATTGGAGTTTCAGCTTCAGCATCAGTCCTTCCAATGAACATTCAGGACTGATTTCCTTTAGGATGTACTGGATGGATCTCTTTGCTGTCCAAGGGTCTCTCAAAAGTCTTCTCCAACACCACAGTTCAAAAGCATCAATTTTTCAGCATTCAGTTTTCTTTATAGTCCAACTCTCACATCCATACATGATTACTGGGAAAACAATAGCTTTGACTATGGGGACCTTTGTCACCAAAGCATTATCTCTGCTTTTTAATATACTATCTACATAATAAAAGCTATCTATGACAAACCCACAGCAAACATTATCCTCAATGGTGAAAAATTGAAAGTATTTCCCCTAAAGTCAGGAACAAGACAAGGGTGTCCACTTTCACCGCTACTATTCAACATAGTTCTGGAAGTTTTGGCCACAGCAATCAGAGCAGAAAAAGAAATAAAAGGAATCCACATTGGAAAAGAAGAAGTAAAACTCTCACTGTTTGCAGATGACATGATCCTCTACATGGAAAACCCTAAAGACTCCACCAGAAAATTACTAGAGCTCATCAATGAATATAGTAAAGTTGCAGGATATAAAATCAACACACAGAAATCCCTTGCATTCCTATACACGAATAATGAGAAAGTAGAAAAAGAAATTAAGGAAACAATTCCATTCACCATTGCAACAAAAAGAATAAAATACTTAGGAATATATCTACCTAAAGAAACTAAAGACCTATATATAGAAAACTATAAAACACTGATGAAAGAAATCAAAGAGGACACTAATAGATGGAGAAATATACCATGTTCATGGATTGGAAGAATCAATATAGTGAAAATGAGTATACTACCCAAAGCAATTTACAAATTCAATGCAATCCCTATCAAGCTACCAGCCACATTTTTCACAGAACTAGAACAAACAATTTCAAGATTTGTATGGAAATACAAAAAACCTCGAATAGCCAAAGCAATCTTGAGAAAGAAGAATGGAACTGGAGGAATCAACTTGCCTGACTTCAGGCTCTACTACAAAGCCACAGTCATCAAGACAGTATGGTACTGGCACAAAGACAGACATATAGATCAATGGAACAAAATAGAAAGCCCAGAGATAAATCCACACACATATGGACACCTTATCTTTGACAAAGGAGGCAAGAATATACAATGGAGTAAAGACAATCTCTTTAACAAGTGGTGCTGGGAAAACTGGTCAACCACTTGTAAAAGAATGAAACTAGATCACTTTCTAACACCGCACACAAAAATAAACTCAAAATGGATTAAAGATCTAAATGTAAGATCAGAAACTATAAAACTCCTAGAGGAGAACATAGGCAAAACACTCTCAGACATAAATCACAGCAGGATCCTCTATGATCCACCTCCCAGAATGCTGGAAATAAAAGCAAAAATAAACAAATGGGATCTAATTAAAATTAAAAGCTTCTGCACAACAAAGGAAAATATAAGCAAGGTGAAAAGACAGCCTTCTGAATGGGAGAAAATAATAGCTAATGAAGCAACTGACAAACAACTAATCTCAAAAATATACAAGCAACTTCTGCAGCTCAACTCCAGAAAAATAAACGACCCTATCAAAAAATGGGCCAAAGAACTAAATAGACATTTCTCCAAAGAAGACACACGGATGGCTAACAAACACATGAAAAGATGCTCAACATCACTCATTATCAGAGAAATGCAAATCAAGACCACAATGAGGTACCACTTCACACCAGTCAGAATGGCTGCGATCCAAAAATCTGCAAGCAATAAATGCTGGAGAGGGTGTGGAGAAAAGGGAACCCTCCTACACTGTTGGTGGGAATGCAAACTAGTACAGCCACTATGGAGAACAGTGTGGAGATTCCTTAAAAAATTGCAAATAGAACTACCTTATGACCCAGCAATCCCACTTCTGGGCATACACACCGAGGAAACCAGAATTGAAAGAGACACATGTACCCCAATGTTCATCGCAGCACTGTTTATAATAGCCAGGACATGGAAACAACCTAGATGTCCATCAGCAGATGAATGGATAAGAAAGCTGTGGTACATATACACAATGGAGTATTACTCAGCCGTTAAAAAGAATTCATTTGAATCAGTTCTGATGAGATGGATGAAACTGGAGCCGATTATACAGAGTGAAGTAAGCCAGAAAGAAAAACACCAATACAGTATACTAACACATATATATGGAATTTAGGAAGATGGCAATGACGACCCTGTATGCAAGACAGGGAAAGAGACACAGATGTGTATAACGGACTTTTGGACTCAGAGGGAGAGGGAGAGGGTGGGATGATTTGGGAGAATGACATTCTAACATGTATACTATCATGTGAATTGAATCGCCAGTCTATGTCTGACGCAGGATGCAGCATGCTTGGGGCTGGTGCTTGGGGATGACCAAGAGAGATGTTATGGGGAGGGAGGTGGGAGGGGGGTTCATGTTTGGGAATGCATGTAAGAATTAAAGATTTTAAAATGTAAAAAATAAAAAACTAAAAATAAAAAAAAACAAAAACAAAAGCGGAGGAAAAAAAATAAAATAAAATAAAATAAAATAGACAACCAAAAAAAAAAATTAAAAATAAATAAATAAATAAATAAATAAATTCAAGTAAAAAAAAAATATATACTATCTAGGTGTGTCATAGCTATTCTTCCAAGGAGCAAATGTCTTTTAATTTCATGGTTGCAGTCACCATGTGCAGTGATTTTGAAGCCCAAGAAAATGAAATCGGACACTGTCTTCACCTTTCCCCATGTATTTGCCATGAAGTGATAGTTCCAGATGCCATGATCTTTGCTTTTTTGAATGCTAAATTTTAAGCCAGCTTTTCACTCTCCTCTTTTGCCTTCATCAAGAGGCTCTTTCATTCCTCTTTACTTTCTGCCATTAAAGTGGTATCATCTGCATATCTGAGGTTGTTGATAATTCTCCCAGCAGTCTTGAATCCAGCTTGTGCTTCATCCAGCCTTGGATTTTGCATGAAGTATTCTGCTTGTAAGCCAAATAAACAAAGTGACATATACAGCTTTGATGTACTCCTTTCTCAATTTTCAACCAGTCCAGTTCCATGTCCAGTTCTAAGTGTTGCTTCTGATCTGCATACAGGTTTCTCAGGAGTCAGGTAATGTGGGCTCTGGTATTCCCATCTCATTAAGAATATTCCAGTTTGTTGTGACCCACACAGTCAAAGGCTTTAGCATAATTGATGAAGCAGAAGTAGAAATGCAATGGATTTTTGTATATTGATCTTATGTGACCTTCTTAAATGTTTTTATCAGTTTAATGAATGGAAATAAGTATGTGTTTGTGTGCATGTGATTTTCTCAAGATTTTATGCATGGAAGAGTATGTCATATGTATATAATTGTAGATATTTTTACCTTTTTCAATATGAGTAAGTTTTATTTATTATTCATTCTGATGGTACCAACTAGAAACTATTATAATGTTAAATAGATAGTTACTGAGAATGGACATCCTTTTTTATCCTAATCTTAAGGAAAGCATTAAGTCTGTTACCATTAATTATGATATTAGCATTAGGTATTTTATTGATATCCTTTATTAGTTTCAGGCAACTTTATTCTACTTTGAGTTTGCTGTGTTTCATTGGAAATGGCACTAGTTGTAAAGAATCCTTGCCAATGTGGGAGACATAAGAGACATGGGTTTGATCACTGGGTCAGGAAGATACCCTGGAAAAGGAAATGGCAACCCATTCCAGTATTCTTGCCTGAAGAATCCCATGGGCAGAGGAGCCTGACAGGCTGCAGTCTATGGGGTTGCAAAGATTTGGACATGACTAAATGTTTGAGCATGAATATTGGAAATGAATGTAGAATTTGTTAAATACTTTGAATCTATTTAAATGATCACGTGCTTTTTTTTTTTCTTTATTTTATTACTATTAACACTATCATGGCAGAAGTTTTTCCTGGTAATATTATTATTAATATGGCAACTTAACTTGGTGAAGGAATTGCAGAGAATTTAATTTGTCTTTCCCACTTCAGTGATTCTTATCCCACAGATTTAAGAACCGGTGTGAGTGTTCTGCTAAGTACAAAGCTTAGCCAATTCAATTATACATTTGGAAAGTAAAGAAATGACCCCTGTGTGGGCCTGTCAGCCCAGAAAATTTGCTGTAAGTTGGA
This sequence comes from Ovis canadensis, assembly GCF_042477335.2. NCBI lineage: Eukaryota > Metazoa > Chordata > Mammalia > Artiodactyla > Bovidae > Ovis > Ovis canadensis. Next base: position 72,530,271 of record NC_091247.1, read on the forward strand.
ATGAGGTTTGGACTATCTTTATTATATGTCTGTGTTCTGCCCTCATTTTAATAATAGCAAACCTTCTTGGTGCTTGGATGTCAGTGCCAATCCAGCCCAGGATCCAGTAATGCAGCTTCTATATCCAATAATTGTCAAAAGATGCTTTTGTAATCCACTAATGTACTGTACCTGTTACATGGTCACTTAGCTATAAGAATATTATAGGTTAATTATAGGTCCCTTTGGAGGAACAGTGTTATATTTACAGAAAAAAAAATTATGAAGATCAGTTCAGTTCTGTTCAGTCATTCAGTCATGTCCGACTCTTTGTGACCCCATGAATTGCAGCACACCAGGCCTCTCTGTCCATCACCAACTCCTGGAGTTCACTCAAACTCATGTCCGTTGAGTCGGTGATGCCATCCAGCCATCTCATCCTCTGTCATCCCCTTCTCCTCCTGCCCCCAGTCCCTCCCAGCATCAGAGTCTTTTCCCATGAGTGAACTCTTCGCATGAGGTGGCCAAAGTACTGGAGTTTCAGCTTTAGCATCATTCCTTCCAATAAACACCCAGGACTGACCTCCTTTAGAATGGACTGGTTAGATCTCCTTGCAGTCCAAGGGACTCTCAAGAGTCTTCTCCAACACCACAGTTCAAACGCATCAATTCTTCAGCACTCAGTTTTCTTCACTGTCCAACTCTCACATCCATACATAACCACTGGAAAAACCATAGCCTTGACTAGACGGACTTTTGTTGGCAAAGTAATGTCTCTGCTTTTTAATATGCTGTCTAAGTTGGTCATAACTTTCCTTCAAAGGAGTAAGCATCTCTTAATTTCATGATGGCTGAAGTCACCATCTGCAGTGATTTTGGAGCCCCCCAAAGTAAAGTCTGACACGGTTTCCACTTTTTCCCCATCTATTTCCCATGAAGTGATGGGACCGGATGTCATGATCTTCATTTTCTGAATGTTGAGTTTTAAGCCAACTTTTTCACTCTCCTCTTCCAAACTAATACCCAAAAAAGATGTCCTTTTCATTATAGGGGACTGGAATGCAAAAGTAGGAAGTCAAGAAACACCTGAGGTAACAGACAAATTTGGCCTTGGAACACAGAATGAAGCAGGGCAAAGGCTAATAGAGTTTTGCCAAGAGAATGCAGTGGTCTTAGCAAACACCTTCTCCCAACAACTCAAGAGAAGACTACACATGGACATCACCAGATGGTCAACACCAAAATCGGACTGATTATATTATTTGCAGCCAAAGATGTAGAAGCTCTACACAGTCAGCAAAAACAAGACCAGGAGCTGACTGTGGCTCAGATAATGAACTCCTATTGCCAAACTATGAAGATAGTAGAGCATATTTCAGTATACTCATTGCTTGTGTAGACCTTCTTCTTTGTTTAGTCTTACTTACTTTACTCATGTCCAAAGTTATTTAGATCAATATGTTAATATTTTACCTTCACTAATGTTATTGCATACATTTGTAATGCAGTAATATTGTTTTATTTATTTTTAATACATTACATTCCATCAGTTTGACAGAATCAACTTGATTCTCTGAGTTCCTAAATGATTTTTTATGAATATATAACATTAAAGTTGACTGTGCTGGAAAATGTTATGTGTTTTAGAAAATATGATGTAATTTATCCACAATTATAGTGTCATATAGAATAATTACACTGCCCTAAGAAATACCCCATGTCTCACTTTATCAGCCTGTGTCCCTTTCTGGAATCATTGATTTTTTTTATTTATTTATTTTTTTTACTATGTCCTTAGTTTTTTCCAGAATGCCATATAATTGGAATTATACTGTATGTGACTGTTTCAGAATGGCTTCTTTTACTTGTCAATGTGCATTTCAGATCCATCCATGTCTTTTCCTGGCTTGATAACCCCCCTGCTTTTATTGCTGAATAATATTGTTTTGCATGAATGTGGGAGAGTTTATGCATTCATCTTTTGAACGACATCATGGTTGCTTCCAATTTTGGGTGATTATGAATGCAGTTGCTATAAACATTCATGTGCAGGTTTTTGTGTAGCCACATTTTCAAATCATTTGGGTAAAAATCACACTGGGAGTGTGATTGCTTGATCGCAGGTTAAGGCTATGTTTAGCTTTGTAAGAAACCGCTAAACTTTCTCTCAGAGTGGTTGTACCATTTTGCATTCCCATCAGTAGTGAATGTGTTCTTTGTCCTTAACATTGTCATCAGGAACTGCTATTTTCAAGTTTTTTTATTTTAGTCTTTCTAATTGACGAATACTAGCTTTCCAAGGAATTTTTGTCCGTAGAAAGTTTTGGGAAAATTTACAGTTAGGGAAAGAATATTGCAAGTCTAAGAGTAAAAAACATTGTCAATTGTTTTCTGAGAATGCAGAGAAGTGTCTTTATTGAAACAATGTCTAATAGTAGTAGATATTCTTTTGATTAATTATAGTTATTATTGATTGGATTTTGCTTATATTTGTGCCTATGGTTGGGGGTACAATAACGTAGAATTTTACTTTTTTAAAAAATTGAAATGACTTTACAATTACATTGGATTACAGAAACCATTTATTTGCACAAGTTACCTGTGCAAAGAATAGTAAAACTGACCATTGCTTTTATGAATATGGATCTACCTCACAAAGTTAAAAGTAAAATTTTTTAACAAGACAGTTACAGGATAGATAACATTCTGATTTCTCTCCAACTGAATGATTTGTAGGCTTACAAATACCTACTTTAATTTTTCATTTATTTTTACAAGTACATTTGAAAATACTAACTATGTCTAGCTACTAAGTGTCTAACTAGCTCCACTATTTATATTAGAGGGAAAAATGGCCTTCTAGTATGTTATAATCTATGCTCTTAATTCCAAATTGGATGTTTATTAAGCATATATTAAAATGCTTAGTGTGAGTTCAATTAACTTTGAGACTGAAACATGTAATTTTCACTATTTATTCATCTGAATTTTGTTGTTAAGCATGCAATTGTAAAAGTCAAGCAGATAATTTTACATTAATAACTGTCTTATGCATATATTTAATCTATTGTCTCATATTGATTTGAAAGCATAAAAGTGATGTAGTTTTTGTAAACAGGTTTCTTATTGAATTGATAAAATTGTATGAACATAACAAGAGTCAAATACATGCCTTTCTGTTTAAAATAAATTCACGTAAATGGAGTTTATAACACATTTGTATGTTTCATTCTGTTAATCAGAATTCGTCAAATAAAATATTAAGAAGGGATGGAAAGAATACAAAGAACTATACAAAAAAAGGACTTCATGACCCAGATAACCATGACGGTGTGACCACTCACCTAGAAACAAACATCCTGAACAGTGAAGTCAGGTGGGCCTTAGGAAGCATACTATGAACAAAGCTAGTGGAGGTGATGGAATTCCAGTTGAGCTATTTCAAATCCTAAAAGATGATATTGTGAAAGTCCTGCACGCAATATGCCAGCATATTTAGAAGACTCAGAAGGGCCATAGGACTGGAAAAGATCAGTTTTCATTCTGGTCCCAAAGAAAGGCAATGCCAAAGAATGTTCCAAGTACACACAATTACACTCATCTCACATGCTAGCAGAGTAATGCTCACAAATCTCCAAGCTAGGCTTCAACAGTACGTGAACTGAGAACTTTCAGATATTCAAGCTGGATTTAGAAAAGGCAGAGGAACCAGAGATCAAATTGCTAGCATCTGTTGGATCATAGAAAAAGCACGGGAATTCCAGAAAAATATCTACTTCTGCTTCATTGACTACGCTAAAGCCTTTGAATGCACGGATCACAACAAACTGTGGAAATTCTTAAGAATATCAGACCACCTTACCTGTCTCCTGAGAAATCTGTATGCAGGTCAAGAAGCAACAGTTAGAACCAGACACGGAACAATGGACTGATTCCAGATTGTGAAAGGAGTACAACAAGGCTGTATATTGTCACCTTGCTTATTTGAGCTATATGCAGAGAACATCATGTGGAATGCCAGGCTGGATGAGGCACAAACTGGAATCAAGATTGCCGGGAGAAATATCAGTAAACTCATATATGCAGATAATCACACTCTTATAGCAGAAATCAAAGAGGAATTAAAGAGCCTCCAAATGAAAGTGAAAGAGGAAAGTGAAAAAGTTGGCTTAAAATTCAACATTCAGAAAACTCAGATCATGGCATTCAGTCCCATCACTTCTTGGCAAATAGGTGGAGAAACAATGGAAACAGCAACAGACATTATTTTCTTGGGCTCCAAAACCACTGCAGATGGTGACTGCAGCCATGAAATTAAAAGACACTTGCTCCTTGGAAGAAAAGCTATGACCAACCTAGGCAGCATATTAAAAAACAGAGACATTACTTTGCCAACAAAGGTACATCTAGTCAAAGATATGGTTTTCCCTATAGTCATGTACGGATGTTAGAGTTAGATCATAAAAAAAGCTGAACAGCAAAGAATTGATGCTTTTGAACTGTTGTGTTGGAGAGACTCTTGAGAGTCCCTTGTAAACTAAGGAGATTAAACCAACCAATCCTAAAGGAAATCAGTCCTGAATATTCATTGGAAAGACTGATGTTGAAGCTGAAGCTCCAATACTTTGTCCACCTGATGGGAAGAACTGACTCATTTGAAAAGATCCTGATGCCGGGAAAGATTGAAAGAAGGAGGAGAAGGGGATGACAGAGGATGAGAATACTGGATGGTTTCACCGACTCAATGGACATGAGTTTGAGCTAGCGCTGACAGTTGGTGATGGTCAGGGAAGCCTGGCATACTGAAATCCATGGGGTCACAAAGAGTCAGACAAAACTGAGCGACTAAACTAGCTGAACTGAAGTGAATTACCAAGTAAAAAAAAAGAAGTAAAATCTCACTATATTTTTTATTATCTTAACATAGCACTACATTTTGGTAGAATAAATATAGCAAAAAATTCACTTTTTAAATTGTTTATTTAATACTTATTAAAAATAATTTTCACTTTCAGCAGGTTAGCTGTATCTAGTTCAACCTTACCTGATAACTAAATTCTATACATAACAATATAATAATATTTGTTTGGAGACATCCAAAAACTACCAAGATAGCAAGAATTTGAAGAGGCAAGACATCCTAAAAGGGAAGAATAGTTTAGTGCAATATTTGGAAACAATTTACTTCTCAAAGAATTTGCTGATTCAAAACTGAAGCCTTGCAAGTGAGGAGAACTCTCTGCATCTGATATGGAGTGTGGAAAGTGAGTATTTGGGTTTAGATCTCAGTATAGAGGTAGGGCTGCATGTTTTCACTTGAGAAACCCAGGGACTAAAGAGGAAAAAAAGAGTAAGTTAGAAATTGATCATCTTCACAATGACTGAAGCCCAGTTCAGTTTGATCCATGACTACATAAGTGAACATAAATTCTTGTCATAAATAAAAATTAATCAATTAGGTATTGAGAAAAAATAACACATTGAGAAAAGTTACTCTGTGTCTCAGTTTTCCAGCACACTGTGTGGCAGTCAATCAAAACTAACCATGTGTTTTTTTTTTAAAGAAAAAATAGATAATAAAATGGATTTACAACCAATGCAAATATTAGAACTCTTGCGCTTAGACATTCAAATATTTGTAGTTAATATTAAATACTTCAGTAATGAAATAGAAAGTATATTTTTAATAGGGAAGTTCTAGACGTGAAAAATAAAATAGTTGAAAATAAGAACTCAGTAGATGCTCTAATGTTAGATTATATATCATGAGAGAGAATTGGAAAATACAAAGTTATCTCACATGGAAATATTCTAATCGGAAACAAAAGGGAAAAGAATGGAAGATGTATAAAATGTCCTAATAAACATTGAGGATAAAATGGAGAAGTACATATTCATTATGCATATACTTTTTGTTCAAGTATGGCAAAACTTTCCAATGATATTGACCAGTCATATTTGTATAATCGCTAAAGTTATCAAAAGATATGAATCCAGATTAAAGAAGTTCAAAAACAACAAACATGGTAAATGCAACGAAATCTCCATCTTTGCTTTTCATAATAGAATTGATTTCTTGGCAGAAACAATGGCAACCAGGCAACAAAAGATAGTGTCCTAAGCTCTAAAATAAATAAATACAAGAGTAGAAGTCTATACTATGGCTGCCATAGCAGTATGTGTGTATGTGTGTGTGTGTGTATGTGTGTGTGTGTGTGTGTATGCGTGCACATGCACGTGTTTAGGCACACTCAGTCGCTCAGTCATGTCTGACTCTTTGTGACCTTATGGACTATAGCCCACCAGATTCCTCTGTCCATGGGATTTTTCAGTGTTCTCAAATCCCCAACCTCGAGAAGTATAATTAACTGAAGATCTCAGGTTCTGTGCTCTGAAATCTGTGCCTAAATTGGTGCAGAAGCCATACTTCTCATAGACTGCTAATGACTGAGTATGGTAGGGACACTGTGACAGGCCCATTTTAGGAGATTAGGGACCCTTCTGGTAGGCGTTTGTGGCTTGAAGCCTCCCTCATAGACTCGGTGAATTTTCCCTGAGAAACACTGCAGACTAACACAATTCCATTCAACTTTTCTTATCTTTCTCCCTTCTTCTTGTTCTCCATCTCTCAGTTTGACCTGTGTTGCCATCTGAGCACTCTCTCAGCCTTTCTTTGCCCCCTCCCTATTGTCTCCCACAGACTTTTTTCCTAAACAGTTTCTTTCACATCTAATTTTCTTTCAGCAACTTTTTCTTGGAATATTTAACTCTTAAAGAAAAAAAAAAAAACTCTGTAAAATGAAACAGGAATCTCTATTTTTACAATAAGAAACTGAAAGAGAAATTGACAGATTTAATCACCAAACTGCACAAAAGGAAATACCAATGATATCACTAAAAGAAAGAGGAAAACGATTCCATACAGAAGTACAGAGATGCACAAAGGAACATAGAGAAACTTAACAAATCTATGAGTATAATGAATGCTGACTATAGAAAGTGATACAATGTCTTTTAGAGTTGAGAAATGACAACAAAAGGACAAAAAGTAAAAGTGGATTCTGTGGAGTTAAAGTGCTCTTTGTTCTCTGCATTGCACAGGAAGTTGGCTCCTTTAGGGTATGGTTCTTTTGAATATTCTGGGATTCTACTACATAAGAGGTGGCTGTTGTGAAGAAATAGTGAAGGGATTTGCAGATATAATTCAGGTCTCTAATCTGTTGACCTCAAATTAATCAAAAGGAGATTATTTTAACAGGACTTGACCTAATCGGGTAGGCCCTTTAAAAGAAGGACCAGACTTTCCCTGAAGGGAGAAAAAAAGAGACTCCCTAACTAGCTTTGAGGAAGTCTGCTGCTAGGAAAGGGCCTCATGACTGGAACTTGAGGCATCCTCTAGGAACTGAAGAGTGCCTCATAGCCATAGCCAATAAGAAAGCAGTGACTTCAGTCCTACAACTACAAAGAGAAAATTCTGCCAATAACTTGTGAGAGTGGAAAAGGACCCCAAATAGTAGATGAGATGGCAGCTCTTCCAGGCCAACATTTTGAACACAGCCTTGCAAGACCCTGAGCAGAGGACATAGGTAATCCATATTCAGATTCTTGACCCCCAAATCTGTAAGATAATAAATGTTTTTCATTTTAAGTGACTATATTGGTCATTTGATGTATTGCATTAAAATGATTTATAACTTTTAGAGCCATGTTGAACCTGTTAGAGTGCATTTTAACATGAGGTCTTACTAAAGATAAAGAGAATATTTTATAATATGAAAGATTAACCCCTTCAAAGAACAATTCTAAATATAGACAAAACTAATAAAATTATCTCAAATTTATATAAATCAAACTTCTAAAGCAAACAGGTAAAATAGATAATTCTATAATTATCATGGCAGATGTTATCACACCTCTCCTTGAAACATATTTATAAAATTTGAAAACAGTAACTTACAAAATTAGAACTTGAAGGAGAAGGAAAAGAGTGACTTCAGAAGGTTAGATAGATGTTGAAATTACCCTTTAAAGCAAACATCATTAAAATCTATTCCTATAGTAGTGATTTAAAATGTTATGCTAGAAAAACCCCTCAGATTAATTGTTTGTGTACAAGATTTTTAGGACTAAAAGGCCAATGACATCATTAGTCTGGTTAGTGTGGCAAGGTTATTATTAAATTTTTATGTTAGTATTTTGTCCAGTTCATTATGAAGAGTAGGTAAGTATCCAGTTAAGAGATTAATTTTCATTAGGCAGTATTAATACTGAATATAAAACAAACAAAAACTTATAGGTTATAGCTTTTAGAAATGTATTAAGATAATGAGCTATGTTTTAGTATCTATGGTTTATTTTAAGATATATCAGCAGGTAAAATTAAGTGTATGTATATATATGTGTGTGTGTGTGTGTTTAATTTTTTGATATCTTTAGGGACAGTCATTTGTTCTACTTTAAAACAAATATTCGATGAATGTTTAGGATATCAGATACGCTGCAATCTAAAGAAGTTTTGTTTCAGTTCAGTTCAGTTCAGTAGCTGAATCATGTCCGACTCTTTGCAACCCCATTAATTGCAGCACACCAGGCCTCCCTGTCCATCACCAACTCCCGGAGATTACCCAAACTCATGTCCATCGAGTCGGTTATGCCATCCAGCCATCTCATCCTCTGGCATCCCTTTCTCTTCCTGCCCCCAATCCCTCCCAGCATCAGAGTCTTTTCCAATGAGTCAACTCTGCGCATGAGGTGGCCAACGTACTGGAGTTTCAGCTTTAGCATCATTCCTTCCAAAGAAATCCCAGGGCTGATCTTCTTCAGAATGGACTGATTGGATCTCCTTGCAGTCCAAGGGACTCTCAAGAGTCTTCTCCAACACCACAGTTCAAAAGCATCAATTCTTCGGTGCTCAGCTTTCTTCACAGTCCAACTCTCACATCCATACATGACCACTGGAAAAACCATAGCCTTGACTAGACGAACCTTTGTTGATAAAGTAATGTCTCTGCTTTTGAATATAATATCTAGGTTGGTTGTAACTTTCCTTCCAAGGTATAAGCGTCTTTTGATTTCATGGCTGCAATCACCATCTGCAGTGATTTTGGAGCCACTGAAAAATAAAGTCTGACACTGTTTCCACTGTTTCTCCATCTATTACCCATGAAGTGATGAGACCAGATGGTATCATCTTAGTTTTCTGAATGTTGAGCTTTAAGCCAACTTTTCCACTCTCCTTTTTCACTTTCATCAAGAGGCTTTTTAGTTCTTCTTCACTTTCTGCCATAAGGGTGGTCTCATCCGCATATCTGAGATTATTGATATTTCTCCTGGCAATCTTGATTCCAGCGTGTGCTTCTTCCAGCCCAGTGTTTCTCATGATGTACTCTGCATAGAAGTTAAATAAGCAGGGTGACAATATAAGCATCTAGAAAAACTTCCCCACTATTTAGGAATGATTCTAAAGCTTCACCCTTAATTGTTGCTACATTGAGTCATTGGTTAGCAGTTATTCTAATTCACTGATTTCAACTAAAAGAGAAAATAATTCTGTTTCTAGAAAGTACTTGCAAATGCCTTGCATGGACATTTCATATTAAGTGGTTTTTTTAAACACTTGAAGTAGCTGAAATATATTGAATTTACTGATGCTGTTGTATAATGTGTCATGGGTACTTACTGATAAACACTTGCTTGATTAAATACCGGTATGTTTGGGAGAATTTTTGCTTAGATTTAATTAATACCTTGAAATGACATACTGGAGATCAACTAAATTTCATCATATTTAAAAATTAAAAAATAGCCTACTGGTTGTGCATGACTGTATTTGCTTAGATTAGGCCATTATATAGTGGCTAGACAAAAGCAGCATATTAATAAATAAAATCAAAGCAGACAGAAAACTAATGGAAAGATAATATAAAATGTAAACAAAATGCTATTAATGTTCAATAGATGATGAGTTCACATCCTGTTACTCAATATAACATCTTAAATTAAAGAGAACAATTAAAAGAGAATAGGGCATTAAAAGAAGGAAGCACCATGAGAAAATATTGATGATGGAGAGCACATGGAAATATTTAGGAAATACTGAATAGCTTAAGATAAAACACACATGAATTTAGGTGTACAATAAACATTTATTAAATGAATAAATAAAGTTTATTTATTTATGTGTGTGTGCTCAGTCACTCAGTCATGTCTGACTCGTTGCAGCCCTGTGGACTGTGGCCTCCCTGGCTTCTCTATCTGTGGAATTTTCCAGATAAGAATACTAGAGCAGGTTGCCATTTCCTACTCCAGGGCATCTTCCCCACCCAGGGATAAAAGCCGTTTGCCAATACAGGAGACATAAGAGATGTGGGATTGAGGCTTAGGCCTTAAGGTCATTAATCTATAGATATTTTATGGAAGGAAATTAATTAATAGTTTCTTAGGAAGTATATGATTTCCTCATGTGATTATTCTGCTATAAAATTACTGCAACTGTGAATTTACTCTGGACATTTAATTAAGGAATAATAAGGAGTAGAAACAGATAGTAGATAGGTGGTGGGAGAAAGAGTGAAATCATAGAGGAAATTACAAATTCAGAATTAAAATTAATTGAGGTCTAGTTTAAAAAGAAGTATAGGTATAATATTAGGAACAATTTTGAGGGCTTACAATGTTCCAGTACTATTTTAAGTGCTTTTCCTGTTATGTCTCTGTTACTTCTTACAACCATCAACTTTTTACTATCATTCCCTCGTGGCTCAATCAGTAAATCCTGCATCTGTCTGCAATGCAGGAGACCCGAGTTTGATCCCTGGTTTAGGAAGATCCACTGGAGAAGGAAATGGCAGCCCACTCGAGTATTCTTGCCTGGAAAATCCCATGGACGATGGAGCCTTGTAGGCTACTGTCCGTGGTGTCGCAAAGAGTCGGACACACTGCGCAACATCACTTTCACTTTCAAAAATGATAGATGTTATTAATACTATCATTTTTCAGATATCCCAACTTGTGGCCTAGAGAGTTCAGAGAGTAGTAAGTGATGGAGTTAGAATTCATCCATGTGTGATCAAATCTGGGCAGACTCTGGAAATCATGTTCTTAAACTTTATGTTTTATGAATCAATATGACTGTCTAATATTCAGTATTAAGTAGATGGAAAAAAAAACCCACACAAAAAATGAGTTAATTTAAGTTAAGTGAGGATAATGAGGATAGTGTTGGTATAATTAAGAGTGATAAATTTGTATGTTATTTAAAATGTGCATCATCATATGGAAAGGAGAATTATGAAATATAAGAAGAAGGACTGGTTAAGAGAAAATGACATTAAATTGGGAACATATTGTTTGGAGTAACCATTAAATTTATTCTATTACATTCAATGTGTTATCAGGGAGTACACTTTGCAAATAAATTTAGGGTTGGTTGAAAATGAGAGTATGAACAAAGTAGAAAGCTAATATAATTTTAAATTTATATGTAATTTTAAAATATGAGATATCCAGGGATGAAGCTGGGATTCATAGGTGGTGCTAGTGGTAAAGAATCTGCCTGCCAGTGCAGAAGACACAAGAGATGTGGATTCAGTCCCTGGGTCTGGAAGATCCCCTGGAGTATCCCACTCCAATATTCTTCCCTGTAAAATTCCATGGGCAGAAGAACCTGGCAGGCTACAATCCATGGGGCATCAAAGAGTCGAACACAGTTAAGTACCTGAGCAAATACCTACACACAAGTGATGCAGATACTAAGCTAAACTCTCTAGCTCAGTTCAGTTTAGTCACTCATCATCTCCCACTCTTTGTGATCCCATAGACTGCAGCACACCAAGCCACCCTGTCTATCACCAACACCCTGAGCTTTCTCGAACTCACGTCCATTGAGTTAGTGATGCCATCCAACCATCTCATCCTTGGTCATCCCCTTCTCCTCCTGCTTTCAATCTTTCCCAGCATCAGGGTCTTTTTCAATGAGTCAGCTCTTTGCATCAAGTACCCAAAGAATTGGAGTTTCAGATTCAACATCAGTCCTTCCAGTGAACACCCAGGACTGATCTACTTTAAGATGGACTGGTTGGATCTCCTTGAAGTCCAAAGGACTCTCAAGAGTCTTATCCAATACCACAGTTCAAAAGCATCAATTCTTTGGCGTTCAGCTTTATTTATAGCCCAGTTCTCATATCAATACACGACTACTGCAAAAACCATTGCTTTGACTAGACAGATCTTTGTTGGCAAAGTAATGTCTCTGCTTTTAAATATGCTGTCTAGATTGGTCATAACTTTTCTTTCAAGAAGCAAGCATCCTTTAATTTCAAGGTTGCAGTCACCATCTGCAGTGATTTTGGAGCCCCCCAAAATAGTCTGTCATTGTTTCCCCATCTATTTGCCATAAAGTGATGGGACCAGATGTCATGATCTTAGTTTTCTAAATGTTGAGTTTTAAGCCCACTTTTCCACTCTTCCACTCTTTTTCACTCTTTCATTTTCATCAAGAGGCTCTTTAGTTCCTCTTTGCTTTCTGCCATAAGGGTAGTATCATCTGCATATCTGAGGTTATTGATATTTCTTGCAGCAATCTTGATTCATTTGTGCTTCATCCAGTCCAGCATTTCAAATAATGTACTCTGCATATAAGATAAATAAGCAGGGTGAAAATATACAGCCTTGATGTACTCCTTTTCCTCTTTGGAACCAGTCTGTTGTTCCATGTCCAGTTCTAACTGTGGCTTCCTGACCTGCATACAGATTTCTCAAGAGCCAGATAAGGTGGTCCAATATTCCCATCTCTTTCAGAATTTTCCACAGTTTATTGAGATCCACACAGTCAAAGGCTTTGGCATAGTCAATAAAGAAGAAATAGATGTTTTTCTGAAACTCTCATGCTTTTTCGATAATCCAGTGATTGTTGGCAATTTGATCTCTGGTTCCTCAGCCTTTTCTAAATCCAGCCTGAACATACGGAAGTTCACAGTTCATGTATTGTTGAAGCCTGGCTTGGAGAATTTGGGGCATTACTTTACTAGCGTGTGAGACGAGTGCAATTGTGAGGTAGTTTGAGCATTCTTTGGCATTGCCTTTCTTTGGGATTGGAATGAAAACTCACCTTTTCCAGTCCTGTAGCGACTGCTGAGTTTTCCAAATTTGCTGCCATATTGATTGCAGACTTTCACAGCATCATCTTTAAGGATTAGAAATAGCTCAACTGGAAAGCCATCACCTCCACTAGCTTTGTTCGTAGTGATGCTTCCTAAGTCCCACTTGACTTTGCATTCCAGGATATCTGGCTCTAGATGCGTGATCACACCATTGTGATTATCTCAGTCTTGAAATGAATATCCTTTAGTTTGTCTATTATGTCACGTGAACTGTTTATACATTGATTGTAAATCAGTGTGGAATACCATTTAAGACTGTATGGTGACCTGAAGAAGATTAGTTACAACTTATTTTGTCTTTGGTAATATCCTAGACATGTTACCTTTAATTACTGTTTTCCTCTTAAGTTTTTACTCTATGTATCAATAAAGTTCTGTCGCTCAGTTGGGTCTGACTCTTTGCAACCCCGTGAATCGCAGCACACCAGGCCTCCCTGTCCATCACCAGATCCCAGAGTTTACTCAAACTCATGTCCATCAAGTCAGTGATGCGATCCAGCCATCTCATCCTCTGTCTGCCCCTTCTCCTCCTGTCCCCGATCCCTCTCAGCATCAGGGTCTTTTCCAATGAGACAACTCTTTGCATGAGGTAGCCAAAGTATTGGAGTTTCAGATTTAGCATCAATCCTTCCAATGAACATCTAGGACTGATCTCCTTTAGAATGGACTGTTTGGTTGTCCTTGAAGTTGAAGAGACTGTCAAGAGTCTTCTCCAACACTAAAGTTCAAAAGCATCAATTCTTTGGTGCTCAGCTTTCTTGACAGTCCAATTCTTACATCCATACATGACGATGGAAAAACCATAGCCTTGACTAGACGGACCTTTGTTGGCAAAGTAATGTCTCTGCTTTTGAATATGCTATCTAGGTTGGTCATAACTTTCCTTCCAAGGAATAAGCATCTTTTAATTTCATGGCTGCAATCACCATCTGCAGTGGTTTTGGACCCCCAAAATATACTCTATGTATAAATATATCCAAAAAGAAATGTAAATCAAAATTATAATTTTATTTTGAACAGTTTCATTATGATGTCCCTGCCTTTAAGTAGGCAGAGGCAATATTTATTTAAAACTCTTCTATAAAGTTACATTCCATATATAACCGCTGTCCAACAATGTGGTGTGTAAAAGATTTAACAGATCCTTTAAAAACCTAATTGTTTAGTAGTTTATAGTTTACTTTGGAATTATCAAAATTTTAAGATGATGAAGCAAATTAAGTGAACAAAGGAATAGCTTTGACACTCAGAAGCTAGCATGACAATAAGCTAGGGCACATTATTGTACTATTAGACATAAGTTCAGTGCAGTCGCTCAGTCATGTTCGACTCTTTGAGACCCCCTGAATTGCAGCATGCCAGGCCTCCCTATCCATCATCAACTCTCAGAGTTAACTCAAACTCACATCCATCGAGTCGGTGATGCCATCCAGCCATCTCATCCTCTGTCATCCGCTTCTCCTCCTGCCCCCAATCCCTCCCAGCATCTGAGTCTTTTCCAATGAGTCAACTCTTCACATGAGGTGGCCAAAAATGGAATTACAGCTTTAGCATCATTCCTTCCAAAGAACACCAGGACTGATCTCCTATAGAATGACTGGTTGGATGTCCTTGCAGTCCAAGGGACTCTCAATAGTCTTCTCCAACACCACAGTTCAAAAGCATCAATTCTTTGGCGCTCAGCTTTCTTCACAGTCCAACTCTCACATCCATACATGACCACAGAAAAAGCATAACCTAAACTAGACAGACGTTTGTTGGCAAAGTGATGTCTCTGCTTTTGAATATACTGTCTAGGTTGGTCATAACTTTCCTTCCAAGGAGTAAGCGTCTTCTGATTTCATGGCTGCAATCACTATCTGCTGTGGCAAATTCATGTTGATGTATGGCAAAACCAACACAATATTGTAAAGTAAATAAATAAAATAAAATCTGAAAAATAAAGAACTAACACCCCCCAAAAAATAAATTTGAAAAAAAATAAAATTTGACATTGTATTCACTGTTAGTCCCTCTATTTCCCATGATGTGATGGGACTAGATGCCATGATCTTTGTTTTCTGAATGTTGAGCTTTAAGTCAAATTTTTCACTCTCCACTTTCACTTTCATCAAGAGGCTTTTTAGTTCCTCTCACTTTTGGCATAAGGGTGGTGTCATCTGCATATCTGAGGTTATTGATATTTCTCAAAGCAATCTTGATTCTAGCTTGTGCTTCTTCCAGCCCGTTTCTCATGATGTACTCTGCATAGAAGTTAAATAAGCAGGGTGACAATATACAGCCTTGACATACTCCTTTTCCTTTTGGAACCAGTCTGTTCTTCCATGTCCAGTTCTAACTGTGGTTTCCTAACCTGCATATAGGTTTCTCAAGAGGCAGGTCAGGTGGTCTGGTATTCCCATCTCTTTCAGAATTTTCCACAGTTTCTTGTGATCCACACAGTCAAAGGCTTTGGCATATTCAATAAAGCAGAAATAGATGCCTTTCTGGAACTCTCTTGCTTTTTCCATGATCCAGTGGATGTTGTCAATTTGATCTCTGGTTCCTCTGCCTTTTCTAAAACCAGCTTGAATATCTGGAAGTCACGGTTCATGTATTACTGAAAACTGGCTTGAAGAATTTTGAGCATTACTTTACTAGCATGTGAGATGAGTGCAATTGTGCAGTAGTTTGAACATTCTTGGCATTACCTTTCTTTGGGATTGGAATGAAAACTTCCCTTTTCCAATCCTGTGGCCAATGCTGAGCTTTCCAAATTTGCTGCCATTTTGAGTGCAGCACTTTCACAACATCATCTTTCAGGATTTGAAATAGCTCCACTGGAATTCCATCACCTCCACTAGCTTTGTTTGTAATGTTGCTTCCTAAGGCCCACTTGACTTCACATTCCAGAATATCTGGCTCTAGGTGAGTAATCTTATCATCGTGATTATCTTGGTCATGGAGATCTTTTTTGTACAGTTCTTCTGTGTATTCTTGCCACCTCTTCTTAATATGTTCTGCTTCTGTTAGATCCATACCATTTCTGTCCTTTATCGAGCCCATCTTTGCATGAAATATTCCCTTGGTATCTCTAATTTTCTTGAAGAGATCTCTAGTCGTTCCCATTCTGTTCTTTTCCTCTATTTCTTTGCATTGATTGCTGAAGAAGGCTTTCTTATCTCTTCTTGCTATTCTTTGGAACTCTGCATTCAGGTGCTTATATTTTTCCTTTTCTCCTTTGCTTTTCTCTTCTCTTCTTTTCACAGCTATTTGTAAGGCCTCCGCAGACAGCCATTTTGCTTTTTGGCATTTCTTTCCTTGGGGATGGTCTTGATTCCTGTCTCCTGTACAAAGTCACAAATCCGTTTATAGTTCATCAGCCACTCTATCTCTCAGGTCTAGTCCCTTAGACCTATTTCTCACTTCCACTGTATAATCATAAGGGATTTGATTAAGGTCATACCTGAATGGTTTAGTGGTTTTCCCTACTTTCTTCAATTTCAGTCTGAATTTGGCAATAAGGACTTTATGATCTGAGCCACAGTCAGCTTCCAGTCTTGTTTTTGCTGACTGTATAGAGCTTCTCCATCTTTGGCTGCAAAGAATATAATCAGTCTGATGTTGATGTGACCATCTGGTGAAGTCCATGTGTAGAGTCTTCTCTTGTGTTGTTGGGAGATGGTGTTTGCTATGACCAGTGCGTTCTCTTGGCAAAACTCTATCAGCCTTTGCCCTGCTTCACTCCATATTCCAAGGCTAAATTTGCCTGATACTCCCAAGTGTTTCTTGACTTCCTACTTTTGCATTCTAGTCCCCTGTAATGAAGAGGACATCTTTTTGGGGGTGTTAGTTCTGAAAGGTCTTGTAGGTCTTCATAGAACCATTCAACTTCAGCTTCTTCAGCATTAGTGGTTGGGTCATAGACTTGGATTACTGTGATATTGAATGGTTTGGCTGGAAATGCACAAAGGTCATTCTGTGGTTTCTGAGATTGAATCCAAGTACTGCATTTTGGACTCTGTTGACCATGATGGCTACTCCATTTCTTCTGAGAGATTCCTGTCTGCAGTAGTAAATATAATGGTCATCTGAGTTAAATTCACCCATTCCAGTCCATTTTAGTTCGCTGATTCCTAGAATGTCAACATTCACTCTTGCCATCTCCTGTTTGACCATTTCCAATTTGCCTTGATTCATGGATCTGACATTCCAGGTTCCTATGCAATATTGCTCTTTACAGCATTGGTCTTTGCTTCTATCACCAGTCACATCCACAGCTTGGTATTGCTTTTGCTTTGGCTCCATCCCTTCATTCTTTCTGGAGTTATTTCTCCACCAATCTCCAGTAGCATGTTGGGCACCTACCGACCTGCGGAGTTCCTTTTTCAGTATCCTAACATTTTGCCTTTTCATACTGTTCATGGGGTTCTCAAGGCAAGAATAATTAAGTGGTTTGTCATTCCCTTCTCCAGTGAACCACATTCCATCAGACCTCTCCATCATGATCCACTCATCTTGGGTGACCCCACGCAGCATGGCTTAATTTCACTGAGTTAAACAAGGCTGTGGTCCATTATAAAGAGCGGCCAAGAGGAGCTACCCCACATCCGAGGTCAGGGGCGGCGGCCGCGAATTCCAGGCTGCAACAGTGCAGGAGCGGCCGAGAGGATCTCCCCCATGCCTGAGGCCAGGGGCGGTGGCTGAGGTGAGTAACCCCACGTCCAGGGAGCCGTGGCTGTGCTGGTGCAGGAGCACCAAGAGGATCTACTCCACGTTCAAGGTCAGGAGGGACGGCAGTGAGGAGATATCCCTCGTCCAAGGTAAGGAACAGTGGCTGCGGTTTGCTGGAGCAGCCAAGAAGAGATACCCCACGTCCAAGGTAAGAAAAACCCAAGTAAGACAGTAGGTATTGCAAGAGGGCATCAGAGGGCAAACACACTGAAACCATAATCACAGACATAAGTAGTCTAATGGAATACTAACCTCAGAAAATGTTTCATGAGGAAATTCCCTTGAGGTCCAGTTGTTAGAATTCTTCACTTTCACTACTGAGAACCTGGCTTCAATCCCTGGTCACGACCATGATAAAATGAGACAACATAAGCAACCTTATATTTTTTTTTTCCAACCTGAAATATAGATAAGTTTTCTCTTCTATCCACAAAATTACCAAAAGCCCTATCACTTAGAAACAATGAGTGACTGCTATTTCCTTAATATTTACTTTATTATCTCTCCTTCCTATGGATGAGATTAATTGAATTATACCATTTCCCTCGCTTTCTGACAGCATCCAATCTAGAGCAACCCTTCACTTCTGTAGCATCTCCTCCAAATCACTCAGCCAAAACTTAATCCTGCAAAACCCTTTTTACAGAAACATCCTGTTTTTCCCCATGGTGGTCATATTCTCCTTCACTGTAACATTTAATAAATTCACCTTTGCATAATTACATATATGTTGTCTTTGGCTTGGGTCACTGATCTAAAAAAATGATGATTATTTATTTTCTCAGACATTCTTTCAGCATAATTGAATGCTTACTCTATGATTGGAATTTATTAGACACTGAGTAATAGAGATGATAGAATTTGCAGTCCCTTACCATTTATGGCTCATAGCCAACGCTTGAACGAAAGGAAAAATAGCAAGTGTAATTAGTACTATACTGTAAAGTATTAAAACATAGAGAGCCATGTATTTATTTCCGATTTTGGTTATTGAGGTTATCTTGAGTCTGGAGAAGATGTTTAATCATGACTTTGAAGGATAAGTAGCATTATGTCATAAAGAGAAAGTAATGTGATTATTCACTGTGATAATGAAAGCCTGAGATTTGATTTTTCTAGAAACAAATTTTTTCGAGAGAACTTGCTTCCCTAATCATTGATGCCATTTTATAATATTATAATATATGCATCTTTTAAAGCTGCCTTAATTACTTTTGGAAAATAAACATAAATTAATAGGTAACTTTTTTGAAGATAAGAAAACATCAGCAAAATACTATTATGTTTACAAACTGGAAGATTGGGATTAATGCATACAGACTACTATATATAAAATAGTTAAACAATAAGAACCTAGTGTAATAACATAGAGAACTCTACTCAGTACTCTGTAATGGCCTATATGGGGAAAGGATATTTTAAAAGAATAGATACATTGGTAAAGAATCTGCGTGCAATACAGGAGACTGCCTGTAATGCAGGAGATGCAAATTCAACCTCAGAGTCCGGAAAATCCCCTGGAATAGGAAATGGCAACCCACTCTAGTATGCTTACCTGGGAAATCCTGGCAGGTTACAGTCCATGGGGTCACAAAAGAATTGGATATGACTGAGTGATTGACCACTGCCATCATATGTATATATATAACTGATTCACTTTAATGTATATCTGAAACTAACACAACATTGTAAATCAGCTATATCTCAATAAAATTTACAAATAATAATTATAAGGAAAAGTTGGAAACTTAATGGTGGGTATTATTTTCTGGAAAATTTTATTAAATTAATAAATTAGATTGTTAAGCATTATGATGGAGAAGGAGATGGCAACCCACTCTAGTATTCTTGCTTAGGAAATCCCACAGACAGGGAAGCCTGGTGGGCTGCAGTCCATGGGGTTGCAGGGAGTCAGACACAACTTAGCGACTAAGCCACCACCAAAACTTTTGAACTTATGCAAGGGTAATCATTAGAAAAATCAAACCCTAATAGTTCTATAACTGCAAAGCCAACATTACAAAGTCATATGTCTGCACCTAAAGATCAGGGGAAAAATTTAAATAATTTTTTTTTTTGGAATACCAAGTGAAAGAAATGTCTTATATTATTATCAATGCATTTATTGAAATTTCATTTATCTTAGTGGTAAACATTTTAAAACTTTAGGTTAATATACTTAAAAACCTTATTGGAGTTGTGTATTCGTGCTTGGCTTATCTAAGAAGCATCGCTGATTTTTGGTTGAGGCTACATTATCTTGCTACATTCCTGCATATTTCAAAGATAAGTCCAGAGAAGGGGATAACTGTGAGGAACACTGTTATATGCTTGTCCATTGTTCCTATTACTCCTATAAGAAAAAAATTCTTAGAAAGTGAATTATCATGCCAAAGCACCTCCAACATTTTATAGTTCTTGCTGTATATTTTCAATTTTGCTTATTTATTTAAATTATTTTTATTATTTATTTATTTTACTTATTTTTGCTCTGCTGGGTCTTCATTGCTTTGCCTGTGCTTTCTCTAGTTTTTGCAAGAGGGGGATACTCTCTAGTTGTGTTGTGCAGGCTTCCCGTTATAGTGGCTTCTCATGTTGTGGAGCACAGGCTCTAGGGCACAAGAGCTTCGGTAGTTGCTGCATGCACACTCAATAGTTGTAGTGCATGGGCTTAGTTGCTCTGTGACACATGGGAATCTTCCCGGACCAGGGATTGAACCTGTGTCTGCTACATTGGCAGGTGTATTCTTAACTAATGGACCATCAGGGAAGTCCTATTTATTTTTGTTTGAGTTGTAGTTTATTTATAATATTAGTTGCAGGTGTATAATATAGTGATTCAGGATTTTTTAGATTGTACTCTGATTAAAGTTACTATAAAATATTGACATATTCCCTGTGCTTTACAATATGTCCTTTAGCTTTTTTATTTAGCAAATAGTGTCAATTTATTTTAGTTATACAATGCCAGTTTAGCAGTTAGCATCATGCAGATTTATTTTTATATGCATGGTGAAATTAAATCTTATCTGGAGATATATTTCTAAGATTTATGAATATATTTTATATCATTTCATTATAAAGATACTTTGTGATTCTAAAGAACAAATAATGGACTAAAAAATAATTATTTGCTCAACTTTCTAGACAACTTAAATTTGAGCTTGTGTTTCCACCTATGAAATAAAATTCCTATTGTGATATATTGCCACATTATCAGAGTGCTTTTTATTAAATCATTATGAGAAATTAATAGTTAAAAACATGTTACCATTATATCAAAATAACTTTTACTTCATTACTTAGCAATGTATTGTCATAAAATTATTTTAATTCCCAAACATCCTCACTCTTGTGCATTATTACAATTACCTTTTTCACTTTCAAATTCTTGTTGACCTTGAATTTGGCTGCTGCTGCTCAGTTCCTAAGTCCTGTCCATCTCTTTTGTGACCCCCATAGACTGTAGCCTGCCAGGCTCCTCCGTCCATGGAATTTCCCAGGCAAGAATACTGAAGTGGGTTGCCATTTCCTTCTCCAGGGGAATTTTCCTGACCCAGAGATTGAATTTGAGTCTCCTGCATTGGCAGGTAGACTCTTTACCACCAAGCCACTTGGGAATACCCAGTGTAATTTCATCTATATGAAGAAGATCCATGAACCAGAAGCAGAAGTTAGCAACATTAGCCAGATTTTAACAAGGGTGAAAATTAACTACTGCTAAGTTATTCATCCCGTTCAATGTTGACTTCAATATGAGAATACTGAGGTTAAAATCTTGTCTAGAAATTGCTTCTGTCTAGCTTTCAAAAATTACATCTAATAATTAGGGTATTCGATTTTTAGCTACTTGAGTATGGATGTGTGTGTGTGTGTTAGTCGCTCAGTTGTGCCCGACTCTGCAATCCCATGGACTGCAATCCACCAGGTTCCTCTGTCCATGAGATTTTCCAGGCAAGGATTCTGGAGTGGGTTGCCATTTCCTTCTACAAGCTGAAATATATATATATTTTTTGCATAAACTTCTACTACTAAACTGAGGAAAAAAGTATGGGTAACCAGAGTCATAATTCAGCTGTTTAATGTTATCACAGACAAAATTGTCACTTTATAAATTCTCTGGTCAAATTTTCAGAAACATTATGTTGGATTTTATTGGCTACATAATTTGGATATGAAAGAAGTGTTTGTTCACTGGTTAGTTATATGAAGAATTTAAAGAAGTTATGGTAATTCTCTACAATCTCTTTCAAAGATAGAAATAAAGGCAATACTTCCTAACTTAGCCTATGAGGCCAGCATTACTTTAAGACCAAAACCAGAAAAAGACATTACAAGAAAAGAAGACTACTATAAACATATATGACACATAAGTCAAAGACAAATGCCACATGATTTCATTCAAATGTGGAATATAAACAAACAAACAAAAAATTAATGAACAAATCAAGTAAAAAGAAACACATAGATACAAAGAATAGAATATTTGTACTATAAGGGAAGGGGTGAGAGGATGGTGAAATGATTAAAGGCAACCAATTGTGTGGTGATGAATGGAAACTAAATTTTTGGTGGTGAGCCTCCCGTAGAGTGTACAGAAGTAGAAATATGATGCTGTAGATGTAAAACATATAATGTTATAAAGTCATGTTACCTCAATAAAAAAATAAATATTTAAAAAACTACATACTATGACCAAGTAGGATTTATTCCACATATACAAGGCTAATTCAGCACCAGAAATAAATTAATGTAATCCACCACATGAAAAAATTAAAAAAGAAAAAGTCATGTGAGAAAATGAATAAATGCAGAAAAAAGCATTTGACAAAATTTCAACACCCTATCAGAGTAAAAATTTTCAGTAACTCGGAGTGGAGGGCAACTTTCTCAACTTGATAAAGACTATCTACAAAAATCCTTTAGCTAACAACATAATTGTGAGAAACTCAGTGCTTCCTCATTAAGATCAGGAGCAAGGCAGGATGTCCCTTCTCACCACTTCTTTTCAACGCTATTATAGAAGGGACTGCTAATGCAGTTCAGCACAAAAAAGAAGGGTAGAAAGGTATACAGATTGGGAAAAAAGAAATAAAACACTTCGCAGATGATGTGATAGTCTATGAAGAAAATCCAAAAGAATCAATACAAAATCTTAAACTGCTGCTGCTGCTTCTGCTGCTGAATCGCTGCAGTCGTGTCCGACTCTGTGCGACCCCATAGACGGCAGCCCACCAGGCTCCCCCATCCCTGGGATTCTCCAGGCAAGAACATTGGAGTGGGTTGCCATTTCCTTCTCCAATGCATGAAAGTGAAAAGTTAAAGTGAAGACGCTCAGTCGTGTCTGACTCTTAGCGACCCCATGGACTGCAGCCCACCAGGCTCCTCCACCCATGGGATTTTCCAGGCAAGAGTACTGAAGTGGGGTGCCATTGCCTTCTCCAAAATCTTAAACTAATAAATGATTAAAGTTAAGTTATAGGATACAAGGCTAATATACAAATCAATTGACATCCTATATACCAACAATAAATAAGTCAAATTTGAAATTAAAAACAATATCATTTATATTAGCATATTTACTGAATGTTCTGTTTGATTTGATATTGTTATTTCAGAGACTCTTGTAGAGGGTGTCAAAGCTCTTGTTGTATAGTGTTGTGCAACATAAAGCTACGTACAATAGGCTGACCCTAGAGGACATATTATGCAGGGATTATCACAGGTATTTGGTTGCTGACAGTGTTTATCTGAGAAGTCATGAAGTAAATTGAGTGAAGTTATAGGTCTGCTATTCTGTTTTCAGTGAGGTTAAACAAACTGAGAAGAAGCTACATCTATCATTAAATAGATTTTCTGAAGATTGGTATAGGAGGAGAGAGTAAGGTAAATTTTCTCTATAGAATTGTTCAAAATAGAAACTTTAGGGAATCATACTTTGCATTTTATTTTTGCTGGAGGTTATCTTTCATTTAAAATAATTTTGTTATTAAAATATAGGATAGTGTTTCTAAGTTTCTGTCCTATCATTTTCTCAATATTTCAGCTCTATAATTTTGTCTTTTGAATCAACTGAAGAATGAAAGTCTTCATCAGAGTTTTACTTTTATCAAATATCCAGCAAGTGTATTTACCTTACCTTATCTTACTGCTGTACCTTTAAATTATTTTTAATTATATGGGATTCTAAAGATTTTCCCATCTGTTCTTTTTCTTCTTATTATTGTTGCTATTTAACTTTTTGAATAGCATTTGGTCTCACCTTCAGTTAATAATTCTCAAGTTCCTTTTCCTAATATGCTGAAAAGTTATTATAATGTTGTTCTACATTCTGGAAAAACTTGATCAAATAGAAAGAGGAAAGCCATTTCTTCGATTTTTTTTCCAGTGGTACATGTGAGCAGGCTAGACAAAATGATGATGACTTCTAGATGAAAAACACTGTATGTGTCAAAGTAACACTTGTTAACATTTTTAGTGGAGTTTGACATAGTTGTGGAACATTTCTAGAGCTCTTAAAGTTACAAGGAGTTGTTCTTAAATTTACTTTCTGCATACTTCTCAGAAATGTATAAGATGGTAGATAAGCACAGTTTTAAAATACTGATCAACATGCAGTCCAATATCAGATATATCTAAACCAACAAGAGTGTACTAAAACAAAAGTAACCTAACACAGCACATGGTTGAAGCAGCATAAAATGATGTGTTCATGATTTTGCCCAGAAAATCCATTACATGTTTGGGATCATCATCAGTGAATGATCAGAGATAAAAGTAGGAATGAAAATAATATAAAGACACATTTTAATGGAGATAGGAAAGCATATGTGAAGTAGTGAAAAACAAGCAAAAAAAGATTTCAAGGGGTATTAGCAAGGTTTATGGTAAGTAGAGAAATAAACATGAAGAAAGAAGAAAACAACCTTGACTCAATGTGACAATCACACAGTCCTGGTAATTTCTCTAGAGTTTTATGTTAAAGTTTAACAGAAGAATTCTGTTTAGACGGTGCAAGAACTCAAACACTTCATTCTGAAATAGAGAAAAGTGAGTTTTCAAAAGCAGCAGGAATGAGGCAGCATCTGTTACTTTTCACTTAGTGTTTCTATATAGGCCCAGAAAATAGACTGAAGTTAAGAGTACCTGTGTTCCTCAGAATACCATAAACTGTTTCATTTGTTTCATACAAAGCCCATTGCTTTCTATTTTCAACTCATCATCAGATCAAGATTTATCATTATTATTGTCATCATGATTACTATTATGTATCATTAGACTCTCCATTCCCAACAAGAGATCATTATGGCTTAATTTTCCACGCCCAAGGCTTCAACTATTTCCCAAATATAAATGTTTATTATTGCTTCAGAAGGAAACAGCACTGAACTTCATTCAGGAACTTATCCAGGCTCTAAATGTCTCCATCTGCATTCCCTGCTGGCTGCTTTCAAGCTAAAGCAGGTGAACAATGTAGATTTTTAAGTTTATATTTGAATGATTGAAGCAGGCTTTATGCAAAATAATTTCCAAAGAATGTAAAATCTTGGTGAAAATAGCAATAAAACCAACACTTTTTAAATAATTTATTTCAATTGGTAAAAACAGCATGGTGTAGTGGAAATAACTGTGGAATGAAGTTTATTATTAAGGATGCAACCGACGCACTAAGCGCGGGCAGCTGCGACTGGTGCACTAAGGGTGGCGGAGAGGAGCTACCCTGCGTCCGAGGTCAGGGGCAGCCAGGAGGAGCCACCCTGCCCCAAGGCCAGGGGCGGCAGCTGGGAGGAGCAACCTCATGTCCAAGGAGCGGTGGCTGCTTGGGCCCAGGAGGGCCTAGAGGAGCTATTCCATGTTGAAGGTCAGAAAGGGCGGCAATGAGGAGATACCCTTCGTCCAAGGTAAGGAGCAGCAGCTGCGCTTTGCAGGAGCAGCCTTGAAGAGATACCCCAAGCCCAAGGTAAGAGAAACCCAAGTAAGATGGTAGGTGTTGCAAGAGGGCATCAGAAGGCAGACACACTGAAACCATACTCACAGAAAGCTAGTCAATCTAATCACACTAGGACCACAGCCTTGTCTAACTCAATGAAACTAAGCCATGCCTGGGAGGCAACCCAAGATGGGCGGGTCATGGTGGAGAAGTCTGACAGAATGTGGTCCACTGGAGAAGGGAATGGCAAACCACTTAGTTATTCTTGCCTTGAGAACCCCATGAACAGTATGAAAAGGCAAAATGATACGATACTGAAGGAGGAACTCCCCAGGTCAGTAGGTGCCCAACACGCTACTGGAGATCAGTGGAGAAATAACTCCAGAAAGAATGAAGGGATGAAGCCAAAGCAAAAACAATACCCAGCTGTGGATGGGACTGGTGATAGAAGCAAGGTCCAATGCTGTAAAGAGCAATATTGCATAGGAAGCTGAAATGTTAGGTCCATGAATCAAGGCAAATTGGAAGTGGTCAAACAAGAGATGTCAAGAGTGAATATTGACATTTTAGGAATCAGTGAACTAAAATGTACTGGAATGGGTGAATTTAACTCAGATGACCATTATATCCACTACTGCAGGCAGGAATACCTGAGAAGAAATGGAGTAGCCATCATGGTTAACAGAAGAGTCCTAAATGGAGTACTTGGATGCAATGTTAAAAATGACAAATAATCTCTGTTTGTCTCCAAGGCAAACCATTCAATATCACAGTAGTCCAAGTCTATGCCCTAACCAGTAATGCTGAAGAAGCTGAAGTTGAATGGTTCTATGAAGACCTACAAAATCTTTTAGAATGAACACCCAAAAAAGTTGTCCTTCTCATTATAGGGCACTGGAATGCAAAAGTAGGAAGTCAAGAAACACCTGGAGTAACAGGCAAATTTGACCTTGGAATGCGGAATGAAGCAGGGCACTGACTAATAGAGTTTTGCCAAGAAAATGCACTGGTCATAGCAAACACCCTCTTCCAACAACACAAGAGAAGACTCTATACATGTACATCACCAGATGGTCAACACCAAAATCAGATTGATTATATTCTTTGCAGCCAAAGATGGAGAAGCTCTATACAGTCAAGAAAAACAAGACCAGGAGCTGACTCTGGCTCAGATCATGAACTCCTTATTACCAAATACAGACTTAAATTGAAGAAAGTAGGGAAAACTGCTAGACCATTCAGGTGTGACCTAAATCAAATCCCTTATGATTATACAGTGGAAGTGAGAAATAGATTTAAGGGCCTAGATATGATAGAGTGCCTGATGAACTATGAACTAAGGTTTGTGACATTGTACAGGAGACAGGGATCAAGACCATCCCCATGGAAAAG
Organism: Ovis canadensis; assembly: GCF_042477335.2. Lineage (NCBI taxonomy): Eukaryota > Metazoa > Chordata > Mammalia > Artiodactyla > Bovidae > Ovis > Ovis canadensis. The sequence continues at coordinate 72,557,445 of NC_091247.1, forward strand.
AAATGCCAAAAAGCAAAATGGCTTTCTGGAAGGCCTTACAAATAGCTGTGAAAAGAAGAGAGGCAAAAAACAAAGGAGAAAAGGAAAGATATAAGTATCTGAATGCAGAGTTCAAAGAATAGCAATAAGAGATAAGAAAGTCTTCTTCAGCAATCAATGCAAAGAAATAGAGGAAAAGAACAGAATGGGGAAGACTAGCGATCTCTTCAAGAAACTTAGAGATACCAAGGGAATATTTCATGCAAACATGTGCTCAATAAAGGACAGAAATGATCTGGACCTAACAGAAGCAGAAGATATTAAGAGGTGGCAAGAATACACAGAACTGTACAAAAAAGATATTCACGACCCAGATAATCACGATGGTGTGATCACTTATCTAGAGCCAGACATCCTGGAATGTGAAGTCAAGTGGGCCTTAGAAAGCATCACTACGAATAAAGCTAGTGGAGGTGATGGAATTCCAGTGGAGCTATTTCAAATCCTGAAAGATGATGTTGTGAAAGTGCTACACTCAATATGCCAGCAAATTTGGAAAGCTCAGCAGTGGCCACATGACTGGAAAAGGTCAGTTTTTATTCCAGTCCCAAAGAAAGGCAATGCCAAAGAATGTTCACACTACCACACAATTGCACCCATGTCACATGCTAGTAAAATATTGCTCACAATTCTCCAAGGCGGGCTTCAGCAATACGTGAACCGTGAACTCCCTGATGTTCAAGCTGGTTTTAGAAAAAGCAGAGGAACCAGAGATCAAATTGCCAACATCTGCTGGATCATGGAAAAAGCAAAAGAGTTCCAGAAAAAACATCTATTTCTGCTTTCTTGACTATGCCAAAGCCTTTGACTGTGTGGATCACAATAAACTGTGGAAAATTCTGAAAGAGATGGGAATACCAGACCACCTGACCTGCCTCTTGAGAAATCTGTATTCAGGTCAGGAAGCAACAGTTAGAAGTGGACATGGAACAACAGACTGGTTTCAAATAGGAAAAGAAGTACATCAAGGCTGTATATTGTCACTCTGCTTATTTAACTTTTATGCAGAGTACATCATGAGAAACGCTGGACTGGAAGAAACACAAGCTGGAATCAAGCTTGCCAGGAGAAATATCAATAACCTCAGATATGTAGATGACACCATGGCAGAAAGTGAAGAGGAACTCAAAAGCCTCTTGATGAAAGTGAAAGAGGAGAGTGAAAAAGTTGGCTTAAAGCTCAACATTCAGAAAACTAAGATCATGGCATCCGGTCCCATCACTTCATGGGAAATAGATGGGGAAACAGTGCAAACAATGTCAGGCTTTACTTTTTGGGGCTCCAAAATCACTGGAGATGGTGATTGCAGCCATGAAATTAAGAGACACTTACTCCTTGGATGAAAAGTTATGACCAACCTAGATAGCATATTCAAAAGCAGAGACATTACTTTGCCGACTAAGGTCCGTCTAGTCAAGGCTATGGTTTTTCCTGTGGTCACGTATGGTTGTGAGAGTTGGACTGTGAAGATGGCTGAGTGCTGAAGAATTGATGCCTTTGAACTGTGGTGTTGGAGAAGACGCCTGAGTGTCCCTTGGACTGCAAGAAGATCCAACCAATCCATTCTGAAGGAGATCAGCCCTAGGATTTCTTTGGAAGGAATAATGCTAAAGCTGAAACTCCAGTACTTTGACCACCTCATGCGAAGAGTTGACTCATTGGAAAAGACTCTGATGCTGGGAGGGATTGGGGGCTTGAGGAGAAGGGGACGACAGAGGATGAGATGGCTTGATGGCATCACTAATTCAATGGACATGAGTCTGAGTGAACTCTGGGAGTTGGTGATGGACAGGGAGGCCTGGTGTGCTGTGACTCATGGGGTCGCAAACTGTCAGACACAACTGAGTGACTAAACTGAACTGAACTGAGCGTTCAAAATTGAGGTTGTAATATTAGATGCAAATTTTTATGCAAAGTTGAGCAAACACCAGTTTTCTCAGGCATTTGTCAAATATTAAGGCTTTTGTTGTTGAGTGCTGAAGTTATTCTTAAATTTAAAATTCTTCCATTTTGGGACCAAGGACAGTGCTTTATTTTAAGAGACTCAGGGAGAAAAAAATACATGTTGGTCAGTTAAGGGATTTGACCTAAGCAGTATTCTAATCTTCTTTCAAGTGGTAGTCATGTGGTCTTGTCCCACTCTTTGTGAATCCATTGACTGAAGCCCACCAGGCTCCTCTGTCTGTGAAATTATTCAGGCAAGAATATTAGAGTGGGCTGCCATTCCCTTCTTTGTAGAATCTTCTTCAGAACATATGTATAAAGAGAATGTGTCTCATATTTTAAGAAGAGAAAAAAATATGAACTCAAGTAATTGAATTTTGAATTACAAATTGTCGGTAACTGCCAGGGTCCAGCCCCGGTGGATCCAGGGAATTCGAAGGCGGGGACGGGGTTGGCGTCCTTGGAAAAATACATATTTAATTACAGATATATAGAGAGATTAGAAAAGGATAGTGTAGTAGAAAGATTAGTGGAGAAAAAGAGGCTGAATAACTTGGATTACGTGGAATAGCATCCATGCTCCAGATGGGAATTCAGCCAGAAAAACAGGGAGCAAGAAAGAAATGACATGGGGGAATCAGTCTTTCTGGAAACTGATCAATTTTCTTTATTTTTAGGTTTGCTTATATACCTTTTGTTACACATAGGGATGAATACAGAGTCACGCGGGGGTCAGCAGTCCTGACCTTTATCAAAATCAGGTGCTTCACATAAAAAGGTCTTAGGGATTTTATGATCCTTTCTTTCTGATAACCAAAAAACTTATTTTTTCCAAGGGTGTTTTTTCTTAAACCAGGACCCACCCTCCAAATAAAGTTACATTCCTATAGGGTGAGGGTGTAGTGAGTTACAATCAAGAAAGGAATTTATTTAACCCAAGGTTAACATGATTAATCTTAAAGGTTAATACTTATTTCTCCTATATGCTTAAAGGTTAATACTTATTTCTCCTATATGTTAGTCATATTCATTATAAGGGCAGGGAATATGGAGATTTAGCAGCAAACATCAGCCCAACAAATGAAAATCCTTTCACCAATGCTCCCCTTAAGATCTATTTAGTCTTAAGATAGTGATAAAGTTACATTTTTACATAGCAAGGACACAGTGATTTATAACAAAGTACAGTGATCTATTACAAAAGAGAAAATCCATTAACTCAAAAAGTCTAGTATTGCTAACCTTAAAAACTACTATATTTCCTTTTCTATATTCCAAATACATTGATTAATATATTCCCAGGTGCCTAAGGATATGGAGGCCTGGCTGCAATCATTGACTCAACAAGAAGAAAAAGCCCGATGCTAATTAAGACTCTCAAAATAGTCCAAAACTCTCTGTGCTGTTTATGGTTAAGAGATAGTAAACAATCATGTGCGTAGTGGCAGGAGTATGGATAATCCTGTCACACAAGCTAGTCTGTCAGCAGAGAGGTTTGACCTGAGACATCCTTGTCCCACCCAGAGCAGGGAATTAGCAGCAATTATTGACACAACAAATGAAAAACCCTTCACCAATATAATTCCTAACCAACCCACTATACTAATAATTTCTAACTCCCCCAAAGAATTTGCCTTTAGTAAGTCTAAAACATCTCGTGACTCAGGTTGGGAGGCTGTAAACAATCACATGTGGCCGGAGGAACCTATACAGGTGGGCTAGATAAACTTCAGAGGAGTCCGTAAGCTGAAACACTCTTGTCACGCCCAGGAATTTTTGTTGACTTGGAGCTGCAAGTTAACTCCTTCTCCAAGAGAAACGGTTATGGGGGAGAGCCCCCCGTAAAGTCAGAGGTGTAAGTGAGAGCAAAAAACAGACTCTGGTTTTGGGGTTAGATGCTCGGGAACAGGGGGTTTCCTGAGGCTTGATCATGCCTTTGCATATGCCAAGCATCCTTCCTCATGACCTTTGCCATGGGTGGAGTTCCTCACACTGGCCCCCGTCAGGTAACCCAAAATCTTTAAAGGATAAATGATATTCAAATGAATAACACAGATATTTATGGTTGTTTCCACATAGGATTGTTAGAACAACTTTTTAACTGGCCATCAGGCAAACAACCAAGTTTTAATCTTAATCTTCTGACAGGTTGCATCCTTACTTGGTTGTTTTATAGCCTGTGAATTTCCCAGGACCTGTGCAGTTCATTGATAATATTAGTCTACGCTTGAGATTTTTCACACTTTTAGCCTCTACTCTGAAACCATTTCAGAGAAGATAGGAAAGTTAGTTTCCTGTGATGAAAACAAAAAACGTGTTTAAACCACATGCACTGAAACTGTGTATTGACTTGTTACTTTTGTATAAAATCTTCAGTTGGAAGCACTGGGGTTTTGTTTGTCTGTTTTGCTTTACTTTTGTAAAATTTACTGGTTAGCTTTACAGGAAAACATTTTTTTCCTCAAATTCATATAATGAAAACCCATATAATAAGAACATTGTGTTTTAATATGAAAACTCATTTTAAAAAACCACTTGGAAATAACTTTTAAAAACTGGGGGAAAATGTAATTTATTACATAAAATATATCTTGAAGGTGAATTTGTAAGAGCTGTTTTTATTTTGCCTTTTAGCTTTGTGCATTCTAATTTTGTTTTCTCAAAGTAAAACATGAGTAATTACTTGTAATTGGTTAGCCTCATTAACTCTTTTGTATGCGTCATATCTACAACGTGATGAAATCTTTCTCCATAGTGCAGAAATAATCTTTTTTCTGGAATAAGATGGCTTTTTTTCTTCACCATGTCCAAATTCTGTTTGGATATGCTTATTATTGTAGTAATATTAATAATCTGGTATTATTTTATTAACAGATGTGGATATTCTACTTGAGGTACCTTGATTGTACAGCACAATAGAGAAAAACATTGGGCTTCAAATTGAGAATTATGTGTTTGTTATGGATCTGACTTTTTTAAGATTAAAGGGAAAAAAAAAAACACCTCTGACATCCCTTTAACTAAAAATCTTTATGTTTTACCTCATTAACCAGCCAAGATTGTACATTTTTCTCCACTTAAATAATGGTAAAGTCATCAAAGAAGACTGAGCAAAGTTTAAGTTGACTTAGGAGATGTTTGATGACACTCTGTTCAGTACTGGGTAATGTTAGTTATCTAGCTGTGGACCATACTGCATGAGCAGTGAGTCATGCAAATAAAATATGGTATGTTGGTGTTCAAGGAGGCACTTGTTCCCAGTGTATTCTAATTTATTGTCAATTGTCAATATATCCATACCTGGAACTCCTGTTATCAAGTGTTTCCAAACTGTGTATCTCTTTGAAATTGCCCAGCTTCAGTCTACATATCAGTACCAGAGGAAAAAATTGGATACTCTTGGACCACTAGCCAAAACTTTCATTAGGCAAGCTGATTTAACTAAAATGTCAGGTAAGACAGTGAACAGTGGGGATGCAAGGACAAACAGGCTTAATTATATACACTATATAAAATTTAGAATTTGTATAAAATTTATATAAAATTATATTTATATGTTTAAATAAACTCAAATAGCAAAACACTGCAAAAAATACTTACTGAATGAAGTCGCTCAGTCATGTCTGACTCTTTGTGACCCCATAGACTGTAGTCTACCAGGCTCCTCTGTCCATGGGATTTTCCAGGCAATAGTACTGGAGTGGATTGCCATTTCCTTCTCCAGGGGATCTTCCCAACCCAGGGCTCGAACCCGGGTCTCCTGCATTGTAGACAGACGCTTTACTGTCTGAGCCACCAGGGAAGTCCAAAAATACTTATAGTTGATCTCTTTTCTTCTCATCTTATTTAGTGAAAAATCTTTTCTTGTCCTTTTTAAAGAAGTTCTTCCATCCTGTTCTTCCACTGTGGTCTTCTTGTTATATATATATATATATATATATATATATATATATATATATATATATGACTTTATATAAATTCTTTATAAAAGTTCTAAATCCCCTTTCTTACCTTTTAAATTTATAGTGTCTCAAGTCACAGTTAAGTTTTATTGCAATGTAGTTACATTTACTAATTATGGCAGAGTAGTGCTGGCTATTCACCCAAACTTCATTATTTTCTTCTTATATTTTAAGTCTGTCTTATAATTTAATCTAGAGTTTTGACTAAATTCTAGCTGATAGTTATATGCAACAAATCCAGATCTCTCATCAAAACCTCCCATATCTGATTCACTATATTAGTTCCTCTTATAGGTTAAATGAAGACTACTCATTGGGTGGATTTGGGAGCCTCATGACTTAGAGCAACACTACTACAAGAAAAAGAATCAGGAAATCCTTAATCAGCTCTTGGAAGAACAATAATGGACTTTTATCTTGAGCAGGAATTAAGTGTTATTTTCATAGTCTCCTAACATCTGGGAGTTTGTCACTTCAAATGGAATTCTATAGTTCCCTATCTAATCCATAATTTTTTCATATATATTTTATATTTACTTCTTGTGCTGTCATTGTGAATGTTTTTTAGAGAAAGGAGGTATTTGTGTTTATACAAATTTCTTAATAATAATATATTTTTCTTTGTTTGACCTTTAATCAATCTGAATTTTCTTCATACTGCTCTTTTGTAGGTAACCATCCTCCTTTTCTTTCTCTGCTAATCAATTTTTCTGCCCTTAGAATTTTGCATTTCTAGACTGCCATATACATAGAATTGTGCAGTATGCAGCATTTTGAGTCTGGCTCTTTAACAGAACTATCAATTTAAAACTCATTTATGAGCATGAGTGTTTGATCCCTTTTATTACAAAGTACTATCCCAGATGGCGCTTGTGGTAATGAACCTGCCTACCAAGGCAGAAGACATAAGAGACATGGGTTTGATCCCCGGGTTTGGAAGATCCCCTGGAGGAGGTCATGGCAACCCACTCCAGCATTCTTGCCTGGAGAATTTCATAGAGAAAGGAGCCTGGCAGGCTACAGTCCATAGGGTTGCACAAAGTCAGACATGACTGAAGCAACTTACTTATTAGCACACGCACATAGTACACTATTATGGTATATAGATATACCACAGTTTATATAGTCATCATTTGAAAGATGTCTCATTTATTTGAAGATTTAGTTTTTAAAAATAAAACTGCTGCAAATTTTGTATGCTTGTTCAACTTTTTGTATGTTTTGTGCATTGTTTTTCATTTCTTATTTCTTAGGAAATTAATGGATCATTGACTATAAAAACCACTAAAAAATACCTGTATCATTTTTCATTCCTATCAGTGATGCATGAGCATTCCAGTTACTTAATATTCTTGTAAGTATGTGGTATTGTCAGTTATCTTAATTTAAACCATTCTCCAATGCATGGAGATATATCTTTTTATTGTTTTATTTTGCATTTTTGTAATGACTAATATTTTTGAGGTTTTTTTTTTTTTTTCTTATGGGCCTATTTGTCATCTGTTTTTCTTATTTGGAATGATGTCTGTTTGATGGTTTGTCCATTTATGTGCTCTCACCTAATTACACAAATATTTATTTTACTTAGTCCTTGCCTATTATATTGGTGAGGCAAATAATTCAGTTTTGAAAAGCATTTTCTCTCAGCACTTGGAATATATTTCTGCATTTTTTTCTTGCATTAAACTTGCTAGTGAAATGTTTTTCTGATGCACATCTATTTGTCATTCTTTGAAGATGTTTTTGTCTCTGGAATAATTTGCAATTCTCCTTTAATTACTGATGTTCTCAAATATCACTGCTTCATGTTGAGTCGTGTATGTGTGTGTCCCTTCAGTATGGGAGTTTTTTTTTTCTACATTATTGTCATTTTTTTGCTTCTTACCTTTTATGTGAATATAGAACTTCTGGACCTGGTTTTCACATACCTTGATTTATATCTTGTACTTATTATGCTGTTACATAATTTTGACATTCTGATATCATTTTAGCTTTATCTTATGTTGTATTTTTATTTTATTCCACTCTGATATTCCCTCACATATATGATTTTCTGTCTCTTTGACTATATTTTTTCAAGTGCCTTCATCACCTACTTGAGTTCTTTCACATTTTAGAAAATTGAACCGGCTTTTTATACCTGATAGAAGAATTGCCTGAAAATAATAATCTTACATTATACCATTTTCCCTTAGAAACTTGTAGACCTTTATCCATGAAATTCAAAATTCTAGTTATACTGAGTTTTAACAAGAATATGTCCACCTCATATAGACCTAAAATGTTCACATATATGTTATCATATATTCTGAGAATATTTCAAAAGAAAAACATTCAGATAAATCCTTGGGCTTTCTGTATTCATCATAGTAAATAAGTTCTGTTTCTATCCTTAAAATACTATTCTTAGTGATACTGCAATTTTATGTAGAAGGAGAGATTTATCTGCATCTCCATAATTATCTGGAGGGAATGAAGCTAAGGGATGGAAATTATAATCCTAAAAGGATGAAGAAGGTGAGTAAAGTGGTTTTTTGGTGAGAAAAATATCTGTAAGTATGGAAGATGCCAGCAAAATCTATCTGGTGGTAAAGAGAGAGTCTCAGGGTATTAATATAAATGTGAAAATGAGACTAAATTAGAAAACTGGAAAAATGTACAGAACTAACTCTGAAATCTCAGGGCAACTGCCCTGGAATAAGCATAAATTTGATAGACAATATAATTTCAACAAAACTTCTTAGTACGCGAGACAGCAAAAGAGACACAGAAGTATAGAACTGTCTTTTGGACTCTGTGGGAGAGGGAGAGGGTGGGATGATTTGGGATAATGGCATTGAAACATGAATAATATCATATATGAAACAAGTCGCCGCCAGTCCAGATTCAATGCATGATACTGGATACTTGGGGCTGGTGCAGTGAGATGACCCACAGGGATGGTATGGGGAGGGAGGAGGGAGAGGGGTTCAGGATGGGGAACACATGTATACCTGTGGTTTATACATGTTGATATATGGCAAAACCAACACAATATTGTAAAGTAATTAACCTCCAATTAAAACAAATAAATTTATATTTATTTTTTTTTTTTCATTTTTACTTTATTTTACTTTACAATACTGTATTGGTTTGCCATACATTGACATGAATCCACCACAGGTGTATACAAGCTCCAAATCCTGAATCCCCCTCCCACCTCCCACCCCATATCATCTCTCTGCACCAGCCCCAAGCATCCTATATCCTGTATCGAACATAGACTGGCACTTCGTTTCTTACATGATAGTATACATGTTTCAATGCCATTCTCCCAAATCATCTCACCCTCTCCCTCTCCTTCAGAGTCCAAAAGTTCATTCTATGCATTTGTGTCTCTTTTGCTGTCTCACATACAGGGTCATCATTACCATCTTTCTAAATTCCGTATATATGTGTCAGTATACTGTATTGGTGTTTTTCTTTCTGGCTTACTTCACTCTGTATAATCGGCTCGAGTTTCATCCATCTCATTAGAACTGATTCAAATGTATTCTTTTTAATGGCTGAGTAATACTCCATTGTGTATATGTACCACAGCTTTCTTATCCATTCATCTGCTGATGGACATCTAGGTTGTTTCCATGTCCTGGCTATTATAAACAGTGCTGCAATGAACATTGGGATACATGGGTCTCTTTCAATTCTGGTTTCCTCGGTGTGTATGCCCAGCAGTGGGACTGCTGGGTCATAAGGCAGCTCTATTTGCAATTTTTTAAGGAATCTCCACACTGTTCTCCATCGTGGCTGTACTAGTTTGCATTCCCACCAACAGTGTAAGATGGTTCCCTTTTCTCCACATCCTCTCCAGCATTTATTGCTTATAGACTTTTGGATCACAGCCATTCTGACTGGTGTGAAATGGTACCTCATTGTGGTCTTGATTTGCATTTCTCTGATAATGAGTGATGTTGAGCATCTTTTCATGTGTTTGTTAGCCATCTGTATGTCTTCTTTGGAGAAATGTCTATTTAGTTCTTTGGCCCATTTTTTTGATTGGGTCATTTATTTTTCTGGAGTTGAGCTGCATAAGTTGCTTGTATATTTTTCAGATTAGTTGTTTGTCAGTTGCTTCATTTGCTATTGTTTTCTCCCATTCAGAAGGCTGTCTTTTCACCTTACTTATAGTTTCCTTTGTTGTGTAGAAGATTTAATTTTAATTAGATCCCATTTGTTTATTTTTGCTTTTATTTCCAGAATTCTGGGAGGTGGATCATAGAGGATCCTGTTGTGATGTATGTCTGAGAGTGTTTTGCCTATGTTCTCCTCTAGGGGTTTTATAGTTTCTGGTCTTACATTTAGATCTTTAACCCATTTTGAGTTTATTTTTGTGTGTGGTGTTAGAAAGTGATCTAGTTTCATTCTTTTGCAAGTGTTTGACCAATTTTCCCAGCACCACTTGTTAAAGAGATTGATATAGTAAAAATGAGTATACTACCCAAAGCAATCTACAGATTCAATGCAATCCCTATCAAGCTACCAGCGGTATTTTTCACAGAACTAGAACAAATAATTTCAGGATTTGTATGGAAATACAAAAACCCTCGAATAGCTGAAGCAATCTTGAGGAATAAGAATGGACCTGGAGGAATCAACCTGACTTCAGGCTCTACTACAAAGCCATAGTCATTAAGACAGTATGCTACTGGCACAAAGACAGAAATATGGATCAATGGAACAAAATAGAAAGCCCAGAGATAAATCCACACACCTATGGACACCTTATCTTCGACAAAGGAGGCAAGAATATACAATGGAGTAAAGACAAATTTATATTTAAAATTAAAAAAAAAGAAAAAATAAGATACAAAAAAAAAAGAAAGAAAGAAAGCTATAAGTGTGATGCATACTCTTTAAAAGGTGAGTGATGAGACACATGAAAAGTGGTATATTGTTGTGGTTTACAGTTTGGGCATTGCTGACAGGAACTATGCTGTCAGTTAGTGAATCCCAACTCCATGAATTACTAGTTTCTCTGAGCTTCAGTTTTATTATGTACAAATGATGTGGATATTCTACTTCCTTTTAGGATTTTTATGAGGATAAAATTTGGTAATGCATGTGAAATACTTAGAGAAATGTCTTACAAACTTTTAAATACTAGGCATTTTAACATTTATCCGTATTTAGGTGACAGAACAATACGCGATACTTTTACTAATCTCATTCTGTGTTTTAGGGGTGCTGTTATTGTTTGGTTGCTAAGTCATGTCTGATTCTTTTGTGACCTCATGAGCTAGCCCTCCAGGCTCCTATGCCCTTGAAATTTTCCAAGTTGGAATACTGGAGTGAGTTGCCATTTTCTTCTCCAGTGAATCTTCCTGACCCAGAAATAGAATATGTGTCTCCTGCATTCCAGGTGGATTCTTTACCTCTGAGCCACCTGAGAAGCCCTCACAGGGTATACCTAATATAATTTGACCCTGTAAACTCAGAATTGATGCTTTCAAACTCTGGTGTTGCAGAAGACTCTTCAGGGGCTGGTGCATGGGGATGACCCAGAAAGATGTTATGGGGAGGGAGGTGGGAGGGGGGTTCATGTTTGGGAATGCATGTAAGAATTAAAGATTTTAAAATTTAAAAAATAAAAAACTAAAAAAAAAAAAATTAAAATTAAAAAAATAAAAAAATAAAAAAAATTAAATAAATTAAAAATTAAAAAAAAAAAAAGAGTGTCTTGAACTGCAAGGAGAGCAAACCAGTCAAACCTAAAGGACATCATCCCTGAATATTCATTGGAAGGACTGGTGCTGAAGATGAAGCTGCAATACTCTGGCCACCTTATGCAAAGAGCCAACTCATTGGCAAAGGCCCTGATGCTGGGAAAGATAGAAGGCAGGAAGAGAAGGGGACAACAGAGGATGAGATGGTTGGATGGTATCACTGACATAAGGACATGAGTTTGAACAAGCTCTGGAAGATGGTGATGAACAGGGAAGCCTGACTTGCTGCAGTCCATGGAATTGCACAGAATCTAACATGACTTAGTGAATGAACAACAAACTAAGTACTATTACTATTTATTTTGGGGATACAGAATCTGAGCTTCTGTGTAGCTGAGTATTTTCCCCAAATTCATGAAGATAATAAGTCCAAGAACTGGAAGTTTGGCTGTGCCTTGATATTCAGCACCTGCCACCGTGCTAGAGTTCTTCAATTATAAAATAGTTATTTGTATAGTATCTCAAAACAGGTGGATGACTATTGATTTGACATCAACTGAAGGCTGTGACTTTTAACCTTTAATTTATAAAATAGTATATGTTCATGATTGACAACTAAGTTTTAATAAACTCCTTCTCAGAGCTACTGACAGGGAAAGACATCATCTTGAGGTGAAGGGAGGGGCATAATGGGGTTGAGTGAGGAGAAAAGGGAAGATTCCATCCTGCTTGAAGAGTTCAATGTCAGAACATTTCTCAAAAGATTCTGACACTCAACTTTCCCTTTATATCTTGAGTTTATTGTTGTAAACAAGGTACAGAAGGAAGATAATAGTTGATACTTTCTAGCATTAGGGATTTGAAATGTGCCCATGAGCAGGACATATAATAAATTATATGAAATTGTTTATATGTCCTAATTATTAACCTGCCTTTCTCACCAAGGATGGAAGATCTCTTCAAGCATTTTTGATGAGTTTTTTGAGTGAGAGGATATCATGCCTCATATATTATATGCATCAAGGCAGACTTAATGTTTTGGACAAGGAGGATATCAAAGGAACATTTCATGCAGAGGTGGGCTTGATAAAGGACAAAAATGGTATGGGCCTAACAGAAGCAGAAGATATTAACAAGAGATGGCAAGAATACACAGAAGAACTGTACAGAAAAGATCTTCATGACCCAGATAGATAATCACGATGGTGTGATCACTCACCTTGAGCCAGACATCCTGGAATGTGAAGTCAAGTGGGCCTTAGAAAGCATCACTATGAACAAAGCTGGTGAAGGTGATGGAATCCCAGTGGAGCTATTTCAAATCCTGAAAGATGATGCTGTGAAAGTGCTGCACTCAATATGCCAGCAAATGTGGAAAACTCAGCAGTGGCCACAGGACTGGAAAAGTTCAGTTTTCATTCCAATCCCTAAGAAAGGCCATGCGAAATAATGCTCAAACTACCACACAATTGCACTCCTCTCACATGCTCAAAATTCGCTAAGCCAGGCTTCAGCAATACATGAACCGTGAACTTCCAGATATTCAAGCTGGTTTTAGAAAAGGGTCTGGTTCAGAGGAACCAGAGATCAAATTGCCAACATCTGCTGGATCATCGAAAAAGCAAAAGAGTTCCAGAAAAACATCTATTTCTGCTTTATTGACTATGCCAAAAACTTTGACTGTGTGGCTCACAATAAACTGTGGAAAATTCTGAAAGAGATGGGAATACCAGACCACCTGACCTGCCTCTTGAGAAACTTATATGCAGGTCAGGAAGCCACAGTTAGAACTGGACATGGAACAACAGACTGGTTCCAAATAGGAAAAGGAGTACATCAAGGCTATATACTGTCACCCTGCTTATTTAACTTTTATGCAGAGTACATCATGAGAAACATTGGGCTGGAAGAGGCACAAGCTGGAATCAATACTGAGTGACTGAACTGAACTGATGATGGCAAATTTAATTCAGAGGAACATTATGTCTACTACCTTGGGAAAGAATTGCTTAAAAGAAATGGAGTCACCCTCATAGTCAGCAAAAGTCTGAAATGCAGTAATTGGGTGTAATCAAAAGTAATGACAGAACTATCTTGGTTCGCCCCAAGGCAAACCATTCAACATCACAGTAATCCAAGTCTATGCCCCAACTACAAATGCAAACAAGCTGAAGTTGAACAGTTCTATGATGACCTACAATGCCTTCTGGAACTAAGACCAAAAACAAAACAAAACAAAACAAAACAAAACAAGATGTCCTTTTCATGATAGGGGACTGGAATGCAAAAGTAGAAAGTCAAGAGATCCCTGGAGTAACAGGTAAATTTGGCCTTGGAGTACAAAATGAAGCAGGGGAAAGCCTAACAGAGTTTTGCCAAGACAATAGACTTTTTATAGCAAATACACACTTCTAACAACACAAGAGAAGACTCTACACATGGACATCACTAGAAAGTCAATACTGAAATCAGTTTGGTTATATTCTGAAATTGAAGAAGGAGAAGCACTATGCAGTCAGCAAAAGCAAGACTAGAAGCTGACTGTGGCTCAGATCATTAACTTTTTATTGTAAAATTTGGACTTAAATTGAAGAAAGTAGGGAAAACTACTAGGCCATCTACATAAGGCCTAAACCAAATTCCTATGATTATGCATGATTATACACTGTAAGTGGCAAATAGATTCAAGGGATTAGATCTGATAGACAGAGTGCATGAAGAACTATGGATGGAGGTACATCACACTGTACACGAGGCAGTGACCAAAACCATTCCAAAGAAAAAGAAATGCAAAAAAGTAAAATGATTGTCAGAGGATGCCTTACAAATATCTGAGAAAAGAAAAGAAGTGAAAAGTAAAGGAGCAAAGAAAGATATATCCATCTGAATGAAGAATTCCAAGGAAGAATAGCAAGGAGACATAATAAAACTTTCTTAAGTGTACAATGCATAGAAATAGTGGAAAACAACAGCATGGGAAGGACTAGAGATCTCTACAAGAAAATTAGAGATACAAAGGAAACAGTTCATGCAAGATAGAGATAATAAAGGACAGAAATTGCTTGGATCTAACAGAAGCAGACGATGTTAAGAAGAGGTGGCGAGAATACACAGAACTATACAAAAAGGGTCTTAATGACACAGATAACCACAATGGTGTGATCACTCACCTAGAGCCAGACATCCTTGAGTGTGATGCAAAGTGGGCCTTAGGAAGCTTTACTATGAACAAAGCTAATGTGGGTAATGGAGTTCCAGCTAAGCTATTTCAAATCCTAAAAGATGATGATGTGAAAGTGCTGCACTCAATATGCCAGCAGATTTAAAAAACACAGCAGTTGACCACTAGACCAGTATAGGTCAGTTTTCATTCCAGTCCCAAGAAGGGCAATCCCAAAGAGTGTTCAAACTAACACATAATTGTGCTCATTTCACATGCTAGCGAAGTAATACTCAAAATCCTTCAAGCTATGCTTCAACAGTATGTAAACTGAGAACTTCCAGATGTACAAGCTGGATTTAGAAAAAGCAGAGGAACCAGAGGTCAAAATGCCAATATCTATTGGTTCATAGAAAAAGCAAGGGAATTCCAGAAAAACATCTTCTTCTGCTTCATTGACTATGCTAAAGCCTTTGAGTGTGTGGATCACAACAAACTGTGAAAAATTCTTAAAGAGATTGGAATACCAAACCATCTTACCTGTCTCCCAAGAAACCTGTATAGATGTTAGAACTGGACATGAAACAACAAACTAGTTCAAAATTGAGAATGGAATATATCAAGACTATCTATTGTCACCTTGCTTATTTAATTTACATGCAGAATGCAATCATGTGAAATGCCAATCTAGATGAAGTTCAAACTGGAATCAGTATTGCTGGGAGAAATATCAATAACCTCAGATATGCAGATGATACCACTCTATGGCATAAAGTGAAGAGGAACTAAGGAGCCTCCTGATGGAGGTAAAAGAAAAGAGTGAAGAAATTGGCTTAAAACTCATCATTCAGGAAACTAAGATCATGGCATCCAGTCTAATCACTTCATGGCAAATATTTGGGGAAAAAATTGAGACAGTGAGATACTTTATTTTCTTGGGCTCAAAATCATTCTAGGTGGTGACTGAAGCCATGAAATTAAATACCCTTGCTCCTTGAAAGGAAAGCTATGACCAACCTAGAAAGCATATTAAAAGTCAAAGACATTGCTTTGCCAATAAAAGGTCTGTCTTGTCAAAGCTATGGTTTTTCCAGTAGTCCTGTGTGGATGTGAGAGTTGGACCATAAAGAAAGCTGAGCATTGAGGAACTGATGCTTTTAAACTGTGGTGTTGGAGAACACTCTTGAGAGTCCCTTGGGCTGTAAGGTGATCAAACCAGTCAATCTTAAAGGAAATCAGTCCTGAATATTCATTAGAAGGACTGATGCTGAAGCTGAAATTCCAACGCTTTGGCCACCTGAAGTGAAGAGCGGACACAGTGGAAAAAATTGTGATGCTGGGAAAGATTGAAGGCAGGAGGAGAGGGGGGTGACTGAGGATGAGATGGTTGAATGATATCATTGATTCAATAGACATAAGTAGAGCAAATGACAAGAAATAGTGAAGAGCAAGAAAGCCTGTTTTTAATCTCTTTAATGTGGATTTAATATATGTACATATATTATATGCATGCATATATATATGACATGTTTATATAAGTTAAATAATACAGAAGAATAAAAGGTATATAATAAATTAATTTTATACAACTGACTCACTGTCAGTTCCATTGTCTTGAGTTCTCCAAGCTTATCAGTATGGTGGGCATCCTTCTTTTTACATGCTAAGTCATATTTATTATACACAGATTATATTTATATAAACACATGTACAACATTTAAAAGTGGAATCATAAGCTAACAATGTTACATATTTTCCTATAGTTAACACATTTAATAACAATGCAATATTCATAAAACAGATGTATTGTAATTCATTAACCCACTCTGATTTCTCTGTATTCATTTTGATATACTACTTTCTATTTTATTTCTGCATTAAAGACATATAGGTACATGTATTAGTATGTACTCATATTTGTAGTACTGTGCAACAATCCTTTCTTAAAGTACACATTTATTTTGATTGATTCCCTAGTGCATGAGTGTGTATTAGGTTTATTTAGTCAGTTTTCTTATGTGATAATGTAGTATTAGCATAGATTAGCACAGATTTACTCCTATGATATAATAATGGTTGTTGTCTGTGTACAGAATAGAGGCAAGTAGTCACAAAGTCTAAATCTATGAATTATCATAAAATAATCCCCATGCAGGTTTATACATTTGTGTATATATCTCTATATACATATTTATGTGTGACTACATATATATGACTATATATGTATTTATATGACTACATGTGTGATTGGAAGAAAAGTTATGACCAACCTAGATAGCATATTCAAAAGCAGAGACATTGCTTTGCCGACTAAGGTCTGTCTTGTCAAGGCTATGGTTTTTCCAGTAGTCATGTGTGGATGTGAGAGTTGGACTGTGAAGAAAGCTGAGCACCGAAGAATTGATGCTTTTGAACTGTGGTGTTGGAGAAGACTATTGAGAGTCCCTTGGACTGCAAGGAGATCCAACCAGTCCATTCTGAAGGAGATCAACCCTGGGATTTCTTTGGAAGGAATGATGCTAAAGCTGAAACTCCAGTACTTTGGCCACCTCATGCGAAGTGTTGACTCATTGGAAAAGACTCTGATGCTGGGAGGGACTGGGGGCAGGAGGAGAAGGGGAGGACAGAGGATGAGATGGCTGGATGGCATTACTGACTCGATAGACGTGAGTCTGAGTGAACTCCGGGAGTTGGTGATGGACAGGGAGGCCTGGCTTGCTGCGATTCATGGGGTCACAATGAGTTGGACGCGACTGAACTGAACTGAATTCTATGAGATAGTAACCTAAAAGTTGACAGTTATAATAATCCTACATAATAAGGAGACTAGAAGTAAGCATTCCAGGATGATGCAGCAATTAAAATATCCAGTGAAGGAAGCTAAGATCCTTCTAACTTCCTGCTCTGTTTATTTTAATGCACAGCATCACTTTGCATGGCCCTAACGCATGTGAGCATGCTAAGTTGCTTCATTTATGTCTGACTCTTTGTGACCTCATAGACTATAGCCTGTTAGGCTCCTCTGTCCATGGGATTCTCCAGGCAAGAATACTGGAGTGGGTTTCCATTTCCCTCCTTGGGGTTCTTCTGGAGCCAGGGATCAAACTTGCATTTCTTATGTCTCCTGCATTGGCAGGTGGATTCTTTACCAACAGGGCTACCTGGGAAGCTCATGGTTCCAATATGACTCCTTTACACTGAAGTATTTTTCCTGTTTTCTAGGCAGGAAGAAGAGGAAAGTGAAAGAAGTGAAATAAAGCTGCTTGTGAATCTATTTTATTTAGAAAATGCTTTCCCGGAAGACTAAAATCATGATTTGCTTTATACTCCATTGGAAAGAATTGTTAAATGGCTCTTACCTGTAAATGATCTTGGGGAGACATTTTGTCTGGATACATTGCCATTAGGAATTAAAAAGGAAAAAATGGATATGAGGAAAGCCTGTAGGCCATGTTTGTTACAATTATGTGTGTGTATTATTTGTATATATTTGTCATAACTATGAACCATAAGAACCAAATTCTGATGATATAACTTTATATTCATTACAACACCTTTCACAGCACAGGTGTTGGATGAAGATGTATTAAGGATTGGAAACACATGTACACCTGTGGCAGATTCATATTGATGTATGGCAAAACCAATACAATACTATAAAGTAAAATAAATAAATAAATAATAAAAATTTTTTTTAAAATTTAAAAAATAAAATAATTCCCTAATTTAAAAAGTAATTTATTATATCTCATAAAGCTTTACTTTTTCTTTGGTTAAAAATTATATATTGACTCTTGTATGATTACACAGTGTTTGTAAATAGCCAAAAATGCTGAGTTGTTCTTTTACCTATTCTCATATTCTTGCCTGAGAAACCCCATGAACAGAAGAATCTCACAGGATACAGACCATGGGGTTGTAAGAGTTGGACACGACTTAGTAACTAAACCACAATCCCATTATTAAAAAGGTATACAGAACAGAAGTGCACATAATGTATTCATCCCCATGACATTGGCTGTAATGGAAAATTGTCCAAGCCTAAAGGCAAAGGAGAAAAGGAAAGATATACCCATTTGAGTGCAGAATTCCAAAGAACATCAAGGAGAGGTAAGAAAGCCTTCCTCAGTGATCAGTGCATAGAAATAGAGGAAAATAATGGAATGGGAAAGACTAGAGATCTCTTCAAGAAAATTAGAGATACCAAGAGAACATTTCATGCAAAGATGAGCTCAATAAAGGACAGAAATGGTAGGAACCTAACAGATGCAGAAGATATTAAGAAGAGGTGGCAAGAATACTCAGAGGAATCCATAGGCTTGGATTACTGTAATATTGAATGCTTTGCCTGAAACCAAACAGAGATCATTCTGTCATTTTGAGGACTGCATCCAAGTACTGCATTTCGGACTCTTTTGTTTGCTATGATGGCTTCTCTTTTCTTTTTAGGGATTCTTTAGTAGATATAAATCTGAATTAAACTCACCCATTCCAGTCCATTTTAGTTCACATAAATTTATTAGTATTTTGTCTTTGGTAACAACCAAATCAAGGATTGTAGTGTTAATCTACTCACAGATTCATGATGATGATGATGATATTGATTGTAGTATTAGTAGTATGCTGAAGATAATATTTTCTGTCTTGAAGAGAGAAACAATATGGTATTATAAGAGGATAACAAACATGGATATTTGTGAAAGAAAAAGGGTAAATTGTGAAGTTCATTAACACAAGTTTGGTCGTGAAAGATGACTAAAAACTGTATTCTCACAGCTCAGTTTTCTAATGTATTCATTGATTATTTAAGAGACTCTCATACCAGGAGTTTTGAGAGTAATTAGTTATTAAATCCCAATCTCTTCCTGGTTTTCTCATAAAGTGTAAGTCACTTAGTCATGTCTAACTCTTTGTGACCCCTCCATGGACTAAAAAGTCCATGGAATTCTCTAGACCAGAATAATGGAGTGGGTAACCTTTCCCTTCTTCAGGGGGATCTTCCCAACCCAGGAATCGAACTGGAGTCACCTGCATTGCAGGTGGTTTCTTTATCAACTGAGCTATGAGAGAAACCCTTTCCAATAAAGTAGAAACTAAAACTGTTACTGAATTACCACTTTATTAAGGAGTACAGAGGATGAGACAGTTGGATGGCATCCCCAACTCGATGGATATAAGTTTGAGCAAGCTGTGGGAGTTAATAATGGATAGGGAACCCTGGCATGCTGAAGTCCATTGGGTCACAAAGAGTCAGACACTACTGAGCAACTGAACTGAACTGGACTGAACTGATAAGCAGAGGGACCAGCTATGAAGGATCAAGGGAATGAATTGGGGAAGAAGGAAGAAAGATACTCAGAGACATTCATTAGTTGCCTTCTGCTAAGGACAAGTAAGTCTCATAGAACTGGCCCCTGTTAAGCCTAACAACTTCAGTGGTGCCAGTGGTAAGTGGTGGGGGGTAGTTGGAGGAGAAAAGAAATAATTTATAAGCCAGCTGCCAACTCTTAGTTTCATTCCATGGGCCTGAACTTTACATGAGCAAGTATTGTCCTGTTTTTATTTCAGAGGAAGCACATTGGCAGAGAACAAAAAGACTCTGCCCAGTCTTGACCCTGGTTACTGGTAAGTGAAAATTTGAAAGTGCTTAAAAACCAATAGAAAACTGGTGGCTGAAACAGCAGCTAGAAAGGATCTGAAATACCTAATACAGGCACCAAATAATACACTTTCAAGGTCTTTTTCTTTCTATGTAAAATTCACTTCAATAAACACTTTTTCTCATGCTTAGAATGTTCAAGTCTTTGTGAAAGTCCAAGAAGTATGGATGCAAAAGCAACAAAATCTCTGCCTACAAAGATCCACATTGTAATGTGAGGGGAAGACTGAAACAACAAATGGTAGACTGAGTGAGATGGTATCTGAGTAAGATGCCAAGATGTTTAGAGATGGGTAAAATGAATTTTGGATTTGGGGAAAGAAATTTTAGATAAGTTTAACAGAAGTAAATACATTGAGCTATCTCTTGACATACAGCACGGTGATGATACACAGCGGTGCAGTTCTAATTGATGTTCACCGTCTGAATGAAGGCATTGAAGTTTCAGATATGAAAGAAAGATTTGGGTGTGTAGAGTTGGGCATGACTGAATGAGTTTAGAGCAGAAGGCAGACCCAGAGAATAGATTACTAAATCTCAGACTGATCCTCACTATGCAACAGAGTTCTGGAAATAAAGTTATCTGTTAAATGAATAAGCTTTGTGGGAATGTCACCAGTTGTTGGGCTTCCCTGATAGCTCAGCTGGTAAACAATCTGTCTGCAAAACAGGAGACCCTGATTCGATTTCTGGGTTGGGAAGATCCGCTAGAGAAGGGATAGGCTACCCACTCCAGTATTCTTGGGCTTCCCTGGTGGCTCAGCTAGTAAAGAGTCTACTTGCAGTATGGGAAACTTGGGTTCGATCTCTGGTTTGGGAAGATCCCCTGGAGAAAGGAAAGGCTACCTACTCCAGTATTCTGACCTGGAGAATTTCATGGGGTTGCAAAGAGTTGGACATGACTGAGTGACTTTCACCAGTTGTTGCATGTACAGAAATGGGCCTGAGGTTATGCTTAAGAAACTCTGAATTAGAAAATAAAGCACAATTCCTGTGGTTGGACTTTTTAGGAGTTTTGATAGGAAATATAAGTGATACTTTATATTAGCATATAAGATTATTTTAACATGAAACTGATTTTTGTGTGAAATATCTTGTCAGATTCTTGTTCTATGTGGTATAGATTTTAGATAATGCTTGCTAGAATATAGTGCATGTTGTTGTTCAGTCACTAAGTCAGGTCTGACTTTTTGTGACCCCATGAACTGCAACACGTCAGGCTTCCCTGTCCTTCACTGTCTCCTGGAGTTTGTTTAAACTAATGTCCATTGAGTTTGTGATGCCATCCAACCATCTCATCCTCTGTTACCTCCTTCTCCTCCTTCCCTGAATCTTTCCCAGCATCAGAGTCTTTTCCAATGAGTCCACTATGCACCAGATGACCAAAGCATTGGAGCTTTAGCTTCAGCATCAGTCCCTCCAGTGAATATTCAGGGTTGATTTCCTTTAGGATTGACTGGTTTGATCTCCTTGCTGTCCAAGGAACTCTCAAGAGTCTTCTCCAGCATAACAATTTGAAAGCATTACTTCTTCAGCGCTCAGCTTCCTTTATGGTCCAACTCTCACATCCGTATATGACTGCTGGAAAAACCATAACTTTGAATAATAAGATGTTTGTCTGCAAAGTGATGTCTCCGCTTTTTTAATATGCTGCCTTGGTTTGTCATAAGCTTTTCTTCCAAGAAGCAAGCATTTTTTAATTTTGTGGCTCTATGAAGAGGAAATGAGTGAAATAAGTGAAACCTTAAGTGAGTATATATTAATAGTTCAAGTAATATTCAGCAACATCTTATTTAAGGAAAAGTTTGGAACAGAATTATTAAATCTCTGAATAACAGCTAATCTTATTTTCTGTTGTTTGTATATTAATTATATTTTATTATATTATATTAATTGACTCTAGTTTGAAAATGCATCCCATCTTGATGCAAGTAACAAGCTTACCATTCAAGCTCTGCCCTCTTACATTCAATCTAGCTTTCAACACTAGTTACTTGACTGATGCTGGACCAGTCTTTTCTTATTTGACAAAGAAAGTAAGACTTAGAGATAGTATAGAAAAAAGAGAAAAATGAAAAGAAAGAAAGAGTTCATAACTTAAAGATATATATTTTTTTTAAAAAAATGGAAGAGGAAGAAAGGAAAAAGAGGAAGGGAGAGAAAGAAGAAAGAGGAGAGAAATGACAGAAAAAAACTTAATTGAATGTGAAAATTCTTAAGACTGAACTCTTTTAATATTATAGAATGGGCATAGTACCCTGAACAAATCTCTACCTCTGTGGTAGTCAGTTCATTTATTTGTGGGATATAATTTTTGGAGATTACTATGTGACCTTCAGTTACTTAATTCTCTGTAATTATGAATCATCTGTAAAGCCCTAAGGATTATAACAATTCTCTAGAGCCCTGAGGTGAATACCAAGAGAAATTAGCTTGTGTACTAAAGAATTATTCAGGAAGCAATTTTATCTTTCTTGAAGGCACATTTTATATAATTATTTATATAGTCTCCTTAATGAAAAGCCAAACCCAAGTATTTGTTTTTACACTTGGAATCGTGTTTCAAATCTGTGGAAATATTTTGACAACCAATAGAGATTCATTTAACATAATTATGCATAGTAATATCTACTGTTCTCTTTAACATTTCAAAGAAAGGGATTGATTAGAAAAGAAGGGGGTGAATTTCATGACTCAATTCAATGAATTTAAACTGTGGATTAAATATTAGTATGATGATCTAATTTCCTTCCAGAATTTCCATTCCTTTTTTCTAAGATGCAAATGCTGAGAACTCACCACTATTAAAATTCTAACTAAACTAAATATATTTCTTCATATGTTCAATAAAATTTAGTGACACTAGCTTCATTGTTTTGTCATAAATATTAATATTTTATCTTTAAAGGTTTCTGGGCCATGTATAATCTGTGAAATATAAGTGATTTTTCTTAATTATCATTGATTTGTAGAAAGGCAGCTCAGGCTTTCCACCAGCAATGAAACTTACTGCATTTGTTAAGACATACAAATAAAGTGTAAGTAATGTATACATGAGATTTTCTGAAGAAATAAATAGCTAGTACCCCACTAAGAACCAACATCAAATTTATTTCTAGAAGGGTTACAAATGTTAGCAATAAGAAAACTAACTGTTTCTATGTCTTCAGTAACACATTCTAGTCTATCAACACAACATATGAGCAAAGAATCAGCAAAGGTGGATGATGAATGATCAAATAAAAATCCTTCCCAGTTTTAAAGCAAATATTTCTCACTTTATGACAGTTTATCTTTACACTATTATTTAAAATAAAACTAGTATACACATGACAACTAAATTTAAATTTGCAAAAAGCTGCAGGCTTAGAAAATACTTTTTAGCTTCTCTGTTTTCCCAGTGTTAATAGTAAAATAGGTAAATAAATCTTAAATATGTAATGATAACTTCATGGATACTCTCTGAGATCTGTCACACACTGATTTGGAAACAAACACAGGCACTTTTTAGAAAATGTTTCACATGGGTTGAAAATATATAAATGTCACAACATAACCAGTCTTGCACAACAAGATGAGGAGCTTATATATATTGGAACCTCCTACCATTCTAAGCAGAATTTAATTAGTAAATGTACAGCTTTGTTGGAAGTATACTTGTATTGATTCAGAGTTCTGCAATATAAGTTAATATAGTGAAATAAACATTTCCACTTATTAATCATGAAATTGCTTCAAATGTTTTAGTAAGCTCATTGGGCATATTGACTCACTGATTTTGTTTAACTAATATTGATGGAAACATGATATAATGCATAAAAATAAGCCTCCTAGTACATTTGACCTGAAGGTCTCTGGAAACATAGACAAATACAGAAAAAAAGCAAAACATAAGGTGTTCTGAGAACTGTTACCAGGTGAATCCTGGGAGGACGGTAATATTTCAAGCTGATTTGAAAGCAGTAGATTTTGAGACATTTTTATGTCAATTGAAGACACTTCTACACTTGTCATATATCAGGAAGGGAAAATTTAAATATTTTGAAAAGCTGTAGTAAAATTCACAGGTGGCCCAGTATAAAATTTGCCATCTTAGTCATTTTTAAGTGTACCATTCAGTAGTATTAAGTACATTTACCTGGTTTACAAATTTCTCTTTGAGACTAGGTTTTTGCTCTGAATATATATAAAATAGTGGGATTTCAGTTATTTTAGATATATATCTAGGAATGGATCTACTATTGTTCCTCAAAAAGGAACCTACTGTACCTCAAGGAACCTCAACAGTACCTACTGTACCATTTTTATTTAATTTATTTTTTGTAGTAATTGCTTCATTTTGCATGCCCACCAACGGTGCTCAACTGTTTCAGTTACTTCACTTCTCTCATGAACGGTTGCTGTTTTCTGAGTTTATTATTATTATTTTTTTAAATAATGGCCATTCTAATGGATGTGAGGTGGTATCTCATTTTGGCTTTGATTTGCTTTCCATATTGAGAATATTTTCACGGACTCATTGGCCAATTTTATATCTTTCTTGGAGAAATCCCAGTTTAAATTCCTTTCCCCAGTTTTTAATTAGGTTGTTTGTTTTTGGGTTGTAGAAGTTCTTTATAATTTTTACATTAACCTATAATTAAAGACATGATTTTCATATATTTTCTCTCATTCTGCGTGTTGCTTTTTTACTCTGTTAATTGTATCCTTTATGCACAGTCATTTAAATTTTGGTGTAATGTAATTTATCTATTTTTTTTCTTTTTTACCTATATTATTAGTATCATATTCTGGAAATATTTGCCAATTTTAATAGAAAGCATGTAGCTTTCTTCTATCATGTGTTTTTTCTAAGTCATTTATTTTATTTATAAATTTTGTTGTTTTTATTTTTAACCTGCAAGAGATTGTATGAGTTCACAGGAAATCGTAAATAGTTCACAGAATAAGTGAGTTGAATTGGTCCTTTGACATTGCCAAATTCAGAAAAACTTTATAATCATCTTTGAATTACTCCGTATATGCTCCCTGGTTCCATGTAACACACATTTCCCTGAATCAACACTAATTTCAGTTATGTGTTGGAAACACTTTATCCAAATTGCAGATTTCTTCCCTTCATTTATTATATTTTCAATCAGAATAAGACCTTAATTCTAATAGATTGAATTTTTGATTTCTTTTTTCTATAGAGTTTTTGTATGTTATAAATTGCTAAATCACTTCTTACTCCAAGATCACAAATATACCATTCCTGTATTTTCTTTATAAAATGTTTGCAGTTTTGCCTTTCATATTTGAGTTTTTGTATCCATGTGGAATTTTTAAGTAATGTGTAAGAAAAATATTTCCCATATGGGCAACCAAATGTCCCTCTTTCAACAACACAAGAGATGACTTTACACATGGTCCATACTGAAATCAGATTGATTATATTCTTTGCAGTTCAAGATGGAGAAGCTTTATAGACTCAGCAAAACAAGACCAAGAGTTGACAGTGGGTCAGATCATGAAATCCTATTAAAAAATTCATACTCAAATTGAAGAATGTAGGTAAACAACTAGACCATTCAGGTATGACCTAAATCAAATACCTTATGATTGTACAGTGGAAGTGACAAATAGATTCAAGGGATTAGATCTGATAGACAGAGTGCCTCAAGAACTGTGAATGGAGGTTCATGACACTGTACAGGAGGCAGTGGCCAAAACCATCCCCAAGAAAAGAAAGGCAAAAAGGCAAAATGGTTGTCTGAGGAGATCTTAACAAAAAGCTGAGATAAGAAGAGAAGCAAAAGGCAAAAGAGAAAAGGAAAGATATACCCATTTGAATGCTTCCAAAGAATAACAAGGGGAGATAAGAAAGCCTTCCTCAGTGATCAATGCAAAGACATACAGGAAAACAATAGAATGGGAAAGACTAGAGATCCCTTCAAGAAAATCAGAGATATGAAGGGAACATTTCATGCAAAGATGGGCAAAATAAAGAATAGAAATGGTGTAGACCTAAAAGAGGCAGAAGATATTAAGAAGAGGTGGTAAGACTACACAGAAGAACTATACAAAAAAGATCTTAATGACCCAGATAACCACAATGGTGTGATCACTCACCTAGAGCCAGATATCCTGGAATGTGAAGTCAAATGGGCCTTAGGAAGCATCACTACAAACAAAGCTAGTGGAAGTGATGAAATTCCAGTTGAGCTATTTCAAATCCTGAAAGATGATGCTGTGAAAGTGCTGCACTCAATATGTCAGCGAATTTGGAAAGCTCAGCAGTGGCCACAGGACTGGAAAAGGTCAGTTTTCATTCCAATCCCAAAGAAAGGCAATGCCAAAGAATGTTCAAACTACTGTACAGCTGCACTCATCTCACACGGTAGCAAAGTAATGCTCAAAATTCTCCAAGATAGGCTTCAACAGTACATGAACAGAGAATTTCCTGATGTTCAAGCTGGATTTAGAAAAGACAGAGGAACCAGAGATCAAATTGCCAACATCCAATGGATTATAGGAAAAGCAAGAGAATTCTAGAAAATCATCTACTTCATTGTTTATGATAAAGCATTTGACTGTGTGGATCACAAAAAACTGCAGAAAAGTCTTCAAGAGATGAGAATACCAGACCACCTTACCTGCTCCTGAGAAACCTGTATGCAGGTCCAGAAGCAACAGTTAGAACCAGACATGGAACAATGCACCGGTTCTAAATGGGGAAAGAAATATGTCAAGGCTGTATATTGTTACCCTACTTATTTAGCTTATATGAAGAGTACATCATCTGAAATGCCAGACTGGAGGAAGCCCAAGCTGGAATCAA
Organism: Ovis canadensis; assembly: GCF_042477335.2. Lineage (NCBI taxonomy): Eukaryota > Metazoa > Chordata > Mammalia > Artiodactyla > Bovidae > Ovis > Ovis canadensis. The sequence goes on from NC_091247.1 coordinate 72,584,731, forward strand.
GATTGCCAGGAGAAATATCAATAACCTCAGATATGCAGATGATACCACTTTTATGGCAGAAAATGAAGAAGACCAAAAGAGCCTCTTGATGAAGGAGAAAGAGGAGAATGAAAAAGCTGGCTTAAAACTCAACAGTCAAAAAACTAAGATCATGGCATCTGGTCCCATCACTTCATGACAAATAGATGGGGAAACAATGGAAACTGAGAGACTTTATTTTGGGGGGCCCCAAAGTCACTGCAGATGGTGCCTGTCGCCATGAAATTAAAGACGCTTGCTCCTTGGAAGAAAAGCTATGGCAAACCTGGAGAGCATATTAAAAAGTAGAGACATTATTTTGCTGGCAAAGTTCCATCTAGTCAAGCCTATTATTTTTCCAGTAGTCATGTACGGATGTGAGAATTGTACTAAAGAAAGCTGAACACTAGAGAATTGATGCTTTTGAGCAGTGGTGTTGAAGAAGACTTTTCAAAGTCCTTTGGACTACAAGGAGATCCAAACAATCAATCCTAAAGGAAATCAGTCCTCAATATTCATGGGGAGAATTGATCTGGAAGCTGAAGCTCCAATACTTTGGCTCCTGATGTAAAGAATTGATTCATTAAAAAACAACCTGATACTGGGAAATGTTGAAGGCAGGAGGAGAAAGGGGCAACAGAGGATGAGATTGTGGATGACACCACTGACTCGGTGGACATGAGTTTAAGCAAGCTTCAGCAGATTATCCTAGGGTTAGGACAGGGAACCCTGGCGTGCTGCAATCCATGAGGTTGCAAAGAGTCAGACATTGCTCAGCGACTGAACTGCAGTGAACCAAGTGTCCCAGTAATACCATTTAACAGTCCATCTTTTCCAGAGCATCCGTTTTGTTATTTGGGTCTTAAAGAATTCATATGTTTATTTCTGTCCTCTCTTCCTGATCTGTTGTTCTTGTTTTTCTAACCCTGCCCCAACACTGCTGTACTTATATAAAACTTTTTAATATGTGAGTGTGTGTATGTGTGTGCTCAGTTGTATCTGACTCTTTGAGACCCTATGGACTGTAGCCTGCCAGGATTCTCTGTCTGTGGAATTTTCCAGGCAAGAACTCTAGAGTGGATTGCCAGTTTCTACACCAGTGGAATCCTCCCGAATAGAACCTGGGTGTTTTGCATCTCCTGCATTAGCAGGCAGATTCTTTACCACTGTGCCACCTGGGAAGAATATACCCAACATGTCTCTTCTTTCCTATTACTTATACTTACATGCAAATTTTACAGTTGGCTTACTATATCTATTGGAAAAAAAATTGTGGTTTTGAGTGACTTTTTGTAAAAGTCTACAAAATTGTATTTGGAAAATTTGCAATTTTTATAATAGTGTCTTCCCAGATATTTACATTAAATTACCAATGACAATTTATCTATACATCATAACCCTTGAAACAAAAAATACTCTCTCTTAATTAAAGAGTATAAATAAATGAATAACTTATCATGTAGAGTTGTAGCAATTACTTTTTCATAACATGTTTTGGTGAAAAGAGAAAGAAAACTATTGTTTTTAGAAGATCCAGTTGCGCTATGTATTATACATTGGTGTCATTTAATCTTCACAGTGATTTGAAAAGTACATGTTAACATAGTAAACAGCCTGTTCAAAGTTATTGAGTTAATCAGATGTGTGATACTATGACGAATCATGGACAAATTCTGAGGGCTTTCCTGTTTCCAGAATTAAACCAGAAATTCTTAATAACTTTCAGATCAACAGAGTCAGATATCCATTAATTGTTCACAAGTCAGAATGCAAGCCTTAATTTCAGTATCTTATTGTTTATCAGTCTGAATGTGACTTTTCTAATATTTGTTGGTATTATTGTAATAGACTTTGCCTAATTATTTATTTTTTTTCCAAAATTAATGGACAGAAATAAAACCAATGACACATTACTAAAATAATACATATTTTGTACACCTGACATGCCTCCTGAAAAATCTGTATGCAGGTCAAGAAGCAACAGTTAGAACTGGATGTGGAACAACAACTGGTTCCAAATCAGGAAAGGAGTACATCAAGGCTGTATATTGTCACCTTGCTTATTTAACTTATACGCAGAGTACATCATGAGAAATGCTGGACTGGATGAAGCACAAGGTGGAATCAAGATTACCAGAAGAAACATCAATAACCTCAGATATGCAGATGACACCACCCTTATGGCAGAAAGTGAAGAAGAGCTGAAGAGCCTCTTGATGAAAGAGGAGAGTGAAAAAGTTAGGTTAAAGCTCAACATTCAGAAAACTAAGATCACAGCATCTGGTCCCATCACTTCATGGCAAATAGATGCTGAAATAGTGGAAACAGTGTCAGACTTTATTTTTGGGGGCTCCAAAATCACTGCAGATCATGACTGCAGCCGTAAAATTAAAAGATGCTTACTCCTTGGAAGAAAAGTCATGACCAATCTCGATGGCATTTTAAAAAGCAGAGATATTACTTTGCCAACACAGGTCCATCTATCTAGTTAAAGCTATGGTTTTTCTAGTAGTCATGTATGCATGTGAGAATTGAACTATAAAGAAAGCTGAGTACAGAAGAATTGATGTTTTTGAACTGTGGTATGGAGAAGATTCTTGAGAGTCCCTTGGACAGCAAAGAGATCAAACCAGTCCATCCTAAAGGAAATAAGTCCTGAATATTCATTGAAAGAACTGATGTTGAAGCTGAAACTCCAATACTCTGGCCACATTATGCAACGAACTGACATATTTGAACAGACCCTGATGCTGGGAAACATTGAAGGAGGAAAGAGAGGGGGATGACAGAGGAGGAGACGGTTGGATGGCATCACCAACTCAATGGATATGAGTTTAAGTAAACTCTAGGAGTTGGTGATGGATGAGGAGGCCTGGTGTGCTGCAGTCCATGGGGTCTCAGAGTCAGACACGATTGAGTGACTGAACTGAACTGAGCTGTGGGCCATACCTACTCTGTCAGAAACAGTAGCAAATATGGAAGCAATAGGGTTAGGAATATATATATATATATATATATATATATATATATGTGTGTGTGTGTGTGTGTGTGTGTGTGTGTGTGTGTGTATGTGTATATATATATATATATATATATATGAAACATATGTATATGCTTCCTTTTCAATGTTCATGGATTGTCTGTGACAGAAGAGCATATTTGAAAGAAAGTTAATTGAAAAATACTCCCATTAAATAAGTTTTGACAATTTTAAAAAATCTTTCAGTATAATGTATGTAATACTGCACATCTGTAGTTCCATGGTTAATTTAAAGTTTTTTGTCTAACTAAATACACTGCTCAAGAGTTCATTGATTTTTAGAGATGGAAACTTCCTACCATCAAAACAAGCCAGAATGTTTCAGTATAATTCATTGATTTATTGAATACTCTCATATGTAGTTGTCACCACAATTCTAGAAGTTGATGTGGACTGATTTTCATGACAGTAAGACTCAGAAAAATTTTATAGAACCAATACCAAAGTTTCAAGAATATTCATAGAGTACAGACTGTTATAGAAGCATAAGTATATATCAGTAATCTATGTTTCTATGATTCTGCACATTTCAACATATAGATGGCCTGTTAAAAGAAAGACCATGTTGCTTTTTTTCTAAACTAAATGTATAAAATATTGCTGAATATCAGTGGGCAAGAAAAATAGATGGTGAAAAATGAAAGAACTGTTTCCTCTCATTTTTGATTCTCAACTGAATGTCATGGCTGCACTAGATGTCAGGAGACAGCACAGTTATGCACGACAAACTTTCTAGTCTCATGCATTGTCTAAAACTGAATCTCCTCATTGAAATACAGCTCATATCACAGAATGGAAGGAATCTTAATATTAAAGAGAAATTCCCTTAGATGCAAGTGTTTTTTTTTTTAAATAAACATTTGCCAAGAAAGGCTTTCAGACATGTCCTAATGAGGTTTTAGATTCTGGCATGATCCTTATTAGAAGAAGTATAGAGAAAGACAAATATGCATTGTTTATATGTAGAATTTAAGAAAATGGTACTAATGAACCTATTTACAAAAAAGAAGTTGAGTCACAGATCTAGAAAACAAATGTGGTTATTACCAAGGGGGAAAGGAAGGGAGGGTTACATTGGGAGATTGGGATTGATATATGAAAGTGAAAGTCGCTCAGTCATGTCCAACTCTTTGCAACCCCATAGACTATACAGTCCATGGAATTCTCCAGGCCAGAATACTTAAGTGGTAGCCTTTCCCTCCTTTAGGGAACCTTCCCAGCCCAGGGATCGAACCCAGGTCTCCTGCATTGCAGGTGGATTCTTTACCAGCTGAGCCACAAAGGATTGACATATACACACTACTACATACAGAACAGATAACTAAAGAGAATCTACTGTGTAGCACAGGACACTAATTAGTACCCTGTAATGACCTGTATGGGAACAGAATTAAAAAAAAAGAGCAGATATATGTGTGTGTGTATATATATATATATATATATATATATATATATATATGTCTGATTTACAGCAGAAACTAACAACTTTGTAAATCAATCATATTTTATTTATTATTTATATTATAATTTGTATTTTGCTCATATTTTAACATAACATTTAAATAAAATATTTAAAATTTAATAAATTAAACATTATTAAAATAATATTAAATAGCATATTTAATATTTAAATAAGATATAAATATATTTATGATTTATAATTTATTTATAATTTATTTTTCAATTAAAATGATTAGAAAAAGAAATAGTAAGTCTTGAAGCATTGTATATTGGTATAATATACTATACAAAAAAGGTCTTAATGACCCAGATAACCATAATTGTGTGACCAGTCACCTAGAGCCAGACATTCTAGAGTGTAAAGTCAAGTGGGCCTTAGGAACCATTACTACCAATAAAGCTAGTGAAAGTGATGCAATTCCAGCTGGGCTATATAACATACTAAAAGATAATGGTGTTAAAGTGCTACACTTAATATGTCAGCAAATTTGGAAACCCAGCTGTGGCCACAGGACTGGAAAAGGTCCGTTTTCATCCTAATTCCAAAGAAGGGTAGTGCTAAAAAATGTTCAAAATACTGAACAATTGCGCTCATTTCCCATGCCAGTAAGGTTATGCTCAAAATCCTTCAAGCTACACTTCCACATTACTTGAATCAAGAACTTCCAGATGTACAAGCTGGGTTTAGAAAAAGCAGAGGAACCAGAGATCAAATTGTCAACATTTGTTGGATCATAGAAAAAGCAAAGGAATTCCAGAAAAACATGTTTTTGTTTCATTGACTATGCAGAAACCTTTGACTGTGTAGATCACAACAAACTGTGGAAAATTCTTAAAGAAAGAGATGGGAATGGCAGACAATTTTACCTCTTCTGAGAAAGACTTGTGAATCAACAAGTATCAATTAAAACTGGACATGGAACAACTGACTGGTTCAAAATTGGGAAAGGAGTATGACAAGGCTGTATATTGTCATCCTGTTTATTTAACTTATATGCAGTGTGCATACACCATGCAAAATGCCAAGCTGGATGAGTTACAAGATGAAATCAGAATTGCCAGGAGAAATATCAACAACCTCAGGTATGGAGATGATATCACTTTAGTGGCAGAAAGCAAAGAGGAACTAAAGAACCTCTTGATGAAGGTTAAAGAGAAAAGTGAAAGATACAGCGTTAAACTCAGCATTCAAAAAGCTAAAAGATTATGGCATCCAGTCCCATCACTTCATAACAAGTAGAAGGGGAAAAAGTGGAAGTAGTGACAAGTTTTTTCTTATTGGGCTCCAGAACCACTGCAGATGGTGACTACAACCATGAAATTAGACACTTGTTTTTCGAAGGAAGGCTACGACAGACCTAGACAGTGTTTATTGCAGCACTATTTATAATAGCCAAGACATGGAAACAACCTAGATGTCCATCAGCAGATGAATGGATAAGAAAGCTGTGGTACATATACACAATGGAGTATTACTCAGCCGTTAAAAAGAATTCATTTGAATCAGTTCTGATGAGATGGATGAAACTGGAGCCGATTATACAGAGTGAAGTAAGCCAGAAAGAAAAACACCAATACAGTATACTAACACATATATATGGAATTTAGGAAGATGGCAATGACGACCCTGTATGCAAGACAGGGAAAGAAACACAGATGTGTATAACGGACTTTTGGACTCAGAGGGAGAGGGAGAGGGTGGGATGATTTGGGAGAATGACATTCTAACATGTATACTATCATGTGAATTGAATCGCCAGTCTATGTCTGACGCAGGATGCAGCATGCTTGGGGCTGGTGCATGGGGATGACCCAGAAAGTTGTTATGGGGAGGGAGGTGGGAGGGGGGTTCATGTTTGGGAATGCATGTAAGAATTAAAGATTTTAAAACTTAAAAAATAAAAAACTAAAATTAAAAAAAAAAAAAAAGCAAAGACATGACTTTGCCAACAAAGTCTGTATAGTCATAAGCTATGGTCTTTCCAGTAGTGAGAAAGGATATGAGAGTTGGACCATAAAGAAGGCTGAACACCAAATAATTGATGTTTTTGAATTGCGCTGCTGGAGAAGACTTTTAAGAGTCCCTCAGACAGGATGGAGATCAAACCAGTCAATCCTAAGGGAAATCAAACCTGAATACACATTGGAAGGACTGATGCTGAAGCTGAAGCTCCAGTTCCAGTACTTTGGCCACTTGGTGCAAACAGGTGACTCATTGGAAAATACCCTGACTCTGGGAAAATTTGAAGGCAAAGGAAGAAGAGGGTGGCAGAGGATGAGATGGTTGGATTGTATCACCAATTAAATGGACATGAACTTGGGCAAACTCCAGAAGTTGATGAGAGACAGGGAAGCATGGAGTGCAGCAGTCCATGGGGTTGCAAAGAGTTATCCATGACTTAGTGACCTGACAGCAACAAAATACTGGGAAAAACAGATGGAGGTTCATTGGTATAATATACTAGGAAAGGCAGACATTGCTTCTGTTTATGTATGCATAAGTGAGAAATATGGAGTGCTACTCTTAAACAGTAAATTAAATAATATATATTATTTACCATAAATACTTTGTATATCATGATATAATGAGTATGGACTTCCCAGATGGTGCTAGTGGTAAAGAACATGCCTGTCAATGCAGGATACATAAAAGACTAAGATTCTATTCCTGGGTCAGCAAGATCCCCTGAAGGAGGGCATGGCAACCAACTGCATATTTTTGCCTGGAGAATACCATGGACAGAGGACCTTGGTGGGCTACAGTCTATAAGGTCACAAAGAATTGACTTAGCGTTCATGCACACATAATGTATATAGATGTGTGTGTTTTTGTGTACCATGATGTTTATTACTTTTTATTTTATATCTTTTTAAACAAATTTGTACATTCAATATAAAATATTTAGGAAACATAAATTATATTGTACCAAAATTATTTAAAACTTTAATACATGAAATTTTCCTTCCTTTATACATGAAGATAAATACTACTGATATTTCAATATATATCTTATAGTCATTTATGCTTTCTGTAAGTTATTGTTAAATCATAAGCATATTAAGAGAGATTTATTTGAATAAATTACTTGTCGCTTTTATCCTGCCAAAGATAGAATTAAATAACAATTAATAATGTGATGCTTGCTAATTGTTTTCTTATGAGTGGGTTCCATGGTGTATAGCGCCTTCTCCCGTTGCAAGAGTAGACTACTCAGCATGAAACCTGGTTATCTTCCAGTTCACGAGAGTTCTCTCCCTGCATCTGTGTTTTGAGGAAAGGGCCCTGCAGCTACGTATATATTATATAGTCTCATCAATGGTAAGAAGCATCAAAATGGGCAGATTCTTTAAAGTTGAGCCGGTGTCTTTCTCAATAATTTTAACACAAAAACAACAGGAAAAGGAAGAGAGGGAAAATTAAAAAGAAAACACACACAGAAAAACCCAGCCTCCATGACACATACAGTGTATTATGAGATACTGTACTCAGCTCTGTGGGTTATGAAACAGAGAGAGAGCACCTGGGGAGGGAAAAGGAGCAAGTGAGTAAAGAAAAGTAGTGATAAGGAATGGAGGAAAATCATGATGCCAGAATTTCTAACTTTCCAGTTTCAAAGTACACATAACCCATCTCTATTCTTATAATTTAAAATGTTTTAAAATGCTCTAATTTTTGCATTACGTGTATTAAGATATAACTTAATACTGTCATAAAGTTTATCTTTTGATGCTGCAGTTATTCTGGGGCTGTAGTCACTACACAAAGGTAAAATATCACTCTTGAGAACCATTTATGTAATGAGCTCCTAGCAAATCCTGATGGGGAAAAAAGGTGTCTTGATATCAGAATATCTGACTACTTTTTATTTTACCCTGTGCGACACCACCCTTATGGCAGAAAGTGAAGAGGAGCTAAAAAGCCTCTTGATGAAAGTGAAAGAGGAGAGTGAAAAAGTTGGCTTAAAGCTCAACATTCAGAAAACGAAAATCATGGCACCCGGTCCCATCACTCCATGGGAAATAGATGGGGAAACTGTGCAAACAGTGTCAGACTTTATTTTTGGGGGCTCCAAAATCACTGCAGATGGTGATTGCAGCCATGAAATTAAGATGCTTACTCCTTGGAAGAAAAGTTATGACCAACCTAGATAGCATATTCAAAAGCAGAGCTATTACTTTGCCGACTAAGGTCCGTCTTGTCAAGGCTATGGTTTTTCCAGTGGTCACGTATGAATGTGATAGGGGACTGTGAAGAAGGCTGAGCACCGAAGAGTTGATGCTTTTGAACTGTGGTGTTGGAGAAGACTCTTGAGAGTCCCTTGGACTGCAAGGAGATCCAATCAGTCCATTCTGAAGAAGATCAGCCCTGGGATTTCTTTGGAAGGAATGATGCTAAAGCTGAAACTCCAGTACTTTGGCCACCTCATGTGAAGAATTGACTCATTGGAAAAGACTCAGATGCTGGTAGGGATTGGGGGCAGGAGGAGAAGAGGACAACAGAGGATGAGATGGCTGGATGGCATCACTGACTGGATGCACGTGAGTCTGAGTGAACTCCAGGAGTTGGTGATGGACAGGGAGGCCTGGTGTGCTGTGATTCATGGGGTCGCAAAGAGTCGGACACGACTGAGAGACTGAACTGAACTGAACTGATCAACTAGCCTAATTTCTTTCATATCTTCAATTTTTGGAAATGCTGTGCTCTAGCTGAATATGAATTTATATTCTACTGTCTAACCATGTTTGGTTGTTCTTCAGTTGCTGAGTCATGTCCAACTCTTTGCAGCCCCATTGGCTACAGCACACCAAGCTCCTCTATCCTCCACTATTTCTCAGAGTTTGCTTGAATTCTTTTCCATTGAGTTGGTGATGCTAGCCATATTTAGTCAGTTCCAATACCTGCCTTACTTCTGCTTATCTGGAGTGGAATTGTGTTCATTTTTGTTTCTTTGTTTTTATTCTTGTAAGTCAAGACTCTTTGTCTATTGCTGGCTAGCCAGCTTGTTCCATGTTGTACGTATTTTGTGCCCTTGATTCATTATACATCTATAAGCATGCGCAATAGAAGGAGAGAGCGTAATATAATGTACCAAGAAAAATGCATATTTCTTAAATTTCAAAGTAGTCATATTGGTATTTTAGGGAATATTGCAAATTTCATTTGTCTATAAAATTCAATATAAATTAAAAAAAATCACCCATCCTTTTTCTTACATTTGAGATTTTACTTTTATAACTTTGTTTATTTGAGGACAGTGGGAAGAGAATGGGGTTTATGTAAGATAAATGTAGTTTAATCCCAGCTATTCCCCTGTTACCTGTTTGATCTTGGACTGTTATTTTCATCCTTAAGCATCAGTTCCTTATTCATAATTTTCAGAATTATAAGGAGGGATTGAAATATGTTGAAATTTGGGGGGACATAGTAGAATTATTAATCTGACGCTTTAATCAATTTTCTCTATGCTAAATTGCTTTAGTCGTTTCTGATTCTTTGTGACCCTATAGACTGAAACTTTCATGCATACCATTTGTAGACAATTGTAGTGAACAATGAGCTTCCCAGGTGGCGCTAGTTGTAAAGAATCTGTCTGTGAGATTCTCCAGACAAGAATTCTGGTGTTGGTTGCCTTTCCTTTCTCCAGGGGGATCTTTCCAACCCAGGGACTAAACCCATGTCTCTTGAGTAGCCTGCAATGGCAGGCAGATTCTTTACCACTAGCACCACCTGGAAAGTCAGTTTTCTCTATGACTATATAAATCAGGAGTTATCAAAACTTTTGATTTGGATTCATCATATTCTAGCATAATTTTTCTTGATTTAGTTTTTTTTTTGAGAAGTGGAATCAAATCAGTTGTTTAGTTATAATATTCTTTTGAACCATCTACATATCCATCATATCTATATTATTACCACAACAGAACCTAAGTTGGAGAGGGAAATGGCAACCCACTCCAGTATTCTTGCCTGAAGAATCCCAGGGACAGAGGATCCTGGTGGGCTTCTGTCTATGGGGTCGCACAGAGTCAGACATGACTAAAGCGACTTAGCAGCAGCAGCAGCAGCAGCAACAGCAGCAAAAGCTAAGTGGTGAGGTCTTCTTCTTTAGAATCGGATACTCTCATAAAACTGTCCAGTCTTGAAGGATGCTGTAGAACACTATGAACAGACTTTATGCCTTAAAAAGCTTTAAGACATTCTGTACTTTAACCTTTCCATCTCTTGTAACTTTTGTCAAAGTGTTCAGATTATGGGATGAGCAATTAGAAGTGCTACAAAAGTTTTTTCTCTTGATAAAAGTGAAAGAGTAGAGTGAAAAAGTTGGCTTAAAGTTCAACATTCAGAAAACTAAGATCATAGCATCCAGTCCCATCACTTCATGGCAAATAGATGGGGAAACAGTAGAAACAGTGACAGACTATCTTTGGAGGCTCCAAAATCACTTCAGATGGTGACTGAAGCCATGAAATTAAAAGACACTTACTCCTTGGAAGAAAAGTTATGACCAATCTAGATGGCATATTAAAAAGCAGAGACATTACTTTGTCAACAAAGGTTCATCTAGTCAAGGTTATGGTTTTTCCAGTGGTCATGTATGGATGTGAGAGATGAACTATAAAGAAAGCTGAGCACCGAAGAATTGATGCTTTTAACTATGGTGTTGGAGAAGACTCTCGAGAGTCCCTTGCACTACAAAGAGATCAAAATAATCTTAAAGGAAATCAGTCCTGAATATTCATTGGAAGGACTTATGTTAAAGCTGGAACTCCAATACTTTGGCTATTTGATGGGAAGAACTGACTGATTGAAAAAGACCCTGATGCTGCTAAAGATTGAAGGCTGGAAGAGAAGGGGGTGACAGAGGATAAGATGGTTGGATGGCATCACTGACTCGATGTACATGAGTTTGAGCAAGCTCCTGGAGCCTTTGATGGACAGGGTAGCCTGGCGTGCTGCAGTCCTTGGTGTCGCAAAGAGTTGGACATGACTGTGTGATTGAACTGAACTAAATGTTTCTCATAGCATTTTTTCAACCAACTGTCTTAATTTCATGGCTGCAGTCACTCTCTTCTGTGATTTTGGAGCCTAAGAAATAAAATTTGTCACTGTTTCCATTTTTTCCCCCATCTATTTGCATGTGGTGATGGGACTGGATTCCATGATCTTAGTTTTTTGAATTTTGAGTTTAAAGCTATCTTTTTCACTCTCTTCTTTCACTCCCATCGAATTTCTTAATTTCTCCTTGCTTTCTGCCATTAGAGTGTCATCTACTTATCCAAGGTTACTGATATTTCTCCCAGTGTCTTGATTCCAGCTTTAGCTTCATCCAGCTTGGCATTTTGCATAATGTATTCTGCATATAAGTTAAATAAGGAAAGTGACAATATACGGTATTGATGTACTCCTTTCCCAATTTTGAACCAATCTGTTGTTCCATGTCCAGTTCTAACTGTTGCTTTGACCTGCTTGCAGGAAGGTTAATGAACATAAAGTAAGAATTGCCTCATAAGAGGAAAAAGGCAACTTTATTTCCTTCAGAAAGAGTTTGATATTGAAAGATGTTCTCTAAGATTGTTATTAAACAAAATGATGTAAATATCAGGTCTGAATGAATCCTTCCTAATTAAGTTTTTTAAACAAATATTTATTGAAATATTGTTCACAACAATATTATGTTAGTTTCAGGTGTATGTACATCATACTGATTTGATGTTTTTGTAGATTATATTCCATGTAAAGTTTTTGTAAAATGTCTATATATAAAATACAAGACTATATACCTTGCACTGTTAAGTGCATCCTCATATCTTACTCTTAACTACAAAAATAAAGATTACTAGTATTGTCATGTAAATGCTTGTCTTATTTTTAAAATTCTGTCTAAATTGGGAGCTATAGGTCAAACAAAGACTTTTAGCTTCAATTAATTTGGATAATAATTCAGAAATAGAAACATGAATCAAAGTTAGATGTAACAAATTTTAGAGGTGACTAAAACATAAATAAATGTCTTAGGAAAGATATCACAGTCAAACCTTATTCCTCCCCCAAATATTAGCCAAAATAAGAGAGATAAGAAATTCCATCTTTATTTTTATTTTTTTAAATTTTATTTATTTATTTATTTTAAGTATTTATTTTATTTTATTTTTTTACTTTACAATATTGTATTGGTTTTGCCATACATCAACATGAATCCACCACAGGTGTACACGTGTTCCCAATCCTGAACCCCCTCCCACCTCCCTCCCCATACCATCCCTCTGGGTCATCCCAGTGCACCAGCCCCAAGCATTCTGTATCCTGCATCAAACCTAGACTGGCAATTCATTTCTTATATGATATTATACATGTTTCAATGCCATTCTCCCAAATCATCCCACCCTCTCCCTCTCCCACAGAGTCCAAAAGACTGTTCTATACATCCGTGTCTCTTTGCTGTCTCACATACAGGGTTATTGTTACCATCTTTCTAAATTCCATATATGTGTGTTAGTATACTGTATTGGTGTTTTTTCTTTATGGCTTACTTCACTCTGTATAATTGGCTCCAGTTTCATCCAGGAAACTAAACAAGATGAAAAGACAGCCTTTGGAATGGGAGAAAATAATAGAAAATGAAGCAACTGACAAACAACTGATCTCAAAAATATACAAGTAACTCCTGCAGCTCAATTCCAGAAAAATAAATGACCCAATCAAAAAATGGGCCAAAGAACTAAATAGACATTTCTCCAAAGAAGACATACAGATGGCTAACAAACACATGAAAAGATGCTCAACATCACTCATTATCAGAGAAATGCAAATCCAAACCACAATGAGGTACCATTTCACACCAGTCAGAATGGCTGCAATCCAAAAGTCTACAAGCAATAAATGCTGGAGAGGGTGTGGAGAAAAGGGAACCCTCTTACACTGTTGATGGGAATGTAAACTAGTACAGCCACTATGGAGAAAAGTGTGGAGATTCCTTAAAAAACTGGAAATAGAACTGCCTTATGTATGACCCAGCAATCCCACTGCTGGGCATACACCCCGAGGAAACCAGAATTGAAAGAGATTTATGGACAGATCAACTAAACAGAAAATTAACAAAGAAATGCAAACTTTAAACGATACATTAGATTCAGTTAGACCTAATTGATATCTACAGGACATTTCACCCCAAAACAATGAATTTCACCTTTTTTTCAAGTGCTCATGGAACCTTCTCCAGGATAGATCACATCCTGGGCCATAAATCTAAACTTGATAAATTCAAAAAAATCGAAATCATTCCAAGCATCTTTTCTGACCATAATGCATTAAGATTAGATCTCAATTACAGGAGAAAAACTATTAAAAATTCCAACATATGGAGGTTGAACAACACACTTCTGAATAACCAACAAATCACAGAAGAAATCAAAAAAGAAATCAAAATATGCATAGAAACTAATAAAAATGAAAACACAACAACCCAAAACCTGTGGGACACTATAAAAGCAGTGCTAAGAGGAAAGTTCATAGCAATACAGGCATACCTCAAGAAACAAGAAAAAAGTCAAATAAATAACCTAACTCTGCAACTAAAGCAACTAGAAAAGGAAGAGTTGGAGAACCCCAGAGTTAGCAGAAGGAAAGAAATCTTAAAAATTAGAGCAGAAACAAATGCAAAAGAAACAAAAGAGACCATAGCAAAAATCAACAAAGCCAAAAGCTGGTTCTTTGAAAGGATAAATAAAATTGACAAACCATTAGCCAGACTCATCAAGAAGCAAAGAGAGAAAAATCAAATCAATAAAATTAGAAATGATAATGGAGAGATCACAAAAGACAACACAGAAATACAAAGGATCATAAGAGACTACTATCAGCAGTTGTATGCCAATAAAATGGACAACGTGGAAGAAATGGACAAATTCTTAGAAAAGTACAATTTTCCAAAACTGAACCAGGAAGAAATAGAAAGTCTTAACAGACCCATCACAAGCACGGAAATTGAAACGGTAATCAGAAATCTTCCAGCAAACAAAAGCCCGGGTCCAGACGGCTTCACAGCTGAATTCTACCAAAAATTTCGAGAAGAGCTAACACCTATCCTCCTCAAACTCTTCCAGAAAATTGCAGAGGAAGGTAAACTTCCAAACTCATTCTATGAGGCCACCATCACGCTAATACCAAAACCTCACAAAGATGTCACAAAAAAAGAAAACTACAGGCCAATATCACTGATGAACATAGATGCAAAAATCCTCAACAAAATTCTAGCAATCAGAATCCAACAACACATTAAAAAGATCATACACCATGACCAAGTGGGCTTTATCCCAGGGATGCAAGGATTCTTCAATATCTGCAAATAAATCAATGTAATTCACCATATTAACAAATTGAAAAATAAAAACCATATGATTATCTCAATAGATGCAGAGAAGGCCTTTGACAAAATTCAACATCCATTTATGATAAAAACTCTCCAGAAAGCAGGAATAGAAGGAACATACCTCAACATAATAAAAGCTATCTATGACAAACCCACAGCAAACATTATCCTCAATGGTGAAAAATTGAAAGCATTTCCCCTAAAGTCAGGAACAAGACAAGGGTGTCCACTTTCACCGCTACTATTCAACATAGTTCTGGAAGTTTTGGCCACAGCAATCAGAACAGAAAAAGAAATAAAAGGAATCCAAATTGGAAAAGAAGAATTAAAACTCTCACTGTTTGCAGATGACATGATCCTCTACATGGAAAACCCTAAAGACTCCACCAGAAAATTACTAGAGCTAATCAATGAATATAGTAAAGTTGCAGGATATAAAATCAACACACAGAAATCCCTTGCATTCCTATACACGAATAATGAGAAAGTAGAAAAAGAAATTAAGGAAACAATTCCATTCACCATTGCAACAAAAAGAATAAAATACTTAGGAATATATCTACCTAAAGAAACTAAAGACCTATATATAGAAAACTATAAAACACTGATGAAAGAAAAACTAATAGATGGAGAAATATACCATGTTCATGGATCGGAAGAATCAATATAGTGAAGATGAGTATACTACCCAAAGCAATTTACAAATTCAATGCAATCCCTGTCAAGCTACCAGCCACATTTTTCACAGAACTAGAACAAATAATTTCAAGATTTGTATGGAAATACAAAAAACCTCGAATAGCCAAAGCAATCTTGAGAAAGAAGAATGGAACTGGAGGAATCAACTTGCCTGACTTCAGGCTCTACTACAAAGCCACAGTCATCAAGACAGTATGGTACTGGCACAAAGACAGACATATAGATCAATGGAACAAAATAGAAAGCCCAGAGATAAATCCACACACATATGGACACCTTATCTTTGACAAAGGAGGCAAGAATATACAATGGAGTAAAGACAGTCTCTTTAACAAGTGGTGCTGGGAAAACTGGTCAACCACTTGTAAAAGAATGAAACTAGATCACTTTCTAACACCGTACACAAAAATAAACTCAAAATGGATTAAAGATCTAAATGTAAGATCAGAAACTATAAAACTCCAGAGGAGAATATAGGCAAAACACTCTCAGAAATAAATCACAGCAGGATCCTCTATGATCCACCTCCCAGAATTCTGGAAATAAAAGCAAAAATAAACAAATGGGATCTAATTAAAATGAAAAGCTTCTGCACAACAAAGGAAAATATAAGCAAGGTGAAAAGACAGCCTTCTGAATGGGAGAAAATAATAGCAAATGAAGCAACTGACAAACAACTAATCTCAAAAATATACAAGCAACTTATGCAGCTCAATTCCAGAAAAATAAACGACCCAATCAAAAAATGGGCCAAAGAACTAAATAGACATTTCTCCAAAGAAGACATACGGATGGCTAACAAACACATGAAAAGATGCTCAACATCACTCATTATTAGAGAAATGCAAATCAAAACCACAATGAGGTACCACTTCACACCAGTCAGTATGGCTGCGATCCAAAAATCTGCAAGCAATAAATGCTGGATAGGGTGTGGAGAAAAGGGAACCCTCCTACACTGTTGGTGGGAATGCAAACTAGTATAGCCACTATAGAGAACAGTGTGGAGATTCCTTTAAAAATTGCAAATAGAACTACCTTATGACCCAGCAATCCCACTTCTGGGCATACACACCGAGGAAACGAGAATTGAAAGAGACACATGTACCCCAATGTTCATCACAGCACTGTTTATAATAGCCAGGACATGGAAACAACCTAGATGTCCATCAGCAGATGAATGGATAAGAAAGCTGTGGTACATATACACAATGGAGTATTACTCAGCCGTTAAAAAGAATTCATTTGAATCAGTTCTGATGAGATGGATGAAACTGGAGCCGATTATACAGAGTGAAGTAAGCCAGAAAGAAAAACACCAATACAGTATACTAACACACATATATGGAATTTAGGAAGATGGCAATGACGACCCTGTATGCAAGACAGGAAAAAAGACACAGCTGTGTATAACGGACTTTTGGACTCAGAGGGAGAGGGAGAGGGTGGGATGATTTGGGAGAATGGGAATTCTAACATGTATACTATCATGTAAGAATTGAATCGCCAGTCCATGTCTGACGTAGGGTGCAGCATGCTTGGGGCTGGTGCATGGGGATGACCCAGAGAGATGTTGTGGGGAGGAAGGTGGGAGAGGGGGTCATGTTTGGGAACGCATGTAAGAATTAAAGATTTTAAAATTAAAAAAAATAAATAAATAAAAAATAAATTAAAAAAAATAAAAATAAAAAAAAGAAAGAGATATGTGCACCCCAATGTTCATTGCAGCACTGTTTATAATAGCCAGGACATGGAAGCAACCTAGATGTCCATCAGTAGATGAATGGATAAGAAAGCTGTGGTACATATACACAATGGAGTATTACTCAGCCCTTAAAAAGAATACATTTGAATCAGTTCTAATGAGGTGGATGAAACTGGAGCCAAATATACAGAGTGAAATTCCATCTTTAATGACAGATATTAAATTTGGCAGAAATAACCAAAGCAGATAAGTAAGAGTGATGCATATATGGCTGTAATGTTTCTTTCTCACTGGCATTTTTTCTTTTGGTAAAGCAGTGAAAAGTAATGGAATACAGCTATTTGATTTATAAAGTCCTTGTTGGTGGGAGGGATGTTTGAATTTTAGAGGAGAAAATGAGTACCAGTATGTATTAGAAGATATATCCATGGTAACTTGAATGCAAAATGAATTAAATTACTATATGTGAAATCTATTTCTAGTTTCCCTGTTGCCAAATGTATACCAGCATCATTAAATATTACTTGACTCACTCATATATCTTCCTAGTTTGAGATAATCAGAAAATAAATGATTTCTGCAGTGATATAGATGATGAAAAGCAGTGTCAGAGTTTTTATTTTCCCAATAAAAATAAGAATATTCAAAAGCACTTCTAACTGAAGTATAGCAACAGGTATCAGTTTATCAGATTTCAGAAACTATTTAATAACTAGAAAGTACTGAAAAAAATATATCTTATATCTAATGTCAGAAAACTGAAGTTACTCAAATGGAAACACACACACACACACAAAATGGTGTTAAAATTCAGTCCACATATCCTGCTAGCATAATCCCTTCTCCCTGGAAACATGGCCTAAAAACCAAGAACCAAGTCATACAATGGCAGCTATTCTGATAACTGACTATGCTGCCAAATTATAATGTGATGGTTTCAGTCTCGGCTTGAATCACAGGTGAAAACTTAGAGCTCTTAATACTCCTTATTCTAGGTTAGAGGATCCAAAGTAATACAAACGGCAATCAGAAGCCTAAAATAGCAGCACATACATAGGGATATAGTGTTAAGAATAGGAAGCATAGAGAGGGACCTTGTTCTCTTGACCTCCATCTCTCAATATTAGAAATACGATACCTCTTTAAAACAGAGCTCTGCAGGTCCCTGAGTCTCTGAGCCAGAAACAGTGGATTTAAAAGAATTCTTAGAATTCTGTTAGCCTCCATGGCCACCATCCTCCTAAGACAGCATCAACAACTAGGGTCCTGAATAGACATTTCTCCTAAGAAGACTTACAAATGACCAACAGGTATACAAAATATTGCTTAGTGCACTAATCATTAAGAACTTTAAAATCAAAACCACAATAAAGTATCACCTCATATCTGTCAGTACATGTTTTATCAACAAAAACAAAAGACCACAAGTCTTGGCAATGATGTGAAAAACTGGAACAATTGCACACTGTTGGTGGGAAAGCAAAATGGTGCAGCCGCTATGGAACACAGTATGGAAGTTCCTCAAAAATACTAAAAATAGGAATAGCATCTGATCCAGCAATCCTGTAT
The DNA here is from genome assembly GCF_042477335.2 of Ovis canadensis. Classification (NCBI taxonomy): domain Eukaryota; kingdom Metazoa; phylum Chordata; class Mammalia; order Artiodactyla; family Bovidae; genus Ovis; species Ovis canadensis. The sequence continues at coordinate 72,603,593 of NC_091247.1, forward strand.
TAGATAGTTATTCAAAGGAATTTAAATCAAGATTTGAAGACATACTAGCCTTAATTTTCCTTGCAGTGCTATTTAGTCAGTGAAGTTGCTCAGTAGTGTCTGACTCTCTGCAATCCCATGGACTGTAATCTACCAGACTCCTCCATCCATGGAATTTTTCAGGCAAGAGTACTGGAGTGGGTTGCCATTTGCTTCTCGAGGGGATCTTCCTGACCTGGGGGTCGAACCCAGGTCTGCCACATTGTGGGCAGACGCTTTACTGTCGGAACTACCAGGGAAGCTGTTTACTATAGCAGTGCTATTTACTATAATCAATATTTGAAAACAACCTAAATGTCAGCTGATGAATGGTTAAAGAAAATTTGGTATATACACACAATAAAATGTAGTTCAGCCTGAAAAGGAAGGAAATTCTGACACTTGTTACAACATGGATGAGACTTGAGGGCTTCTTGATAAGTGAAATAAGCTAATCCAAGAAAGATAAATACTGCTTGATTCCTCTTATATGAGTTATCTAAAACAGTCATATTCATAAAATCAAAGAGTGGTGTAGTGATTTCTCAGTAACTAGAGGGAGGGGGAAATGGTGAGTTACTAATTAACTGGCATAAAGTTTCAGTTAAGCAAGATTAATGAACTCCAGGGATCTGTTGTACTATGTTGTACTAATAGTCGACAATAGCAGGCTGTACTCTTAAAATGTTTGAGTCTAGCTTTCATGTTGTTCTCTTACAATGATGAAATTAAAAGGGGTGGGGAGCTAATTAAGATATGATTTCTTAAGACAATTTTCTGAGGAGATATTATGTAAATTGACCTCTGAGAGGTGAGAAGGGGTGAGTAGTGTTAAGTATATTGAGAAAAAAGTTTTTGACAGAAAAAACAGGAAGTGCAAAGTACCTGAGTAAGAAAACTGAAAGCCACTGTTGACAGAAGATAGTAGATAGAGTGGAGAAAAGCATAAGCTAAGTGGGACTGAGTGATAGGGGCTTATAAATGAGTAGCTGCTGATGCCATAAACTGAAATTGAAATAGCTTCTTGTTTATTAATCTTCCATTTTTTCTTGTCCTGTTTATATTTGCTCACAGAGATTTGTATTACTTGTTTTATTCCTCATCCTTTGCATCTATTATCCATAAATGAAAGTCTTAAATTTCATTTTACTTTAAGGAATCTGACACAGGCTTTCCACAGCAGGTTGGTTTTAACATTTAATAACACCATCTAGGTCATTGTTACATATGGCATATTTTATTAACTCAAAATTACACACACACACACACAAAAACATTTCATAGAATGTAAACAGCAAAACACAACTCATAGACATTTATTTCTTATTATTTTTAAATTTTATTGGCTGTTAATGGGCATATAAAATCTATGAAGCATCATGGAGTAAACAACAACCTCTATTCTGTTTCTAATTTCTCCCTTTCCAGCACTCATCCAAAAATAGTTGTTACCTATATAATCAACATTTACCAGAATTTCATTTGTTTCTTGGTAAGTGGAAGTTAGAGCTATTCATCATAAACACTGTCTACCACTTTTCACCTTAGAACTCCTATCAGTTAGTGACCAGATTCAACAACCTGACCTAAACTTGCAATATAGTCATAAAATTTTGAGGGGACTTAATAGAGCCCCTGAACTTTTGGTTAAGAAAAGAAAGATATTACAGTTACAAAAAAAGTTGAACAATTGCTGTGGAGGGCAGGAAATACATGAGGAATGCCTGTTGTTGTTGTGTAGTTGCTAAATCATCTTTTGTGAACCTGTAGACTGTAATACAGCAGGTTCTTCTTACCTCCACTATCTCCCAGAGTTTGCTCAAACTCATAAGCACTGAGTTGGTAGAGCTGTCTAACCATCTCATCCTCTGCAATCCTCTTCTCTTTTGCTTTAATCTTTACCTACATCAGAGTCTGCCAATGAGTCAACTCTTTGCATCGGGTGGCAAAGTATTGGAGGCTCGGCTTCAGCATCAGTCCTTCCAATGAATATTTGCGACTGATTTCCTTTAGGATTTACCGGTTTGATCTCCTTGTTGTCCAAGGGACTCTCAAGAGTCTTCTCTGGTAAATCTCAGTACCTGTCTTTAAGTTTGCTGTAAACCTTCCCCCTAAACAATTGCCAAGTTCTCTAACTGTTCTCTTGGGTTTTCAAAACATGAAAAAACTAATTCTTCCTGAGAAATTCAGGATCTTTCCCTCCACCTATTGATTCCAACCAGTTGCTCACTCCATGATCTATTCCTGAACCAAGATTATACTGTAATAAAGATAAAACCAGTACTCACAATTACTTAAACAACCTCAACTTACTTAATTAATGACTCAAATTTTATGGACCAAAATAGGGGACTAAATCCATTCTTACCCCAACTAACTTGCACATCCTTTTCTACAAATGGGAAGTAATGAGAAACAATAAACATGCACATGGTAGTCTTCCTTTCAGTTCAGTTCAGTCACTCAGTCATATTTGACTCTTTGCAACCCCATGGACTGCAGAACACCAGGCCTCCCTCTCCATCAACAACTCCTGGAGTTTACTCAAACTCATGTCCATTGAGTTGATGATGCCATACAACCATCTCATTACTTTGTCAAAAAAGGTCCATCTAGTCAAGGCTATGGTTTTTCCAGTAGTCATGTGTGGATGTGAGAGTTGGACTATAAAGAAAACTGAGTGCCGAAGAATTGATGCTTTTGAATTGTGGTGTTGGAGAAAACACCCTTGGGTCCCTTGGACTGCAAGGAGATCCTACCAGACCATTCTAAAAGAAATCAGTCCTGAATATTCATTGGAAGGACTGATGTTGAAGCTGCAGCTCCAATATTTTGGCCACCTGATGTGAAGAGCTGATTATTTGAAAAGACCCTGTGCTGTGAAAGATTGAATGTGGGAGGAGAAGGGGATAACAGAGGAGGAGATGGTCACATGGTAGTCTTAAAGCACAGTAATTATCAACAAAATATTTTCTCATATAAGAAAGCTCTTCAAGGTACAGATCTTCTGCAGCATTACTGTGTATTCACTTAATCTGAAACTGAGTGCCATTTGAAGATGGAGATTTCTTTCTAAATTAAGCATGGGAACACTAAAGTGATCCGTTTTAATTTCTTTCTCTCGCTTCCCCTCTGTTTAGCTCTCCTGTTGCAATCAGTCTGAATGCCAAAGATAAGCTCTCGTTGCTCTTGTTTCTTACCTTTTTCTTCCCTTAGACTAGTGCCTAAATATTTCTTTTCCAGTCTTTGAATTATTTCCCTTTTTCTATTGTCTGCCATTTCTCAAAAGTATAGAGTTGGAAAACCTTCATAATTCTAGGTTTTAGGCTTGGAAGGTGTTAGGTAGCTAACAGATTATTTGGTTGATTTGAAGTAGAAAAGAAAGCTATAGAACATTTTAGGAATGTGTTAGCGCTTCAAAATTCTAATAAAGTGCTAGTCATTCATTCATGTTCTAACCATCCTATTCAAGACAACACTATTAGCCTTGCTCTTTTCAATAGAGAAGTGGAATATTAAAGAGAATGTTTAGTTCAGTTCAGTTCAGTCGCTCAGTCATATCCAACTCTTTGCGACCCCATGAATTGCAGCATGCCAGGCCTCCCTGTCCATCACCAACTCCCGGAGTTCACTCAAATTCATGTCCATCGAGTCAGTGATGCCACCCAGCCATCTGATTCCATCGTCCCATTCTCCTCCTGCCCTCAATCCCTTCCAGTATCAGAGTCTTTTCCAATGAGTCAACTCTTCACGTGAGGTGGCCAAAGTACTGGAGTTTCAGCTTCAGCATCATTCTTTCCAAAGAACACCCAGGACTGATCTCCTTTAGAATGGACTGGTTGGAACTCCTTGCAGTCCAAGGGACTCTCAAGAGTCTTCTCCAACACCACAGTTCAAAAGCATCAATTTTTTGGCACTCAGCTTTCTTCACAGTCCAACTCTCACATCCATTCATAACCACTGGAAAAATAGCCTTGACTAGATGGACATTTGTTGGCAAAGTAATGTCTCTGCTTTTGAATATGCTATCTAGGTTGGTCATAACTTTCCTTCCAAGGAGTAAGCATCTTTTAATTGCATGGCTTCAATCACCATCTGCAGTGATTTTGGAGCCCCCAAGAATAAAGTCTGACACTGTTTCCACTGTTTCCCTATCTATTACCCATGAAGTGATGGGACCAGATGCCATGATCTTCATTTTCTGAATATTGAGCTTTAAGCCAACTTTTTCACTCTCCACTTTAACTTTCATCAAGAAGCTTTTTAGTTCCTCCTCACTTTCTGCCATAAGGGTGGTGTCATTGGCATAGATGAGGTTATTGATATTTCTTCCGGCAATCTTGATTCCAGCTTGTGCTTCTACAGCCCAGCATTTCACATGATGTACTCTACATAGAAGTTAAATAAGCAGGGTGACAATATACAGCCTTGACATATTCCTTTTCCTATTTGGAACCAGTCTGTTTTTCCATGTCGAGTTCTAATTGTTGCTTCCTGACCTGCATATAGGTTTCTCAAGGGGCAGGTCAAGTGGTCTGGTATTCCCATCTCTCTCAGAATTTTCCACAGTTTATTGTGATGCACACAGTCAAAGGCTTTGGCATAGTCAAGAAAGCAGAAATAGATGTTTTTCTGGAACTCTCTTGCTTTTTCCATGATCCAGCAGATGTTGGCAATTTGATCTCTGGTTCCTCTGCCTTTTCTAAAACCAGCTTGGACATCTGGAAGTTCACGGTTCACATATCACTGAAACCTGGCTTGGAGAATTTTGAGCATTGCTTTATAATGCGTGTGAGATGAGTGCAATTGTGTGGTAGTTTGAGCATTCCTTGGTATTGCCTTTAGGTTTTATTAATTTACCTTATCTTTTTCTTGAGAATGACTGATCTTTGGAAGTAGTTTATTTGGTCAAACAAATACCTTTTATTACTGTAGAGGAAACATCCTTTATGTTAAAAGAGTGAAAACAGTTCTATAAATAAGTAAAAACATAAGAATGTTTCTGTCAGTGTGAGATATTTGAGAGGAAATATAATGTCAAGAAAAACAAGGCATTCATCGAAATAATTCTTATGTAACTAAGCAGATTCGATTGCGATAACTCTGTAAGTTATCCTAATCATCTGATCACTAAATAAGACAAAGAGAGTATCATATTGGCATAAAAGGGCAATAATGGAGCCACAAAACCAAACTCAGTAAGTTAACAATGCTTGAATATGTTGGAATTGCTTAATAAAATCTAACTGAGAATACCCAAGGCAGACGAAGGAGACAGAATCATTGTATGGAAAATATTTTTGAGTCTGTCATTCCCGAACATGGTTTACTTCCTCTGAGGGTGTGGCCTCCATTTCTTAATATCTTTGTGTCTGTAAACAAATTGTTTAACTTTTCTCTGCCCCAAGTTTCTCATCTATTAATGGGCTTATTAGTAGCACTATCAGTTAGTAGTGTTAATAAAATTAAAAGGCATGGAAACTAGAAGAATGCTTAGACTATTTTATTCTGTTTTTATTAATACTTTTACTACTACATATGTCTTAGTGGGGTTTTGTTTCCCTTAAATGCTCCTAAGTACTCACTTGGGTATTTTCCCCCAACAATCTAAAACTGATAGTTACTAGAGTAGATCTTTTAATCAAAACTTTATTAAATACTCAGAGCTAACAGAAACACTAAGCTATATTTAAATTATCTTGCTTATAAAATATAGGTCTCTCATCTTTATCTTGGACTATCCTTGAAGATTTTTCGATATCTTGCTACTGGTCATGGAAACATGGTAAAAGCCTTCATAAATCCATTTATAAATAATCTCTGGGACAGCTTAATTTCTCAAAATCCAAGTGTAAGGACATGATTTACAGAGACAGCTGAGAAATTCCTTTTCAATCTGTTCAATGTACTGAAGCCCTCATTTAACGTTTCTGTTTCCTCTTTCAAGACATCCTTCTTCCATAGATGAAATGGAAAATGTTCTCTCTCCTCTTCAAGGGAGAGCCCACAATTATATAGTTCAGGCCCTTATCCTGTGACTGCAGACAGTCACTGTGGTTAGAATGCAACATGGCACGTGTGCAATGGGAGATACCATTGCTGACCTCTTTTCACAGGACAGCCAAAGGGAACAAGATTTGTACAGAGCAAGTACCCACAATGGGAAATCATTGAAGAGAAACTAAAAGCTTATTCAGGCAAAAAGCTTTTCCTTCACTGACAGGCTGAAGTGTGAGAAATGTCTAACATTCACCTCTTTGGATTAAGAATGAGGTTTATCCTAAAACATAAAAGCTGTTTGGCAAAATAATGTATTACTTTAACTTCAGTCATGGATGTAACAAGTTTAATGTGAGTTGGTGTATTAGAAAAGTCAGCTAGTAACTCAAATGGAATGTTATATGGGATAGGAAAAGCCTCTGAATAGATTATGGGCTGTTCCACTAGCCCCTTACCTTAAATAGGTAGTAGTAAAATATTTTTGCTAAATAGAGGGTAGTATGATTTGGGTATTATAGACTTCAGGCAGAGGGTCAATGAGGAGGGTTTAGACAGGGTAGCTAAGAACAGAGAAAAGGCAATGCAAATCTCTAATTTATAATCATAAATTATACAAATGACTAAAATTGTAAACAGACAAATAGCAAAATCTGATAAAGTCAGGCAGAACTTTAGAAATGAAACCTTTTGAACATTCCTGCCTAAAATTATTAGACAGTTCAAAAGGTGGCCATGTATGTGAAATTAAAACATACTAGAGTTTCAGGAGGAGAGATATGTTAGGACAATATTCACATACAAAAAAAGACAAGATCTCAAGTGTGGTTAATATTTTTTTCTTCTTTTTTTTATCATATCTATTTAGAAAAGGGGGGGAAAAGATAAAGAGGGAGCATGAAAGGGGAAACTGCCTCTGTATCTAGAAGTATTTATAGATAACCCTTTGGAGAGCACACTGGTAAAGTGGCAGGGTTAGAAGATGCAATAGTCCTTTTACTACGATGAGATGCAGGGGAAATTGCAGGCATTGCCACCTGGATAGAAGTTAAGTATTTGTAGTGAACTTAAGCATTTACCATTGAAAATGAGTAATAGGCCTGTGTTTAAAAGATAACTCTGCTATCTATGTAATATATAAAAGGAAGTAATGAAATTAAATCCTAGTCCATCTTATCCAGATTGTGCTGGCCTTAGCTATTTGCCTGGCTTTGGACAATGACCTAGAATTTAAATGCTATGCCCACAGAGGATTAGAATTAAAACACATCTGAGGAGTTTCTAGGCTGAAAGTTTCATCCTTAAAAGGATAGAATTACATAGACACACAGTGTCTACAGTTATTCTACTGTTGGTATTTTAAAATGCTTTTCAGTCATTAAAATAAAACCTTGAAGATTTTTTAATAAAGTAAAAGCTAGGTTATTAAGAACTATCTGTTCCAGGTTTGTCTCTCCCTGGCTATGTGATTGATGAAATCAGTTCATCTCTCTAGGGTCACTCTGATCCCTTAAAGTGTTGCAGTGTATGTAACACAGCTTCTCCCTTCTAAAACTGCGTGGTTCTGTATGGGAGGCCTACTGATGCTCGTGTTCTAAGCCTCTTTTTGTCTTCCCAGCCTCCTGTTAGGCAGGACCACTGGACTTATTGTCTGTGCACTCTGAGTAAAGGTGACACAGATCCCTTCTAGGCAGAGACATAGCAGAGCAGAGCAAGGACACCATGAAGACCCTTAATTCACCGCAGTGAACATGGTGGCTGTACCTTCCCCATCATGCAGTCTCAGACTGTGCACCCTCCATTGACCTGAAACCTTGCTTAACAAAATAAAACAAAGTTTACCTACCAAATAATGTTAAACATATTATGTAAGTGGGTCAATTTTTTAATCATGCCGACTGCTACTTTGTAAAAGCAGCTTATAGTAGAGGTCACATGAAATTTTAAACATGCTATTTGAAAAGTATTCTATAGATATACGGAATCATATAACTGAAAGGCATGTTTGAGGTCATTCATTTAAATATCTCATTTTACAGATACTTGATTTTATAGGAAATTTTGTCTCAAGAGAAAATAGATAATATCACTGATAAGTAAGAACTTAGTGTCATTTAATACTTATCTATATATACCTAATATTGGCTGAAGTTCAATTTCTATGATTTTCTAAAAACTAATCAGGCAACTGTCTGTATTCTCAGAATTTAGGTATAGCTCCAGATGTAGGATTCTAATCTATGTTGAAATTGAAATAAACAATTTAGGTAATCTGAGATGGATATTTTAATAGTTTTCTAAAAATTAGAACTTTTCTATTTTATTTGGGAAAAAAAAATCAAGGTACTATAGCTATTCCCTCTCCTTAAGTTTGTGACTTTAAAAACAAACAACCTAGATGTCCATCAGCAGATGACTGGATAAGAAAGCTGTGGTACATATACACAATGGAGTATTACTCAGCCGTTAAAAAGAATTCATTTGAATCAGTTCTGATGAGATGGATAAAACTGGAGCCGATTATACAGAGTGAAGTAAGCCAGAAAGAAAAACACCAATACAGTATACTAACACATATATATGGAATTTAGGAAGATGGCAATGACGACCCTGTATACAAGACAGCAAAAAAGACACAGATGTGTATAACGGACTTTTGGACTCAGAGAGAGAGGGAGAGGGTGGGATGATTTGGGAGACTGGCATTGTAACATGTATACTACTGTAAGAATCGAATCGCCAGTCTATGTCTGACACAGGATACAGCATGCTTGGGGCTGGTGCATGGTGATGACCCAGCGAGATGTTATGGGGAGGGAGGTGGGAGGGGGGGTTCATGTTTGGGAACGCATGTACACCTGTGGTGGATTCATGTCAATGTATGGCAAAACCAATACAGTATTGTAAAGTAAAACAAAGTAAAAAAAATAAATAAATAAAAAATAAATAAATAAAAACAATCAGTTTTTCAAATAGATTAGAAATAAATGATGAATTCTTTTTAACCGCTGAGTAATACTCCATTGTGTATATGTACCACAGCTTTCTTATTGGAGCCGATTATACAGAGTGAAGTAAGCCAGAAAGAAAAACACCAATACAGTATACTAACACATATATATGGAATTTAGGAAGATGGCAATGATGACCCTGTATGCAAGACAGGGAAAGAGACACAGATGTGTATAACGGACTTTTGGACTCAGAGGGAGAGGGAGAGGGTGGGATGATTTGGGAGAATGACATTCTAACATGTATACTATCATGTGAATTGAATCGCCAGTCTATGTCTGACGCAGGATGCAGCATGCTTGGGGCTGGTGCATGGGGATGACCCAGAAAGATGTTATGGGGAGGGAGGTGGGAGGGGGGTTCTATGTTTGGGAATGCATGTAAGAATTAAAGATTTTAAAATTTAAAAAATAAAAAACTAAAAAAAAAAAAATTCAGCATTCAAAAAAAAAAAAAAGAAAAAAAAAAAGAAATAAATGATGAGCAACTTTAAGCCACCATATAATCATAAAGTCTTTATTTTAAGATCAAAACACAAATTAAAATTATTATCTTGAATCCAGGTCATTTAAAATTTGAAATTAGTAGGTAACTTTCCCTGGTCATATAATAAGTTAATGGCAGAACAAAGACAAATAATATATATATTTTAAATAACTTTTTCATTCAGCCCTACTACTACTACTACTAAGTTGCTTCGGTTGTGTCCAACTCTGTGAGACCCCATAGACAGAAGCCCACCAGAGTCCCCCACCCCTGGGATTCTCCAGGCAAGAACACTGGAGTGGGTTGCCATTTCCTTCTCCAGTGCATGAAAGTGAAAAGTGAAAGGGAAGTCACTCAGTCGTGTCTGACTCTTAGCGACCCCACGGACTGAAGCCTACCAGGCTCCTCTGTCCATGGGATTTTCCAGGCAAAAGTACTGGAGTGGGGTGCCATTGCCTTCTCCGTCATTCAGCCCTAACATCTGCCATATAAGTATGTAGGGGGAAAAATTATCATCTGCTTCCTTCTGTAAGTAGAGTAATGTTACTAACATAGAGCAATGCCAGAACAAGATACTAGTCTTCGCTATCTTTTCATCAGAGAAATTCTACTTACCATTCTGACCTCAAGTAAAAATCTCTTATTCAAAAAAGTTTTTCTTAACATGGTACAGTGACTAGATTTCCTGATTGTTTTACAATATAGTACTTTTATTTCTTTGGGCTTTTCATAAGTTGAAATAGTTTGTTTTGTAATTATTCAGTAAGCACTCCATAAATGAATGAAATATTTAATGAATCCAGTGCTCTTTTCACCTGAAATTTCTTTCCTCTACTACTCCATTACCTTAGATTGCTCAGTATGATAATAAAGTTGAAGTTTTTCTAAAAAATATACATCTAAGTTTACTTTTAATATACTGATTTTTTAAGTAAGTCAGAGGCAAGTGAAAAACTAGACATATCTTTAATATTAGTTTAGGATGCAGATTTTTCTTCCAAGGTATGGTCCTTCATAATAGGCAAAGTGATTAGCAATTGTCAGTCAGTCACTTCAGTTCAGTCGCTCAGTCGTGTCCGACTCTTTGCGACCCCAGGAATCCCTGCATGCCAGGCCTCCCTGTCCATCACCAACGCCCAGAGTTCACTCAGATTCACGTCCATCGAGTTGGTGATACCATCCAGCCATCTCATCCTCTGTCGTCCCCTTTTCCTCCTGCCCCCACTGCCTCCAAGCATCAGAGTCTTTTCCAATGAATCAACTCTTCGCATGAGGTGGCCAAAGTACTGGAGTTTCAACTTTAGCATTATTCCTTCCAAAGAAATCCCAGGGCTGATCTCCTTCAGAATGGACTGGTTGGATCTACTTGCAGTCCAAGGGACTCTCAAGAGCCTTCTCCAACACCACAGTTCAAAACATCAATTCTTCGGCTCTTAGCTTTCTTTATAGTCCAACTCTCTCATCCATACATGACCACTGGAAAAACCATAGCCTTGACTAGATGGACCTGTGTTGGCAAAGTAATGTCTCTGCTTTTCAATATGCTATCTAGGTTGGTCATAACTTTTCTTCCAAGGAGTAAGCATATCTTAATTTCATGGCTGCAGTCACCATCTGCAGTGATTTTGGAGCCCCCAAAAACAAAGTCTGACACTGTTTCCACTGTTTCCCCATCTATTTCCCATGAAGTGATGGGACCAGATGCCATGATCTTCATTTTCTAAATGTTGAGCTTTAAGCCAACTGTTTCACTCTCCTCTTTCACTTTCATCAAGAGGCTTTTGAGTTCCTTCTCACTTTCTGCCATAAGGGTGGTGTCATCTGCATATCTGAGGTTATGGATATTTCTCCCAGCAATCTTGATTCCAGCTTGTGTTTCTTCCAGCCCAGCGTTTCTCATGATGTATTCTGCATACAAGTTAAATAAGCAGGGTGACAATATACAGGCTGACGTACTCCTTTTCCTATTTGAAACCAGTCTGTTGTTCCATGTCCAGTTCTAACTGTGGCTTCCTGACCTGCATATAGGTTTCTCAAGAGGCAGGTCAGGTGGTCTGGTGTTCCCATCTCTTTCAGAATTTTCCACAGTTTATTGTGATCCACACAGTCAAAGGCTTTGGCATAGTCAATAAAGCAGAAATAGATGTTTTTCTGGAACTCTCTTGCTTTTTCCATGATCCAGTGGATGTTGGAAATTTGATCTCTGGTTCCTCTGCCTTTTCTAAAACCCGCATGAACATCTGGAACAAATATGAAAATTAAATGTTAGTCTGCTTCTCTTCCCTTCTGTAAATTTGCTTGTCACTGCCAACTCAAGCTGGGTTGACATGCTATAGGACTATAAAATAATTTGTCACTACAGTTAAGCATTGTTAAATATTTCAAGGTATTGCTGACATCAGGGAGACATATGTCTCCAGAGCCTGTGAAAAGGACAGCATTTGCTGACATTAAACTTTTTCCTGCTTGTCACATACAAGTATAAATTTTAGAATTACTTTCATTGGAGGTAGGGCTTCCCTGGTGGCTCAGATGGTAAAGAATCTGGGTGCAATTAGGGAGATCTGGGTTCAATCCCTGGGTCAGGTAGATTCCCTGAGAAGGAAATGGCTACCCACTCTAGTATTCTTGCCTGGAGAATTCCATGGACAGATGACCCTGGCAGGCTACAGTCCATGAAGCTGCAAGAATTAAACATGACAGAGTGACTAACCCTTTCACTTCACTTCTCTGAAGGTAATATTTCCAGTTTCTTTTCCCAACTTCTTGTCCTTCCAAGATTGATGCTAATTTGACCTTTCTGTAACACATATTTTGTCTTGTCAACTTGCCTTTTTAAAAACCTTCCAGAGCTGTTCCTTGACTCTAGGGTAAGTTCAAACTTCCCAGCCTAGCATTTAACATTATCCAAAATGATGACAAAAATGCTTACCAATCACATTTCTTTACCTTTCCCCTAAACCACAAGTCTTTGTTCCTCCTACCAACTACTTACTTTGATATTGTCTTTACTCATCTTCCCATTCCTTTGCATGGCTTTCTCCTATTCTTACTTTGTCTTCATTCTACTTTATTTTCCATTTTATTTTTCTGCTTTATCTTCAAATCAAGAGCTCAGTCTACCTCCTTAAAAGTTGATTATTCTCTTTTTTCCCCCATATCCAGTTGAAAGCAACACAAATTCAGCCCAGTTACACACCTGTATTTGAATATATGTAGGCTTCTTCACTGCAGTATCCATTTATGCGCTTTGGGTTTTAACCATGCCTGGTATAATCTTTGCAGTTTCTTTGGGCTCAGCAATATAAAATATGGGCATAAAGCATGATTGAAACATTTGACAAATAGCCTTAGTTATATTGAAAATGGAAAGTAAGACTACTTAAAATAATCCAAGATTTTAAAATCTCTTCAGCAAATGATAGATTTGGGAATTGTGAGATTTTATAAAATAGGATTTCTTAATAAGCAAAATAAAATACAGAAATATTTTCCCTAATTACCATTGGTAAGTGGAGTAAGGAAAGAAAATGGGTTGTTGTCTATCAAATTCTGGTATTTTATAACTGGCAACATTATAAATGTATAGCCTTATAAAATAGAACAATATATGTAGATATTGGACTGATTTTTTATAGATTAAAGTCATACTTAGAAGTTTAATTCTTTCAATTAAATCTCTGAATTTTGGTACAGCTTTCTTTTTCTTCCAAAGTAGAGTATTAGCCACTTTGTCAAATTTCAGTTTGAGGAAGGTGTTAGAGTTAATCAGGATATCTCTACTTCTTCCCTTTTGTTCACTGGTAATTTGTAAAAACCTATCTGTGAAGCTCTCTAAACAACTGAAATGTTTATCTGGCCAGCTAGGGAAAAAAATCACCAACAATTTTGGAGCACCAACAATGAATTAGCAGATAAACTGACAAAGGAAATATGATTTTCCTCTTTTCAAATGATAATTTTAAGAGAAAAAGGAAAGAGAAGATTTTTTAAAATTATTTAAATGAACACTATAGTGGAATTTAATTTCCTTAATCTCATAACTCTGGTTTCCTAGTTTCTTTCAAGAATGACAAACGAACACAAATGGCTTTTAGCATTTCTAATTTGCATTAATTTGGACAAATATTGACACTTTATGGTGAACAGTGCTGGTATTCACGGTCTCCAAAGGAGAAAATTTCACTCTGGGACCCAACAGAAGTGGTCTCAGTCACTGAGAGCATTGTGTAACAATGTTTATTCGAGTGAAAAGGATGGAGAAAACCTCCAACAAAGGGCACTGGAAGCGGGTAGGAGAGTACCTACCCTCACTGGTTTAAGCAGGGCATTATATATTTCTCAGCTGGCTGCTGAGAATAGATAAAAAGAATGCTTCAAGGTTGTAAGAGTTCCAAGAGACCCTTTCCCGAAGCATACCTCCTGAGATAATTTCAGCACAAGATTAGCCAGGGAGAACGGGTTCTGATCCGGGCAAAGTCTCTGGGTGAGATATGCTGTTGCTGTGTAATCAGGTGTACTGAAGTCTTGAGAAATAGGTTCCAGGCAAGATTTGTTACAATTATTCTTGTTAACATAGAGCCTAAGAAGAGCATTTGAATAAGTAAGACATTGTCTCCCTGTGTAATGATCAGCTCCAGACATAAAGAAAGGCCCAGTTCTCAGTCAACATACATTGTTGCACAAAGCCTTAAGGAAAGCCTGAGCAGAATGTTCACCTCTTCCTTAGAGGTCCCTGGATGCCCTGCCTAAGTTAACTCTCTCAATATCAAATATTTTGCAGTCATTTCTTGATTATTTTTAACTATGCATGCATCATTAGTAAATTAATTATGCATATTGGTTTTATTTGTGTACATTTTACTGTATTTCTTGGCCAGACTAACACTCCCATAAAAAGCAAAGATTGGCTTCCCAGCTTCAAGGAATCTCTATGATGACAGGCAAGGGAGCTTGGTTACCACTTCTGAGTCACACGGGCAATTTCTCCTTGATCTATACTTTTAAATTTTGGGCAGGCCCTTGAAAAATCTGAAACTCTGGGGATGAAACATCTCGGCAGAAAAGGGTTTACAATCCTTGAGATTCAGTATTCTCACATTTAGTATGTCTCAATGCCTCTTCTCATTGATGTAAAAATATCGGCTTAATTTGCAGAGCTGAGGACATCATTAATTGCACCTTCAGATAAAGCATCTCAAAGGAAAAAAGAAAGAAAGAAAGAAAGAAAGAGTTCTGAGGCAGGAAACTTATAGCACTCTGAAAACTGGAAACTTTTAACTTTTTCCAACATTATTTCAAAGTTCAAAATCAAAAGTGAACTCAGGCTTTAATAAGAATATGTTTGTCTATTCATGGAACATGATTTCCCACAAAACTCTCCTTAATTATTATTTTATAAGTTGTGCTTTTCATTGGGCAGGATGCCATTAAAATATCCTCGCAGAATTTACTAGCACTGTCATAGTGATCCTGTTTGAACTTTTAAAATTTAAAGCTTGCATGCACACTTCACTTCTCAGTTATATGAAGTATATAAACTCATAATTGTATATATAATAATGAATTCCACCAAAAATGTAGGCACTTGCTTGTATAATACCAGTGTCCTCTCAATGGAAAATTGCTATTTTTCTTATTGAGGAATATTCACATGTTCAATTTCACATCTGTACCTTTTATTTTCCCCCAATAACCACTGCTACTACCTTGTTCAGATAGTCAGCATTTCTCTCTTGGATAGGTACAAAGTTTCCCAACTCATGAGAACATATTACACATTCTTTATCCTGAACTTAGAATGAGCTTATAAAATACATATTTGATTATGTCATTCATTCCCTTACTTAAAACTCTGTCATACTTATGTATTGCTAGGATAATGTCCAAACTCTTTATAAAACCACCAAGTCCTTAATAAAATGGTCCCTTGTAAGTCCTTGAGTCCTTGAGCATAAGGACTGTCATCTAACTGTTTGTATCTCTGGTGTCTAGTAAGGTGTCTAGCATCCTGAACACAACTCAGGATGTAATGATCAATGGTGAAAAGTCTGTTGAATGAGTCAGGCAAGTAGAATCATCTCATCTGTTGCAATTCTAAATGTAGTGTTCTCCATCATTTAAAAAATATTCCCTGGCAACTTGTCTCTTAAAAATGACATTTCTTGAAAATAAGTTTTTTCTTTTTTTTTTATATATACCATTAACTTCTGTGGATTTATTGAAATTCCCCTGTGGTGTTTTCATTACAGATATAGACTATGTTGTTTAACTTATTTTCTAAAAATTTCAACATCCATACTTAGTAAAATCCAAAGTTAATCAATATCTTTATATCTTCCAAACAATATAAATATACAAGAACATCTTAATTCATATTTCTCAGCACCCAGTTTATATACTCAATTTATAGTCTTATATTTTATATTTCTTTTTTCTTTTAACCCCAGAAATTTGATATTACACATGATTTTTAATAGTCATTATTAAAGTGTACCCATATAATTACCAAATTCTGTACTTGCCATTCCATCTTGTTTATTAATAGTGGATTTTGTTTTTGTTCCTGATATACACCTATTAGCAGTCTCTCTAAAAATATTCTGTTGCTGACAAAATTTATAAGTTATGGTAGCTCTAAAAGTGTCTTCATTTTGGCCTTGTTCTTGAAAGATGTTTGTAGTAGACATGCAATTTAAGATTGAGAGTTACATTTTCTCAGCTCATTGGGAGTGTTAGTCTTCTGGATTCCATTGTTGCTATTAAAAAGTCAAACATCAATCTAATTAGTATTTATTTGAAAAGGATCTTCCTTTCCTCTCTAGTACTTTTTATGGCACTCTTCATTTTTTTTATAGACTGTATTTTTATTTTTTGAAAATATATTAAACATATTTATTTTCCATTTTTGATCATTCCAGTGTCTGAAGTTCTTGTTTCTGCTTTCTACAGTTACTGCTGTCTTCTTTTCATTCTGCATTCTTTTCCTATATATTTCATATTTTATTGTGGTTTCAGATTTCTTGGACTTTCATTTGTAATTATTCTGTTATGACTGTGTTAAAGTTAGTTTCCTCCCCCAAATCTGTATTTGAATCTGATAGATACCTGAAGGCAATAAAAACCTCAGACATCTTTTCACCCTAAGGATTTTCAGATCATATAATGCACCAAATTCGGGTGATATTTCCTCAGGAATTCATATTACACATTCAGACTTAATCAGACTTTCTTGTTTTTATTCTTCAATCTCCCTTCCATCCAGAATAAAAGTCAAAATTAGCTATTATTTTTCTATATGTGTAGTTTATTTTTGTTTACTTTTAGGGACCCTAGTTTTACACAAAATATATTTTTTGGGTAAATATATTCTTTTAGATTATGCATTCAGCCCTGCCATTTTCTGTTGTACTGTCATCAATGAGAAGTTCCTTGTCACTAGATTTTGAAAGAAATCTTAGGAAAGTTGACTTAAGTATGAGCTTCTCTCTCAGACTTTCCATCTTTACTTTGTTTTGAGGCCTCTGAGTATTTATTTTTAAATTTCTCCTTACCTCAGCCAAGCTTTTAAAATGGCTGTGTTTATATCTTTTAGCCAGGATTATTCATTGTTTTGGTCAGGAGGTTTATTTAGGTTATCTCTTTAGTCATGCTTCAGGAAACAGAATTTTCTCCTTGATGTGTTCCTGTCTAAAAATCTTTTGCCTATCTTTATGAAACTCCCAATGACAAAAACAATTTCTTAAGAAAATAAACATTGCTAATCTAGAATTCATTTGCCTTCTCTGTCTATTCTGATACAGTTCACACACAATGAAAAAACCCTTAAATTTCTACTCCTTGGACTTCCACTGTAAGACTTCCATTACCCCTTCCGCTGTAGGACTCTCATTATCTTCCGTAATTCGGACTCTTAGCTTTTTTACTGGATCACTCTTTTCTGTCCATTCTTTTGTTGTTCCCATGTGTGTTGGTTAATTTTATGTGTTCTCCTGGTTAGGCTGTAGTGCCCAGTTGCTAGGTCAAACACCAGTCTAGGAGTTGCTGCTGCTGCTCCTAAGTCGCTTCAGTTGTGTCTGACTCTGTGCGACCCCATAGGCGGCAGCCCCCCAGGCTCCCCCGTCCCTGGGATTCTCCAGGCAAGAACACTGGAGTGGGTTGCCATTTCCTTCTCCAATGCATAAAAGTGGAAAGTGAAAGTGAAGTCGCTCAGTCTTGTCCCACTCTTTGAAACCCCATGGACTGTAGCCTACCAGGCTCCTCTGTCCATGGGATTTTCCAGGCAAGAGTACTAGAGTGGGTTGCTATTTCCTTCTCCAGTCTAGAAGTTACTGTGAAGGTATTTTTAAAATGTGGTTAACATTTAAATAAGCAGATTTTTTATAAACTAGGTTGCCTTTCATATTGTGGATTGGCTGCATCCAATTAGTTGATGCCCTTAAAAGACTGAGATCTCCCAAAAAGGAAGGAGTTCTTCATCCAGACTGCCTTCATACTCACTTTAGACTTAGGACAGCAATATAAAGTCATGCCAGAATCTTTAGCTTGAAGGTCAGCCCTACAAACCTCAAACTAGCCTCTACAATCATGTCAGTTTGTAAAAGTCAATCTCTCTGCTCTCTCTCATATACGTGTGTGCATACATATATATATACATATATGAACCTATAAATAGTGATATGATGGGATTTTATTCATATACACATATAATATATATACACAAATTATACAAATACATATACTAATTAAACAAATATAACATACATATATCAATGTGTGTATGTACATACCTGTATATATAAAAGTGTATCTATGTATAAACATATGCATTTATACATAAGTTTGTATGTGTGTATATAAGCTTATATGGCAGGGCAGGGAATGGCTTTTGGACTTCTGGGATTCTATAGGCTTCTGGGATTCTCTGGCTCCAAATGTGTGGTATCCTTCAAGAAAAGGGAAGAATGACTCCAAAGGCAGTTCAGGATCATGAGGACTTCTACTGGCCCAAAGGACACAGTCCCATGGCAGGACTATCTCCTCCTCAGTTCCTTAAAGTAGAGTCAGCTCCTCAGTTTCAGAGAGCTGACTGCCAGAGGCTGTGGTGATTACCAACAACAGAGCATCTAGGCAGAGATATTTTTTCTCATGCCTTAAAAACTAATGTAATATACCCTGCTAGATTTCAGACTTGCCTTCTGAAATTTACACTTTCTTTTCATTTCCCCTTTGAAGTGGAAAGGGGACCCCTTTGTGCTGGACCCCTTTGTGCTGGCCCATCATTGTGTTTTGGAAGCAGATAACTTATTTTATGGTTTTACAGGTGCTCAACTAGAAATACATTTTGCTTCAATGAATCATACCTCACCTATACGTCACTTATATGATGGTTAGGAGGTATTTTGTACAGAGATGATGTTGGCATTTGTTAAGATTTTTCAAGATGCTGGAATATGATGAATTTTGTATGTGAAAAGGACACTAATATAGGCAGGGCAGAGGGTGTAGTATTATGAGAAAAATTATGTTCCTAAAACTTTTACACATCAAAAATAATGTAGTATCTCAGAAAGTGACTTTATCTGAAATATGATCTTTACAGAGGTAATCAAGTTAAAATGAGATCATTACCAATAGTCCTAATCCAGTATGACTTGTATCATTTTAAAAAGAATATATGTGGACCCAGAGATACAAGATAGATCATGTGAAGAGAAATACTGGTAAGATGGCCACCTATAAGTCAAGGAGAAAGGCCTGAAAGAGAGCATTCCTTCCTAACCCTCAGTAAGATCGATCCCTGCTGACACTTTGATTTTGAACTTATCTAGTCTCCCAAACTATGAAATACATTTCTGTAGTTTAATTCAACCAGTTTGTGATACTTTTATTTTAATATATATTTATTTATTTTAATTGGAGGCTAATTACTTTACAATATTGTATTGGTTTTGGCATACATCAGCATGAATCCACCACAGGTGTACACATGTTCCCCATCCTGAACCCGCCTCCCACCTCCTTCTCCAAACCTATAGGAGCTTTTGCAAACTAATACACCAGAGCTCTAACCACAGCCCCTTTACTTTCTCTGTTTATCCAATATTTTCAGAAAAACTTGTTTCTCCTAAGGCTTATGACTTCTGTGTTTATTGTATTATATATAAATTGTCATTAGCATCTATGTCAAGTTCCAGTTATTTAAATGGTTATTAAGCACTTCTATCTGCAAGTATCATTGAATTGTATCTAAATAAAATGTCCCCCCTGTTCATTTTTGTTTGTATTATTCATCTTGTTAAGATCTTCTTTTTGTTCATTGCTTCAGGGTCACATTCAGCTTTTTCCTCTGCATCATTTTCTTGTTTAATTGATCCCAGAGATAGGTCTGAACAATTCTACCTTAATATCTCTTCTGTCCTTAGTCAAGCTTCTCAATATAGCATTTTATAATATCTTAAACTAGGAAGCAGCACATTATAACATTCAGTTTCAGTTTAGTCGCTCAGTCATGTCCAACTCATTGCGACCACATGAAATGCAGCATGCCAGGCCTCCCTGTCCAACACCAACTCCGAGTTCACTCAAACTAATGTCCATCGAGTCAGTGATGCCATCCAGCCATCTCATCCTCTGTCTTCCCCTTCTCCTCCTTCCCCCAATCCCTCCCAGTATCAGGGTCTTATGCAATGAGTCAACACTTCGCATGAGGTGGCCAAAGTACTAGAGTTTCAGCTTTAGCATCAGTCCTTCCAATGAACACCCAGGACTGATCTTTAGAATGGACTGGTTGGATATCCTTGCAGTCCAAGGGACTCTCAAGAGTCTTCTCCAACACCACAGTTTAAAAGCATCAATTCTTTGGTGCTCAACTTTCTTCACAGTCCAACTCTCACATCCATACATGACCACTGGAAAAACCATAGCCTTGACTAGACGAACCTTTGTTGGCAAAGTAATGTCTCTGCTTTTGAATATGCTATCTAGGTTGGTCATAATTTTCCTTCCAAGGAATAAGCGTCTTTTAATTTCATGGCTGCAATCACCATCTGCAGTGATTTTGGAGGCCCTCAAAATAAAGTCTGCCACTGTTTCCACTGTGTCCCCAT
This sequence comes from Ovis canadensis, assembly GCF_042477335.2. Classification (NCBI taxonomy): domain Eukaryota; kingdom Metazoa; phylum Chordata; class Mammalia; order Artiodactyla; family Bovidae; genus Ovis; species Ovis canadensis. Next base: position 72,624,214 of record NC_091247.1, read on the forward strand.
CTATTTCCCACGAAGTGATGGGACCAGATGCTATGATCTTCGTTTTCTGAACGTTGAGCTTTAAGCCAACTTTTTCACTCTCCTCTTTCACTTTCATCAAGAGGCTTTTGAGTTCCTCTTCACTTTCAGCCATAACGGTGGTGTCTTCTGCATATCTGAGGTTATTGATATTTCTCCTGGCAATCTTGATTCCAGCTTGTGCGATTCCAGCCCAGTGTTTCTCATGATGTATTCTGCATAGAAGTTAAATAAGCAGGGTGACAATATATAGCCTTGACGTACTCCTTTCCTATTTGGAACCAGTCTGTTGTTCCATGTCCAGTTCTAATTGTTTCTTTGTGACCTGCATATGGATTTCTCAAGAGGCAGGTCAGGTGGTCTGGTATACCCATTTCTTTCAGAATTTTCCACAGTTTTTTGTGATCCACACAGTCAAAGGCTTTGGCATAGTCAATAAAGCAGAAATAGATGTTTTCCTGGAACTCTCTTGTTTTTTTCAATGATCCTGTGGATATTGACAACTTGATCTCTGGTTCCTCTGCCTTTTCTTGAACCAGCTTGAACATCTGGAATTTCATGGTTCATGTGTTGCTGAAGCCTGGCTTGGAGAATTTTGAGCATTACTTTACTAGTGTGTGAGATGAGTGAAATTGTGTGGTAGTTTGAGCATTCTTTGGCATTGCCTTTCCCTGGGATTAGAATGAAAACTGACCTTTTCCAGTCCTGTGTCCATGGCTGAGTTTTCCAAATTTGCTGGCATAATGAGTGCAGTACTTTCACAGCATCATCTTTCTGGATTTGAAATAGCTCAACTGGAATTCCATCACCTTCACTATCTTTGTCCGTAAAGATGCTTTCTAAGGCCCACTTGACTTCACATTCCAGGATGTCTGGCTCTAAATGAGTGATCACACCATTGTGATTATCTTGGTCATGAAGATCTTTTTTGTACAGTTCTGTGTTTTCTTGCCACCTCTTAGTATTGTCTGCTTCTGTTAGGTCCGTACCATTTCTGTCCTTTATTGAGCCCATCTTTGCATGAAATGTTCCCTTGGTATCTCTAATTTTCTTGAGGAGATCTCTAGTCTTTCCCATTCTGTTCTTTTCCTCTATTTCTTTGCATTGATTGCTGAAGAAGGCTTTCTTATCTCTCCTTGCTATTCTTTGGAACTCTGCTTTCAGATGCTTATATCTTTCTTTTTCTCCTATGCTTTTTGCTTCTCTTCTTTTCACAGCTATTTATAAGGCCTCCCCAGACAGCCATTTTGTTTTTATGCATTTCTTTTCCATGGGGATGGTCTTGATCCCTGTCTCCCGTACAATGTCACAAGCCTCCATTCATAGCTCATCAGGCACTCTATCTATCAGATCTAGTCCCTTAAATCTATTTCTCACTTCCACCATATAATCACAAGGGATTTCATTTAGGTCATACCTGAATGGTCTAGTGGTTTTCCCTACTTTCTTCAATTTAAGTCTGAATTTGGCAATAATCTGTGGTTCATAATCTGAGCCACAGTCAGCTCCCAGTCTTGTTTTTACTGACTGTATAGAGCTTCTCCATCTTTGGCTGCAAAAAATATAATCAATCTGACTTTGGTGTTGACCATCTGGTGATGTCCATGTGTAGTGTCTTCTCTTGTGTTGTTGGAAGAGGGTGTTTGCTATGACCAGTGCATTCTCTTGGCAAAACTCTATTAGCCTTTGTCCCACTTCATTCTATAGTCCAAGGACAAATTTGCCTGTTACCCCAGGTGTTTCTTGATTTCTTACTTTTGTATTCCAGTCTCCTATAATGAAAAGGACATCTTTTTGGGGTGTTAGTTCTAAAAGGTCTTGTAGTTCTTCATAGAACCATTCAACGTCAGCTTCTTCAGCATTACTGGTTGGGGCATAGGCTTAGATTCCTGTGATATTGAATGGTTTGCCTTGGAAACAAACAGAGATCATTCTGTCCTTTTTGAGACTGCATCCAAGTACTGCATTTCAGACTCTTTTGTTGACCATTACAGCTACTCCATTTCCTCTAAGGGATTCCTACCCACAGTAGTAGATATAATGGTCATCTGAGTTAAATTCACCCATTCCAGTCCATTGTAATTCACTGATTCCTAGAATGTCAACATTCACTCTTACCATCTCCTGTTTGACCACTTTCAATTTGCTTCGTCATGGACCTAACATTCCAGGTTCCTATGCAATATTGCTCTTTACAGCATCGGACCTTGCTTCTATCACCAGTCACATCCACAGCTGGGTATTGTTTTTTGCTTTGGCTCCATCCCTTCATTCTTTCTGGAGTTATTTCTCCACTGATCTCCTGTAGCATATTGGGCACCTACCAACCCAGGGAGTTCCCCTTTCAGTATCCTATCATTTTGCCTTTTCATACTGTTCATGGGGTTCTCAAGGCAAGAATACTGAAGTGGTTTGCCATTCCCTTCTCCAGTGGACCACATTCTGTCAGACCTCTCCACCATGACCCGCCTGTCTTGGGTGGCCTCACAAGGCATGGCTTAGTTTCATTGAGTTAGACAAGGCTGTGGTCCATGTGATTAGACTGACTAGTTTCCTGTGCTTATGGTTTCAGTATGTCTATCCTCTGATGCCTCTCACAACACCTACCATCTTACTTGGGTTACTCCTACCTTGGACGTGGGGTTTCTCCTCACAGCTGCTCCAGTAAAGCGCAGCCGCTGCTCCTTACTTTGGATGAGGGGTATCTCCTCACTGCCGCCCCTTCTGACCTTGAACGTGGATTAGCTCCTCTCAGACCTCCTGTACCCACGCAGCCACCCCTTATAACATTTTCTGCTTTTTTTAAGAAAACATTTACTTTTTAATTAGGAAATTGGCATGATCAGACTTAAATTTTAGAAAAGTTTAGGCAAATCCTCTGACATCTGGAATGAATTCCAGATGGATTTGCTTAAACTTTCAGTTTCTGTTTCTTTATAAACATAGCTCTTTCTAAAATTTAAGTCTGATCATGCCAATTTCCTAATTAAAAAGTAAAATTTAAAAAAAATTAAGCAGAAAACTTCCTTCACCTAAAGAAGATATTTAAACTTCTTAGTATAGCAAACCCATTTCTTTTCAAAGCTATTTCTTCTGCCCATTCCTCTAGTCTCTCTACTTTCTACTTGCAATCTATCCACTATTAACACAAAACTATTTTTATTTTCCTAAAAATGTTATTTATTTATGTCTTTATGTGTCTTCTTTGTTCACAATGTTTTTCTGCTAGCTTAGCTTCTTGGCAAAACTCTTCTTACACTTTTAAGTTCAGAGACAGAGATTCTCTCTTCTGGGAAATAGTTTCTGAATTCTTATACTTACTCATTTATCTGAACTTTGTAAACAGTGGCCAGTAGTATCTGCTAGAATATGTATTGTATTACATTTATTTATTTGCATATATTTATCTTTTGTGAACTGTGGTGTTGGAAAAGACTCAAGAGTCCCTTGGACTACACAGAGATCAAACCAGTCAATCCTAAAGGAAGTCAGTCCTGAATATTCTTTGGAAGGACTGATGCTGAAGCTGAAGCTCCAATGCTTTGGCCACTTGATGCAAAGAACTGACACCTTAGAAAAAACCTTGATTCTGGGAAAGATTGAAGACAGGAGGAGAAGGGATGACAGAGAATGAGATAGTTGGATGGCATCACCAACCAGATAGACATGAGTTTGGGTAAACTCCAGGCATTGGTGATGGACAGAGAAGCCTGGTGTTCTATAGTCCATGGAGTCACAAAGAGTCAAACACAACTGAGTGACTGAACTGAACTGACCTTTTGTGAAAATGTGGATTTCTTGAATATAAGGATTGTGTTGTTTTCATTTTGTTCCCAAAGTGTGGACATTTTCTGCTGCCACTTAAATTCAGTAATTCCTCATTACATGAGTGAAGGAGCATAGTGATTATATACAAACTAGATGATTCAGGTTGGGCCATTACTAATGAAAAATTGTCTAGAGGACATAGGAAGAAACTAAATGTTGGACAAACTATAATTTATCATTATTTTGGTGACTTACATGATATTAAGTTACATGATATTTTTGTAAGACACAAATTAAAATTTAAATCATAACCATATAAGTGATGGTGGCTGAGTTATAAATATGAATAAAGGTCTATATTAATTATAATCCAAACATTTTCTCCTTGATGATGTTGAAAAAATAACCAAGGATTTATCAGTCCTTTATTATGTACAATTTTCCAGAAAAAGAATATATCTCATTAACTTATTATTAAGACTTGCTGACCTAAATGTCATTTATTTTTTTGCATAATCACTATATCAATTGTGGAGTCATATGTTTTCATTATAAAATTCAACTTTTATCATTTCCATCTCCCAAATGAAGAGGGTTTTCCCTGCAATCCCCAAAATAAAGCTGCATTCACAATTCCAGCTGTGTTATCAAATGGGTGTATTCCTTGAATGGTGGTTTAGTCACTAAGTCACGTCTGACTCATGTGACCCCATGCACTGTGGCCCACCAGACTCCTGTGTCCATGGAATTTTCCAGGCAAGAATACTGGGATGGGTTGCCTTTTCCTTCTCCAGTTCCTTGAGTAATTCATAGTAATTCTGATTGCTTCATTTGTAAAATGAGAATAATAATGTTTACATTTGCTACCTCACAATATTGTTGTGAAGTGTAATGAGACAATAAATATGTTGAAACACAGGAAGTATGAGAAAACACTTTAAATTATTTCAAGTAGTTTTTAAGACTACATTTTACAGCTTCAATGGAAGTATGTTGTATTTCCCTTTGATTAGTGATTTATAAATTTAAAAAAATCAATGTTTATAATCATTGTTTTTGGGCTTCCCAAGTGGCTCAAACAGTAAAGAATACGCCTGCAGTGCAGGAGATCTGGGATCAATCCCTATGTTGGCAAGATCCTCTGGAGAAGGGTATGGCAACCCACTCCATTATTCTTGCTTGGAGAATCCCATGGACAGAGGAGTCTGGTGAGCTACAGAGCTACAGTCCATGGGGTCACAAAGAGTTGGACACTGCAGGGCAACTAACATACGTACACAGATCATTGTTTTTAGCCATGTGATGTTCTATAACAGATAAGGTTGGAAAAAAGAACTTCTGTCTTTTTAACTTATTAGTCAGATGACATTGAATTTCCAGGTGAATTTCAATTTCATAATTTGATTTTCATGCCATCATCTGTAACAGTGCAAAGATAATTGTAATGGGACAGTCATGAATGTAAGGTGTGATGAATTAGGTCTAAATATTTCTGATATCATGATAAATTACTTTGATGTTACATAGTTGTCTAACATTTTTTGATTTCTAGAATGTTTTATTGCATGTCAAACCAAACCTTCTGTTCTTCATAAAGCGTAGAGTTGTTGCTTTGGACAAAAGAGATCCATTCCAGAATTCAGATACTACATACTGCCAGTGAGATAGGTGTAGGGAAGTTCACTGAGGCTTGATAAATGCTATCATCTTCAATTACTCTCCAATTTTTAGAGTTTCTTAAGAAAACCTGATACTTCCTCTTTCTAAAAGCACCTGCACCAGCATCATGAGTCACAGATGGACAGTTCTGTCAATGCATTTTCTTCTTCTTCTCAGTTGGGATCCATTTGGTCAGTGTGAGCTGTCAGCTTAGATCTAATTCTTTCTGCATTTCTGCACATGTGGAGCAGAAGCTGAGTCCCTGAGCACACTACAAAGCTGTGGTTCTAGCCTTGATGTTTTAAGAAGTTTTCTTTTCTTCCAAGTGGAAGGACTGTAATAGTTAAAATGGTCATGGTTCCTGTGTTGCTTATTCTTCATAATTTTCCAACTAGCTCTAAAAGAGCTAGTTATATATTTGATAGAATAATATTTGCTTACTTAACAATTTTGTTAACTGCTTTTGGACACACCAGTTCATTCACAATCTGGCCATTTTTGCTTTACTAATAGCTAAGTTTGGCTGAGATTGATTTTATGTGTGTATTAATTGCTCAAATTAAAAAAATGAATAAATCATTTAAGGTTCCTTATTTGGGATTTGGGATCAAGTACTAAGTGAACAATTACTTTTATGAATTTTGAATTAACCATAATATATTTGGTTTTTCTTTTTCTTTTTTTTTTTCCTTGTTTTGGTTGGAAGTACAGGGCAGCATATTAGAAGGTTTAATGGGTCATATCAAGACACTGATCTAATTTAAACATTAATCATACTAAATAAACTACAGATCATTGTGCCACTTATAATGGTTAAAGTTACTGATCACTTGTTCTTAATTGAATTGTTAACCAAGCCTATATATAATTGATACCATTTCTACTTCCAATTTTATCATTTTAAAAATTACAAAAATGTTTTTGTTTGGAATTCACATTGAAAGCTTGCTAATACTTTAGGATGATCTATGAGAGTAGTCAAGGATAAATTTGAGAATATTTATTGAAGATTTTAATTGCTAACAAAAGGATCTTGAATTTAGTACTGTAAATAGTTGGAAGCCAGAGGAAACATTTGCAGGAAGGGTAAACTGGAGTACATGACCTTTTACCCCAAGTTTAATGAGATACAACTAACATATAACATTGTGGAGTTTAAAGTGTATGATATGATGATTTGATACATATAATCAGTACAAAATAATTACCACTACCATTTGTGTATTTGTATGTGGTAAAAGCATTTAAGATCTGCTCTCTTAGCAACTTTTTAGTATATAAAACAATAATTTAACTATAGTCATCATACTGTGTATTAGATCCCGAAAGCTGTGGTGCATATACACAATGGAGTATTACTCAGCCGTTAAAAAGAATTCATTTGAATCAGTTCTGATGAGATGGATGAAACTGGAGCCTATTATACAGAGTGAAGTAAGCCAGAAAGAAAAACACCAATACAGTATACTAACACATGTATATGGAATTTAGGAAGATGGCAATGACGACCCTGTATGCAAGACAGGGAAAGAGACACAGATGTGTATAACGGACTTTTGGACTCAGAGGGAGAGGGAGAGGGTGGGATGATTTGGGAGAATGACATTCTAACATGTATACTATCATGTGAATTGAATCGCCAGTCTATGTCTGACGCAGGATGCAGCATGCTTGGGGCTGGTGCATGGGGATGACCCAGAAAGATGTTATGGGGAGGGAGGTGGGAGGGGGGTTCATGTTTGGGAATGCATGTAAGAATTAAAGATTTTAAAATTTAAAAAATAAAAAACTAAAATTAAAAAAAAAAAGATCCCTAGAATTTATTCTATTTGCATCTGGAAGTATGACCCCTTTGACCAACATCTCCAAGTCCTCCATTCCATGGAAACCACCATTCTATTCTCTCTGTATAAGTTTGGCTCTTTTAGATTCCACATAAGATTGAGATCATAGAGTATTTGCCTTTTTCTGATATGTTTCACTTAGTATAATGTCTAAGAGGGCTTTTTAAAATTGCTAATGTATACATATATATCCAAGTTAACTGAATAGCTTGCACATAAGTTCACAAATATACTGGCAAAAGCAAACAAGTAGCTTATAGTATACACATGGAGGGACTCAAGGGATCATGGGAAGAATATTCAGCAACTGTCAGAGCCTTGGCCACAGCCTGAGATTTCTGTAATTTTAAGAATCAAAAATTGCTTCATAAACTGGAGGCTGATTGAGAATCACCAAGGATGCTGGGAGCCTTGAGAGATATGGGAAACTCTTAAGAGAGGTTATCTATACATCAATAACTAACTTAATCTGGAAATATATAACCTACACAAAGGATATCTTTAGTTCCGGATTAAAGTATATTTTTATTAAAACTTTGTTCATTCTTTTTCAACCTTTATTCATTGAACAAATATCTTTTGATTGCTTACTGTGTTACTGGCAGTTTGAGTGAGTGAGTGAAATCACTCGGTCATGTCCGACTCTTTGCGACCCCATGGACTGTAGCTCCCCAGGCTCCTCCTTCCATGGGATTCTCCAGGCAAGAATACTGGAATCGGTTGCCATTTCCTTTTCCAGGGGAACTTCCCGACCCAGGGATCTAACCCAAGTCTCCTGCATTGCAGGCAGACGCTTTACCGTCTGAACTGGGTTTAGAGGCCGTCAAAGGACATGACCTATAAAGGCGATTTTGATGGTTTTACATAGAAATGACCTCTGGAAGAGAACACAAATGGGAACTAGTTGAGATATATTTCTATGTAAAATGTAGTTTGCACATAATTCAGCATTTCAAATGAGCACTCTGCAACTGACACCAAATATCAATCATCTCTTGAGGTTTTCTACTATGTACCAACATCAAATCTACATAGGAACAAATGTTACTCCTGATTGTCTCTTCTATAGCAAATGTCCTGAAGCCTTTGTGTCTCTCTGGAACGAGGCTGAGTTTCTGAAGGCACATTCCAGTATAAATATCAATGAGGTAGAGAAGGACCCAGTCAGTTACATTGTACAGTCTCAGGGCCAGGTGGCCGGAGTAGAGGAATCCACCTCCTTCTGCATAAGGCGGGTAGACGCCAGTGTAAACAACTTCCGGGATGTAGTACTTCAGTTTGAGGCATTCTGTAAATAGCTGTAAGTTAGATAGAAATGCCCTCTTCCCTCATAAGACTTATGTTGTTGTAAGGTGGGTGGTGGGTGAGGGAAATGGTAAACCAATCCATGTGGAAATCATAGATAGTGAGTTTTACTGCTTTGCTGCTTTATAGTAATTTGCATGTCTGTTATTACTTGCTTGTATACTCAAATGCTAGAGCTTCCCAAGTGGCTCGGTGGTAAAGAATCCACCAGCAAATATAGGAGATGTGAGTTCAATCCCTGGATCAAAACAATACCCTGGAGGAGGAAATGGCAACCCACTCCAATATTCTTGCCTACTCCTGCATCTCTACTCTTGCACTGCAAATAGGCAAATCCCATGGACAGAGAAGCCTATCAGAGCTAGGGTTCATAGAGTTGCAAAGGAGTCAGACGCTACTTAGTAACACTGCTCAGATGCTACCACATTTTATACGTTCCATATTTTCTCATGCTCTTCACATGTATTTGTTACTGAGTCAAGTGACAGAATAAAGGGAGAATAAGTTGAGGGAAGAATGGAACATGAGGAAGGGAGACTGTGACAGTAGCCAACATGATGGTTTTGGTTTCATTAGTAATTTTTGACTTTAAAAAATTTAAACTATCAGAATTTTAGTGCCACACAATCTTAAATGGACAGCTATATTGAAGTTGATGAGAGTGAAATAGAATGAAAAAGCTGGCTTAAAACTCAACATTCAAAAAGCTAAGATCATGGCATCCAGGCCCATCACTTCATGGCAAATAGAAGAGGGAAAAGTGACAGATTTTATTTTCTTGGGCTTCAAAATCACTGTGTATGATGACTGCAGTCATAAAATGAAAAGATGCTTGTGCATTGGAGGGGAAGCTATGACAAACATAGACAGTGTATTAAAAAACAGGGACATCACTTTCCTGAGAAAGGTCCATATAGTCAAAGCTGTAGTTTTCCAAGTAGTTGTGTACGGATGTGAGAGTTGGACCATAAAGAAGGCTGAGTGCTGAAGAATTGATGCTTTTGAATTGTGGTGCTGAAGACCACTCTTGAGAGTCCCTTGGACTGCAAGGAGATCAAACCAGTCAATCCTAAAGGAAATCAACCCTGAATAGTCATTGGAAGGACTGTTGCTGAAGTTGAAGCTCCAATACTTTGGCCACTTTTTTGAAGAGGTGACTCACTAGAAAAGACCCTTATGCTGGGAAAGATTGAAGGCAAAAAGAGAAGGGGCAGCAGAGGATGAGATGATTAGATAGTATCATTGCCTCAGTGACATGGATTTGAGCAAACTTCAGGAGATAGTGAAGAACAGGAGAGCCTGGCATGCTGCAGTCCATGGGGTTGCAAAGAGTTGTATACAACTTAACAACTGAACAACAAGAACATATTGAACTTAGGTTGAATGATGTCTATGGTCAGTAAATTTGATGCTTAGAAAATTTGCCAAATCATGAGGAAAACAATAGGATTAGATAATATTTTAAGTGGAAAGAATACTATGTGAATTTTGAAACAGCATTTATGCTATTTTAAAATTATATTATGAATTGTATCTGACTCTTTCCCAATTACGTATAGGAACAATTAACTGCTATTTTTTTTAAAGTGTATATGTGTGTGTGTGTGTTTACAATAAGTGTGCTGTATTTTAAGTACAAAAGACATGACAATATTTTCAGATATAAGTATCCAAAAATTCTATTTCAGAATGATTCAAAGCTATAAAATAGTACACTGAAAGACAAAAAATGTGCCCTTTTGCATTATAGAAGATCTCATTATCAGTGTGAAAAGTATTAGTAATCAGTACTTCTGGAACATATTCACTTTTATTTCTTTTCCCTTATTATTATGACTGTAGAAATACCACTAGAGATCACAAAGCTATAATGAATGTTAAGATAGATCTAATCTATTGTTAAATCATGCAATAACAAATTCAAGTATAAAAATCTTTGATAGAATTTTTTTCATGAATCTTTAATAATAGTTTTCTACCAATCTCTGTGACAAATCTGAATATACGTAAATCTTCTTTCTTACTTATGCTTCACTACTTTATTCTGTTTTGCATACCTGTTATTTCTTGTTTGTATTCTCAAATGCTGCTACATTTTAATAAATTCTATTTTCCTCATGTTTTAATATGTATTTGCTGTATTCTGTCTCCAGTGTCCCTTGTTTACAAGATATTTCAGTGTGACTCTTTTGGTTTATTAATATTTTACATGCATAAATCAAGCCATACACGTTCTTTTGTTTTTCAGTCTGCTCCATGACATGAAGAAATGTCTTAGTTTTTTATTATTAAAGTATAATTGCTTAAGAATTTTGTGTTAGTTTCTGCAGTACACTAAAATCATTCAACTATATGTATACATATGCCCCTCCCTGTTTGACTTCTCTCCCACCTCCACGTTCCGTCCCACTACTCTAGGTCATCACTGAGTACTGAACTGAGCTCCCTGCGCTGTGCAACAGCTTCTCATTAGCTACCTGTTTTGCACACAATAGTGTGTGTATGTCAGCGCTATTCTCCCAATTCATCGCACTCTCCCTCTCCCCAGCTGTGTCCACACGTCCATTTTCTACATCTGCATCTCTACTCCTGCACTGCAGATAGGTTTATCTGTACCATTTTTCTAAATTACATGCATACGCATTAATATATATATATTTTCTTTCTGACTTTCTTCACTCTGTGTGACAGACTCTAGGTCCATCACCACTAATGACCCAGTTTCATTCTTGTTTATGGCTGAGTAAAAAGAAATACCTTATAAGTCTGCTAGAAGATAATCAAGAAACAGTACTAGTCATTAGATACATATTCCCTGTAAACCCAAGGCAACAATATTTACCTGGAAAGCAATTTTCTATTTGCATTCTTTCCACTGCCACTTTGAAGTCATCATCATGTTATAGCAGTTCTAGCTTTGCAAGTTTACCAAATCCAAAGCTACTTTCACAAGCAGTAGGAACATCTGTGAAAGCGTGAATTAAGGTACCCCGGGAGAGATCCTGTTGTATCATTTGCACCAGTTTGGTTATGTTAATCACTTTGATATTTCAGTTCCACAAAAGTTGAGTGAAAAACAAACAAACAAACAAACAAACCAAAAGGATTAATTTCAACAAGTACTACTCTAAATTAAACCAGTCTGTGTCCAAAATTAGTCAACTGAAAAGACACAATCTTCCATCAGGGTAGCACAAGACCACATATTTCTTTGATGACCAGGCAAAAGCTGTTATGTATGGATGTGAGAGTTGGACCATAAAAAGAGCTCAGTTGAGAGCTAAGTGACAAAGAATTGATGCTCTTGAACTGTGGTGTTGGATAATACTCTTGAGAGTCCCTTGGACAACAAGATCAAACCAATCAATCCTAAAGGAAACCAGTTCTGAATATTCATTGGAAGGACTGATGCCAAAGCTGAAACTCAAATACGTTGGCCACCTGATGTGAAGAACTGACTCACTGGAAGAAACCCTGATTTTGGGAAAGATTGAAGACAGGAGGAAAAGAGCACAGCAGAGAATGTGATGGTAGGATGGCATCACTGACTCAATGGACATGAGTTTGAGCAAGCTCTGGGAGATAGTGAAGGACAGGGTAGCCCGGCATGTTGCAGTCCACAGGGTCACTAAAACCGGACATAACTGAGCAACTGAACTGAACAGAAGCTATCTGGGAAGCCCAGAATTTCTTATAGATCAGGCCTAATAGTGACAAACTGTCATAGCTTTTATTTTTATTTTTTTTTATTTTATTGAGACATCTTAATTTCTGCTTCAATTTTGAAGTAGTGTTTCTGTGTGTAGAAGTCTTTGCTAAGAATTTTGTCCGTCTTAGAGCACCTAGAATGTAACATTCCACTGCCTTCTGCACTCAGTTCTAATGAGAAGTTGGCATCAATTCTTATGAGAGTCTCATATTTGACAAGTTGATTCTCTCTTAGGACCTCTAAGATTCCCTGTCCATGTCTTTCTAAAGTGTCATTACAATGTATCTGCTGTGCACCTCTTTGAGTTTATCCTATTTGGAATTTATTGAATTTTTTTGAATGTATAGGTTAATTTTTATAATCAAATTTAGGTAGTTTTGGCCATTATTACATGAATACTCTTTCTGTTCTTTTCTTTCTTTCCTAACCTACTTGGACTCCCAGTATGTGTATGTTGGTACATTTGATGGTGTCACATAAGACTCAATCTTTATTTTGCATCTTTATTTATTTTTATTATCGGATCAATTCTCAGTTAACCTTTCTTACGTTTTTATTCTTTCTTCTGCTTGTTCAAATCTGCTTTTGAAAACCCTATAGTGATTATTTTTCATTTCATTTGCTATAGTTTTTACTTCCAGAATTTTACTTTGATTCCTTTTTGCGAAATTTGCCTCTTTATGGATTAATTATTTGATGAGACAATTTTCTTTTGGTTTCTTTCATTGCATATGTTTTTCTTTAGCTTTTGAGCAGACTTAAAATAATTGATTTAAAGTCTTAATCTAGCAAGTCTAATGTTGGTGCTTCCTCAGATAATTTCTATTAATTGCTTTATTTTTCTGCATGTATGCCATGGTTTGTTGTTTTTTACATTTTTCACAAGTTTTGTTGAAAACTGGACATTTTGAAAATTATGATATAGAATATTGGATAAAAAGATTCTCCGTCATCTCCAGGGTATGTTTAGCAACTTTATTGAACTGATTTGTAATGTCTGCATTATCGGTTGTATGCGGCCATTCAAATCTTTGTTCCTTTAGCTTGTGTTCAGTTAGGGGTTGGCATAGATTTCCTTAAATACCTGGGTTCAAAAAGTATCTTCAAGTCTTTGAAGACAGACTCTGGTACATACCGTTTACACACAGTTGAATGGTTTACAACTCACTTCAATTTCATGTTTGCACAGATTCTAAGTATAAGCCATAGGTAAGAGCTTAAGGCATTTTCAGGTCTTTTTTGAGCAAGTGCATGAGGTGACTGCAGCCATGAAATTAAAAGACGCTTACTCCTTGGAAGAAAAGTTATGACCAACCTAGATAGCATATTCAAAAGCAGAGACATTACTTTGCCGACTACAGTCCATCTAGTCAAGGCTATGGTTTCTCCAGTAGTCATGTATGGATGTGAGAGTTGGACTGTGAAGAAGGGTGAGCACTGAAGAATTGATGCATTTGAACTATGGTGTTGGAGAAGATTCTTGAGTCCCTTGGACTGCAAGAAGATCCAACAAGTCCATTCTGAAGGAAATCAACCCTGGGATTTCTTTGGAAAGAATGATGCTAAAGCTGAAAATCCAGTACTTTGGCCACCTCATGTGAAGAGTTGACTCATTGGAAAAGACTTTGATGCTGGGAGGGATTGGGGGCAGGAGAAGAAGGGGATGACAGAGGATGAGATGGTGGGATGGCATCACTGAACTGAACTGATGAGTACATCTGTTCATGAATTTCTGGTTTCCAATGGATATGTTGGAACTTTTCAAAACTTGTGTTTCCAATGGCATCTCATTATTCAGCTTTGCTGACAATCATTTTTGTTACTTTGTTTTTCCTGAACAGTTACCTATTACCTATTACCTCAGGTAGTACTTGACTAATTAGTTTGCCTGTAAATGTTTTAAACATTTTTTTTTGCCTCATCAGTGGAAGTGTTCTGAGATAGGCCAAGATAAGCCCTTCAGACATCTCCTATGAAGTGATTATATAAGCAAAACACACAAGCACGATTCTTTGCAAATGAGGTTTATTCTTCAACTTTAGGTATGTGTCAGTTCAGTTCAGTTCAGTCACACAGTAGTGTCCAACTCTTTGCGACTCCATAAATCGCAGCACTCCAGGCCTCCCTGTCCATCACCAACTCACATCCATTGAATCAGTGATGCCATCCAGCCATCTCATCTTTTGTCGTCCCCTTTTCCTCCTGCCCCCAATCCCTCCCAGCATCAAAGTCTTTTAAAATGAGTCAACTCTTCGCATGAGGTGGCCAAAGTACTGGAGTTTCAGCTTTAGCATCATTCTTTCCAAAGAACACCCAGGGCTGATCTCTTAGAATGCACTGGTTGGATTTCCATGTGGTCCATGGGACTCTCAAGAGTCTTCTCCAATACCACAGTTCAAAAGTACCAATTCTTAGGTGCTCAGCTTTCTTCACAGTCCAACTCTCACATCCATGCATGACCACTGGAAAAACCATAGCCTTGATTAGACAGACATTTGGTGGCAAAGTAATGTCTCTGCTTTTGAATATGCTATCTAGGTTGGTCATAACTTTTCTTCCAAGGAGTAAGCGTCTTTTAATTTCATGGCTGCAGTCATCATCTGCAGTGATTTTGGAGCCTAAAAAAGTAAAGTCTTACACTGTTTCCACTGTTTTCCTGATTTATTTCCCATGAAGTGATAGGACCAGATGCCATAATCTTCATTTTCTGAATATTGAGCTTTAAGCCAGCTATTTCACTCTCCTCTTTCACTTTCATCAAGAGGCTTTTGAGTTCCTCTTCACTTTCTGCCATAAGGGTGGTGTCATCGGCATATATGAGGTTATTGATATTTCTCCTGGCAATCTTGATTCCAGCTTGTGCTTCTTCCAGCCCAGCGTTTCTCATGATGCACACTGCATAGAAGTTAAATAAGTAAGGTGACAATATACAGCCTTGACATACTTCTTTTCCTATTTGGAACCAGTCTGTTGTTCCATGTCCAGTTCTAACTGTTGCTTCCTGACCTGCATATAGGTTTCTCAAGAAGCAGGTCAGGTGGTCTGATATTCCACAGTTTATTATGATCCACACAGTCAAAGGCTTTTGCATAGTCTATAAAACAGAAATAGATGTTTTTCTGGAACTCTCTTGCTTTTTCCATGATCTAGCAGATGTTGGCAATTTGATCTCTGGTTCCTCTGCCTTTTCTAAAACCAGCTTGAACATCTGGAAGTTCACGGTTCACGTATTGAAGCCTGGCTTGGAGAATTTTGAGCATTACTTTACTAGCATGTGAGATGAGTGCAATTGTGCGATAGTTTGAGCATTCTTTGGCATTGCCTTTCTTTGGGATTGGAATGAAAACTGACCTTTTCCAGTCCTGTGGCCACAGCTGAGTTTTCCAAATTTGCTGGCATATTGAGTGCAGCACTTTCCACAGCATCATCTTTCAGGATTTGAAATAGCTCAACTGGAATTCCATCACCTCCTCTACCTTTGTTCATAGTGATGCTTTCTAAGGCCCACTTGACTTCACATTCCAGGATGTCTGGCTCTAGGTGAGTGATCACACCATCGCGATTATCTGGGTCATGAAAATCTTTTTTGTACAGTTCTTCTGTGTATTCTTGCCACCTCTTCTTAGTATCTTCTGCTTCTGTTAGGTCCATACCATTTCTGTCCTTTATTGAGCCCAGCTTTCGATGAAATTTTCCCTTGGTATCTCTACTTTTCTTGAAGAGATCTCTAGTCTTTCCCATTCTGTTGTTTTCCTCTCTTTCTTTGCATTGATTGCTGAAGAAGGCTTTCTTGTCTTTTCTTGCTATTCTTTGGAACTTTGCATTCAGATGCTTATATTTTTACTTTTCTCCTTTGCTTTTCACTTCTCTTCTTTTCACAGCTATTTGCAAGCCCTCCTCAGACAGCCATTTTGCTTTTCTGCATTTCTTTTCCATGGCGATGGTCTTGATCCCTGTCTCCTGTACAATGTCACGAATCTCCGTCCATAGTTCATCAGGCACTCTATTTATCAGATCTAGCCCCTTAAATCTATTTCTCACTTCCACTGTATAATCATAAGGGATTTGCTGAATGGTCTAGTGGTTTTCCCCACTTTCGTCAATTTAAGTCTGAATTTGGCAATAAGGAGCTCATGATCTGGGCCACAGTCAGCTCCCAGTCTTGTTTTTGCTGACTGAATAGAGCTTCTCCATCTTTGGCTGTAAAGAATATAATCAATCTGATTTCAGTGTTGACCATCTGGTGATATCCATCTGTAGAGTCTTCTCTTGTGTTGTTGGAAGAGGGTGTTTGCTATGACCAGTGTGTTCTCTTGGCAAAACTCTAGTAGCCTTTGCCCCGCTTCATTCCATATTCCAAGGCCAAATTTGCCTGTTACTCCAGGTGTTTCTTGACTTCCTACTTTTGCATTCCAGTCCCCTATAATGAAAAGGACATCATTTGGGGTGTTAGTTCTAAAAGGTCTTGTAGGTCTTCATAGAACCATTCAACTTCAGCTTCTTCAGCATTACTGGTTGGGGCATAGACTTGGATTCCTGTGATATTGAATGGTTTGCCTTGGAAATGAACAGAGATCATTCTGTTTTTATGAGATTGCATCCAAGGACTACATTTCGGACTCTTGTTGACCATGATGGCTACTTCATTTCTTCTAAGGGATTCCTGCCCACAGTTGTAGATATAATGGTTATCTGAGTTAAATTCACCCATTCCATTCTATTTTAGTTCACTGATTCCTAAAATATTGACTTTCACTTTTGCCATCTCCTGTTTGACCACTTCCAATTTGCCTTGATTCATGGACCTAACATTTCAGGTACCTATGCAATATTGCTCTTTACAACATCGGACCTTGCTTCTATCAGCAGTCACATCCACAGCTGGGTATTGTTTTTTGCTTTGGCTCCATCCCTTCATTCTTTCTGGAGTTATTTCTCCACTGATCTCCTGTAGCATATTGGGCACCTACTGACCTGGGGAGTTCCTCTTTCAGTATCCTATCATTTTGCCTTTTCATACTGTTCATGGGGTTCTCAAGGCAAGAATACTGAAGTGGTTTGCCATTCCCTTCTCCAGTGGACCACATTTTGTCAGACCTCTCCACCATGACCTGTCCATCTTGGGTGGCCCCACAAGGCCTGGCTTGGTTTCATTGAGTTAGGCAAGGCTGTGGTCCTAGTGTGATTAGATTGACTAGTTTTCTGTGAGTATGCTTTCAGTGTTTCTGCCCCCTGATGTCTTCTTGCAACACCCACCGTCTTACTTGTTTTTCTTACCTTGGACGTGGGATATTTCTTCACGGCTGCTCCAGCATAGCTCAGCCACTGCTCCTTACCTTGGACTAGTGCTATCTCCTCACCGATGCCCCTCCTGACCTTGAACGTGGAGTAGCTCCTCTAGGCTCTCCTGCGCCCGTGCAGCCACTGCTCCTTGTTCGTGCGGTAGCTCCTCCCGGCCACTGACCCTGACCTCAGGCGTGGGTTAGCTCCTCCTGGCTGCCACCCCTGGCCTTGGGTGGGGGGTAGCTCCTCTCGGCCATTCCTGTGCTGTCACAGCCTGTATGTGTACCTGCACCAGAAATGTGGTTGTTATATTCAAAGCAATCACTGAGCTGGAAAGAGGGAGGGAACTAGTATATGTTAAATACCACAAAACTCTTTATTCTTACTGAGATCTAGCCAGTTCTTTTTTTTTCTTTCTTTCTTTTTTTCTTTTCAGCCAGTTTTTCTTGGTTATACATTCCTGTGGTTGGTATAAGATTTTCCTTAGTTTTTAGAATTCCAAAAAATTTTATTCCAACAGTTTTTGCCAGTTTATTTGTTATATCTATGGAGTCTAGATTTTTGGAATCTTATTCTGCACATTTCACTGATATCTCCAGTTAGAATATTCTGAAATGTAAAATAAGTAGTTGGTTTTGTCTACTAAATCTATTTTTTAAGGTAAGCAACAACAACAAAAAGACAAATCAAAAATTTAAAGTTTAAGTAAGTATCCTTTGGCATCAGTATGCAAAATGCTTCAGATCGAGATGTGTCTGAACACAGCACATATTTCAACACATATTTAAAATTATTAAAACTTGTTGAAAGCTAAAGTTCAATATGTTCTTAATATTTCTCCAACTCAATCCTGTCCCTATGTTTCCCATTTCTGTTATGAAACATTGATATCATTTTTCTATTCTCTTTTGTTATATTTTCTAGCTCACAAATTGTCAGTAAATTGTCAGGATCCCATTTCTAAATAATAACATTTTGAAATTCTCATTCTCTGGAAAAATTTATTGCAGTTCATTCCTAGCTAAATTTATTCCTCTGAATTCTTCTCCACCAAAGGCTCCAAAAAATAAATAATATTATCATATTATCCAAAATCTATAGGTAACAAAACAAAATTATTGCTTTAAAAATATTGTATATGCTTGTATGTCTACCTCATGTGCCTTCTTCACCAATGAAATCTAAAATATTTATATCATTCATCTAATCACAAATACCACTTCTTTAGTTTTCTAGTTATACATGACTTTTTTACCCCTTCACTGAATAGTTTTACTAACAATGCTTGGGATTTCCCTGGCAATGCTCAACCATCCAAAATATGATGAAAAACATAACAATTACTGTTTTTCCTTTTTTCATAACAGAACCTGTATTTATAGATCAAGTGATTATAATTTCATGAAAATCTACATAAGTATTTACATAACTTCAGGTTAAAATATGGTTCCTTTTAAAAAGATCATTGAAAATAAGTTATATTATAATTTAAATTTTATTTACTCTGGTATCAAGGTTATTTTATAATCCTTTCCTGTCTCCCAAATAATAATAAACAGATATTTATTTCTTTGATATTAGGTAAATGGTTTTAAGTGGGCTTTGAGGGAATATTTTCCTTCACATTCCTTGATCAAATTTTTGTTAGGCTATGAGCCAAGCCATTCATACCTCTTTAATATTCTTAGTAATTACTCCACATAGTGCTATTATTGCTCATTCTGCTTTGCCTTTGGAGTAAACAAAGGCCACTGGGTAATTACCTATAATTTTATTTGTCAGATTTCATCACTAAAAAAAAAGAAATATTACTAGTCTTGGGGTGGGCGGGTGTTTCTAAAGTGTTTTCCATTAATGTTCTTATTGCGCTTGCCTAGGTATGACTCATAACTTCTGCAATCTTGTTTACACTGAAGAAAACTTGAGTCTTGGATGACAACTCCATTATGTCCTGACTGTACCATACCATCCTAACCTTTATCATCAGCCTTGGAAATTTCTCAAGAACTTTATAGCTGTTATGCTAATCATTTGATTCTCAGAATACTGAATGAGGCAAATGAAATAAATACGACCATCTCCTCTTACATATGAAAACACTTAAACTCATAAAGATTAATGAATTATTCAAGTTTACTGGCAGAAACTAGTCCTCCTGACTACCAGTTCTTATCTGTTTCTGTAATGTTTTGCTGCAGTCCTTGACTGATATAATCTTCCTGGAAAGTAATGGTATTGTGTCTTGTATGTAACTGCTCCTATATGCTATCTCAAAGAGACGTTAGAAAACAAATGTTTATTTGAGTCATTTTGAGAATGACAGAAAAACATAAATTCATTAAAGCTGTATATTTTCTGTTATGAATCATTTTTTTCCCTTAGGGCTAGAATCATTGTGCTAAAATAGTATTAATTATTTGTATTACTCTTTTTGTCACCATATATGGATGGGGCATTCAGTGGATCACATGTCTATAAAAAATAACACCAAAATATTGAGGAATTAGTGATAAAAGTGGCTTATAGTGTGACCCACATGGGCCAATATCCCTTTCTTATCTACCATTAACCAATTTCTAATTAACTTTTAAAAAATTATTTACTTTTAACTTCAAGTTAAAGTATATCCTAAGCTCTGAAAGAAAGAAAAGTTAAATGTGGTTTTCAAATTACTCAAATTATAATCTTTTTAATCCCATTTCCTGTATTTTGGCCTACCTTAAAACATACTAATACTGGTATGTATAAGTAAGTATATGTTTAAAATAATTTTAAGACATGATATTTTCATTCTAGAATTCGGATTATTTTAAAATAATAACTATATATCTATATATATATGGAAACATAATCAAAATAATGATGAATTTTGAGAAGTTTATAATTCTGATACATATTTCAGACCTTAATATAAACAAAGTTCTATTGTGGACCACATATTGTTATAGGGAACCTTGCCTTTCTTTTATATCACATAAATAGCTTCCTACCCATGGTGATGACATTGTTACAAGGTGCAACCAGAGCGAAAATAAAGGATGGAAGCTTCCAAGTATCAAACAGTAAATATTGGATATAATTTTTAATCTCATAGATATTTAATTCTCTTATTCAGAGTTTAACTAATTCAAATTAACTTTTTAGAAATAATACATTGTCAGATAAACTTAAACTCAGGTAACAATGTGACAGATTGGAATTTAGTATTACTGCTATACTTTTAAAAGTTTTTCATTACCTTTTCACTGTGTTGAAATGCTCTTTATCTATACATTCTCTTCCTTATGGGAGTATGATGTTGTAGTCAATAACAATATCCTCACAAATGTTCCTGCATGGGGAGAGATGGTTGTGTTCACTTACAAGTAGTACCATGAACAGGTTAATTCAAACAGATGCAATCTAATTAAGACATTATAAGGTATCTTCCCCCCTATATACTCACATCACAGAGCTTAGTGTTAGGGAAAATATTATAAACTTATTACAGAGTTTTTACATGCTTATATTTGTTCACAAGTCAATAAATTTATAAATTATGATAAAAAATATTCCTTTACTATATATGTAAAAAATAAAGAATTCGTGAATTATTCCCCATAGAAATTACTTTACTTCTCCAGGTCTTTGTTTAAATCAAAATTATGTCCTCTTTACTGGGTAATTTTCTGTTGGAGACAACAACATTATTTAACACTGCATGTCTTTATACATGATCTCCTCCATCATAAACTATTGCCATCATTCAGTTTGTTAAGGCAGAACTTCTGAATGATGATCTGTTGACCTTCCAGGAAATTTATCTATTCCACTAAAACATACATGTGATGCTTATGTCTGGATGATCCTAGTTGCCTGACTATCTATATATTTGTGAGATGTTTATCATTGACTACAAATCCTTTTTCACTTGTTCTCTGCTTTGTATTACAGGGGCTAGAAGACTGCAGACTACATTCTCAAATCCACTGCCAACTGGTCTACCATGGGATTTCTTAAGAAAATGAGACATTCCAAACAGAAAAAAGGATAATCTGTGTTTTTGCTTCAGCAGGAGTTTCACTTCAGAATTCAAAAACTTGCTACTCAACACCACTATAGCCGTTCTGCACTGGCTGTGTAGTAACTTCAGTTATACTGTGGTCAGTTCAGATTTGTTGGTTCAAGCCCAAGGGTTGAAATGACCTTGTTTTCTCACAATTTCATTTCTCCAGAACTAGCCTCTCTTTTCTTTATTTCTTCACTTGTTTATGACAGATTTCGATTTATAGTTAGTTCACTGTACTAAATTCTATTCTGTTTGGAATATTTAGAAATCTTTCTTTCTTTCTTTTTATCAAGTTGACTCTGATACTTCACTTACTATAAAAAGTAGTCCCAGGAAATTTATCTTTAAAGGTGACAGTCTGTGGTTGATTTCCTGACTTGACTAGGTTTGGAAGTGATAATATTGTCATTGCCAGAGGAAAATGGGATAATGTAAATGTATGTGGTAACTGAAATTATTTAATTCATTAGTCACTTTTGCTTGCTTCAGTTAACTTTTTTAGTGGGAAATATAATAACACAGGCTTGCTAGCAGTTTCTAGCATTATATGTTTATGGGGAAAAGGACAAGCACAGACTTCAAAATTTCAGCACAAATTACAGAATGAAAATCACTAACTTCTTATGATTATGACACAAATATATCTTATCTCAATATAATAATGTAGCAACTAAACTTCAAACCCTAAATTAGACTTTACATGAGGAGAAATAAAATATAAGTTGATTCATGAACTTACTGCTCTCATGGAAAATTGGAAAACTGACGGTAAAGAAATGAGACCCTGAGAACTATGATGAGGGCTTGTATGAAGACTCACATCACAGAAACTCGTCCAAACTTGTCCAGTCAGGAGGACACTGGCATTGTTTTGGTTGAAGACCCTATAATGACATCAGCTGTAGAGTCACCATTCAAAGGGAAGAGATTACCCCCAAACTCAAACCCTTTACTGCATCTCACTGACCCAACCTCAAACTTAGAGTAATATTTCATCACACTTGATCCAGGGGAACAAATGTAGAGTCTGAACCAGAAAGAGATAACTGATATCCCTAAATATTTTCAATTGCTATATTGTTTCAGTAAAAAGCTGGTAAATATAGAAGTAAATAAGTTTTTAGGGTTTAAGATTAGGGGTCAGAAAATGAAATTATGTATGCCCATCTATGTTTATAAAGGTTTATTGCAATACAACCATGTAATCATTATGTATACTTGTCAGCGGCTGCTTTTGTGCTACCATGGCAGAATGAGTGGTTATAACCTAAACCTCAGGGCCATTAAGCCTAATATATTTATCATTGTGTCCAAGAAGAAGTTTGCCAACCCCTGATCTAGACCAAGGAAGACAGAATGTCACATTCAATTAGGCTAAATTTGTTGATACTGGTGTTTTTAGGCAAATCCAGAAGT
Organism: Ovis canadensis; assembly: GCF_042477335.2. Lineage (NCBI taxonomy): Eukaryota > Metazoa > Chordata > Mammalia > Artiodactyla > Bovidae > Ovis > Ovis canadensis. The sequence continues at coordinate 72,647,264 of NC_091247.1, forward strand.
AATGTGTTTACTAGAGTAACTCAGTTCCTTGGATCCAGAATTGTCCTATATTCATTGAAGCTAGAATAATAGAAACTTTCTAGTATTAAATGGATGATTATAAGGATATAAGAATGTTTAACTCCACCACCACAAAAATGTACCCCAAGAATACCTAGACTCTCTGCTTTCAATCCAACATTATAAAATGCATCTGTGAGTGGAGCACCAGTATCATTGTGTTGACTGTCCTCTGCACATCTGATGATAGGAAATGTGGCTATTAAAATCCTTTGCCCAGTTTCAAATGGCATAGTGGAATCTTGTACTGGCAGAGGCGAAGAGGTGGGCATAATTTTTCTAATGAGAGTAGGGCTGGAACAGTAAATAAGTGTTTTCATATGTGAAGATTGTTGATGGTATCTAAATGATCACAGAAATGAAATAGATGGGCATCTAATAAAATGTTACATGGCTGTATAATCAGGAAGACTCTGAATCTGACCTGGATGTCATTTCCCAAAGAGCAGCTCCTTTACATATCTAGTGTCATTTAATGAACAGAAGCTATATCCCCTTGAAGAAGAATTCTATAAATTTCTAGTTGCTCTCTGTGAATTGTTATATTCCAGTGGTCTAAGGCTTGTCAGAATGTTTCATTAAAAGAGAAAAGTAATACATCTTTTACTACTATGTATTCCCACCCCCTACACACATACTTATACACACACTGCTTGGTACCATTGTCTTCCTTTTTTGTTTGGGAGGCAGTGTTTACACATTTGAGAATCATGCTCCAAGTTATCTATTGAAATGCCAGTTTAAATGAGGATCAAAGCAAACCAATGTTCTGCAACAGAGTTAGGCTACATGCAAACTCTTCTATTCCTTGGGTTTTGAGATACAGTAATTTCAATGGCACCAAAGAATTTGTAGTAGACAAAAATGATTTATGGAACCATCAGCAAGCCCTGAAGTATAATCACAGTCCCAACCCTCAGGCATTTTAAGAAAGCCATGTCCCAAGATACTATTGATGTTTTGGGAACTCGCTCTTGGTCTTCACAGAAATGAAATGCTTTACTACAAAACATCAAGCATTGTGCATTCCAAGTGTCACACGTTAAACCTGATGTCATTGGATCAGACAAGCCATAAAAATCAAATGTGCATTATCAGAATCCCTAAACAAATGGAAGAATTGCATATTAAATTGTAGTTGGACAAGTGATGGATACACTGTGAATTGCATAAACAGAAATAATAGAGTTCTAAGGCACCCATTCCTGCTACATTGATTTGTTTTTCCTAATGCATGTCTATGGTTTCATACTGCATTCCTTATAACTGTAGCACTAAGGAAGAAGATACCTGGATGTAGTTTACATATGGTTTTCCAAAGTCTGACATGATATGGAAGGACATTATTTTCTCATTACCACAGTGGTTTTAGATAACATTGAAAGATGATGGAACAAAATCCTTCAAGTGGGCAGATATTCAACTAATGTGTTTTGTTCACTTTGCTGTGATGAAAAGATTTTCATAGGTAACAGGCATATATTAAATTTGGAGAGTGGCTCAAGGTTTGGCTGTGTGGTCAAAAATATGTAAACAACAGAACATTATTAAAAGATGAAGTTTGAAGAGATGCATGGATAAATATTTCACAATAGGCATAAAATATAAGATATCTGTGTCTCACCCAAATTTAAGCAGTACCATCAATGAGGAGGACCTCAAAAGGCAATAGACAAGATGACCTACCCTGTTTGTATCAGTTCAGTTCATTTCAGTTGCTCAGTAGTGTCTGACTCTTTGTGACCCCATGGACTGCAGCACACCAGGCCTCCCTGTCCATCACCATCACTGGAGTTTACTCATGTCCATTGAGTTGGTTAGCCTCGTTCTTAAACACCAAGTTTCTTGCTCAATGAATTTATCTATACAATTTTATGGCAGTGGAGACAAAGAGATTATTCTGCACTAAAAGAAAAAAAAAAAAAAAAACCTGGCTTCCCCTCTTTGAGCTAATCTATTTTCTTGCCACTGCAGAGGATCCATCCTAACAATGGCAGAAAACAGTCATGAGCCACCAATATGTCAGCAGTCTCAGCAGGAACCAGTTAAGTATTTGAAGACAACTTATTGTATCAGGTCCTTAGACCCTAAAGGGGGTGGTAATTTGTTCTTACTGGTATAGACACTGATTTTTATGGATTTTTATGAATTTGCCTTTTTCTGCCACAGATATTTCTGATAGCACCACAGCCAAGGACTTATGAAATATCATAAAATAAATTCAATGAACAATATACATTACATCTACTCTTCTGGACACATACTTCATTTCAGAACAAAATAACTATAATCTTGGGCTCTTTGACAAGGAACAGAGTAGTCTAGTTAAATAATTGATTACCCAGGACCCCTGATTTTATAAAATGTTGAAAAGGTCTATCATAGTCCTTCCAGTACTTTTTAAATTAGCTATATTAAACATCTTTCTCTTGAAATCTTTAGAGTGGTGTCTGTTATCCTGTCTGGACGATGACCAATGTATCTTGCCTTCTTGTGACAAGGTTAGTCTAGTATCTGTTGAATCATTAAGTTCTGGCCACTGCCTAAACCATGTGTAATTGCCAGATAACTATAAAGAATATCTCTTATTATTTCCCCCATTACCTCCAACAGTATAACAATATGACCAAGACCACCAAACTTGTCGATACTTTAAGTTCTTATATTAAGTAGTAAACCTTGTGGGCCATCTGTCAATGTCTATAATATTTTAATTATTTTAACAACTAAATGTGGTTTTCTTGATCATTATTATATTGTTCATGTTAGAGGTAGAAACAAAAAAATATTTTGAATATAGAAAATTTTTGAGGACATCATTACTAAAATTTTCTTAAAACTCAGCTTTAGCTTAAAATGGTACCAGAAATGATCATATTGAAATAAGTTAGGACATGAAATAAAGCAGTATGGTTAAGTTGGGGACTGGTTGAAACTAACCCATAAATAAGTTTTTCTTTGGGATTATTTTAATCTCTAGTGAATGAGATATCTGGAGACAGTTTTGGTTATCACAATTGGTTTTGAGAACTGTACCTGGCATCTAGTGGGCAGAAAGCCAGGGATGTTTCTCAGTATCTTAAGGAATGTGACAGCCCCTCCTTCCTCCTAAATGAAGCACAGAATTATCTTACCCAAATTATTAGTAATGATTAAAATGAAACTCCTTCTATAAATGAACAAAATTATCTTTTAAGGGTATACAGCAGAGAAAAGCTATGACAAACCTAGAAAGCATATTAAAAAGCAGAGACATTAGTTTGCCAACAAAGATCCACACAGTCAAAGCTATGTTTTGTTTTGTTTCGTTTTTTTCAGTAGTCATGTATGGATATGAGAGCTGGACCATTAAGAGGGCTGAGAACTGAAGAATTGATGCTTTTGAACTGTGGTGTTGGAGAAAACTCTTGTGAGTTCCTTGGAATACAAGGAGATCAAACCAGTCAATGCTAAAGGAAATCAATCCTGAATATTCATTGGAAGGACTGATGCTGAAGCTGAAACTCCAAAACTTTGGCCACCAGATGCGAAGAGGTGACTCATTAGAAAAGACCCTGATGCTAGGAAAAATTGAAGGCAGGAGGAGAAGGGGATGACAGAGGATGAGATGGTTGAATGACATCACTGACTCAATGGGCACGAGTTTGAGCAATCCCTGGGAGATGGTGAAGGACAGGGAAGCCTGGTGTACTGCAGTTTATGGGGTTGCAGAGTTGGACATGACTGAGAAACTGAACAACAACAGGACAGAGAAAAGACAAACATAAATTGAAAGCTCAGTTAAGCCCATCCCCTAGTATATCCAAGGAAAAGGAGAAACCCTGATAGCACCAACATTAATTAAGTTTGTTGTTTCTGAATAGTTTATGTCTTCTCTTTGTCAGAATTTTTTTTTACCTCTGTAAGTCTCATTTTCTTAAATACAAATTGAGGTGTCTAGACTCATTTAGACATGACTGAGAGACTGAACAACAAATAATATTGTTGATAATGAGCTTGAGTTTTCACAAAAATATTACATGGTTACCTTATATATAGGGCTTCCCAGGTGGTGCAATGGTAAAGAATATGCTTGCCAATGCAGGAGACACAAGAGACGAGGATTTGATCCCTGGGTCAGGAAGATCCTTTGGAGTAGGAAATGGCAACCCACTCCAACATTCTTGCCTGGAAAACTCCATGAAAAATGGAGCCTCGTGGGCTATAGTCCATGAGTTTGCAAAGAGTCAGACCTGACTGAGTGTGTGTGCGCACGCACGCACACACACACACACACACCGCTTATATATAAAAGTGATGAAGAGTACAGAAATACAGGACATATATTTTTAATTACTACAGATAGATTCTGGTTAAGCCAGTTAGAGATGTCTTGAAATACAGTACTAACTGTGGTAGAAACAGCCTCACCTTTATTCCTGGCTGCATTGCCATGTCAACCAAGTCTATGTTTATAATTTCATTAAAATCTATAGTCTAATGTTTCTTAGTATCATTCTAAAGTCTCAGAAACACTTTTAAATAGTGTCATAAGAGAAGAATTGTCACGTTTTCCTTCTGACTTTCAAGCTTTCAGAATACAAATTAAGAACTACAAGCTTTCAGAATACAAATTAAGAACTATGTTATTCAATTGTTAAGACAGTTTGACATTATGAATTTTCTAAAACTCTGTGACAGGTTTTTTTTAAAGAATGAGGTATCATCATCATTGCTAGAATATATTTTGAGTGATATGTTCTATACAAATGTTGTCCCATAAAAATCATCACAGACCAATAAGGTAGAGGTTATCTTTATATGAAAGGACAAAAAAATAGCTATTACTTAGTGCTTACTATATGTGGAAACCCCTATATTAAGAACTTTATAGATAGGATTTTATTTGTTAATTATAACAAACCACTTCAATCTGAAGTTGAGACGCTAAGACAAAGAAAATTTAACTAGATTGAGAACAAGTTGGTACTAACTAGTAGAGCTAGTAGTTCAATAAAAGTGGTTTTATACAGAAGCCTGCTTATTTGAATCCAGCTAGACTCTCTGATATAAATTAAAACTTTAATGAGAGGAATAAAATGAGTTTGTGAGTATAATTATTACTTGTGGTTGGCTGTGGAAAGGGAAAAAAGAAAAATAAAGATAAAGAAAAGAAATTTCTTGAGGAAAACAAGAGCCTGGAGCCAATAGGTAGAAAGAGAAAGACAAAGAGGAGAAAAATAAAGAGAAGATGAGATGATTATAGTATCCTGTACTTTCTATGTTTCACCCAAATACACTCCTTTTCTGAAATTTATTTTCATCTGCAAGCAATACAATTTTCTGGGAATTATGGTTCTTGTAGGTTAATCAGTGAGGTGTCAAAGTATGTTTGTACAATAATACACAAGTAGGTGAAACAAAGAGACTAAAAAGTGAATAATCACTGAGTTTATGTTGGAACCCTATTAATGTTTCAGTGCATGGACACCTACATACAGTTAATAATAGATGTGTAAACAGGAGTTCTAGGTATTTATGTGATGCATTAGAAAAAGCTCATTAAGAGACACTATGGTAGGTATCACAGTGTAAAAACTGCTTCAAAATATATGGAGTTCCTGTAAAATAATTTAATCCAAAGTAAGTTTTTTTCATAAAAAAATATTTAGGAACTTTATGTTAGCCTGCTTAAAAAAAGTATTCTGTAATCAGAAATTAAATTCTAATAATTTTCACAACGTGGAAACAATGAAAAGCATTAATTACTAAATACCCTAGGGCTTTCCTCGTGGCTTAGATGGTAAAGAATCCATCTATAAATGCAGGAGACCCAGGTTCGATCCATAGGTGAGAAAGATCCCCTAGAGAAGGGAATGGCTACTCACTCCAGTATTCTTGCCTGGAGAATTCCATGGACAGAGAAGCCTGGTGGGCTTCAGCCCATGGAATTGCAAAGGGTCGGACCGTGTCTACAACAATTAGCTAAATAAAGTAATTACATTGCAAGAGTATCAGGGGCCTGATGTTATAATTAGTATTTTGATTACTCCCAAGGCATAATAATATGTTGGTGACAGACGTCTTAAGACCAGCAGCTGGCTTTACCAAGATAGTAATACTGAAAGTCTGAGAACTACATAGAATACTTTATAGATACCAATATGTAAATATTTGGAGATAACTCTGTGAAGTTTCTGATCTAAGGTTTCTAGGTGAAAATGCCAAAGCAATAGCTACTTTATCTAAGTGTGGGCTTTGGTGTAAAGAAACAGAGGTAGAAGGCCTCAAAGCCTAATCTGCCTCCTTCTGGGCCAAACATGGCACTGGTGCTCCAAACATCTTGCACATCTTATAAGAATTTTCAAATGATGGGACACTGACTTTTGTGGCGATATCTCCTGATTTTCTTCCAAATACACACACCATACATGTGTTGTATAGAAATTCATAGTTCTATGTGATAAAAACTCCATTAAACTGTGCTATCCTTTGTCTTAAATTACTGAAAGTCAATACAGTTATCAGACTCACATGGGTGATAAGTTGACATTTGCTAAGTTTCTAGACTGTGCTGAAAACAAATGATAATCCCATCATCAGGTTATTTTTTCTGCAGAGGATTTTCATGGAAATGTTTAATTTCTGAGTTAGTATAATGGCCTCTTATGAGGAAGAATGAAATCCATAGCCCTCTGTCTTTGGCTTTGAAATGTTATTATGCAAATTATTTTTAAAGTCATTTGTTAATATATGTGGACTTGAGCAATTACTTTCTTAGTTCTATAAAGTCAAGGAGTTTTTCCTCTGGCACTGTATTTTGCTCTATGTAGTTCTTCTTTTTCAATACTGACTTCTGTTTTAGGACAATCCATTTTACTTATCAATGCATTATTTAAAAATAATTAAGGATATGTATTATCCCACTCCTTCTTTTTAATCCTTCCAGCTAAGAAGTTCACTTCTTCTATTTTTCTTTCTGAAAAAAGAGACTGTTGAAAAGTCTTTTAAAATTTTCTAATTGAGAGTAGTGAACTGTTACTTATGGGAATAATAGTACTCTCCAACGTGAGTAACACTTATGAATAAGATCATTCACCATCTTTCTTTCTTCCAACCATTTTGACTAAGTTGAATTCCATTTAATTCTATTTAATTCTACAACACTACCTTGTTGAAAATTTGTGGCACAATTGCAGATTATCCTTATTAACAGTTATAAATTAGGCAGCTTGGATTTTGGCTTCACTTCTGTCTGCCTTGTGATTTTTAGTTAAATTATATAAATATAATCGATAAGCATGATTTATTCACTGTTGCAAATGGAATTAATGTTCATAGCCCATCTGCTGTAGGGTTGTGAGTGTAATAGAAATACAAATCTTCTGATTGTTCTTTAAAAACTAACATTTCCTTCGCTATTGAATGAAAGGTTCTTTAAATTATATTGTGCTTTACAATTTTCAAAAGTTTCAAACACCTAATTTTATATAATCCCATAATAACTCTTTTTTCCCATATCTCTATTTTGCCTGTCTAACTTATCTCATTTAGCATAATGTCTTCCAAGTCTATCCATGTTGCTACAAATGGCAATATTTCATTCTTTTTATGACTGAGTAGTATCCCATTATACATATATATATATATGTATATGTGATATATACCGTAGCTTCTTTATCCATTCATCTGTTGATGGACACTTGGATTACCTTGGCAATTGTAAATAATGCTGCTGTGAGCATTAGGGGTGCATGTATCCTTTCCAATTAGTGTTTTTTTTTTTTTTTTTTAATATATACCCTGAAGTGGAGCTGCTACATCATATGATAGTTCTATTTTTAGTTTTTTTTGATAAATCTGCATGCCGTTTTCCACAATGGCTGCACCAGTTTACATGCCCACCAACAATTTATAAGCATTCCCTTTTCTCCACATACTCACCAGCATCCACCATTTGTTCTTTTTTGGTAATAGCTCTTCTGACATGTGTGAAATGATAACTTATTGTGATTTGATTTGCATTTCCCTGGTAATTAGTGATGTTGAGCCTCTTTTTATGTGTTTGTTTGCCATCTGCATTTCTTCTTTGGAAAAATTTCGATTAACTTCTGAACACTTTTAATCTTTTCTTTTAATGTCATTTATATCAGTTGTTATACATGGTAGATATTAAGCCCTTATCTGTCATGTCATTTGCAAATATTTTCTTCCATTTCATATTGTCTTTTTGTTTTGCCCAAGGTTTCCTTAGTTGTGCAGTTTTTAAGTTTAGTTAGGTCCCATTTGTTTGTTTTTGCTCTTGTTTTCTTTGCTTTAAGAGATGGATCCCCCAAAATACCACTGCAATTTGTGTCAAAAAGCATTTTTCCAATGTTTTTGTCTAGGAAAATTACATTATCCAGTCTTATATTTAGATCTTTAAACTATTTTAAGTTCATTTTTGTATATGATGTAGAAAATGTTTTAATTTCATTATTTTGCGTGTAGCTTCCAGTTTTCTTAGCACTATTTGTTGAAGAGACTGTTTTTTCTCCATTTTATATTCTTGCCCTGTTTGTCGTAGAATAGGTGACCATAGGTGTGTGGCTTATTTGGGGGGTTTCTGTCCTATTTCATTGATCCATGTGTCTGTTTTTGTGCCAGTACCATGTTGTTTTGATGACTATAGCTTTGTAGTAAAGTCTGAAGTCAATATAATACACCACATTATCAAACTGAAGGATTAAAAATATATATATTATTTTCCCAAAGTTTATCTACATGCAAGCAACTTACTTGGTTCTACTTCTAATTAAAACATTCTTAATCAAGTCCTATGGTTGGTGAATAGTAAGACACTTAACTGTGTGGTGGTGTTTTAGACTGTATTTTTACCCTTAGAATTCACATGTTGAGGCTCTGACTCCCAGTGTGACGGTGTTTGGAGACAGTGCCTTTGGGATGGTAATTAAAGATAAACGAAAGCATAAGTATGAGTCCCAGCTCTGATGGGATTGGTGCCCTACTAAGAAGAGGAAACAAGGAGAGGAAGAGACACCCTACCATTCTCTTTCTCCACTGGCACACACAGAGGAATGGCCAAATGAGGACACAACAGTAAGGTGGTTCTCTGCAAGCTAGGAAGAGAGCTCTGACCTGAAAGCATCCAGTGGCACATAAATCTGGAACTTCTAGCCTCCAGAACTGTGAAAAAATTAATATCTGTTTTTTAAGCTACTAGTCTGTGGTATAACAGCCCAAGTGAACTAATATAAGTGAAATTTCCAAGTATATCTAGAAATTATAAAATGGAACAAACTCAACAGTCACTTAAATTACTTATGAAACTTTATTAAATGATGGAAAGATACATACCCTATCAAAATTTTACTCTATTATATTTTAATACATTACATGATGATTTTCATAAACATCCGGAAATTTGATGGGCTTCTTTGAGTATATAACTTTGAGAAAGGCTAAGATGATCTTTTGAAAAAACAGACTTGGGCAATTCTTTTTTGCTGCCTAATATTCAAGGTAAATTTTTCTATATGACTTTGGCATTTAAGATGAAATTATTAATTTCATATAGAACATCTTTCTGTTATTTGAGCTACATTTCATCACACACACAAAAAGCATTATTTTTCCCTTTAACATGCAACCAATAATTTTTATATCAATCTTTTCTTTTAAAATTATGCATTGCTGATATAAAAGTTAACCACATCTTGGAGTGTGGCTTTATAATGGCCAAAGATAATTGAACATTGATTAGATTTTATCCTAGGCTTATTGTATGAAATATATTCAAACTTGGATTTTTCATCCTTAAAAAAAAAATTATTTGACTAAATCAGGTCTTGGTTGTGATACTTAGGATCTTTGTTGCAGCACGTGGGCTTCTTTCTAGATGCTGTGGGCAGGCTTACTTGTTCCATGGAATGTGGACTCCTAGTTTCCTGATCTAAGATTGAACCAGCATTACCTGCTTTGGAAGGCAGATTGTCAACCACTGGACTGCCAGGGAAGCCCCTCATTTTATTATAGTGACTTTTAACCACCACCAGGTTCTGCATCTTTCATCTACTCATGATTTTTAATGACAGAAATAATGTATGATAATTGAACACTGAGATTGAATTTACTAATATTCAAATTTAAATATTAAAATAAATACTATACAGAATATAATCATTAAGAAGCACTGACTTTTTTTTTTTTTCAAATGCTGCTGCATTGTCTCAAACAATTTTGAAACTTAATTTTGGAGGCAACTTCAGAGGTAATTTACTTATGCACAAAAATTTATGTCATTTATTTTTCTTTCTTTCTCTTGTTTTCTTTTCAACATTTCAAATCTACCTTTCCTTCATTTTGTTTTCTCTTAACATTAACCTGTGATTTTAAAAAGATGGGAGGGTTCCCTTTTCTCCACACCCTCTCCAGCATTTATTGCTTGCAGATTTTTGGATCGCAGCCATTCTGACTGGTGTGAAGTGGTACCTCATTGTGGTTTTGATTTGCATTTCTCTAATAATGAGTGATGTTGAGCATCTTTTCATGTGTTTGTTAGCCATCCGTATGTCTTCTTTGGAGAAATATCTATTTAGTTCTTTGGCCCATTTTTTGATTGGGTCATTTATTTTTCTGGAATTGAGCTGCATAAGTTGCTTGTATATTTTTGAGATTAGTTGTTTGTCAGTTGCTTCATTTGCTATTATTTTCTCCCATTCAGAAGGCTGTCTTTTCACCTTGCTTATATTTTCCTTTGTTGTGCAGAAGCTTTTAATTTTAATTAGATCCCATTTGTTTATTTTTGCTTTTATTTCCAGAATTCTGGGAGGTGGATAATAGAGGATCCTGCTGTGATTTATGTCAGAGTGTTTTGCCAAACTAGTACAGCCACTATGGAGAACAGTGTGGAGATTCCTTAAAAAATTGCAAATAGAACTACCTTTTGACCCAGCAATCCCACTGCTGGGCATACACACTGAGGAAACCAGAATTGAAAGAGACACATGTACCCCAATGTTCATCGCAGCACTCTTTATAATAGCCAGGACATGGAAACAACCTAGATATCCATCAACAGATGAATGGATAAGAAAGCTGTGGTACATATACACAATGGAGTATTACTCAGCCGTTAAAAAGAATTCATTTGAATCAGTTCTGATGAGATGGATGAAACTGGAGCCAATTATACAGAGTGAAGTAAGCCAGAAAGAAAAACACCAATACAGTATACTAACACATATATATGGAATTTAGGAAGATGGCAATGACGACCCTGTATGCAAGACAGGAAAAAAGACACAGATGTGTATAATGGACTTTTGGACTCAGAGGGAGAGGGAGAGGGTGGGATGATTTGGGAGAATGGGAATTTTAACATGTATACTATCAAGTAAGAATTGAATCACCAGTCTATGTCTGACTCAGGGTGCAGCATGCTTGGGGCTGGTGCATGGGGATGACCCAGAGAGATGTTGTGGGGAGGGAGGTGGGAGGGGGGTTCATGTTTGGGAATGCATGTAAGAATTAAAGATTTTAAAATTTAAAAAATAAAAAACTAAAAAAAAAAGAGAGAAAGAAAAAAATAAAATAAAAAGATGGGAAATATTAGATTAAAAAACTAACTTTGAAGTAATTTTGAGACTAGGTTTCTAAGAAAATCCTTAGCTGTGACACCTTAAAAGGCAGATAGACACAGTTTTCTATCTTATCAATTCTCTAGAATGAAGATTGTAGCCATTAATAAATCAGATTAGGCAATCATTAAAGAAAGTAAGAAAATATACATTTGCCTAATACCAATGGGAGACCTGAAGTCTAAATTGGCTAAAAGGAAAATTTGGATATGTTGTAGTTCCTGATACCTCAAACACTTAATGATATCTCCATCTGCATTGACTTCTTTTCTTTCTTTTTTGAAACAAAAGTGAATATTTTTAATGATTAAAGGTAAAATTCATAAAGAAGTTAGACGACATAAATGATTAGACACCTAACAAAAAAGGAACAAGGATATGTAAAGCAAAAATCAGAAGAAACATAAGGGATAAAATATATATATATAATCATAGTAAGACATATTAACATTTATCTGAGAAAATTTAATCAAATGTGGAAAAAGTAGGAGCATCTTGAATGATGTCCTTAATAATTTAAATATAATAATTTTATATTTGTATTAATTTATATTAATCTTATATCTTGCAAAGCATATTTAAAATATTGTGTCTCATAAGTTGTTGTTAGATGTCCAAAGTACATTTAGAAAAACTGGTATAAAAGACAAACGTTATAAAATTTCAAAAAGAAGAATTCTTTTAGATTTCTTTTTTTGTGTGACTCAGTTATACATATACACATATATTATTTTGAAATTATTTTCAGTTATGAATTGCTACAAGATGTTGACTGTAGTTGCCTTTGCTATACAGTAAACCTTTGTTGCTTGTTGCATATCTATTTTTAAAAATTAGAAATCTAACATTCTACTCATACTGAGCCAAGCAAGTGGAATCAAAGTGTCATAAATATTTTAGTTAGGCAAAAATTCATAAGTTTTCTAAAATATATATATTATACATATTATTTATATACATGTATACAAACATTTTTCTACTATGCTTGATAGAGGCTTGGGAAAGAACATAAAAAGAAAAGAAAAGATGGAAAAACTGGAAAACAAACTAAATGAAATGGAAGCACTGAATAAGAAATAGAAAAAGTGAAACCAGCTAGATAAAAGATCTTCATATAGTCCCGTTGTTTTTAAACATGGCTGCTCATTATAAACATATCTAGAACTCTAGGGGGAAAAAAAGCAATACCTGGGTATTTTTATTTTTCAAAGAATTCCAAAATAATTCTGATATGCATCTGGATTTTAAAAAGTGATTACAGATTTTTCTGTTGAATGGTAGCTTTGGTGATACAAAATTCTATTGTTTTTCTGTTGACTAATCATGATGCAATGATATTAAGTGAGTAATAGTTACATAATCATGATAGTAAAAGATATTTATTAGTTTACACAATCAATAGGAAGACAAAAAATAAAAGATAATTATAAATGCAAGTCTTAATAGGAACATGATTAACCTAATAATATAAAATAATTATATACTATTTAGGGGATGAAGCAGAGTAATGTGGTAAATGGAAATGCCTACATGATAATGTTTTCATCTGCTCAGCCAGTCTATTTCTTTTGGTTGTGCACTGATTTCTGACATTAATTATGAAGAAGTAGGCCAAACTTTTTGATCACAGGTTGAGGAACTAGTCCTCCAGGAGACTGCCCTTACTTCAGACATCAATAACCAGTTTGGAGATTCACAGGCCACTTTCATTTCTCATCAGCTGGACACAAATTTTGAGGTTCCCTTTACCCTCTCAGGTTTGACAATTTACTAGAATGACTCAAAAAACTTAGTCAATATAATTGGAGCTTTATTACAAGAAAGGGATATTGTAAGGCCTCTACATGTGAACTTTCAAGTTGCAAACTTTCAAAGATGTGAACGTGCATTTGGATGAGGAGTCCAAAGAGGTCTTCAGCAATTTAGTGACCCTTTGCAAGAAGCTGGAGCTAGATCTGCAAGAGGATAACTTCATTGAACTCCTTTTTGTGCAACACAACAAGTTTACTAATAAAGACCTGATAGGATTAGAGGACCAGAGAAAGGGTGAAGGAGGTAGAAAAAGTACCCGAAGACACAAAGAGATTCAGGACGCAGGAAAAAGCAAGGGTGTTTTCCTTATTTGAGGAGACAGTTTTAGTTTTTGAGTTATAGGAAAGACCTGAGCATAGAATGGTGCAGAATGTTGCAGCATCCATTCAGAATGCAATCTAGTGCTACCTTGCCATCTAACTAGGAAAAAAAGAGTTAGTACTCAGACATAACTGAATCACTTTTTTTAGAGAATAGATAGAATGAAATTCAGCAAGGAACCAGAACTTGTGCCATCAACATGAGGCATGAATGAAATTGCAGCTTGCATTCCATCTCTTATTGCTGATGATTCATCAGTTCTTCCATCTCCCACCTCTTCTCTCCCCTCCAGTCAGTATCTTTTCTTGTCTGTTCACTCAGTGCTAGCCCCTGTATGTCAGGTGGTGTTGTGTACGACTTTCCTTTCTAAAGTACCGTACTGTAAGATTTAAAATGTTTATTTTTAGATGTTTTATGTATTATTTGTAGAAAAGTATTACAAAATTATTATAGTACAGTACCATATAGCTGATTATGTTAGTTGGTACCTCTGCCAAATTTGTTGCACTTATGAACAAAGTGTATTTATGATCAGAATGAAACTTGTTCATATGTAGGGGACTTATCATACAAATGAGGTATGGGAAGGTATGAAAAGTGAAGCTTGTGACATTCTCAGTGATGTATTAACTTTTTAGCATGTGTAACAATATGCAGATTATTTTCAACCAAAAAATCTCTCTCAAGTTTTGTGTCCAGAGATTGTATTGAGACTTCAGTATGTAAGCACCATTGATGGAAACATCTGTGTGTGTGTGTGTGTATTTTGCCATGTGCCTTTTATATAACTTTATTGAAAAATGGTCGATTTCTAATGTTGTATTATTTTCAGGTACACAGTGATTTAGCTATATATATATATAGTATATACTTCAGAGTGTACTACAAAACTATAGTCATCAAAACAGTATGGTAATGGCATAAAAACAGACATATAGATTGATAGAGCATTATAGAAAGTCCAGAAATAAACCCATGCACTTTTGGTCAATTAATGTATGACAAAGGAGGCAACCATATACAATGGAGAAAAGACAATCTCTTCAATAAGTAGTACTGGGAAAACAGTAGAGCTAGAAGAATGGAATTAGAATGTTCTCTAACACTGTATGAGGAGGGCATGGCAACCTACTCCAGTATTCTTGCCTGGAGACTCCCATGGGCAGAGGAACCTGGGGGACTAGAGTCAGACATGACTGAGCGACTAGGCACAGCACTAAGCCTGTATACAAAAAGAAAAAGAAAAAAAAAGCAAACTCACAATGAATTGAATACCTAATTATAAGATGAGATACTAGAAAATTCTTAAAATAAAGCATAGATTTAACATCATTTGACATAAATCACAGCAATACATTTTTGGATTTATCACCTAGAATACTGGAAATAAAAGCAAAAATATATAAATAGAACCTGATTAAATGTAAAAGCTTTTGAACAGCAAAGGAAACATGAACAAATAAAAAAGACAACAATGGGAGACAAAAAGACAGAATGGGAGAAAATACTTCCAAATGATGTGACCAATAGGGATTACTTTCCAGAATATAACAGCACATGCAGCTCAATATCAAAAGAAATAGAAAATAAAACAATAAAAAATGCACAAAAAATCTAAATAGACATTTTTCCAAAGAAGACCTGTGGTTAGATTAATCTTCAGTCTCTCTTCCCTTGCTAGAGCCTAATATTATGGGACTGAAATCCTAAACCCTCTAATCATATGGTTAGTCTTTCAGGGTAAAGAGTCCATTCCTGAGTCACTTCATTAGCATAAATTATCAGGTGTTTTCTTGGGAGCCCACTATAGGTAACAAAGACACTTCTATCACTTGGAAAATTCCAAAGGTTTAGATGTTACCTCCCAGGAACCTGGGACAAAATTCAACCAAATTCTTTACTACATACCATTTCACTGTCTTTTACCTTGGTAGAGTTAGTGACATATAACTATATTTATTTCAGGATATGATGAAGAAAATGCTAACTTATTTGGCAAACCAAAAAATAAAATAGCAGTGACAATTAAAATATTAATACCCAGTGAAAATAGGTCATTTTTATTGAATGATTTCCAAGAAATATGCTTCTAATATTTTAAAGGTATTTAATAGTTTTGCCCTACAGCATTACATAAAGTATTGTGGATTTCTCATTATTCTGGTTTTAAATCCAAAGATATTGGTTTATTTTTCTGTCTAATAATTTCAATTCCATGGATTTCAAAATACTAAAAATTAACATAATTTTTATTTTTAATTATGCAGGTTAAGCGGTAACTATTGATTGCTCAATTTGATTCAGAGTATCACTGTGCTTGACCCTAATGTGGTGACTTTATATATGCACAATGTTTGCAGATAAGGCCAGTGCTAAATGACCATTCACATATAAAGAAATAGATGATTTCTGCAGATTACTTATAATGATTACTGATATTTTTTTATATAAGCTTGTGCAAGCTTATTTTCCTCAATTCTCCATTATAAATTTCAATAAATCATGTTAAAACACTAAGGGAAGCAGATGTCTCTTCCCTCATTATTCAGTTACCTATTCATAGGAATATTGGGATTCCACCAAACTGAGCAATCAAAAATAATTTCTAATCTTTCTCTTTTTATGTGCTGTATATTCTTGGTAGAATGAATGAAAGCAGTCCCTCCCTTTACATATCATTTAGCATGTATTGCAACTCACTACAGGATTGAGAGAAGAGTGATTAATTGTTTGCAAGAATGTTTCTACCTACCTGAAACCAAAAATCTTACACACAGGTGTTAATTTATTAAAGTCAATATTTATTTAATTATGAGGATGGATCTTTCAGAATTTGTTAAATTATGTCCTAAAACAGCAATAACTAGAGCTTTTCATCTCTGTGCCATGACAGTCCTGCATCTGCTGGAGTACAATTTAAAAATAATTATTTTCTGAATATAAAATACGTACTCACATTCAAGTGGAAAGTTGAAAACTTAGAAATCATAATGTATAGAAATATAAACTGTCATACAATAATCCATATTTAAAATCAGCTCTATTGAATACTGATGTATTTCCTTCCTTTTTCTTCCAAGACACATTGAGAGGAAGGTAGACAGATAAATAGGAGATGTAGATAAATATACATATACATGTATAATGTCCCATATATATGTATATATACACAAGTTAGACTAAGCCGTAGTGAAATTTAGAATCCTAATTGTTTTTGAAAATCTGAATATGAATTATGAGAGAATGAAAGACTACAGAATTGGATAGTGACAGCCATACAATGAAATCATAGATATCCTTTGTCTTCATCTTTGTTATACACAAGACTCAGGAATTTACTGCATAAACTGTGGGGATAGTTACAGTAATATATCTCCACTAAACAACTTTCTGTGGGCACTATGTATGCAGGCCACATATCTTCTGTGAAAACCCATAAACACCTCATGGTGAATTGATTTATACTATTTTTACAAATTGAGAATGCAGCTTAAATCACATCTACTAAAAAATGAAGGATTTGCTTACAGGTTATTTTCATGATAATACTTGAATGTCTAAAAGTGCTTCATATTTGTATATTTTCAATTAGTATATATTTTAATGTATATTTTAATTAATATTAAATTGTCATAATTTTATGATGCCCTATGAAATAGGTAGGGAGGGTGCTCTGATTTCCAGTTTTTAATAGCTGAATTGTAGTTCTAACTGGAAAATAACTAAATTGTTAAAATTAAACAGCATATTTGGAGTAAGTGAATACAATTCAACCACAAATATTTATATTTTCTCCCTTCCTAGATTACATTCAAATTGTATAAAATAAATAGGAAATGTAAAGACTCACAAAGATATTAATAACAAAAGAGTAGACAATATAATTCAATAAATTAATTAATGAGAAAATGTTTGAAAAAAATGAAAGTAACTGGAAAATGAAGGATAAATTATTTATTAGAAAACAGTTACCTCCAATTTAATGTCTTTGCTAATGGAAATAAATGGCAAGAAGTGAGTTGATTTATCCTCAGGATCCATAATGAATCCCAGAATTTTAGGTTATCAAGTATACCAAGAAGAGAGTGGAACTCCAAGACTGTGAAGAAAGAACATGTATAAATCTAGATAATGTGATATACAGCGCCTTCTGACTTGTCTGAGAACTTCTACATTCAAGAAATGTGCTTCAGGCTCATTCTTGCAGAATTCTTGTTCAGAGAACCTGAATAAACACTAAATCAGAGAAATATCTCCAAATACTGATATTTTATAGACCCTAAAAAAGTGACCACTGTTTTATCCCTTTATAGTCAAGGCAGTGGAGAAGGCAATGGCACCACACTCCAGTACTCTTGCCTGGAAAATCCTATGGACAGAGGAGCCTGGTGGGCTGCAGTCCACGGGGTCTCTGAGAGTCAGACATGACTGAGCGACTTCACTTTCACTTTTCACTTTCATGCATTGGAGAAGGAAATGGCAACCCACTCCAGTGCTCTTGCCTGGAGAATCCCAGGGACGAGGGAGCCTGGTGGGCTGCCGTCTGTGGGGTCAGACGGAGTCGGATACGACTAAAGTGACTTAGCAGCAGCAGCAGTTAAGCCAGTGAGTTAGTAAAACTGCTAAGAACCAGAAAATTTAATCACCTTTGAATATTTGATTCTTAAATATAAAGATATAGCTGAGAATCAGCAGATACTTGAGAAAATGATCCAATTTAAATAAGAAAGAATATAACAGTCAAACAAAGAGTGAAAAAAAATTCCCTCCAAAAAAGTTCACAGTCAGGTGAGAGAAAGTTTCAGATTACCACATTTCTTATCCACAGGAAGATAAGAATGTTTACATAGCCACAAGCATACAGTGTTATGGGAAAGAATCAATGTATTATAAATAGCTTTTAAAAATAATTGCCATATAGCCTGGTGTTGTACTGCCATACAACACCAATAGCAACAACAATACAAAAGATATTTATACGATAAAGTCAAAGGAATGTCCCTGAAAATAAAATGAGATGATTTATAAGAACTGTCAAAATGTAGCAAGAAATAAATTGACTTAAAGTTGAGATAAAATCTACTCTTTAAACTTCATTCTTTTTTGTTATTCATTAATTTTAGGTTTTATCATATACCTTATTTTCAAAACTCTCTCTTCTATATTTAATCAGGAACTAAATCTCATTAGTCATATCTAAAAATTACCTTCTGAATCTCATTCTACTTACTCATGCACACTAGTGACTCCTACATTTGGCTCTTACCCCTCTTGCCAGTAACACTGTGACAGCCCTCTAATTTGGGTCTGCTCCTTAATCAAGATCATTTTGTCACCTCCAGTGTTGCCTTTCTAAAAATGTAATTATATCATGACAATTCAAGCTATTTTCTAGTTCTTTTTTTGCCTGTTACAGAAGAGTGAATTATTCAGCCTGGCTTACAAAGGCTTTGTAAATATCTGGTCTGGCTCACATTCTCAGCTTCATCTCCAGCTACAGAGAAGCATTCAACTTCCAGTTACACTAACCTCTTAAATATTTTACACAAAATTATGATCATCATTCATCCATTGCTTTTTTTCCATATGCTTATTGATGGGGGACAAAAGTGAATTACTCAAAACTCCTGTGTATTAATCTGTATTTCCCCTCCTGAAATGAACTGATTTTGTTTGGAGGAAGTTTTATGCTTGCAAGAATCAAGTGTCTTATTTTTATTAGTCTACGATGAAAAATATTCTTTCAGTAATAGATGAGAAAGGAAAGTTGATAATAATTCTCACTGGATTTTTGTTCACTTTGGAGATACCAGTTATATATCTTTATTATGTATAAAAATGACAGCTTTTAGGTCAGTGCTGGGGGAATGTTTAAATAGAATACAAATTGCAAAGGTCACTTTAAGATCAAATATTACTATTTTGGTTACCATAGTTACATCTTTTTTTGTCTTTTTTCTCATTTTCAGGTATTCCATCATTGTTCTTCCATTCTTATCTTCACACCCCAACCCTTAACCCAAGTTAGTTTCACTTGCAGAATAACAATATCAATGAGCAACTTAGAAAACCTTACGCACACTTTAAATGTGAAAGAGTTAAAGTCAGTTTATTTGATTGTTTAAATATATATATTTTAAAATATATACTTTTTGTATTTCTATCATATTAGACATTATTTATAAAATTTGACTCAATCCTTTAGTATTATTATTTGCATAATAGTTTTAACTATGAAAATAAAAAGCAAATATAGAGGCAATTGAATATTAATCTAAAACAAATTTTGTTGTTTTCAATAAACAACAGTTTTAGTTCAGAGATACAGAGTCCAAAAGTCTCATTCCAACCTCTGCAACTAAACATCAGATATACAAACTGCAAATCAATGAAATTAACAACTTTTCTTGAACCCATCAAGTGAAAAGACTTTCCAGGACGATCAAGTAACGTAGAATATTGGGAGAGAAAAAGATGCTTGCAGAGAAAAACACAATCTAAGTGTATGGTAACCTAGGACAGACACTGAAGGGGGTTATATATGCCAGTAAGAAAATACAGCTAATACATTTTGATGAATAGTTAAGATGAGAGTGTGAGAAAGAACAAGAATGTAAAGTACATAGGGGTATACATACAGGTAGGGTCACACTCTTCGAGATTTTCTTCTAAGATTTTTGGAAGCAACTCATAAGATTGAATAGAATCCTGGGAAAACTTTTCTTGTGATGTTGGCAGGAGGAGACAAACAGTAGCCACTAGTGTCTTATGGAGAGATGCTATACCCATCTCTGCCATCTCTATTATGGAGAAATGGCTTTAATCTGCATATAGAATAAATACAGAAATTATATTGGCAATGTTGCAGCTGAGAAGAGCTGGCAGAGAGATGGAATTTAAGTCCATGATATGTGCTTCCTTGGTAGTTCAGCAGTAAAGAATATGCTTGCTAATGTAAGAGACATGGGTTTGATCCCTGGGTCAGGAAGATCCCCTGAGAAGGAAATGGCAAACCACTCCAGTATTCTTGCCTGGGAAATTCTGTGGACAGAGGAGCCTGGTGGGCTACAGTCTGGGCAGGGAAGAATGAAAGGTTTGCCGTCACAGTTAGAGGAAGGGAAGGAACACTTGTGAAGACCAAAGCCCTGAAGCAAAGGAAATAGAATCTGCCTAAAATTTAGTATGAATTAGAGTAGTAGAGAATGGCATCTTCCCACTCCAGTTACCTCCAGGCTAGCATGACAAAAATCAAAATAACAGTGGATTACAGTTGAAAGTGCTGCAAGAGACTAATTCTCTGGAAATCAGATATCGAGGAAAGTACTCTGGCAAATTAACCCACCTAGATAGCATATTAAAAAGCAGAGACATTACTTTGCCAACAAAGGTCCATCTAGTCAAAGCCATGGTTTTTCCAGTAGTCATGTATGGATGTGAGAGTTGGACCATAAAAAAAGCTGAGCACTGAAGAATTGATAATTTTAAACTGTGATGATGGAGAAGACTCTTGAGAGTCCCTTGGACTGCAAGGAGATCAAACCAGTCAATCTTAAAGGAAATCAGCCCTGAATATTCATTGGAAGGACTGATGCTGAAGCTGAAACTCCAATACTTTGGCCATTTGATGCAAAGAACTGACTGAAAAAGACCCGGATGCTGGGAAAGATTGAAGGCAGGAGGAGAAGGGGATGACAGAGGATGAGATGGTTGGATGACATCACCGACTCAATGGACATGAGTTTGTGGAAGTTCTAGGAGTTGGTGATAGACAGGGAAGCATGGTATAGTACAGTCCACGGGGTCGCAAAGAGTTGGACATGACTGAGCAACTGAACCAAACTAAACTGATAAACACAGTCAGTAGGGGAATATGCAGCCTGTGGTATTTGGAAAGAAAAGTTGTAACAGGAAACTTTAATTCCCAGCTCCTAACTTTATTAAACATAGCCCCATTATTTTTGTCTCTGGAAAAAAAGGCATGCACATGTCTAAGTATAAATATATTAGATAGGCTTTAACAAATATTTTATAAATGTAAATATAAGTTTCATACATATCTCAATGCCTACACTTATGACCAGCTGTCAAAAAAAAAAAAATTTGCAGGGCATTACAAAAAGGAAAAAAAAAAAAAAACAGTCTGAAGACATAAAGATACTATCAGAACTAAATTCAGATATATCACGGATGTTGGATTTAACATACAAGAAACTTAAAATAATAATGCTTAGCATGTTAACGGCACTAATAAAAATAGAGAAAACATGCAAAATCATCATTTTGAAGGTAATTTTACCATAGACCAAAAATAGTAAGAAATGACCAAATGGAAATGCTAGGGGGCTGGGGAAAATAAAAGAGAATGATGGTCTAAGATCTACTTTGCAGTTAAATACAACACCATCAAGGAAACAATCAGTGAATTCCAAGATTGTTGTTGTTGTTGCTCAGTCACTAAGTCATGTCTGACTCTTTATGACCCCATGGACTGTAGGCTTCTCTGTCCTTTACAATCTAGTGGAGTTTGTACAGACTCATGTCCATTGAGTTGATGATACTATTTAACCATCTCATCTTCTGTCATCCCCTTATCTTTTTGCCTTCAATTTTTTCCAACATCAGGATTTGGTTGTTTGCATCAGGTGGCCAAAATATTGGCGCTTCAGCTTCAGCATCAGTACTTCCAATGAATATTCAAGGTTGATTTCCTTGAGGATTGGTTGGTTTGATCTCCTTGCAGTCAAGGGACTCTTAAGGATATTCTCCAGCATCACAGTTTGAAAGCATCAATTCTTTGGTGCTCAGCTTTTTCATGGTCTCTCACATCTGTACATGACTAATGGAAAAAAACATAGCTTTGACTATAGGGACCTTTGTCAGCAAAGTGATCTCTGCTTTTGAATACACTATGTTTGTCATAATTTTTCTTCCAAGGCACAAATATCTTTTAATTTCATGGCTGCAGTCACTGTCTGTAGTGAATTTGAAGCCCAAGAAACTATAAACTCTGTCACTCTTTCCATTTTCCCCCTTCTATTTCCCATGAAGTGATAGAATCAGATGCCATAGTCTTTTTTGTTTCATGTTGAGTTTTAAACCAGCTTTTTCACTCTCCTGTTTCATTCCCATCAAGAAGCTCTTTAGCTCTTCTTCACTTTCTGACATTAGAGTGATATCATCTGTGTATCTGAGGTTGTTGGTATTTCTCCCAGAAGTCTTGATTCCAACTTGTGATTCATTCAGCATAGCATTTCACATGATATACCCTGCATAGAAGTTAAATAAGCAGGATGACAATATAGTCTTGATGTGCTCCTTTCCCAGTTGAAACCAGCCTGTTGTCCCATGTCCAGTTCTATTTTTCTCTTCTTGATCTGCATACAGGTTTCTCAGGAGACACATAAGATGGTCTGGTATTCCCATCTCTTCAAAAATTTTCTGTTGTTTGTTGTGATCCACATAGTCAAAGGCTTTAGCATAGTCAATGAAGCACAAGTGGATTTTTTTTGCTTTAATTTCCTTTTTTTCTCTATGAACCAATGAATGTTGGCAATTTGATTCCAAGATGAATCAGCAGAAATCATTCAAAATAAAACAAAAGGAAAATCATAGGAGAATATTAACACTTTTGGTAAAATATCAAATGATATAATAGACACATCATTTTAATCTCAGAAAGGGAAACAAAATGGAAAAAATGTGAAGAAAAGTAATGGTTAAGAAATTTCCAAAATTAGTGACAGACACAAAACCATAGATACAGTAGCTTATAGAACATCACACAAGCTTACAGAGCACCACACAGATAGCAAAAGTATCAACACAGAAAAACTCATTTGTATATGTATCATATTTAAATTACTGAAAATAAAAGCAAAGTGAAAATCTTGAAAAGTAGAAAGATATATTACTTACAAAGGTACAAGGGATTAAATTTTCTAGCAATCTTCTCATAAGTAACCTTGCAATTAAGACAATGGTTGATATTTTTAAAGTGCTGATTTTAAAAAAAGAAAAGAAAAAATAACTGACAACACAGAATTACAGGAATTTAATTCCTAGCAAAAATACACATTAATAAAGTAGGAGAAGTGAAGACTTTCTCAGAGAAAACAAAATTAGACTCCATTGCCAGCAGACCTAATGTGTAAGATATTCTAATGAAGGTTTTCAAGCAGAGAAATGTTGATATACATAAGAAACATTTTTCAGTAACAAGAGAAAACAATAATGTTGAAAATAGGAAAAAATGAAGGTAAATTAAATGTTTTTTTTTTTTAATTTTCATTTGCTCTAAAAGATAACCTAGTAGTTAAAGGAAAAGTAATATATCAGATTAGTGAAAGGGAGAATTTGGAACTATATTGTTATAGGTACCTATATTATAGATGAAACAACATAATATTATTTGAAGGTAGACTCAGATACTAGTATTTATTTGTTCATCAAAAAGTAAAACGTTTTGAAGACTGATACTAATGTATTTCATATATATAACTAAACTATGCTGCTGCTGCTGCCAAGTCGCTTCAGTTGTGTCCGACTCTGTGTGATGCCATAGATGGCAGTGCACTAGGCTTCCAAGACCCTGGGATTCTCCAGGAAAGAACAAAGGAGTGAGTTGCCATTTCCTTCTCCAATGCATGAAAGTGAAAAGTGAAAGTGAAGTCGCCCAGTCATGCCGACTCTTAGCGACCCCATGGACTGCAGCCTACCAGGCTCATCCATCCATGGGATTTTCCAGGCAAGAGTACTGGAGTGGGGTGCCATTGCCAACTTAACTATAAATCTATACTAATCAAGTCAGTCATCAAAAACAAGACTGGGAGCTGACTGTGGCTCAGATGATAAACTCCTTATTGCCAAATTCAGACTTAAATTGAAGAAAGTGGGGAAAACCACTAGACCATTCAGGTATGACCTAATCAAATCCCTTATGATTATACAGTGGAAGTGAGAAATAGATTTAAGGGACTAGATCTGATAGACAGAGTGCCTGATGAACTGTGGATGGAGGTTTGTGACATTGTACAGGAGACAGGGATCAAGACCATTCCCAAGAAAAAGAAATGCAAAAAAGCAATGGCTGTC
The DNA here is from genome assembly GCF_042477335.2 of Ovis canadensis. Lineage (NCBI taxonomy): Eukaryota > Metazoa > Chordata > Mammalia > Artiodactyla > Bovidae > Ovis > Ovis canadensis. Next base: position 72,672,166 of record NC_091247.1, read on the forward strand.
TGAGGAAGCCTTACAAATACCTGTAAGAAGAAGATGCAAAAAACAGAGGAGAAAAGGAAAGATATACCCATTTGAATGCAGAGTTCCAAAGAATAGCAAGGAGAGATAACAAAGGCTTCTTCAGTGATTAATGCAAAGAAATAAAGGAAAACAACACAATGGGAAAAAATAGAGATCTCTTCAAGAAAATTATAGACCCCAAGGGACCATTTTATGCAAAGATGGGCTCAATAAAGGACAGAAATGGTATGGACTGAAGAGAAGCAGAAGATATTAAGAAAAAGTGGCAAGAATACACAGAAGAACCGTACAAAAAGGATATTCAAGACCCAGATAATCACAATGGTGTGATCACTCACCTAGGGCCAGACATCCTGGAATGTGAAGTTAAGTGGGCCTTAGGAAGCATCACTACGAACAAAGTTAGTGGAGGTGATGGAGTTCCAGATGAGGTATTTCAAATCCTAAAAGATGATGCTGTGAAAATGTTGCACTCAATAGGCCAGCACATTTGGAAAACTCAGCTGTGGCCACAGGACTGGAAAAGGTCAGTTTTCATTCAAATCCCAGGGAAAGGCAAAGGCTAAGAATGCTCAAACTACCGAACAATTGTACTCATCTCACATGCTACCAAGGTAATGCTCAAAATTCTCCAAGCCAGGCTTCAGCAATATGTGAACCGTGAACTTCCAGATGTTCAAGCTGGTTTTAGAAAAGGCAGAGGAACCAGAGATCAAATTGCCAACATCTGCTGGATCACTGAAAAAGCAAGAGAGTTCCAGAAATACATCTATTCTGCTTTATTGACTATACCAAAGTCTTTGACTGTGTGGACCACAATAAACTATGGAAAATTCTGAAAGAGATGGAAATACCAGGCCACCTCACCTGCCACTTGAGAAACCTATATGCAGCTCAGAAAGCAACAGTTAGAACTGGACATGAAACAACAGACTAGTTTCAAGTAGGAAAAGGAGTATGTCAAGGCTGTATATTGTCACCCTGCTTATTTAATTTATATGCGGTGTACATCATGAGAAACACTGGGCTGGAAGAGGCACAAGCTGGAATCAATATTGCCAAGAGAAATATCAATAACCTCAGATATGCAGATGACACTACGCTTATGCAGAAAGTGAAGAAGAGCTAAAGAGCCTCTTGATGAAAGTGAAAGAGGAGAGTGAAAATGTTGGCCTAAAGCTCAGCATTCGGAAAACGAAGATCATGGCAACCTGTCCCATCACTTCGTGGCACAACAATGGGGAAACAGTTGAAACAGTGGCTGACTTTATTTTTGGGGGCTCCAAAATCACTGCAGATGGTGAATACAGCCATGAAATTAAAAGACACTTACTCCTTGGAAGGAAAGTTAACACCAAGCTAGATAGCATATTAAAAAGCAGAGACATTACTTTGCCAAAAAAGATCTGTCTAGTCAAGGCTATGATTTTTCCTATAGTCATGTATGAATGTGAGAGTCAGACTACAAAGAAAGCTGAGTGCTGAAAAACGGATGCTTTTGAACTGTGGTGTTGGAGAAGACTCTTGAGAGTCTCTTGGACTAAAAGGAGATCCATCCAGTCCATCCTAAAGGAGATCAGTCCTGGGTATTCATCAGAAGGACTGATGTTGAAACTCCAGTACTTTGGCCACCTGATGCAAAGAGCTGACTCATTTGAAAAGACCCTGATGCTGGGAAAGATTGAAGGCAGGAAGAGAAGGGAATGACAGAGGATGAGATGATTGGATGGCATCACAGACTCAATGGACATTTGTTTGAGTAAACTCCAGGAGTTGGAGATGGACAAGGAGGCCTGACATGCTGTGGTTCATGGGTCACAAAGAGTCAGACACGACTGAGCGACTGAACTGAACTGAACTGAACTGAAGTGAGTACTAATCAAGATAATACCCAATTAATTGTTCATTGACACAAAATAGAGAACCCTGCAATAGGTCATCAAAAATACAGTCAGCATTTTATTTACAATTGCACTCAAATTCGGTTGATGAATGACACTTTTTTCAATAAATGGTACTGTACTTATTGTACTTCCACATTAAAAACAAATAATAAACCTTGATGCATACCTCTCACTTCATCCAAGAATTAAGTCAAATGGATTGTAGACAAATGTAAAATGAAAAATTACACAATTTCTGTAAAATATAAAATCTCATGACATTGAATTTTATGACTTTTTAATATATGACATTAAAAGCATTATATATAAAAACAACAAGTTTAATTGGTGACCTTATCAACAAATGTTTTTCTCTGTGAAATTTTAATGTAATGAAAAGTTAAGCCAAATTCTGGAGAAAATATTCATATATCATATATCTGATATTAGCTTTTATCCTGAATATAAAAAGATTTCTAAAAAATTCAGTAACCAAACGGCTTAATAAGAAAATGGACATAAAATCATAAGAGATACATTCTGAAAGAAGATATATAAATGTTAAGTAAGCAAAGGAAAAGTAACTCAATATCATGTTATTAAGAACATGCATATTAAAATCATACTGAGGAACATTTAGACAGTTGCTAAAGTGGCTGAAAAATATAAAGTGAAAATATCAAGTGCTGTCAAGCATGCTATACAAAGAAAACATTTCTGTTGCCTGTGAAAACAGCATAGAACCTCTGGGGGGCGGGGAAAGGTGGTTAATCATAAGGTTGAACATACTTTTAAAATATAATGATCTATTATTTATTATTAGCAAAGTACATTGAATAGTTATGCTCATACAATAATCTATTAGATGTTTGAATTAGCTCAGTTCAGAAATTCCAATATTTGGAAACAAGATACATGTCATTTAATAAGTGAATAGATAAATAATGTGGTAAATCCATATGGTGGAATAATTTATGGATTTAAACAAAAAGAATGAGTCTCAAATGAATTTTACTATGGGAAATTAATCAGAGTCAAAAGTATATATGTTTTGTGATTGCATTTATATAATATTTTGGAAAAGACTAAATTCTTGAAATAGGAAAAAAAAAGATCTGTACTTGCTAAGGGATTTGGGGAGGGAGCAGAGATAGACTGTAAATAGGTTGCACATTAAGAATTTTTATGATAATGTGGTATTCTGTATGTTTCTATAATGGCAGATGCATTATTGTATGCAGTTTCCAAGATCTATTGAAGCACATGGTGCAAAAATTGAATTTTACTATTGAAGATTTTTTTTTTTTCATTTCAAATAAGGATGTGATAGGAACTGAAGACAGAAAGTTCCTACTGAGGGACAGTGAAAAATACATCTAACTGAATTAAAATCCAGGACATTTTAATTTAAACTAGTGGGAAGGAAAGGCAGGGGCAAAATATACAGACAGTATAAGGCTAAAGACAAAAATTATTGGTAGAAAAATTGGAGAAATATGAATAAAGTACATATTTTAGGTAATTAAATTTCACCATGTTAATTTATGAAATTTGATATAAGTGACATAGTTATGCAAGTTGCTAATGGTAGGAGAAGTAGTGGGATGGGAATGTGAGCATTCTGTGTACAATCTTTGCAACTATTTCGTAAATCTAAAATTATTTTGGAAATCATGAGAAAAGATAGTAGTTTTTTCACATGTAAATTTAGAGTTGGTTGGTCTGTCTCAAAAATCCACTGGAAATTTGATAGCAATTATATTGATTTGTAGATAAGTTTGGAATTATCTGCTACCTTAAAATAGCAAGTCTTTCAGCCTGTGGACATGATATATTTCTCTGTTCATTCAAACCTTCTTTAATTTCTTTAGCAGCGGTTTACAAGTTTCATTTTACAAGACTTATACCACTTTTGTTACACTTATTTCAAAATATTTTACCATTTGAATGCTGCTTAAATAAACTTGTTCAAATCTTCTTTACCTTTATTCATTTTCTACTTGCTTTATTATTTATTGTTTCTTTTTATTGCCATCTCAGATCTTCTCAGAGCCCATCTCGTTTATACTTTCATTAAAATTACTGGCTTCTCATTGCAACTTTCAGAGAAGGCGATGGCACCCCACTCCAGTACTCTTGCCTGGAAAATCCCATGGATGGAGGAGCCTGGTAGGCTGTAGTCCATGGGGTCACGAAGAGTCGGACACAACTGAGCGACTTCACTTTCACTTTTCATTTTCATGCATTGGAGAAGGAAATGGGAACCCACTCCATTGTTCTTGCCTGGAGAATCCCAGGGACGGGGAAGCCTGGTGGGCTGCCATCTATGGGGTCACACAGAGTCAGATAGGACTGAAGTGACTTAGCAGCAGCAGCAGTATTGCAACTTTCCCTTTTGTTTCTTTGCTATTATACTCATTTCTCTCTTAAATATTCTATTTGTTGCTCATTGTTAGAACACTTATCTTTAGTTCTTTTATTATTTGTTACTATTTTACTTCAAACATTTTAATTATAGCAGCTTTAAAAGTATTACCTGCTAAATTAAATATCTGGGCTCACTCAGAGTTAAGTTATTTTGTCTGTCATTTGCTATGTTGCTATCTTTTGGTCACTTTTATTTTCATGCTTAATGATTTTTAGTTAATTGAATATTGTAGTTAATATAGTAATTTGGGGCTCTATTTTATTATCCTGAGAGTTATTATAGTTTTCAATAACTTGCCTGTTCTTAGGTTTTATCTACTATACAGTTGATAAGACATTTAATCTTTTCTACTTAATTTCTTACAGTATTTTTCCTGTGTGTGTGTGTGTGTGTGTGTGTGTGTGTGTGTGTATCAGTGGTCACATAACGTGCGTAAGTCCATAAGGCTCTGTGTTCTGTTGAGCTCACCCTGAATGAGTAGAAAAATGCATTTAAATTCTTTAGAAATTTTAAATAGCCCATACATTTTAGACTTTTCATGGTTCTCTAGGTCACCCCACCCCACCCCCCCACTGCATATATAGTTTATCTAATGCCAAGGATAGGTTTGGAACTCCTTTCCGCTCTTATATGGATCTGTCGCTTATAGGATATCACCATTAAATTCCTGCCTTGTCTACTGCCCTTTCAGAACTGGGACCTCAGTTTTAGATTCCCATGTCTATATGGACATTCCATATCTTTACTGAGCCTGCTGATTTTAGTTGGCAGAGACCTGGGTGTATCTCCCGTTCCCAAATTAGATCAAGTCTGCACCTGTAAAGCTGATAATTTTTCCAAACCCCATAACAGTTAAAACTCTCATTTCCAGTGACCAAACAGGGAAGAGGGCAGAAAGAGGGTAGGAGAAAATCCAGGCAAGAAAGCCACAGATGCATTTTTGTAACACTTCAGCGTTTTTTAAAGAACAAATGCTTCTCAATACTCTGTTTGGCTTTGGCTTATTTCTGGTCCCACTGAATGGTTGTTACTGGCAATATTGTCATTTATACTTGTTTTCTGCAAAGAGTAATCATTGTACCTCCTCTTTCTATCACTATGTGGAATACTTTAATTAATCACTTTTTAATTCTAATTAAATGAATTGATTTAATCAATGAGAAAGTCTTATCTTGGTGCCAGAAAGTCATTAATACCTCTCTAAAGTTTTCCAATTTCTCTCATTTTTAAAAAATAGACTAGGGTAAGATGAGTTTCAGGAGTTTCAGCAGACTACTGAAAACATTATTTTAGTTATATTATATTATTTTAGTTTTATTTTATTAATAGCAGGTAATATTGAGTTGCCATTTAATTTTATTGATATAAAATCTTTCTTTAAACAAAATTAGGTAACAAAGGTAAAATACTAAAAGGAGAACATTAATCTATTAATATTACAAGTCCCTGGATAATATGCTGTGTTGGTTAATTTTATGTGGCAACTTGTCTGGGCCATGGTGCTCAAATAGTTTGATTAAATTATTATTCAATATTTGTCAATTTATCATTCTTCCTAAACATCTATATGTTTCTTCTATGAACATATTAGCATTTATAGAACAATTGACATTTGCAAAATATTTTAGTTACTTTAATTATTTATTCTATAATAAATGCACTAAATTGCTGTTTTAGTATAATCACAAGGTAACTCAGAATACACGTACTTATTATTTTCTATAGTGCTAATGTCATTGTGGAGAAGGCAATGGCAACCCACTCCAGTACTCTTGCCTGGAAAATCCCATGGACAGAGGAGCCTGGTAGGCTGCAGTCCATGGGATCACTAAGAGTCAGACATGACTGAATGACTTCACTTTCACTTTTCTCTTTCATGCTGGAGAAGGAAAAGGCAACCCACTCCAGTTTTCTTGCCTGGAGAATCCCAGGGACGGGGGAGTCTGGTGGGCTGCCATCTATGGGATCGCACAGAGTCGGACATGACTGAAGCGACTTAGCAGCAGCAGCAGCAATGTCATGGTAAGTACATTTTAGAAATTTAAAGTTAGAAAGTTCTATTATACTTGCCATTATGCAATCACTGCATTTTAATGCATGTGTATGTGTATATATATATATATATATGTGTGTGTGTGTGTGTGTAAGCATGAATATCTATCTCTTTCTTTCTACATTTCTATCTATTTCTATTGCATTCTACAGGTTGATATATTAGTCCTAGAAAGCAAGAAATACTGAGTTTGTATTACATATTGTTACGTACAATAAAAAAAAAATTGATCTTAAAGTCAATTGCATTTTTTTTAGCCCTGAGATAAAGCTATTAATATTCCAAAGGGCATAAAGTTGAAAAGAAAATATACCTTCCAATACTCCTTCACCCTCCAAAATAGAGATTAGTATCTTTTCCTAGATAGAACTGTGAAGGATGCAAAAGCTCTCTTATAAGCAGGGGTTAAAATGGAATGAATTCCTCCATTAAAATTGTGAGAAAGTTAAGATTTTGCTTACTCGTTTTAAGTCCCCCTCCACCAAAGAATCACACCTTGTGGCCTGATATCATGCAGACCTGGGATAAGTGTCCTGATCCTCAAATAGTCAGTGGTAGGAATCTCTCCTTTTCAATGTCCATACATCCAGAGGTGTTAGTACTTACAAGGCTCAGTTAGTATTAGTCCAGGAAAGTAACCAGGCATGTAACACATAAAGGCTATTTTCTACTACTTGCAGTGAAGTTCTGTATAGTAAGTGACCTCCAGGGCAGGTCTAAAGTAGATGAGGGCTTCCCCTGTAGCTCAGCTGGTTAGCAAGATTCCCTGGAGAAGGGAACTGCTACCTATTCCAGTATTCTGGCCTGGAGAATTCCATGGACTGTATAGTCCATGAGGTTGCAAATAGTCATTCATGACTGAGTGATTTTCACTTTCACTTTTTAAATATTGAGAAGTTTTAATCACTCACTTATACAGAACTTCACTGCAAGTAGTAGAGATAGTCTTTATAGGTGAAGAGAATTCTGTGGACATTTTAACTCTATATTTTTCCTTCTAAGGAAAGAAAATAAATAGAACAAAGGAATACCCCAGGGAAAAGATCACAAAAGCAAGCTACCTGTGATATCCTGGGCCATATGCTCAGGCCTTAACATAACTGAGGATGTGTGAATGTTGCACTGTAGCCTAGAGACAGTTCTGAAGTAACAAATTGAAAGGGGATGATTTCTAGAGCACCAAGCATTTTTCTTCTCTTTCTGAATGAATAAAATAGATTCCTTTACCTGGGTAAGATATGAATATGACTTCCTGGCCATTATAAATCAATTTGGAGATTCATCATCATTATCAATGTACTTTTAAGACACACTACTATGTGTGAGAGACTGCTGTGACCCACCGCTACACATTTGCATGTGGATTTGTATAATCTCTTTGTTTTGTGTAATTTCTGTATGTAACTGTATAAGTAGCTTCTGCTTCCTTTTCATTATAGAACCTTGAAAATCTTGTGCTCATATTTCACCTGTGAATTCATAATGTGTACATCTTTGTACTTTTTTAAGTTTCCATGGTATACAAATCTGCACTTTAAGATTAATAGTTAGATATATTTTTGTTATAATAAGTGTCTATTTTTTCTTTCTTTACATGATTATATCATGGATTCCAAGACCAGATGGGCTTCTTATGCACATCTCCACCTTAAAAAACAAAATATTTTAACTTGTTTATTATTTTTACAGCATAAATTTATATTTATGAATTGCTTCTGCATATATTTTATGGGTATATGGTAATGCTTCTTTGCTTTTATTCTTCAGTCTGTGAATAAGAAAGGGAAAAATATAAATGAAGGGTAATGTAATCAAAAAAATCCCTGTAATATGAATCTGTGGAGCCATAAAACAATAAGATGGCTTGATGAATCTTTTATTTATAAAAAATATTGAAGTCTCTCTTTCTCTCTCTTGCTCTCGCCCCCCCCCACAGAATTATAATCATAAATCTTTTCATAATAGTTTAAATCAATATAGTCTTAATGAAATGGTATGTTTTTTGACTGCTGGTTTTATGTGTCCTCATGATTCCAATCCCAAAGAAAGGCAATACCAAAGAATGATCAAACTACCACACAACTGCACTCATTTCACGTTCTAGTAAAGTAATGCTCAAAATTCTCCAAGCCAGGCTTCAGCAATATGTGAACTGTGAACTTCCAGATGTTCAAGCTGGTTTTTGAAAAGGCAAAGGAACCAGAGATCAAATTGCCAACATCCGCTGGATCATGGAAAAAGCAAGAGTTCCAGAAAAACGTCTATTACTGCTTTATTGACTATTCCAAAGCCTTTGACTGTGTGGATTGCAAAAAACTGTGGAAAATTCTGAAAGAGATGTAAATACAAGACCACCTGATCTGCCTCTTGAGAAATCTGTATGCAGGTCAGGAAGCAACAGTTAGAACTGGACATGGAACAACAGATTGGTTCCAAATAGGAAAAGGATTACGTCAAGGCTGTATATTGTCACCTTCTTATTTAACTTATATGCAGAGTACATTATGAGAAACGCTGGGATGGAAGAAACACAAGCTGGAATCAAGATAGCCAGGAGAAATATCAACAAGATATGCAGATGACACCACCCTTATGGCAGAAAGTGAAGAGGAACTAAAAAGCCTCTTGAGGAAAGTGAAAGAGGAGAGTGAAAAAGTTGGCTTAAAGCTCAACATTCAGAAAACGAAGATCACGGCATCTGGTCCCATCACTTCATGGGAAATAGATGGGGAAACAGTGTCAGCCTTTATTTTTTTAGGCTCCAAAATCACTGCAGATGGTGACTGCAGCCATGAAATTAAAAGACGCTTACTTCTTGGAAGGAAAGTTATGACCAACCTAGATAGTATATTGAAAAGCAGAGATATCACTTTGCCAACAAAGATCTGTCTAAACAAGGCTGTGGTTTTTCCAGTAGTCATGTATGGATGTGAGAGTTGGACTGTGAAAAAAGCTGAGCACCGAAGAATTGATGCTTTTGAGCTGTGGTGTTGGAGAAGACTCTTGAGAGTCCCTTGGACTGCAAGGAGATCCAACCAGTCCATCCTAAAGGAAATCAGTCCTGGGTGTTCATTGGAAGAACTGATGCTGAAGCTGAAACTCCAATACTTTGGCCAGCTCATGCAAAGAGCTGACTCACTGGAAAAGACCATGGTGCTGGGAGGGATTGGGTGCAGGAAGAGAAGGGGATGACAGAGGATGAGACTGCTGGATGGCATCACCGACTCAATGGACATGAGTTTGAGTGAACTCCAGGAGTTGGTGATGGACAGGGAGGTCTGGAATGCTGTGATTCATGGAGTCGCAAAGAGTCAGACACGACTGAGTGACTGAACTGACTGATGACTTTTGAGCAGCTGTTTTTGAGACAGTGAAGACAAATCAAATAGCATGAGAAAGAGATGTTTGAGACGTTGGGACAGGGCATTAGCTATGAAGCACTAGAAGTCTGATAAATATATGCCCTGAGGCCCAACCCAATTAAACACATTTAAGAAAATGGACTATTTCAGATTGCTGACAGATTCCTTCAGGTACTTACATTCAGCTCAGTTGTGTCACCATAGACAAATGCCACATCTCCTTCTCCTGACATGATAGACTAAAGGGACTGTGTTGATGCAGTAAGATCTTGAATAAACTCTTTTATTTTTCTTCACTTTATAATTCTTGACCTTGTCAACAAGCAAAGTGATTTTGCTAGGATAAAAAATGAATAATATTTTATAACAGATGTCTTCTACCCTAGGTGTGCTTATTCCTGAGAGATGCAAAGACTTTCCAGAAAGTACATGGCATAGATCATTTTAAGAGAATTGTGTAAAAGATATTCATTTTTAAATGTACTCACGTCTAAAAATGGATCAAATTGAAAATTCTGCAAGACTGGAAGTTCAGATCTACTGATGTTTTGGAAGCTTCTTTCCCATTTTCACACTTTGCACAGTTTCCTTTGATCCAGATTACTAAGAAAGGCAAATTGATCAAATTTCCAGAATCCGATCTAGCCACATCTGTATTCTTGCTGCTGCTGCTAAGTCGCTTCAGTTGTGTCCGTCTCTGTGCAACCCCACAGACGTCAGCCCACCAGGCTCCCCCATCCCTGGGATTCTCCAGGCAAGAACACTGGAGTGGGTTGCCATTTCCTTCTCCAATGCATACTTTCATGTATTCTTGGGATCCAACCAAAAAGATAATTTAAAAGTGCCTAGCTCCTGAGGGAGAGTATAATGGTAGCTAAACAACATGACCTTACCAAAAAACAAAAAAAGAAAAAAAGAAAAAGACAAAACTGGAGAATTAGTATCAAGCTTATTACAGAGTTCTCTGTGCTGTAGTCTGCCAGACGCTGTTTATCAATCATCTGTCTATCTTAGTATTTGAATTCCAAAGTAAGGTGCCATAGGGCTTGTATTAGCACAGTTATTTTGAAATGAAAGCCACTGTAATAACTAAAATGCAATGAAGTCAGATTTCTTTCTGATAGAAAGTAAAGTTATTTGACTGGTCATTTGGCAAAATGATCTGCCAGACCAATTACATTTGATTTTTTTTTTTTTTGTAAAATTGAATAAGCTAAATGTATAAACATATAGTCAAAGTAATATTAATAACAAGAATAGCAACAACGATATTTAAAGCACATACGCATGATGCCAGAAATCCTTTCCAGTTAAGTATGAGAGTGTGTGTTAGTCACTGAGTCACATCCAACCCTTTGAGACACCCCATGGACTGTACCCTGCCAGGCTCCATTGTCCAAGGAATTTTCCAGGCAAGAATATTGCAGTGGGTAGCCATTCACTTCTCCAGGGGATCTTCCTGACCCAGGGATCAAAACCAGGTTTGCTGCATTGAAGGCAGATTCTTTACAGTCTGATCTACCAGGGAAGCCCCTTGCTAAATAAGCTTAATGCAAAAATTAGAAATCACTTTGAATGAGCAGGAGATATACATCACTGTTGGCAATTTTTTAAAGGTGCCCAGGGACAGAAATTTATATGGAGCACTACATTTTCTCATTTGGTAATTGAACAGACTTACTTTCTGACATTTTTGTTTGTTTGTTTGTTTTAATTACTTTATGTTCAGTTCAGTCACTAAGTTGTGTCTGACTCTTTGTGACCTCATGAATCACAGCACGCCAGGCCTCCCTGTCCATCACCAACTCCTGGAGTTTACCCAAACTCATGTCCATCGAGTCAGTGACACCATCCAGCCATCTCATCTTCTGTTGTCCCCTTCTCCACCTGCCCCGAATCCCTCCCAGCATCAGGGTCTTTTCCAATGAGTCAACTCTTCGCATGAGGTGGCCAAAGTATTGGAGTTTTAGCTTCAATATCAGTCCTTCCGATGAACACCCAGGACTGATCTCCTTTAGGATGGACTGGCTGGATGCCCTTGCAGTCCAAGGGACTCTCAAGAGTCTTCTCCAACACCACAGTTCACCACAGTTCAAAAGCATCAATTCTTCGGTGCTCAGCTTTCTTTGCAGTCAAACTCTCACATCCATACACGACTACTGGGAAAACCATAGCCTTGACTAGATGGACCTTTGTTGGCAAAGTAATGTCTCTGCTTTTTAATATGCTTTCCTTCCAAGGAGTAAGCATCTTTTAATTTCATGGCTGCAATCACCACCTGCAGTGATTTGGGAGCCCAAAACAATAAAGTCTGACACTGTTTCCACTGTTTTCCCATCTATTTCCCATGAAGTGATGGGACCAGATGCCATGGTCTCAGTTTTCTGAATGTTGAGCTTTAAGCCAAATTTTTCACTTAGACAATATCATTGTTATTCACAGAGTAGAAATTTCTGATTCCAGTCCTCTTCTTCCACCACATCAAGCTTATCTTCTTTAGTCAGTGAAAGCTTGTTATCCTCTTAAATTTTTTATGCTACAATTTGATTAATAGACATGGAAAAGCAGTGGAGAGCTGTACTAATAAATATATTTGGAGGTTATTTTGTAATTATAAGGAATAATACTCCTTAGCAACATGGAAGCCATTTTTTACTAATTAGTGGAAGCACTCTCATTACATGTCTGATAGACTAGGTTTGTTGCATCAAACTTCTAATTTTTTAAGTTATTGTATTTCAAAGGGGGTAAAATATAACAAGCTGTGTTTTACAGAATCTTAATGCATGCATATATAGGGAAAGATCTTATGGGAAATATAATTTATCTATAAATTTATATCTAATTGTGTGTGTGTTCTGTTTTGTTTGTTAACATTTTTGGATTTTTAGAATGTTTTGGGGAGAGTGAATAACAGTAATCTTATGGCATTTTTATTTCAAAACTCTCTGATTACATTAACCAAGAATTTTAAGATCCTGCAGGCAATGTCAGCTCATTGCTTTGTTAACTTGTTCACCTTCAGCTTAAAACTGTAGCTTTCTCTCCAGTTTCAATAGAATAAATTATTAATAAAAGAAGTTTAACTCTTCTTTAGTTAGGCTATATCGTAAACCAATCTACATTTCTTTGTCATTTTCTGTCACAATTAAAATTATATTTGGCTTTCTAAGAAAACCCTAAAAATGCTTACTTTGAATTCAAATACATTATTAAGTTAAGCTGTATATATACAAATATCAGTTTAACCTACTGTTTAAGAGCATAGGTTTTAAAGTTAGGCTTTGGGGCCTGAATCCTAGTTCAACTGTTGATTAACTTTCTGATATTAAGCAAGTCCTTCAACTACATCTTTTGTTTTGTTTTGTTTTATGAAAGTGAAGGAAATAATTGTAACTGGCCCATATATTTGGAGAATTAGGTGAGTAGTGTATACTAATTTTAGCATATTTACTAACTATGGTTAAGCATTCTCTGCATGCATTTCATCATTGTTATTGATGTGTTCTTTAATCTAGCAAAGACCAAATATGTTCCATTTCTTAAGTATTCGTGAATGACCTACATTTTCTTCTCTCTCTTCTCTAAATACTCAATCCACATATATGTCTTCCTTTCCTGAGTTTCAATTATATTTTTATCCCATTAATGTATAGTGTACTGATCTTTTTCTTCTTCTTCTTTTTTTTTAAAGAATTAGCTGTATTATTCTAGATGTAAGTACTTTGAGGACAGAGTCTAGAGGCCAAATACTTATTAGTCAGTTAGCACAAACTTATTGAATTACTGATTAAACATAAGACTAGGTATGAAAACTGATTTCCTAAATGGCAAAAACATATAATTTCTTTAAATATAACTTTATCACACTGATGAAAATATTTAAGGGTTAACAAAACAGAAAAAGAGATGCCAGCAAAACAATTTTGGAATTTTAAATCATATACCTAAACAGTAACAGAGCAGCCAGAGAAAATAAAAAATGATGCTTGCAGTGGGGGAAATGCATAGGCAGGTCTGTATGCATCATGGAGCCCTCAAAAGACTCAGACATCAGAAGTCTGAAATACAATGAAGAAAGGTTAGTTTGAGAATATTTTTATATTATGTCACGTATAAAAATGTGACATAAATTAACAAACTTATGAGAAAAGTCATAACAACTCAGCCAGCTCACACAAAGAAGGTTCACTAGTTTTAACAAGGTAACCAACACCAGTGATACATGCAGAGCATTTTCCCTATTTTCTATAGTCTATTATTTGACTATGTTTCTTACATGAATGAGAAAAAATAAAACAGAAAACTAAAACACAGGCAAAAATAAAACTAAAACTAAGAAACAGACAAGTCAGAAAAAATGCAATAAAATACATCAAACATATTGTATAAATACCATTAAATTATACATGTATGCATAACTAAACACTTATACGAAGCACAAAAAAGCTTCTTTGAAATTAAAAGTAAGTTATCATAAAACAGAATATAAAAATAAATCTTGAAAGATAAAGATGATAAAAGCCCCTTCTAAACAGAACACATACATGTAGAACACTTGAAAAAGAATAGCAATCATAGGAAACCTGAAATAAAGGGCCAGGAAGTCCACTATAAGACTATTAATAATAAAGAACAAACTAAGGAAACACAGGGGTTATTCGGCAAATAAATAATTTTAAAATATTCAACATGGAAAATATTTATACAGCTATAAAGTGCTATATATTATTTGCAGATTGTGGTTAAATATGGACTTTGTGAATGGAAACCCACTCCAGTACTCTTGCCTAGAAAATCCCATGGACGGAGGAGCCTGGTGGGCTGCAGTCCATGGGGTCGCACAGAATTGGACACGACTGAAATGACGCAGCAGCGGCAGCAGCAACAACAGCAGAACAACCACTATGAAAATAAGGTAATAAAAGAAAGAGCAGTAATCAATAAGTCAAAAGAAGAGATATAATGGGAGGAAAAAAAAACAAAAGAAAGTAGCAGAGATAAATTGGACAAATGAAAAACAATAACAAACAATCATATTTAAGCCCAACTACACCAACAATTTTATTAAAAATAAGCTGTTAAATACTCAAAAGGCAGAGGTTGCCAAACTAGATAAACCCAACAAATATTATTTACATGAAAACCCACTTTAAGTGCAGAAACTGAGAGAAGTTAAAAGCTGCGATGGGGAAAAGATATCCCAGGAAAACAATAGACATAAGACAATTACGATCAAAAGTAAAAGTGTTAATTGTTCAGTCATGTCTGACTCTTTGCAACACTTGGACTGAAGGATGCCAGGCTCATTTGTCCATGGAATTCTCCAGGCAAGAATGCTAGAATGAGTAGTCATTCCCTTCTCCAGGGGATATGCCTGATCAAGGGATTGAACCCGGGTCTCCTACATTGTAGGGAGGGAAATGAATTTCAAGATGATGATTATTATAAATATGAAAGAGACATTTTTTTAAACAATTATAAAGTGATAAAAAGATCCGCTGGAGAAGGAAATGGCAATCCACTCCAGTATTATTGGCTGGAAAATCCCAAGGACAGAGGAGCCTGATAGGCTACAGTCCATGGGGTCGCAAAGAGTTGGACACGACTGAGCGAATTCACCTAACTTAGCTTAAAAAGGAAGAAAATATTTGAGCTTTTAAAATAGAAATAACCATAAATATTCATTGCAGTAGAGACTATTTAAATCATGTACATATATCACCATCAAAAACTGAACACACAGAGAAGATTCTTAAAACTTACACAGAAAAATTCGTATCACATGCAAATGTTTGGAAATTTGAACAGAATCAAATTCTAGTAATAAATAATAGTGGCAACTGAAGAAAATGGAATGATACTTTCATATGTTTTCAACTAGAAATCTGTTTCCATTACAATTGTTTTTCAAAGATAAAGTTAAAAGAAAAAAATAGACTCTTCAAAAACAATTCCCATGCATTAAAAAACAAACAAACAACTTCTTGAAAGATCTGCTATACTAGAAGAAGGAAGAGTGGGGTGGGAAGACAGATGTATGTTCCAACACCACAAAATGACAAAGAATAATCCCTGGGAGAGGTGTGTTAGATTTCAAGAATACAGCTGTACCTAATACCTTAGAAAGCATAAAATTCAGATTAAATAAGGACAAAGGCATGAGAGGAATATGTTTAAGAAAACAATGAAACTGATATACCACCAGATAGGTTTATATATGTGGGAAAGAAATTTATACTTTCTAGGAGTGTAGAAAGTTAAGAAAATGGGAAAATGGCAATTATCTACTCCAGAAAAGACAAAATAAAGTATACAAAAAGATAAATGTTCAAAATACTCTACATCATTCAAATGTAGATAAAAATTATATGTCAAAATATTATAATATTATTTAATATTATAACCAAAATTATTATGTATAGTAGATTTCTAGATAAGAAAAATGTGTTAAGTATTGGAGGACATGGTGACTAAACTCTCATTTTTCATTTTAGTAAGCCAATGATAACTCAAAACTTAAATTCTGAAAATATTTATATAATCATATATTTAAAAATATTAAGATATATTCCAAAACATAAAACTGAAAATGTAAGAGATTGCCTTGATATATCAGAAATGCAGAAAGAGAAGAAACTGTGCAGCTGGGACTTGTTGTTCTTCATTTTTAAAACGTGGCAGGACTACTGACTTTTAAAATTATATAGCAATACAACTTTTAAAGGCTTTAAAACATGTGAAATGATGGAAAGTCTAATAGTCATAAATGCAAATTATTTCGGTAATAAAGTGAAGGAAATGATGAACTGTGTCAGGAGATGATGAAAATATTTCTAGATTAAAAAAAATGTTTGCAATTTGAGTGAGGTTTGTGTAGGATATCTACAGCATACAATTCTGTTTTGGGCCAGGCTCTATATCATAATTGATCTGTGGTTGTTGTCATGTAACCCCATTGAAATTTACTCACCCTAGAGTGTGATAATTAACTTAATCTAGATATGTACATTGAGACAGGTAAATGCCACAGCAATTTACTCCAAATAAAAATCATAATTGTTGTATCTTCTGACACTGTTTCTTAAAACTTATGCCTATAAAATTTTCATTTCTGTCAACTGTATTTCCTTCCTCAATTCTGAGGAATGGTGCTTTCTACCGACCAATATTCCACACTAGAAAGGAGCAATAGGCTTTAACTGTAGTACATATGTTTAAAGATGAAACATTGAATTCTAAGTGTTTTATGCAGACCTGCAGCATGCTGTTTTCTAGAAATTGAGAGGCTGGTAAGTGAGTCGTTCAACATTTCAGAGCAACTTCCTTTTGCCTAAAACAAAATGGCTTTTCACTTCTCACAACAACATGCTGTTCGTTGCAAACTAAAATTTCTATCTACCTATTTCAGACTGCCTCCAGCAGAGGAACTAACAAAGCCATTGAACTTCTGCAGTAATATGAAATTCTGATAGTGCTTTTGTCAGCCTTTTCCATGAGGTTATTTTTTGGACTATTTACTTTTTTGCGTGGAAAAGAAAGTAAAATAGGAATGCAAGCAAAGATATATGAGAAATATGAAAGAACACATAAAGAATAAATAAAATGCTGAATGAAATTATGGGGCTTATAGAGTTGGTATAAATAAGAGAAATTTGTCAATGGCAAGTTTTTACTTCTTATGAGTTTTGAGTTCTAATTCTGTCAGTTGTTCATATTATCATTGGATCTTCTGATAAAGGAATTGGAGAAAGACTGTATAAAATATGAAGTTTAATTGTAAATATGGAATTGATTAATCAGAATTCTTTATTTTTTATTATAATTTTGGAGCTTGATGAACATAAACTGTCATTGTTACACTCAGATGCTTTATTTTACATCCAAGCATAGTTATATGTGTGAAAGTATCTTACAGTGAAGCAGATTATCTATTAATTCATCTTTTTGTATAGACATTTTTGCATAAATTGGGAGGAGAATATAGGTAGAATCCTATACGAAAAGTATCTTGTATTCAATTTTTAGCTAGGAGTAGAAAAGGAGAGAGTCAGGGCAAGCACAGAAGCAGGAACCTTGCATCCTTAAGCTAAAGGATTTTTGCTAAGTCACATCACTCAGGGAGAATAGAATCCATTTTTCTTTTTTAGCTCAAACTAAGGAGAAGAAAGAAAGCAAGGTCATCCTGTTCCTCAGAGCTAGCCTTGATGGTCTAATCTTTACTCTTTCCAGGTCCTCAGAGACAGTGAGTAATAAAAATAAAACTGACAAAGGAAACAAGCCACTGCCAGATTCATCTTTAGCCAAAAGATACTGGAGCCTCTTAAAGCTTCTTGTTTGACTCACTGATAAGTGTGCTGTCATCTCTCTGGGAACTTGGAAACAAATGAAAGACAAATGTACTGGACTAAATGATCCTGGAAATAACAGTGAAGCAATGCATGTGCTATAGATCCTCAGTCTTGCGCATCTCCTTGTTTAGTAATCCCTAAACTCTCACCTACAGTAGGTGATTTGTTTTTGAAGGGAACTTTATTTGGAAATACCTTGTTTTAACATAATTGCTTCTACAAAGAAACTTGTAAAGTGGCTTGGTTAATGTTCATTGAAAATAATTAAAAGCTTTTCTCATTTTTCAGAGTAGAAACAGAATTTTAGGCTATTGATGCCAGAAGTAAATTTTTATTTTTTTATTTTTTTAAAAATCAGGTTAATGGAGTTTAATGTAATGAGTGCAAGAAAAAAAATCATTGATATGGCTTCAGATTTTGTATTGCAACTCATCTTTTTTTTTTGGTTTTTTATTTTTATAATTTTAAAATCTTTAATTCTTACATGTGTTCCCAAACATGAACTCTCCTCCCACCTCCCTCCCCATAACATCTCTGTGGGTCATCCCCATGCACCAGCCCCAAGCATGCTGTATCCTGCGTCAGACATAGACTGGCGATTCAATTCTTACATGATAGTATACATGATAGAATGCCATTCTCCCAAATCATCCCACCCTCTCCCTCTCTCTCTGAGTCCAAAAGTCTGTTATACACAGCTGTGTCTTTTTTCCTGTCTTGCATACAGGGTCGTCATTGCCATTTTTCTAAATTCCATATATATGTGTTAGTATACTGTATTGGTGTTTTTCTTTCTGGCTTACTTCACTCTGTATAATCGGCTCCAGTTTCATCCATCTCATCAGAACTGATTCAAATGAATTCTTTTTAACGGCTGAAGTAAATTTTTAAAAATATATTTAACTTGTGATTTTAAATTTAAGAAATGATGCTAATAACATTACCTATAGTGATATGCAATTTTATATGAAGAAACCACCTTGCTATTTCAAAAACACTGAAATACTGAATTAAAAATACTTTTTTAAAAAATAAGACAACCAAACAATGAACACACAATGTTGAAGCACAATTCTTTGCAAAGGAAACAACAGGTGCTATTAATAGCTGGGAAGTGATCCACCAGGGAAAAGATACATGCCTTAAAGGCTAGAGTCCTAACTGGAGTCAAAGCTTTAGTCCTCTGGCTGAGAGGGAACCTGGCATTGTTACCCTTGCTTAAAACTTAGAACTGGGAAAAACACACATACAGAAATTGATAATTTAGCATGCAAATGATCAGGTGTTGATACATGAATGGAAGACATTCAGCCTTTGGAAATCATAATCCATGGCCAATGCTGTGAATGAGCAAAGGAACAAATAGCTATGAAACCAAGTAATGAGGCAAGAAATCATTAAAAAATGATCTCAATTCAATGAATTCTATGGAATCCTAGCCAAAGGAGCTCAAAACCTGTTCTATAAATAACCCTCTACAACTTACCAGTCTGTTCAGTTCAGTCACTCAGTCATGTCCACCTCTTTGCAACACCGTGGACTGCATTAGGCCAGGCTTTCCTGTCTATCACCAACTCATGGAGCTTGTTTAAACTCATGTCCATCGAGTCAGTAATGCCATACAAATATCTCATCCTCTGTTGTCTCTTCTTCTCCTATATTCAGTCTTTCCCAGCATCAGGGTCTTTTCTAAGGAATCAGTTCTTTGCGTCAAGTGGCCAAAGTATTGGAGTTTCAGTTTCAGCATCAGTCCTTCCAATGACTATTCAGGACTGATTTCCTTTAGGATGGACTTCCTTTTGGATTTCCTTGCAGTTCAAAGGACTCTCAAGAGTCTTGTCCAACACCACAGTTCAAAAGCATCAATTCTTCAATGCTCAGCTTTTTTCACAGTCCAACTCTCACATCCATACATGACTACTGGAAAAACCATAGCTTTGACTAGACAGACTTTTGTCGGCAAAGTAATGTCTCTGCTTTGTAATATGCTGTCTAGGTTGGTCATCATGCTTTTCTTCCAAGGAGCAAGCGTCTTTTAATTTCATGGCTACAGTCACCATCTGCAGTGATTTTGGAGCCCCCCAGAATAAAGTCACTGTTTCCATTGTTTCCCCATCTATCTGCCATGAAGTGATGGAAATGAATGTCACAATCTTCATTTTTTGAATGTGAAGTTTTAAACCAGCTTTTTCACTCTCCTCTTTCACCTTTAAGAGGCTTTTTAGTTCCTCTTCTCTTTCTGCCATAAGGCTAGTGTCATCTGCAGATCTGAGGTTATTGATATTTCTCCTGGAAATCTTGATTCCAGCTTGTGCTTTTCGAGCCTAGCATTTTGCATGATATACTCTATGTATACATTAAATAAGCAGGATGACAGTATGCCGCATTTACATACTCTTTTCCTAATTTGGAATTAGTCCATCATTCCATGGACTGTTCTAACTGTTGCTTCTTGACCTGCATGCAGATTTCTTAGTAGGCACGTTAGGGTCTGGTATTCCTATCTTGAAGAATTTTCCTTTTGTTGTGATCCACACTTTCAGACTTTGGCGTAGTCAATAAAGCAGAAGATCGTTTTCTGGAACTTTGTTGCCTTTTCTATGATCCAATGGATGGTAGCAATTTTATCTCTGGTTTGTCTGCCTTTTCTAAATCTAGCTTGAACATCTGGAAGTTCTTGGTTCATGTACTGTTGAAGCCTGGCTTGGAGAATTTTAAGCATTACTTAGCTAGTGTGTGAGGTGAGTGCAATTGTGCGCTAGCATGGACATTCTTTGGCATTGCCTTTATTTGGGATTGGAAGGAAAACAGACTTTTCCAGTCCTATTTTCACTGCTGAATTTTCCAAATTTGCCAGCATATTGAGTGCAGCACTTTAACAGCATATAAAAATGATCAAAGGAAAAAAAAAAACAAATAGAGGATCTAATTTTAGAGCTTATATAAATGCTTTGCATATATCAACTCTTTCAATAAAGATGTTTTAAAAAAACATGACTTAAGTTTGCATTTCAGAAAACAATGCTGAGAGAAATGCTAAAAGCTTTTGTTAACAAGAAGGAAAATAGCACCAGAGGGTAGGACAGATAGAAAGGTAGTAACAGTGAATAAGAAATAGTTTAAAACATATAGAAGTATTTAAGTATTTGATATTAAATATTAAACAAAAATAAATAATATATAATATTATAATCATTCATTGTAAAGAAATTGCTGAAAACATTATAATAAAAATGTGGAATATGTGAGGAGATTTTTGGGAAAAATACAAGGTTCTTTTAGTACTAGGAAAAAGGACAGAGATAATGATTAACATTTGAATTTTTCTGGCAAAATATAAAGCTATTTGTTTTAGTCAGAATAACGTATATTAAATGTAACAACAGACAAACATAATATCAGTGGTTTAATAATGAAAATGTATTTCTAACTTATGCAAAGTCTAATGTGAGTCAGGCACCTCTCCTCCCTCAAAAATCTATGCCTCTGGAGCATATATTCTACAAGATTTTTGCAGCAGGAAAAGAGAGGAATACTGACTTTTAATTGCCCTGATGTTAGCATGAAATGAATCATTCCTCACTGTCCATCAGCTATTGCCCTCAAATGGCTTTGATCTACAAGAATACACAGAAAAAGTGTACAGAAATAGATCTTCATGACCCAGATAATCACGATAGTGTGATCACTCACCTAGAGCCAGACATCCTAGAATGTGAAGTCAAGTGAGCCTTAAAAAGCATCATTATGAACAAAGCTAGTGGAGGTGATGGAATTCCAGTGGAGCTATTTCAAATCCTGAAAGATGATGCTGTGAAAGTGCTGCACTGAATATGTCAGCAAATTTGGAAAACTCAGCAGCAGCCACAAGGCTGCAAAAAGTCAGTTTTCATTCAAATCCCAAAGAAAGGCAATGCCAAAGAATGCTCAAACTACTGCACAATTGCCCTCATCTCACATGCTAGTAAAGTAATGCTCAAAATTCTCCAAGCCAGGCTTCATCAATACATGGTCTGTGAACTTCCAGATGTTCAAGCTGATTTTTGAAAAGGCAGAGGAACCAGAGATCAAATTGCCAACATCCGCTGGATCATGGAAAAAGCAAGAGAGTTCCAGAAAAAACATCTATTTCTGCTTTATGCAGGTCAGGAAGCAACAGTTAGAACTGGACATGGAACAACAGACTGGTTCCAAATAGGAAAAAGGAGTATGTCAAGGCTGTATATTGTCACCCTGCTTATTTAACTTATATGCAGAGTACATCATGAGAAACGCTGGGCTGAAAGAAGCACAAGCTGGAATCAAGATTGCCAGGAGAAATATCAATAACCTCAGATATGCCGATGACACCACCCTTATGGCAGAAAGTGAAGAGGAACTAAAAAGCCTCTTGTTGAAAGTGAAAGAGAAGAGTGAAATAGTTGGCTTAAAACTCAACATTCAGAAAATGAAGATCATGGCATCTGGTCCCATCACTTCATGGGAAATAAATCGGGAAACAGTGGAAACAGTGTGAGACTATTTTTTTAGGCTCCAAAATCACTGCAGATAATGACTGCAGCCATGAAATTAAAAGACGCTTACTTCTTGGAAGGAAAGTTATGACCAACCTAGATAGCATATTCAAAAGCAGAGACATTACTTTGCCAACAAAGATTCGTCTAGTCAAGGCAATGGTTTTTCCAGTGGTTATGTATGGATGTGAGAGTTGGACTGTGAAGGAAGCTGAGTGCCGAAGAATAGATGCTTTTGAACTGTGGTGTTGGAGAAGACACTTGAGAGTCCCTTGGACTGCAAGGAGATCCAACCAGTCTATTCTAAAGGAAATCAGTCCTGGGTATTCATTGGAAGGGCTGATGTCAAAGCTGAAATTCCAGTACTTTGGCCACCTCATGCAAAGAGTTGACTCATTGGAAAGGACTGTGATGCTGGGAGGGATTGGGGACAGGAGGAGAAGGGGAGGACAGAGGAGAGAGGACTCAATGGCATCACCGACTTGATTGACATGAGTTTGGGTAAACTCTGGGAGCTGGTGATAGACAATGAGCCCTGGCGTACTGTGGTTCATGGGGTCACAGAGTTGGACACAACTGAGCGACTGAACTGAACTGAACTGAAATGTAGAGGAACACAAAATTTTATGAATCAAAAGTGCATATAAATAAATATTTACTAAAGAATGGAAATAAAATCTTCAGCATCTAAACTATTAGGGGATAAATTGAAATAAAGATAATAAATCAAACATGGTTAAGAAAGGAAGTATAACAAAGTTAAGGAAGTTTGTATTAAATGGAAGATACAAAATAAGGTTGTATTAGTAATTCTAAGCATGTCAGAGAAGCCAATAA
The DNA here is from genome assembly GCF_042477335.2 of Ovis canadensis. NCBI lineage: Eukaryota > Metazoa > Chordata > Mammalia > Artiodactyla > Bovidae > Ovis > Ovis canadensis. Next base: position 72,695,615 of record NC_091247.1, read on the forward strand.
ATTTAAATTAATTAAATTCTCTTATCATTAGACATAGGTTCATGAACCTGTGTATTTTTTGCAATAGATTTACTTAGATTATAATGATGCAAAGGTTGAAATGAAGGTATGAAAACTAATCAAATAAGATTAATATAAAATTTTTAACATCAGAGCATTACATTGCAAAATTAAGCAACGATTGCCATATCTTAACGATAAGACAGTGTATCATGCAACAATCATTACCTTATACATAAGAAAATAGCATCCTGATCTGTGAAATAAAATTCAAGATACCAGTCAGCAAAAATGAAAACCCAACATCATAAGAGAGATTCAGAAATTATTTCTTACAATGATATAGGTGAGAAAGAAAGTAAGAATAATTATAGGAATAACAAGAAATCACCAGCAGTATAAAAGTTATTTGAAAATCAAACTTTTGGAAGAGAGTAATAAAGAAAAGAAGAAACTAAAGGCATACTTTAATATTAAAAAGGGGGAAATACTTCATGCAGGATATTTTTTAAAGTATAAGCTAATATTTTGCTTAGTAATTTTTTAATAATTGCATGCTATAGACAATGCCATCAAAAAGTATATAAATTTGACACAAAGGAACACAGAAAATTGAAAATAATCTTAAAAAAAAAAGAATCCTGAAGTGCCAAATGATATATAATTGTCTTTTAACAAAAAATCATGGAAAAATATTTTTTCTGCATACAAAAAATAATAAATCCTCCCTCTGAAATTTCATTTTTTAGAACCCCTTTTCCTTTATTTCATGAAGTGCAGCTCTTTAAAAAACATTTTTTTTGCACTATATTTGATTAAAATACTGTGCTTCAGTTGTACAGCAAAGTGATTCACTTATACATATACATGTATTCATTCTTTTTCAGATTCTTTTCCCATATAGGTTATTGCAGAATGTTGAGTTGAGTTCTCTGTATTATACAGTTGGTTCTTGTTGCTTATCTATTTTATGTATAGTGCTGTGTATATGTTAATCCAAAGATTCTGATTTATTCCTCCCCTCCCTTTCCTTTTGGTAACTGTAAGTTTGTTTTCAAAATTTGTGAGTTCACTTGTATTTTGCAAATAAGTTCATTTATATTATCTTTTTAAGCTAGATTCTATATGAGTGATAAGATATTTGTCACTCTCTGTATGAATTACTTCCTTTAGTACGATAATCTCTTGGTCCATCCATATTGCTACAAATGACAATATTTCATTCTTTTTATGGCTAAAATTCCACAGTATGTATGTACCGTATCTTCATTATCCATTCTGTTTGTTGATGAACATTTACGTTGCTTCCATGTCCCGGGTATCTTTAACAGTGCTGCTCTGAATATTGTGGTGCATGTGTCTTTTCAAATTATGACTTTCTCCTGATGGCTGCCCAGGAAAGAGATTGCTGGGTCATTTGGTAGCTCTATTTTTACTGTTTTACTGAACCTCCATACTATTCTCCATAGTGGTTGTACCAATGTACATTCCCACCAACAGTGTAAGAGGATTCCCTTTCCTCCACACCATTCCCAGCATTTATTGTTTATAGACTTTTTGAAATGATACCCATTCTAACTAGCGTGAGGTGATACCTCACTGTAGTTTTGATTTGCATTTCTTTGGTAATTAGTGATGTTGAGCATTTTTTCATGTGCTTTTGGCCAGCTGTATGTCTTTTCTGGAGAAAGAAATATTTAGATCTTCTGCACATTTTTGTTTTCATTGTTTGTTTTTGACAAAGAGCTGCATGAGCTGTTAAAGAAAGAGAACTTTCAAATACTGCATTACTGTGTTTGAAGAAACAGAAAAAATAGGGAAGAATTTTATCAGAATGTTGAACTATATGTATATAAAACCCAAATGATTTCTATATAGTAAATTGAACTGTAAAGGTAACTTGTGTGTGATTCTGAATACACAGATAAAATGTTTTTAATTCCTCCTTAACAAAAAATAAAAAATAAAAAAATAAAAAATAAAAAATAAATGGACATTGTAGAAATTTAAAAAAATACAATGATTGAAGTAGATAAGACAGAACATAAGCAATACATATGAAACACGTTTGAGAAACTTAATTTAGTTGCATTTCAGCCTAGAGGCCTGGAGAAAATAATAGGAACGTAGGAAATATTCCAAATATTTGTTGGAAAACTGGCTGGCAAATTATTAAAACACAAAAGTTTTCAAATTAGTCACAAGATAGAAAATATATAACTTTTAAAGAAGCAGTAATAAAACTGACATCTTAATTTTAACAGAAAATTTGGAAGCCAAAAGCCAATAGAATTACTTCTTGGAAGTGCTGAAAGAATTATAGCATGCAACTTTATAATCAGCCAAACTATTTATCAAAAATAAAAGCAAGAGATTTCCAACACAAACAAAAGTTTAAGAATTCAGAGGATATAATATTGTACTAAAATAGAAATACCTGGGGAACAGGAAAAATATTCATAGATAGAACCACAGTTATGCAATAAAACACACATGCACACACAGAAAGGGCAAGTATAAGAATAAAACTAAAATTTGGGGGTTTTAAATACATAATATATTGGCATATATAGCAACAAAAGTACTAAATCCACATGACTGGTAAAGATAAAGTATGGGAAAGTATTACATTGACTTCAAAAATGCAATACTAATTTACTGGTGTCTATAATAAACTAAATATGAATGTTTATTCATATTTAAACATTGAGCCCAGATCTACTGCATTGCAGGCAGATTCTTTACCAGTTGAACCACAAGGGAAGCCCTATAATAAACTAAATATGAATGTTGTAATCTCTTAATCAAAATTATAATGGAGAATACTGACTTACAAACAAACTTGCAAAATAAACAATAACATTAACTGATTAATCAAAACCAAGGCAATAAAGGACAAAGAAAATGAAGAACAAATGGAAAAATTAGAAAACAAATAGCAAGTTGATGGATTTAAACCCAAATATATCAGTAATCTTATTAAATGGAGATGTAGCATATACCCATGCAAAAGGCAAAATTTGATGGAGATGATTTTAAAAAAGAAAAAGAAAAAAACTTATTGCCAATAACAGCCACATTTTCATTACAATGGTGAAGAAAATCTTTTTTTTAAAAAAGGATATATGTCTAACACCTACGTAAAAATCTAGTATTCTTTAAAGTAAGTATGGTCGGAAATGAAAGAGATAGTTTATAATAATAAAACAACATAGTAGATCAATATATTAATATAAATTATTTTTGGCTAATAAACTAAAATGTTTATGACTAATAAAAATGATAGAACTAAAGGTAAAAATAGACCTCTTTGTATGTATCACATCTTCTTTATCCATTCATTCATTTATGGAGAGTTAAGTTGTTTCTGTATCTTCGTTAGTGTGAATAGTGCTATAGTGAACAAGAAAATACAGATGTTTCCTCAGACCTGGATTTCATTTCCCTAAGATATTTACCCATAAGTGGGATTGCTGAATCATGTGGTAGTTCTGTTTTTAATTTTTTGAGGAAACTCCATACTGTTTTCCATAGTGACTGCACTAATTTACATTCCCACTGACAGTGCACAAAGGTTCCTTTTTCTCCATACCCTTATCACCATTCCTATATTTTTGATAGTAACCATTCTAACAGGCATAGAGTGACATATCTTACTGTAGTTTTGATTTGCATTTCCCTGATGATTAGCAATGTTGAACACCTTTCCATGTACCTGTTGGCCATTTGTATATCTTCTTTGGAATAATAAAATCTATTCAGTTCTGCCAATTTTTAACTGATATAGTCTTTTTAAGAAAATGTTTTGATAGAGTTCACTAAAGATAAAAGAAAAAAAAAAGAGAAGGCATAACCTTAGTCCTAGTAAGTTCTGTTCTGGCAATGTACTCAGTAGAAATATGTACGTATGTAAAATTCAGGGACATACAAAAAAGTTTTAATGATTTATTCACCAGAGTCCCAAATTGAAACAAGATAAATGTTTATTAACAACAAAACAAACACTATGGCATTACTCTTAAGACAAAATATTATAAGGAAATAAAAAATAATGAATTCTATTACAAATAACAATATGAACAAATCTTGCTGATGTGATGTACACTGAAGGAAGCCAGACTAAATGTATACAATATATAATTGTATTTCTGTTATATTTAAAATCTGGAAAAATTACATGATTATACATACATACTGAGAGGGGGCAAAAAGTAGGCTTGGCCATGTTCTGTAACTTCATTTTAATGAATACTACATAGTAGTATATGCATATAAAATGTATCAAGATACATAAGTAAGATTTGTGGTCTGTGTATAATTTAAACTTCAATAAAAGATAAACAAAAGGATCAATATATAATCTTTGTACAGAACAATGATCAATAAAAGTATATTATGAAAGAACAAGGTATTATTCAGACTGTGAACAAAAGTTATATATTACTTAAGAACAGATCTAACAAAAATCACCCCTGTGGTTTTACATTCCCCTCCATGTTAGAGCTTCCTTGGTGGCTCAGACAGTAAAACTGTCTGCTTGCAATGCAGGAGACCCAGGTTCAATCCGTGGGGCAGGAAGATCCCCTGGAGAAGGTAACGGCAACCCACTCCAATACTCTTGCCTGGAAAATTCCGTGGATGGAGGAAACTTGTAGGCTGCAGTCCATGGGGTCGCAAACACGACTGAACGACTTCCTTTTGCTTTTCCATGTTAGAGAAAAGAAAAAAAAAAAAGTGATTTCAAAGATTTGATAAAAATTTTAAAAATTCATTTTGGGAAAAACTAGATCAAAAATTAAAAAGCATGTTCTATTGTAATCCCTTTCAGATTTTTGATTCTATGATTATATGATTAATTCACAATTGATGTTGGAAATCAATCTTTTTGACTTGTAGCAGCTTCTTTGCATTCTTTCACTTTAGGTTATTATTTATTAACTCACTAACTGCATTATTTACAGTTACTGATTAACAGTGCTGAAGAATTTTGTGAGATCTCACATTCACCAATTTTTCTGATTAAATGAAATAGCTTTGGCTACCCAGGAAGTCCAAACTGTTCATTAAAAGTAAAATCTGGATAAATTATGACAGTAGCCCTTCTAGTTGGTTTCCATTTTGAACTGCATCGTTCTTACCATAATTTTGGAAAGTGAAAGGTGAGAGTGAAGTCGCTCAGTCATGTCCGACGCTGCAACCCCGTGGACTGTAGCCTACCAGGCTTCTCCATCCATGGGATTCTCCAGGCAAGAATACTGGAGTAGGTTACCATTTCCTTCTTCAGGGGATCTTCCTGACCCAGGAATCGAATCTGGTTCTCCTGCATTGGAGGCAGAGGTTTTAACCTCTGAGCCACCAGAAAAGCCAGCCCTGAAACTGTACTTTTCATTCAATTATTGAAGTGAAGTGAACGTCCCTTAAGTCTTGTCCGACTCTTTGTATCTCCATGGACTATACAGTCCATGGAATTCCCTAGGCTGGAATACTGGAGTGGGTAGCTTTTCCCTTCTCTAAGGGCTCTTCCCAACCCAGGGATTGAACCCATGTCTCCCACATTGCAGGCATATTCTTTACCAACCCAGCTAACAGGGAAGCCCTCATTAAATTATTAGTAAGTTTTTTTTTTTTTAATTTTAAATATTTCATGATTTGGGTTTAGATCAAATAAAACAGGAAAAAAATTATAAGGAATAACTTGGTATTGTATGAAATGAGTCGATTAAGAAAATACAAATAACCCAAACCTGACAGTAGTGTTTAGAATATCAAACAAATGAATTTAAGCTTTAGATTTAATTGGAACATAAAAGTTATCTTTTTGAAGAATTTCTATCTGAAGTCTATTCCTTGAGTACCTAGTCACCCGGGTAATATCTAGTTTTTACTGGTTAACATATTTGTTTGTAATTGTTCTCAAGTTGTTTCTTGGTAGGTTTTCTATCATTCAGAATATCTTCAAACACATAATTTTCCTTTAATATATTTTATTAACTTTTAAATCTCTGATGATTGATAGAAAATGACTTCATAATTCATTTCTGATTGATTGAAGCAATCTAAAAACCTTTTTGAGTAGGCATATCTACTTGCTTATAAATTTGTTACATTATATTTTTCTTTGAAACTTTCAGAGGAATGTTAACTTAGCATTATAAAAATTATTGTGATGAAATTATAAAGGAAATACAGTCTCTACACACAAGTCTCATCTTAACAGTATGCATCATGAAACCAACACATTTCAAAGATTTAGATGCTTCCTTCAGTGATGCCTCCTGAGATCAGAGAATGCAAAAAAAAAAATTTCTCTATAAATATGCATCAAGTACAGATGTTTGATTATGCACTATGCAGAGACATTAGGAAAACAGAGCTGTATGTAACCTTTTAAAAAGAAGTACACCCACCAAACAAATTCATCATTTTAAAAGAAGTGATGTGAAGCCGTCTAGTCTTTCATGAAAAATGAAGAATAATGAAATTCTTGAAATTTGACATTTAATTGTATATTAACTTTAAGAAGGTACCCTGACCAATTCCTTAAATTACCATCTCTTGCTCTTACTTTTCCTTAATACAATTTATTTTCAAACAAGAGAGAATTTTTCAGGTTTTACAAGATATAAATCATAATAGTGACATCAATGTATATTTTTTAATCCTCCCTATGATGTATGTGAACTAACTCTCATCTCAAAGAGTGGGCAGATTTTCAGGGAAATAGTAAAACAACTTTTGTGCTTCTCACACACACAACTGTTAAACCTGTTAAACACTGAAGGAGGAGCTTCACAGTGAGTTCTAATAACAATATATTTTGTGCTTGTTGAGGTATTAGTCACTTTTAAATTTTGTAATTGTTTTGATATCTTCATCATTTGAAATAAACATGTATCAGTTCAAGTCAGTCACTCATATCTGACTCTTTGTGACCCCATGGACTGCAGCATTCCAGGCTTCCCAGTCCATCACCAACTCCCAGAGCTTACTCAAACTCATGTCCATCGAGTCGGTGATGCCATCCAGCCATCTCATCCTCTGTCGTCCCCTTCTCCTCCTGCCTTCAATCTTTTCCAGCATCAGAGTTTTTTCCAGTGAGTCAGTTCTTTACCTCAAGTGGCCAAAGTATTGGAATTTCAATCAGCATCAGTCCTTCCAATGAATATTCAACACTGATTTCCTTTAGGATGAACTGGTTTGATCTCCTTGCGGTCCAAGGGACTCCCAAGAGTTTTCTCCAACACCACATCTCAAAAGCATCAAATCTTCGGCACTCAGCTTTTTTTAAAAGACTACTGGAAAATCCATATCTTTGACTAGATGACCTTTGTTAGCATTTTAAAATGCTGTCTAGGTTGCTTTATAATATGCTTTCAAGGTTGGTCATAGCTTTTTTTCAAGGAGCAAGCGTCTTTTAATTTCACGGCTGCAGTTACCACCAGTTATGTTGGGGCCCCCCAAAATAAAGTCTATCACTGTTTCCTTTGTTTCTGTATATATCTGCCATGAAGTGATGGAATTGGATGCCATGATCCTAGTTTTTTGTGTTGAGTTTTAAGCCAACTTTTTCATTCTCCTCTTTCACTTTCATCAAGAGGCTCTTTAGTTCTTCTTTGCTTTCTGCCATAAGGGTGGAGTCTTCTGCATCTCTGAGGTTATTGATATTATTCCCGGCAATCTTGATTCCAGCTCGTGCTTCTTCCTGCCCAGTGTCTCACACGATGTACTCTGCATAGAAGTTAAATTAGCAGGGTGACAATATACAGCCTTGATGTGCTCCTTTCCCAATTTGGAAACAGTCATTATTCCATGTCCAGTTCTAACTGTTGCTTCTTGACCTGCATGGAGATTTCTCAGGAGGCAGGTCAGTTGGTCTGGTATTCCTATCTCTTGAAGAATTTTCCATAGTTTTTTGTGATTTACACAGTCAAAGGCTTTGGCATAGTCAATAAAACAGAAATAGATATTTTTCTGGAGCTCTTGCTTTTTTGATGATCCAAGGGATATTGGCAATTTGATCTTGGGTTCCTCTGTCTTTTCTAAATCCACTTGAACATCTGGAAGTTCACAGTTCACATATTGCTGAAGCCTGGTTTGGAGAATTTTGAGCATTACTTTGCTAGTTTGTGAGATGAGTTAAATTGTACAGTAGTTTGAGCATTCTTTGCATTGCCTTTCTTTGGAATTAGAATGAAAACTGATGCTCTTCAGTCCTGTTGCCACTGATGAGTTTTCCAAATTTGCTGGCCTATTGAATGCAGCACTTTCACAGCATCATCTTTCAGGATTTGAAATAGCTCAACTGAAATTCCATCACCTCCGCTAGTTTTGTTTGTAGTGATGCTTCCTAAGGCCCATTTTACTTCACGTTCCAGGCAGTCTGGCTCTAGGTGAGAGATCGTACCATCGTGGTTATCTGGGTCATAAAAATTTTTTTTTTTTGTATAGTTCTTCTGTGTATTCTTGCCACCTCTTTTTAAAATCTTCTGCTTCTGTTAGGTCCATAAAATTTCTGCCCTTTATTTTGCCCATCTTTGCATGAAATGTTCCCTTAGTATGTCTCACTTTCTTGAAGCGATCTCTAGTCTTTCCCATTCTATTATTTTCTTCTATTTCTTTGCATTGATCACTGAGGAAGGCTTTTTTATCTCGACGAGCTATTCTTTGAAACTCTGCATTCAAATGGGTATATCTTTCCTTTTCGTTTTTGCCTTTAGCTTCTCTTCTCTCCGTTATTTGTAGGGCCCCCTCAGACAACCATTGTGCCTTTTTGCATTTCTTTTTCTTGGGAATGATCTTGATCCCTCTCTCCTGTACAATGTCATGAACCTCTGTCCATAGTTCTTCTGGCACTCTCTTTATCAGATCTAATCCCTTGAATCTATTTGTCACTTCCATTGTAACAATTTAAGGGGATTTGATTTAGGTCATACCTGAATGATCTAGTGGTTTTCCCTACTTTCTTCAAGTAAGTCTTAATTTGGCAATAAGGAATTTGTGATCTGAATCACAGTCAGCTCCCAGTTTTGCTTTTGCTGACTGTATAGAGCTTCTCTATCTTTGGCTGCAAAGAATATAATCAATCTGATTTTGGTATTGACCATCTGGTAATGTCCATGTGTAGATTCTTCACTTTTTTCATTGGAAGTGGGTGTTTGCAATGACCAATGTGTTCTCTTGGCAAAACTCTCTTAGCCTTTGCCCTTCTTCATTTTGTATTCCAAGGCCAAATTTGTCTGTTACTCCACATAGTAGACTTTCTACTTTTCCATTCCAGTCCCCTATTAAGAAAAGGACATCTTTTTTGGCTGTTAGTTCTAGAACATCTTGTAGGTCCTCATAAAACCATTCAACTTCAGCTTCTTCAGCATTATTGGTCGGTGCACAGACTTGGATTACTGTGATATTCAGTGGTTTGCCTTGGTAATGAACAGAGACCATTCTGTCCTTTTGAGACTGCATCCAAGTACGGCATTTCAGACTCTTGTTGACTATGATGGCTACTCCATTTCTCCTAAGGGATTGTTAGGAGATTCTTATATCTACTACTGCCCACAGTAGTAGATATAATCGTTATCTGTGTTAAATTCACCCATTGCAGTCCATTTTAGCTCACTGATTCCTAAAATATTGTATTCACTCTTACCATCTCCTGTTTGACCACTTCCAATTTGTTTTGATTCATGGACGTAACATTCCAGGTTACTATGCAATATTGTTTTTCACAGCATTAGACTTTATTTCCATCACTAGTCACATCCACAACTGGATGTTGTTTTGCTTTGGCTTTGTCTCTTCATTCTTTCTGGAGTTATTTCTCCACTGATCTCCAGTAGCACACTGGGTACCTACTGAGCTGGGGAGTTCACCTTTCAGTGATATAAAACATGTATAAGTTTTTCTAATTTTATATTTATAACTTGTATTTTTAATTTAATGAGCACTCCTAAATTATATGTCTTGCACCCCCCCAAAACCTATCTCACTCTATTGAACCTTCTCTAGAACATTGTCTTTTCACTTACAGTGGGGAGTATAGATTCTGACTAAGGATTTATGATAAAATTGGGTCTTTATCTCAGAGCCATCATTTTTCTAAAGTATCTGCCTGTAAGTATTAAGTCTACTGGCTAGATAAGTACAGGAAGCAGGGAAAAAATATCAATATGATTATCTTCTAAATGTTGTAATATCAACATTCCCAACTGATTATTTTTTTTTATAATTCTGATTAGATAGTCATCTTTGAGAACTCCCAAGAATTCAGAAGTCTTTTTTTTTTCTTGGACAATATTTACTTTTTAATATTTATTTGTAATTGGAAGATAGTTGCTTTACAATGTTGTGTTGGTTTCTGCCATGCAGTAACATGAGTTTGCCATAGTATACAAATGTCCCCCCCTTCTTAAACCTTCCTCTCACCCACCCCATCATCCCACCCCTCTAGGTTATACAGCAAATTCCCACTAGTTATGTATTACATTATGTAATGTAATGTAATTACATTACATAATGTAATGTAATGTATTATATTACATTATGTATATACATTACATATGGTAATGTATATACTTCAATACTACTCTCTTAACTCATGCCACCCTCTCCTTCCCCCACTGTGTCCAAAAGTCTGTTCTCTATGTCTGCATCTCCATTCCTGACCTGAAAATAGGTTTATCAGTATACTTTTCTAGATTCCATGTATATGCTTTAATATACAATACTAGTTTTTCTCTTTCTGATTTACTTCACTCAATGTAACAGAATCTAGGCTCATCTACCTTACTACAGTTGACTCAAATTTGTTCCTTTTTATGGCTGAGTGATATTCTATTGTGATATTCTATCACAGCTTCTTTATCCATTCATCTGTCAGTGAACATCTAGGTTGCTTCCAGGTCCTGGCTGTTGTAAATAGTGCTGCAATAAGCAATGGGGTATGTGTGTCTTTTAGAATTATGATTTTCCCACAATGTGTGCCCAGTAGTTTTATTCTTAGGTTTTTAAGCACTCTCCATACTGCTCTCCATAAAGGCTGTATTAATTTACATTCCCACTAACAGTTCAGGAGAGTTCCTTTTTCTCTACATCCTCTCCAGCATTTATTGTTTGTAGATTTTTTTGATAATGGCCATTCTGACAAGTGTGAGGCAGTGCCTATTGTAGTTTTAATGTGTTTTTCTCTAATGATAAGCAATATTGAACATCTTTTCTTCACTTGTTTATGTCCTCTTTGTAGAAATGTCTGTTTAGGTTTTCTTCCTGTTTTTTGATGACGATGCACTCCATGAGTTGCTTGAGCTTTTGGAGATTAATCCTTTGTCAATTGCTTCATTCACAATTATTTCCTTCCATTCTCAGGTTTATCTTTGCATCTTTTTTATAGTTTCTTTTGCTGTGCAAAAGCTTTTAAGTTTAATTAGGCCTTGTTTATTTTTTGTTTTCATTTTGATTACTCTAGAAGGTGGATCAAAGAAGATCTTGCTGTGATTTATGTCAAAGAAGCTTTTGAAAGAAAATTTGCAACACATAATAGAAAGAAATTTGGAATGAGATTCTGTTAGAGTGCTTTTTTTCTTCTTTTGTCTTTGTAATGTTTGAAGCCAAAAGTTGAGGTGGTGGAAGAACTCCAAGCTGCAGCCTTATAAGTACTATATTAAATAAATGGTCAGCAAAGAGATCATATAAGGAAAAAAGTTAATTTTCTCAAAATACTTTGTTATTTCACTATCACCGTCCCTGAATTTTGTTTTACCTTTCCTGGATTGTTAGAGAAATATATCTACCTTTAAGGAAAAGTAACTATAACTATGAAATAGTTTCCTTTTATGATTTTCCCTACTTTTACACAGAGTTCTTAGTAGTTATGATTTCCCCAAAGCACTCACCAATAGTGTCTGGTGATAAAATGTAGAGTAGGCTAAATATGGATAAATGTGAAGTGCCCTACTTACTTTCTATGTAGTTAATTGATTGAGCTCATTTTGGGTGTGTTTTTCTTATTAACCAGAAACTTGGCTCATTAGACCAACTCAAAAAGTGACCTTTTTAAAGGAAGAATTTCCAATACATTTATTCATATTCCATAGTATTAAGAATAGTGCAGTTGAAAACCAAAAGTAATAATTTCGGATAATGTACAACTAACATTATTTTAAATATAATACAATGGGATTTCAATTTAGGCATTCTTTATAAGACACTTCTCTTTACACAGATTTGAATCAAAGATAACATCTTGCTTGCAGAGTTTTCTTTCAAAAGCCAATCCACTAGTCATATTTAAACTCAAATATTCATGTTTTTTTTTTTTACTTTTGATGAAGTCATAATAGCATATTAGTGTTTTCTTTGAATTGACTTCTGCAAGTTAACTTTACTACACAAAGTCTGTCTTCATTTTACTATACAGTTAAAACAAATATCCAAATAACACACTGTGTATGCTTAATTTTTTCTTGAGTTTGACTTACTATATTCTAAAGAATAATGGTGAAATACTACTCAGCTTAGTTCATATTGAAAAATGCTTGGGTCTATGCCTTGGAAAAATATTAAGACAGGGGAATAAAAGTTATAAAACTAATATAAGTATTCATGCTATCACAGATGACACTTTTCATTAATGAATTAATTCCAAAATAAAATTAGGAACTTTCAGAGAGCCATTTGATATTATTATTCTCATAAGAGTGTTTGCAAAAAGTTAGGGCTAAAAATGTGGGTGTTTGTGTGTGCATTATGCCCATAGAATAGCATTTTGGGGATACTGAATATTATTAAGAGGTTAACTTTGGATTCTGGACCCAGACCATGTAGGGACAAATCTTAGCTATAATATTGCCAGTTGTGTGGCACTGGTGATTTTACTGGAGAGAAATGTACTTTGGTTTCTCCCTCTCTAAAATGGGAATGAATATAGATTTTCCTTATTAGATTTATGTTAGAACCGGGCCTATCAGATGGAGAATGTTTAATAAATACTGTTTTATTCTTGTTGTTATTGTTGCTTTGTCATGTTAGGCAAACTCTTTAATTTACCCAAGCATTGTATCAAAGTGAAATATGAGTCATTACTTAGTGGAATCCTGTTTAAATGACTCAGAATTATTTAGATATCATTCATCTAAATGATCCCAATTTTTTAATATGGTTTCCAGTTCAGTTCAATTCAGTTCTGTCACTCAGTTGTGTCTGACTCTTTGCGACCCCATGAACCATGGCACACCAGGCCTTCCTGTCCATCACCAACTCCCAGAGTTCACCCAAACCCATGTCCATTGAGTCGGTGATGCCATCTAATTATCTCATCCTCTGTCGTCCCCTTCTCCTCCTGCCCTCAATCTTTCCCAGCATCAGGGTTTTTTCAAATGACTTAGCTCTTTGCATCAGGTGGCCAAAGTATTGGAGTTATATGATTTTAAGTTAATTATATTTGAAATGTACCTTTCATTCTAGTATAAGATAACAATCTCAGTGAAAGGTAAAAACGGGTAGGTTTAGTTTACATTTTTATTTGAAAAACAATAATTACCATCTAACACAAATGATGAAGCTTGACATTTGCTCCTTTTTCTCTTTTATTTACATTTGTTATTTTTTTTATTTGTAGTATTTTCATTTTTAAAAATGGGACAAAATCAACTAATCAGATTAAATCTATGAGGAGGAGAGCTATATAATTTCATTTATATTTTTGTTAATTAAATAGTGAAATTAATTAATTAATTAACACTGCTAATGCTATTAAAATACTGTTTGAACAATCTGAATTTGTTTACTTTCTGTTTATCTCCAATTAACTTTCCCAGTCATATCAATGTCTTATAATATAAAAGTATGATTTTTAAGACTTTCTTGTATAAACTAGAAAGCATTTTTAATGGCTATCTGACTATCTTTCAAATTCCAGTGCAAGGATGTTGCTACATTTTGACATTTCACTCTTCATTTCTATAACTAAAATTTGAAATATTCAGAACTAAAAATCACCCTGTTCCTTACAAGATATTTAGCAAGCACATGTGTATCTGTATGTGTATGTTCCATGCTGTGGTTCCAAAGATCCACAGAATGCAGTTCAATTACTTCTCACCTGTAGTTTCATGATTGATACCTATAACTTTGTATGCCTGAAGTCTTGGGATCATATTTGCCTTCAGGAGATTTTTTGAAATCTATCTTGTAGTACAGCTAATTCAGTACCACTCATTATTATCTACTATTTTCACTTCTATTTCAAGACCTGAAAAAGTTATGGCCTATTTCTAAAACCCAGTATTTTTCTCTAAATTAAATAAATTTTTCTTTAACTTGTTCCTCCAATGATAACTAGCTCAAGAACTCAATGTTTTTCCTTTGAGAAAAATAATCTACTGCTTTTGAAACTACTAAAATGCTGAACATGAGCTTGGGGACCTATCTTTGTTTCCAGACCTCTGCAAACTCCACCCTGCCCCTCTTTAAATGTCCACATGCTGTTTTTTCCCAGACTCCATATATGAACAAACAGGATCACAGAAAGGTAAGGTACTATATCCATGGTCAAAAAGTCCACATATAGTAGAGTTGAGATTTGAACCCATATAGTCCAACCATGGTGTCCATATATTCAACCACTATGCTACATGCCTTCCATAGACTACTTTCTGTTTCTCTTTTACATTTAATCTGGTCTCTATCACTATTGTTAAATTTTAGCTTCCCTTTGACAATGTACATTTTTCAAAATGCTTGAGATGTAGTAAAATAAATTACAAATAGGAATCTATCTAGCTCTTAAGCCAACTCCTCTGTTGTCTTATTTGGGAAGAGACGCCTTCTGTCTGTTTTGTACAGGTTTATTATTAAGCAAACATGAGTTTCTAATGTTCCAATTAACATATGTCTATGTCAAAGTACTAATAGTACTAGACAAATAATAAACCATACGAATAAGCTTTCTCTTCAGTTCAGTTCAGTTCAGTTCAGTCACTCAGTAGTGTCTGACTCTTTGCCACCCCATGAATGCAGCACGCCAGGTCTCCCTGTCCCTCACCACCTCCCAGAGCTCACTCAAACTCATGTCCATTGAGTCAGTGATGCCATCCAACCATCCCATCCTCTATTGTCCCCTTCTCCTCCTGCCTTCAATCTTTCCCAGCATCAAGGTCTTTTCAAACGAGTCAGTTTTTCACATCAATTGGCCAAAGTATTGGAGTTGCAGCTTCAGCATCAGTCCTTCCGATGAACACCCAGGACTGATCTCCTTTAGGATGGACTGGCTGAATCTCTTTGCAGTCCCAGGGACTCTCAAGAGTCTTCTCTTAGCTCTTTTTTATTATTAAAAAGATGAATTCCAACAGTTTTTTAAGGAATACCTATTTAAAATTTATACACCAATAAATAACCAAACATTTGCGTATGAAGATAAATCTGCCAATTATGGTTACAAATATCACTTTCTAAGAGATCCCCAGCTTCCCAGGTGCACTTGGTAAAGAACCTGCCTATCAATATATGAGACATAAGAGATGAAGTTTCAGTTCCTGGGTTGGGAAGATCCCTTGGAAGAGGTCATGGCAATCCACTCCAGTATTCTTGCCCAAAGAATCCCTATGGACAGAGGAGCCTGGGGGGCTACAGTCCATAGGGTTGCAAAGAGTTGGACACACCTAAAGTCACGTAGCATACACGCAAGAGATAGAGATTGCTCGCTGGGCACAAGATGTTTTTCTAAAAATTTTTCTTGATTTTGGAGTAGATGTAGTCCTTTTCTAAGACTCTAATGGTGGTCATTAGAATGATCGACCTTTAAGTTGCCTTAAAACTAAGCATTCAAAAAACCAAGATCATGGCATCTGGTCCCATCACTTCATGGCAAATAGAATGGGAAACAATGAAAAGGTGAGAAACTTTATTTTGGGGGGCTCCCAAATCACTGCAGCCATGAAATTAAGAGACACTTGCTCCTTAGAAGAAATGCTATGACCAACCTAGATAGCATATGAAAAAGCAGAGACATTGCTTTGCCTATAAAGATCCATCTAGTCAAAGCTATGGTTTTTCCAATAATGATGTATGGTTGTGAGAGTTGGACCATAAAGACAGCTGAGCACCAAAGAATTTATACTTTTGAAAGAGAGAGAAAAAAAAAAAGAATGTATACTTTTGAACTGTGGTGTTGGAGAAAACTCTTGAGAGTCCCTTGGACTGCAAGAAGATCCAACCAGTCAATCCTAAAGGAAATCAGTCCTGAATATTCATTGGAAGGACTGATGCTAAGGCTGAAGCTCCAATATTTTGACCACCTGATGCAAAGTACCAACTCATTTGAAAAGACCCTGATGCTGGGAGGTATTGGGGGCAGGAGGAGAAGGGGACAACAGAGGACAAGATGGTTGGATGGCATCACTGACTCGATGGACATGAGTTTGAGAAAACTCTGGGAGATGGTGAAGGACAGGGAAGCCTGTTATGCTGCAGTCCACCGGATTGCAAAGATTTGGACATGACTGAGCAACTGAACAACAGCAAATGGTGGACAGTATTTGGTCAATATCTATGTTAGTTTTGCCACAGAAAGATTATAGAAGAACTAAATATCTAATTGCTCATGAATCTAAACAAAGGATTACTGTTAAGGAAACTAAGTTGACTCTTTAGAGACTTTTCTTTCAGCACTCGTTTGAGGTGGAAAGTGATGAAATATAAGTTGATTGGGGGCTTTTAGAAAGAATACTCGTGTAGGGAATAAAATCCCTGAGTTCTAGTAAATACTTTTCCATGGACAGATTCTCTCTCATACAGTGAAAGTGGTTCAGCTGAAATGAGAAGAGGAGACTAAATCCAACCAGAAGCCTTTTCCAGTGCAAAACTGTATATTTGCCATTAACTGCATTAATGGCAAAGAACTATCTTAATTATAACATTTAGTCAAAAATAGCATGCCCTTGGGCTTAACTAATGTTGACTATTAATGTGACTTCTCTACTTACACGGGGCTTCCCTGGTGGCTCAGAGGTTAAAGCATCTGCCTACAATGTGGGAGACCTGGGTTCAATCCCTGGGTGGGGAAGATCCCCTGGAGAAGGAAATGGCAATCCACTCCAGTATTCTTGCCTGGAGAATCCCATGGATGGAGAAGCCTACTAGGTTACAGTCCACGGGGTCGCAAAGAGTCGGACACGACTGAGCGACTTCACCTCACCTTACGTCACCTCACCTCACCTATGCTTACACATGGTTTAGAGATATTTCTAATTAAAATTCTCCCTATGTTGATATCTAGACATCTTTACTAAGTGTGTTATTTTACAATAAAGAATGTGTGTCTTTACTATTCAGAGCATTTTATATTTTCAATTTAATCTCCTGGTTCTTAACATAGAACTTCAAATCAAATGTTCCCTAGCTTTAGAAGTTATTCATCAGGTACAGAGAACAGGTAGGATTAAAGAGGATTGAGCTGTGTCATTTTGTTTTTTTATTTCATCTTTTAGCCTCCCAACAAAGACTACAGACCACGGTCTTGTTAATCCTGTAGAGCAGGAGTCTGTTTCTGCATCATTAGTGTTAGTGATGAGTGATGCATTTGACAAAGGTTAGAAAGCTTTTAGAACCATTTGACAACAATGACCACTAAAGATAGAAATGGTTTCCCCACTTGTTTTTCTAGAAATAGAGTGGCAGCATCTTTTTCTAAGAGTTCCCATCTGACTCAGAAGACCTTTACCCTGTTCAAATCTGTCAATATTTTACTCATTCTCTGAAGCTCAATATAATAACTACTCTTTCTCCTGAAGATTTTATCTGATTGGAATTAAAGTCTTTCTTGTGGGATACATTTGAAAAACATACATGCAAACACTTAGGACATGAGAGATGTTCAATTGTAATCTTACCAGAGCACATTGTGCAATATGTATTTTATTTATACTTATCTGAATTCTTATCTTTTCTCCCAAACTTGTCAATAAGGAAGGCTGAAAGTTAGAATCATATAGAATCACATACAGTTGAATTCTGTAACTTCAAAATGCCTAGAGCAGTTCAAATAACACAGTAGATATGTATTCAATATTGAATAAGTTGTACTGAAATGATTAAAAGGATGAAAATACTGATTTAGGGGACATTTTAGTTTAATTTTTGTGTACCACACATGCTTGGATCTGTAATCTTCATTGACAGAAGTTCAGGTTTTCTGGAAGAAGATTTTGCTCACCTGCCCCTTCAAAAGAAGGTTTATCCTATTTTAACTCATCTTTTACACATATGACTTAGAATAAGAGAAACTGCTTAATGTCCCAAACATCTCACTAATTTTGAATTAATGCTTGATTGTCAAAAATAATGTACTGATTTTACCAACAATAAATCACTGCTTTATATCTTCTGAAAAAGGCAATTTTCTTTAAAATATTTACAGTTAAATGGTGGAGATGTGTTGGAGGAGAAAAACTTCTTACAGTTGAAAGCTGAAATTATTTCAGTGATTATTATATTAAAGTTACCAAAACAACTGTGGAGATTATTACCTAAATTTGAGTTAAAGATTCCAGTATAATTAGAAAATACATGTATCAGCAAAAACAATCTCCAAGGAAATTGTGGCATGGAAAATACATAAACACCTTGAAATTTCAAAATAAAGTGATAAAGGGGCTTTGAGTCATGTTGAAAACAAATGAGAAGGCATTGGAGCTTGATCTTGAATAATGAATATGAGTTAGATTGTAAGATTCGGAGAGTGTAGGTTGACATAACCATTTAAGCAAAGACAAACTTTGATTGATGGTGTTAAATAATTTGTGGGCTGGTGGCTCAGATGGTAAGGCGTCTGTCTACAATGCGGGAGACACGGGTTTGAGCCCTGGGTTGGGAAGATCCCTGGAGAAGGAAATGGCAATCCACTCCAGGACTATTGCCTGGAAAATCCCATGGACAGAGGAGCCTGTTGGGCTACAGTCTATGGGATCGCAGAGTCGGACACGACTGAGCGACTTCACAAAAGTAATTTAAACATATAAGGGTTTGATATCACCATATTACAACTACGTCTATGAGAAAAACATAAGTCACGTACTGAACAGAATTTGAAAAAGGAGAATGATGAAACCTGGGTCAGATGATGATGAAGAGACCCCATCCATGAATAGTACATACCTTAGATAAAGACACATTAGTAGTGTTGTAGTCAAATGAGACTCAGCGGTCTGTGGTTCAGTGGACACATGGCTCAATCCATCTCCATAGAGAAACAGACATGTTGCATTGATTAACTGAGCACAGTGTCATATTGATATGATTTTGATCCTCCAAAGGTATACTCCCAATTTCAGGAATTTATGCAGCATTTAATTCTAAATAGCCCATTCAGAAGTAGAAAAAACAAATGAGTATAAATTTAACTGAAAAATTTAACCATGGTAACTGTGAGAAATAACCAAGAAGTAACATCTCTTATATTATGCCAAAGGGATATTTGATATAGGAGGAGGAATATAGACATATATCAATAAAATGGAAGTGATCTAGGAATATGGGTTAGGGAAAATATGTAGGTATAGATGTGCAGCTTAGAATAAAAATGCCAGACTTATTGAGCGAGGGATAAATTTTTTTATGGAAAGGAAATTCCAGCATTAATGTGAAAAAATATGCTTTGGATATTTAAGAGGCAAGAAACAGATGATTTTGCAGCCTTTATCCAACAATAAGGTTCATAAATCACAAGCCAGATACAACACCAAGGCCTATTTCAACACCTCTTCTTTTAGTTCCTAGTTAGACACAAAAGCAGTGATTATAACTTAGAGATTCGTTTGTAGATGATGTGGTCATCCTTTGGTAACACAAAGGAGGGACTTATGGAGCTCTATCTGCTAAAGCTTTCATTGTACTCTCATGTTCCTATTCCAGGGCTTCCCAGGCAGCTCAGTAGGTAAAGAATCTGCCTGCATTGCAGGGGACGCTGGCAGATGTGGGCTTGATCCCTGGGTAGGAAAGATCCCTGGAGGAGGAAAGGGCAACCCACTCCAGTATTCTTTCCTGAAAAATCCCATGGGCAGAGGAGCCTTGTGGGCTATAATCCACAGGATTGCAAAGAGTCAGACAGGACTGAAGTGACTGAGCACACCCACATATTCTTATCCCACTGAAATCCTATTAAAACTTAGGATATAATCTCTGATGTCAGGAATTAGGTTTTCAAGTATTAGAGTAGTTATTGAACCACATGATGAAAAGTGACACTGGTCTGTAGGCTTGTATTATTTTAAATTTTCAAGTTTAAAAAAAAAATGATGACTCTCCTAAACACTCAATGATCTTATTTTGCATCCAAGAATGGAAACAACATCCACATTTATTTCAAATAACAGAAACACACTGCTGTGTTTATATATTCAATATAATTTGGCTATGTTTCAAAGCACGGATTTTGTTTGAAACTCTCATGACATGTTTGCTTTCCACCTTATTGCAGAATGTCCCTCTTAAACATCCATTATTTAAAACATGCTTGTCTACCCAGAAAAATATAGCAATGTCTTGAGACATTTTTTTTAAAGAGTGGATTCAATAACCAAAATTGATGCCCTACCTAATCATTTATTATTATTTATGACCAAGGAAATAAGCTATACTACTCTACTAGTCTCTGTGTGAGTATTAACATTTATTTCAAAATACTGAGTCTAAGTTTTTACCTCTAAATGGGATATATAATACCCTTCTAACCAAATAATAGGCTTCCCTTGTGGCTTAGCTGGTAAAGAAACTGCCTGCAATGCTGGAAACCTGGCTTCTATCCCTGGGTTGCGAAGATCCCCTGGAGAATGGAAAGTCTACACACTCCAGTATTCTGGCCTGGAGAATTCCATGGACTGTATAGCCCATGGGGTTGCAAAGAGTTGGACACGACTGAGCCACTGTAACTTATCATTAACCAAATAATCCTGAGAATTTACCTAGATTTTCTTCACTTAATTCTTGGCATGTGGCAGGTTAAAAAGAAAAAAAAAAATCAAGTTCATTCCTCCTTCCTCTGTACTATGTGTCCAAGTATGTAACTTTGTCACATTTTAAGAGGGCTGCTTTTCCAATTTGAGGAGACATATGATACTTTGAGAAATCCTCCTCAGGCCACTTTTATGTTCTTTAAGCATAAAGCTTATCATTTAAAAATAATTTTACTATCCAATATACTAGTATGGGGTAGTAGTTTTATATTGCCAGGTATTTGGTAAGAAAGGAGAGGAAGACTGAGGGTCAAGGAGCAGAATGTGAAATTGGGTTGGGGGGATAGAAGTGTCCTGTGATTTGGGGGGAAGGATTATATTAATGAGATTTTGTAGATCTGAGAAAGGAGCTAGGGACGTTTGATTTGATTGAAGTCTGCTTGAATTAGAAGGGATGCAATGCCACCCACATTTTGCCAGCTAGTATATCTCATTACTACTGAAAAATAATGTGGATCATGTCTTCAATTATATTTCTTTCTACTTAAATTATTAATCATGTTTGAATGAACATGATTTCACTGATCTATCTATATTTTGGATACATTATTTTACGTTATTAGCAACATGTTTGTTCTGACATACTCTCAAATTCTTTGTCACTTCTCACCTTAGATGGTAGTGGTTACAGTTAGAGAATCATTGTTAGATTTATCATGAAATCATTATTAATCACCTATTATGTACTAGATCTCAGTTACTATGCTAGGTGCTAATAACATACACTTACTCCTTGGAAGGAAAGTTATGACCAACCTAGACAGCATATTAAAAAGCAGAGACGGTCCATCTAGTCGAGGCTATGATTTTTCCAGTGGTCATGTATGGATGTGAGAGTTGGACTATAAAGAAAGCTGAGCATCAAAGAATTGATAATTTTGAAATGTGGTGTGGGAGAACACTCTTGAGAGTTCCTTGGACTGCAAGGAGATCCAACCAGTTCATCCTAAAGGAGATCAGTCCTGGGTGTTCATTGGAAGGACTGATGTTGAAGCTGAAATTCCAATACTTTGGCCACCTGATGTGAAGAGCTAACTCATCTGAAAAGATTGTGATGCTGGGAAAGATTGAGGGCAGGAGGAGAAGGGGATGACAGAGGATGAGGTGGTTGGATGGCATCACCGACTCAATGGACATGGGTTTGGGTGAACTCTAAGGGTTAGTGATGGACAGGGAGGCCTGACGTGCTACAGTTCATGGGGTTGCAAAAAGTCGGACACGACTGAGTGACTGAATTGAACTGAACTGAATAACATAATAATACCCACAGCTAGCCAACTGAATAAGATGTAAAAGCAAAATGGTAAATAAAATATATCAAAATGCATGCTATGCTAAAGATTTGTTTTTGAGTACTACATTCAATTATTTGTAAATATATCTTATTGTTCATCAGGGAGGATTTTACAGGAAACAATGCATCTGAGCCAGGTTCTGAAGGAGGAGTAGAAAATATCCCCTAGAATGGGTAAGGACAAGAGTGTCATAGACAAAGGAAGTAACTTGGACAAAGAACCAAAAGAAAGAAGGATCATCATATTTGTTAAACTGCAAGTGATTTGATTTATCTAGAATTCAGTTTCAACAGAGGAGTGCAAAGAAAAGGTATTAAAGGAGAACAGTTTTTCTCCCTCTCTTCGTCTCCCTTCCCTTCCTCCTTTCCTTTCCATTTTTCCTTTCCACATTTCTTTTCTCTTCTCCTTTCCTCCATTTTTTCCCTGTTCTTTCTTCCTTTTAATATTGTTCTGCAGATTAACAAGCTCCCTACCAAATATTAGCTTGAAGTCAAAGAATCAGCTCTGATCTCTATCTTTATGGGGTCCTAAGTGTCCCTAAAATCCTTATTAATGCAATTGTGTCTCATTTTGTTTTTTCCTACTCTGTTGCTCTTTCATTTAAATGTGATTTGTAGACAGAAAAGTAATTGAAAACTATCCAGTCTTTGTCAATTTTAAAAGAGTTTACTCTGTGTTATATAAGATATTTGCAACTGACCGAGTTTCTTCTATTAGCAAGTTCCCAAACCATTTTTCTCTAGATGGGATTTAGCTCTGTTCTGTAACAATGCACACTGAATTTCTCATTTGCCCTTAAGCTCCTTGGCCCACTGACACTCCACTTTAAGTTTAATCAGACAGAAAAATCAGAAAAGCTCTAGTCTCAAGTGACCACTTTGACCTTTTTTTTTTTTTTTCCTGAAAGCAAGAAGAGATGAAATTTGCCTATTTTGTGCAGTCGATATGTGATTCTCCATACACTTGTGTACTATGTTTGCTTCAAAGTCAGGGTGATCAACGTTAATGCTGCCTGTCTCAGTGAGAAAACCAGCACTATGCTTTACAGGCACCATTAGCAATCGTTTGTAGTAGCTGTCTGCATAAGGGATATAGTGTTCATTAGGAATTTTTTGAAGATAAACCAAACATATGAGAAAGTTTTAGAGCTGCTTAGAAGGTCTTAACAAAATAGGGAGTCAGATTTGGTTCATTTATTATAGCCATAGTTCTTTAGCAACAAGGGTTCTGAAGATAAGGCAGACTTCTCCTCTGATTGGACTCTGAAAATCATTTGTGTCCTGCACCTCACATCATCCTGCAAATGTGTAACTGGGGTTTTCAGTTAATGATATAACATCTATAAAGATATATTGATTTTTTTCTAATGGTTATATACAATCCAGTGTACTCTTTTGTGGTATACCAATTCACATACCCACCAATATTGCCCAAGTATTCCCTTTCTCTACATCCTTGCCAATACTTATGTCTTATATTTTTGAAGACAATCATTTAACATTTGTGAGATATTTCTTTGTATCCTTCTACTGTGCTAAAATTTAACCATGAGTTAAAAGACTGCTAAGTTCTATAAGCCCTTCTAGAGAATTGTTGAAACTGAGAGGGGATCCCAAGAATTGCAACTGCACTTTATTCAAGATTAAAGGTTTTTATGTTCTCCTAAAGACCCTGCTTTTATTATTGTGATAGCGCTTATCATACTAAGTGCTATTCTAATTTCCTATGCCTAACATGAAGTCAGCTCAAAGTAAGTCCTCAATACCTATTAGTACAGCTATAGAACTAAAGTAAGAAAAGAAGGAAGAATATCTCAATATACCATACAGAGTTAACTGTTTTAACTTTTTATTTTGTATTGGGGTATAGCCAATTAACAATGTTGTGATAGTTTCAGATGAACAGCTGAGGGACTCAGCCATGCATATACATGTATTCATTCTCTCCCAAACTCCCCTCCTAACCAGGCTGCCACATAACATTGAGCAGAGTTCTATGTGCTATATAGTAGGTCCTTTATAGTTATTCATTTTAAATATAGCAGTGTATACAGTCAACTGTAAGTTCTTTCTCTAAGACTTGTGGGTCTCATTCTGTTTTGTACATAAGTTCATTTGTATCATTTCTTTTTTATTCTACATAGAAATGATGTTATATAATATTTCTCCTTCTCTGTCTGACTTACTTCACTCACTATGACAGTCTAAGTCTATCCATGTAGCTGCAGATGACATTAATTCATTCTTTTTAGTGGTTCAGTAATATTCTGTTACCTAAGAGTCTTTTGTTTTGTTTTATTTTGTTTGGATTTAGGTATGCCAAAAGGTAGTGTGATCAAATGCTTGAATTACTAATAAGTAATGGCATAAAAGTGATTATTGAGAAAACAGATATACTTCTATCCCTCTAGCTTGACATTAGTGAGAAAATTCTGGTGTCTTATAGTGCCTCTATCTTGTTGCCACAAGATGTCCATTGACATAGAATCTTGGACTAGAGGAAAAGAAAAGATCATTTCTCATATCAGCACCTAGAGATCAATCTTTTCCAGATGAAGATGAAAACTAAACAGATACTCCCAACACAATAAACTTAAAACTAAAATTCAGGGTTACCAACTGAAAATACAATTGAAAAAGAGTTAATAATTTATCATCATAGCAAACATAAGGAATATATTATAAATGTGAGATTGAAGAGCCTGAGAAAGTTTTGAAATAAAATCAGCATAAATTGGGATTAATCTCAAGGAGATACAATTAGATTGTGATTGAGGTAAAGAAAACTTAAGTGTAATCAATATAATTGAGTGTCGAAAGAGTATTTTTAAGAGAACAAGAATGAACTGAAATAAATTTTTAGCACCTTCCATAATGGAGGACTTCCCTGGTGGCTCAGACGGTAAAGTGTCTGTCTACAATGTGGGAGAAACAGGTTCGATCCCTGGGTTGGGAAGATCCCCTGGAGAAGAAAATGGCAATCCACTCCAGGACTATTGCCTGGAAAATCCCATGGACAGAGGAGCCTGGTAGGCTACAGCCCACGGGGTTGCAAAGAGTTGGACACGACTGAGCAACTTCACTTCACTTCACTTCACTTCATATGAAAACACCTACTTCAGTGAGCTTATGTGGATGACTGGTCCATTTAGAAGGATTATACCTATCACACAGATGGCTGCTTTGCACTATTATATAGTTATTAATATCATTCTTCTGACAGACTCTAGAGCATATCAGGAAAAATTCAAATTACTTTAAATCTCACTATAAAATTTCTCTTTTATAGACAAAGATAATCAGCCCATACAACCAAATGTTAATTCTTGTGACGAATCAATATTTGGAATTCATTCCTATATTATTCATTTATATAATTGGTTAAAGTAAATCTGGAAATCCCTGGACACACTGAGAAAAATCAAATTTATATGCCTGAAAAGCTAAAGACAAGATTCAAGTATGTGTTTAACACAAAGTAGTATCAACCTAGTCACTCTGTTTAGGTAAGGAGGAAAATTTTCCTCAGGTTATACCTCCTAGTTATTCAGCATGGCTATTCTACCTCAGGAAAAGTGGGCAAGAGATAAAGCAGGAAAGGGTTAGAGAATTTAAAAGAGAAAAATGTTTAGTGAATCTATAGTGTTTCCTAGAGTTACAATGTTGGGAAGAAAGAAAAGAAAATTAGTCACACAGTTGTGTCCAACTCTTTGCAATCCCATGGACTGTAGCCCACGAGGTTTCTCTGTCCTTGGAGTTCTCCAGGCAAGAGTTTTGAAGTGGGTTGCCATTTCCTTCTCTAGGGGATCTTCCTGACCCATGGATCAAATCTGGGTCTCCTGCATTGCAGGCGGATTCTTCACCAACTGAGCTACTAGTCCTCACTTAAATTTGTCAGCACTGTGCCTGTCTTGTCACAAGCTAGTAGAATTTAAAGAACTTGTTTTAAAAGATATGATTCAAGATGACAGCCTGCCTGGCTCTTTGGGTAACATTGATCTCTCACTGTCTTTTGATTTTGAGTAGTGTGTACACATGCAAAATAGTGTGTGTATGTGCACATGGGTATGTGTATATGTGCATATGTATGTGAGTGTGACTATATTTTTATGATAAAATATTTTGTACCACAGCTTTCTTATCCATTCATCTGCTGATGGACATCTAGGTTGTTTCCATGTCCTGGCTATTATAAACAGTGCTGCGATGAACATTGGGGTACATGTGTCTCTTTCAATTCTGGTTTCCTCGGTGTGTATGCCCAGCAGTGGGATTGCTGGGTCATAAGGTAGTTCTATTTGCAATTTTTTAAGGAATCTCCACACTGTTCTCCATAGTGGCTGTACTACTGTGGTACATATACACAATGGAGTATTACTCAGCCGTAAAAAAGAATTCATTTGAATAAGTTCTGATGAGATGGATGAAACTGGAGCCGATTATACAGAGTGAAGTAAGCCAGAAAGAAAAACACCAATACAGTATACTAACACATGTATATGGAATTTAGGAAGATGGCAATGACGACCCTGTATGTAAGACAGGGAAAGAGACACAGATGTGTATAACGGACCTTTGGACTCAGAGGGAGAGGGAGAGGGTGGGATGATTTGGGAGAATGACATTCTAACATGTATACTATCATGTAAGAATTGAATCGCCAGTCTATGTCTGACGCAGGATGCAGCATGCTTGGGGCTGGTGCATGGGGATGACCCAGAGAGATGTTATGGGGAGGGAGGTGGGAGGGGGGTTCATGTTTGGGAACGCATGTAAGAATTAAAGATATTAAAAAAATAATAATAAAAAAATTAAAAAAAGAAATATTTTGTACCATGGGACATAAAATAAGAAATTTATTTTATCTTTATTTTAAACTTCTTCCTGTTAGAAGTACCCCCCCCCAAAAAATGCACATTCCCTTACCCAAAGAGAATATATGTGTGTGTGTCTATTTTTAAACTGCCATTAAAATAAAAAATGCTCACTGATTACAGGTAAGGAGCATCCATGTGAAGGCATACAGAATTATCTAAGGGTTCATTTCTACTATAAATCTTGTCCAGAAAAATTCTCCTAACACTCACATTTTCTAATAGTGTACAATGATCTTAAATTGATTACATTGTCCCTCTGATTAATTTAGTAGTTCTCCTTTACTCAACTGTCTAACAAACATGGTTAGGTAAAACACTGTCTCCAGAGATCAAAGTAAGCATTCATTAGAGGAGAGAGAGTGGAGGGCATTGTCTCTTCATGTAGCCCAGACTTATGGGAATGGGGTCAAACTTCAAGCTAATGCAGTTTGGTTTAATGGTCTTTGGAGAGTGATAAGAAGATTGTTTCAGAAAGACATATATATTCCCGACCACAGTTTTCTACTCAGGTTATTCTTTTATCAGGTTCATAAAATGATTCTGTGTTTATGACTCCATGTGTGTACAAATCTCACCTGACAGATTTTGAGGAGCTTGAATGGCAGTAATTTATTTCCAAACCGCCATCATAATGGTCAGACTCTTATGTGAATAAAAAATATTCATAAAGAATCAATGACTTAAGAGATGCTAGTGGACTTAATTGTATGTCATATTTTTAGTTTGCTGAATGAGTGGAATAGTAAGTTAAAGAGATTCTGATTCTTAGAAATTGAAACCAGATTATTTTAACTTAAAAATAACTCCCTTTGGGTCAAATTACATCTTTAGGCTTTAATTTTTTCATCTTTAAAATGACATTATATGTTAAACTTATCCCTAAAGTCAGTTTCATCTTGAAAATCATCTTATTATGTGATTGCTGAATGACCATCCTGTTAGAACTCATGAGATTTTGATCTTAATTACTAGAAATTCTCATTGGACAGATAAATAAACATAATTTACATATCAAATAGTTTTTTATATTTCTAATTAATGAGACATATTATAAAATTTAAAATATTCTAAACTGAGATTTTTGAAATTGTATATGAAAGAACCCTGCTCTATAAAATGGTTAAAGAATTCATTGAATGATATATGGACCCATTTATAAGTCCATAAGTGCAGGATAAAATTCACTTATGGTTTATAAATGCATATTAATTGTAGACTACTGTATTCATTCAGATCCATTGTTGCTTTAAACTATCTACACATCTGGTACCATTGTGCAAGTACTAGACCCCACCTCAAAAAATAAACTCCAGAAGCTACTAGCATTTTATTAATTCAGTTCCAAATTATATATCTGATCTCTTCTACACATCAAATATTCTATTTTGTTTCTTATTCCTCATCATAGATTGCTTTTCCTACAATGAAACTGGCTTCCTTACAAACACAGATTTTGTATGTGGCCACTGTACTTCTGTCTGCTTTAAACTACAATGCTGGACAATTCAATAAGTAGCATGTCTATGAGCCATTGTTAGCACAATGACCACATAACAGTGATTATTATGGGAGCAGGTGTTGTGGTATATTCATATATTATGTTTATAATTTATGGTCTGGGTTGTGAAATTAAACCATTAAATGGAAAAAAGACTATATATAAACAGAATAAATTGTATATCAGATTATTTTTTACAAACCACATGATATATACATAACTTCCAAAATACAGTGAAATATAATAATGAAAACATTCCAAGAGTTTGACATAAACTATTTTGATTTTGTGGGCCTAATTTAATGTACTTAATTCCTTCCATGTCTTTTATTTAATTTCTTTCCTATTTTCATTGGTGTAGTGACCCAGAACATGGAGGAGTTGGTTAACTCCAGAAGACTTCCCTTTCCATACTCCTTTTCTATACAATCCCTGAACTCTGTGAGAAGTTTCTGATTCCAGAAGACTGATTGGGCATTGATAGATTCTGCACATTATTTTCCAAAGCAAGGAAAACGGTTGCTCCTCTCACCCCTGATATTTCTTCTTTCCTCACAGAAGTTAAGAACCAGTTGTTTTTTTTTTTTATGATTTTATACTTGAGCCTGAATTATCATAGAGCTTTTGAGTTTGAGGTTGGAGGTGGTTGGAGACACTGTTTACTCATTTATTGTAACCTACTAAACCAGAGGGACCTGTAACTAGATTTGAGGAACCAGTTCATAAAATAGTAAATAATATCTTGATATTTGTAGTTGTCAGTGCTTTTTCTTAGTCCTGTTCAATTTGAAATGACATAAATGCAAAGGTTAAAATAGATAAAGAAATTACAAAAATGGGCAATATCAAAGAATGTACAAACTATAAGACAATTGTGCTCATTTCACATCCTAGCAAGATAATGCTCAAAATCATTCAAGCTAGGCTTCAACAGTACATGAATTGAGAACTTCCAGATGTACAGCTGAATTTAGAAAGGACAGAGAAACCAGAGATCAAATTTCCAACATCTGTTGGATCATAGAAAATGAAAGAGAATTCCAGAAAAAAAAATCTGCTTCACTGACTATGCTAAAGCCTTTCACTGTGCCTATCACAACACCCTGTGGAAAATTCTGAAAGTGATGGGAGTACTAGACTACCTAACCTGCCTCCTGAGGAACCTGTATGCAAGCCAAGAAGCAGCAGTGAGGACCAGACGTGGAACAATAGACTGGTTCCAATCAGGAAAAGTGTATATTAAGACTGTATATTGTCACCCTACTTGTTTAACTTATATGCAGAGTATATCACGCAAAATGCTGGGGTGGATGAATTACAAGCTGAAATTCAAGATTGCCAGGAGAAATATCAAAAACACAAAAGACGCTTACCCCTTGGAAGAAAAGTTATGATGAACCTAGATACTTATATTCAAAAGCAGAGACATTACTTTGCCGACTAAGGTCTGTCTAGTCAATGTTATGATTTTCCCAGTAGCCATGTATGGATGGAAAAGGTCAGTTTTCATTCCAATCCCAAAGAAAGACAATGCCAAAGAATGCTCAAACTACCGCACAATTGCACTCATCTCACATGCTAGTAAAGTAATGCTCAACATTCTCCAAGCCAGACTTCAGCAATACGTGAACCATGAACTCCCTGATGTTCAAGCTGGTTTTAGAAAAGGCAGAGGAACCAGAGATCAAATTGCCAACATCTGCTGGATCATGGAAAAAGCAAGAGAGTTCCAGAAAAACATCTATTTCTGCTTTATTGACTATGCCAAAGCCTTTGACTGTGTAGATCACAATAAACTGTGGAAAATTCTGAAAGAGATGGGAATACCAGACCACCTGACCTGCCTCTTGAGAAATCTGTATTCAGGTCAGGAAGCAACAGTTAGAACTGGACATGGAACAACAGACTGATTCCAAATAGGAAAAGGAGTACGTCAAGGCTGTATATTTTCACCCTGCTTATTTAACTTCTATGCACAGTACATCATGAGAAACGCTGGACTGGAAGAAGCACAAGCTGGAATCAAGATTGCCAGGAGAAATATCAAACACCTCAGATATGCAGATGACACCACCCTTATGGCAGAAAGTGAAGAGGAGCTAAAAAGCCTCTTGATGAAAGTGAAAGAGGAGAGCAAAAAAGTTGGCTTGAAGCTCAACATTCAGAAAATGAAGATCATGGCATCCGGTCCCATTACCTCATGGGAAATAGATGGGGAAACAGTGAAAACAGTGTCAGGCTTTATTTTTTTGTGCTCCAAAATCACTGCAGATGGTGACTGCAGCCATGAAATTAAAAGATGCTTACTCCTTGAAAGAAAAGTTATGACCAACCTAGATAGTATATTCAAAAGCAGAGACTTTAGTTTGCCGACTAAGGTCTGTCTAGTCAAGGCTATGGTTTTTCCAGTGGTCATGTATGGATGTGAGAGTTGGACTGTGAAGAAGGCTGAGTGCTGATGAGTTGATGCTTTTGAACTGTGGTGTTGGAGAAGACTCTTGAGGGTCCCTTGGACTGCAAGGAGATCCAACCAGTCCATTCTGAAGGAGATCAAGCCTGGGATTTCTTTGGAGGGAATGATGCCTAAGCTGAAGCTCCAGTACTCTGGCCACCTCATGTGAAGAGTTGACTCATTGGGAAAGACTCTGATGCTGGGAGAGATTGGGGGCAGGAGGAGAAGGGGATGACAGAGGATGAGATGGCTGGATGGCATCATGGACTTGATGGATGTGAATCTGAGTGAACTCCAGGTGATGGTGATGGACAGGGAGGCCTGGCGTGCTGCGATTCATGGGGTCGCAAAGAGTCAGAGACGACTGAGGGACTGAACTGAACTGATGTATGGATGTGAGAGTTGGACTGTGAAGAAGGCTGAGTGCCGAAGAATTGATGCTTTTGAATTGTCGTGTTGGAGAAGACTCTTGAGAGTCCCTTTGACTGCAAGGAGATCCAATCAGTCCATTCTGAAGGAGATCAGCCCTGGGATTTATTTGGAAGGAATGGTGTTAAAGCTGAAACTCCAGTACTTTGGCCACGTCATGCAAAGAACTGATTCACTGGAAAACCCTGATTCTGGGAAAGGTTGAGGGCAGGAGGAGAAGGGGATGACCGAGGATGAGATGGCTGGATGGCATCACTGTCTCAATGGACATGGGTTTGGGTAAACTCCAGGGGTTGGTGATGGACAGGGAGGCCTGGAGTGCTGTGGTTCATGGGGTCGCAAAGAGTCGGACACGACTGAGCGACTGAACTGAACTGAACTGAAGATATGCAGATGACACCACCCTTATGACAAAAGGCAAAGAAGTAAAGAGCCTCTTGATGAAGGTGAAAGAGGAGTCTGAGAAAGCTGGCTTAAAACGCAACATTTCAAAAACGAAGATCATGGCCTCCAGTCCCATCACTTCATGGCAAACAGATGGAGAAAAATTGAAAACAATGAGAGACTAAAGCCTCTCGCTCCAAAATCACTGTGGATCATGATTGTAGCCATGGAATTAAAAGATGCTTGCTCCTTGGAAGAAAAGCTATAACAACCTAGACAGCGTATTAAAGAGAAGAGACATCACTTTGCTGACAAAGGCCCGTATAATCAAAGCTGTTGTTTTCCAGCAGTCATGTATGGATGTGAGAGTTGGACCATAAAGAAGGCTGAGCACCAAAGAACTGATACTTTTGAACTGCGGTGCTAGAGAAGACTTTTGAGAGTCCCTTGGACAGCAATGAGATTAAACCAGTCAATCTTAAAGAAAATCAACCCTGAATATTCATTGGAAGGACTGATGCTAAAGCTGACGCTCCAGTGCTTTGGCCACCTATGCAAACAGTCACATCAGGGTCTTTTCATTGAAAAATACCCTGATGCAAGAAAGATTGGGGGAAGGAGGAAAAGGGGATGACAGAGGATGAGATGGTTGGATATCATCATCGAATCAATGGACATGAGCTTGGACAAATTCCAAGAGATAGGGAAGGGCAGGGAAGCCTGGAGTGCTGCAGTCCGCATGGTCATGACTGAGCAACTGAACAAAGATAGAGATGAAGAAGAAAAAGAGTCTCAGAAGCTGCACAAATTTATTAAAAGTTATAAAAATACTGTAAAATTACAGGTAACTTCTTTTTCATTAAGAGAGATAATAAATATATATGGATTGTCTACAAAGTATGTGGAAACACAGTGATATGGTTCATTTTTTGATGAAATGTTTCTTCTGATTGATTTTATATTCACATATTGCAAACCAGCTGGAACATATTAACTGGCATCCCAGCAAAATTGATGTCATTGTCTTTTCATTTTTATTCTTTTGCTTTCACTTCTTAAGTGTACCTTATCTCCTCCATCTCCATCTCTTTTGCCTTTCAAAGATCTTTGTTATGCAAAGTGTGTCTTGTAAAGCATTACCTGAGAAATGTTTAAAAATGTTGAACCCAGCCCCCTCCTCAAAGCTACTGAATTGGAGCCTACATTTTAAAATCACCCCAGATAAGAAGTATTACAATAGATAACAGTGCAATGCCACTATTTACCATTTTACTTTTCCCATTTGCCTGGAAGTGGGAGCAATGAATCTTGCTACAAATGAAAGCCAGTTAAGAAATGGTAGAGACAAAACATGGGGCCTTTTTTTGTTTTGTTTTGTTTTGTTTTTTAACAATTTTAATAATGTTTTTAGTTCTCTGATTAATCTTGGTCTGAAGATGATGATGATAATTTTTAACCAGTAATTGGCTGTTCTCCTTGGGGGAGATTTTCTTTGGAAATAAGAGGTCACTAATAGACTGAGTAGATGCCAGAAGTATGATTAAACCATGTCTATCAGTGGGCTATGAAGTAAATGAGATGTTATTGCCCTTAAAATATTGCTTGATGGGTCATGTAGGAAGTGTAATAACATTTCACATGAATTTTTCAGGTGAGTGTATGCTCCTCGGTTTTTGTCTCATCATAACAAAGATTTGGAGTGACAGACATTAAAGCTCCCTTGGCATGTCACAGCTCTCGGGTCATGGACAGACCGTGTTATAGCTCTCAGGTCTCGAACAGACCATGTTATAGCTCTGAGGCAGCTCAGTGTTACAGCTCTATTTTATTGAGAAGGTAGCAGGAAAATCCATCTTCCAGGCATGAGGGCACATCCATCCAAAGATGCAAAGAGAAAACTGCCCCAGCGCGCAGAGAGAGAGAGAGAGAGAGAGGAGAGAGAGAGAGCACGCTCCATCTGGCTCCTCTTTTTATAGGCTTTATTCTTCCCCCTAGGCCTGCCCTATGCAAATTTGGCTTAGTCAGGAGTGCTGTTCTACCTGAAGTCCTTACTCAGGTCCTCGGACCTTCCTTTGATCTTCCTCTGTTCTATTTTTGTGGGCTTTTATCTTCCTTGTCTTTTAGCCACCACCATTTTGGACTCCTTTTCCCTATTCTAACTACCTAACAAACTGAACTACAATAAACAGTAACTGCATGCAAAAAGCACTTTAAATATCACAGTTAGAATGCAGCTTTCATTTGTCTGTGGAGAGGCCTTAAAAAATTCTATCTAGAGAGGTTTCCTAATATATTTCAATAGTTGGAAATTAAGTGGTTTTCAATTAGGCATATCTAAAAACAGGAAAATTAGTTCAGAGTATTTTATAACATGTACATAATTTTGAGGAAACGCCAGGAGGTAGTGGAGGACAGAGAGACTGGCGTGAAGCAGTCCACGGGGTCACAAATAATTGGACATGACTTAGTGACTGAACAACAAATATTACAATATGCCAAGCTAGAGGTGATAAAAAATCAAGTTAGCAAAGTAAAGAAGGAAGTAAAATGGAATATGGAAGTCTTAAATGCCACTTGTAGGCATGAGTGGTAAAGAAGACTCTGACTTTATTTTGGAACATTTTAACAATGATAGGCCTAAAGGAGGACATGGCACTTCTCTCCAGTATTCTTGCCTGGGGAATTCCCAAGGACAGAGGAGCCTGGCAGGCTATAGTCTATGGGGGTTGCAAAGAGTCGGAAATGACTGAGCAAATAAGCACAACAATGATAGGGCAATAATAGTGTTTTTAAGAGAACTGGAGGGGGACAGTGACATTTTATGAGGCAGAAAATTTGTTCAGTCCTTTTTAGGTTTTATGTTTGTCCATGATTAAGGAGGTATAAATGCTCCATAGGACTGAAGCTAAAATACAATAATAGATATTAAGGGAATTATCTATACTGAACTATTAACTTGAAGATTAGACAAAAAATTTAGTATGCGTGTGTGCATGCTCCGTCACTTCAGTTGTGTCTGACTTTTTGCAACCCTATGGACTGTAGCCCTCCAGGCTCCTCTATCCATGGGATTTCTCAGACAAGAATACTGGAGTGTATTGCTATGCCCTTCTCCGGGGGCTCTTCCCAAACCTAATTTAGTTTAGAGAGACAAAAGAAGAGGGAAGGGGAAAGAAGGGAAATGGGGTAGAAGGGGAAGGAAAGAAAAAAAGAAGGGAAAAGAAGGAAAATGAAAGGGAATAGAAAAATAGAGAAGAAGAAGGATGAAAAGACCTGAGTGGAAGTGATGATACACAGGAGATAAACATATTGAGGGCATAAAAGTTTGGTGAGTATGAAAAACAAAACATCCAGAAAGAATGCAGGGTTTTTGATCCTTCTGACAATTTGAATAGTATTGAGAGGGTAACTGGCAGGAAGGTCAGGGGTCTCCAAATGGAGGAAATAGCTTATAAGTGTCAGACATTTTTATCTCTCTTAAGGGGCAGGAGGAAACAAGCTAGTAATTTTTTTTTTCCTTCTCTATAGAAATTTAAAAGGAGGTTTCTCTTAAAATACTGTGTTGCCATAATCACCTGAAGTTAACTATTCTCAAACCTTGAGATAACCAATGCATTTTTCTTATGGAAATGTATGTCTTAAGCTATAATCATGATAATGTGATCACTAATCTAGAGCCAGACATCTTGGATTGTGAAGTCAAGTGGGCCTTAGAAAGCATCACTACGAACAAAGCTAGTGGAGGTGATGGAATTCCAGTTGAGCTGTTTCAAATCCTGAAAGATGATTCTGTGAAAGTGCTGCACTCATGCCAGCAGATTTGGAAAACTCAGCAGTGGCCACAGGACTGGAAAAGTTCAGTTTTCATTCCAACCCCAAAGAAAGACAATGCCAAAGAATGCTCACAATGAGTGCCCACAATTGCACTCATCTCACATGCTAGTAAAGTAATGCTCAAAATTCTCCAAGCCAGGCTTCAGCAATACGTGAACCGTGAACTCCCTGATGTTCAAGCTGGTTTTAGAAAAGGCAGAGGAACCAGAGATCAAATTGCCAACATCTGCTGGATCATGGAAAAAGCAAGAGAGTTCCAGAAAAACATCTATTTCTGCTTTATTGACTATGCCAAAGCCTTTGACTGTGTAGATCACAATGAACTGTGGAAAATTCTGAAAGAGATGGGAATACCAGACCACCTGACCTGCCTCTTGAGAAATCTGTATTCAGGTCAGGAAGCAACAGTTAGAACTGGACATGGAAAAACAGACTGGTTCCAAATAGGAAAAGGAGTATGTCAAGGATGTATATTGTCACCCTGCTTATTTAACTTCTATGCACAGTACATCATGAGAAACGCTGGACTGGAAGAAGCACAAGCTGGAATCAAGATTGCCAGGAGAAATATCAAACACCTCAGATATGCAGATGACACCACCCTTATGGCAGAAAGTGAAGAGGAGCTAAAAAGCCTCTTGATGAAAGTGAAAGAGGAGAGCAAAAAAGTTGGCTTGAAGCTCAACAGTCAGAAAACGAAGATCATGGCATCCGGTCCCATCACTTCATGGGAAATAGATGGGGAAACAGTGGAAACAGTGTCAGACTTTATTTTTTTGGGCTCTAAAAACACTGCAGATGGTGACTGAAGCCATGAAATTAAAAGACGCTTACTCCTTGGAAGAAAAGTGATGACTAACCTAGATAGTATATTCAAAAGCAGAGACATTACTTTGCCGACTAAGGTCCGTCTAGTCAAGGCTATGATTTTTCCTGTGGTCATGTATGGATTTGAGAGTTGGACTGTGAAGAAGGCTGAGCGCTGAAGAATTGATGCTTTTGAACTGTGGTGTTGGAGAAGACTCTTGAGGGTCCCTTGGACTGCAAGGAGAGCCAAGCAGTCCATTCTGAAGGAGATTAACCCTAGGATTTCTTTGGAAGGAATGATGCTGAAGCTGCAACTCCAGTACTTTGTCCACCTCATGTGAAGAGTTGACCCATTGGAAAAGACTCTGATGCTGGGAGGGATTGGGGGCAGGAGGAGAAGGGGACGACAGAGGATGAAATGGCTGGATGGCATCACTGACTCGATGGATGTGAGTCTGAGTGAACTCTGGGAGTTGGTGATGGACAGGGAGGCCTGGCCTGCTGCGATTCATGGGGTTGCAAAGAGTTGGACACGACTGGGTGACTGAACTGAACTGAACTGAACTGAACATCCACCTGAAGACTGGCAGGGGGGATACTCTTTCTGCCCCCTTCTGAAGCCTATGTCAGAAGTATTCTCTATCTCCTTTATACTTTAATAAAACCGTATTACACAAAAGCTCTGAGTGATCAAGCCTCGTCTCTGGCCCTGGATTGAATTCTTTTCCCATGGAGGCCAAGAATCCTGGTGTCCTTTCGTTCAGCAACAACCTTTCAGTATCAAGGGAAAGTGTCACAGTGAACATGAGAGGAGAAAAATTGTATAAAAACAGAGCAGTAAAAATATGAAGATGTCAAATATTGTCAATAGATTAGGAGTGATAAGGACAGAGAAGGACCCCAGGATTAGGGGAATTTAGCCACTCTGAAGAGTGCTGATTGGGAGAATGATAATGGAAGAAGATAGACAATTGGGCACGATGATCGAATCAACTGTGATTATTTAGAAGAAGTGAGGAAGAGTGAATTTAGGCTGGAAAAATAGGGTAGACAAAGGAAGGAGAACATTTAATATATAACATGTGAAGAGCAGAGTAGCAGACAAGAATTTGAGAAGGACGAGGACCTTTGAGGCAAAACATGTCTTCAATAATTTCAGGTCTCAACTTTGCAAAACAGGTATATAATAAATACCAAAATATTTCAACTACTTGCATGCCTTCTTCCTCTTCCCGTATTAATGACATAGCATAGACTCCACATTTATTGCTTGCATTATTGCAGTACATTTATACCTATTTTTGTTCTCTCTCTCTCTTTTTTTTCAGTCTTTTCTCTACCAATGATTTACATTATGGAGCATTTTGCATAACCTTGTGGATTTTTTCATTATCAAATTTGTGATTGAGGCCAAGTATGCTAGATGTCTGCAATCCTGTTCAGCTAATTATCCTGTAAGCTTCATTTTTTTTCAAATGCCCAGGAAGGCTAAAACATTACAAATATTCTGGTTATAGAATGTAATAATACAAAAAAAAGATATTACAAGAAGTTATATGAAAAGCTTAGAGTTTAAAGAATTAATTTTGAATAGGGAAACTTGTAGAATAAGAGACATTGTGTTAAAATTAATTTTACTGTGTATTCATCCTGTCTCTTTGGTGTATCGAGGAATCTCTAACTTTTAATTGAAAAAAATTCAGTGTAAAAGTTTAATTGGTATAAATTTGATAAAACTGATTGCAAATATGTAATAATACAAGTTTTCAAACTCCTTTTGACAGATTTTTATAAAGTGTTATAAATAACTGGAGATATATAAAAATAAGGAATTTCATGGACTTCATGTAAATGTTCTAACTATAGCACATATTATTGAACTTTTATTTATGTTTTTGGAAATTATAGTGAGATAATAAGCAAAATGATATGCAAACATTTAATATTGAAGATATTGATTTTGTTTAGTCCCATTTGTTTTCTTTCCCTGATATTATCCTCAAATATATATTTGAGATATCTGTGTAGTTGCTAAGTCATGTCCAACTCTTTATGACCCCATGGACTGTAGCCTGCCAGGCTCCCCTGTCCATGGGATTTTCCAAGCAAGAATACTGGAATGGGTTGCCATTTCCTCCTCCAGGGGATCATCCTGACCCAATTGAGGTTTATATAGATATATATATCCATACCTCTCCCATGGATTCTTCTACTATTGCTTTTCTTCCTGGTGCACCCTTTATTCTTTATTGCTTAGAGAAAAATATAATCATTAAGGCCTTTTTAAGTATTAAAGACTTAATATATGCCTTGACATGGGGTAGGCTTTTTAGGACAGGCTGTATTCTTTGTGATGCATCATCACTCCAACCCATGCCATTAATGGAAGAGGGACTTAATTTGATAACATGATTATTTATAAATGAATGCTATCTCATTTGGTAGTATGATAAGTATAATAACAAGTATAATAGAAAATAAGTATATCATATCATACTTATTTTCTTCACTTTAAAATTATGTTTTTGCTATTGTTGGCATGATGTTTGGCTTTTACTTCATTGTCTAATGCATTTATGATCTTTTATTTTCTTATTTATTGAGCACATGCTACATGTCAGAAATATGTGGGATATAATCTATATAATACTGAAACAAAAAGTCATATCTCTCCCCACTTGGGGCTTGCTTTCTAGCAGGAAAGAGAGAGAATAAGTAAATAAGTGGGTTAAAATATTTTTAAATGGTCGTCATTGCTGTGGAGAAAAATAAGAGGAAATGGCAGAGGCTCAGTAAGAGGAATTTAATATAAGTTGACTAAGGAGAGTCTTGCTAATATAATGTAATTAGGAGGAAATGAGGGAGAAATTCTTTCAATATTAGGCCGAGGGAGTAACAACTCTAAAGGTCTTGAAACAGGAGGTTTCTTGGCATTAAAAACAAAACAAAACAAAAAAATTGAGGAGGTGAGAATGACTGGAGCAAAGTAGGTTGGTGAGAAAGAAAGTTGGAGAATTGCAGGTGTCAGGGATTGGATAATTTGAAACCATTTTAAGTACTTTAAGTTAATGTTCTTTGTGAAATGGGAAAGCAGGGAAAGATTTGGGGCAGAGTGCCATAATCTGATCTATATTTTAAAATAATCACTCTGACTTTTGTTTTGAGAATACTCTTTGAGCTAGAGCATAAGTAAGAAGACCAGCTATGTGGCTATACCAACATATAGTTTAAGAATGTTCTCTATCTATGTAAGGTATAGTTCTATAAGTGACTGATTTGATTTCATTTTTTTGGGCTGCAAAATCACTGTGGACAGTGATTGAAGCCATGAAATTAAAAGGTGCTTGCTCCTTGGAAGGGAAGCTATGACAACCCTAGACATAATATTAAACAGCAGAGACACCACTTTGCTGACAAAAGTCTGTATAGTGAAAGATATGTTTTTTCCAGTAGTCATGTACAGATGTGAGAGTTGGTCCATAAAGAAGAATGAAAGGCAAAGAATTGATGTCTTCAAATTGGAGAAGTGCTTTCAAACTGGAGAAGACTCTTGAGGGTCCCTTGGACTGCAAGGAGATGAAACCAGTCAATTCTAAAGGTAATCAACCCTGAATATTCATTGGAAGGACTCTTGCTGAAGTTAAAGCTTCAGTACTTCACCCGAGCTGACTCACTGAAAAAGAACCTGATGCTGGGAAAGATTGAAGACAAAAAGAGAAATTATCCACCTATTTAATGTATATGAATTTGAGCAAACTCCAGGAGACAGTGGAGGACAGAAGAGCCTGGCATGCTATAGTCCATGAGGTCACAAAGAATCACACATGACTTAGGGACTGAACAAAAGCAACAAAGTAGAGTGAAATAGGTACACTGTCTACTTTCTTGGAGGTTATAATCTAACAGGTAATTTGCTTTAGAGCTTATATTCATTGTTTTTAATATTTTTTCTTTTCCTTTTCAGCTAGATTTTGTATAATTTTAAAATTGGATTAGGTGTCCAATTATGTACATTTGAATTTTTTCATTTGCTCATCCATTCATGGAGCAATCAAAAGCCTGCATGCCATGTTCTGAGATAATGATATCTCTCAGATAAGCTATATATTGCTGGCACTGAGTGACTGTTCAACAAAGTCTTCAAGAGTTGAACTGAGTTGAGTATTGGGAGTAATAAAAAGCTGGGAAGATGACTAAAGGGTTAAGAAAAAATATGATAAGATGTAGTCGGTATGCGGACAAATTAGGCTCTCTGTGTTGGAGTTGCTGAATTTAATGGCTTTTGGAGATCATTGATAAGCTTCTGTATTCTTAGTGTACTTTAGTAACCTCCACTGTCAATGCAGAACAGTAATGCATGCTGACCTTTCAGAGATGTAAGAGAAGGAGCATGCAAATAATCGTATACAAATGATTAAGCTGAGATTGATCCAATATAAATGCTAACTATAAAAGGAGACAATTCACTTCATGCTATAATTTCAATGCAGAAGGAAACATCAGACCATTGAATACCCTTCTCACATATGAAAAACACATGAAAATACAGTCAACATTCACAACTATAATAAATATTTGTTCAGAGCTCTTGTTAGTACCAGGTTTTCTTTAAAAATCGGATATTTCTTCTTCTTTTTTAATATGGTCATGAAGCAAATAAGAAATGTGTGCTACCATCTTATAATTTTCTAGTAATAATATGGAGAGGTGGACTTAATGATATATCACTTAAAACAGTCTATTCTCCCCTGATCATTCAAATGGAAGGGAAAATATCACTATTAAAGAGTGAAAATCTTTAAATTTTTGTCATATTTATCTGGAAATGTCTTATGAATTATAAAAATCTATTCAAT
The DNA here is from genome assembly GCF_042477335.2 of Ovis canadensis. NCBI lineage: Eukaryota > Metazoa > Chordata > Mammalia > Artiodactyla > Bovidae > Ovis > Ovis canadensis. The sequence continues at coordinate 72,737,048 of NC_091247.1, forward strand.
CAAATTATGAACCTCAGATAAAATGTTTAGCTGCAATTTTTACTCTTTACCCCAAATTTTCTTTTTTTTTTAAAAAAAAATTTATTTTTGCTTTATTTTGTTCTAAAATATTGTATTGGTTTTGCCATACATTGACATGAATCAGTCACGCGTGTACATGAGTTCCCAATCCTGAACCCCCCTCCCACCTCCCACCCCATATCATCTCTCTGGATTATCCCCGTGCACCAGCCCCAAGAATCCTGTATTGAACATAGACTGGCGATTCGTTTCTTACCTGATAGTATACATGTTTCAATGCCATTCTCCCAAATCATCCCACCCTCTCCCTCTCCCTCTCCCACAGAGTCTAAAAGTCCATTCTATACATCTGTGTCTCTTTTGCTGTCTCGCATAGAGGATTATTATTACCATCTTTCTAAATTCCATATATATGTGTTGCTGCTGCTGCTGCTGCTAAGTCGCTTCAATCGTGTCTGACTCTGTGCGACCCTGTAGACGGCAGCCCACCAGGCTCCCCCTTCCCTGGGATTCTCCAGGCAAGAACACTGGAGTGGGTTGCCATTTTCTCCTCCAATGTATGAAAGTGGAAAGTGAAAAGTGAAAGTGAAGTTGCCCAGTCGTGTCCGACTCGTAGAGACCTCATGGATTGCAGCCTAACAGGCTCCTCTGTCCATGGGATTTTCTAGGCAGGAGTACTGGAGTGGCTGGCCATTGCCTTCTCCGATATATGTCTTAGATGAATGGATAAGAAAGCTGTGGTACATATACACAATGGAGTATTACTCAGCCATTAAAAAGAATACATTTGAATCAGTTCTAATGAGGTGGATGAAACTGGAGCTGATTATACAGAGTGAAGTAAGCCAGAAAGAAAAACACCAATACAGTATACTAACACATATATACTATATATACTGTATACTGTATATATCATATATATACTGTATATATACTGTATACTGTGTATATACTATATACTGTACATATATACTATATATACACTATATACTGTGTATATATACTGCATATACTGTATACTGTATGTATACACTATATACTGTATACAGTATGTATATACTATAAACTGTATACTGTATATATGCCATATATACTGTATACTGTATATATATACTATACACTGTATACTGTATATATACTATATATACAGTATACTGTGTATATATACTATATATACTGTATACTATGCATATATACTGCATATACTGAATACTGTATATATACTATATATACTGTATACTGTACATATACTATATATACACTCTATACTGTATACAGTATATATACTATATATACTGTATTCTGTATATATATACTATATATACTGTATACTGTGTACATATACTATATATACTGTATACTGTATTGGTGTTTTTCTTTCTGGCTTACTTCACTCTGTATAATCAGCTCCAGTTTCATCCACCTCATTAGAACTGATTCAAATGTATTCTTTTTAATGGCTGAGTAATACTCCATTGTGTATATGTACCACAGCTTTCTTATCCATTCATCTGCTGATGGACATCTAGGTTGTTTCCATGTCCTGGCTATTATAAACAGTGCTGCAATGAACATTGGGGTACACGTGTCTCTTTCAATTCTGGTTTCCTAGGTGTGTATGCCCAGCAGTGGGATTGCTGGGTCATAAGGCAGTTCTATTTGCAATTTTTTAAGGAATCTTCACACTGTACTCCATAGTGGCTGTACTAATTTGCATTCCCACCAACAGGGCAAGAGGGTTCCCTTTTCTCCACACCCTCTCCAGCATTTATTGCTTGCAGACATTTGGATCGCAGCAATTCTGACTGGTGTGAAGTGATGCCTCATAGCTGTTTTGACTTGCATTTATCTGATAATGAGTGATGTTGAGCATCTTTTCATGTGTTTGTTAGCCATCTGTATGTCTTCTTTGGAGAAATGTCTATTTAGTTCTTTCGCCCATTTTTTGATTGGGTCATTTACTTTTCTGGACATGAGCTGCATAAGTTGCTTGTATATTTTTGAGATTAGTTGTTTGTCAGTTGCTTCATTTGCTATTATTTTCTCCCATTCAGAAGGCTGTCTTTTCACCTTGCTTATAGTTTCCTTTGTTGTGCGGAAGCTTTTGATTTTAATTAGATCCCATTTGTTTATTTTTGCTTTTATTTCCAGTATTCTGGGGGGTGGATCATAGAGGATCCTGCTATGATTTATGTCGGAGAGTGTTTTGCCTATGTTCTCCTTTAGAAGTTTTATAGTCTCTGGTCTTACGTTTAGATCTTTAATCCATTTGGAGTTTATTTTTGTGTATGGTGTTAGAAAGTGATCTAGTTTCATTCTTTTACAAGTGGTTGACCGGTTTTCCCAGCACCACTTGTTAAAGACATTGTCTTTAATCTATTGTATATTCTTGCCTCCTTTGTCGAAGATAAGGTATCCATAGGTGTGTGGATTTATCTCTGGGCTTTCTATTTTGTTCCATTGATCTATATTTCTGTCTTTGTGCTAGTACCATACTGTCTTGATGACTGCAGCTTTGTAATAGAGCCTGAAGTCAGGCAGGTTGATTCCTCCAGTTCCATTCTTCTTTGTCAAGATTGCTTTGGCTATTCGAGGTTTTTTGTATTTCCATACAAATTGTGAAACTATTTGTTCTAGCTCTGTGAAAAATATAGCTGGTAGCTTGATAGGGATTGCATTGAATCTGTAGATGGCTTTGGGTAGTATACTCATTTTCACTATATTGCTTCTTCCGATCCACGAACATGGTATGTTTCTCCATCTATTAGTGTCCTCTTTGATTTCTTTCATCAGTGTTTTATAATTTTCTATATATAGGTCTTTAGTTTCTTTAGGTAGGTATATTCCTAAGTATTTTATTCTTTTCGTTGCAATGGTGAATGGAATTGTTTCCTTAATTTCTTTTTCTACTTTCTCATTTTTAGTGTATAGGAATGCAAGGGATTTCTGTGTGTTGATTTTATATCCTGCAACTTTACTATATTATTGATTAGCTCTAGTAATTTTCTTGTGGAGTCTTTAGGGTTTTCTATGTAGAGGATCATGTCATCTGCAGACAGTGAGAGCTTTACTTCTTCTTTTCCAATTTGGATTCCTTTTATTTCTTTTTCTGCTCTGATTGCTGTGGCCAAAACTTCCAGAACTATGTTGAATAGTAGTGGTGAAAGTGGGCACCCTTGTCTTGTTCCTGACATTAGGGGAAATGCTTTCAATTTTTCACCATTGAGGAGAATGTTTGCTGTGGGTTTGTCATATATAGCTTTTATTATGTTGAGGTATGTTTCTTCTATTCCTGCTTTCTGGAAAGTTTTTGTCATAAATGGATGTTGAATTTTGTCAAAGGCCTTCTCTGCATCTATTGAGATAATCATATGGCTTTTGTTTTTCAATTTGTTAATGTGGTGAATTACATTGAGTTGTGGATATTGAAGAATCCTTGAATCCCTGGGATAAAGCCCACTTGGGCTTTGATTCTTTTCTCCTGTACAATATCATGAACCTCCATCCATAGGTTATCTTATTACCAGAAGATCATTCTAGTCTTCTGCCTTGCACTCTGTCACCTCCAAATCTAACAGCGAGAAACGTGGCTTCCAAAATCCACCATTTACTTACTTAATAGTATCAGTTCTGTGATATCAGAAATGTTAACCCAAGTGGGAAGCAGTTTTATTAACTAAAATATAGTGATTACATTCAATTTATTTTGTCTTTACTATTATGTACTTCACTCATTTCCAAAGTTAGGCTAACAAAGTTAGGTTAACACTTTTTCCACCTGCCTCCCTAGATACTCTTTTCAGGGTCTATATATATTTTTTTTTCTTGAAATCTTTCAATTTTCTGATTATATATTTTAAAATGTTCATTTATTAAAGTGCAAGTAATAGCATTCTGAAAATAATATATTCTCTTGAAAAGCAAATTAATTACCCTTAGGTAAATACAATATATATAGAAATCACATTTTATACTCTTTCTTTGGTTAACCCAGAGCGCACATCTATAATAGCTGTATGTTAAAAATACTTAAGGGAGTACTTAAACATTTTCATTGAAATTTAAATCAAAATTTTATTTCTTTTATTTTAAAATATTTTCTCAATATCATTTCAAAACTATTACCCTAACCTATCCCTTACTTTCCTGATCAGTTTGGAGGTTTTCTGTAATATATAGTATACTGTTCTGGTGATTGAATTGTATGGAAATGTTGTATACTGGGGACCAAAGGGCTATGAATGAAAAGTTAGAAAACAATTCAAATAGAAATAGTATATAAGAGAATGAAAAATAAGAGGCTGGTGATCACTTGGTCCCACTGGCTGTGGTAGAAAGTATGTTAAATAGTTCTCTCTAGCAAATAAGTATCCTTCCGTGCATTATCTGACAGCAATCCAACAGAAATGGGATGGAGAAAGATAGTGGCTTAACTGAAATAAATAAGGTTTTCATCAATTACAAATCAGTTTCATGAAAAACAGAAAAGAAAAAATTATTTCTGTCCTCAACTTTATTAGTTTGAAAAAAAAGGAAAATGGAAGGAGGTTGTCTGAATCTGAAAGTATCCTTTCCATTCATTTAAAAATGTTTCCTTTTTGTGTGTTTTAAAAATAATTGTCACAGAAACAATAAAAATCAGGTTTTGTTTATTTTAGATGTGGTAAAAAAGAAACATGTTTAGAAATAAGCCACAAGGCAGTAAAATTGATTTCTGGTTTATCTGGTGTAGCTTCAAGTCCCTCATTGAGTCATGGAATAATTGATTGCTGGAAACATTGTAGGAGTGGTTAAAAATTGATAAATGTTGAAGCAGACACCATGGTTTATAGCTTTTTAAGAGTTGTGGAACCTCTATATTTCTCTCATCACCATCTCTAGATCATGAGGTAAAATTTAGAAGGCCTTCATTCTTTTCTTTTGTAAATTACATCCAGCTATTCAGGAACCCCAAGGCTGAAAAAGACCATGGGTATCTTTTAGTTAGATGGGCAAATGTATGATTTATAAATGCAAGTTGTATATTGGGTAGTATTTTATTGCTTTTGCATTAGTTACACTAGTTAGAGCAAAAACATTTGACAGTCATTTTATAAATGACCAGTTAGCAATCATTTAAAGTTTAATCTTTACTAATAAATGATATTAAAATTAAGATATTGAAATTTCTGCAGTGTTTCTCTGATTCACAGATTTATAATCATTGCCTTTAGGACAGGAAGAGAATGGAAAACATGATGAAATCTAGCCCACTGTTTTATTTATTAACTATTGTTCTTTCATTATATAGAGGCTGATTTTTTTTTCTTAAAGTCAAAAAACAAAAATCTCTAGTTGTAACTTTTTCATGTTAAATATATGACCTCTCAAAAGATTAGTTTTAAAATTACCTAATATACAACTATGCCATGAAAATAACCTTGTTCATAGATAAAGGTGAAGTTTCTTTTAGTTTAAAAAAAGTATTTCACATGACACCTGCAAACAAGTTGGAGAGGTTTATATAAAAATATACTTTAACACCTATTTTATACAGTAACAGAACTCTAATAAAAATAAATATCTTCTATGCTAAATTAAATCAAACTAAAATTTATATTAAATATCAGTTTGTCTCAAAAATAAAATTTATGAAACCTGTATTTAGCAGTAATAAAATAAATGTTTATATATTATAATTCTTATAATTTTTAATGTTTAACATAAATTTACATTGAAGGTGGATTCAAAGAATTACTTAAAAAAACACTTTGAAAAGCATAAATATATTTTCTGGGTCTATATTAAAGCGTTTTACTACTATTTCCTTTCTAAGAACTTAAAAGTAATCTGAGATAAACTATACGGAAATAGAAAAAAAAAGTATAATAAACCTCACTGTTCTTTCCCCCAAGCTGATTTCAATGGACAGAGAGCTATATTACATACCAGTGATGAACTGATTTATGTTATTACTTTATATTCCTATATACCAGATCCCAGGCATGCCCTGCTACCATTAATAACACTTCATATATACCACTTGCAGAATTTATATTTTTAATGAATATATGGGGAAACAATGTATGAAATGCTCCCTCAGGTAACATGAGGTAGAAGGCATAGCTTTCTTGATTTTAAAATGTCCAAATTAAATCAACTAGCTTACTCAGCAAATTCCAGAGAGGGGACTAGCCTTTTAGAACCTAGGGATATACAATAGAGATAATGATGTGCTCCAATATTCCATAAATGCATCAAGTTATTATATACTTAGAAATAATTCAAGTGTATTTCTTTCAGTAACGCATAAAAGCTATAAAAATGGATCTTATTCTCATAAGCTTAAGAAGTTCACTCAAGACTACTCTGTAAATATCAATGGACACATAATAATATATGCACAAGACTAGGAGATGATGTTAATATTCCTGGTGAGACTCTGCTGAATAAACTTAGCAATATTAAAAAAAAAAGTACGGTCTTATCTGGTTCCAAATTAATTTTGCTGTCATACTTATTTAAAATTCTTACAATTGTGGATTAGTTAAATGTTTAAGTTTTAAAAGACTTGTGATCTGCTCTTCAGTCTTCAGTGTATTCTTAGTTTAATTTAATTTATGCTGTCTGACTCCCACAGCATAGAAGACATTGTTCTTTGGTGCTAAGTGAATTTCAAAGATAACTAAGAGACAATATCAATTTCTAAAACTTGGCTATTTATAGGGGAGAAGAATCAGGAAAGGTCTCCTATATGGCAGTGACAAAGAAAATAGAAGTACCTATGTGTCACTGTTAATTATAATACACTGTGGAGAAAGCATTCTTACTTATTTGAACAGATCTTATAGAGAGTTGGCTTTTCAGTGTCTGGGCCAGTGCATATGAATGGAAGAATGGAATGAATATTATCAGACTGTCAGAATTGACACAGTAAGTAAAAGAAAATACTTATATGTGCATGTATATTGAGAGAATCACTTCTTAGGTTGTTAAAGAGTCTGGTGCCCCCCAGATGGAGAAAATGACAGACTTTTGTTTGTTTTTTGTTTGTTTACCTTGTTTTGTCTTAGTCACTGCTGCTGCTGCTAGGTCACTTCAGTCGTGTCCGACTCTGTGAGACCCCATAGACGGCAGCCCACCAGGCTCCTCTATCCCTGGGATATCCAGGCAAGAATACTGGAGTGGGTTGCCATTTCCTTCTCCAATGCATGCATGCATGCTAAGTCGCTTCAGTCGTGTCCAACTCTGTGCGACCCTGTGGACTGCAGCCCATCAGGCTCCTCCGTCTACAGGATTCTCTAGGCAAGAATACTGGAGTGGGTTACCATTTCCTTCTCTGGTCTTAGTCACATAAGACATTTGTTTTTTCTTAAGCTCTAAATTGTTATGGCAACAATTTATTTCTTCTAAGACTAACTTTCTTTAAGCCCAGAGCTAATGATTATACAACAAAACAATTCATCTTACTCAAGGGTATGTTTTCCTTAAACTCTGTACTAATGATTATATAACAACAATGTATCTTGCTTGAAGATATGTTTCTTCTTAAGAACCTTCTCAATAACAAGGCCTTGATAAAATTAGTGAGTGGGGCACTCTCTGCCCCCTTGTGATGTCTATGCCCTAAGCTTAGTGTCTTTTTCACTCTAATAAATCTTTTGCCACACAAAGTTCTGAGTTACTGAAGTCACGTCTTTGATCCTGAACTGAAATTCTCTCCTTCGGAGATCATGAATTCAACACCATTCACCATAAGCTATAAATATATGGTTAGAAAGAAATTCACCAAAGTAGTGGTTCCTGTGGTTGTTACAATTGCTCATAATTAAAACGTTTTTATTGTTAAATGTTTATATATGTTCTAAGTCATCTACAATGAATATGTTACTATACATATTATATATATATATATATGTTTAAGGATTAGATTATTACAAAGATGATTTAAATTAGCTGATAAATATTTATAATTTAAAAATAAGTATCCCATGTTACTATATTGTTTTTCCTTTTGTGTTTTTTTTATATAGACATTGTAACATACATCTTTTAAATGTGCCGTTTTAAAACTAGACTAAGTTTGAATGCTACAGGAAGAACTTGGGTTTACATAAGAGAAAAATATTTAAAACCTAGATAAGAAAGTTACTTAATTTCTATTTATCATAATTTCCCCATGTGTATTAATGATGACAATTATAGGTCTTACCTCATAGGGCTGCTGTGAGAATTTTAAATGAGATATTATTTGGAAAACATACAAGAACTTCACAGAGTAGCTCTCAATAAATCTTAATATCAGTAGTAAAATTTTATATGTTCTGTTCTTCTGTATATCTCTGTTATAAAATATTTCTGTCAGGCATATAATTTAAATTATCATCATCTGAATTTACCATTGTCTTGAGAGGCAGTCCATAATAACTAATTTATACTCAGGTATTAATGACTAAACAAGCCTTTCTTGTATAGGTCAGGAAAGAATGATAAAAGGTTGAACTGATGGGAATAAGTAAAAAGTGGGAAGACTAGAGGATTAAGACAGGAAGAGTCTAAAGAAATAGAAGTAGAGATTGCAAATTTTAAAAAGAGCTAAATAATGAAACTATTTTTTTTGATGACTGACAGTGATGCTTGTCCCCAAAGCCTAAATGCAAAATCCTTCCTTTTCAAAGTGTTTTTAAAAACAATCACAATCACTGTCTATCAGAAACTTTTAATGTCTTTTTGCTATAAATTGAAGGTTATTTTAGGTAGCACATGCCAAGTACATTCCTGCAGAAGTATATTCCTTAGGGAAGTACATACCTAGGTGAATAAAGAAGCATCAGTTAAATGTCTTGGTGAGTCACCTACAATATTTATGTATCTTTTATTTTTAATTCAAGTATAGTTTATTTATAACATTATGTTAATTTCTGTTGAGCAGCAAAGTGATTTACTTATACATACATTTTCTTTTTAATATTCTTTTTCAAATTATTTTCTGCTTTGGTTTAAATATAGTTCCCATAAGTATCTTTGTAGTATGTAAGAGAAAGCATATAATCATTGAGGAATTCTATGGTGTGAAATTTTTAGACATAGACTCAAGAACAAATTTACCTTGTTTTATGTAGTATTTGAAATTATGTATTTCTTTCTTTTTTTCTTTATTGTCAAAATATATAAGAAAAATCATAACAAAATTGGTTCATTCCTCCTACTTCATTTTTTAATCAGCATCTGTTATTTATTTACTTTGGTTCATTATGGCCCTAATTTAGAATAATTAAAAGATCTGAGCTGCCCCAAATGGTTTCTTACTTTAGCAGTTCAGGTGCCATGGCCAAAGTCAACCAGGACTGCTGACTTCAGATCAGAGCACCTGTGAGATTAGCCAATTCATATGCGATGTCAGAACTGTTTTAATCTAGAATAATTGACTTGGTCAGAGTGTGGGGTCAGTAGTGTCATTTACCAAATTTATCTTGGTATGATTAGTTGCAGAGAAGAATTTTCAAGAGGCATGGGGCTCCCAAATCTCCATAAACTTCACAGGTTTAGATGTTCAGAAATGGATTTTGGAGTGATTGCTGTGATCTTTGACAGCCTTAGTATATCATTCTCTTGGGCTTTGCCTTTTAGCAAACTTTTGGTGACCAGAAATCACAGATGATAGATTCATCACAAAAGGCCATGTACATTAAAACCTTTAAACATTCTGAGGTAACTCTAATAGAGTCACAACAAACTACTGCCCTTATGGCTCTCTGACTGTTCTCTTTTTGTAGATCAAGACCAGATACACATGCACACCTTCACACACACGTACATATCAAACATATGTACACATCACACACAAATACTATATACATTAAGAAATAGTAGAGCCAAATTTTTAGCCTAGTTTTATCAATTATGCAAGATTATAACAACACATATTTTATATTCTTAACCTTACTATTGACTTCTATTTTTTTAACCTATTCTTTGTCTTATTATCTCATTTTTCTCACTAACATACTTTAATATCACCTATTTTAGCCATTTTTTGCAACAAGTATGGTACATATTAAAAATAAATTTTATAAGCTGCTCTGTGAAAAAAAGTGGAGTTGCTCAGTCGTGTCTGAATCTTTGTGAACCCATGGACACCAGGCTCCTCCGTCCATGGGATTTTCTAGGCAAGAGTACTGGAGTGGGTTGCCTTCTGTGGTGATAAGCAAACTGTAATCTCTTTTGTGAAGGCTAATCAAGTTTATGAAAAAATACAGTCTCATATCCTACAAAGAAGAGTTAGGAACTGGAGCTCTTTAGTCTAGAGGGGCTTAACACAAAGAAATTGTTTGGCAGTGCAGCTATTTTTAACATATAGCTAGCTTGGTCAACTGGGATAGGATGGCCTACTAGGGGATGGAGATTTTGAGAGGATGGAAATTTTAAGGGGATGGAGTAAGTTTTTCACCACTAGAACTAAAATAAGCCCTAGATTAGCACTCTCCAAACTTTACTGCTTCTATACAAGCCTCTATTAATAGCTTCTTTTTTAATGCAACATACTATACACACATATACCATACATACTTTTTAAAGTCAAGTTTTATCAACCTGGCTTATATATCCCTCTTTAACTTGGTTACCTTGCAAAACACTAGTCCTTCTAATTTTTTTTTTTTTTTGTATTTACTCATACTTTATCATCATACTCTTCTGAACACCTGTTGCTTGATTTTACTTCTCAAAGGCACTCATTGTGTCTTTTGAAATACTCACAAGTAACTATTCCCACATCCTCAATCTTATCAATGAGCTTTCACTTCTTTGTCTTAAGATCTTACAAGCAAATAACTGTGTCCATATTGCACCCCTTCCCAACACACACATACAAAAGTTATGGAAATGGAATTGATAGCTCTTGCAATGCCATGCCACTATCAGTTCTGTTCTAGCCTAGGTAGATATTTTGACTACCAAAAATACTTACCTCCTTGGCCTATGAATATCCAATCATTTTACTCATTGTATAACTGGAAAGGACTTCTTGAAACACTAAGTATATCATTCCCAGATTTAAATATCTTTAACTGTTATTTATTATCCCACATATAAAATCTCAACTTTTACCATTACTGACAGGGACTTTCTTGATCTAATTCTACATTAGCTTTCAGCATTAACCACCATACCTGCTTCAGATTTATTGAATTCTGGCACTTCCTGAGAATGCCTTATTCTCTCTCACTTTGGGGACTTCAAGATCTGACCTTTGTTCTCTGCCTAGAAACTTGTTAATGTTTGAAACATTAAAGGGATTATTTTACCCCCCCCCCAAAAAAATTTGCATAACATTGTATTAAGTTAAGGAATAATTTGATGTATGTATATATTGCAAAATTTAGCTAACATCCATCACTTCATATAATTACATCTTTTTCCTTGATCTGACCTTAAGTCAATAAAGTAATCCTTGTTATTGAATATCGCCAGAAATGCATCATAAAGTCATGGGGGTGGGGATTATATCCCCAACATTCAGTGGCATAAGAGAGACTCAATATTTAAATGCATTGAATTAAATTTAATCATTGCATTAAGTGCAATCAAACTGGCTCTGACATGAAAGGAGGGATGGGTCATTTGATATATAGTAGTAGAAGCCTAGAGTAGCTATCCCATGTTGAGGGTCACGAAGGGCAACCGTAAGGAGGTACCCCTTGTCCAAGGTAAGGATCAGTGGCTGTGCTTTGCTGGAGCAGCCTTGAAGAGATACTGCATGCCCAAGGTAAGAGAAACCCAAGTAAGATGGTAGATGTTGCAAAAGGGAGTCTGAGGGCAGACACACAGAAACCACACTCACAGAAAACTAGTCAATCTAACGACACTAGGACCGCAGCCTTGTCTAACTCAACGAAATCAAGCCATGCCCATGGGGCAACCCAAGATGGGCAGGTCATGGTGGAGAGGTCTGACAGAATGTGGTCCACTGGAGAAGGGAATGGCAACCCACCTCAGTATTCTTGTGTTGAGAACCCCATGAACAGTATGAAAAGGCAAAATGATAGGATACTGAAACAGGAACTCCCCAGATTGATAGGTGCCCAATATGCTACTGGAGATCCGTGGAGAAATAACTCCAGAAAGAATGAAGGGATGAAGCCAAAGCAAAAACAATACCCAGCTGTGGATGTGAGTGGTTATAGAAGCAAGGTCCAATGCTGTAAAGAACAATATTGCATAGGAACCTGGAATGTCATGTTGATGAATCAAGGCAAATTGGAAGTGGTCAAACAAGAGATGGCAAGAGTGAACATTGACATTCTAGGAATTAGCGAACTAAGATGGACTGGAATGGGTGAATTTAACTCAGATGACCATTATATCTACCTCTGCGGGCAGGATCCCTCAGAAGAAATGGAGTAGCCATCATGGTCAACAAAAGAGTCCAAAATGCAGTACTTGGATGCAGTCTCAAAAACCAGAGAATGACCTCTGTTCGTCTCCAAGGCAAACCATTCCATATCACAGTAATCCAAGTCTATGCCCCAACCAGTAACACTGAAGAAGCTGAAGTTGAATAGTTCCATGAATTCCCACAAGACCTTTTAGAACTAACACCCAAAAAAGACGTCCTTTTCATTATAGGGGACTGGAATGCAAAAGTAAGAAGTTAAGAAACACCTGGAGTAACAGGCAAATTTGGCCTTGGAATGCGGAATGAAGCAGGGCAAATACTAATGGAGTTTTGCCATGAAAATTCACTGGTCATAGCAAATACCCTCTTCCAACAACACAAGAAAAGTCTCTACACATGGACATCACCAGATGGTTAACATCAAAACCAGATTGATTATATTCTTTGCAGCCAGAGATGGAGAAGCTCTATACAGACAACAAAAACAAGACCAGGAGCTGACTGTGGCTCAGATCATGAACTCCTTATTACCAAATTCAGACTCAAATTGAAGAAAGTAGGGAAAACCGCTAGACCATTCAGGTATGACCTAAATCAAATCCCTTATGATTATACAGTGGAAGTGAGAAATAGATTTAAGGGCCTAGATCTGACAGAGTGCCTGATGAACTATGGACGGAGGTTCGTAACATTGTACAGGAGACAGGGATCAAGACCACCCCCATGGAAAAGAAATGCAAAAAAGCAAAATGGCTGTCTGGGGAGGCCTTACAAATAGCTGTGAAAAGAAGAGAGGTGAAAAGCAAAGGAGAAAAGGAAAGATATAAGCATCTGAATGCAGAGTTCCAGAGAAGAGCAAGAAAAGATAAGGAAGCCTTCAGCGATCAATGCAATGAAAGAGGAAAAAAAACTGAACGGGAAAGACTAGAGAGCTCTTCAAGAAAAGTAGAGATACCAAGGGAACATTTCAAGCAAAGATGGGCTCAATAAAGGACAGAAATGGTATGGACCTAACAGAAGCAGAACATATTAAGAGGAGGTGGCAAGAATACACAGAAGAACTGTACAGAAAAGATCTTCACGACCCAGATAATCATGATGGTGTGATCACTAATCTAGAGCCAGACATCCTGGAATGTGAAGTCAAGTGGGCCTTGGAAAGCATTGCTACGAACAAAGCTAGTGGAGATGATGGCATTCCAGTTGAGCTGTTTCAAATCCTGAAAGATGATGCTGTGAAAGTGCTGCACTCAATATGCCAGCAAATTTGGAAAACTCAGCAGTGGCCACAGGACTGTAAAATGTCAGTTTTCATTCCAATTCCAAAGAAAGGTAATGCCAAAGAATGCTCAAACTACTGCACAACTGCACTCATCTCACATGCTAGTAAAGTAATGCTCAAAATTCTCCAAGCCAGGCTTCAGCAATACATGAACAATGAACTCCCTGATGTTCAAGCTGGTTTTAGAAAAGGCAGAGGAACCAGAGATCAAATTGCCAACATCCGCTGGATCATGGAAAAAGCAAGAGAGTTCCAGAAAAACATCTATTTCTGCTTTATTGACTATGCCAAAGCCTTTGACTGTATGGATCACAATAAGCTGTGGAAAATTCTGAAAGAGATGGGAATACCACACCATCTGACCTGCCTGTTGAGAAATCTGTATGCAGGTCAGGAAGCAACAGTTAGAATTGGACATGGAAAAACAGACTGGTTCCAAATAGGAAAAGGAGTATGTCTAGGCTGTATATTGTCACCCTGCTTATTTAACTTCTATGCAGAGTACATCATGAGAAACGTTGGACTGGAAGAAGCACAAGCTGGAATCAAGATTGCCAAGAGAAATATCAATAACCTCAGATATGCAGATGACACCACCCTTGTAGCAGAAAGTGAAGAGGAACTAAAAATCCTCTTGATGAAAGTGAAAGTGGAGAGTGAAAAAGTTGGCCTAAAGTTCAACATTCAGAAAACTAAGATCATGGCATCCTGTCCCATCACTTCATGGGAAATAGATGGGGAAACAGTGGAAACAGTGTCAGACTTTATTTTTTTAGGCTCCAAAATCACCGCAGATGGTGACTGCAGGCATGAAATTAAAAGACGCTTATTCCTTGGAAGAAAAGCTATGACCAACCTAGATAGTATATTTAAAAGCAGAGAGATTACTTTGCCGACTAAGGTCCATCTAGTCAAGGCTATGGTTTTTCCTGTGGTCATGTATGGATGTGAGAGTTGGACTGTGAAGAAGGCTGAGCGCTGAAGAATTGATGCTTTTGAACTGTGGTGTTGGAGAAGACTCTTGAGAGTCCCTTGGACTGCAAGGAGATCCAACCAGTCCATTCTGAAAGAGGTCAGCCCTGGGTGTTCTTTGGAAGGACTGATGCTAAATCTGAAACTTCAATACTTTGGCCACCTCATGCGAAGAGCTGACTCATTGGAAAATACTCTGATACTGGGAGGGTTTTGGCGAAGGAGGAGAATGGGACGACCCAGGATGAGATGGCTGGATGACATCATTGACTCAATGGACATGAGTCTGAGTGAACTCCGGGAGTTGGTGATGGACAAGGAGGCTTGGCCTGCTGCAATTCATGGGGTCGCAAAGAGTCGGACATGACTGAGCAACTGAACTGAACTGAAGTGGAAGTGAACACAAAGAATGAGCACTACTGTGAAATACATTTTATTTGAAAATACTAGAAAACTTCCAACATACTTATCTAAAAATGGACTGTGCTATCTTGAGACCCAGTAAGTTTCTCACCACTAGAATTAAAATATGCTCTAGATTAGCAGTCTCCAAACTTTGGTGCTTGTACAAAGCTTCTTTCAGTGTCTATTTTAATGAGACATACCAAACATATGGCTACCCTGGTGGCTTAGTGTAAAGAATCTGCCTGCAATGCATGGCACTTGGGTTCAATCCGTGGTTCAGGAAGATGCCCTGGAGACACAGCAAGTAGACACCTGTGCACAAGTCAGAAAGAAAGCTCTCACTAGGAACTAAATTAGCTGACACTTTGATGGACTTCTCAGCCTCTAGAATTATGGTATATACATTTCTGTTGTTTAAGCCACCACTTACGGTATTTTGTTATGGTAGCCTGAGCAAACTAATAGAGATGACTTAAAAAAAAATCTGTACCATTTTCTTCCTATGTATTAATGAATTGTTTTTTGTATCAGCCTAGATTCTTGCTCCTGGTTTGGAAATTATTATGAGTCTACGTGATAATATTTTTAAACAATTGCAGTTTATATTTTTGTTTTGAAAATCTTATTTTGGGAATAGCACTGAATTTGAAAACATTAGAAAATGCATTAGGTGTGCTACGCTTTTATTATGCAACCAAATGATTAATGGAAGTATTCAACATTTTCTGTATGCTGATGAACATGATTCAGTGGCTTATAAGTAAAATATTGTAAACTGGCACTCCTGGTGTATGTATGGCATGATAAAAAAAGAGCATCATTTTGTTAACCTACTAATCAGGTTTTCACTCTTACTAGTTAAATTTAGTTCCCATAACTCCATAAGTTATTCACTATAACATCTACTTCCAAATCATGAAACATTGTCCTGATCAAAGAAAGATGAAGACACGAAGTTCTTAAAGGAAATGCATATCCCTAGAGTCTCTTGGCTATATACACTCCCAAATTAGAGTTTTGTGTATTTGGAAGGACACTAGACAATTCTTGGGGGAAGATTTCTACTCTACCAAATTATTGGCAATATAGGAATAAAGTTTACTTCCCAAATATTTAGTGGATCCATGATTAGATAACCAATTTGAAATGTTACTTCAAAAATTATCGTCATATTTTGGCCAACAATTTTATGAGGTTGTTTGAGTTCTCATAAAATAATTTCTAAAACAGATCCCATTTTTATACTTAGAAACTTTACTGTGTTGTTTTGATCTTTATAATCTATTTTTTAAAATCACATTGTATCTTCTCTAGTCTCTAGCCCAAAGCAAGTCAATACTTTCTCCTACTCTTCTTTCTTTGTTCTTGTATATAAATGATTTTAGAGAGTGGAACAGAGAGGACAAAAAAAAAGTGGAATTTACAAATATTACAGAGAGCTTACACTTTTTCATAATGAAAGGAGTGAATATTTCTAAGATATTATTGATATTATAGATTCAGACCCTGACATAGATTTTTTATGCTGTGTACTGGGGGCTCCATACCGACAAATCTGAATTTGAAAAGATGTAGAGGCCTGTTTGCATACTGGCTTTTCTGGAGAAGGAAAGCCAGATCTGAGGTCTTTCAGTCCTAGTTGTCATGGATGTAATCTGCTCACACTATGCTGTCTGCAAGTTCTGATTTGTCAGCCCTTTTAAAATGCATTGGGTCTGCATCTTAACCTAAGCACATTCTAAATCATCTGTCAGAACCTATGTCAGAGCAAATTTGCAAAAGTATAATAATACTCTGTCAACTATCACCACCAATTTTGCTAAACTAGAAATTATTTATTTGTATGGAGTTTGTAATTTTTCTTAAGGAAAAAGTTAAAAACATCATGAATATCTGGGAGAAAGAGAGTGGCAGAATTCAAGAATAGTCTCACTATGCAATGGAAAAGTATTTCACCTGCAAAATGATTTCGAAGAATATTTGTTGAGAAATTTATCTGGAAAAATTATTTTACTCTGGACTGAAAAAAGAAAAATGAGGATGGGTCAAATTGTATTGTCTCAAATTTAAAGAACACATACATATTTTACTCACACAAATAATAGTTTTAAAAGGTGAATGTTTAGCTAGTGCTAAAATACTGCTGCTGCTAAGTCTCTTCAGTCGTGTCCGACTCTGTGCGACCCGAGAGAAGGCAGCCCACCAGGCTCTCCCATCCCTGGGATTCTCCAGGCAAGAACGCTGGAGTGGGTTGCCATTTCCTTCTCCAATGCATGAAAGTGAAAGTGAAGTTGCTCAGTCATGTCCGACTCCTAGCGACCCCATGGACTGCAGCCTACCAGGCTCCTCCATCCGTGGGATTTGCCAGGCAAGAGTACTGGAGTGGGCTGCCATTGCCTTCTCCAGCTAAAATACTAATAGTTCTTAAATCTAGATGCTTTACTTATGGTTTTAACATCAGTCTTTAAGCTTGTGTTTTTTAATTCTACAGCAACATGTAACATGTTTATAATCAGAAAAAAAAAAAAAAAACATTGTCAAATAGCCCACGCACAATCTCTGTCATATAACTGGTTGAAGTGTGAATGAGTGAAGGCACTCAGTCGTGTCCAACTCTTTGTGACCCCGTGGACTGTAGCCTACCAGGCTCCTCCATCCATGGGATTCTCCAGGCAAGAATACTGAAGTGCAGGTGGTTATTTTTATCTGTAATTCTGACTCTGTTTTATGAGTAATGGATGCCTGGTACCCTGACTTCAAAGTTACTCTGAGGCTAATCAGGGAAGATAATGTTATCAACTAACTGTGGCCATGATTTGTTCAAGAAGAGTAAGTAGGAGCATGGGGCCCACGTTTGTCATCCTTTCTGAAAGATATTTGCTTTTCCTTTTATATTTAAAAAAACCCATATTTTCAACTTTCTCTAATAATTCTACAACTCATTTGGTTGAAACACCAATCACTTTTATAGAGTAACTTCTGATTTTTGACAAGACATTAATAGGAAGACTGAAATATTAAGAATATTATGAAAATAATGAGATCATGGCTTACACCTAGATTAACTACTAGTACGTATCTGGAAGTTGAATCTATTTCTTTCTCCCTGAAAGTGACACATGGGCCTTAAAGAAAGTTTCAATCTTAATAATGTTACACAAATTTTATTACAGTGGAATACTGTGAAACCGTATTTATATAACTGTGGAGAAAAGGTGTATTATATATAAACCTGTTTCTTAAATATTTAGAGCTTATTTTTTTAGGTAACTTTAACATTTTTAATCTTTTGAAGTGTTAATATTTTTCCAAACATATCTTTTTGTGTTTGCTCTAACAAAAGAAAAAGTTAAGAGTATTCTTAATAAGTATTTTTAAAATATATTTACTGAAACACTTCATGAATTTATTAATGTGTTCCAAGATTTCCTTTCTGTGCCTCAACTGTTAGCATAGTACATGAATCCTCAGGGCTTCCTTATCCAGACCTCAGGAGTCAGTCATAAATGTTGAGAGACAGATGGAAAGAGATAATCGGGAGGTCTTTTCTTTAATTTTTTTTAACCAGAAGTACCCTTGATTTCTTATCATAACTCCTTCTTGTGTTATTCACACACAAGATGTGTCCTTGGTCACTTCTGTGCAGTACACATGCCTGCATAGTTTCCACTGGTACATCAGGCTTGAGTTCCCAAATTTTAAAATTCTTTTGATTCAGATTTCATTTCCAGCTACTGTGACCAAAAGATCACTAGGCCAGTGTGCATGAGGTTGGAGAGAGCTTCTAGCCTGGGACACAAACTATGCCAGAACTAGCATTCTTCTAACATTCAGATTTGCTCTTGAGTCAGCTCACTAGCCCACACTCTTTTCTTTATAATGAGTTTCTATTTGGGATCAGTAATGACCCTGTCTGCTGTAAAATGCAAGATGTCAGTGAGGTTTGAATCACTTTTGGGGCTTTAATCTATTTCTTTTCAGAAAGTTTCTAAAATGATATGTAAATCTACTCTTATACTTTCCTTGCACCTAGCTGTTCACACCAAGGAGTTAAATCTTTAAGGTAAATTATTTCCTAAAGTAACCGGTCACAGATTAGCATAGAAAAAAAAAAAAATGAAATTCTGTCCAAGATAAAACTTTTCTTACATTCTACCATAGAAATGATTTTCAAAATATAAGCTTTGTCTTAAAATAAGGTATCATACCTGATGATTATCATCTTAATGACATAGCATTACCATTATGGCTATAATCAATTATACTTGACCCCCTCCCTTAACCTGAATATTGATTCATCCTTCAAAGCTTAGATAAAAAAAAAAAATTACTGTCTCCAAAGTTTTAGCAAACACTGAAGTAGAATTTCACCATTTAATGGGTTCACAAGCTGCCTTTTATGGCTTATGGTACATATGTTTGCCAACATAAATGATCCATTTGAGCTAAATTGCCACAGCTGCTAGAATACTTCTTTGACCATATTTGCAGCAAAAAATAAATAAATAAAAATCTTGAAAACTATAACTTTTTCAAAATAAAGGCAAATTTCTCTCAAAAGCCAAAATAACATTTTTTTTCCCTCCCATCATTACAGAATAATAGGAGGAGAGAAAGGAATAGGCCAGTATTCAAAGGGTGTTACAGACACAAATGTGAGAGTGATTTTTTTTTCATCCTAATAGGAAGAACACTATGTCAAGCACCTCATGTTCAAGTAATGTAAGGAACTCTGTTATGAAAAATGAAAAGCTCTTAGTGACAAGAACCATGGTTACCATGCAACACTATCAACAAGTATGTTATCCTTCTTTGGGCATATATCAGACATATATAGCAGAAATATATTTATTACATGAAGCCAAAGGTCAGCAGAGCAGATGATTCCCAGAACAGATTTAGGCAATACTGATATGACATTCACATTAAACTGGCAGATTTAAAACAACAACAACAAAAATTGTCATCTATGAAACACAATAAAGTGAAAAGGCATCTAAAAATCAATCATAAAAAATTATCCCAATGAAGAAGGGGCAGCACATAATTTTAAATTCTCAGTAATATTTGCCTAACATGCTGATGGGATTATTAAGATTCTTGAGTAAAACTGATTTATAATACAGAGGTGATTTTTCAATTGAAAAGGAAAGAAGTCTTGATGTAAAAGTAGTTTGAAATATATAATGTTCCTAGGCTTTGCTCCCATAAGATCACAGTCTTGAAATTAAGTTCAGTTCTTTGAATATTAAGCAAGATAAATTGATTGCATCTCATTTCACCAAGTGAATGCTCATTATTTTTTAAAATGATTAATTGAGATATGTAATTCTCTTAGGTATACCTGTGATGCTACACTTAAGCAATGGAAATCTTTAGCTTTCAGGAATGTAATCTAGACTTATTTCTCCACTAAATTGTTTCTAGCTCAGTCATCTTTCTTCTTTTCTTATTATTTTAGAGCAATGCCTGATACTTTTGGAAAATTCTCCAGATAAAACCAATTTAGTATCTTAAGAAGATCTAAAGCATTAAAAAAGTTTAAATTTCTTTTTAGTTAATTTTATTGAAGTATAGTTGCTTTACAATCTTGTGTTGGCTTCTACTCTACAGCAAAGTGAATCACTGCACATTTACATATATCCCCTCTTTTTTTTATTTCCTTCCCATTTAGGTAACCACAGAGCACTGAGTAGAGTTATCTGAGCTCTCAAGTAGGTTCTCATTAGTTACCTACCTGTTTTGTACATGGTATCAATAGTGTATATATGTCAACCCCAATCTTCCAATTTGTCTCACCTCCCCCCATTCATCGATCTCCATAGGTTTGTTCTCTATGTGTGTGTGTCTATTTCAGCTTTGCAAATTAGACCTATTATACCATTTTTCTAGATTCAACATGCTGTGTTAGTATATGATATTTTTTCTCTCTCTGACTTACTTCACTGTGTAAGGCAGTCTCTAAGTCCATCTAGTTCAGTTCAGTTCAGTCACTCAGTCATGTCCAGCTCTTTGCAACCCCATGGACTTCAACATGCCAGGCCTCCCTGTCCATCACTATCTCCTGGAGTTTACCCAAATTCATGTCCATTGAGTCATTGATGCCATCCAACCATCTCTCTGTTGCCCCTTTTCCTCTTGCCGTCAATCTTTCCCAGCATCAGAGTCTTGTCAAATGAGTCAGCTCTTCACATCAAGTGGGCAAAGTATTGGAGTTTCAGCTTCAACATCAGTCCTTCCAGTGAACACCCAGGACTGATCTCCTTTAGGATGGACTGGTTGGATCTCCTTGGAGTCCAAGGGACTCACAAGAGTTTTCTCCAACACCACAGTTCAAAAGCATCAATTCTTTGGCTCTCAGCTTTCTTTATAGTTCAACACTCACATCCATACAAGACTCCTGGAAAAATCAGAGTCTTGACTAGACACACCTTTGTGGGTAAAGTAAATTCTCTGCTTTTTAATATGTGGTCTTGGTTGGTCATAACTTTCCTTCCAAGGAGTAAGAGTTTTTTTTATATATATTTCATGGCTGCTATCACCATCTGTAGTGATTTTGGAGCACCCCAAAAAATTAAGTCAGCCACTGTTTCCCCATCTATTTGCCAAGAAATGATGGGACCAGATGCGATGATCTTAGTTTTCTGAATGTTGAGCTGTAAGCCAACTTTTCCACTCTCCTCATTCACTTTCATCAAGAGGCTCTTTAGATCTTCTTCACTTTCTGCCATAATGTTAGTGTCATCTGTATATCTGAGGTTATTGATATTTCTCCCAACAATCTTGATTTGAGCTTGTGCTTCATCCAGCCCAGCATTTCTAATGATGTACTTTGTATAGAAGTTAAATAAGCAGGGTGACAATATACAGCCTTGACATACTCCATTCCCGATTTGGAACCAGTCTGTTGTCTCATGTCCAGTTCTAACTCTTGCTTCCTGACCTGCACACAGGTTTCTCCAAAGCAGGTCAGGTGGTCTGGTATTCCCATCTCATTCAGAATTTTCCACAGTTTATTGTGATCCACACAGTCAAAGGCTTGGCAAAGTCAATAAAGCAGAAATAGATGTTTTTCTGGAACTCTCTTGCTTTTTCCATGATCCAGTGGATGTTGCTAATTTGATCTCTGGTTCCTCTGCCTTTTCTAAAACCAGCTTGAACATCTGGAAGTTCATTGTTCACATATTGCTGAAGCCTGGCTTGGAGAATTTTGAGCATTACTTTACCAGCTGTGAGATGAGTGTTGAAAACTGATTTTTTTCATTCCTGTTTTCACTCCTGTGTTTTCCAAATTTGCTGGCATATTGAGTGCAGCACTTTCACAGCATCATCTTTTAGGATTTGAAATAGCTCAACTGGAATTCCATTACTTCCCCTAGTTTTGTTCATAATGATGTTTCTTAAGGTCCACTTGACTTCACATTCCAGGATGTCTGGCTCTAGGTGAATGATCATACCATCGTGATTATCTGGGTCGTGAAGATCTTTTTTGTATAGTTCTGTGTATTCTTGCCACCTCTTCTTAATATTGTCTGCTTCTGTTTGGTCCATACTATTTCTGTCCTTTATTGAGGGCATCTTTGCATGAAATATTCCCTTGTTATCTCTAATTACCTGAAGAGATCTCTGCTGCTGCTGCTGCTGCTAAGTTGCTTCAGCTGTTTCAGACTCTGTGTGACCCCATAGATGGCAGCCCACCAGGATTCTCCAGGCAAGAACACTGTAGTGGGTTGCCATTTCCTTCTCCAATGAATGAAAGTGAAAGTGAAAGTGAAATTGCTCAGTCGTGTCTGACTCTAGCGACCCCATGCTCTGCAGCCCATCAGGCGCTTCCATCCATGGGATTTTCTAGGTAAGAGTACTGGAGTGCATTGCCATTGCCTCTTTCCCATTCTATTATTTTCCTCTATTTCTTTATACTTATCACTGAGGAAGGCTTTTTTATCTCTCCTTGCTATCTTTGGAACTCTTCATTCAGATAGGTATATCTTGCCTTTTCTCCTTGCTTTTCACTTCTCTACTTTTCACAGCTATTGTAAGGCCTCCTCAGACAGCCATTTTGTTTTTTTTGCATTTGTTTTTCTTGGGGATGGTCTTGATCCATCTCCTGTACAATGTACTGAACCTCCATTAATAGTTCATCAGGCACTCTGTCTATCAGATCTAGTCACTTAAATCTATTTCTCACTTCGACTGTAAAGTCATAAAGGATTTGATTTAAGTCATACCTGAATGGTCTAGTGGTATTCCCGACTTTCTTCAATTTCAGTCTGCATTTGGCAAAGCCACAGTCAGCTCACGGTCTTGTTTTTGCTGACTGCATAGAGCTTCTCCAAATCTGATTTTGGTGTTGACCATCTGGTAATCTCCATGTTTAGAGTTTTCTTTTGTGCTGTTGGAAGAGGGTGTTTGCTATGACCAGTGAGTTCTCTTGGCAAAGCTCTATTAGCCTTTGCCCTGCTTCATTCTGTACTACAAGGCCTAATTTGCCTGTTATTCTAGGTTTTGTTGACTTCTTACTTTTGCATTCCAGTCCCCTAGAATGAAAAGGACATCTTTTTGGGTGTTAGTTCTAAAAGGTCTTTAGGTCCTCATAGAACCATTCAACTTCAGCTTCTTCAGCATTACTGGTTGGGGCATAGACTTGGATTACCGTGATATTGAATGGTTTGCCTTGGAAACGAACAGAGATCATTCTGTGGTTTTTGAGATTGCATGCAAGTACTGCATTTTGTACCTTTTGTTTACTATGATGGCTATTCCATTTCTTCTAAGGGATTCCTGCCCGCAGTAGTAGATATAATGGTCATCTGAGTTAAATTCACCTATTCCAGTCCATTTTAATTTGCAGATTCCTAAAATGTCTGCATTCAGTCTTGCCATCTCTTGTTTGACCTCTTCCAATTTGCCTTGATTCATGTACCTAACATTCCAGGTTCCTATGCAACATTGCTCTTTACAGCATTGGACCTTGCTTCTATCACCAGTCACATCCACAACTGGGTATTGTTTTTGCTTTGACTCTGTCCTTTTATTCTTTCTGGAGTTATTTCTCCACTGATCTCCAGTAGCATATTGGGTGCCTACCAACCATGGGAGTTCATCTTTCACTGTCCTATCTTTTTGCCTTTTCATAGTATTCATGGAGTTCTCAGTGCAAGAATGCTGAAGTGGTTTGCCATTCCCTTCCCTAGTGGACCACATTTTGTCAGAACTCTCCAGTATGACCCAGCCACCCTGGGTGGCCCTATGTGGCCTGGTCCATCCACATCTCTACAAATAATCTAATTTTGTTCCTTATTATGGCTAACTAGTTTTCCCTTGTGCATATGCACTGTGTGTGTGAAGTTGCTCAGTCGTGTCTGACTCTCTGTGACCCCGTGGACTGTAGCTCACCAGGCTCCTCTGTCCATGGGATTCTCCAGGAAAGAATACTGGAGTGGGTTGCCATTTCCTTCTTCAGGGGATCTTCCCAACTCAGGGTTTGAACCCTGGTCTCCTGCATTGCAAGCAGATTCTTTATCCTCTGAGCCACCTATGCACTACATCTTCTTTATCCATTCCTCTGTTGGTGGGCATTTAGGTTGCTTCCACGTCCAGGCTATTGTAATCAGTGCCTCAGTGAACACTGGGGCACAGGTGTCCTCTTGAATTATGGTTTTCTCAGGGTATATGCTGAGGAGTAGGATTGGTAGGTAATATGGGTAAATCTGTTTTTAGTTTTACAGTGGACCTCCATACTTCTCTCCATACTGGCTGTACCAATTTACATTCTCAATGACACTGTAAGAGGATTCCTTTTTCTCCACACCCCCTCTAGAATTTATTGTTTGTGGATTTTTTGGTGGTAGACATACTGATGAGTGTGAGGTGGTACCTCATTGTAGTTTTGATTTACATTTCTCTAATGATTAGTGATGTTCAGCATCTTTTCATGTATTTGTTGGCCATCTGTATGTGTTCTTTGGAAAAATGTATTTTTAGGCTTTCCACTCATTTTTTTGATTGGTTTATTTGTTTTTATTTTGAAATTTAGCTGCATGACTTCTTTGTATATTTTGGAAGTTAATCCATTCTCAGGTGCTTCATTTGTAGGTATATTTTCCCATTCTGATGGTTATCTTTTTGTCTTATTTATGGTTTCCTTTGCTTTGCAAAAGGTTTTAAGTTTATGTCTCATGTGTTTATTTTTGTTTTTATCTTTATTACTGTAGAAGGTGGGTCAAAAAAGAACTTTTCGATAAAAGAAACCTCCTTTTAAGACCTTATTCAAGAGATAATCTTCTCTCATTGACTCCTTGCATAGCAAGACTGAAATTTGGGGCCCAGATCTCTTTAGTGCATATAAGTATTTCACATGATTCACAATTCTAGTCTGTTTCTGCCATCACAAGTTTTTTTTAAGGGTATAATTCTTTCCTCTTATACCATGAACATAACTTTTTTTCCTGATTGTATTAGTTGTATGCCAATCATTTAAAAATTGAAATAATGCAGTATAGTATTAAAACAATCACCTGAAGTTTCATTCAAAGACAACCAATGTATATATTTGTCAACATCTGGCATAACTCTGTATACGTAGTTATGGGCAAATATATATAACATTTTTATGCAATTGGCAATGTTATAAAGTGCATACTACTTAAAAATTTTTTTAAATTCCTTTTTACTTAAGTTCCCATATTCTTCCTGTTTCTCTATTTACACATTCCCCCTGGCATGCTACAGTTCATGGGGTTACAGGGTCAGACACGACTGAGTGATTTTGGGCTTCCCAAATGGTGCTAGTGGTAAAGAACTCACCTTCCAAAACAGGAGACAAAGAAATGCTAGTTCCATCCCTGAAATGGGAAGATCCCCTGGAGGAGGGCACAGCCACCCAATCCAGTATACTTGCCTGGAGAAGCCCATGGACAGAGGAGCCTAGTGGGTCCATAGGGTTGCAGAGCTGACTACTGAAGCATCTTAACTTAGCAGCTCCAATGGCCAATATTAAGGAATTTATTGGAATTTTTCTGTATTTTTTATTTTAAATTTCAAGCATATTTTTACATTTTCAGAATTTATTTTTGCAGATATGAGAGCACAATGTTTATACTTCAAAATATTTTACTTTTCTCACTTAACAAATATTAGAGGAATCCCTCTGGGACAGTGCATATAGTTTTAACTAATTCTTCATAAACACTAAATAAAGTTCTGTGGTAATATGATTTTTTCCAAAATTTGACTATTGACTTACATTCATTTTTTCACTATAAAAGTGTTATTAAAAGCAACTTCTACAAATATTCTTATATTCTAGTGTCTTTTTTTTTTGAGGAATGATTTATTTGTTATACATATTTTATTTTTAAAACTAATTTATTTGGCTGCCTGGTCTTAGTTGCAGCATGTGGGATCTAGTTCTGAACAACATTCTGTTGTTCAGTTGTTGCTGCTGCTGCTGCTGCTGCTGCTATTGCTAAGTCGCTTTAGTCGTGTCCAACTCTGTGCGACCCCATAGATGGCCTCCAACCAGGCTCCTCTGTCCCTGGGATTCTCCAGGCAAGAACAATGGAGTGGGTTCCCATGTCCTTCTCCAATGCATGAAAGTGAAAAGTGAAAGGGAAGTCGCTCAGTTGTGTCCGACTCTTAGCGACCCCATGGACTGCAGCCTACCAGGCTCCTCCGTCCATGGGATGTTCCAGGCAAGAGTACTAGAGTAGGGTGGCATTGCTAAGCCAGTCCAACTCTTTGTGACCCCATAGACTATAGCCTGCCAGGATCCTCTGTCCATGGGATTTCCCAGGCAAGAATACTGGAGCAGGTTGCCATTCCCTTCTCTAGGGGATCTTCCTGACCCAAGGATTGAACCTGCATCTCCTGCATGACCAGGGATTAAACCTGGGTCCCCTGCATTGGCAACATGAAGTTTCAGCCATTAAACCACCACAGAAGTCCCTTGGGGAGCATTTTAAAAATACACTTTACATACAGCATAAATTAACACAACATTATAAATCAGCTGTACTCCAATCAATAAAAGAAAAACCTACATACACTCTCTACTCAAATGAGAACAAGATACGGGGAAACCTCAGGGCTGATACAACACCCCATTAGACAATTCACATTATCTACCTGGGCCATGCTTGCAAGTTGGGGTAAAGGCAGGCAGGGGCTACATGTAAAGGACTGGTTAATAGAAACTAAGGCCTTTGCTCAAGAATTACAGTGGACTTCCCTGGCAGTCCAGTGGTCAAGACTTCACCTTCTCATAGAGGGGGATGCAGGTTCAATTCCCGGTGAGGGAATTAAGATCCCACATGCCTCATAGCCCAAAAACCAAAACATAAAACAGAAACAATACTGTAACAAATTCAATAAAGACTCATCGTTAAAAAAAAAAAAAAAAACTTGAAAAAAAAATGAATTACAGCCCACAGCAACCTCATAAAGTGAGAGTTGGGCAAACAAATACACTTTTCTCCTCCCTCGATCCACTCCTCTGCAGTGCTCGCGACTGGCCAAAGCCAACCAGGAGCCAGAGGGCCTGGGAAGACCACTGATGCAGTCCGCACAGGTCAGCCTCCCGGGGTGGGCTGGGTATGCAGCACAGGGTGGGGAGCAGTGAAGAGTGGATTTGGAGGGCAAAGGGAAGCTTTCCAGCCCATTAATTTATTGACTCACTGAAATATTTTTAAGCAGAGGAGTGACTTTGGTAAATTGTATTTTGGAAAAATTACTCTGGCAGGAGTGTAGGGAAGGACTGAGGGAGGAGAGCCTCACTTAAGTGCAGACCTGGAAGAGCCACTGCATAGAGAGGATAGGAAACAAGAGCCCAGACTAGACACCACCAGTGTCTGAAAGAGGAGGGTGTAGATGTGAGGGGCTTTGTCGTTTGTTCAGTTTTTTTCATTGAGACAGAATTGACATGTCAGTTCAGTCTCTCAGTCGTGTCCAACTCTTTGTGACCCCATGAACCACAGCATACCAGGCCTCCCTGTCCATCACCAACTCCCAGAGTCCACTCAAACTCATGTTCATTTAGTCAGTGATGCCCATTACATTACATTAATTTCAGGTGTACAACATTGTTGTCATTGTTGTTTAATTGCTCAGTTGTGTCTGACTCTTTGTGATCCCATGGACTGCAGCGTGCCAGGCTTCTCTGTCCTTCACTTGCTTGCTGCAGCTTACTTAAGTTCACCTTCATTGAGTCAATGATGCTATCTAACCATCTCATCCTCTGCCGCCCAGTATCCTTTTGCCTTCAATCTTTCCCAGCACCAGGGTCTTTTCCAATGAATTGGTTCTTTGTATTAGGGAGACAAAGTATTGGAGCTTCAGATTTAGCATAATACAATGTAATGATTTGTTTTCTGCACACATTGAGAAATGATCACCATAATAAGTCTAGTTAACATCCATAACCATACATAGTCATATTTTTTTTTCTTGTGAGATAAACTTTTTTCTTAATTTAATTAATTTAGTATGTTTGGCTTCACTGGGTCTTCATTGCTGCATATGGGCTTTCTCTAGTTGCAGAGAGAAGGAATTACTCTTCATTTTGGCATGCAGGCTTCTTTCCTCTTGTGGAGCACAGGCTCCAGAACACATGAGCTCCAGTACTTTTGGCAAATGGGTTTAGCTACACCACTGCACCTGAAATCTTCCTAGATCAGGAATCGAACCTATGTCCCCTGCATTGGCAGGTGGATTCTTAACCACTGGACATCAGGGAAGTCCAGGAATACTTTTAAGATCTACTGTATCAAACATGAAGTTTTAGGGTGATAGAATGGTGAAGGGGATCAAATCTGTGTCCTCTGCATTGGCAGGCAGATTTTTTTTTAACTCTGCATTTTAATTTTTTTAATATAAGTTTATTTAATTTAGTTGGAGGCTAATTACTTTACTATATTGTAGTGGTTTTGCCATACATTGACATGAATCTGCCACAGATGTACATGTGTTCCCCATCCTGAACCCCCCTCACACATCCTTCCCCATCCCATCCCTCTGGGTCATCCCAGTGCACCAACCCTGAGCACCCTGTCTCATGCATTGAAACTGGACTGGTGATTCGTTTCACATATGATAATATACATGTTTCAGTGCCATTCTCCCAAATCATCCCACCCTCTCCCTCTCCCACAGAGTCCAAAAGACTGTTCTATACATCCGTGTCTCTTTTGCTGTCTCACATATAGGGTTATCATTATCATCTTTCTAATTCCATATATATGCATTAGTATACTGTATTGGCAGAGAAGGCAGTGGCAACCCACTCCAGTACTGTTTTCTGGAAAATTCCATGGACGAAGGAGCCTGGTGGGCTGCCATCTAAGTGGCCACATAGAGTTGGACACGACTGAAGTAACTTAGCAGCAGCAGTATACTGTATTGGAGTTTTTAATTCTGGCTTACTTCACTCTGTATAATAGGCTCCAGTTTCATCCACATCATTAGAACTGATTCAAATGTATTTCTTTTAATGGCTGAGTAATATTCCATTGTGTACATGTATCACAGCTTTCTTATCCATTCGTCTGCTGATGGACATCTAGGTTGCTTCCATGTCCTGGCCATTATAAACAGTGCTGCAATGGATAATGGGGTACACATGTTTCTTTCAATTATGGTTTCCTTGGTGTGTATGCCTAGCAGTGGGATTGCTGGGTCATATGGCAGTTCTATTTCCAGTTTTTTAAAGGAATCTCCATACTGTTCTCCATAGTGTGCTAGTTTGCATTTCCAACAACAGTGGAAGAGGGTTCCCTTTTCTCCACACCCTCTCCAGCATTTACTGCTTGTAGACTTTTCGATCGCAGCCATTCTGACTGGGGTGAAATGGTACCTCATTGTGGTTTTGATTTGCATTTCTCTGATAATGAGTGATGTTGAGCATCTTTTCATGTGTTTGTTAGCCATCTGTATGTCTTCTTTGGAGAAATGCCTATTTAGTTTTTGGCCCATTTTTTGATTGGGTTGTTTATTTTTCTGGAACTGAGCTGCAGGAGTTGTATATTTTTGAGATTAATTCTTTGTCAGTTGCTTCATTTGCTATTATTTTTTCCCATCCTGAAGGCTGTCTTTTCACCTTGCTTATAGTTTCCTTTGTTGTGCAAAAGCTTTTAAGTTTAATTAGGTTCCATTTGTTAATTTTTGCTTTTATGTCCAATATTGAGAGGATCCTGCTGTGATTTATGTCAGAGTGTTTTGCCTATGTTTTCCTCTAGGAGTTTTATAGTTTTGGGTCTTACTTTTAGATCGTTAATCCATTTTGAGTTTATTTTTGTGTATGGTGTTAGAAAGTGTTCTAGTTTCATTCTTTTACAAGTGGTTGACCAGTTTTCCCAGCACCACTTGTTAAAGACATTGTCTTTTCTCCACTGTATATTCTTGTCCCCTATGTTTATGATATGGTGTCTGTAGGTGTGTGGATTTATCTCTGGGCTTTCTATTTTGTTCCATTGATCTATATTTCTGTCTTTGTGCCAGTATCATACTGTCTTGATGACTGCAGCTTTGTAGTAGAGCCTAAAGTCAGGCAGGTTGATTCCTCCAGTTCCAGTCTTCTTTTTCAAGATTGCTTTGGCTATTTGAGGTTTTTGTATTTCCATACAAAATGTGAAATTATTTGTTCTAGTTCTGTGAAAAATACTGTTGGTAGCTTGACAGGGATTGCATTGAATCTATAGATTGCTTTGGGTACTATACTCATTTTCACTATATTGATTCTTCCAATCCATGAACATGGTATATTTCTCCATCTATTTTGTTATCTTTAATTTCTTTCATCAGTGTTTTATAGTTTTCTATGTATAGGTCTTTTGTTTCTTTAGGTAGATATATTTCTAAATATTTTAGTCTTTCTGTTGCA
This sequence comes from Ovis canadensis, assembly GCF_042477335.2. NCBI lineage: Eukaryota > Metazoa > Chordata > Mammalia > Artiodactyla > Bovidae > Ovis > Ovis canadensis. The sequence continues at coordinate 72,767,978 of NC_091247.1, forward strand.
ATGGTGAATGCATTAATTTCTTAATTTCTCTTTCTGTTTTCTCATTATTAGTGTATAGGAATGCAAGGGATTTCTGTGTATTAATTTTATATCATGCAGCTTTACTATATTCATTGATTAGCTCTAGTAATTTTCTGGTGGAGTCTTTAGGGTTTTCTATGTAGAGGATCATGTCATCTGCAAACAGTGAGAGTTTTACTTCTTCCTTTCCAATCTGGATTCCTTTTATTTCTTTTTCTGCTCTGATTGCTGTGGCCAAAACTTCCAAAACTACGTTAAATAATAGTGGTGAGAGTGGGCACCCTTTTCTTGTTTCTGACTTTAGGGGAAATGCTTTCTATTTTTCAACATTGAGGATAATGTTTGCCGTGGGTTTGTCATATTTAGCTTTTATTATGTTGAGGTATGTTCCTTCTATTCCTGCTTTCTGGAGAGTTTTTTTTTTTTTAATCATAGATGGATGTTGAATTTTGTCAAAGACTTTGCATCTATTGAGATAATCATATGGTTTTAAATTTTCAAGTTGTTAATGTGGTGTATTATGTTGGTTGATTTGAGGATATTGAAGAATCCTTGCATCCCTGGGATAAAACCCACTTGGTCATGATGTATGATCTTTTTACTATGTTGTTGGATTCTGTTTGCTAAAATTTTGTTAAAGGTTTTTTCCATCTATGTTCATCAGTGATATTGGCCTGTAGTTTTCTTTTTTTGTGGCATCTTTGTCTGGTTTTGGTATTAGGGTGATAGTGGCCTCATAGAATGAGTTTGGAAGTTTACCTTCCTCTGCAATTTTTTGGAACAATTTGAATAGGATAGGTGTTAGCTCTTCTCTAAGCTTTTGGTAGAATTCAGTTGTGAAGCCATCCGGTCCTGGGCTTTTGTTTGCTGGAAGATTTCTGATTACAGTTTCAATTTCTGTGCTTGTGATGGGTCTGTCAAGATTTTCTATTTCTTCCTGGTTCAGTTTTGGAAACTTGTACTTTTCTAAGAATTTGTCCATTTCTTCCAAGTTGTGATTTCATTGGCATATAGTTGCTGATAGTAGTCTCTTATGATCCTTTGCATTTCTGTGTTGTCTGTTGTGATCTCTACATTTTTATTTCTAATTTTGTTGATTTGATTTTTCTCCCTTTGTTTCATGATGAGTCTGGCTAATGGTTTGTTAATTTGATTTATCTTCTCAACGAACAAGCTTTTGGCTTTGTTGATTTTTGCTATGGTCTCTTTTGTTTCTTTTGCATTTATTTCTGCCCTAATTTTTAAGATTTCTTTCCTTCTACTAACCCTGGGGTTCTTCATTTCTTCCTTTTCTAGTTGTTTTAGTTGTAGAGTTAGGCTATTTATTTGACTTTTCTCTTGTTTCTTGAGGTAAGCCTGTATTGCTAAGAACCTTCTCCTTAGCACTGCTTTTACAGTGTCCCATAGGTTTTGGGTTGTTTTGTTTTCATTTTCATTTATTTCTATGTATATTTTTATTTCTTTTTTTATTTCTAATGTGATTTGTTGATTATTCAGCAGTGTGTTGTTCAGCCTCCATATGTTGGAATTTTTAATAGTTTTTATCTTGTAATTGACATCTAATCTTACTGCATTGTGATCAGAAAAGATGCTTGGAATGACTTCAGTTTTTTTGAATTTACCAAGGTTAGATTTATGGCCCAGGTTGTGATCTATCCTGGAGAAGGTTTCATGTGCACTTGAGAAAAAGTTGAAATTCATTTTTTTGGGGGGAAATGTCCTGTCGATCTCTAATTGGTCCATTGTATCATTTAAAGCTTGTGTTTCCTTGTTAATTTTCTGTTTAGTTGATCAATCCATGGGTGTGAGTGGAGTATTAAAGTCTCCCACTATTATTGTGTTATTGTTAATTTCCTCTTTCATACTGGTTACCATTTGCCTTACATATTGTGGTTCTCCTATATTGGGTGCATATATACTTATAATTGTTATATCTTCTTCTTGGATTCATCCTTTGATCATTTTATAGTGTCTTTCTTTGTCTCTTTTCATAGCTTTTATTTTAAAGTATTTTTTATCCTATATGAGTATTGCTACTTCTGCTTTCTTTTGGTCTCTATAAGCATGGAATCTGCTTTTCCAGTCCTTTACTTTCAGTCTGTATGTGTCCCTTGTTTGAGGTGGGTCTCTTGTAGACAACATATATAGGGGTCTTGTTTTTGTATTCATTCAGTCAGTCTTTGTCCTTTGGTTGGGGCATTCAACCCATTTACATTTAAGGTAATTATTGATAAGTATGATCTCATTCCTATTTACTTTGTTGTTTTGGGTTCAAGTTTATATACCTTTTCTGTGTTTCCTGTCTAGAGAAGATCCTTTAGCTTTTGTTAGAGAGCTGGTTTGGTGGTGCTGAATTCTCTCAACTTTTGCTTCTCTGTAAAGTTTTTTATTTCTCCTTCATATTTGAATGAGATCCTTGCTGTGTACAGTAATCTGGGTAATAGGTTTTTCTCTTTCATCACTTTAAGTATATCCTGCCATTCCTTTCTATGATGAAGAGTTTCTACTGAAAGATCAGCTGTTATCTTTATGGTAATCCCCTTGTGTGTTATTTGTTGTTTTACCCTTTTCGCTCTTAATATTTGTTCTTTGTGTTTGATCTTTGTTAATTTGATTAATATGTGTCTTGGAGTGCTTTGCCTTGGGTTTATCCTCTTTGAGACTCTCTGGGTTTCTCAGAATTGGATGATTATTTCCTTCCCCATTTTAGGGAAGTTTTCAAATGTTACCTCCTCAAGTATTTTCTCATGGTCTTCGTTTTGTCTTCTTCTCTGGGACTCCTATGATTCGAATGTTGGGGGGTTTAACACTATCCCAGAGGTATCTGAGATTGTACTCATTTCTTTTAATTCTTTTTTTTTCTTTTTTCCTCTCTGCTTCATTTATTTCTACCATTCTATCTTCTACCTGACTTATCGCATCTTCTACCTGACTTATCCTATCTTCTTTCTCCATTATTCTACTGTTGGTTCCCTCCAGAGTGTTGTTGATTTCATTTATTGCATTATTCATTATATATTGACTCTTTTTTATTTCTTCTAGGTCCTTGTTAAACATTTCTTGCATCTTCTCAATCCTTGTCTCCAGGCTATTTATCTGTAACTCCATTTTGTTTTTAAGATTTTAGATCATTTTTACTATAATTATTCTGAATTCTTTATCAGGTAGAATCCCTATCTCTTCCTCCTATGTTTGGTTTGGTGGGCATTTATCCTCTTTCTTCACCTGCTGAGTATTTCTCTGCCTTTTCATCTTGTTTAGATTGCTGTGTTTGGGGTGGCCTTTCCATATTCTGGCAGTTTGTGTTTCCTCTTTATTGTGGAGCTTCATTGCTGTGGGTGGGATTGGATGGGTGGCTTGTCAAGGTTTCCTGGTTAGGGCAGCTTGAGTCAGTGTTCTGGTGGGTAGAGCTGGATTTTCTCTGGAGTGCAATGAAGTGTCCAACAGTGAGTTTTGAGATGTCAGTGGGTTTGGTGTGAGTTTGGGCAGCCTTTGTACTTCCCTGGTGGCTCAGATGGTTAAGCGTCTGTCTACAATGAGGGAGACCGGGGTTCAATCCCTGGGTCGGGAAGATCCCCTGGAGAAGGAAATGGCAATCCACTCCAGTATTATTGCCTGGAAAATCCTATGAACAGTTCATGGGGTCACAAAGAGTCGGACACGACTGAGCGACTTCACTCACTCACTCACTGGGCAGCCTTTATCTTGAAGCTCAGGGCTATGTTCCTGTGTTGCGGAAGATTTGCATGGTATGTCTTGCTCTGGAACTTGTTGGCCCTTGGGTGGTGTTTGGTTTCAGTGTAGGTATGGAGGCTTTTGATGAGCTCTTATCGATTAATGTTCCCTGGAGTCAGGAGTTCTCTGGTGTTCTCAGGTTTTGGACTTAAGCCTCCTGTCTCTGGTTTTCAGTCTTATTCTTATAGTAGCCTCAAGACTTCTCCATCTATACAGCACCAATGACAAACATCTAGGTTAATGATGAAATGTTTCTCCACAGTGAGGGACACCCAGAGAGGTACACAGAGTTACATGGAGAAGAGAAGAGGGAAAGGGGAGACAGAGGTGACCAGGAGGAGAAGAGGGGGAATCAAAAGGAGAAAGCAAGCTAGCCAGTAATCACTTCCCTATGTGCTCTCCACGGTCTGGGCCCCTCAGAGATGTTCACCGAGTTACACAGAGAAGATAAGAGGGAGGAAGGAGACAGGTGGCCAGGAGGATAAAAGGGGGAATCAAAAGGAGAGAGACAGATCCTGCCAGTAATCAGTTCCCTAAGTGTTCTCCACAGCCTGGAACACACAAAGAAATTCACAGAGTTGGGTAGAGAAGAGAAAGGGGAGGGAGGAGATAGAGTTGCCCTGGTGGAGAAGAAGGAGAGTCAAAATGAGGAGAGAGCAATCAAGCCAGTAATCTCACTCTCAGGTAAAAATAGGTATTGAAGATTGGGTTCCTAAAGGTACAAAATTGATAACAAATACCAAAAAGCAAAGATTAAAAATCTAGAGTAGAGGTTAGATTCTCAAAAATACAATATTAAAAAACAAAACAAAGTCATAAAAATTATAAACTATATATATGAAGTTTAATTCAATAATAGGGTCTTCTTTTTGGCAAGGTAATAGGTTATAAAAATGAAATTAAAGGAGTAATAGAGGACTAAAAATTTTAAAAAGTTTTTTTTTTATTTAAAAAAATGATAATAGTAAAAATATATCTAGGACTTTCTGTGGAGCTGTTGCAGACAGTATGGGGTCAGTTCATTTTCAGATAGTTCCTTGATCTGACTTATACTTCTCAAGATCTATAGGCCCTTTCCTATGCAGTTGATGCTAACTACAGGGTTTTCATCTATTTCACCTGTCACTTCCAAAGTGGTTCCCTCTTTATTTTAGCCTCTTCTATTTGCTGGTCTCTTCGGTGTCTAATTTCCACCCTGACACAAGGGGGCAGTGGTGGTCACTTTTTTAGGCTCACTTGTTCAGTTGTGCTGTGGGGAGGGAGGAACACTGCAAACAAATATCACTGGCACGTGTGGGGAGTGCTTGCAGTGTTTCAACCGCACTGGGTTTGTCCCTGCTCATGGTGTGTGTGCTTTCAGGGTCTACATTTCTCAGGCTCTATGTTGCTCTGCCGGGAACTGTCTCTGTCAGGCCCTGGGTTATGTGCACTTCCCAGGTCTAAGCTGTTCAGTTTCAGGTTCTTGGGTACTCCTCAAAGGCGCAGACTCAGTTGGGCTTGCGTTTTGTGCCCTTCTCACATCTGAGAAGATCAGATGACCAGGTGCTTGGCAAGCACAGTCTCGCCCAGTTTGAGGGTGCATCTTATCGCCTTCCTCATCCCAGCCGCTCGGTTTTCTGGGTGTACAACGGGGGCGCTTTCTCAGGTGTGTCGTGTGTCTCTTCTGGGGAGCTGACCTCTGGCTCTGACCCTCCTGGCAGATGTCAACTGTCCCGAATCCCAAGAAGTCTTGGTTAGCAGCAAAGCCTGCTTTCAGTTTGGTAGAGAATGCTTCTCTGGGGCCGTGATTGCCCCCTTCTGGCTCTGGGTGCCCTCGCCTGCCTATCTCTGGTGGGGAATGCACCACCAGTCCGCAGCCGGCTAGCCCTGCTCAGTCCTTTGTTCTGTGAGCAGGCCTGGCAGTGTCTTAGGTTAGGGCTTTTTGCGGGGTAGCTATCAACAGTCTGTTGCTATATCAAGTTAGTTCCCGCAGATTGCTGTCAGGACATTCAGGCCTGGTCCTTACCCTAAGCAATGCAGCCCCCATCTCCCTGTCCAGCCCCCACTTGCTAGTGGTGGATGTGAGCATCTGGGCTGCTTCTCTACTGGGAGTTGCCATTAGGCATGCAATCTGTGGGTTTTAATTATTTTTTTATTTGTTTATTTTCCTCCCAGTTATGTTGCCCTCTGAGATTCCAAGGCTTGCCACAGACCCACTGGTGAGAATGCTTCCATGGTGTTTGGAAACTTCTGTCTTTTTCAAGACTTCCTTCCCATCTCCATCTTTACCTCTTTTGTCTCTCTTTTTATCTTTTATATTTTGTCATACCTCCTTTTGAAGACTGCCTTTGAAAATGCTGCCTTTCTGGCTGCCTGATGTCCTCTGCCAGCATTCAGAAGTTGTCTTGTGGAATTTGCTCAGCATTCAAATGTTCTTTCAATGAATTTGTGGTGGAAAAAGTGGGCTCCCCATCCTATTCCTCTGCCATTTCAGGACCACCCCCTAGTGTCTCTACTTTGATAACATCTCAAGAATATAACTGCTGCATTATAGGGAATGTGCATTTTCAAAACATATACTATCAGAATATTTTCATGAACAAAGCTACAACATTTCACATTCCCAGGGCAATATTTGTAAATTCCCTTTTCACGTTCCCAGTGGCAATGACTGGTGGGGTTTTGATAACAATGTATTCCACTTTTTGCATTATATTATTCAGGGATCCAGTTTCATTTTCATTCCATAGGAATCAGTAAAACTCTTTGGACTATTTATTGAAAATCTTCCAATGACCGCTGATATTCAGGAAAACTGGTTTATCTCAGCTGTCTGCATGCATCTGTTTTACTTGAACTTTTGTTCTATTTGTCTATGCCAGTTTCAGTATTATATAGTAATATATTGCCTTAGCTTCAGTAAACGGTGGTATCTGACAGAACAAGTCTTCATACTCATTTCTTAGTGATAGTATGGACCAATCTTGATTTTTTTCCATATAAATTTTAGTATTAGTTTGTCAATTCCATTAAAAAAAAGAGCAGTTTGAATTTTCATTGAAATTTCATGAAATATAAATAAATTTGAGTAAAATAGTCAGTAAGACTATAAATATTATATGTCTCACTATTTATTTAAAATGTTTTAAAATATCTCTCAATAATGTTTATATGCTTTGCTATTATGGTCTTCTGCATATTTTTGATAGATTTATTACTAAATAAGATTTGCTTTATTATAAATTTTATTGGTTTATTTTCATGATTGACATTTTACATAAGATGTTGTAAAGTGAAAGTCGCTCAGTCGTGTCTGACTCTCTGCGACCCTGTAGACTATACAGTCCATGGAATTTTCCAGCCCAGAATACTGGAGTGGGTAGCCTTTCCCTTCTCCAGGGGATCTTCCCAACCCAGGGATCGAACCCAGGTCTCCCGCATTGCAGGCGGATTCTTTACCAGCTGAGCTATCAAGGAAGCTTCTTTATATTCTTCGTGGATGGGATTTGTTGAATGTTTTGCCTTTGAAGATTGTCTCTTTCATCAATTTTAGTTCCTTCTCAGACAAAAATGTCTTAAAATATTGTCTCTCACCATTTACTGTATGACTATTTTTTCCAGGATTTCCATGCAATTATTTATCTCGAAATAATTGGACAATTATTTTATATTCATTATCTGATTTTAATGTGCCTGTAGGCAAAAGACAGCTTCCTGTGTTATATATGTTACTGAAATTGTGCTTTTAAAAAAATATTTCTGACTTCTGAAAGTTTCCTAACTTTCCAGCCATCTCTGCTGTGACCTGAAATAATATTATTAAAATTAATTAATGTAACATTTTAAATTGTTTGTTTCAGAATGATTTCTCTGGACATCTAGTCCACAAAAATGTTTGAGAAGGCTCAAACTTTTAAACACTGATCATGAATTTTAATTTAAAAATAAAACAAACAAACAAACAAACAAAAAACACTTCATGCTTAAATGCCAGAGTCCTTTCTTCCTTCCTTTTTTCTCTTATATCTTTTCTGTACATTTGTCCTATTCAGATTGAGATACATCTCTAATTTTATTTTCTAGAACTTGCCATTTTAGATAATCTTCTAGTTTTAACTCTAGGAATCTGGTTCGTAGATTCTCTTAAGAGAATTTTAAATTTTTTACTAGTCTATGACTGTATTGTGTAGAATGCAGGCAGGTCTCCTAAGGTCTCATGAGAAGCAATTCCATAGGCTGTGGTACGGGCAACAGTCTGTAGTCCTTTGAGGTCTCAATATACAATTGCGAGTATATCTCCTCTCTTATGAAACACCAAGAGTAAGCCCTCTGCTCCCAAAATTCTTCAAGGCAATAGGTAAGAATTCATTCCTCCCATGTACCTTCACCAAAGCTCCTCCAAAGCAAGAGGAATTTAATACATTCTGCCTTTTCTGTGTGCACAGGTCTTGAAGGATAGTTTGCCTTGTTTGGAATTGGTCTTATAGTTATCATTAGAATCAATTGGAGAAAATACTACAGAAGCTCTTTTGTTTGTCCTGGGACATATTGTTAAAATGTGTTTGTCTTCCAGTCTGCCCACCAATGCTCAGAAAATGAAGTCAGATTTAAAATGATAAAGGCATCAGACATTTGTGTTTAGAGTGATGACATTTTGGAAACTCTCACTGAGTTATTTGGCAGATTAATTATTAAATACCCTCCAAACTCAAATGGTTACTTTAGTCTCTTTTTTAAAAGCCCCTTGTAATACTAAAAAACAAACAAACAAAAAAAAAAAAACAAAAAAAATAAAACAAAATAAAACCACACAATAACAACAACAACAACAACAAAATCACTACTTCTTTTTTAAGATTTTAATGTTATTGACTGCTTGATTGAAAATTATTCTGCTCATGCTCATCCACCTGTTTTTCCTAATTACTTTTCTCTTTAAAAAACTTGTATCACTGAGTTTGAAGAAAATAATGCAATTATTGCTTTTTACAGGATACTGAGCTGCACTTTCACCCTTCATTCTCTTTCTGCTCACCTTAGCTTATCCTTGTGTGACTGAGACATCTTTGAGTTCAATCACAGCTGCATTTATCATTATAATTATGAGTTTAAGTCATGAGAAAAGGAATTAAGTTTAGCTGAAGATGATAGATTCCTCTTAAAAAGATTATTTAAGAAAATGTCTATAGAAATACAAGAAGGGCACTTGAAAAATTTAAGGAAACAAGGTGCAATGTCTAAATTTCATACCTCTCTGATAAGACACTGGAGTACAATAGTTTAAAGTATCAATCCACGTTGTCTAGGAGCAAATCTGTTTTGCCATTTATTAGCTTTGTGACTTAGAATAAATTACAGTCTGCCCTACTCCCTATAGGTTTCACATTCCAGGATTTAATGAAATGCAGATCTAATTTTGATCCATGGTTGGTAGTACTTGTTTATGTGAAATCTAAGGATAAGGAGGGCTGACTGTATTTAACTTTCACTGCTTCAGTAAAATAACTTTTACCTATCTCATAGGGTTGTCGAGGATTATATGCAAACTAACTATAGAAATATAAATATTGTTAGTAATTGAGCTTCTACTGAAATGAGTCTAAGAATACACTAAAGAAAATAAAACAACTAAATATAAGGAATCATGTGTAGTTAGGCACATATTGAAAACATAATATACTAGTAGTGAGAATTTGGACAAGAAAGTCTATAACTCCTCTGGCCCTCAATTATTTTTATGTAAAATAATGATAGACTAAATTTTCATATCTTAGGATATGGGGAAACCATTCTGGGCTTATGCATAATTTGGCCTATACTCTATGACCTGTCAGACATGCATTGTACATATGCTATAACAAAGAAAAGAACTCATGTATACCAGATTGTTTAGAATGTCTAATTTGAAGATAGGGATAAAAGCCCCTTACCTATGATGCTGATGCTAGTACTTCTTTGAAGAAAAGCTTCCTTTTCCAGAGTCCAAGTTCATTCTGAGTCACTCTGTATGTGCTAATCTGTATCTTTTGAAAACTTGAAGGAATATACCTCTGTCATGTATGATCTTTCTTCTGTTTTGACAATATATAAAACTGTGCTGAAAACCATACTTTCCAGGAGCACTTTCTTTCTTGGAGGGTAATGCACTCCTGGGCTATCCTGGGCTATAGTTCTAGTTTGACTTGAATAAACTCTTTTCTACCCCTATTATAGACTGGTTATTGATTATTTGCACTGACAACAAGAATAAGAATATCCCCTTCTTGAAATGTTTTCAGAATTAAAAACGACAAATTTAGTGTTAATGGTCTGCAACCTAGTATAAAATTGCTGTTTAATGAGTGATTATTCAAATTCTAATTGTTTATTACTGTTGTTAATTGCCTGGGTAAAAGATATATCTAATGATGGAAATAAATCACACAGAATAGGGAAAAGGTGGACTTTCATAATTTCTAAGATAAAATGAAGATTTTTTTAACTGTTTATTTAAAATAAGATGGTGGTATACCCTCAATACCTTTCCTTTTTTTCTTAGAAACGAAGTGAAGAATGGAGGATAGGAGGGAAGGAAATAGGAAGGAAGGAAGGAAAAAAGGGGTAAGAAAGGGAAGGAAAGAAAGAAAGAGAAAGAGGAAAGGAAGGAAAGAAAACACCTACTGATGTTCACTACACTATTTTTTTGCAATAATAAGAATTGGAAACCTCTGAAATATCCCCCAATAATGAATTGGAAATTAGTTACATATATGATGGTGCATGATAAATATATTACTTTATTTATATACTGTGATTGAAGGCATGGTATTAGTCTAGTATTAATAATCAGACTGTCCAGAACCAAAGTTTGATTTGAACTGAATCCTGTAGTCCTGTGGGCTTCCTAGGTGGCTCTAGTGGTAAAGAACTTGCCTGCGGATACAGGAGCCATAAGAGATACGGGTTCAATTCCTGGATCAGGAAGATCCCCTTGAGGAGGACATGACAACCCACTCCAGTATTCTTGCCTGGCGAATCCCATGGACAGAGGAGCCTGGTGGGCTATGGTCTGTAGAGTCTTGAAGAGTTGGACATGACTGAAGCGACTGAGCATGCACACATGTTGTAGTCCTGTGTTGTGAAAAATAGAGCATAGGGGATGCCTTCCCCTTCTGACTCCCTTTTAGCTGGCTCTCCTAGGAAACTTTCACAAGCACTTGGATCTTTTGATATAGCAAAGGCATCATTATTATAGATGATATTTTGAAGCAACTTTCTTAGGCATTAGGCATCTGAACACACATGTCTAACCTCTGTCTACTTTAGCTTTCTTTAGCATAGATCTTACCATTCATTTGTATTTCCCACCTTCATGAACTATATTTCAAAGCTTTTCAAGTGGTTTGGAGTGGATTTGTTGTTTCTTAACCTCAGAGTTATTGACATTTTGACTGGATAACTCTTTGTTGTTAGAGGCTGTCCTTTACCTTGTAGGGTGGTTAGAAGTATAACTGGCTTTTACCAACTAACTTCCAGTAACATATCCTCAGTGTGATCACCCAAAATGTTTCCAAGAGGGATAAAATTACCCTTAAAATCAGAATCATTATGTAAGAAGGTAATATCCTGATGTGCCCACAAGAAGACAATTCAGTGAGATTCTATCGAGTAGCAATTCTACCTAAATAAATCTTTATCACACTTTTCTAATCTCATGATCATTTTTTCTCTTCCATGTAGGGAGAGATTTTAAGGATCATGAGAAAGACTTGTCTAATTACTACTTAAATTCTGGTGTGCTTCACATTATTCATGTGCTATGTTGTTAGTAGAAGCGGGAAGAATCTAACTTTCTGGATTATATATAATATAAAGGAAAGTGAAGTCGCTCAGTCGTGTCCGACTCTTTGCGACCCCGTGGACTGTAGCCCACCAGGCTCCTCCCTCCATGGGATTCTCCAGACAAGAATACTGGAATGGATTGCCATTTCCTTCTCCAGGGGATCTTCCCTACCCAGGGATCGAACCCAGGTCTCCCGCATTGCAGGCAGAGGCTTTAACCTCTGAGCCACCAGGGAAGTCCTACATATAATATAGTCATGTTTATATATAGCTCTTTATACTACCCACCTTTAATATTTTCTGAAAATAATGAAGTAGATTTATGTTTACTAACATTGAAAGGTATACAAGACATATTTTTAAATGAAAAATAATCATAATTTAAGCATTCACTGTATGTTCCACTTTAAAAACATAATCTATTGTTTTAAAGGAGTGTGTTATTTCTAAAGAAATGTTTTGTCTATGTGTATCTCTACAAACTCACACATATATGTAGGTATATATACATAAGACTTGGAGAAATATAAAATAATTGCAGTTTTAATAATGCTGCCATTATTGCTACTAATATTAATAACAGTAAAGTTGTGTTGTAGGGCAGCTTAACATTCACGTAATGTAATTACTAAGTAAGTAAGTAAGTGTTAGTTGCTCAGTTGTGCCGACCCCATGGACAGCAGCCCACCAAGCTCCTCTGTCCATGAGATTTTCCAGACAACTGGAGTGGGTTGCCATTTCCTTCTCCAGGGAATCTTCCCAACCCAGGGATCGAACTCTGGTCTCCTGTACTGCAGGCATATTCTTTACCGACTGAGCTACAAGGGAAGCCCATGTAATTACTAACGCCATTTTGTCACACACAAAAAAAGACTGGCTTCCCTTCTTCCTGTGACCTTGACCTCTCCCCCAACTTCCTAACACTTATTAATTTATGAAACTGTTTTTCTCAGTGCAGTTTTGTTTTGTGTGTCCATTGGATTACAAACTTTATTAAAAAATACAAAACATGTCAAAAAAATACACACTAAAATATACTAATTCACCACTTGAAAACTAAAAAAAATCTCCAAAATTAATTTTAAAAATAATGCAGGTAACTTTTGTTTCCTAGATTTAAAAATCAGAAGGGAAATTGGAGAAATATTTTGGGCTGTAGTTTAGATCTAAGACAAAGAAGAAAGAATTTAACATCACTGATATCAAACAGGAGGAGGGTATGTCACAATTGCCAATTATATTCCAGTAACTTGTTGAAATTGTTTAAAATTAAGTAATATGTTATCTTTTTAAACTCAGTATTTATATATTTTTCAATAACCCTCCTCCACCTCATTAAGTCTCAGTTCAGTTCAGTAGCTCAGTAGTGTCCGACTCTTTGCGACCCCATGAATCGCAGCACACCAGGCCTCCCTGTCCATCACCATCTCCTTTATTAAGCTTTTAATTAAGTTTTTCTTTGACATTTGGCACACATATTCTGTCCATCTGTTTGCATTTGCCCTGATTTCTGGCCTGCACCACAACATAAGAAATCAGTAGATGTTATTTTGCCAAATGTCAGTTTTCAAGTGTAGAAAAGTTATTAAATTGTTATCGGCCAATTTTCTTGCTCCCAATGAACTTGACCTCATTTTGCCTCCTTAATTTTGTTTATTTCTGCTAAATTCTCTGCAGATCTTCTGGTAAAGAGTTGGTCACTCCTCTTTCTCCTTCCCCATACTCACTGGGCTTGCACATATTTCTATAAAATACTCATAATGATATCTCTTTTACTAGTCAGTGAACTCCTTGAGAGCGGAGAAGGCAATGGCAACCCACTCCAGTACTCTTGCCTGTAAAATCCCATGGATGGAGGAGCCTGGTAGGCTGCAGTCCATGGGATTGAGAAGAGTTGGACACAACTGAGTGACTTCACTTTCACTTTTCTCTTTCATGCATTGGAGAAGGAAATGACAATTCATTCCACTGTTCTTCCCTGGAGAATCCCAGGGACGGGGGAGCCTGGTGGGCTGCCGTTTATGGGGTTGCATAGAGTCGAACACAACTGAAGCAACTTAGCAGCAGCAGCAGAACTCCTTGAGAGGGAGAACTTGGGGATACTTAAAGTCAGAGTTGATAGTTTTAGGACATTATGGATTAAGACTGTTCTATGAACGTCAGCACCTGGAAGGATAAATATAGACTCTACTGTTTTTCATTAACATGATGAAACTTCAGTTCATCTACCTTTACTTTCATCTTTTCCATAGCCAACTCACTTTCTCTGTTTGCTTGTCTCTGCTGTCTCAGTATTTCTTCTACATAGTGATTATGACTTTTCTGGTTCTTTAAAATCATTTTTATCTCCCATGGTTAATTTCCTACTTCAAATTCCTAGAAGAGAAATACTGATTAGTCTCTTTTATCACTGTTATTCTCATTTTGTAGCATCAGTCACAGGTCTTTGGAGTGCCCCTAGATGATTTACTTTCCATCATATGACTCCCTTTGACCTAATTGTAGTGCTTAGGAAGGGACTATACTAGAATATACTTCCTAAGTATATATACTAGAAACCATTGTCTCCTAGGGCAGCACTGATTATTTCTTTTCCATCTTCCTTAAGAAGGTAAAAGAGGTTTTTCAGGCAAAGACTGAAAACTCCAATAAAATGACTTGCTGAATACTGCTAATACAAGCATTCTTCCAAGATCACATGTTAGTCTTAATAGGGTATTTTCAATTTCTAGTTTTCAAAACAAAGTTGACCTTTATGAATCTCATGAAGCCCAATGAGAAGTCCCATTTTATTTCTTTGTATTCCATCTCTGGCTCTAGGACAGCTGTTCAATCAAATGCATTTCTTTAGGTTTTAGATGTTTCAGCTCCTGTTGTCAGCAATGATGATTCATAGAGAAAGAATTAAAGAAAATGGAGTCTTGTTGTAAATGCACACAAAAAATCAATATTGCCAAGTAGAAGAGAAGAAATCAATACAGAAAGGCATGTTATTGTCAAACTTCTAAAAGGATTCTGCCAACAATGGAAGGTAGGGAGAATTTTGTAAAAATATATTAGCTGTGCTATTCTTTAGTATAACAGACTAAGATAATATAAAAAATAAACAGCAAACAACAACCAAAAGATAAAAATCATGAATATATAGAGAGATTGAAGTAAAGCAAATGTAAACTAAACCAGAGTATGGTTATTTAAACAATGCTTCTTAGAAATTAATATTTCTCTGAAAGTAGACTAGTTTTGTTGTTGTTGTTGTTGGAGTGAAATATATATGTATATATGTATCTATATAGTTTTAGTTTTTGATCACTGGGAAAATGGGCAATTGTATACAGATATCTTATATCCTTTTCTTCAATGAAAAATACTATAAGTCAAGATGTCTTTGCATAGACTAAGAAGTCATAGTGACTTTTAATAGATCCAGGCCCTCCAAGAAGAAGCTGATCTGTTTCACCAACACAAGATGGCAGTTTCATAAATGATAGTTTTCTTTTTTCATTGAAAAAATTAGATTTGCATAAAGAAGAAAAATGGATAAAGGTTCACCACCATAAAGATGAGTCTGTCTTGGTATTTACTTCATATGTAAAATTTTTGAAGTTCTATGAGAGCAAAGATTAATATTTACTAAGGTAAACTATCTGTTGTCTTATATACAACAGAGGACTTTACATTTAATTCCTAATACTGATTATCATTAATAGTGTTTATATTTTTCAAAGAAATTTTGCAAATAGGCTTGTTTTAGCCTCACAGAAATCTTGTGATTGATAAAAATAGAGACATAATAGGCCTGTTTTATGAGTGGGGAAATGGTGATGAAGAAAATATTAAATGGCTTGACCTAAGTTACAAAGCAAATCAGAAATTGAAATGTCAATTACTAATTCTCCTTGATGTGCTTTTTTTGCTAGTCCAGACATATATTCTGTGGTAGGAAAAATTGTCCTACTTGCATGTAGAACAATAAAATAAATTATATTTAGAAATAAAACCCATTTCTGAACTGATATCTACACTAAACATATATTTGCAGTATTATCTGAGGCAATATTTAGGTCAACATATGGGAATGCAGATTAATATGTTTCTAAAATTTCAGAAGATAACCCAAAATATATTGTCTTAACTTTTAGTTGACTAGAATAATCGAGTGCCATAGATTGGTAGGAATAATTGTATTAAAAGCAAACATTTACAACACATTTACCATGAACCTAATACTGTAGTGTCTGATCCTATGAGTAAATTATTCATCACATGTAAATTTACAGTTAAAGAAACTGTTATGAAGACATAAGTGATTTGCTCCAGACAAGAGCTAGTTTATATTTTCAGCAGCAAATGAGTATAAAAAGTGGTAGTCTGTTTATTATTAAAGACAGATTTGATCTGAATTGATCTGAATCATTTGCCAGAAACTAGTAGTAAACCAAACTTAGAATAGTTTTTGTCATTTTATATAATGGACAGGAAGATTTTGACACACTAAAACAGAGTGAACTATACTGAAGATGATCCTTTATATTTTGTTCATAGGCCTTTTATGAACCATGAGAAATTATGGCTGGGTATCACTAACCTAAAAAGAATCATAAAAAATATTATGATATTTGATAAATAATTTGATAAAAATGATATTTGATAAAAAATATTAAAGTGCCCAGCAGAACTGATTTTACAAAAGTTGCTAAATATCTTAGATCATTGTCTAACACCATACAAAAATAAACTCAAGATGAATTAAAGTCTTATATGTAAGATGGAATACTATAAAACTCCTAGAGGAAAACATAGGCAGAACACTTTCTGACATAAATCACAGCAATAGTTTTTTGGATCCCTCTCCTAACATAAAGGTAATAAAAACAAAAGTATATAAATGAGACCTAGTGAAACATAAAAGTTTTAGAAAGGAAGTTATAAACAAAATAAAACCCACTACTATGTAAAATAATAGACAACTAATGAGAACCTATTACATAGCACAGGGAACTTTACTGAATGCTCTTGGAGACCTAAATGAACAGAAAATCTGAAAAAGAGGGGATGTATGTATATGTATGAGCTTCCCTTGTGGCTCAGCTGGTAAAGAATCTACCTGTAATGCAGGAGCCTGGGTTTGATCCCTGTGTTGGGAAGATCCCCTGGAGAAGGGATCTCACCTGGAGAATTCCATGGACTGTATAGTTCATGGGGTTGCAAATAGTCCAACACGACTGAGCAACTTTCACTTTCATTTTCATATGTATAACTGATTTACTTTGTTGGACAGCAGAAACTAACACAATATTGCAAAGTAACTATACTCCAATAAAAATAAATTTAAAAAATAAAAGATGTATGTTGAGTATTAAAAAGAACAAAATGTAAAAGCTTTGCATTGCTAAGGACACCATCCGCAAAAAACAGCAAAAAAAGAAATACTGAATGGGAGAAAATATTTGCAAATTATATGACTGATAAGGGATTAATATGCAACATATTTAAACAGCTCATAACTCAACATCAAAAAAATTTTTTTAATGGACAGAAGAATGTCATAGACATTTTTTTTAGAGAGGAAATGCAAATCGCTTATAGGCATATGAAAAGTTGCCCATCTTCACTAATCATCAGGAAAATACAAATCAAAACCACAAAACCACAATGATATATGACCTCGCATATGGGGGGCATATAAAGAATAGGCATACTAGTATACACTGGTGTGTTGTGGGTGGGAATGTAATTTGGTGCAGCTGCTGTGAAAAACAATATGGAGATTTCTCAAAAAACTAAAAATAGAATTACCATATGACCTAGAAATTCCACTCTTGGTATACATTTTTTTTTAAATTTTGAAGAGTTTATTTATTTTATTTTATTTTAATTTTTAATAATTTTAAAATCTTAAATTCTTACATGCTTTCCCAAACATGAACCCCCCTCCCACCTCCCTCCCCATAACATCTCTCTGGGTCATCCCCATGCACCAGCCCCAAGCATGCTGTATCCTGCGTCAGACATAGGGAGAGGGTGGGGTGATTTGGGAGAATGGCATTCTAACATGTATACTATCATGTAAGAATTGGTATACATTTTTAAAAAATTAATTGGAAAAGATACACACACCTCAGTGCTCATAGCAGCATTATCTACAATGTCCAAGACATGGAGACAACCTAAGTGTCTGTGAACAGATAAACGGATAAAGAAGCTCTGGTATATATGTATATATATACACACATATATAAAATATACACACACATATAGAACACCACTCAATCATAAAAAAGAATAAAATGTTACTATCTTTGGCAATGTGGGTGGATTTGGAGGGCATTATGCTAAGTTAGATAAATCAGACAGAGAAAGATAAACACTGTGTGATATAGCTTATATGTGGAAACTAAAAAATGCAACAAAATGATGAATAAAACATGAAAGAAGTAGATTCACAAATACAAAAAATAAATAAATAAATAGATAATGGTTAGTGGAGGGAAGGGTCAAAATAGGGATGAGGGAATGGGAAGTACACACTATTAAGAGTAAGATAGGTGCCAGGAAGTACTGTAAGACACACAGAATATAGCCAATATTTTGTAGTGTCTAAATTGAAGGTAACATTTAAAAATTGTAGAAAGCTTCTTTCTCTAAACAATAAAAATTAAAAAATAATAAAGTCTCAGCAGAATTGATTTTACAAAACTTGCTAATCATCTTAGAGAAGTGTTACTTGTTATACTAAATAAGTAAACCTCAGAATGAAAATAATGGTTCAGCTGCACACAGTTTTTAAATAAAGATCATTCAGTTTTCAGAATATTCGTCGGAAAAATAGCTTATAACTAACAACATGATATTTTTTATAGCAGCAAAAGAGGGTAGCAAATTAAAGTTCTCTTTTAAATATAGAGACTGAATAAATGGCATTTTGATAGTGAAATCATTCACACAGTGTAAAATGTAAAATCTGTATATGAGCAATTGAATCATTGAGAAAATGTATTTTTTTTTCCAGTAAATATTAACTAGAAAAACAAATGTACAAATAAACCTACAATAGATCTCAAATAACTAATCTTTCACAGGTTTGGTTATAGGTTTATATATTCCATGGCTGGACAGTCTCTAAATTTGTAAACATTTATTGAAATATAATATTTAATTGCTAGATTGAAACTTAAAGACTGTTTCCACTGCCTTTAATAGAAAGTGATGTATAACATTAATTTTAATGTTCATTTATTGAAATTAACTGTAACAGTGCAAGATGAAAGATTTATATAAATGCAAATTACTTTCCTAAATAACTGAAATAAGGCCATTTTCATATGACCTGTTAGGTATTACTTGAGTTTCAATATCTTTTATTGCAACTATCCATTAGTACTTGAGCTTCCCTGGTGGCTTAGTGGTAAAGAATTCGCCTGCCAATGCAGGAGATTCTAGTTTGATCCCTGAGTCAGGATGATCCCCTAGAGAAGGAAGTGGCAACCAATTGCAATATTCTTGCTGGGAAATACCACTGGACAGAGGAGCCTGGCCAGCTACAGTCCATGGGATCGCAAGTCAGACACAACTTACTGACTGAGCAACAGAGTACTAATATCTGTATGTGAATCACCTGCTGTGTTTGTCTAGCACAATATCCCTTAGAGAACAATGTTTTGAACTTGCCAACTTGCCATTTGCCCTAATCTCCATTTCCATAATTTCAATGTGTGTGTGCTCAGTCATACCCAACTCTTGTGACCTCATGAACTGTAGCCCGCCAGGCTCTTCTGTCCATGGAATTCCCCAGGTAAGAATACTGGAGTGGCTTGATAGTCCCTTCTCTAGGGGATATTTCCAACAAAGGATTGAACGAGGGACTCCTCCATTGCAAGCAGGCACATAACCATCTGAGTCACCAGGGAACCAGATACTGTTTGGCAAATAAAAGTATATAATTAATAAATCATGATGCCCTATCTAAAAGACTTAAGTAAAATCTCAAAAACTTGAGAGGTAAGGTGGAATTGGGGTTTAAGTTCTTAAGTGAGTCATTTGTTTTGTGTAAGTACTGGCTTTGCACTGCTTTTATGGGAAACTCTAATGCCATATTTATATCTATTTTTATCCAATTATGAACTATAGGAAATATTATAGAAATATAGAAATATAGAAATATAGAAATACTTATAATAAATTCTTATAAGTATTAATTCATTTTCTGTTTGAAGAAATCATTTGATTTGATTTGAATTAGTACATCAGCAGAGATATTCTTGAATTAGAAAACCATTCAATGTCTCTTTCATCTACCTAGATTGAACAGCCTAACATTCATTATTTTTTAAAAAGCACTCAAATCAATTAGTAGCCATTGGTGTATTTTGAGTTATATCCCACCCCCCTCAGAGAGTCACTTAATGATTCACAAGAATATACTGAATAAGAATTGTTCCCTAGAAATCTACTAGGAGTATGGCAATTGACATATTTATATTTTGCTGGCTTAAATAAAGCTTTCTTGTTTGATTGCATTATAAGAAGAGAGATATAATTTCATGGCTCCTAAATAGAACCGAGTTATTTAGAGTTTTCATTGTATTTAGATATATAAAATAAACCTTAAAAATAGCCCTCAAAAGCAAAGAGAGTAGAGTTAGTGTTCTAAAGAATGCAAATATGAATAAAACAATATCTTTGCCTTTTTAGGATTGATCTACCTAATGAGAATTTTTGTGCAAAAAATAAAAATTCTAAGAAATGATTCAGGGCAGGAACAGTACTGATTAATTTTGACTGGCAGAAAATTAAAAACTCATTTGCTACCTTCTAATATGTAAGTCACCATTTATTCAAATGATGTTTATCAAGTCTGTTATTTACCACAATTTGATTAAGGCATTAGGATAAAACAGCAGAAATAAAAATCTCCAACTCTCATGGAATATTATATGAAAATGCAAGACATGATTAAATATGTTGTATAACAATCATAATTAAATAATGACTATTATGTTATTTATATATCTGAAACTGACCTAAAATATCTCTTGCCAATACAATCAGTTGATTACTAATATTATTTACATTTTATAAATATGAATTTAAGTGTTCTGCTATGTAATTTGCTCAAAGTCACAAAGTATTAAATAATGGAGCAAGTGCCATCAGTTTGCATCCAAAGATGAAGAAGCTCTATATAGTCAACAAAAATAAGACCTGGAACATACTGTGGCTCAGATCATCAGCTCTTTATAGCAAAATTAAACTAAAGTAAGTAGGTAAAACCAGGACGCCATTCACCTATGACCTAAATCAAATTCCTTATGATTATACAGTAAAAGTGACAAATAGTTTAAAGGAATTAGATCTCATAGACAGAATGCCTGACGAACTATGGAAAGAAGTTCATAACATTGTACAAGAGACAGTGAACAAAACCATTCCAAAGAGAAAGAAATGCAAGAAGCAAAGTGGCTGTCTGAGGAGATAATACAAATAGCTGAGGAAAGACAAGCCAAAAGCAAGGGAGAAAGGGTAAGATATACCCAACTGAATGCAGGGTTTCAGAAAATAGCAAGAAGAGATAAGAAGGCCTTCTTAATGAACAATACAAAGAAATAGAGAAAAGCAATAGAATGGGAAAGACTAGAGGTCTCTTTAAGAAAATTAGAGATAACTAAAGAACATTTCATGCAAAGATGGGCATAATAAGGGACAGAAATATTAAAGATTTAACAGAGGCAAAAGAGATTCAGAAGAAGTGACAAGAATACACAGAAGAACTGTTAAAAAAAAAAAAAAGAAGGTCTTGATGACCACGATAAACACGATGGTATGGTCACTCACCTAGAGCCAGACATCCTGGAGTGTGAAGTCAAGCAGGTCTTAGGAAGTATTGCTCCAGTAAAGCTAGTGGAGGTGATGGAATTCCAACTGAGCTGTTCAAACTACTGAAAGATGATGGTGTTAAAGTGCTGTACTCAATTTGTCGGCAAATTTGGAAAACTGAACACTGGCCACAGGACTGAAAAAGGTCAGTTTTCATTACAATTCCAAATAAGGGCAGTGCTAAAGGTTGTTCAAACTACTGGAAAATTGCACTCACTTCCCATGCTATTAAGGCTATGCTCAAAATCCTTCAAGCTACACTTCAATAGTGCTTGAATTGAGAACTTCCAGATGTACAAGCTGGATTTAGAAAAGGCAGAGGAACCAGAGATCAAATTGCCAACATCTGTTGGATCATATGTAAAGCAAGGGAAGTCCACAAAATGGTCTACCTCTGTTTCATTGCCTATGTTAAAGTCTTTGACTGTGTGGATCACAATGAACTGGGAAAATTCTTAAAGAGATGGGAATACCAGACCATCATACCTGTCTCCTGAGCAACCTGTATTTGGGTCAAGATATAATAGAACCTTACATATAACAATTGATTGGTTCAAGTTAGGAAAGGAGTGTGACAGAGCTTTATATTATCATTCTGTTTATTTAACTAATATGCAGAGTAGATCATGTGAAATACCAGGCTGGATGAGTTACAAGCTGGAATTAAGATTGCCCAGAGAAATATCAACAACCTCAGATATGCAGATGATACCACCCCAATAGCAAAAACTAAAAGGAACTAAAGAGTCTAGATGAGGATGAAGAAAGAGTGAAAATTGGACAGCAAGATTAAACCAGTCAATCATAAGGGAAATCAACCTCGAATACTCATTGGAAGAACTGATGCTGAAGCTCCAATACTTTGGCCACCTGATGCAAAGAGTCAACTAATTGGAAAAAGACCCCACTGCTGGGAAAGATTGAAGGCAAAAGGAGAAGAGAGCAGCAGAGGATGAGATGGTTGGATCGCATGAGGACTCAATGGACATGAAGTTGAGAAAAATCCAGGAGATGGTAAGGGACAGCTAAGCCTGGTTTGCTGCTGTCCATGGCTGGCGAAGAGTTGGACTTTACTGAAAGACTGAACAACAACAATATTAACTGATATATGGGGAGGGGGGGGAGACACAAATGACATTCAGCAGATAAGAATGGAATGTGGCAAGGAGGAACTAAAGTTAAGTGAAAGTCTCCCAGTCGTGTCTGACTGTATGCTACCCCATGAACTATACAGTCCATGAAATTCTCCAGGCCAGAATTCTGGAGTAGGTGACAGTGAAAAGTGAAAGTGAAAGTCACTCAATTGTGTCCAGCTCTTTATGACCCCACAGACTATATAGTACATCAAATTCTCCAGGCTAGGATACTAGAATGGGTAGCCTTTCCCTTCTCCAGGAGATCTTCCCAATCTGGGGTGGGTAGCCTTTCCCTTCTCCAGGAGATCTTCCCAATCTGGGGTGGGTAGCCTTTCCCTTCTCCAGGAGACCTTCCCAATCTGGGGTGGGTAGCCTTTCCCTTCTCCAGGAGATCTTCCCAATCTGGGGTGGGTAGCCTTTCCCTTCTCCAGGAGATCTATCCAACCCAGGGATCGAACCCATGTCTCCCTCATTGCAGGTGTATTCTTTACCAGCTGAGTCACAAGGGAAGCCCACAAGGGAAGCCGAAGGCAAAGAGGAGGGATATGATTACTTTATATAGAATTAGGGTTAGGGAGAATCACAGTGGTAAAATGACATTTGGTTTCAACTTTTTAGGGACCAAAGAAATAATGGTGGTGGTGGTTTAGTTGCTAAGTTGTGTCAACTCTTGCAACCTGCCAGGCTCCTCTGTCCATGGGATTCTCCAGACAAGAATACAGGGGTGGGTACCATTTCCTTTTCCAGGAGATCTGCTTGACCCAAGAATCCAGTCTGGGTCTCCTGCATGCAGGCAGATCTTTTACCAACTGAGCTACAATGGAAGCCTCAATAAAAAGAAATAATACATAGAAGAAAATGGTCCAGGCAGAGAGAAAATTAAAGAGATGGATATGTGTTTAATTAGCTCCAGGAAAAGAATGTGCGGGCCTAAGGCAGGGGAATGGAGACTACAGCAGGAGAAGTAAGATCGATCTTTTCATTTGACTGTGTTATAGAGGGAGTTGGGGATACTCTGGAATATTCTTAATGGAGAAGAAATGTGATATAATTTGTGCTTTATAATGATAGTGCCAAGAGGATAGTAAGTTGAAGTAACTAAGGGAGAAATCAAGGAGACCATTTGGTAGGCAGCAGTTTTAATTATAAAACCATAGTGACCTGAACTTGGCAGGATTGAAGGTATGGACCTCAGCTGAAATATGGATATGTGATTTGCTGATGAACTATGTGAAGTGTGAGAAAAGAGTTAAAGGAGATTCAAAAATGTATGCTTAGTCCTAAGATACTAGAAAAATAGATTAATCATTTATTCAAATACAGAAACTTGTGGGAGAAACTAATTAATGTGGGGGAAATGAATGTTGAAGAAGAGAAAATTGAATGTCCTTTAGTAGGCATGAGGGAATAGAACATAATGCATGAGGTATTGGTTTCAGATAGGGGCTTAGAAAGCTGATTCATTGTGACAAAATCTATGGGTAAAGATGAAAATGAGTTAGTAAATGGTAGTATGTGAAGGCTGCCTCGAATTTATTCTATTTTACAACTGAAATAAGAATTTGCAAGTTCAGAGTAGGTAGAGTGTTATACTAAACTAGGGTGGAGTTGTTGGCCAATCTTTTATCATGAAGGTCTACAAAGAACTTGAGTATATCTGCCATTAGTGATTATAATAATGGACTATTTAAGTCAAGCAAGGGAGTAAGTTAAAGCATGAGATAAGCAAAGAGTAATGAGGAGTTTGCATGATCAATAGAACATAGTTCCTGGTTTAGGCAAATAGTTGCTCAATGTAGAGTACCAGAAGAAGTAACCTGAAAGAGAGAATAACCTATAGCTGTTATCAAGTATGTCATCATACTTCAGCACAATGTCATCAGTATGTCATTTACCAAGAACAGACAAGGTAATTTCTAATGCTTGGCATTGACAACTAATTATCTGTTCAGCATCAGATTATTCTAGTTTGCTGTGTTTGAACAAGTTTTGCTAACAGTCTTCTTTCTACCACTAGAGTAGCTCACTGCAGTAACTGTATGACTGGGTAAAATATTGAGTCAGTGAGCAAAAGTGCAACACATTGAAGAATATGCTGAACAACTCTCTATATGCTCAAGCATTTTGTAAGGTGATTACGTTTTTTCCAGGTTCAATCCAAACTGTCTCTGAAATCAGTCAAAAAGTGGAGTAAGTGATTATAAAGACTTCAATGTTTCTTTGTAATAAGCATTATAAGAGGAATTAGTGTGGAGTATTTCCTTGCCCATTCATAACAAACTTCACAGTAAAATAGTAAAACATGTGCTCTCTGCAATACTCAAATGTAAATTATGCTTCGTTTATGTATCATTGTGCTGCTAACAAATATGAATATTTGGTATTCAGAATTATTATTCATGTTTTTATACATGAATCTTTTACCGTTTTACTTAATGTGAGTCTGTTCCAAAGATTGTTCATCAACTAACCTGGGGAATTGATGTGAAATTCAGTTAACTTCTCCAGTTGATTCCCTTTGATTATGTTGCCATAATTTTTAATGCAACACTCAGTAAAGAAAAGATTGGCAAATCATCCTGTTAATTTTATGCTTGGTAAACAGTAATCCACAACTGATATTTCCCCCCTTTCCTTCATGCCTTTTGCTTGCTGCCTGTTATTTTATACATTCATTTCTGGATTTTCCTTAAAAAATCAATTAGTTTCCTTAAAAAATCAATTTCAGAATCACCAAAAATATGTCACATCTGCATCCTTTTTGATGTATTGTAAGCTAATACATCCAATTTTGAATGCATCCATGTATTTTGAATACTAACTTTGTGCTAAATAAGTCCTGTATTTGGCTATGGAGTATTCAGAAGAAAGATATAAAAATGTCCTTCCCTTCAGGTGTCTTTTTTAGTTTTCCAATAGCACTGTTATATCTTCTTGTGTTTTTCATTCTATTTTCTCCCTTCAGCCACCATTCATTTTTTCCAGGTCCTATGCTGATACCCAGAAGTCTCAAAATATCTAATTTCATTTGCCCTTTACAACCAAAATATCCTACTTGGTTAAAGCCTCCCTTGTATCATCTTTTGGTTTATAAGGATTTGGCACATTTTTAGGATGCTGAAAATTAATTGGAGCTAGTGGCATAAACTCATGTATGCCCCCAGGTGTTTTTAATGGAAAATGCTCAAATATATTACTACACTCTTTTGGCTCATTTCAGGGTCTATTATTTCCTTTTATATCAATAATATTATCTTTGGCAATGCCAGAATTATGAATGGTATCTTTTGTTAGCAAATTATGAATTAATATTCAACTTTAAGTACTAAATTAGTTAAAAAATAAGTAATGTCCAAAACTATTCCATATTACTTTTAAATAATGTCCATCAGAAAAATTTTTCATTCTTGATTTTAGGAATCACTTCTTATGCATTAGAAAGTCCATATATTGTACATTTTCAAGACCCACACTTTCTTACCTGTACCACAATAACTCAGTGTTTTACAGCTAAATCTCAAATGACAGCAGAAAGGTCTTGAATCATAAAATGTACTGAATTCATATAATCAGAATTAATCAAAAGAGAGGTCAAACCATGAAAAAGCTCTATAGTAACAAGTAATTCTAAGATATTTCTCTCTTTGCAAGTTTAAATTTTTGCCATGCACTTGTCATGATTTGCCTTTGGAGAACCATTCAAATTGTCTATAATACACCTTCATATTGAGACCCCTTTTCTTGATAAATTAATGATGTGAGACCATATTTCTGAGTCTAAGACTAGTAAATAAAATATCTTTTGTTAAAAATTTTAGTAGGAAGCTAAAATTATAAGAATTTTTTGTTGGAGTAATTCTAAATTTAGGAATAACTTTAAATTGTATAAACAAGTTTCATCATCAAGGAAATCACATCCATCTTTTAAAGATAATCCATTTACAGTATTGTAAAGTAATTAACCACCGATTAAAGTAAGTAAATTTATATTAAAAATAATGATAATCCATTTTCTTATTCATGTTAAGGGAAACAGAAACAACTTGGTCATTTCCCTTAAAATTTTATGATTGCTCAATATAGCACTAAAGTTATATGTCCCATCTTGTGTGGTGATGATAGCAAAGCTCAAATATACCTGGGCTTAATTGTATTTTCTTTCATTGACATTTTTCAACTTAATTTAAAGCCTCCATAATGTCAATAATTACTCATATCAAATCCTGATAACAGGAGGCACTGCAATCATGAATATTGTGCTTGCCAA
The DNA here is from genome assembly GCF_042477335.2 of Ovis canadensis. Lineage (NCBI taxonomy): Eukaryota > Metazoa > Chordata > Mammalia > Artiodactyla > Bovidae > Ovis > Ovis canadensis. The sequence goes on from NC_091247.1 coordinate 72,794,813, forward strand.
TTCATGTTCAATCCTACAATATTTTATACTTTTTAGAATGAAATAATGGCAGAGAGCCTGGCAGAGGAGACTCAGCAAACACTTACTGAACTTTTACATTGCTAATAATATAATATAAATAATAGTTTAAATGCATTGAGAGTTTACCATATGCCTAAGCTGATCCTAGATTAAGAAGCCCTAATTTACATTTTATTTTGATAAGTTTGTCACATTTTGTCATATCAGTTAGACATAAAGTATATTTTGAAAGATCCTCCCTCACTCACAAGACTTCCCTGGTGGCTTAGATGGTAAAGCATCTGCTTACAGTGTGGGGGATCCGGGTTTGATTCTTGGGTCAAGAAGATCCTCTGGAGAAGGAAATGGCAACTCACTCCAATACTCTTGCCTGGAAAATCCCATGGATAGAGGAGCCTGGTAGGCTACAGTCCATGGGGTCACCAAGAGGTGGACATGACTGAACCACTTAACTTTTACCTCCTCTCAAAAAAAGCACAACACATATTTCCAAATATTTTATGTATTATTTTACATAGTTTCAAGTAATTTTTCAAGATAGTTATTTCATTACATCCTTGAGCTTCCTAACATCACAATATTCCTTCTAGAGCTGAAGCAAGAAATTGGCAGTATGAAATGAATTTCAGGGATGGAATGGAGGTCATTGTTGAGACCCAAATATCAGGTGTGGTTTAGGAATAGCTTTGCACATATCATTTGGTAATTTTAAAGAATCAACAAAAGAGAGACATTTTTTGAATTTTGAGTTTGTTGCTTTCACATATCCTTGTGTTCAAGAGGTTCATAAACTCAGCAGTGACAAATGTATTGTTTTGGTTTAGACATAATATGCTTAAGGGAATGTCAAAAAAGAAAGATATTAAGATTGATGTTAGCTAATTTTCTGTTAGTAGCTTTTGTTATTTCGTTAAAACCACACCAATCAAAGTGCATATATTAATACTTTGAGTACATAAATTTTGGGATTATATTAGCTCCTTAATTAACATTTAGAATAGAAGAGAAAGTATATTCAATTTGATGTGAGACCCAACAAAAGTTGTCATTAACAGCTTCTAAGTGATTTTAAGGAAGAAAATGAATTAGCACTTTTATAAAACCTAATTGTTCAGCAGTTTTGTTTGAAGAGATGACTGCAGGGGTCATTTTTCTCAGCATCAATTCTATAAAAATTTGATAGGAAAACATAAGGAATATTCCTTTTAAAAATTGTAGTAGATTTTTGCCCTATTTCTTGCCTGGAAAATTTTCTAAATCCAAAGTTCTTTCTTGAACCACAGTATGACATTCAGTATTTTTAAGGAATTATATTAAACAGATAATATTATGTTAGCTTCAGGTGTACAAAATAAGGATTTGATATTTTTACGCATTATGAAAGGATCACAGCAAAAAGACCAGTACCACCTGACTCTATACAATGTTGTTACACTGTCACTGACTATATACCCTGTGTGCATATTACATCTCCATGACATTTATTTTATAGCTGGAGATTGTACCTTTTAATCCTCTTTATCTATTTCATACATTCTAGCACCTCCACCCATCTGGCAGTCACCAGTTCATTCTCTGTGTCTATGAGCCTATTTCTGTTTTGTTTTTATTTTACTGTTTCTAGATTGCACTTATAAGTGAAATCAGCTTTTCCCTGTATGACTTGTTTCATTTAACATAGTACCCTCCAGGTCTATCCATGTTGCCACAAATGGCAAGATTTCATACATTTTATGGCTGAGTAATAGTTCATTGTATATATGTGCATGCATGTGTGTGTCTCTATGGAAATATATGGAGATAGATAGATAGATAGATAGATAGATAGATAGATAGATAGATAATATCTTACCAGGTGGCTCAGTGGTAAAGAATCTGCCTGCCAATGCAGGAGATGTGGGAGATTTGGGCTTGATTCCTGGGTCAGAAAGATCCCCTGGAGGAGGAAATGGCAAACCACTCCAGCATTCTTGCCTGGGTAATCCCAAGGACAGAGGAGCCCAATGGCCCATGGTGTCAACAAAAGTCAGACACAATAGAGTACAAGCACAATGTGTGTGTGTGTGTGTGTGTGTGTGTGTGTGTATGCATGCCCATCATGCATTCTTTATCCATTCATCTATGGGTAGACACCGACGTTACTTCCATATCTTGGCTATTGTAAACTACTGCAGTGAACATAGGAGTACATATATCTTTTCAAATAGCTGAATTATGTCGTAGTTTCATAATGTTTTCTACAGTGAATTCATCAATATATATTCCTACCAACAGTGCACAAGCCTTCCTTTTTCTCCACATTCTTGCCAGTGCTTATTATTTCTTGTCTTTTTCATAATAGCCATTCTAACAGATGGCCATCTGTTATCTGTCTAACCATGAGCTATTTCATTGTGGTTTTGATTTGCATGTCCCTGATGTTGAGTGATATTGACCACATTTTCATGTACCTGCTGACCATGATTATGTCTTCTTTGAAAAAATATTGGTTTTGGTCCTCTGTCCATGTTTTAATTGGGTGGTTGTTTTTTTTTTAATATTGAGTATTATGAGTTATTTATATACAGTTGACCCTTGAACAACATGGATTTGAACTGTGCAGGTCCACTAAGACACAACTATTTTTCAAAAAATATATGATTAAGATTTCTTTCCTACTACTAACCCTGGGTTTCTTCATTTCTTCCTTTTCTAGCCGCTTTAGGTGTAGGGTTAGGATATTTAACCCTGTATGCAAGACAGCAAAAGAGACACAGATGTATAGAACAGTCTTTCGGACTCTGTGGGAGAGGGAGAGGGTGGGATGATTTGAGAGAATGGCATTGGAACATGTATAATACCATATACGAAATGAATCGTCAGTCCTGGTTCAATGCATGATACTGGATGCTTGGGGCTGGTGCACTGGGATGATCCAGAGGGATGGTACAAGGAGGGAGGTGGGAGGGGGGTTCAGGATGGGGAACACGTGTATACCTATGATGAATTCATGTTGATGTATGGCAAAACTAATACAATATTGTAGAGTAATTAACCTCCAATTAAAATAAATAAATTTATATTAAAGATATATATGATTAGCCCTCAGTATCCCTATATCCCAGATTCAGCGAACTACTGATTGCAAATTTAATACATGATTCATGCTGTTGGTTGTATATGAGAATGCTGAAGCCATAATGCAAAGGGTTGAAAGTGAGATTTAAGCATGTGCAGATTTACGGGTCTAAGGAGCTGTGGCTTAGTCTCTCAGTCGTGTCCAAATCTTTGTGATCCCATGGGCTGTGACCTGCCAGCCTCCTCTGTCCATAGGATTTTTCAGGCAAGAATACTGGAGTGGGTTGCCATTTCCTTCTCCAGGGGAATTTTTCCAACCTGGGGTTGAACCCACATCTCCTGTGTCTCCTACAATGCAGTAAGATTTTTAACCTGCTGAGCCATCTAAGGAGGGACCTGGAATAAATAAGGAATGAAATATTTCCCTTTGGAGTAATATGGATGGACCTAGAAAATATTATACTTAGTGAAGTAAGTCAGAGAGAGAGATATTATGTGCCATCACTTATATGTGGAATCTAAAAATTATTACAAATAAATCTATATATAAAACATAGAAAACAAACTTGTGATTTCCAAAAGGGAGAGGGAAGTTAGGAGGAACAAATTAGGAGTATGAGATTAACAGATACAAACTACTATACATAAAATAGATGAGCAACAAGAATTTATTTGCTCAGGGAATTATATTTAATATCTTATAATAACCCATAATGGAATATAATCTAAAAAATAACTGAATTACTTTACACCTGAAACTAACACAGTATTATAAAAAGGTATAAATGGATAAAAATTCAGATATAGAAAGTTTTATTTAAATATATATTTAATTTCTTTAAAAATATACTTACTCTAGTGGTTACCTATGGCAAAATATAGGATTTATGATTGTATGTCTCAACAACTCTCATACTGTCATGTGCTTCCATTTGAGAAATGTTACTACTTGCTTACCTACATTAGATAATTAAGTCAATCAACTCACTAATTATCTTTTTATATAAGATGAGTAGAAGCATCACCATCTAAATCATGCCCCCATATTACATTGTCATCAGAAAGTATTTACTTCTAAGTTTTGGTCATTATATTTTAATTTTATTCAATTTATATAAGCTCAAACAAAACAAGACAAAGCAGTTTATTCATCTCACTGCGCCCCCACCTCTTTCAACAACCAATTTATTCTCTCTACCCATGAGTTTGATTATATTTTTTTTAATTTCACATGTAAGAGAGGTCATACAATGTTTGTCTTTCTCTGTCTGAATTATCTCACTTAGCATAATACCCTCATGGTTCATCCATGGTATCACAAAAGGCAGTATTTCATTCCTTCAATGGCTCAATAAAATCCCACATAATAATATGTGGCATATATATACCACAATTTCTTTATACATTCTTTGATTGACACGTTGTTTTACACCTCAGCTGTTGTAAATAATGCTGCAGTAAACATGGTAGTGTAGATATCTTTTTGAATTTGTGTTTTTGTTTCACTCAGATAAATACTTAGAACATCTGGCCCTATGATATGAATAGCTAATGTATTTTTGCTAAAAAGAATAGTCAAAGGAATCTGATTTTCAGCCTTGATATATACATGTTTTATTGTTTGAGGAATAGACACACAGTTCAATGGGACAAAGTTGAAAATCTAGAAATAGACTAACAAAAATTACAACTGACTGACCAAGTAGTAAAAGCAAATTAAGGAAAGATTACCTCCTTTTCAATAAATGATGTTAGAGCGATTGGATGTCCATAGGCAAAGAGAGAGAGAGCGAGAGCTGGGGTTGAGGGGAAGAAAAAAAGGAAAAGAAGAAAGAAAATAACTTTGACTTAAGTTACACACATATAAACATACATAGATGTGTGTTTATACACACGTGTACAAACACATATTAAGTCAAAATGGATCACGAATATAAATATGAAATGGTTAGTTAGTGAAGTGAAAGTCGCTCAGTCATGTCCAACTCTATGTGACTCCACAAACTATAGAGTCCATGAAATTTTCCAGTCCAGAATACTGAAGTGGGTAGCCTTTCCCTTCTCCAAGGGATCTTCCCAACCCAGGGATGGAACCCAGGTCTCCCGCATTGCAGGCAGATTCTTCCTGAGCTATGAAAGAAACCCATATGGAATATATAATAATTGATATTATATATATGATATATAAAATATACAATGTGTATGAAATATGTAACTATATGAAATATACAGCTACAAAATTTTTAGAAAAAAGTAGTAAAAAGCCTTCAGGGTCTAAAGAGAGTTGAAAAGATCCTAGAGTTTACAACTGAATAAATAATAAAACAAAAAATTGATAAAGATTGAATTTCAAAATTCAAATGGCTTGCTATACAAAAGACTTTGTTGAAGAGATGAAAAGATAATATACAGACAGAGAAAATATTTGGAAATCACATATCCAATAATATACTAATATCGAAAATACATAAAGGACATCTAATGCTACTGTTGGGCTTCCCAGGTGACTCAACGGTAAAGAATCTGCCTGCAATGCAGGAGATCTGGGTTTGATCCCAGGGTTTGGAAAATCCCCTGGAGAAGGAAATGGTGACATACTCCAGTGTAATTGCCTGGAGGGTCGCAAGAGTCAGAAATGACTTAACAACTAAACCACCACCACCACCATCAATGCTATTGTAAGACTTAAAATATTTAAACTAGAGAATGTAAACAGAAATGAAAAGATTCCCAAATACTCCAAAAACAAAAAACGAAAACAAAAGAGCAATCCAACTCTCAGTACTCAACAATAAACAGAAAATCCAAGTAAAAAAAATAGGCAAAAGACATGAAGAGAAATTTACTGAGGATATGAAAGATATCAAATAAGCACATGTGTTCAACTTCCCTGGCTATTAAGGAAATGGAAATTAAAACCCAAATGAGGTAACAGTACACACTACCAGAAAGGCCAAAAGAAAAAAACAGAGATGACACCAAAACAAGCAAGAATGTTTAGAAATTATATCATTTATACAAGACATTGTTTGTGGGATTGTATAGCCAGTCCCTTAGTGTCAGACTTTATTTTTTTGGGCTCCAAAATCACTGCAGATGGTGATTGCAGCCATGAAATTAAAAAGACTCTTACTCTTTGGAAGAAAAGTTATGACCAACCTAGATAGTATATTCAAAAGCAGAGACATTACTTTGCCAACTAAGGTGCGTCTAGTCAAGGCTATAGTTTTTCCTGTGGTCATGTATGGATGTGAGAGTTGGACTGTGAAGAAGGCTGAGCGCCAAAGAATTGATGCTTTTGAAGTGTGGTGTTGGAGAAGACTCTTGAGACTCCCTTGGACTGCAAGGAGATCCAACCAGTCCATTCTGAAGGAGATCAACCCTGGGATTTCTTTGGAAGGAATGATGCTGAAGCTGAGGCTCCAGTACTTTGGCCACCTCATGTGAAGAGTTGACTCATTGGAAAAGACTCTGATACTGGGAGGGATTGGGGGTAGGAGGAGAAGGGGACGACGGAGGATGAGATTGCTGGATGGCATCATGGACTCGATGGACATGAGTCTGAGTGAACTCTGGGAGATGGTGATGAACAGGGAGATCTGGCACGCTGTGATTCATGGGGTCGCAAAGAGTCGGACATGACTTAGCGACTGAACTGAAAGCAACTTGGTAGTAGCTTAAGATACTAAATGTTCAGTGTTGGAGAGTAAAGAAAGTTGAGCCTGACTAATTGATAATTTTGAACTGTGCTGTTAGAGAAGACTCTTCAGAGTCCCTTAGAAGGTAAGGAGATCAAATCAGTCAATCCTAAAGGAAATCAGTCCTGAATATTCATTGGAAGGGTTTGCTGTGTTATGCCCAGAGTCCGAGTCCCCAAAACTGAGATAATAAGACGTCCACAGCAATGCAAAAGCATGAAGGGGTTTTATTTCTAGCTTGAGCTAGGGCTCGCCACATCCAATGCAGTGGAGTGGAGCAAGAAGCCCCGAGCCCAGATTTACAGCAGTATTTATAGGTTTTAGAACAGAGAGTTGGCAAGGGCTGATTGGCTGCAGGAGTTTCCTAGTATTTACTAATTGGCTAATCTTTATTGGCTGCAGGGGTTTCCTGGTATTTACTAATTGGCTATTGGCTGCCGGGGGATGTCTTTTATGTCCTGATAAACTCAAACCAGGTTACGGGGAGTATGCTGATTAGACAAGTCCTGGCATCCGCGGGGATGACCTCACTGGGCAATGACACAGCCTTTCCCGTGAGTCCTACCTTAGTTCCTGAAGCCTATCATGGCGTTTGTTAGGTCCCGACAGCTGAAGCTGAAGGTCCAATACATTGGCAACCTGATGTGAAGAACTGACTCAATGGAAAAGATCCTGATGATGGGAAAGATTTAAGGTAGGCTGAGAAGGGGATGACAGAGGAAGAGATGGTTGGATGGAATCACCAACTCAATGGACTTGGGTCTGAGTAAATTACAGGAGTTGGTGATGGACAGGGAGGCCTGGCTTGCTGCAGTCCATGGGGTTGCAAAGAGTCAGACATGATTGAGCAACTGAACTGAAATGAAATTTTCAATTAATATTCAACCTAGTAATCACCACCTTGAGGATTTATCCTAGAAAAATGAACTCTGAACAGTAATGTTTCAGTTCCGTTCGGTTCAGTCACTCAGTCATGTCCGACTCTTTGAGACCCATGAATCGCATCACGCCAGGCCTCCCTGTCCATCACCAACTCCCAGAGTTCACTCAAACTCACATCTATCGAGTTGGTAATGCCATCCAGCCATCTCATCCTCTGTCGTCCCCTTCTCCTCCTGCCCCCAATCCTTCACCTCTGATTAGGCCTAACAAGAGCCAGCTGCCTTCCAGTGTGTATGCTGGGCCTTGGCCTTATGCTGGACTTAACCAGACTTAATACCAGTGTTCAGATATCTTTCCTCCTAGTGAGGGAACCCCTTCTACCAGGAGAGTGTCCTTTCCAATGAGTCAACTCCTCGCATGAGGTGGACAAAGTACTGGAGTTTCAGCCTTAGCATCATTCCTTTCAAAGAAATCCCAGATCTGATCTCCTTCAGAATGGACTGGTTGGATCTCCTTGCAGTCCAAGGGACTTTCAAGAGTCTTCTCCAACACCACAGTTCAAAAGCATCAATTCTTTGGTGCTCAGCTTTCTTCACAGTCCGAATCTCACATTCATACTTGACTACTGGTGAAACCATAGCCTTGACTAGATGGACATTTGTTGGCAAAGTAATGTCTCTGCTTTTGAATATGTTATCTAGGTTGGTCATAACCCTCCTTCCAAGGAGTAAGCGTCTTTTAATTTCATGGCTGCAATCACCATCTGCAGTGATTTTGGAGCCTAAAAAAATAAAAGTCTGACACTGTTTCCACTGTTTCCCCATCTATTTCCCATGAAGTAATGGGACCAGAGGCCATGATCTTTGTTTTCTGAATATTGAGCTTTAAGCCAACTTTTTCACATTCATCAAGAGGCTTTTTATTTTGTCTTCACTTTCTGCCATAAGTGTGGTGTCATCTGCAGATCTGAGGTTATTGATATTTCTCCCGGCAATCTTGATTCCAGCTTGTGCTTCTTCCAGCCCAGCGTTTCTCATGATGTACTCTGCATATAAGTTAAATAAGCAGGGTGACAATATGCAGCCTTGACGTACTCCTTTTCCTATTTGGAACCAGTCTGTTGTTCCATGTCGAGTTCTAACTGTTGCTTCCTGACCTGCATACAGGTTTCTCAACAGGCAGGTCAGGTGGTCTGGTATGCTCATCTCTTTCAGAATTGTCCACAGTTTATTGTGATCCAGACAGTCAAAGGCTTTGGCATAGTCAACAAAGCAATAGATGTTTTTCTGGAACTCTCTTGCTCTTTCGATTATCCAGTGTATGTTAGCAATTTGATCTCTCATTCCTCTGCCTTTTCTCACACCAGCTTGAACATCTGGAAGTTCACGGTTCACGTATTGCTGAAGCCTGGCTTGGAAAATTTTGAGCATTATTTCACTAGCGTGTGAGATGAGTGCAGTTGTGTGGTAGTTTGAACATTCTTTGGCATTGCCTTTCTTTGGGAACTACTTTATTTGTAATAGTCAAAAACTAGAAGCAACAAATATATCTTTCAACTGGTGAGAGAGTGGTAAAACAAACAAACAAACAAACAAAACAAAACAAAACAAAACTGTAATACACCAAACTCATGAAATACTGTTTAGCAGTTTAAAAAAAAATTGATACATACAACAACCTTGATAAATTACCAGAGAATATGCCTAGTTAGTTATAAGGAGCAATTTCAAGGATTAGTACAACACGATTCCATATATACAGAATCATGAAATGGGAAATTTATAGCAATGGAGAACTGAGAGTTTATAAGACTGTGGGAAAGAAGAAAATGGGAGTGCATAAAAGGACCACATGAGGGACCCTTATTTAGAAGGAAATATTCTGTATCTTGACTGTATCAGTGTCCTATAGTGGTGGTGACATTGCACAAAAATTTTTTCACAGTAGCCATTATGAGTAACTGTAAAAGGCATATGAGAATTTTCTGTGTTATTTTTTTATAATTTTATGTAAATCCATAATTATCTCATAGCTGAAAATTTAATTATACATGATTTAAAGATATGAAAATACATACCATATTCAAAAGTAACTTTGAATGGTTATATTAATTTCAGAAATTTGATTTTAGAGCTAAGAATATTGCCAGGGATAAAGCATGTCCTTTAATGATCATAAAGGGGCCCATTTAACAAGAGACATAAAGATTCTAATGTTTATGTACCTAGTAACAGACTGGTTTCAAATAGGAAAAGGAGTACATCAAGGCTGTATATTGTCACCCTGCTTATTTAACTTATATGCAGAATACATCATAAGAAACACTGGACTAGAAGAAACACAAGCTGGAATCAAGATTGACAGGAGAAATATCAATAACCTCAGATATGCAGATGACACCACACTTATGGCAGAAAGTGAAGACAAAATAAATTGCCTCTTGTTGAAAGTGAAAGAAGAGAGTGAAAAAGTGGGCTTAAAGCTAACATTCAGAAAACTAAGATCATGGCCTCTGGTCCCATCACTTCATGGGAAATAGTTGGGGAAACAGTGGAAACAGTGTCAGACTTTTATTTTTTGGAGCTCCAAAATCACTGCAGATGGTGATTGCAGCCATGAAATTAAAAGACGCTTACTCCTTGGAAGAAAAGTTATGACCAACTTAGATAGCATATTCAAAAGCAGAGACATTACTTTGCCGACTAGGGTCCGTCTAGTCAAGGCTATGGTTTTTCCAGTGGTCATGTATGGATGTGAGAGTTGGACTGTGAAAAAGGCTGAGCGCCAAAGAATTGACGCTTTTGAACTGTGGAGTTGGAGAAGACTCTTGAGACTCCCTTGGACTGCAAGGAGATCCAACCAGTCCATTCTGAAGGAGATCAGCCCTGGGATTTCTTTGGAAGGAATGATGCTAAAGCTGAAACTCCAGTACTTTGGCCACCTCATGTGAAGAGCTGACTCATCAGAAAAAGACTCTGATGCTGGGAGGGATTGCGGGCAGGAGGAGAAGGGGATGACCGAGGATGAGATGGCTGGATGACATCACTGACTCGATGGACATGAGTCTGAGTGAACTCCAGGGGTTGGTGATGGACAAGGAGGCCTGGTGTGCAGCGATTCATGGGGTCGCAGAGTCGGTCACAACTGAGCAACTCAACTGAACTGAACTGAACAGTGATTTAACATATATGAAGCAAAAAGTGTTAAAACTGAATGGAGAAACAAGCATATCATAAATTATAATTAGAGATGTCAAAAATCTTCTCTAAATAATTGATAGACTATATAGATAGAAAATCAGTAAAGATGCAGAAGATTTAATCATCTACCAAATAATGTCTAATTGATATTTACAGAACACTCTACCCCAAAACAGATCACCTTCACATTCTTTCAAGTGCGTTCAGAGCATTTATTAATATGGAACTTCTTGAATATAAAAAAAAATCTTCATAAATTAAAAGGACTCAAGTGTTGTTAAATAATTAGAAACCATAAATAGATATTTTGAAACTCTCCATATATTTGGAAGCTAAGTAACAAACTTTTAAGTACGCCGTGGGTCAAAGACAAATTTAAAAGTAGAACTACAAGTACCTTGAACTACATTAATATGAAAATATACAACATGCCAAAAATGTGGGGAATGCTGCTAAATCATTCTATATGGTTCTATCTGTAGCAGTGAATAGCAACAGTAGAGGGAAAAAAAAGTCTTAAATTACTGTGGTATTTGCATAAAAATAGACATATAGATCAATGAAACAGAAAAGAGATTCCTGAAATAGAATGACATACCCATGTATACGGACAAGTGATTTATAACACAGATATAAAAGCAATTAAGTGTAGATAAGATTCTGCTTTCAACAAATGATGTCATATCAATTGAATATCTATTAAAATAATAATACTTCACACTAGTGATCAAATTTAACTCAAAATGAAACATGGACTTAAATTTAAAAGCTAAAATTACATTACATCAAGAAGAAAGCATTTTTTTTAATTTTTTTTAATTTTAAAATCTTTAATTCTTACATGTGTTCCCAAACAAGAACCCCCCTCCCACCTCCCTCCCCACAACATCTCTCTGGGTCATCCCCATGCACCAGCCCCAAGCATGCTGCACCCTGCGTCAGACATAGACTGGTGATTCAATTCTTACATGGTAGTATACACGTTAGAATGCCATTCTCCCAAATCATCCCACCCTCTCCCTCTCCCTCTGAGTCCAAAAGTCTGTTATACACATCTGTGTCTTTTTTCCTGTCTTGCATACAGCAGCTCAATTCCAGAAAGCATTGTAAAAAATGACCTCTCTAATACAAAAATTTGAAAATGTTTTTGAAGTATGCCATGAAAGTGAAAGTGAAGTCGTTTAGTTGCTCAGCTGTGTCTGACTCTTTGTGACCATGGACCCTTTACTCCATGGACTGTAGCCTACCAGGCTCCTCCATCTATGGGATTTTCCAGGCAAGCATACTGGAGTGGGTTGCCATTTCCTTCTTCAGGGGATCTTCCCAACCAAGGGATCAAACCCAGGTCTCCCGTATTGCAGGCCGATGCTTTACCCTCTGAGCCACCAGGAAAGCCACAATGTATCTTATTGTACATATGATTAATAAAGGAATTAATGGACAAAATTTTATTCTACAAAATTAAAAACTTGTTTTCTTAGAGTTAAGAGAATAAATGACAAGCTATGGAATGAAATAAATTATTTTCAGTGTATGTGTTTGGTAAGGGAATAATATCTAGCGTATACATGAAACTCTCAAAACTCAATAGTAGGAAGCAAAAACCTAATTAAAAAATGAGCAAAAAATTTGAACAGATGTATTACCAGTGAAGATATGATCAACATTGTAAGTTAGTAGGACAAAACAGATGACAACCACACTGACAGAGGGAATGTAAAATGGAACAGCCATTTTGGAAAGCCATTTCTTAAAATTTAAACACATATACTTCATATGATCTAGCCATTGCACATGTATATACTAATTAAAAAAATAAAATATTTTTACAAAAATATGTTTACAGATGTTTGTTCATAACAGCTTTATTCATAATTGCTTTGAAAATAATTTAAATGTCTTTTGACATTTGAAGTTGCAGCACATCCATAATTTGGAATACTACTCAGGAAAAGAACTAAATGAAATATTGAAACAAGCTACAACAAAGATGGACATGGAAAGAATTATAGTGAGTAAAAGAAGCCAGGGAAAAAGTAGCCAAACATGTTCTCTGACTTCATTTATATAATATTCCAGCAATCTAACCTATATTGGCAAAAAAGCAGATCAGTCGTTTCGTAGCAGTGGGTGGGTACAGAGCAAGGTGAGAAAATGGAATTAGAATGAGATAGAAAGAAAACTGTTGACCATCTTTAGAGTGTAATTGTTTCATCTGTATTTTCCATATTTTAAAACTTACAAGTTGTACACGTTCACCTTATTATGTTTCAATTATGTCTAATTAAACAGTTGAAATTATATGCTACAAGTCTTCTCTGGCTGGATCAGAGGGTAAAGAATCTACCTGCAATTCAGGAGACCCAGGTTCCATCACTGGGTCAGAAAAATCCTCTGGAGAAGGGAATGGCAACCCTCTCCAGTATTCTTACCTAAAGAAATCCATGGAAAGAGCAGCCTGGTAGGCTACAGTCCATGGAGTTGCAAAGAGTCAGACACAATTAAGTAACTAACACTCTCGCTTTCACAGGTCTAATATTAGACAAATATTAGAAAAAAATTCCAAGAATAAAATAGGCATTTTTCATTTAGATTTTCTTTTCATTGTGCTTTTTGAAGATATAAAGCATACATTCTGAACAATATACTTGGAAAAAAAGTGAAAGTGAAACTGTTTGTCACTCAGTCGAGTCCTACTCTTTGAGACCCCATGGATTGTAGTCCCCAGGCTTCTCTATCCATGAAATTTTTCAAGCAAGAATACCAGAGTGGAATGCCATTCCCATCTCCAGGGAATCTTCCTAACCCAGAGATCAAACCTGGGTCTCCTGCATTGCAGGCAGTTTCTTTACCATCTGAGCTGCCAGGGAAGTCCATATATGTTTGAAAAGGACTTCATATATATATCTTTGCCTCCACAAGCTTGAATGTTCAGATCTTTTAAGATACATGCCTTTGTGTGTGTATTAGTTGCTCAGTCGTGTCTGACTCTGCATCCCATCGACTATAGCCTCCCAGGTTCCTCTGCATGGGATTTTCCAGGCAAGAATACTGGAATGGGTAGCCATTTCCTTCTCCAGGAGATCTTCCTGACCCAGAGTTCCAACCCGGGTCTCCTACATTGCAGGCAGATTCTTTACTGTCTGAGCTACAAGGGAAACCCCACATAATAGATGTGATTATGCTCTCTGAAATGAGATATCCAGAGCTGAGGCTCTCAACCTTGCGATGCTTACTTGCTTAGCAATTTTTTTTTTCTTCAAGCCCATTTCTTGTATCTTTGTTCTCATTTTGCTGTCTCCTCTATTAATTGTTTAATTTTGATTGATAATAATTTAATCTTTACCTTTTTTTAATTCAGACTTAAATAAATTTAGTCTCAGTCAATTTTGCATGAGTCATGAAGTCAGTCATGTAATGAAAACAACAACAAAATAGTTTCAACATGGGAATGCATCAGTTTAGAAATGTGGGAAAGTATTGATTCTTCAATCTGTTAAAACTTCTGTTTTGTCTTTCTTTAATATTATATTAAGTTAGCTTTATTGCTCAAATAACTTGCCAACATTTTTAATTGAAAACACTATAACCTTATATTATAAATATACCTTTTATTATAGTATTTGCTATTCTTATATGCTAGGCATATGAAGAATTGTTATTCATTTTTATTATAGTTTGAATAGTATTTTATTTAAATTAGTATTTATATAACATGATAAATATAATAAAATATTGATAAGGGTCAGAGAAAATGAAGAGTGAAGAGTAATAGCAACATTATAAACAAGATGATACTTAGGGTAAGAAGTTCTTTGAAATATTATATTGTGGTCTTAATAGAATACCAGTGGTAATATTCCAGTGAAACAGATTTATGAGCAGTAACTCTAATTCTTGTTAGTTGTATGGCTCTACATACTTGAAATAGTCTTAGAGTTTATGGATATACTCTATCTTATTTGTAATTCAGTTACACAAATAAGTATTAGCCAAAACTCTAGAACTGTATACCAAAAAGGGTAAATTTGACCATTTGTAAATTATATTTTTATAATTCTGGCTAAAAGTAATCATTCACTGGTCTTAGATTTTGTCTGAAAATCATGATTCTACTTTAGTTCTTATTTTAAATAGTTTCAACAATGGTCAGTTTCAGATTTTAAGTAACTTTTATCTGCACTCCTCTAGACTTAGGGACGGAAAAACAACAACTAGAAGAGCAACTTAAAGTATCAACTTGAATTCTTAACCAAATGAGTTTACAAATCACTCTATATTTTCTCAAGTAAGTATAAAAAATAATAAATACCAGGAAGACTCTTTGAGGTAGTGAAAATGCTACCACACAGACTCTATTAGTGATGACTTAAAAGTCATGCTCTGTATGATTATTTTTTGTTCTGTAAAAAATTTAGTGATATTGCTGTTCAATTTATTCCCATTGAAATCATTAAATAGTGTGGAAGACTTGTGAAGAAAAGTTTGGAAATTTGGGCGGTCCTTGACATTTGCAGTTATCAGTGAGTAGGAGGATGGCTTTGACAGATAAGGCTCTGTAAAGGAACTAAGGCTTCATAAGCAATACACTTTTCTCAGTTTTACTCATATTTGGTCCTAAAACACAGAACTGCATTCTTATTTTTTTGAGTGAAGTGAGACAATTTTGGCAAAGAACATCATCAGTGTTAACAATCTTAAAATTAAATATCAATATCAATTTGGCTTTCGATCAGAGACTTCCATTTTGTGTCCTTAATATATGCAAGTTTCTGGATAGGGAAAAAGTAAAATGAGATGAATCAGATCAGAATATTGAAGCATTAGGTAAAAAGAGTTGTAAGACCAGGTAGCCACCAGATTGAACAGGTAGAGGCACTGAGGGATCTAAGTATCTACTGAACCTTCATTTATCTGCTTGTCTAGCCAGGCCTATGCCACTGGCCCATAATGTGGAGAGAGTGGCCTGATTTGGTTCCCAGGCCCACCTTTTCCCTATTGGGAAATAAGGTGGGAAGCCAAGAACACCCAATTGAAAGATGTGGTGGGAGTAGAAAGGAACAGTGTATTGAAAACAAACTGTGTGGATTGGGGACTTTCAAAGATACATTTCTTTCTTTCTTTTGAAACTTAATTATGTTTCTCATATTAAAAATTTTGCTAAAAATCACAATAACTAGTATCTGTTGAATACCTATTTTGGAACATGCTTCATTCTAAGATATTTTCATTTAACAACTCATTTCAGTTAGATTAGTCCTGTAACTATCTCTATTTTCAAGATGAGAAAGAGAGCTAAAAAGTGAGTCCAAAATTGCAAATCAGAGATTTGAACTCTGGTTTTGGAGTCAGTCTGATTATGTGCTAACTTCAGCAGCACCCTGGCAAAGGAAAGAAGAAAAAGAAGAAAAGGAAAAGAAAGAAAAGAGGGAAACAAGGGAGAGAGAGAAGGATGGGGAAGAACTTTTTTTCATTTTGAACATCCTATGCATTTAGCCATTATTAGAAAAGAAATGAAGCAGGGCAAAGCCTAATAGCGTTTTGCCAAGAGAATGCACTGATCATAGCAAACACCCTCTTCCAACAACACAAGAGAAGACTCTACACATGGACATCACCAGATGGTCAACACCAAAATCAGATTGATTATATTCTTTGCAGCCAAAACTGGAGAAGCTCTATACAGTCAGCAAAAACAAGATCGAGACCTGACTGTGGCTCAGATCATAAACTCCTTATTGAGAAATTCAGACTTAAATTGAAGAAAATAGGGAAAGCCACTAGACCTTTCAGGTATGACCTAAATCAAATCCCTTAGGATTATACAGTGGACGTGAGAAATAGATTTAAGGGACTAGATCTGATAGACAGAGTGACTGATGAACTATGGACTGAGGTTCATGACATTGTACAAGAGACAGAAATCAAGATCATCCCCATGGAAATGAATTGCAAAAAATAAAAATGACTGCCTGGGGAGGCCTTACAATTATCTGTGAAAAGAAGAGAAGTGAAAAGCAAAGGAGAAGAGGAAAGATATGAGCATCTAAATGCAGAGTTCCAAAGAATAGCTAGAAGAGATAAGAAAGCCTTCCTCAGCAATCAATGCAAAGAAATAGAAGAAAACAACAGAATGAGAAAGACTAGAGATCTCTTCAAGGAAATTAGAGATACCAAGGAAATATTTCATGCAAACATGGGCTCGATAAAGAACAGAAAAGGTATGGACGTAACGGAAGCAAAAGATATTAAGAAGAGGTGGCAAGAATACACAGAAGAACTACTAACAAGATCTTCATGACCCAGATAATTAGGATGGTATGAAAACTCACCTAGAGCCAGACATCCTGGAATGTGAAGCCAAGAGGGCCTTAGAAAGCATCATTATGAACAAAGTTAGTGGAGGAATTTCAGTTGAGCTATTTCAAATCCTGAAAGATGATGCTGTGAAAGTGCTGCACTCAATATGCCAGCAAATTTGGAAACCTCAGCAGTGGCTACAGGACTGGAAAAGGTCAGTTTTCATTCCAATCCCAAAGAAAAGCAATGCCAAAGAATGCTCAAGCTACCACACAATTGCACTCATCTCACATGCTAGTAATGTAATGCTAAAATTCTCCAAGCCAGGCTTCAGCCATACATTAACTGTGAACTTCCAGATGTTCAAGCTGGTCTTAGAAAAGGCAGAGGAACCAGAGATCAAATTGCCAACATCCTCTGGATCATGGAAAAAGCAAGAGAGTTCCAGAAAAACATCTATTTCTGCTTTATTGACTATGCAAAAGCCTTTGACTGTGTGGATCATAATAAACTGTGGAAAATTCTGAAAGAAATGGGAATACCAGACCACCTGACCTGCCTCTTGAGAAACCTATATGCAGGTCAGGAAGCAACAGTCAGAAGTGGACATGGAACAACAGACTGGTTCCAAGTAGGAAAAGGAGTACATCAAGTCTGCATATTGTCACCCTGCTTATTTAACTTCATATTTACATAATGAGAAACGCTGAACTGGAAGAAGCACAAGCTGTTATCAAGATTGACAGGAAAAATATCAACAACCTCAGATATGCAGATGATGCCACCCTTATGGCAGAAAGTGAAGAGGAACTAAAAAGCCTCTTGATAAAAGTGAAAGAGGAGAATGAAAAAGTTGGCTTGAAGCTCAACATTCAGAAAACGAAGATCATGGCCTCTGGTCCCATCACTTAATGGGAAATAGATGGGGAAACAGTGGAAACAGTGTCAGACTTTATTTTATGGAGCTCCAAAATCACTGCAGATGGTGACTGTAGCCATGAAATTAAAAGACACTTACTCCTTGGAAGGAAAGTTATGACCAACCTAGATAACATATTCAAAAGCAGAGACACTACTTTGCCAACAAATGTCCCTCTAGTCAAGGCTATGGTTTTTCCAGTGGTCATGTATGGATGTGAGAGTTGGACTGTGAAGAAAGCTGAGCACTGAAGAATTGATGCTCTTGAACTGTGGTGTTGGAGAAGACTCTTGCCAGTCCCTTGGAGTGCAAGGTGATCCAACCAGTCCATTCTAAAAGAAATCAGTACTGGGTGCTCTTTGGAAGGAATGATGCTAAAGCTGAAACTCCAGTACTTTGGCCACCTCATGTGAAGAGTTGACTCATTGGGAAAGACTCTGATGCTGGGAGGGATTGGGGGCAGGAGGAGAAGGGGATGACAGAGGATGAGATGGCTGGATGGCATCACCGACTCAATGGACGTGAGTCTGAGTGAACTCTGGGAGGTGGTGATGGACAGGGAGGCCTGGCGTGCTGCAGTTCATGGGGTCTCAAAGAGTCTTACACGACTGAGCAACTGAACTGAAAAGAACTGAGAAAAGAAATACTATCAAAATGTCTTTTGATATCCAAATTTTTATAGCAATAATTATATTTTATATAGCATTTTTAAAAATCTGTATACATTTGCAATTTTAGATGTAGGTATATTTAAGATAAAGTAAGCATTTGTGTTGTTATTATATTTTCAGTGAATAACTTGGCATTGGTATTAGATTATATATGCTTTATATAGCATGATTTTTTAGAGTTCTGTGAGACAGGATAAATGCTATTTTGGACCTTAATTTTTTTCTTTTTGTTCCAAAAGTAAAAGGCTAAAGAGGCTTCCTTCATGGTGATAACATGGAAGGGCTACTTGTACGTCAGAATTCTTAATAAAAATATATGTGCCCGGCCCATTAATATATTCATTCAACAAATATTTGCTAAATGCCTACTATGTTTTGTGTCTTTAGGGCAGACTGCTGAATAAATCTAAGTTCCTTCCTAAAAGATCTGTAACAGGTACTGTAATCTTAAGGAATACATGACCTCTGCTTTTCCTGAGAAAGCTCAAAATCTTTCTCAGTAAGGAAAGATTAAGAAAACAAAAAAGGGAAAACATTTATGAAAAATTCAGTCACTATCTATTCTTTATTTATTTTTAAAAATTAAAATTAGTATACATTTTAATATTTTTACCAGTTATCCTGGGCAGGGAATAGGGTTAAGCACTGGCTTAACTCAATGGTGTACTTTTAACTCAGACTCTGAGTTTTTCCAGTTTTAAAGTCAGCTTCATTAAAGGAAGATGAAGTGACTTGTTCATAGTCACACAGTTGGTTAATGGTCAGGGCAACAAAGAAGATTGGTCCAAAATCAGTTATCTTTTTGCTCCACAGGCTTATTGTTTAAAGAAATTGAAAAGACAATATGTTTCTTAACATTAGCCCCATATGCATTAAAGCACTGTGACAGTAAAAATTTGTTTCCAGTGTCATCTTTTGGAAATTATTTTTAAAAGTATTGTCTTTCCAAATAAATGAGTGTCCAAAGGAATAAACTCCCAGAAAATGTAGGGGGAAAATTTTTGTTTCCTTTTTTTTAATGATCATAATTTCACATCTGTTTCCTTAGCACTAGAGTCATGAGAGGAACTAGACTGATTATTTAATATTAACAAATAGTACTAATAGTTGTGCAGATTATTACTCTTTTTTTAAATCAATTTCACATTGTCAAGATCAAAAACAAGCAATAGGAATATTTAGACTGAAGATTGATCAACTGCCCAAACTTTAGAATTGATCAAATTAATGAAATATAAATCTTTTCATCATTATCTTCTCTTCTTGTCTCCAGAGTGAGTAATTGATCTAGAAGTCAGAATTAAGCTAAACTGGGGAAAGTTGGAATGAAATGAGGCTGTGGGTATATAGCAGTACTATAAGTGAGAAAATGTGGTTGGACTCAAGAGTGAGTGAGATGGTGCCAAGCCAGACTTGAGGAAACCTGTACTTCCAGGATTTGAGAAAACCTAAACTGCAGTGACTCTTCAAGAGTCCAAATAGCACTTTAGTCTCAGACACTTCCATCTCTTTCACTTTGTATTTAACAATACAATGTCACTTCCTACCAAACTGCCTATCACCAGTTTATCTTCTTCCCAAAGGTCAGCTTCAATATTTCATACTTTATACTTTTATGAAGACAGATAGAAGAAACCAAAGAATTTGGAAAATCAGGATATTAGATATGTGAAAGGGCATTTTACCTATGATTCAAAGCCATTAGATTCTGGGATTTGTGTGCATGTATGTGTGTGTTAACAGACCACCTGACCTGCCTCTTGAGAAACCTGTATGCAGGTCAGGAAGCAACAGTTAGAACTGGACATGGAACAACAGACTGGTTCCAAGTAGGAAAAGGAGTACATCAAGTCTGCATATGTCACCCTGCTTATTTAACTTCTATGCAGAGTACATCATGAGAAATCCTGGGCTGGAAGAGGCACAAGCTGGAATCAAGATTGACAGGAGAAATATCAATAACCTCAGATATGCAGATGATGCCACCCTTATGGCAGAAAGTGAAGAGGAACTAAAAAGCCTCTTGATGAAAGTGAAAGAAGAGAGTGAAAAAGTTGGCTAGAAGCTCAACATTCAGAAAACGAAGATCATGGCCTCTGGTCCCATCACTTCATAGGAAATAGATGGGGAAACAGTGGAAACAGTGTCAGACTTTATTTTATGGAGCTCCAAAATCACTGCAGATGGTGATTGCAGCCATGAAATTAAAAGACACTTACTCCTTGGAAGGAAAGTTATGACCAACCTAGATAGCATATTCAAAAGCAGAGACATTACTTTGCCAACAAAGTTTCGTCTAGTAAAGGCTATGGTTTTTCCAGTGGTCATGTATGGATGTGAGAGTTGGACTGTGAAGAAAGCTGAGCACCGAAGAATTGATGCTCTTGAACTGTAGTGTTAGAGAAGACTCTTGAGAGTCCCTTGGACTGCAAGGAGATCCAACCAGTCCATCCTAAAGGATACCAGTACTAGGTGTTCATTAGAAGGACTGATGCTGAGGCTGAAACTCCAATACTTTGGCCACCTCATGTGGAGTTGACTCATTGGAAAAGACTCTGGGAGGGATTGGGGGCAGGAGGAGAAGGGGACAACAGAGGATGAGATGCCTGGATGGCATCACTGACTCGATGGACGTGAGTCTGAGTGAACTCCGGGCGTTGGTGATGGACAGGGAGGCCTGGTGTGGTGCAATTCATAGGGTCGCAAAGAGTTGGGCACGACTGAGCGACTGAACTAAACTGAACTGAACTGATGTATGTGTTTGTCATTGTCAAAATAACCCTAGAACAGAATTCAGTGACTTCAAAATGCGTTAAACACAAACAAATGATCATAATATATTCATATATACTTTTTTTAGTACCTGGATAACAGGCATAGGTTAATTTTTGCACATTGTTCATTTTCAAACATACAAATTTAATATTTTTGCAAGTTAACTGGACAGGAAATAAGTTAAGTACTAACTTAACCCATGGTTTTCTTTCAATGCACTTTTAATTCAGTTTTCCAGGTTTAATTCATAGATTTTTATTTGAGATAGCCTTTCTGACATTTGGACAATGTTTTGAGTCTATAATTTTTAAAACATGACTTACTTAATAAAAACACACATGGCATGGATTTTTGAAATAAATTGAGTTTTTTGTTGTAGGCAATTGACATTTATGGGGGAATTTTTAATATAATTGATGACGGATGAGGAATCCTAAAATCATTAGTCTTTGTCAAAGTGTGTTGAGTGTCTCTGAATATATGAAGCTATAGAAAAATTAACTTAAAAATAAAGGTGCTCTAAGGTTAGATTCTGACATTAATGTCAAAGACACCAACATAAAAATAATTTTCCTCAAATTAAAGGAAATATAATTTTTATTATTTCATATTTCTTTTGTAAATATTTTGGAGAGAAAAGACTGAAAATAGGCAGGATAAATAGAAATGAGGCAGAAGATGAACCAGAAGAATACATACAAATTTCAAAATCATTGGAAACAAAAATCAAGAAGAAGAGACATTGTTCACTATATCAAGATAGGATGAAGAGCTTAATGCTCAGAGGAAAGAGAATAAGAGGGCTTCTAAGAGCTGGCTCTCTACCCTTCAAGCTTAATAACGAAGTTCAGGCATTAGGATGCACTATATGTACCTGTCTATGGGAGACTGATGAAATCTTCACCTTCTGCTATGATTTTCAGCATGGGTGATTGACTCTTTCTTGTACTGCTACCCCTCTGGTTTCACCAAATGGCAACGACAGATGTATTAGTAGCATCTTGATTTCTTGTTTTGAAGACCCCAACTCAAGGGCCATGAGTAACCAGGCTAGTGTACTGATTTCACTGCTTCCTGGATGATTCTGGAGTTTAAGGGTAAGGCTCTTTTGGATCTGACCTCTGCTCTCTTTGCTTTTTAACCTTGCCAGTCTTATTATGCATACCTATATTCTGTTTTTGTTTGTTTGTTTGTTTTGTTTTTTTAAGCTTCTTGTTAAATCACCTTTTGGTCTGTAAGGGAGAATTCTATGTCAGGTCTTGTCAAAGATCTCTGCACTTAATTGCTCAATCATATCTTACTTTGTGACCCCCATGGACCATAGCCCACCAGGTTCCTCTGTCCTTGGAATTTTCCAGGCAAGAATACTGGAGCAGGTTGACATTTCCTACTCCAGGGGATCTTCCTAATACAGGGATCAAACCTGCAGTGGCAGTTGGTGGGAAAACCAACTCTATCTTTTGGCAGAAGTCAGATTATCAGGTCAGAGTATTTGTTTCAGAAAATCTGAAAGCAGAATGGGTTCCACCCTGTTTAATCTCCTTCTTTTCTTTTAATGATTCCTGCCTCTTATATGTATATTCACTAGGGACAAGCATCCTGTGCCTTTCTGAAAAATAGGGTACACTTTTGAATAAATAAGGCTTCTAGGGAAGCCTTGTCTTAGGCAAATCCATTTTAAGAAGCATCCTTAAAAGAGAGATCTCAGACCTTTCAGACACAACACAATGCATTCTTTGAATGGTATGAATAAGTTTCTACCACACAAAAATGACTCTAAAAATAGCTTCTTCTAAAGTATCTTTACAGTGCACAAATTAAAATCTTTACTAAAAAACAAAATACAAAAATTTTGTCCATCTGAGCAGGTAATCTTAATCTATCTGCAATTTGGATCCAACTATTCTTTTGAACTTGGTAACTGAGATATAGCTAAATTTTTTAAAAAGCAAAAGCTATAAAATATCTATATAAGTCTGTATATTATGCATGTCTCTGTGTGTATGCTCTAAGAATGTGATTTTTCTACCTATGGATGGTATTCCTAAAATTAATTTGCACAGAACTCTATTTAACTGATTTCAAGGAAAGATAAGTATTTATGTCAGGTATACTCTCAGAAATAAAGTAACTAGCAAAAGTATTTCTTGAATTTACATGATCTGAGATAATCTTTGACAAATAAAAACTGTTTTAAGTTTGTTGATTTAATAAAAGCAGACATGCCTTTAGAGCTGTCAATATTTAATGCAAACATACAGCTTTTTCTACCTGGATTTACTAGTCAAATAAACTCATACTATCTCTCTTACAAAGTCTTAAACAAGGAGAAATAAGTTGATAGTTATTTGATATCTAATCTAAGGATGATTACTAAGAACAAGTCATTTAAATAAATGTAAATAAGATAAAAATTTATACTAAATTCAATTAAATAATGAATATTTATTAGAATATTTAGACCATCCCCAAATAAGATAATATACTAAGAAATTGATTTCTAAATATAATTTTAAACATATATTTTTGACTTAAGTTTTACAGAGACAAAAGTTATTCAATTTATAAATAAATATATCTTTTATATGAAAAATGTTTCTAAAAAAGCATAAGCTTTTATAATTTTATATTTATAAATTCACTAATCTACAATGTGACACTAATATATGATAGAGAGTTCATAGTTGTCTGCTTACTAGCTTTCACTGTAACATAAAATTTATAGTTAAAATTTATAATCAGTATATAAAGGTATAACTGCAAAAATTAATGAGAGAAGAAAGACAACTTTGTATACAAAGTATGGAGGAAAATGGGGTGCATTTTTGTTTGAGGAGTATATGAGACATTTAAGGTGTATTTTTGTTGAGGAAAAGAGAGTAATATTGTCTGAAATAAAATGACTAGTTGTTCAAGAATAGGAAAAAAAAAGAATAACACAAAACCTAAATGGGTATAGAAAGTTGCAAAATTTTTGTGGAGATTTTATGGTGTAGTTCAGAGCTGGCTAAAATCAAATGGATTTATTATTAGATTTTTTTTTGTAGGCTTTAATAAATAGTGTACTTGTGTAAAGCTTCCCTGATAGCTCAGCTGGTAAAGAATCCACCTGCAGGAGACCCTAGTTCAATTCTTGGGTCAGGAAAATCCTCTGGAGAATGGATAGGCTACCCACTCCAGTATCCTTGGGCTTCCCTTGTGGCTCAGCTGGTACTTATGTAAAACTACAATTCTACAATTTAATAATTTCTTTTATCTGCTAAATAAAAAAATTTCTTGAACTACTGCTCTGGTCTGCTCTTAATAAATATTATAAAATGTTTTTCTTTGCCTTTAATGTAATCTGCCTAAGAAACAAAGATTTTGTGTCTTAAGACATACTTCCTGTGCCCGACACTGTCTTTGTCAGGTTTTTGATTACTTAGGAAAACTGGGCATTTTCCTTTTTTTTTTTCCAATTTTTTTCTTTAACTGAAGTATAGTTAATATACAATATGTTAATTTCAGAAGTACAGCAAAGTGATTGTATATATATATATACATACACATATATATATTTTTCCATTATAGGTTATTATAAGGTATTGAATATAGTTCCCTGTGCTATTCAGTAGGTTCTTGTTGATTATCTATTTTACATATAGTAGTGTTTATCTGTTAATATCAAACTCCTAATTTATCCTTCCTCCTAACTGTTTCTCCTTTGGTAACCATAACTTTGTTTTCTACATCTGTGATTCTTTCTCTGTCTTCTAAATAAGTTCATTTGTATCATTTTTTTAAGAGTCCACATATAAGTGATATTTTCTGATATATGTCTTTGTCTGATATTTCACTTATGATAATTTGTAGGACCATCAGTATTGCTGCAAATGGCATTATTTCATTCTTTATTTTTCATTTCATTCTTTTTGCCTATTATTTCATGCATATGAAATAATGCATACTATTTCATGTGCAATAATATTCTATTGCACATATGCAGCATCTTCTTTACCCCTTCTATTAGCAGACATTTACATTGCTTCCATGTCCTGGCTATTGTAAATAGTGCTGCTGTGAATATTGGGGTGCATTTATCTTTTTGAATTAGTCATCGCCTTTTCCAGATACATGCTTAGGGGTGAAATTGCCAGATCATGTAGTAACTCTATTTTAAGTTTTTTAAGGAATTTCCATACGATTCTACATGTATTCCCACCAACAATGTAGAAGGTTCCCTTTTATCCATAGCCTCTCCAGAGTGTTTTATTTTTAGACTTTTTGATGATGGCTATTCTGACAGATGTGAGGTGATATCTTATCATAGTTTTGATTTGCATTTCTCTAATAAATAACAACGTTGAGCGTGTCTTTTTAATATTAAAAAAGCTAAAGTTTATTTAAGACTATATAGTTTTCTGTTTGAAATCTTTTAATTGCCCCTTTGATTGAATGGGTAATTAAGTATTGTTTCACAGTGACTTATACTCCTGTTTGATCAGTTATTTTAAATATTTTGACAGTTTTAACAGACTTCCCCAAATCAAATTCTGAATGAACTCTTTTTGGACCTCAAACTAACTTTGGATTTTTCCATAGGGTTCTTAGACAATCTCAAAAGATTTTCTGTCTCTCCTTAAAAAGAGAAATCTTTATTTAGTCTTGATGTTAAATATCATGGGGAGAGTTGTTAAATTAAAAAAAAAATATTTACACATATATTATCAATCTTAAGTAAAAGTCTCTCAGTCATGTCCAGCTCTTTGCAACACCATGGACTATGAAGTCCATGGAATTCTCCAGGCCAGAATACTGGAGTGGGTGGCTGTTCCCCTCTGTAGGGGATCTTCCTAACCCAGGGATCAAACCCAGGTCTCTCATGTTATGGGTGAATTCTTTACCAGCTGAGCCACTTCCAGTTGTTATTTTATAATATATATGACAAAAAATAGCAGTTAGTTTTTAATTGCATAATTTTTTATGGATTCTTATAGATTTTTAACTATGTCTGTTAAACATTTCATCGCTCACAAGTTATTGTTTCACTCCTTATTCTTTTACAAAAGTGTTTTTACAATCAATGGTAGACAAAATGCTTCAGCTTTGAAGAGATTCATGGAAAAAGATGATGACAACTACTCTAGATTATAGGTTTCTGATAGCTTTAAGATCATGACCCTCAACTGGATATAAGAATTTCTAAAATTTTAATAGAAAACGTATTGACTCATAAAGCTACTAACCCAAGATGATACAAAACGAGGATTATTAACTACAGGAGAGTGAGTGAATTCATTAAGATGGTTATAATTTTTATGAATTAATATAAAACATTGCTGATTGCAATATCACCACTAGTAAGCTAAACTATACTATGTTTGTTGGTTACACCCTCAGCCTGCTAAGAGAATGACCAAAAGTAGAAAATTGTTCAAATTAATACAAAATAGAGACTGGTCTTGAGACTTCCCTGAGCAAACAAAACCACTAGCTAATTTCGTGAACATAAAATTTAATTTAGATTATTTCTTGTAAATGCCTCTGAGATTTATTAAAAAATAAAAAAGTAAATCATTTCCTTAAACATGGTATGAGATAATCACTTTTAATCAATTCCCTGCCATTTAGGAATCCTCATTATAATAACTGATCATTATAAAGGTTGACTACTTCCTCATTTCTCTTTATAAGTCATCCTGAAACGTTATGCCTGTGAGCTTCATACCATTTTTTGAATTTGGAAGCTTCCAGTTTGCAAGCTGTTTTTAGATGCACCACAGCAAATTCTTAGTCAATGCTATTTATCAATTTGGTAGTTTTAATTTTTCTATTTCTGGAGTTTTGTCACAGCTATTGCAAACATCTCAGTCTCGTCTACCTTGCCAGCACACCTCCAGAATTCAGTATCTGGACAAAAGAATTTGCAGAAGTTGCACTGAAAAATGAAATGCCAATAAGAGTTGACTAAATTTAAAACTTTTGCTTCCTAAGAGACACAGATGGCAAGTTTGATATAGTTAGCTCATCACAGAGGTTTTTAAATAGCCCTGGGTAAAAATCAATTTATGAACATGTAGCCATTAAAATGCAATACATCGAGTCAACACAATAAATATGCAATAGGCAAGAACTATAATAGATGGCTTCACACTTACTTTTAATACTAGGCTCAAATAGATTTGATGGTTTAAAAGGTTTTAGGAAATTTTATGTTTGCATGTGTCCTGGTAAGTGTTAGTCACTCAGTTGTGTCTGACACTTTATGACCCCATAAACTGTAGCCCACCAGGCTCCTCTGTCCATGGGATACTCCAGACAAGAATATTGGAGTGGGTTGCCATTCTCTTCTCCAGTCTAGTGGGAAAGGAATAAGCAAAAATAATATAATAAATATGAGGTTTTTCTTCATATGCTCCTGCTTAATTTATTGTTTGCAATGTGAAAAATATTTTAATGTAACACTAGTTTTAGATTTTCTTACAAAAATCAATCTAGTGGAAAAACAAAGCCAATGTATGCACAAGATGAATGATACCAACATATGTACAAGGTGAATGATACCCATAGCAACTTTTTTGGTATATTTCCTTTGCCAGTAATGGTCATTACCTAGAAACCCTGTTTGTAACAAAACAAAACAAAACAAACAAACCAAAACCACATTTTTTGAGGGGATTAACAGTGATCTAAAAATAGGAATTTTGTATTGATGCGTTATTATTCCACTGTTCTCTGAGTGAAGTGTGGTTTCTGGGAAGGAATTATCTTTGAAGGTCTTGGTAAGAAAATGCTGAAATGGCACATCACAGCCTGATGCTCCCCTGGGTGAGTCATCTTTACCTGATGCTGGAGCGGCTTTCTGAAAGACCAACTGGTGTACTTCTCTCCTGTTGGCATAACTATATTTAGAATCTATAACTAGAGAGCTCAGGGCTTCTCAGGATGATATTTTTAAATGTGTCATCACTCCAGACATGCTCTCCCTCCCTCTCCTACTGCTTCAGCCTCCCTCATATTTTCACACATCCAAATGGAAAAGAATCAAGAAAAATCACATTCCAAAGGAACCTGTGACACTAGTCTCATCTGGAATGTTAAGTTCTGAGCTTAGAAGATGCTAATAACGCCCTTGCTCTTGTGCTTAACGAAGTTTGAATTATTCTGGCAGCTTAGCAATATGATGGGCAGTACCATATTGGGCTCATTGTTCAATATGGTGCTTAGGGAAGAATATAGAAAACTCCAGTGGATATTTTTCCTTTATTTTTTAGAACATCCTTACACAAAGGTTTGTATACTGAAGTAGGAAATTGTTGCGATTTCTAGCTGTGACTCTGCTTCATGGTATATTAAGCAATGACATAAAATCATGAGGAAACACAGACCTTTGTTCTAGCTGTGAAATCATCTTTAGTGAAGTCACTGGAGACAGAAAATAGAAATTCACACACTCGTCACAGAATATACATATGAGTAAAACATTATTAACATGTCATTGGTATGAGAAATCACTGTGGATAAGGGAAGTCTCCTGCATATATTTTGACTAACATCCTTGGATTCTGCTTAACAAACTAATACTGTTTAACATACTTTCAGATTTATATGACACTGGGCCATAGCATGGATTCAGTGTTGAGGGAATTGGTCAATTAGCAATTCTGTTGATTTATTCAGTATAAGTTTACTTACCATGTACCTGCTTTGCAAATTCATGCATAGTAGATTGATTAATACAGCGAATTTAAGGAGGGAAGATAAGAATGGTGTGTATTTTTTAAGATTTCCCAGGTGGTTCAGTGGTAAAGAATCTGACTGCAATGCAGTATATTCAGGGGATGCCTATTTGATACCTGGGTCAGGAAGATCCCTTGGAGGAGGAAATGGCAACTCACTCCCGTATTCTTGTCTGGAAAATTCCATGGATGGAAGAGCCCTGTGGGCTAAAGTCCATTGGTTCACAGAAAGTCAGAAATGGTGTGAGCATGCATGCACAGTATTTTATAATATCTAGCTAGGAAAACTAGGATATATATAACAAGTAAAGCTTCAAAACAAGACTTAATTATTATTA
Organism: Ovis canadensis; assembly: GCF_042477335.2. Classification (NCBI taxonomy): domain Eukaryota; kingdom Metazoa; phylum Chordata; class Mammalia; order Artiodactyla; family Bovidae; genus Ovis; species Ovis canadensis. Next base: position 72,824,392 of record NC_091247.1, read on the forward strand.
ACTTGGAATAACCAAGAATTGCATAATTAAATTTTGGATGATGAGTGTGGGACAGCTGCATCATTATAAGCTTGCATAATAAGAAAGACTGACTAGATAATTTAAGCTGTGTAAATAGCATTAGGAAACACAAGGAGGATAATGGGAAGAAAAAATATTCACCTGTAGCACAGGGAGTATGGGGACAGTGAGGCAAAATGCAGAGTTCTGAAAAAGTGGTGGTGCTGAAAGCTACTCTGATAATATGGAGGTGATCTTGAAATACCAGTATCAAAGTAACAAAGCTTGTGTTTCCCTTAGTATGGGATAGTGTTAATATCTGTTTTGGAGTACACCAGTAGTATTCTAAAAATGGTTTAGGGTAGATGAATTTGGCAGAACTCCTAAATAAATGGAGATAAGGAAAGCCTGAAAGCAAACATTTTATCGAGGAAATGATTTTTTTAATTCAAGATGAGTCTCAGTTCAGCTCAGGCACTCAGTCATACCCAACTCTTTGCAGCCCCGTGGACTGCAGCACACCAGGCTTCTCTGTCCATTACTGACTCCTGGAGCTTGCTCAAACTCATGTCCATTGGGTTGGTGATGCCATCCAACCAATTCATCCTCTGTCATCCTCTTCTCCTAGTGCCCACAATCTTTCCCAGCATCAGAGACTTTTCCAGTGAGTCAGTTCTTCACATCAGGTGGCCAAAGTATTGGAGCTTCAGCTTCAGCAAACCCCTCCAATGAATATTCAGAACTCATTTCCTTTAGGTTGGACTGGTTGGATCTCCTTGCAGTCCAAGGGACTCTCAAGAGTCTTCTCCAACACCACAGTTCAAAAGCATCAATTCTTCAGTGCTCAGCTTTCTTTATAGTCCAACTCTCACATCCATACATGACTACTGGAAAAACCATAGCTTTGACTAGACGGACCTTTGTTGGCAAAGTAACGTCTCTGCTTTTTAATATTGCTGTCTAGGTTTGGCATAGCTTTTCTTCCAAGGAGCAAGCGTCTTTTAACTTCATTGCTGCAGTCACCATCTTCAGTGACTTTGGAACCCAAGAAAATAAAGTCTCTCACTGTTTCCATTGTTTCCCCATCTATTTGCCATGACATGATGGGGCCACATGCCATGATCTTCATTTTTTGAATGTTGAGGTTTAAGCCAGCTCTTTCACTTTCATCAAGAGGCTTTTCAGTTCCTCTTAACTTTCTGCCATAAAGTGTGATGTCATCTGCATATTTGAGGTTATTGATATTTCTCCCAGCTGTCTTGATTCCAGCTTGTGCTTCATGCAGGCTGGCATTTTACACAATGTACTCTGCATATAAATTAAATAAGCAGGGTGACAATGTACAGCCTTGATGTACTTCTTTCCTAATTAGAAACCAGTCTCTTGTTCCATGTCTGGTTCTATCTGTTGGTTCATCACCTGAATACAGATTTCTCAGGAGGCACATAAGGTAGTCTGGTATTTCCATCTCTTGAAGAATTTTCCACAGTTTTTTTGTAATCCACAGAGTCAAAGGCTTTAGCGTAGTCAATGAAGCAGAAGTAGATGTTTTTTTCTGGTATTTTCTTACTTTTTCTATGATTCAACAGTTGTTGGCAACTTGATCTCTGGTTCCTCCACCTTTTATAAATCCAACTTAACCATCTGGAAGTTCTTGGTTTAGCTACTACTGAAGCCTAGCTTGGAGAATTTTGAGCACTATTTTGCTAGCATTTGAGATGAGTGAAATTGTGCAGTATTTTGAGCATTCTTTGGCATTGCCTTTCTTGGAATTAGAATGAAAACTAGCCTTTTCCAGTCCTGTGGCCACTGCTGAGTCTTCCAGATTTGCTGGCATATTGAGTACAGCACTTTTGCAGCATCATCTTTTAGGATCTGAACTATCTCAGTTGTAATTCTACCACCTCCACTAGCTTTGTTCATAGTGATGCTTCCTAAGGCCTAGCTGAGGAAGGCTAAAACTGAGAGTGGAGTGAAAAAAGACTATTTTAAGAAATATTGTGTATAAAATGTTTCCAAATGTAGGTGGAGGCAGTTTCCTTTGCCTACATGGTATAATCCTTAAGATATCTGATTGAGTGAAAAGCAAAGAATTAAGAAATGAGATAGCTGGTAAGTGAAAGGCAAAGAAAAGGCCCACAGTGTAAAGTATGCCTATAACCACAATCCTAATAAAATAGCAAGAGTAATTTATTGTTTTCTTATCAAATGGCAAACAATGTGCTAGGAACTTTACTTGCATCTTCAGATTTAACCGCCAGTAACCTAAGACATTATTAATTAATAACCTAGGCAGATACAATGCGCATGAACTTGGGCAAACTTCAGGAGATGGCGAGGGATAGGGAGGCGTAGAATGCTGCATTCCATGGGGTCACAGAGTCAGACACGACTGGGTGATTGAACAGTAAAAACCTAGGAAGAAAGTAATGTTTTCTACAATTTAGAAACTAGGGAATGGAGGTGTAAGTTTGCCAAATGTCTCTCATCCAAGATTTCAAATCATGCCTGATTCTGCCACAGAGTTAGGGAATTTCTAGTGTATATTCTGTTCTATTTACTCCCCTCCATGTCACTGATATAAAAACAAGTTAAGAGCACACACCTATGATACATAACTGGCAGATATTATATATTAATCAACACATCCTAGCATATATTTTCTAAGTGCAATGAATTCATTTGCCTTATTTACCCTTCTTCATTTTACCCCATGAATACCATGCAAGGTTCTGTCAAAATTTTTATTCAAATCAGTATTTAGTATGAGCACAGCAGTCTTGAAAAAGCAGGAAAATATTATATATATATATATATATATATATATATATATATATATATATACACACATACACGTTGTATATAAAACTTAATGGCTCCACTGGTCTTAGTGGATTCCTACCTGTTATAAATGCTTTATATTTTTATTTATAAAAGTTTGACACAGGTTTTCCTATAACATTTGCATTAATTATACAACTCCAGAGCTTAATTATTGTAACTTTTATTCTAATTTTAATATCTTTATTTAAAAATCTTGTCTTCAGATGGTAAAACCTCTTCCTAGTTCATCAAAGATCACTGAAGTTGAACATTCTCTTCTGCAATTTTTTTTTCTTCATTATTCCAAGATACAATTGGGCCAGAAAAACTAAATTCACTTAGTTCATGCAGAAATCTCTTAAAAATCTCTAAATAATATTTAAATTAAAACTTTTTAAAGTCACTTTGTCTTATAGCCTTCCCAGTCCTTGACAAATTAGGGAAACCCATATGGCCCTAAAAAAACATTTCTCTCCATTAGTTTTTAACCACCACCAGCTTGTCTCTATTGTTTTCACTTCTAATAAAACTCAAATTTCCTGTTTGAATGTGTCTACCCTGGAAAGAGAGAATGCCATCTTAGACACATATTGATGATGTTATTCATTCAATTTGCGATCACTTTTATCTGCTGCAATAATGGATTGTCTAGTTTCTTTTTCTCAATCGTCAAACTACCTTCTTTTAACAAATAGCACTTTATGAGATGATTTTAAATGGCTATGTGTATAGTCTTGTCCATGAAATGGAATCTTTTATTTGCTTTTCTTTTTCTATTTTAATCCAGCTGATTCTTACTGAAATTAAAACTGTTCTGCTGAAGTTATTAACAATAAAGTTTAACCACATGAACTAATTGTGCACAGATGAGCTGAGCTGGTGATACCATATTTACAAACTATGCATAAGTCTATTTGATTGATGAAGGAGGGGTAAGGAACAGAAATATGAGTGGTCATACTTTGGATACAATATTATATAATTGCCTCTTCTAATTTATAACAGCAAAAGAGTTCTTGGCTCTATCACTGTGTAAAAAAAAGAAGAGTGAGTACTTAGGTTCATGGAGGGTTGGCTAGGAGTTTTTCATGCACTATACATTTGAATCTTAAAATTAGCCTATGTGTGATTATTATCATCCGTTTTTTGGAACAGAACATCAGGGTTTAAGGAGTTTATGTTATTCAGCAAATATGGGAAAAAGTTAAAATATGTATGTTAATTAATTTCTTAGGTATAAAGACAATTGCCTATCAAATTTTTATAATCAGTGTTCTTATTTCCCCGAAGGGAAAAAAGAAGGAGTTGCAGAATGACTTTTAAAATCTCTAACATTTGTTTTTGGTAGGTATTTCCACTCATTGAGACGTACTATAAATCCTCCATTTTCTAGCATCACTATTGGGCTATAATTTTTTAGGAACTTGACTGCACTTTTATCATTCATGCTCCTTTCTCTAGATTTACTCAGGTAGAGCCAACAAATGAAGGTTACCTCTGAAAGGTAATCTGTTCTACTAGCATCAAAGAACATACAGGACACATATCTTATGCACTTGTACTATTGTTGTGCAGTATAGTGTGAGGACAGAAAGGCCACCACCCTACACCTCACAGTCAGCCTTTTAATCTCTGTCTGTTCTATTACCCCCACCATTCTTGGACTGTTGTGTTCAAAGTACAGCACCGTTCAGAAGAAGGAGAAGAAGATGATGATGGTGTCAATAGAAGGCATAATTGTAAATAACAGATTTAAAGAGATTATTATAAAACCAGTACAGGTGTTTCATTTTTCTCAGGGATCTTCTTTTCAGCAGTATTCTCCCACAGAATTATATCCTGAGAAATTGACTGACTCTCAACCAAGATGATTAGATAGAAAGTGAGGTGTGCAGAAATTTATTACTAATACCACTACTATGACTAAAATTTAAACTACAGTGACAACCACCACTCCTACTATTTCTGTTACCTGGGATGCCAGCAACTATTTATAAAGTAGTATCTTCCATCAACTGTGCCAAGAAATTTACATGGACTCTAACTTTAGCCTTTGAAAAAACACTTTGGAGAAAGTACTATGCTGCTGCTGCTGCTGCTAAGTCGCTTCAGTCATGTCCGACTCTGTGCGACCCCATAGACGGCAGCCCACCAGGCTGTCCCTGGGATTCTCTAGGCAAGATAACTAGAGTGGGTTGCCATTTCCTTCTCCAAAGTACTATGCTATCCCTTTAAAATAGGGAGAGGCGCAGACATTTTAAGTAAGCTCAGAATCAAGCAACGGGTAGCTGGTAAGGTGGATTCACATCCTGACAGTCTTTTGCTCTCCTCTGTCTCCTTCTATTCTTGCTGCTGCTGGTGGCAGCACGGCAAGCTCAAAGACACATCTGTCTAATCAAAAACTTCTTTTCTTAGTCACTACATTATGTTGCCATTCAGTGCAGTACTTATAATTAAATGTTAAGCTTTGGATATTGTCTTTAACAGTGCATGTAATAAAAGAAAGATGGAAAGAAACTTCCCACCAACCTACTTCTCATAGAGTGAGGTACGACAATGACAAGAATTATTCATTGTTGGAAGTATATTCTAAGAGACACTTAAAACTGGTTTACAAAACTATATGCTAAATTTTAGAACATAGCACTAATGCTATAGAATGAAGCAAAATTACATCGATACACAATTATAATTACTATTCAAGTTTTTCTGTAATAGTTTCAATATATTTCATTGACTGAAGATAAAGACATATTTTTGCATCCACAATTTTGAGTATTGCATATGGGAACAGGTAATACTTGCACATCCTGTGTGTGAAGGAATGGAAATAAGGTTTTGAAATAACTGTTTTAGAAAAACAGTACCACCAAGAATGTTGGCTTCCATAAAACTATTTCTGAATAAGTGATGGAACGTGCTGATTCCCATTCTCTCTCGTCTTCATTCTCTTACTTTCTTTTTTTCTCTGTAAATGTATTAATATATAAAAACCTGATTGCACTTGAAGGGCTATAGATCTTTGAAATTTTCTAAAAGTAGATTATAAAATTATAATGATTGATGGTTTTGTGACTCTGATATATAAGAACAATTACAGTGTAACTTCCAGTTATTTCTGTGTTTATTTAATTTTTTAGATCTTTATTTTAATAATGTATGTGCCCTTACCATTTATAGCTGTATAATTATATAATCAAGAAGGTTTAAAGTTAGCCTTAGCCTTAAGAAAAATCCTGTTACTGACAAAGGCCTGTTGTCAGCAATAGCAGATCGTCACCTGTTACTGTCATTGACCAAACTTGAGTCAGGTTTGTCTGAGTCCTCTTTTTAACTAGGCATAAAGTTGAACTCTGTCTTAGCCATCTTATTCTGGTTTTAGCAAGAATCCTACTGATTCAGTTTAGTGAAAGTCCCTCACCCTGCCTGTCTGATCAAATTTCTCATCCCATATTCTTCATATCATGTCACTCTGGCCTGCCGTCAGCAAAAATCCTATTAAGTTGGTTTACCAAGAACCCCTGTAACTTTGTTTCCTTTTCCCATCGTTTTTGTGAGTATAAAGCTTGCTGTTATATTCAAAGCTGAGCATGACTTTTACCCCTACTTCAAAATCTTCACTGCAGTACTGCCCCTTGAATAAAGTCTTCCTTACTGTCTTTGTCAAGAGTCATGAATAATTGTGTTTTAACAATACATAGGAAATATTTCACAAGTTTTCCACATCAAATCTAACACTTACCTAGCTTAAGCCACTCAGTCAGTGATATTACGATATAGCAATCCAAACAGACTAAAGGATTCCCCAAAGTCCACCTTCTCTTTGCATACATGCGTGCATCCTAAATTGCTTCAGTTGTGTCCAACTCTTTGCAACCCTATGGACTGTAGCCCACGAGGCTACTCTGTCCATGGAATTTTCCAGGCAAGAATACCAGAGCAGGTAGCCATGCCATCTTCGAGGTGATCTTCCTGACCTGGGTATCGAACTCACATCTACCTGTATCTCCTACATTGCAGGCAGATTCTGTACCCATTGAGCCACCTGGGAAGCCCCCACATTCTCTCACATTCACTCAAAATTATACCCAAATCCCCTCTCAGTAACTGATAGAACAAAAGTCAGAAAATCAAAAAGATATGTGACAGTTGAACACCACTGCTGATCAACTTAAACTAAATGACATATATAGAATGCATTTTATATACACCTGAAGCATTTTCAGTTTAGTACAGTCACTCAGTCATGTCCGACCTTTGCCATCCCATGAACCGCAGAATGCTAGGCCTCCCTGTCCATCACCACCTCCTGCAGTCCATCCAAACCCATGTTCATCAAGTCAGTGATGCCATCAAACCATCTCATCCTCTGTCGTCCCCTTCTCCTCCTGCCCTCAATCTTTCCCAGGATAAGGGTCTTTTCAAATGAGTCAGCTCTTCACATCAGGTGGCCAAAGTAATGGACTTTCAGCTTCAATATCAGTCCTTCCAATGAACACCCAGGACTGATCTCCTTTAGGATGTACTGGTTGGATCTTCTTGCAGTCCAAGGGACTCTCAAGAGTCTTCTCTGACACCACAGTTCAAAAGCATCAATTCTTGGGTGCTCGGATTTCTTTATAGTCCAATTCTCACATCCATAAATGACCGCTGGAAAAACCATAGCCTTGACTAGATGGACTTTTGTTTCAAAGTAATGCCTCTGCTTTTTAATATGCTGTCTAGGTTGGTCATAACTTTCCTTACAAGGAGTAAGCATCTTTTAATTTCATGGATGCAATCACCATCTGCAGTGATTTTGGAGTCCCCCAAAAGAAATTCAGCCACTGTTTCCACTGTTTCCCCATCTATTTGCCATGAAGTCATGGGACCAGATGCCATGATCTTTGTTTTCTGAATGTTGAGCTTCAAGCCAACTTTTTCATTCTCCACTTTCACTTTCATCAAGAGGCTTTTTAGTTCTTCTTCACTTTCTGCCATAAGGGTGATGTCATCTTCATATGTGAGGTTATTGATATTTCTTCTGGCAATCTTGATTCCAGCTTGTGCTTCTTCCAGCCCACTGTTTCTCATCATGTACTCTGCGTAGAAGTTAAATAAGCAGGGTGAAAATATACAGCCTTGACGTACTCCTTTTCCTATTTGGAACCAGTCTGTTGTTCCATGCCCAGTTCTAACTGTTGCTTTCTGACCTGCATACAGGTTTCTCAAGAGGCAGGTCAGGTGGTCTGGTATTACCATCTCTTTCAGAATTTTCCACAGTTTATTATGATCCACACAGTCAAAGGCTTTGACATAGTTAATAAAGCAGAAATAGATGTTTTTTCTGGAACTCTCTTGATTTTTCCATGATCCAGCAGATGTTGGCAATTTGGTCTCTGGTTCCTCTGCCTTTTCTGAAACCAGCTTGAACATCTGGAAGTTCACAGTTCACGTATGGCTGAAGCCTGGCTTGGAGAATTTTGAGCATTACTTTATTAGTGTGTGAAATGAGTGCAATTGTGCAGTAGTTTAAGCATTCTCTGGCATTGCCTTTCTTTGGGATTGGAATGAAAACTGACCTTTTCCCATCCTGTGGCCACTGCCAAGTTTTCCAAATTTGATGACATATTGAGTGCAGCACTTTCACAGCATCATCTTTCAGGATTTGAAACAGCTCTACTGGAATTCCATCACCTCCACTAGCTTTGTTCGTAGTGATGCTTTCTAAGGCCCACTTGACTTCACATTCCAGGATGTCTGGCTCTAGGTGAGTGATCACACCATCATGATTATCTGGGTCATGAAGATCATTTTTGTACAGTTTTTCTGTGTATTCTTGCCACCTCTTCTTTAATATCTTCTGCTTCTGTTAGGTCCATACCATTTCTGTCCTTTATTGAGCCCATCTTTGCATGAAATGTTCCCTTGGTATCTCTGATTTTCTTTAAGAGATCTCAAGTCTTTCCCATTCTATGGTTTTCCTCTATTTCTTTGCATTGATCACTGAGGAAGCCTTCTTATCTCTCCTTGCTATTCTTTGCAACTTTACATTTAAATGCACTTGAAGCATTTACCAAGATAGACAATACACTTCTAAGTAACTTATGAGTCACAGAAGATATCATAAAATAACTTAGGAAACATTTTAAATTATGTGGAAATTAAAACAAAACATATAACAATTTGTGAGATGCAGCTAAAACAGTTTTTAGAGGGAGGAAAAAATAGAGCATTAACTGCTTATATTTGATAAACATGATAGATTAAAAATAAATGATCTAAGCTTCCATTTTTTGAAGTCCATGGAAAGTTACTGCTTACATCTGCTCTTGCGATACACACTGTTGACTGATAGTTCTAACTATTACTGCCTTGGATTTCTACCATGATAACAGTGAAATCAGGCTTTTTGCTTCTTCTGGTTTTCTTCCAATCAACAAATGAAAACAGTAAAAGTACAAGGGCAGAGCCAGTTATCAGGTTATCAACCAGAAAAAAATCACCTATCCAGATGATAAGTCTGACACTATGGATCACTTCCCCTTTTCTCAGAGTGAAATTTGAGGTTTGCATGTGTGTGTGTGCTTGTTATGTGTGTGCCTTTTTATGATTTTTATATTTTCAATATGGGAAAAACCTATCACAGGTTCTTATTTTAGGAAAATTGAATATTCAAAGTTCTAACTTTACTTTTGCTTTAATGCTTTGAATTCTGAGTTCCTTTCTGTCTAACTGCTGCACTGTCGTTCTGTTTAGGGGCACCATTTTTACACTCTCTTGTGACATTTTCAGGGCTTCCCTGGTGGCTCAGAAAGTAAAGCGTCTGCCTGCAATGCAAGAGACCTGGGTTTGATCCCTGGGTGGGGAAGATCCTCTGGAGAAGGGAATGGCAACCCACTCCAGTATTCATGCCTGGAAAATCTCATGGATGGAGCCTGGTGGGTACAGTCCATGGGGTCACAAAGAGTCAGTCATGGGCTACCTTGGCTCTTGCTATAGCTCCTTTCTAGGAAAATATGTAGCCCAAAGAAACATGTTCCTTTAGTTCCATATCTTTGGGAGGCTGCTTGATTACCTTCAGCAAATCCTGATGAGTTTTTCATGTGCCAATCTATTTCTTATTCTTTTCCTTCTTACTGTGTTTACAACTAGTTTTGTTTGTTGAATTTGATTACATTTTTCCCCTTATTTCTTTTATTTCCTTTCTGGCATATTTTTGTCCTAATAAAACTATAAATTTTTTACTGTGCATTTTCCTAAAGTGAATGATACATGATCAGTGAATTTTGAATTAGCCAAAAACATTCATCATAAATTCCCCATGACCTTCACTGCTGAGTTGAATAATCCCACACTCAGAGTAACCTTCCTCTTTCTTTTTAATCAGTAAAGTAGGTTAGCCATGTTTTCACCTAAGATAAATATAAAAGAAAGAAGCATTTGCCTGGTCTTCTTTTTTTTTTTTTTAAGGACTACTTTTTTTAGACTATCAAAGAGCTTATGAGAGAAAACCCTCCTTTATATAAGAATCAGAGTCCATTTGATTTCAAGGGAAGAATGAAACACATTTCAAGGGAAGAATGAAGCAACTCAAACGAAATATAGTAAATCAAGGCAGTCATGATTTTTTTTTTTTTTGGCTGTCATGATTAATTTCTGTTAATACATTAAGTCTGAGGTGATTGGAACTTTAAAAAGAATGAATTTCAGGCTGACAACACTTGTTTTAATGGTTAAATCTACACTTCACTAAGAGTATATCTTAAGGAATACTCAGAATCATATATTAAGCATTTTTGTACCTGAACTTAAAGTTGTGTCTAGATTTACCTCCCTCAAATTTTATGAGATATTTAAGAGAAATAAGGCTATGTTAGATAACAGTATAAATTTATGTTCTATAAAATAGAACATGGCAAATTATACTAGGGAAATGACATATGGATAACATAAATACAGCAAAATATGTACAGAGAGGAATACTCTATATGAAAAGAAATATCAGAGAATATCAACTGAATTCAGTGTCATACCTTTGTTGGACACCTAGTAGTTGCTTTGTAATAAATACTTCAGAAAAGTGAAAAAGATGATATTGTGGAGTACGACCTATCAAACAAGTATTATGGAGACTGAAATCCAGATGATTTATTTTACAATCGTCTCTATTTTTGTGCTTGTGAAAATTGCAGTAATATAATGTGAGTTTATAGAGATCCTGTGGATTAGCTGCATAAGTCCAAAAAGTTTAAAAAAAAAAAGTATACTGAAAAATAAAAGATATTAAGGAAAGAAATTGAAGTAAACACAAATAAATGAAAAGATAATTCATGTTTATGTGTTGGAAGAGTTAGTTAAAATTGCTAAAATGTTTGTACCACCCAAACCAATACAAAAGTTTAACATATTCCCTATCAACATTTTAATGGAATTTTTCACAAGCAGAAAAACAATCCTAAAATTTATATAAAATCAGAAAAAAACCCTAGTAGACAAACAGATCTTGAGAAAGAAGAATAAACCTGAAAAAATTGTACTCACTAATTTTTAAACTCTGTTACAAAACTGTAGTAATTAAAACACTATGATATTGGCATAAAAACCAACACATAAATCAGTGGAACAGAATACAAAGCCAAGAAATAAATCTACACTTTTATAGTCAATTTTAGAACAAAAGAGCCAAGAATATCCAATGGAGAAAAGACAATCTCTTCAATAAATTATATTGGGAAATCTTGACAGTCAGATGCAAAATAAAGCAACTGGGCATTATATGCAAAAATTAACTCAAAATGAATTAAAGACCTGAACATAAGACTTGAAACGATGAAAGTCCTAGAAGAAAATATAGTTGGTTATCTCCTTGACAAAGGTCTTGGCACAAAGTAAAAGCAGCAGAAACAAAAATAAAAAGCTAGGACTACATCAAACTAAAAAACAACAACAACAAAACAGGAAAACTAACCAACTAACCAAACAAAAAACCCAAGTTCATAGAACATATTGGTGGTTAACAGAGACAGGGACATGAGGTGGGAAGAATAGGTAAAGGGGGTCAAAATTAAAAACAATAAAATTAGAAAACAAAAATAGATCCTTTCTGGAGGAAGACTGACAGATAGATAGATGGATAGATAGATAGACAGACAGACAAATAGATAGGTCTATTTTGCTACAAAACAGATTTCCCAACCAGCAAAAGGACTGAAACCCACAGGCCTTTGACTTTGAAGGCCAGTGGGATTTTATTACAGAAATTCCACAGGATGGGGGACTCTTTGAGGGCACAAAAAAACCTTGTGTTCTCAGGACCCAGGAGAAAGGAGCAGTGACACCACAAGACACTGAGTCAGACTTGCCTGTGATTGTCCAGGAGTCTCCAGCAGAGCTGTGGGTCAAGAGTCGCCTGCCCCAGGGTCAGGGGCACTGAATATACCTGTTCTGGGAGCTGGCATAAGTCCTTCTGAAAGAGGTAGCCATTACCTCTTTTGGCCTCAGGCCAAACTACAGGGAGGGAACACAGCTCCATCCATCAACAGAAAATTGGATTAGAGATTTACTGAACATGGCAAGATTTATTGATCAGAGCAAGACCCAGATTCCCCCACAGCCAGTCCTTCTCATCAGGAAGCTTTCACAAACCTCTTATCCTCATCCATCAGAGAGCAGACAAAATGAAAATCACAATCACAGAAAACTAACCAAAGTGGTCACATGTATCACAACCTCTTCTAACTCAGTGAAACTAAACCGTGCCATGTAGGACCACCCTAGATGGATGGGTCATGTTGGAGAGTTCTGACAAAACGTGGTCCACTGGAGAAGGGAATAGCAAACTACTTCAGTATCTTGCCTTGAGAACCCCACACAGTATGAAAAGGCAAAAAGATACAACACTGAAAGATGAACCCCCCAGGTGAATAGGTGTGTGATATGCTACTGGAGAAGAGTGGAGAAATAGTTCCAGAAAGAATGAAGAGGCAAAGAAAAAACAAAACCCAGTTGCAGATGTGACTGGTGGTGGAAGTCTGATGCTGTAAAGAACAATACTTAACAGGAACCTAGAATGTTAGGTCCATGAGTCAAGGTAAATTGGAAATGGTCAAAGAGGAGATAACAAGAGTGAACATTGACATTTTAGGAATCAGTGAACTAAAATGAACTGGAATGGGGGAATTAAAGTTGATGACCATTATATCTACTATTGAGGGCCAAAATCCCTTAGAAGAAATGGAGTGGCCCTCATGGTGGACTATGATGGTGACTGCAGATATTAAATTGGTCAAGATTGGTGGGAGAAATATCAATAACCTCAGATATGCTGATGCCACCACCCTTATGGCAGAAAGTGAAGAGGAACTGAAGAGCCTCTTGATGAAAGTGAAAGAGGATAGTGAAAAGCCTGGCTTAAAAATCAGCATTCAAAAAAACTAAGATCATGGCATCTGGTCCCAACACTTCATGGCAAATAGATGGGGAAACAATGGAAATAGTGACAGACTGTTTTCTTGTGTTCCAAAATCACTGCAGATAGTGGCTGCAGCCATGAAATTAAAAGATGCTTCTTGGAAAAGCTGTGAGCAACCTAGACAACACATTAAAAAGCAGATATATTCTTCACTTTGAGGGAGGGGGGATTGGAATGGGGGACACATGGATACCCATGGCTGATTCATGTCAATGTATGGCAAAAACCACTACAATATTGTAAAGTAATCAGCCTCCAACTAAAATTAGTTAATTAATTAAAAAAAAACTTTCAAAAAACTGAAAAAAAAAAAAAGTAGAAACTGACTTTACTTTGTTGAAAAATGTCCATATAGTTAAAGCTATGGTTTTTCCAGTCGTCATGTATGGATGTGAGAATTGGACCTTAAAGGAAGCTGAGCGCCAAAGAACTGATGCTTTTAACCTGTGGTGTAGAAGACTCTTGAGAGTCCCTTGACTGCAAGGAGATTAAACCAGTCAATCCTAAAGGAAATCAATCCTGAATATTCACTGGAAGGACTGATGCTGAAGCTGAAGCTCCAATTCTTTGGCCACCTGATGCAAAGAACTGACTCACTGGAATAAAACCCTGATACTGGGAAAGATTGAAGGCAAGAGAAGAAAGATGACAGAGGATGGGATGGTTGGATGGCATCACTGACTCAATAGACATGGGTGTGAGAAGCTCCAGGAGATGGTGATGGACAGGGAAGCCTGGTGTGCTGCAGTTCATGGGGCCACAAAGAGTTGGACATAACTGAGCAACTGAACTGGCTGAACTGATTTTGCTACATCATGGGCTTATTGTCAATCCAAATAATGTTGATCAGTTTCAGTCTTCCAAAATCTGGATTTATAATTGTGCCATGTAATCAAACTTATTTAAATATGTCTATATCAGAAGTTCATAAAATTTTAAATCAGAATTTTTAAAAGAATAATGAAAAAGGTTTAAAAAGAAAGGAAAGAAGAAGACATGCTAAGTCTGCAGACATATTAAAAGTAAAAATAGATACCTAATTTTTAAAACACAGTGAATATTCCTTGAATTTGAATGTAGCCCTGGAAAAAGAATATATTCTGCAACTCTTGAAAACTTAGTAAACATTATATATCACTAAAAACAAGCCTCATAGTTGACATAATATTGAATTTTAAAAATAAATAAATAAAACAGACATTACAGACTTAGGAAAATAAAGTAAAAACAAAATACAGTCCATTATAGAGCCAATAGATAATTTAGAAATATCAAGAAACAACAAAAGGCTATATGAAAATTAAATTGTGAACATCAAGAGTGATTTGATAGTCATACTGAGCTCAGATAAAATGAGATTAAGCACCAAAAATGAAGGTGATAATTTGAGATATCAGACAGCTTTGACTTAATGTAATATTTCTCCTTGAAGCAGAAACCCAAAAATCGAATAGTGGTGTATAATAACATAAGTAAAGGTAAAAATTTAAGTACATTAGGGAATTTTTCAGAAAGTAAATGCGTACTGAACAATTGGCCATAATACATGATTAAATTGTTGAGCTTTAAATACAAAGAAAGCATTCTTTAGGTAACTGGGCACACACACACACACACACAAAGTCATCTATTGAGGAAAACTAAATTATTTAGTCTGGCCTTAGTTTCTCCCACAGCAACATTAAATACCAAAATATAATGGTGTAATAGCTACAAAGTTCTGAGGGAAAATAAAAACCTGAGCCAAGATTTTGCACATAACCAAATCGTCCTTCAAGTACAATAAAACAGAACAAAACAGTACAGAATGACAGATAGTTTCAGACATGCTGAAACTCAGGGAATACAGCATTTATGAACCATTTTTGAAGGGGAAAAGAGAAGCAAATTTGATAAATAACTCCAGTCAACTACGTGATGAAGCAAAACAAAATAAAACCTGAAATGGAAAACCTGTCATAAAAGGACTGGCTGAGAATACTGAATCCATTTAAAAATAGAATTAATACCAAACATCTCTGGAATTGAAGGTTGTAAAACAGAATATGAATTTTATAAACTTTGACAATGTATAAATAATAATGTAACTTACAAAAATTGGCAGGTGAGAGATGACAAAGGGAAGCAGAAGAGCACTATATATTTCTCTGAAATTGAAACATGCAATTGAAAAACAGACTCCATCGTTTGAAAGTTAAAAAGTGATCCCTTATTCCTTAGTAACATTATAGATTTCTCCTGGGTGCAAAAATCTTACTTACATTGATTCATTGAGTCAAAGTTTTGCTTCATTGAAGGTAGTATGTTTAGCATGATGCAGTTTCTATAAAAATATTTTATGTGTGTGTATGTGTACTCAGTCATATCCGACTCTGCAGCCTCATAGACTATAGCCCGTCAGGCTCCTCTGTCCATGGAATTCTCCAGGCAAGAATACTAGGGTGAGAGTCCATTCCCTTCTACAAGGGATTTTCCCAACCCAGGGATCGAATCCAGGTCTCCTGCACTGCAGGTGAACTCTTTACTGTCTGGGCCACCAGGGAAGCCCAAGAATACTGGAGTGGGTAGCTATCCCTTCTCCATAGCATCTTCCTGACCCAGGAATCAAACCAGGGTCTCCTGCATTGCAGGCAAATTCTTTACCAGCTGGGTTACCACATTATAATGTGTTTTAAAATAATCATGCATATAAAGCACAGATCCATGGAGAGAAAAGGGATTCCTATGGGCAGTTTGTTGTAAATGTCACCTACAGAAATGATGGCAATTGTTAAATGGTGTCGAGCTAAGAACAGTGTTTTTCAACATGACTTCATAGCCATCTTTATCAGTGATGCTCAAATGTTAATGTGTATATGAACCAAACGGGAATCTTAAAATGCGATCTCTAGTACAGAGCATCTTAAAAATAGGGAGTAGAGCCTAAGAGTGCACAATTTTAACAAGATGATACCAGTTTAGCTGTACTTTATGTGGCATGGACCCAAACTGGAGAATATATCAGTGGGTTTAAGAGATTCTGTTTCAGTAGCTCTACCAACAGACCTCTGTATGTGTAAATATTAATTACATTAAAACCTTTTCTGATATAAAATTTTGAGGTTAAGTGAGAAACAGAAAGTGACCCAAATCAAGTAATTCTCCTATTGACTCTAAAGGAGCTCAGGTCTCTAACCAAACAGTGTATTAATTGTTGATTGATTAAAAATGGGAGTCTTCTGGATAAGCACAAGTTCTGTTTATTTCATGTAATCAGCAGTATAAAATGGAAATATTACTCTATACAGTTTTGAATCTGAAAAAACTGATACCATGATGAATGTTCTATATGGGATGATTAAAATTATTTTGAACACTTACCTAGTAAGTACAAGCACATTTCTTGTGAAACTGTATTATGTTAATAAGACCATTTTATAAAACAAGTTGGCAATATTTATCTGGAGCCACAAGTGCATCCCCATACTTATTTAGGGGTTCTATGTGCATGAAATAATCTTTTTACATACTTAGAAGTTCCAAATATATAGAAGTTAAATAAAAGATAACTGATAATGTAGATTTCATAATTAAGTGATTAGGCTATTTACTATTGTTTATCCAGTAAAGAAAATATCTAATTCACCATCTCATCTAACCCTTTGCCATAAATATTTGATATCTGTGAGTTAAGGTGCTTCATCTTTTTACCTTGGATATTCTTCCAAGTCAACAGAGATTGTACGATACCCTCAATTACATGACACATATCACTCCAAATTCAGAGTTATTTAAATGTGAAAAAAAGCATATAAATTAGAATTAATGAAGTGCACCATTACAATTTAGTACTAGTTTTTACAAGGAAATCAGAAAAGGAAATGCAGTCACGGTGAACTGTGACAGTCAGGTGAAGCTTGTCAGAGAAAGCCAGGGGAAGGATAAAGTTGGAGAATATTTGATTCAGATATTGTTGACAGGAAAGGAAGGTTATTGGTGGCTGAGAGTTGATATCAATAGAGTTAATACTGAAATTAGATTCAAGAAAAGGTGGCTGTAGCCGCACTCCAAGATAACCTTAAAAGAATATAATACTGTTTCATCTGTATTTTGTAAAGACCGATTCTTTTTATGTTGAGCTAAAACTCCACAAATCCACTGGTAGCTTCAACAAGGGAGAGAGTCTAGGTATAATGACAAGAATTTGGATTTCAGAAACTTCTGTAGCCTGAAATGGCATCTGGAGGAAATCCAGTAAGTCTGTGTGTAACTGTAACAAATAGAAATTTATCCAGTATCGAATATAAGTGACCAATTCAGTTTCTAAAAGGCCCCATTATCACTGAAGCAAAAAAGTAGGTTGACAGAGCAAATGGTTTGCTTCACTTAATAAAAAAGTATTCATTACCTTGATAGATCCTCTCTCTAAGCTGTACCCATTTCAGGGTCATTCTACAAAAGAGAAACTCAAACTTGTTACTGTGATATAAAGCGCATTGCTAGCAAAATATCATTCCTTATATTCACGGATGACTTCAGCAAAGACCTGGAACCATTTGTTAGAGCGACTGAAACCAGAAATGTGTGGTTTACAAATATAGAGTGATTCACATAAAATCTAAATCTGAAAGCTTTAGGAAAAATGTGTGAAAAATAAAAATCAGTAACCCATTGTTATGGTTTCATGTGTATTGTCAAATCAATTTTGTTTTTCAAGCTAAAGAAATACTTTAGAAATGTTGCTGATATAAGCCATCCTTGAACTTTTGTAGGATAGGTTTACCTGATTCTAGGCACGATATCACACAAGGAATATGAAAGAACTTTTAGAACAAGTGGGAAGACAGATACATAATCTCCAAATCAATAAAGCTATGTGTAAGCATACTTTACATCTAAATTATAGGATGTAAAATCAAATTATATGATTCTCATCATTGTAGATTTAACCTCTAAGGATTTAAATAGTCATGAACTAAGTATTTGTGTCCAAAATATCTACTCTTGGTGACCTACAGAATATCACAAGTTTTAGGTTGTATTTTATCATTGTGCATGCACGTGAACACACACACACATACAATAGATATCAGTTGTCAGATGACATTTATGGCATATTGTCAGTGAATAATAATTTTCCAATATTCAACGAAAAATTTCACTAATGTGGATCAGTTTCTTAAAAAGTTTGTCACTTAAATATCCATTTAATTTGGCTACATGCTCAAGTTTATAGGCAAGAAATGCTGGATATCTGAAAGTGATCATATTAGGTTGAATTTCCATAAACAATCTTTTAAAAGAAGTAATATAATTCCATATCCTTAACAATGGAGAAAGGACTCTGCAATGTGTACAATCATCGGAGAATAAAAGATACACATTTCCACCTATGATTCAGGCTGGTTGAAAAAATCATTCTAGAGTAAATATTGACTTCCTTTCATTGATCACTGCCTTGTTGTGGCAAAGGGGTTGGCATAACGCAATGAAGCTATGAGCCATGCCATGCAGGGCCACCCAAGATGGACGTGTCTTACTATGCTAAAACCTTCGACTTGTGGATCATGACACACATGGAAAGTTCTTAAAGAGATGGGAATACCAGATCATTTTACCTGTCTCCTGAGAAACCTGTATGCAGGTCAAAAGCAACAGTTAGAACCATGTATGGAACAACTGACTTCCCTATAGCTCAGATGGTAAAGAATCTGCCTGCAATGCAGGAGACCTGGGTGCTATCCCTGGGTCAGGAAGATTCCCTGGAGAAGGAAATGGCAATCCACTCCAGTATTCTTATCTGGAGAATTCCATGGATCGAAGAGTCTGGAGGGCTACAGTCCCTGGGGTCACAAAGAGTAGGACATGACTCAGTGAACAACTGATATTCAAGATTGAGAAAGGAGTATGACAGAGCTGTCTGCTGTCACCGTGTTTGTTTAACCCATACGCTGAGTACATTATGAGAAATGCCAGGCTAGACGAGTTACAAACTAGAATCAAGACAGGGAGGAGAAACACCAACAACCTCAGATATGCAGATGATACCACTCTAACTACAGAAAGCAAAGAGGAACTAAAGAGTCTTTTGATGAGTGTGTGAAAGAGCCAACAACACTAAATATTAAATCAACAATGATTATGGCATCCATTTTCATTACTGCATGGCAAATAGTAGGGAAAAAGCTGAAAGTATTGACAGATTTCCTTTTCTTGGGCTCCAAAATTACTGCGGATGATGACTGCAGCCATGAAATCAGAAGACAATTCCTTCTTGGCAGGAAAACTATGAAAGACCTAGATAGTGTGTTGAAAAGCAGAGACATTACTGCTGACAAAGGTCTGTATAGTCAAGGCTATGGTCTTCCCAGTGGTCACATACGGCTGTGAGAGCTGGACTATCAAGAAGGCAGAACGCCAAAGAATTGATGCTTCGAACTGCGGTCCTGGAGAAGACTCCTGAAAACCCCTTGGACAGCAAGGAAATCAAACCAATCAATCTTAAGGGAAATCAACTCTGAATATTCACTGGAAAAACTGATGCCAAAGTTGAAGGTCCAGTATTTTGGTCATCTGGAGAAGGCAATGGAACCCCACTCTAGTACTCTTACCTGGAAAATCCCATGGATAGAGGAGCCTGCTAGGCTGTAGTCCATGGGGTCTCTAAGAGTCGGACACAACTGACTGACTTCCCTTTCACTTTTCACTTTCATGCATTGGAGAAGGAAATAGCAACCCACTCCAGTGTTCTTGCTTGGAGGATCCCAGGGACAGGGGAGCCTGGTGGGCTGCCATCTATGGGGCCGCACAGAGTCGGACCTGACTGAAGCGACTTAGCAGCAGCAGCAGCAGTATTTTGGTCATCTGATGCTAACAGATGGCTCATCGGAAAAGTCCCTGATGCTTGGAAAGGTTGAGAGCAGAAGGAGAAGAGAGCATCCGAAGATGAGATGACTGGAAGGAAGCACCAATGCAATGAACACGAACTTAAGCAAACTCTGGGAGATGGTGAGGGACAAGGAGGCCTGGCATGCTGCTATCCATGGGGTCACAAAGAGTCAGACATAACGGGTGACTGAACAACAACAACAAACATTGACTTATGCCTCTTCATTCCAATAAACATTAGACAAAATGATTAAGTAACAGTAGGAATACCAAATGACATAGTAAGGGGAATCTGTAGAAAAGCAGTTTTTTCTATCTTTAGTAAGTTGTAGGTATTTGTGAGATCACATCATTAGTAACAACCTAAATATTTCTGACATATACCCAACTGCTCATGTAGGATCTCAGACTCCTGTAGAGTGAAACCTCAGTAGTTTGGGGAACTCTAAAGAAAGCCCCTCATGTGCTCACACACAACCCCCACTGGCACCTCGAGACTTATTAAATGCCAGATAGCTCCGGTTGTCTCCATGTCCAGCTAAGCCACAGAAGCCCTTAAGTTGTCAGTGCTACTGAGTTTTCTGTTAAATCTTGTTATTGATATCTTCCACGTGATATAATAAAAAGAGATATTTTTATGTTCTAAATAAATTAGGCTATTAATTGTAATTAAAATGAAATCAATAAATTAAAATTAGCAAATAAAATTGATTATTTATTAAACCAAAATAAATATCTATAAACAGTCTGAAGATTTTTTGCTTTTAACTGAGAGTCTCCAGATAAATTATAATCTCATAACTGCAATAAGAACACACTGGTTAAGAGGTAACAGAAATAAAGGCCATTAACGTAAAACTGTTTATGAGATTCAAGACAAAGATGTGAAGTGGCTTTGGTTAGTAACTGATTTAAAGGTGCATTATTTCCCCAGAATTAAACATACAAGTGTCTTTAAATTATCCTCTTTACATCTTAGTAAAGGGAATAGTTTAATAGTTGAAATCAAGTCTAAGATAGCTAAAACAATTTTTCAATTTTAAGCAGCTACAAACGACTGCTTTTCTTTTTTAAGGAAAAAAATAATGGAGTTTGTAGTTCATTTAGCAAATATTTATTGTATATTTACCATTAATAAGATAATATGCTGTGTATTTTGGGATAACAATAAAGAATCAGACTCCAACTCTACTTTTGAAAACATTAGACTTGATTCAAATAAGATAATTATGTCATAAGATCTGGTTAAAAAGCATACTGACTCAATGGACATAAATTTGAGCAAACTCCAAGAAACTGAAGGATAGGGGAGCCTGGCATGCTGCAGTCCATGGAGTCACATAAAGTCAGTCTCTACTTAGTAACTGAACAACAACAAAGATCTTGAGACCACTTCAGAGTTGTGTATTAGCTACTACCTTATAGTATATATGGTAAAAGGAGGAAGAAATCCTGATAAGACAGTTAAAATTAGCACAGAAATGGATTCATAAATGTATATGGCATACAAAGGAAATAAGTTATTCAGTTTTTATACTAGCTAAAGATGTATAGAAATTATTAAGGAGAAATATTGCAATTATTACTATAAATGTGTAGAAACAATAGGGAATAATGAGTAGAAAATTGAAGCTTCTACTTTAGGACCTGGGACCCCTTTTTAATACACTAACACAATTATGTTTTTTGAAGAGAAATTGGTGAGATCTGACATTAATACAGTCAGAATACAAATTTCATAGTAATATTTAGGATGGATTGAAAGGTAAAGAGAGGGCTGGAAGAAATAAGTTAGAAAGCTAGTGTAGTAGTCTGGGTAAGCAGCAAGAAAATTGTAAATCCAGTGAGATTAAAGAAAGGTTTTACAATATGACAAGAATCTCAGGGCTAGAATTGATAGGCACTATCAATTGACTGCCTATAGAGAGTATGGGGCTTCCTAGGTGGCACCATAGAGTGTCCATTAAAAAGTAGAGACATTACTTTGCCAAAAAAGGTCCACCTAGTCAAAGCTATGATCTTTCCAGTAGTCATGTATGGATGTAAGAGCTGGACCATAAAGAAGTCTGAGCACCAAAGAATTGATGTTTTTGAACTGTGGTGTTGGAGAAGACTCTTGAGAGTCCCTTGGACTGCAAGGAGATCAAACCACTCAATCCTAAAAGGAAATCAGTCTTGAATACTCACTGGAAGGACTGATGCTGAAGCTGAAGCCTCGACACTTTGGCCACCTGATGTGAAGAACTAACTCTTTGGAAGAGACCCTGATGCTGGGAAAAATTGAAGGAAGGAGAAGAAGGGGTCCCCAGATGATGGGATGATTGGATGACATCACTGACTTGATTGACATGAGTTTGAGCAGGATTTGGGAGTTTGTGATGGACAGGAAGGCCTGGCATGCTGCAGTCCATGGGGTCACGAAGAGTTGGACATAACTGAGTGACTGAGCTGACTGACCCATGCTATAGAATCCACCTACCAGTGCAGGAGACACAAGAGTTGCAGATTGGATGCCTGGGTCAGGAAGAGACCTTGGAATAGGAAATGGCTTCCAACTTCAGTGTTCTTGCCTGGAAAATTCCATGGGCAGAGGAGCCTGGTGGGCTACAGTCTAGCAGTCCACAGAGTTGGACACTACTGAGTGACTGAACACAGCACATAGAAAGTATGAGAAACGAGAACCAAAGATAAATATATGACTTATGATTTAGAACATGCACCCAATCCTGCTGCTATTAGAAAATATTGAAAGCTCAGAAGAGGAATAAGCTTAGAGGCAATGTGATGTATTCACCTTTAAAAGTATTAAGCATGAGGTAGTCATAAATATTCTAATAGGATGAGGCAGGAAACAGAAATATGGACTTGGAACTCACATTTAAAGCTAGTACTGAATCATTGACAACTTTCAATACAGTGGTAATGAAAGTGGATCGATTGCAAAGGACATTGTTGTAAATGAGAGATTGGTACATGGTGGTGGAAAATGTGTAGATCAATTTTCCAATGATTTTCTGTTACCAACAGAAGGGAGATTGGATGTTGAGACACAGGGGCAGATAAAGGTACACATCAATAAATGGCTAAAATTTGAAGCACTATTTCACTGTGGACAATAGTAGACACTATTTTTTTTTAATTGTATAGTTGACAGAATATTGTTTTAGTTTCAGGTGAACAGTGTGAAATCTAAACATTAAATTTAAAAATTAATAGCAATCATTTTTATAAGTGGAAAAAAAATTTACTACCAAAAATTGATTTGGTATTACAGGAAATAATTCACAGATAAATATCTTTCATGAATATGGGTGTAAAAGTCCTTAAAAAATATCAGCAAATGTAATCCAACAATTTATAAGTACATTGTCACCATGCGGGATTTATTCCAGAAATGATTTATGTTAGACAATCAGTCAATGCATTTTGTCATATTAACAGACCAAAGGAGCAAACCATATGATCATCTCAATAGATGGTGGAAAAGAATATGATAAAAGTTAACACCAGTGTGTAACAAAAACTCAATATATGAGAAATACAAAGGCACATTCTCAACCTGATCAAGGGCATAAAATAAATCTACCACCAATATCAAAACTATGGAGTTGGAGAAGACTCTTGAGAGTCCCTTGGGCAGCAAGGAGATCAAACTAGTCAATCATAAAAGAAATCAACCCTGAATACTCATTGGAAAACTGATGAGGAAGCTGAAGCTCCAATACTTTGGCCACCTGATGTGAAGAGTCAAACTCATTGGAAAAGACTCTGATGCTGGGAAAGATTGAGAGCAGGAGGAGGATGGAGTGACAGAGGATGAGATGGTTGGATGGCATCACTGACTCACTGGACATGAGTTTGAGCAAAATCCAGGAGATGGTGAAGGACAGGGAGGCCTGATATGCTGCAGTCCACTGGGGTCACAAAGAGGTGGACATGACTGAGCAACTGAACAACAAAAATATCAAAACTGATGTTGAAATGTTTTCCTAATATTTCCCTTCATATAAGGAATAATCCAAACATGTCTTTTCACATCACTTATCTTTAACATTGTACCTGAAGTCCTAATCAATGCAATGAGGCCATGGAGAAAGAAAAAGACTAAAGTAGGAAAGAACAAAATAGAACTACATTGTGTGTGAATCACATGACTTTTTACATAGGAAACTTTAACAAATCTGTAAAAAAAACCTAAGAGTTGAATTTAGCAATTTCTCAAGCTATGTTTGCCACTGCTGTATAGATGGGCAATTCCCCTGTTAAATGGAAAATAAGAAAAAAATAGATATATGTTCAATAATCAGAATGTTCATCAACAAAATAATGGCTAAATAAATCAGGGTATATTCATAAAATTGAATTCTCTTCAACAATTAAAAAGTGGAATAAACCACTGATACAACAACGTGGATGAATCTCAAAGCATTGTTGAGCAAATAAAGCAAAAATATGCCCACTCTATGATTCTGTCTATATAATATAGGTAAATACTATTTATAAGTGGTAAAAATCAAGACATTGGTTGCTTGTGGGATATAGTAATTAACTGGAATGAAACATATATGAATGTTCCATGGTCATCAAAATATAGCTTTGTAGGGTGATATTCACATGGGTGTGTATATTTATCAAAACTTCTCAACTCCATACTTAAGACCTGTGCATTTTACTATGCACATTTTACCTTGCTAAAGAAATAAAGATGATTGTAACTTAATCCTTTTGTTAAAAAGTGCCATAGGAGTCAATGAAAATACTGAAGAAAAAATCATAACTAGAAGAATAAAAATTAATGAAAATAAGAGAATCTTGCTTTGTAAAGAATAAATCAATGTGAATAAAATATGTTTTCCTATTAAAATATAATACTTTTTCATCTTGGCAAATTACAGATAAATAAATCCTTGTTTTAAGTAGATAGATTAAAGAAATACTTGACCAGTAAGATGTGGCTAAATGAAAGGGAAATAATGTATAAATTCCTAGACCAGTAATGACATACACCCAGATCCTACAATGACTTGTAGTACTCAAGGGCAGAGTCTGTTGTATTTCCCAAGTGACGGAATCTTTCACAGATCACCAGTTAAACAGGGTGGCTTTGGTATGCTGCTGAGGGAAAACAGAGGACGCAGGAAAAACTCAGAAATCATAACAGAATATAGGAAAAACAGCAGACTATGCAAAAGTCATTTCTAGTTCCTTCTACTTGTCTGTACCCTCAAAAGGCAGAAAAGGCAGTATCATATGCACATCTTTGGTCCTTGAAACAAAGGAGGGAAAAACATGTTTTGGTACAGAGAGAAAGATTTAATGAGAGTTATCAGGACATTTAGGCCTTTGGAAGAGGAATGCTGCTGCTGCTGCTGCTGCTAAATCACTTCAGTCGTCTCTGACTCTGTGTGACCCCATAGACAGCGGCCCACCAGGCTCCTCTGTCTCTGGGATTCTCCAGGCAAGAATACTGGAGTGGGTTGCCATTTTCTTCTCCAATGCATGCATGCATGCTAAGTCACTTCAGTTGTGTCTGACTCTGTGCGACCCCATGGACAATAGCCTACCAGGCTCCTCTGTCCACAGGATTCTCCAGGCAAGAATACCCGAGTGGGTTGCCATTTCCCTTCTCCAGGAAGAGGAATGAATGCAGCTCAAAATAATGAATCACAACCCAGCATCAGAAGAAGAGGCCAGTTATAAAATCTCTTTGACTAACTTAAATGCAGAGGGACTGCATCAAGAAATCCACTATATCCTCTAACATGAAGGAAAAGGGCAAGTTAGACACAGACTCGGATATCTGAGCAAACTAAAACCGAAATGTACTTTATAACCTCCAATGTAGCAAAGAGCACTGAGTTTATGGAAATCACTATATTTTCATAAGCCCTTTCACCTGTATCTACAATGAATTCTGTTCATAATTATGGGTCGCATGAAGAGAAAAGGTGAGGCATTATAAATTCTTGGAAATTACTCATATCATTATAGGGTATAAAAGAAGTACTGGAGTAGATATCAAGAGTTCTGTGTCTAACATGGCTGCTAAAAATCATGTGCTTTTCACAGCTATATATAGAAGGAAAAATCAGCTTTATATTTTCCAATATAAAGCTTCTGCACAACAAAGGAAAATATAAGCAAGGTGAAAAGACAGCCTTCGGAATGGGAGAAAATAATAGCAAATGAAGCAACTGACAAACAACTAATCTCAAAAATATACAACCGACTTATGCAGCTCAACTCCAGAAAAATAAACGACCCAATCAAAAAATGGGCCAAAGAACTAAATAGACATTTCTCCAAAGAAGACATACGGATGGCTAACAAACACATGAAAAGATGCTCAACATCACTCATTATTAGAGAAATGCAAATCAAAACCACAATGAGGTACCACTTCACACCAGTCAGAATGGCTGCGATCCAAAAATCTGCAAGCAATAAATGCTGGAGAGGGTGTGGAGAAAAGGGAACCCTCCTACACTGTTGGTGGGAATGCAAACTAGTACAGCCACTATGGAGAACAGTGTGGAGATTCCTTAAAAAATTGCAAATAGAACTCCCTTATGACCCAGCAATCCCACTTCTGGGCATACACACCGAGGAAACCAGAATTGAAAGAGACACATGTACCCCAATGTTCATCGCAGCACTGTTTATAATAGCCAGGACATGGATACAACCTAGATGTCCATCAGCAGATGAATGGATAAGAAAGCTGTGGTACATATACACAATGGAGTATTACTCAGCCGTTAAAAAGAATTCATTTGAATCAGTTCTGATGAGATGGATGAAACTGGAGCCAATTATACAGAGTGAAGTAAGCCAGAAAGAAAAACACCAATACAGTATACTAACACATATATATGGAATTTAGGAAGATGGCAATGACGACCCTGTATGCAAGTCAGGAAAAAAGACACAGATGGGTATAACGGACTTTTGGTCTCAGAGGGAGAGGGAGAGGGTGGGATGATTTGGGAGAATGGGAATTCTAACATGTATACTATCATGTAAGAAGTGAATCGCCAGTCCATGTCTGACGTAGGGTGCAGCATGCTTGGGGCTGGTACATGGGGATGACCCAGAGAGATGTTGTGGGGAGGGAGGTGGGAGGGGGGGTCATGTTTGGGAACGCATGTAAGAATTAAAGATTTTAAAATTAAAAAAAAATAAAAATAAAAAAAAAATAAATAAATAAATAAATAAAAAATTAGAAATTAAGAGAAAACAGTATTTGGTGAGGTGTATGATATTACCATCGTAATTAGAAAAGTCATTTGAAAAAACAAGGTACACAGTTATACTGGGAAAATGACTGACGGGAGATGTTAAAATAGTATATATTAGCTGGTGGTTCTTTTTTGTACTTTAAAGGATAAGATGATTTTAATACTGTGTAGACTGTTCCAGAGCATGATAAGATGGAAAGCTGAAACACAGGAAAGGATGGAGCTTCTTTCATACAAGTTTAGATTTTGACATTCAAGCATAGATTTTGATCCTAGTTTTTCAACTTTTTATTCAGATAAATTTGCCAAACTGATTAATAGTGATAATTAGTGATAATAATACTTAACTCTGTGTGTGTTGAGGGGGGAGTGGGGTTGATAAACGAATATAATATGAAATGCTTAATGTTAAGCCTGATAAATAGTGACAGGTAAGTATATAGTAGGGATGAAACTTATGATATAAGTTATGATATTGCATGAATACTGATAAAACCCACCAAAGAACATGCATATTTGGGTAGATTCATACACCTAAACACTATGAACTAATTTCATATAGATAGAAAAATTATACATGACATATTAATAAATCATACATAAAAGCATAATTTTAAAAAATGGACCAAATAAATTTGTGTTTATTTTTAAAGTCTAAGAATGATTTAACAAAACTTTTTTTTTTAATTTCAGCAGTTCTTAGTTTCTCATTGGTGTCTTTTTCTATTAAACTCTTATAATAGAAAATTATTTATCATCTATATTTAATTATAGGATGAGTGACAAAATTTCTGTAATATTATTGCTTTTTTCTATGTATATATTTATATACGTGTGTATGTATGATCTATCAATCATTTATAAATCTGTTAATCTATCCAACTATTTGTCTCTCTATTATAGAGTATGTAAACTGAAAGAACTTAGGTTGCAAGTCAAATCTCCTGGATTTGCTTTTTAGTTTCTTTACTTAGTAGCTGTGACATTAGATGGGTTATTTAACTCTTTTGTAAATCAGGTTGCTTATTTGTGTAAAAAAAAACCCACAAAATAATAATGTAGATATAGAATAAATAAGTACTTAAAATACATATTTTCTCACCTGTCACATATATTGGTAGCTTTATTGTTATGATTATGACTATAAATAAATAAATGAAATAAATGAAGTCACTCAGTCGTGTCCAACTCTTTGCGACCCCATGGACTGGGGACCATCAGGTTCCTCTGTCCATGGGATTTTCCAGGCGAGAGTGCTGGAGTGGGTTGCCATTTCCTTCTCAAGAGGATCTTCCCGAACCAGGGATCGAACCTGAGTCTCCCGCATTGCAGGCAGACGCTTTACTGTCTGAGCCACCAGGGAAGCCTGATTATGACTATAGGTTAAATTATAATTACTAAGTAAAATTATCATATAATGCAAAGTAATTACTATGAGTGTGTGAAAGTCACTCAGTCGTGTCCAGCTTTTTACAACACCATGGATTGTAGCCCATCAGGCTCCTCTGTCCATGGAATTTTCCAGGCAAGAATACTAGAGTGGTTTGCCCTTCCGAACTTTGCCAGGACATCTTCACAACTCAGGGATCTAACCCAGGTCTCCTGCACTTCAGGCAGATTCTTTACTGTCTGAGCAACTAGGGAAACACCAATAATTGTTATGTGTTCAAATAAATAAACTTGGAATGTTATTTATGAAGAATAAATGTTATTTCCTAACATTTTGTTAAAATTGGTATATGTTTCTCAGATAAATAAAATACAGACAGATTATATATATGTACATATATATATACATATATAAATATATATATATATAATGAATATATATATTCATTCCTTGCCAGTAGATATTTGTCTACAAGCATTGTTTCAAAAGTTATGCATTTGCTTAATCGAATTGTGAGGTAGCTTCTTATGATAATTTATTTTAATTAGTTTTGGGGGAATGAAACATGAAAGGTCTGTAAGCAAACACACAATTATCATTAACCATTGCAATAGACTATGATGTGTTTAGTAAATCTATCATGGCCTTTCTATGATATTCATTTCAGGAAAGTAGTCACAGGATTCTCATAAGGAGTAAAAATTTTATTTTTGCAGTAATATAAAATTAACAAATTTTCACAACAAATTCTCTAAAATAGTTATGTCAAATTACAATGGAAAATTCAATAACCATTATTAGCAATATATAAAGTATAATGCCTTTTTATGGACTTTCACATAGATTTCAAAGATCTTCACAACACTGTGAAGTAGGTTCAGCAAATTGCCATTTCAACAATTTCAGTTGTCATTATATCAGTAAGAAAAATGAAGGAGGTTCAAATAAGTTAAATGGGTTATCAAGGCATGTAGATAGCAATTGCCTAACTCTGATATTTTAAATCTCACTGCCCTTTCCAAAGTCTTTCAGAGTATGCTGCTGCTACTGCTAAGTCGCTTCAGTTGTGTCCGACTCTGTGCGACCGTGTAGACTGCAGCCCATGAGGCTCCCCCGACCCTGGGATTCTCCAGGCAAGAACACTGGAGTGGGTTGCCATTTCCTTCTCCAATGCATGAAAGTGAAAAGTGTAAGTCGCTCAGTCGTGTCTGACTCTTAGCAACCCCATGGACTGCAGCCCACCAGGCCCTTCTGTCCATGGGATTTTTCAGGCAAGAGTGCTGGTGTGGGGTGCCATTGCCTTCTCCGCTTTCAGAGTATAAGATAAAGACACTATACTTCTAAAAGCATGAATCATGGATGCAAAAAACTTCATTTATTCATTTTTGGCTTAAGTTACATTACTCCATCACTTAATTATCAAAATATATTATGTTAATTTAAAAATAATTCAATGTATTATCAATTTGTATATTAAATGAAATTTAAGTACATCTATATTTTTCATCTTTAGCTTTTAGACATTTATGGCAAACAGACTTACCAGGACTGGAACACTCACCGAATATTGTTCACATTAAAAGATAAAATAAAAAATAATTAATACACAGATACACACACACACTTTCTCTCTATATATATATATCTTATACTCTGAAAGATAATTAACTCTTCTAAGAACTAAAACACTTTGAAAAAAATTCGCATTTTCAGAATTTATTAAAATAAAGAAACATTGATATAAGAAAGATAAAGAAAAGATGACTTTTCCTTCTCAAAGTAAATTTAGAGTATATGCTACATATAAAAAGTAGCTTCAATTATAATGGGAACTGTCAAACATAGGCAAAGAAGAATAATATAATGAATATCCACATTTCCATATCAATCTTCTAGAATTAATGCCATGTACCCAAACTTCTTT
Source organism: Ovis canadensis (assembly GCF_042477335.2). Taxonomy (NCBI): domain Eukaryota; kingdom Metazoa; phylum Chordata; class Mammalia; order Artiodactyla; family Bovidae; genus Ovis; species Ovis canadensis. The sequence goes on from NC_091247.1 coordinate 72,855,087, forward strand.
TACCCATATTCCTCCTACTGCTTTTATTTGTGTTAATGTTGTTTAACTATTGAAAGAAAAATCTTAGGTATCATCATATTACCCATAGATTGCTCCAAATATATAAAGAACAAATAAGAGTATTTTATAGCATAACCAAAATCACTTTATCACACTCCATCAAAATATTAACAAACCTATAATACGATCTAATACTCAGCCCATGTTAAGATTCTTTCAACTATCTCAAAGTCTTTTTATGCTTAGATTGCTGGAATTGAGATGCAGACAAGATCAACACATACATCTACTTGACATATCTTTTAAATCTTTTTAGTTTGGAATGTAGACAGAACACACTTTGACATAAATCATAGCAATATTTTTTTAAGATCTGTCTCCTCAGGCAAAAGAATCAAAAGCAAACATAAACAAATGGGACCTAATTAAATTTAAAAGGTTTTCCACAGCAAAGGAAACCATTGACAAAACAAAAAGACAGTCTACTGAAAGGGAAAAAAAATTGCAAGTGATATGACCTATGAGTTAATATACAAAATATATAAACAGCTCATATAATTCAATATAAAAAAAAAACCTTGTTTAAAAATGGGCAGAAAACTTAAACAGACATTTCCCAAAGAAGATATACATGCCAACAAGCAAATGAAAAGATGCTCGTCATCACTAAAAGTCAGAGAAATGCAAATCAAAACCCCAGTGATAGCCACCTCACATCTGTCAGAATTCCACAGATAACAAACATTGTCATGGATGTGGAAAAAAACAATCTTCATACACTATTGGTGAGAAATTAAATTGCTATAGCCATTATAGAAAACAGTAGGAGTTTCTTCAAAAAACTAAAAACAGAACTACCATATGATTCAGCAATTCAATTGCTGTGTATATATCTGAAGAAAATGAAAACAGTACTTTGAAAAGATTCATGCACCCTGGTATTTGTAGAAGCATTGTTTACGATAGCCAAGATACAGAAGCAACATAAGACTCCATCAATAGATGAGTGGATAAAGATGTTATATATGTGTGTATATATGTGAAATGTTACCCAGTCATAACAAAGAATGAGATTCTGCCTTGTGCCACAATATGAATGGACCTGGAGGGCATTATGCTTAATGAAATAAGTCAAAGAAGGAAAAATACTCTGTTTTCACTTATATGTGAAATATATATAAAAAAACAGACAAATAAATATTACAGAACAGAGACAGACTCACAGACATAGAGAACAAATGAATGATTATCAGGAAAGGGAAGGAAGGAGGGACAAGATATGGACTGGGAATTAAGAGAAATAAATTATAATATATAAATAAATAATTAGCAAGGAAATATTGTATAGCTCAGAGAAATATAGCTATGATTTTGTAATAACTTTAAGTGGAGTGTAATATATAAAGTATTGAATCATTATTTGTATACTTGAAATTAATATAATGTAAATTAACCATACTTTGATTTTTTTTAAGTCTATATTAAGCTGAATCCACTTGACCTGTAGAATATTTGTAGAGTATCCTGATTGCTTCCTCAGTTTTTTCAACTGATAGTACAAGAGGCTTGATTAGATTAAGATTTATTTGGGAGGGTAGTTATTTCTTTTTAGGGGATAGATATCATTTTGCATCAAATCAGAAACTTCATAATATCTATTTGCCCCTATGATTGTGAAGTTAAGATAGATAAGTAGGTTCAGGTTTTTTCAGGCTCATTCATCCCTTATAAAATTTTTCATTAGCCTTTCACATAATAGATTTAGTATTCATTGATAATCCTTGCCTAGATTATTAATGAATGGTTACAAATGGTGATTCTTAAAAATTTTATTCTTCCTTCTATATCTGTTAGTTGAAAATGTCTGACAAGAAGAAAGAAATGACTTTTCTCCGTCAAACAGTAGAATGCTTTGAAACAGTGCAGTCTGTCTGAGAAAATGAAGATAATTAAATATTTATTTTCCATTATTTATCAATTTCAGAAAAATATTTGTTGTTCTACAGGTAACTATTAAATACATTTTAGCATCACTGTGAGCAAGCATATTTACTTGTTTATATTGAAGTATTCTGTCTTTTTACTGTCATTATTTTTTTGATGTTCAAGTCTGACCATTGAAAGAACTTTTATGTTGGCTTCTGTGATGTTTCCACATTTATTGAGTTTAAATTGTAACATACTTAAAATGTACATCCTAATGAAATGCTATACACTATCAGACTGGGAAAGACTAGAGATTTCTTCAAGAAACTTAGAGATACCATGGGAACATTACATGCAAAGATGGGCTTGATAAAGGACAGAAATGGTATGGACCTAACAGAAGCAGAAGATATTAAGAAGAGGTGGCAAGAATACACAGAAGAACTGTACAAAAAAGATCTTCACAACCCAGATAATCATGATGATGTGATCACTAATCTAGAGCCAGACATCTTGGAGTGTGAAGTCAAATGGGTCTTAGAAAGCATCACTACAAACAAAGCTAATGGAGGTGATGGAATTCCAGTTGAGCTATTTCAAATCCTGAAAGATGATGCTGTGAAAGTGCTGCACTCGATATGCCAGCAAATTTGGAAAACTCATCAGTGGCCACAGAACTGGAAAAGGTCAGTTTTCATTCCAATCCCAAAGAAAGGCAATGCCAAAGAATGCTCAAACTACCACACAATTGCACTCATCTCACATGCTAGTAAAGTAATGCTCAAAATTCTCCAAGCCAGGCTTCAGCAATACATGACCCGTAAACTCCCTGATGTTCAAGCTGGTTTTAGAAAAGGCAGAGAAACCAGAGATCAAATTGCCAGACATCTGCTGGATCAATGAGCTGACTCATTGGAAAAGACTCTGATGCTGGGAGGGATAGGGGGCGGGAGGAGAAGGAGACGACTGAGGATGAGGTGGCTGGATAGCATCATGGACTTGGTGGACGTGAGTCTGCGTGAACTCCGGGAGATGGTGATGGACAGGGAGGCCTGGCGTGCTGCGATTCATGGGGTCACAAATTCCAATGAGTTAGCTCTTCCCATGAGGTGGCCAGAGTACTGGAGTTTCAGCTTTAGCATCATTTCTTCCAAAAAATTCCCAGGGCTAATCTCCTTCAGAATGGACTGGTTGGATCTCCTTGCAGTCCAAGGGACTCTCAAGAGTCTTCTCCAACAGCACAGTTCAAAAGCATCAATTCTTCGGTGCTCAGCTTTCTTCACGGTCCAACTCTTGCATCCATACATGACCACTGGAAAAACCATAGGCTTGACTAGATGGACCTTTGTTGGCAAAGCAATGTCTCTGCTTTTGAATATGCTATCTAGGTTGCTCATAAATTTTCTTCCAAGGAGTAAGCATCCTTTAATTTCATGGCTGCAATCAACATCTGCAGTGATTTCGGAGCCCAAAAAAATAAAGTCTGACACTGTTTCCACTGTTTCCCCATCTATTTATCATGAAGTGATGGGACCAGATGCCATGATCTTCCTTTTCTGAATGTTGAGCTTCAAGCCAACTGTTTCACTCTCCACTTTCATCAAGAGGGTTTGTAGCTCCTCTTCACTTTCTGCCATAAGGGTGGTATCATCTGCATATCTGAGGTTACTGATATTTCTCCCAGCAGTCTTGATTCCAGCTTGTGTTTCTTCCAGCCCAGCATTTCTCATGATGTACTCTGCATAGACGTTAAAAAAGCAGGGTGACAATATACAGCCTTGACGTACTCCTTTTCCTATTTGGAACCAGTCTGTTGTTCCATGTCCATTTCTAACTGTTGCTTCCTGACTTGCATATAGGTTTCTCAAGAGGAAGGTCAGGTGGTCTGGTATTCCCATCTCTTTCAGAATTTTCCACAGTTTATATTGTGGAAAGGAAGTGAAAAAACTTCCTTCTTCAAGTGGATTAATATAGCCATCACCTCACATATTTATCATTTTGTTTTGGCTTGATCATTTTGAAAGCATTTAAAATCTACTCTCATAGCTAATTTCCAAATGTTCAATGCAGTGTTATCAACTGTAGTCACCACAGGATCCAGACCCCTTACTCCTCAGAGAGACAATGGGAATTGGGAGTTCCCTACAGATGGTATGGCATTGTGCTAGGGTGAGGTCTATAGCAAGAGTATATCTCAGTCTTTCCTATCTGTTTCCATGTGTATATTTTCTCATTCACTTGATGTATAGGAGACAGTTAACTCTTGAATTTGGTTTAGAGATAATTGTTCACTGTGTAGTTGAAAATTTCCTGAGATCATGGGTGGAGGAATGTTCAAGTGCCATCTATATCATCAGATGGTGGAACTTTGTTCTTGTTTCTTTTTGACATGGCCATGGTAATATACAATAAGCTCTGTACTTTATGTCATATCCCAATGTCCCAGGCTTACTCAGTTCCTTTCACTCTAACTGTAATTGACAATTTCTCTTAGTCAATTCAGTTGCTCAGTCATGTCTGACTCCCTGTGACCTAATGGACCACAGCACACAAGCCCTCCCTGTCCATCACCAACATCTGGAGTCTACCCAGACTCATGTCCATTGAGTCGGTGATGCCATCCAACCATCTCATCGTCTGTCGTCTTCTTCTCCTCCTGTCCTCAAACTTTCCCAGCATCGGGGTCTTTTCCAATGAGTCAACTCTTCACATCAGGTGGCCAAAGTATTGGAATTTCAGCTTCAACATCAGTCCTTACAATGAACACTCAGGACAGATCTCCTTTAGGATGGACTGGTTGGATCTCCTTGCAGTCCAAGGGACTCTCAAGAGTCTTCTCCAGCACCACAGTTCAAAAGCATCAATTCTTCAGAGCTCAGCTTTCTTTATAGTCCAACTCTCACATTCATACATGACCACTGGAAAAACCATAGCCTTGACTAGACGAACCTTAGTCGGCAAAGTAATGTCTCTGCTTTTCAATATGCTGTCTAGATTGGTCATAACTTTCCTTCCAAGAGGTATGTGTCTCTTAATATCATGACTGCAATCACCATATGCAGTGATTTTGGAGCCCCCCAAAATAAAGTCAGCCACAGCTTCCACTGTTTCCCCATCTATTTCCTATGAAGTGATGGGACCATATGCCATGATCTTAGTTTTCTGAATGATAAGCTTTAAGCCAACTTTTTCACTCTCCTCTCTCACTTTCATAAAGAGGCCCTTTAGTTCTTCTTCGCTTTCTGCCATAAGGGTGATGTCATCTGCATATGTGAGGTTATTGATATTTCTCCAGGTAATCTTGATTCCAGCTTGTGCTTCATCCAGCCCAGCACTTCTCATGATGTATTCTGCATATAAGTTAAACAAGCAGGGTGACAATATACAGCTTTGCCATACTCTATCCCTGATTTGGAACCAGTCTATTGTTCCATGTTGAGTTCTAACTGTTGCTTCCTGACCTGCATACAGGTTTCTTAAGAGGGAGGTCAGGTGGTCAGGTATTCCCATCTCTTTTAGAATTTTCAATAGTTTATTGTGATCCATGCACTCAAAGGCCATGGAATAGTTAATAAAGCAAAAATAGATGTTTTTCTGGAACTCTCTTGTTCTTTCAATGATCCAGTGGATGTTGGCAATTTGATCTCTGGTTCCTCCGCCTTTTCTAAAACCAGCTTGAACATCTGGAATTTCACAGTTCACGTATTGTTGAAGCCTGGCTTGGAGAATTTTGAGCATTACTTTACTAGCATGTGAGATGAGTGCAATTGTGTGGTAGTTTGAGCATTCTTTAGCATTGCCTTTCTTTGGGATTGGAATGGACACTGACCTTTTCCAGTCTTGTGGCCCCTGCTGAGTTTTCCAAATCTGCTGGCATATTGAGTGCAGCACTTTCATAGCATCATCTTTCAGGATTTGAAATAGCTCCACTGGAATTCCATTACCTCCACTAGCTTTGTTCGTAGTGATGCTTTCTAAGGCCCACTTGACTTCACATTCCAGGATGTCTGGCTCTAGATGAGTGATCACACCATTGTGATTATCTGGGTTATGAAGATCTTTTTTGTACAGTTCTTCTGTGTATTCTTGCCATCTCTTCTTAATATCTTCTGCTTCTGTTAGGTCCATACCATTTCTGTCCTTTATCGAGCCCATCTTTGCATGAAATATTCCCTTGGTATCTAATTTTCTTGAAGAGATCTCTAGTCTTTCCCATTCTATTATTTTCCTCTATTTCTTTGCACTTATCACTGAGGAAGGCTTTCTTTTCCCCCCTTGCTATTCATTGGAACTCTGCATTCAAATGCTTATATATTTCCTTCAGTCCTTTTCATTTTGCTTCTCTTCTTTTCACAGCTATTTGTAAGGCCTCCTCAGACAGCCATTTTGCTTTATTGCATTTCTTTTTCTTGGGGATGGTCTTGATCCCCATCTCCTGTACAATGTGATGATCCTCCATCCATAGTTCATCAGGCACTCTATCAGATATAGTCCCTTAAATCTATTTCTCACTTCCACTGTATAATCATAAGGGATTAGATTTTGCATACTTGAATGGTCTAGTGATTTTCCCTGCTTTCTTCAATTTAAGTCTAAATTTGGCAATAAGTATTTCATGATGAGCCACAGTCAGCCCCCAGGATTGCTTTTGCTGTATGTATAGAGCTTCTCCATCTTTATCTGCCAAGAATATAATCAATCTGATTTTGGTGTTGTCCATCTGGTGATGCCCATGTGTAGAGCCTTTTCTCGTGTTGTTGGAAGAGGGTGTTCGCTATGACCAGTGCATTCTCTTGTCAGAACTCTATTAACCTTTGCCCTGCTTCATTCCGTACTCTAAGGCCAAATGTGCCTGTTACTCCAAGTGTTTCTTGAGTTCCTACTTTTGCATTCCAGTCCCTATAACTAAAAGGACATCTTTCTTTGAATGTTCTAAAAGGTCTTGTAGGTCTTCATAGAAACATTCAACTTCAGCTTCTTCAGCATTTCTGGTCGGGGCATAGACTTGTATTACAGTGATATTGAATGATTTGCCTTGGAAATGGACAGAGATCATTTTGTCGTTTTTGAGGTTCCATCCAAGAACTGCATTTTGGGCTCTTTTGTTGACTATGATGGCTATGCTATTTATTCTAAGGGATTCCTGTCCACATTCTTAATTACTTTTATGGAACGTGTGTCCAGAGATCACAATACAGATTCTAGGGATCCCTATTTTAGCAAAATATTTTACTTGATTGAGTTAGGAAACACATTATTTACAAAAAGGAAAAATAAAATTTTATTTAATATCAATATTTTCAAATTGTATTTAGAATTACATGCACTTTGCTTAACGTATGTACTTGTATATATATATTATGATGAAGGTTTCTTGATTCTAATGAAACACATGGTATATTTAAATGAGATAGTTTTTATTTTAAAGACAGGTAGTGAATAAACATAGATAAAGATAAAATTAATTATACTATTTTGGTAAGTTATTGTGTGTGAATGTGTTGTGTGTGTGCACCTGTTCAGTCATGTCCAACTCTTTGTGACCCCGTGGATCATAGCCCACGAGGCTCCTCTGTTCATAGAATTTTCCAGGCAAGAATACTTGCATAGCTTACCATTTCCTACTCCAGGGAATCTTCCCAACCCAGCGATAGAATCCATGTGTTTGTGTCTCCTGCATTGGCAGGTGGATTCTTATCATTGCGCCAATTATTATAGTAATTGACCTTGAAACATACATACTAGAATGCAATTATAATTTTATTTAATATAGTGGTAAAAAACATTCAGAATGTACATCAAAAAGTCCATATCTTTAGTAGGTTAAGGGAGAACAAAATATAAATTGATATATATATGTAAATGTATTTCTATCTGTAATATGTATTAACATAATAACATAAATACATATATAATGGAACTTTAGTTGATGTATAATTCTTTCTGTTCTGAAGTTGATACATTTGAACATGAGAATTATATGAAAATATAAATCATCATCATGATAGCTTCAGAATCAAATTTTATAAATCTAGGAAAGACCATAGGGTGGAGTTGCTAAGAGAACAAGTCAACAAGTCGTCATCTATCGCAACAATTACAAAAATAAAAAGTAGTATTAAAAACAGCAAATACAAAATGAGTGAACAGAAAAACGAAAGGTCAAATTATGTTGTTGGAAACCAGTGCAAAATACAATAAATAAAATAGTTTGAAATGTAAAAGATAAAATCATATCTAAAGTAAATGAGGGCTTCCTTGTGACTCAGTTGGTAAAGAATCTGCCTGCAATGTGGAAAGCATTCAATCCCTGGGTTGAAAAGATCCCATGGAGAAGGGAAAGGCTACCCACTCCAGTTTTCTGGCCTGGAGAATTCCATGGATTACAGTCCATGTGATCGCAAAGAGTTGGACATGACTGAGCAACTTTCATTTTTTTTCTAAAGTAAATGAAGTAGCCAAAGAAAAATGCCAACATTTCTGTATTAGCTTCAAAGCAAAATGCAAAGCAAAGAGTATTGAATGAAATTTAATTAAAGATATAGTATAATTTAAAATTTGAGAGGAAGAACATGCCCATACCATTGCAATAGAATTTAAACAAAAAACATTTGGAAAGAAAGAGTTTATTTTCAGAAATGAAATATATGTGAAATTCCTACAAAGGCATATTTTTATATATTCAGTTCAGTTCAGTCCTCAGTCATGTCTGACTCTTTGTGACCCCATGAACTGCAGCACGCCAGGCCTCCCTGTCCATCAACGACCACCGGAGTCCACCCAAACCCATGTCCATCAACTCGATGATGCCATCCAACCATCTCATCCTCTGTCATCCCCTTCTCCTCCTGCCCTCAATCTTTCCCAGCATAAGGGCCTTTTCCAATGAGTCAGCTCTTCGCATCAGGTGGCCAAAGTATTGGAGTTTCAGCCTCAGCATCAGTCCTTCCAATGAACACTCAGGACTGATCGCCTTTAGGATGGATTGGTTGGATCTCCTTGCAGTCCAAGGGACTCTCAAGAGTCTTCTCCAGTTCAAAAGCATCAATTCTTCAACGCTCAGCTTTCTTTATAGTCCAGCTCTCACATCCATACACAACCACTGGAAAAACCATGGTTTTGACTAGGCAGACGTTTGCTGGCAAAGTAATGTCTCTGCTTTTCAATATGCTACCTAGGTTGGTCATAACTTTCTTTCCAAGGAGTAAGCGTCTTTTAATTTCATGGGTGCAGTCACCATCTGCAGTGATTTTGGAGCCCAGAAAAATAAAGTCAGCCACTGTTTCCACTGTTTCCACTGTTTCCCCATCTATTTATCATGAAGTGATGGGACCAGATGCCATGATCTTAGTTTTTTTTAAGTTGAGCTTTAAGCCCACTCTTTCACTCTTTTCTTTCACTTTCATCAAGAGGCTCTGTAGTTCTTCTTCACTTTCTGCCATAAAGGTGGTTTCATCTGCATATCTGAGGTTATTGATATTTCTCCTGGCAATCTTGATTCCAGCTTGTGTTTCTTCCAGCGCAGCATTTCTCATGATGTACTCTGCATATAAGTTAAATAAGCAGGGTGACACTATACAGCCTTGACATACTCCTTTTCCTATTTGGAACAAGCCCGTTGTTCCATGTCTGGTTCTAACTGTTGCTTCCTGACCTGAATACAGGTTTCTCAAGAGGCAGATCAGGTGGTCTGGAATGAAATAACAATAGAAAAATATATACAATAGAAAGTGTTCATGAGGAAGTGGATACACTAGAAGCAATGTAAAGTGGTACAGCCACTCTGGAAAACACTGGAAGCTGCTTCAAAAGTTATTTACCATATGAGCTAGATATTCCACTCCTATGTGCCCACTTAAGAGAAAGGAAAATATACCTTCACACACAAACTTGTACACAAAACACCTGTTTTTAGCAGCATTTCTCATAATAGTCAAAAAGTTGAAGCAAACCAAATGTCCACCTACTAATGAAAGGGTAAATAAACTCTAATATATATATGCACACATATACGCATGTATTTAGATATATCTCCATAAAATGAGATATTATTCAGTTAAAAAAGAAATGAAAGGATACATGTTACAACATGGCTAACCCTAAAAATACTGCATTAAATTAAAGAAGATATTCACAGAAGACAATGTTCTAAGATTCCATTACATGAAGTGTCAAAAATTGGCAAATCTTTAGAGACACAAAGTTGGTTAGGGTTTGCTTAGGTGGTGAGGATTGGGGTGAGGAAGTGATAGCTGATTGGTGTGCTTTTTCTTTTAGAGAAATGATGATCTTTCATAATTAGTTTGGGTGATAGTTGTGCAACCCTGTGAATATGCTAAGACATATTGAATTAATAACCCTGTGAATATGCTAAAAAATACACTTTTAGTGGGTGAGTTCTATATTGTGTGAATTACATCTCAACAAAGCTGTTAAAAATACTACAAAGGATATTAAGAAATAAAGAACAAATTGTTCAGAAAACAATCTCTATAATATAAGATAAAACACTAAAATCTATAATTCTGTAAATAATGCTGATTGATTAAAAATAGTATATATACTACGAATTAATTCTTAATTTGTTATTAAGGTATAGCATACATATAATAAGGTGCACTAACATAATATTTACAACTCAGTAAGTTTTACACATATCTATACCAATATAACCACGCGAAGAGAAAAGCAAATTTCTAGCACCTAAAGAAGGCTCCTTTGTGTCACATCACAGTAAATCATCCAAAGACTTATCATTTATTATTATTTTCATCAATATTTATGCAGTATATATCAATATATGTGCAGTGTAATGTCTGTAAAATTAAACCATGTTGTATATATCAGTGTTTTTACTGCCATTTAGTATGTATTTACTTACAATGTTTTCATTCATTCCACTCTTGACAGATATTTTCAGTTTGGGGATATTATCAATAGAGGTTGAATGAAAATTCTTGAAAATGACTTTTTAGCCATATGCATTTATTTCTTGTAGGCATATAACTAAGAGTAGATTTGTTGAATTATGAGGTAAATGTATATTTAGGGTGTTTTTTTTTTTTGAGTCTGACAATGAGTTTTCTAAAACTGTTTTACCAATTTACACTACAACAATAACATAGGCCAGCTTGAATTGTTGCATATCTTCACAAACACAAGAATTTTCAGTGTTTTTATTTTTGCCATGTTAATGCCTATTTAATGGTCTTGATCTTGTTTAAATTTGCATTTTCATGACTACTACTAATTCTGGTCAAATGTATATGCTCTTTGGCTGTTTGGGTATTCTCATTGATAAAGTTTCTGCTCAAGGCTATTGGCCAAGTTTTATCTTATACTTTGTTTCTTAAAAAATTAACCTTTAGTTTCTTACATATTCTGGATATGACTACGATGTCATATATATGAATTGTAACTTTGTTTTTCTACTGTGTGGTTTCCATTTACACCATTTAAAAGATGTATTTTTTGGCATTCTAAAATGTTATTTTTTTTTCCTTAAGCATTCCTCTAATATTTTTCATGTTCTGCTTAATAAGTCTTTCTTTCTCAAGTTTTTGAAGATATTAGTGAGATAGAAGTGAAAAGAAATAATAAAAGTTTATTTTTTTCTGTGCTGATATTCAATGGTTCCAGCTTGTTATTGAAAAGACGAACTTGCTGTCAACTACAGACATGTCTTTGTTTAGATTAGAATGCTATGTACATTAGGTGATTGTATCTGTTTTGAGGATCACCAGTATTTTCAGTAGTCTTTTTATATACACATGTATCTATATCACATTAACTTAATTGTGGTTTTTTAGTATGTTTTTACTTTGGTTGTATAAGTTTTCCAATTTTATCTTAAGTCTGCTTTAACTGTGTTACTTTTCTTGCATCTTCAAAATTTTGCTTGATGATTGGATATTCAGTTCAGTTCAGTCGTTCAGTAGTGTCCGACTCTGCGACCCTATGAATCGCAGCACGCCAGGCCTCCCTGTCCATCACCAACTCCCGGAGTTCACTCAGACTCACGTCCATTGAGTCAGTGATGTCATCCAGCCATCTCATCCTCTGTCATCCCCTTCTCCTCCTGCCCCCAATCTCTCCCAGCATCAGAGTCTTTTCCAATGAGTCAACTCTTCTCATGAGGTGGCCAAAGTACTGGAGCTTCAGTTTAGCATCATTCCTTCCAAAGAAATCCCAGGGTTGATCTCCTTCAGAATGGACTGGTTGGATCTCCTTGCAGTCCAAGGGACCCTCAAGAGTCTTCTCCAAAACCACAGTTCAAAAGCATCAACTTTTTGGCGCTCAGCCTTCTTCACAGTCCAACTCTCAAATCTATACATGACCAAAAGAAAAACCATAGCCTTGACTAGATGGACCTTAGTCAGCAAAGTAATGTATCTGCTTTTGAATATACTATCTAGGTTGGTCATAACTTTTCTCCCAAGGAGTAAGCGTCTTTTAATTTCATGGCTGCAATCACCATCTGCAGTGATTTTGGAGCCCAAAAAAATAAAGTCTGACACTATTTCTATTGTTTCCCCATCTATTTCCCATGAAGTGATGGGGCCAGATGCCATGATCTTCGTTTTCTGAAGGTTGAGCTTTAAGCCAACTTTTTCACTCTCCTCTTTCACTTTCATCAAGAGGCTTTTTAGTTCTTCTTCACTTTCTGCCATAAGTGTGGTGTCATCTGCAGATCTGAGGTTATTGATATTTCTCCTGGCAATCTTGATTCCAGCTTGTGCTTCTTCCAGTCCAGTGTTTCTCATGATGTACTCTGCATATAAGTTAAATAAGCAAGGTGACAATATACAGCCTTGATGTACTCCTTTTCCTATTTGGAACCAGTCTATTGTTCCATGTCCAGTTCTAACTGTTGCTTCCTGACCTACATATAGATTTCTCAAGAGGCAGGTCAGGTGGTCCGGTATTCCCATTTCTTTCAGAATTTTCCACAGTTTATTGTGATCCACATAGTCAAAGGCTTTGGCATAGTCAATAAAGCAGAAATAGATGTTTTTCTGGAACTCTCTTGCTTTTTACATGATCCAGCAGATGTTGGCAATTTGATCTCTGGTTCCTCTGCCTTTTCTAAGACCAGCTTGAACATCACGGAGTTCACGGGTCACATATTACTGAAGTCTGGCTTGGAGAATTTTGAGCATTATTTTACTATCATGTGAGATTAGTGAAATTGTGTGGTAGTTTGAGCATTCTTTGGCATTGCCTTTCTTTGGAATTGGAATGAAAACTGACCTTTTCCAGTGTGTGGCCACTGCTGAGTTTTCCAAACTTGCTGGCTTATTGAGTGCAGCACTTTTACAGCATCATCTTTCAGGATTTGAAACAGCTCAACTGGAATGCCATCACCTCCACTAGCTTTGTTCTTAGTGATGCTTTCTAAGGCCCACTTGACTTCTCATTCCAGGATGTCTGGCTCTAGATGAGTGATCACATCATCATGATTATCTGGGTTGTGAAGATCTTTTTTGTATATTAATTGACATTTAATTCAATCTATAGGTCAGTTACATTGATTTAGGGAGAATACAAATGATAATACAGAATCTTCTCATTCACAAGCATTTATTTAAGTTTTTAATTCTTCTTAGCATTATCTTAGAGTTTTCAGAGTGTAAATTTCACTCAGTTTCACCTATTATGAGTCCTAGGTATTTTATGCTTCTTGATGTAATTTTAAATAATATTTATAATTTGCCAATTATTTGTTTGGCTTCCTGAATAGCTCAGCTGTTGGCTAATATATAGAGATAATTTTTTTGGTTTATAAGTTTTGTGTGTATTAACTTTACCAAATTTACACATTTATTATAATTATTTATCCATCTGGAATTTTAAAATAAGTAATTAAGTATTCTAAAAATAATGGCATTACATCTTCCTTTTTAATTTCTAAAACTCTTAGTTCATCTCCTTTCTTATTGTACTGCTAATACCACTAGTAAAATGTTGGATAAAATAGTAATAGTGGACATATTTGCTTTTTACCAAAGGCAGGAGATAAGCACTCAGTAATTCCCCAACATGGTATTAATTGTAGACATTTTGTAAATAATTTAGGAGACTGTTTCTATTCTTAGTTTGCTTAAAATATTTTTATTTGTTTTTTAAATAAATGAATACTGAGATTCATTAAAGAACTTTATTCCTCAGTTATGATGATCATGGTTTTTATCTTTGCTGATCCAAAAGTGATTAGCCAAATTTGCATTTGAAATAAACCCTATTTGGTAATGGTTTTATCATGTTCATATATACTTATATTTTGAGTTGATGAGAGTTACTAGCCTGTAACTGCTTTATCTTGTAGTTTTCTTGTGACTTTTGATGTAAGAATCGGGCTGACCCCATAAAATGAGTTAGAAAGTAATCTCACATTTTCATCTTTTTGATAAATGTGTGTAATATTGATATTATTTTCCCCTTTAATATGTGGACGATTTTATCACTGACACCATCTGAGGATAGGAAGTTCTTCTTTCCTTTTTTCCTTCTTTCCTTCCTGCCTTCCTCTCTTTTTGGAAATTTTTGGAGTAAAGATTCAGTTACATGAATAGACACTGGATTCTTCAGCTTTCATAATAATTTTTGGCACAGAAGAATTAGTTCAATATAAAAAATGGCATTATTTAACATGTTTAAAAATATCTTTAATATCTGACTCGAAAAAATACCTGCTACTCTATAACAAGCAGACAGGATACTATTTAAATTCTTTTTTAAATTAAGAAAATGCTGTTATTCTATTTTTGTGGATATGTAAGTAATATTGAAAGATGTTTATTAAATGGTTGCAGCTTTAAGTTCAGATAAAGTGTTTAGTGACTATTCACTTATCTTCATATTCATATATTATCTGATTTAATTTTCAAAAAAGATACATATATAATTTTTTCAGAAAAGTAATGAGATTTATTTCTTTAAAAAGTTTTAACAAGAAAAATCTAGAAATATTTGTTATTTTTGTTCAGATATATAAGTTAAAGTACTGTTTTAATGAAAAAAAAATTCATAGCTCAGGCAATGAATTTCAGTTCAGTTCAGTTTGGTCTCTCAGTCATGCCCAAATCTTTGCAACCCCATGGACTGCAGCATGCCAGGCTTCCCTGTCCATCAACAACTCCTGAAACATATTCAAACTCATGTCCATTGAGTCGGTGATGCCATCCAACAATCTCATCTTCTGTTATCCCCTTCTTCCACCTTCAATCTTTCCCAGAATCAGGATCTTTTCTAGAGAGTCAGTTCTTCTCATCAAGTGGCCAAAGTATTGGAGTTTCAGCCTCAGCATCAGTCTTTCCAATACATATTCAGGACTGATTTCCTTTAGGATAGACTGGTTTGATCTCCGTGCAGTCCAACGGACTCTCAAAAGAGTCTTCTCCCAACACCATAGTTCAAAAGTATCAATTCTTTGGCACTCAGCTTTCTTTATAGTCCAACTCTCACATCCATATGTGACTACTGGAAAAACCATACTCTGACTAGATAGACCTTTTGTTGGCAAAGTAATGTATCTGCTTTTTAATATATTGTCTAGATTGATCATAGCTTTCCTTCCAAGGAGCAAGTGTCTTTTAATTTAATTGCTGCACTCACCTGCAGCACTATCTGCAATGATTTTGGAGCCCCCAAAATAAAGTCTATCACTGTTTCCCATCTATTTGCCATGAAGTGATGGGACTGAATGTCATGATCTTAGTTTTCTGAATGTTGAGTTTTAAATCAACTTTTTCACTCTCCTCTTTTCCTTTTATCAAGAGGCTTTTTAGTTATTCTTTGCTTTCTGCCACAAGGGTGGCATCATCTGCCTGTGTGAGGCTATTGATATTTCTCCTGGCAATCTTGATTCGAGCTTGTGCTTCATCGAGCCTGGGATTTCACATAATATATTCTGCATAGAAGTTAAATAAGCAGGGTGACAATACAAAGCCTTGATGTACTCTTTTCCCGATTTGAAACTTGTCTGTTGTTCCATGTCCAGTTCTAACTGTTGCTTCTGACCTGCATACAGATTTCTCAGGAGGCAGGTCAGGTGGTCTGGTATTTCCATCTCTTGAAGAATTTTCCACAGTTTGTTGTGATCCAAAGATAAAGCTTAATATTAATAGAAGTTGAAAGTGTTTTCTTAGTTTTTATCACTGTCACAATCAATATAAGCCCCTTGAAAACAAACTTTTGAACCATAAGTAGCAGCATACTGTATCTATGTCTAGAATTCTTATGATATCCATTACTTTAATAATCTGAATCATCTTGATCCCTCTGTTTATGTGTAAAATGCCAAATTTTGATGAGGAATACATTTTTCTTTTTTTTGTGCATGGTTGGAGGCAGAATTTAACAAACAGATCAATAAGAACTCTCAATGAGAATAAACAGAATAAGAAAGCAAAACCCCTTTTCTCTAATAAGCCAAGAAAAGAGAAAATACCTTACTTACGTTAATGTATACCTAATGTGTACCTAACAGAAGAAACTCTTTGGTCTGTTAAATTGTAAAAGTGTCTTTACTAAAATTCTGATTTATCAGGTCTACAGTTCTTCAAGTTAAATGCAGTGTTTATCCAGACGCCAAGATCCTACATTTTTAGTGCATGCCCTCATAGCTGATGCTGCGACTTTGTTAAATTAACATTTGTTAAGTAGAATCCAGACCGTCAGATGGTGAACAAAGTTTCAACAAAAGATCACAAAGGAAATGAAATACAGACGTTTGTTACATGGCCACAGAAGCAGGAGCAGTTACACTGAATGCCTTCAGCTACCCTGCAAGGTAAGTAAGGCAGAGTGCAGACAGAGAGACTTTGACAGGACATGGAGCACATAACTTTCTTAGGGTCCATGGGTGGAGTCTATTGAGGTTCCCCAGTCCAAGGCCAGATTGGTCCATTCAAACCAAGAACAGTGAGGCTTTGCTAAGGGGAGGGTAAAGGGAAGGCCCTAGGAGGCAGGGGACAGATATTATCACAAAGGGAGTAGGGAAAGTCAAACCAGGAATTAATATTTACTTGTGACTCTGTATTATATGGTCAAGGGAGGGACCAGTGTCAAGTCAAGTCCCCTGCAATGAGGCCTCTTGGCCACTTAAAACAGATGCCAAGGCAGAAATCACATCCAATGGAGTCATATAACTATACCCTTAAGTGCTGGTGACTTTGAAGAACTTATTTCACCTCCATGCATGTTTCCTAGTTACTTTGAAATATGAGCAGGAATCATAAGTTCCTTCTCTATTATAAGATCTGAAGGAATTATATAGCAGGTCTTATCCAGGTTGCTTTTAGGGGAGACTGTAGAGTAGAGAATCCCTCTATTATTTGAAAGCATAGGTTAGGAAAGTTATTAGCACCTAATATATCATTCACAATTCTTAGCTGGGATCTTAAAATAGATTCTGTGTAAACTGGTTTGTATGCTCCAGATTTATTAGTTAAAATGTTAATAAGCACGCATGCCTTCATTCAAAGTGGACAAAAACCTTAGAAAGGGGACACTTAGAACCAATCTTTCCTGTGGAATCTGAGGTGTAATTGTCACATAAATCCTATAACCCAAGGCATGCCCTAGTGACTGATAAGGAAGGAGCAGGGAACATATGTCCACTTTATTGATGGAATGTACCTAGACACTGAATGGGTAAACAACAAAGGATACAGTTTAGTATTGTTTCCTTCCAAATTCAATAATCAACAAGTTATGTCAAACACTTAGAATTGAAAAAAAAAATGCTGTTGAGACCATAAGAACCATCTATCTTGTATACACCAAGCCTGGAAAGACTGCTAATTCTGATTATGCTTCTTGATTCATTCACACCACCCATTCCAAGATGAGTATTTCAACCATTACTGATACAAGCCTTAGAGTTTGCCAGAGAATTAGGAGAGGGATTTTATAACTCATAGGAGGTATTTTTTCCCCCTCAAAAGTATTTTCTATAATGGCAGATATTTTTAGATTGACTCCACTTGAAATTTTCATATAAATAGCATTGTGTATACTTAATTGGTCTTGAAATTTGCTTCCAGAGCAGGAAGGAAATCTGGAATGATTGTTCCTGTGAATCTGTAGAACATGAGCTCAGAACAGACTTCATTTGATGGTACAAGAACACTGACATCAATGGTTGTTTTATTGATACTAGCCCGGCATGAAGACCTATGAGTATAAAAACATGCAGGAAGATGTAAAGATACCTGCCATACACAGCACACAGGAGGAAAAGTCAAGGACCTATTTGTTGACTGTAATTGGGATGTTTTTATTCGTTCATCTTAAATGATTCAGAATGACTCAGAGGCAATTGCTTTTTGAAGGGCCAACCTTCTTTGAAGGAATATTAATAACTATATTTATAATAGAAAGATAGTGACTTCCTTATTTATTCAGACACTGGCTGAGATAGTTGACTTATAGCAGAAAATCATGTAATGTAGGTGCTTGGCTACATGACATAGTTAATCTTGGTGTTTCTAACAGTTCCAAGGGATTAAAACATACCCCTCATTCCAGAACTGTAGAATGGTAGCAAACCATTATCCCTGGTGCCAACTTATACAAAAGCTACAGTATGAATGATGTATATTTTGCTTCATTAGCCTGTACCTTAGTGGATGAGTATCTATGTATTTGATACATCATAGCCAATATCGCTGTTTCTCATATCAGACATTACAAAATGAATTCTGAATCTAGAACTTATAGCATATTAATGATTTGATCTACTGAATATGAGGATTTGATGTGAAATATATAAAAACCAGTATTAGTCTCCAGAAAGAGGTTGTTGAGATTAAAGCACATTTTCTTACATAAATTTCAATGTACATAAAGTCAAACATATTTGATAAATGATATAGCCACTATATTTTTAAATATGTTCCAACTATATGGCAAGTGCCTTGAAAATCCATTAACATAGTGGGTTCTCAGGTCTCTCAATGGTGAAGAATCAGACTGACAATGCGAGAGATGCAGGAGACACAGGTTCTATATTTGGGTTGGGAAGATCCCCTGGAGGAGGAAATAGCAGCCCACTCCAGTACTCTCACAGAGAAAATCCCTTGTACAGAAGAGCTTGGTGGGCAGCAGTCCTTGGGACTACAGAACAGGACATAACTGAGCACACACACAATGGTGGTGTAAGGACTTTTCTGTTCCACAACTGCATGAACTCTTGTATCACAGATAACAGTGAAAGAATATGTGTTATTTAGGAGGGGAAAATATACCTACAATTTGAATAACTTTCAAAACTTACCAAATATACTGTCTGGTGTTTTATATCCATGAGGAAGGAATTAATTTTCAAAAACACCGCAGATGAATCCTAAATATGCAGTTCAGGTTTTCATCACTTACAGCGAAAAGAGGGATGTGCCTATTTATTATCATAGTATTGTGTGTATGTACTTTTGTGTGGGAGTAGAAAAATTGCATTGAAGTATTAACTGCTGGATTCAGTCAGTTTAAAGAGAACATCACATCAATCTGTGTAATCAAAGAATAGTTTTCAGGATCCAGGTTTAACTACCTTACAGCCCTACCAAAGATGAAAGGTGTGGAAGACTGTAATCAGTCTTGCTTTTGAAAAATTTTCTGGAAAGATTCTATAGTGTCTATAAAGCAAATGTTGACACATGTCTAGGCCATGTAGAGAGTAAAATCTACTGGGAATATTAGGTCTGGATGAAACAATATTTAGAAAGAAAGGTTATTGATTGAAATGTTACTGATACAATTCCTCAGTTTCAAGGACAAGGACAACCAAGACTTCTCTGAACAGGCAAGATCCATATGATCTCGGTGGGTCACTTAAGCCCGTCATCCCAGAAATACTTTAGTAACAGACAAAGATGCTAATGAAGACCTCCATTCCTACTTAGGCTTCTACAAACATGCAGACTTCTGAATTAAGAAATAGAAAATAGAATCATTTTATATTTTATATATTATGATCATTTGTTAAGGTAAGATGAAATATTTCACTTGCATTCTCAATATTCAGTATAGATTCAATAGAGTTTTGACTATAGTCTTAAGTGTTTTGATACATATGGAAGAAATGCTTCTATCAGCCAAAAGTTATCTAGTTTTGCCTGATTTATTAGTCAACATTAGCAAAATGAGTGAAACCTCTCAGGGTGTAACTAAACATTAGTTTGACTTTAGTCTATAAGTATTGGGGGTGCCCTTTCAGAGAGGGTTCAGAAATTTGAAGGAGATTAATTTATGTGTATAATGGCATATACTTGTTCTTTTACTTTTTTTAATTGGCAAATAAAATTTCATTGTGTGATTATATTACATATAATATGTATGGATATTACATACCCATTCATCAATTGATAGAAATTTTGATTGATTCAACTTTTGAGCTACTATAAATAAAACTGTTGTGAACATTCATGTGTAAATATTTGTGTACATGTGTCTTTCTATTTCTTTTATACAAAGTGCTTAGTTGCTGAGTTCAACTCTTTGCACCCCCATGGACTGTAACCTGCCAGGCTTCTCTGTTCATGAGATTCTCCAGGTAAGAATACTGGAGTGGGTAGCCATTCCCTTTTCCATTTACCAACTGAGCCATGAGGGAGCTCTATTTCTCATGTATAAACATGTTAAATAAAAATTGCACCTGATGCAGTTAAACAGGCAAGGAAGATTGTAATCAAGATTACTGCAAAAGAGGAGATATTCAACTCAGTTTTACTGAAACAAAAGATGATGATTTAACAAAAGACAAATATACATATTTAAATATAGGGATCAATATCCACAAATCAATCAATGTAATTCACCACATTAACAAACTGAAAAATAAAAACCATATGATTATCTCAATAGATGCAGAGAAGGCCTTTGACAAAATTCAACATCTATTTATGATAAAAACTCTCCAGAAAGCAGGAATAGAAGGAACATACCTCAACATAATAAAAGCTATATATGACAAACCCACAGCAAACATTATCCTCAATGGTGAAAAATTGAAAGCATTGCCCCTAATGTCAGGAACAAGACAAGGGCACCCACTTTCACCGCTACTATTCAACATAGTTCTGGAAGTCTTGGCCACAGCAATCAGAGCAGAAAAAGAAATAAAAGGAATCCAAATTGGAAAAGAAGAAGTAAAACTTTCACTGTTTGCAGATGACATGATCCTCTACATAGAAAACCCTAAAGACTCCACCAGAAAATTACTAGAGCTAATCAATGAATACAGTAAAGTTGCAGGATATAAAATCAACACACAGAAATCCATTGCATTCCTATACACTAATAATGAGAAAGTAGAAAAATAAATTAAGGGAACAATTCCATTCACCATTGCAATGAAAAGAATAAAATACTTAGGAATATATCTACCTAAAGAAACTAAAGACCTATAAATAGAAAACTATAAAACACTGATGAAAGAAATCAAAGAGGACATAATAGATGGACAAATATACCATGTTCGTGGATAGGAAGAATCAATATAGTGAAAATGAGTATACTACCCAAAGCAATTTACAAATTCAATGCAATCCCTATCAAGCTACCAGCCATATTTTTCACAGAACTAGAACAAATCATTTCAAGATTTGTATGGAAATACAAAAAACCTCGAATAGCCAAAGCGATCTTGACAAATAAGAATGGAACTGGAGGAATCAACCTGCCTGACTTCAGGCTCTACTACAAAGCCACAGTCATCAAGACAGTATGGTACTGGCACAAAGACAGACATATAGATCAATGGAACAAAATAGAAAGCCCAGAGATAAATCCACACACATATGGACACCTTATCTTTGACAAAGCAGGCAAGAATATACAATGGAGTAAAGACAATCTCTTTAACAACTGGTGCTGGGAAAACTGGTTAACCACTTGTAAAAGAATGAAACTAGATCACTTTCTAACACCGCACACAAAAATAAACTCAAAATGGATTAAAGATCTAAATGTAAGACCAGAAACTATAAAACTCCTAGAGGAGAACATAGGCAAAACACTCTCTGACATACATCACAGCAGGATCCTCTATGATCCACCTCCCAGAATTCTGAAAATAAAAGCACAAATAAACAAATGGGATCTAATTAAAATTAAAAGCTTCTGCACAACAAAGGAAACTATAAGCAAGGTGAAAAGACAGCCTTCGGAATGGGAGAAAATAATAGCAAATGAAGCAACTGACAAACAACTAATCTCAAAAATATACAAGCAACTTATGCAGCTCATGTCCAGAAAAATAAATGACCCAATCAAAAAATGGGCCAAAGAACTAAACAGACATTTCGCCAAAGAAGACATACGGATGGCTAACAAACACATGAAAAGATGCTCAACATCACTCATTATTAGAGAAATGCAAATCAAAACCACAATGAGGTACCACTTCACACCAGTCAGAATGGCTGCCATCCAGAAATCTGCAAGCAATAAATGCTGGAGAGGATGTGGAGAAATGGGAACCCTCCTACACTGTTGGTGGGAATGCAAACTAGTACAGCCACGATGGAGAACAGTGTGGAGATTCCTTAAAAAATTGCAAATAGAACTACCTTATGACCCAGCAATCCCACTTCTGGGCATACACACCGAGGAAACCAGAATTGAAAGAGACACATGTACCCCAATGTTCATCGCGGCACTGTTTATAATAGCCAGGACATGGAAACAACCTAGATGTCCATCAGCAGATGAATGGATAAGAAAGCTGTGGCACATATACACAATGGAGTATTACTCAGCCATTAAAAAGAATTCATTTGAATCAGTTCTGATGAGATGGATAAAACTGGAGCCGATTATACAGAGTGAAATAAGCCAGAAAGAAAAACACCAATACAGTATACTAACACATATATATGGAATTTATAAAGATGGCAATGACGACCCTGTATGCAAGACAGCAAAAAAGACACAGATGTGTATAACGGACTTTTGAACTCAGAGGGAGAGGGAGAGGGTAGGATGATTTGGGAGAATGGCATTGTAACATGCATACTATCATGTAAGAGTTGAATTGCCAGTCTATGTCTGACGCAAGATACAGCATGCTTGGGGCTGGTGCATGGGGATGACCCAGAGAGATGTTATGGGGAGGGAGGAGGGAGGGGGGTTCATGTTTGGGAACACATGGAAGAATTAAAGATTTTAAAATTTAAAAAAATAAATTAATTAATTAAATATAGGGATGAACTAATGGAAAAGTACTAGAGGACATTGTGGAGGAAGATAGTCAATGTGATTTAGCCAATAATATTTCATGACTGCCTCTGAAGAAAGTAAGACTCTTACTGTCCCGCAAGGCCTGGGAGATCGGGGCAACTATCTTCTCAGATTTTTATATTTCACAGGAATGGCTCCCACCTCCTTGAGAAAGATATTCCTGAGTTCTAAAACTTGCCAGGGCTGGTAGATTATTTCTATTGCAAATTGGACAGAAAAATTCTGCAATTAAGACTTTTCTAAAATAAATGCCCTAAGAAAGGGAAGGTCAGTGGGCTGTTAAGAAGTAGCCTAACTAACATAAAAGATACCAATTGCTCCATATCCTCACCAGTGGTTGTGATCCTTTGTCTTTATTATTATTATTATGGACACCCCAGTGGATATGAAGTGGTATCTATTGTGGTTTTGATTTTCATTTTTATAAAGACTAATAATATTATTTTTATATGCTTATTCAATTTAGTCACTCAGTCGTGTCTGACTCTTTGCAACCCCATAAATCGCAGCACACCAAGCCTCCCTGTCCATCACCAACTCCCGGAGTTCACCCAAACTCATGTGCATTGAGTCGGTGATGTCATCCAGCCATCTCATCCTCTGTCGTTCCCTTCTCCTCCCTCCCCCAGTCCCTCCCAGCATCAGGTCTTTTCCAATGAGTCAACTCTTCGCATGAGGTAGCCAAAGTTTTGGAGTTTCAGCCTCAGCATCAGTCCTTCAAATGAACATCCAGGACTGGTCTCCTTTAGGATGGACTGGTTGGATCTTCTTGCAGTCCAAGGGACTTTCAAGAGTCTTCTCCAGCATCACAGTTCAAAAGCATCAATTTTTCAGTGCTCAGCTTTCTTCACAGCTTATTGGCCATTCATAAATCCTCTTTTAAGAACTATCCATTCATATCCATTGTATATTTCTCAGCTGTATTGTTTCTCTTTGTCACTGAGTATTTCCCCTTTTATTAACGATTGTAAGATTCAGTATGATTTAATTCTGTTAACATATATTCCAGATAATGGGGATGACAGGTGAAAATAATAGATCCTTTCACATTTCCAAACATTTCCAATTCATTTCTTCCTCAGTAGACATGAAAAAGGATGAAATCACAAATAATTATATATTTCCTCCTGTAAAAGCAGTGGTATAACATTTTTACTGGAATTAAATCAGATGAAGTAAAATAATTTATAATATTTTATTAAAACTAAGTTTATTTAAAATAACTAAAAGTGCTTGTTATCCTGAGTTGCTAACATATCACCTTGGACCTAGAAATCAGTCTTCTTTAGCATTTGTGAAATGATGCCCAGGTTTTTTGGTTTTATTTTGACTTCAGTAACTGACTCTCAGATTGCTCCAGTCTCTGTAGGCAAGACCTAGCCCACTCCTCCCTCTGCCTGCTCCTAAAATCAGTATCTTCATCTCGTGCTTGGCCAGGCCAGTGGAGAGGAAAGTGAACAGAAAGCATGCATATGTTAGACAGAAGCATTGAGGAAAGAAAGGGCACAGTCTCCTGAGTGACAAAACAATTGCAGAATGGTGAAGAGCATTGAAATAAAAGGATTTTGTTTTCTTTTTTTTAAAAATTCTTCTTCTTTAATGTGGACCATTTCATTGTCAGCTTTTATGATCTGAACAGCATACAGACATCATCAAAAAACAATACACATTGCATAAGTAGTGTCCACATTTTGAATTAATGAAAATGTAAGTGATCTTTGTTTTTAACAGTTTTTCCCTGCCTTCCATTTGATTTTACAGTTTCCTTTGGTTAAGTGCTGTGAGCAGGGGAAGGAGGTGGGGAAGGGGAAAGGGGAAAAAAATCAGATAAATTTACACATCTTCACTAATTTCTATTTGAATTGTTAGAGACCCTATCTCTAGGATCTCTTTGCTTCCATGCTGGGAATATTTTGGGATATTTATTGAAGAATGCTTTAATAAGGGCACTCTCCCTCAGGGAAAATTATAGAGATAAGTAAGCACAAAAAAATACCTTACAGATGATTTATGAGATTAAAAAAAAAACTTGAACAATAGAATTTTTTACAAGATAAAACCCATAATGAAAATAAGTCACTTGCATTAAAATAAAAGATATGATGATACTATAGA
Organism: Ovis canadensis; assembly: GCF_042477335.2. Lineage (NCBI taxonomy): Eukaryota > Metazoa > Chordata > Mammalia > Artiodactyla > Bovidae > Ovis > Ovis canadensis. Next base: position 72,880,368 of record NC_091247.1, read on the forward strand.
CTTTTGTGATCACAAAAACCTACTCCTGGCCAATGCTTAATATATATTAAAAAAGAAAAAAAAACAGCAAAATTTGAGCTTCGTATGTAACTGGTTAGCTTAGTTTGCTAAAATATGGTATTAAACAGACCTAAATCTGTGGGAGAAGGAAATCACAACCCACTCCAGCATTCTTGCCTGGAGAATCCCAGGGACAGCGGAGCCTGGTGGGCTGCCATCTATGGGGTCGCACAGAGTTGGACACGACTGACGTGACTTAGCAGACCTAAATCATGTAATTAGACTTTTATAACTTTCAAAATTATTAACTTAAACCATTGCATTGTAAAAATGAGAAAACTGATATTTATAAAGGTCAAGTAAATTTTCAAAGAAGGGACTTATAATTAGTGGCCTCTCACACATAAATTCTGTTATTTTCTCTTTTTCAAAGTTATTATATAAAGTTATTTTTTTCCTATCCTTTTCTATAGCACATACATTTTATATCTCATGTATTTTCATGTCATTTATATGTCAGACACTATATTTCATGTAATACATTCATGATTTCAAGCTGAATATTTCAAAATGAGTATTTGTATTTTACTTTCACTTTATAGTTGAAGAAACTGAGACTCAGAGGAGCTATGCAGATTTCCGAAGATCCTAGTTAGTCAGTGGCCTATAGGACTCTACCAACCAAATCTATATTCATCTTAGCAGACAGCAATGACTCTCTAGATTTACCTCTGCTAAGAAACAAACCATATAGGAAGGTAAATTAGCAAAAATCCTGCTTCATTTTAATAAAGATTGATGTTGTTGCTCTAAAATCGGTATGTTATAGGATTACGTAAGTAGACCAAAGCAAAGAATCAAAATCAGACCATAAACACAACCGTAGTTCTTGGAGACGAGTTTAGTGCCACATGGTATTTTATAATCCTTCAATGGAATTATGAAAGTAAATACATTATATATATATATATATATATATATATATAATATATGTTTGTGTACATGTATGCTTAGTCACTTAGTCTTGTTGCAACCCTATGGATTGTAGCCTGTCAGGCTCCTCTGTCATGGGATTCTCAGATAAGAATACTGGGATGGGAAGCCATTCCCTTCTCCAGGGGATCTTCCTGACCAAGGGATTAAACCCAGACTCCAGTTCGATTCCTGAGTTGGGAAGTTCCCCTGGAGAGAGAATAGGCTACCACTTCAGTATCCTTGGGCATCCCTTGTGGCTCAGATGGTCAAGAAACCGCCCACAATGCAGAAGATCTGGATTCCATTCCTGGGTTGGGAATGTCCCCTGGAGGAAGGCTTGGCCGCCCACTCCAATATTCTTGCCTGAAGAATTCCCAGGGACAGAAGAGCCTGGCGGGCTACAGTCCATGGGGTGGCAAAGAGTCAGACACGACTGAACAACTAGTCACAGCATATGTGTATGTATATATAGAGAGAGTATAAAGTAGAGAGTATATAGACTTTCACTTCGTATCATGATGATTTTCAGAAATGGAAATTACCCTCCCATTTTAAACAGTTAAAAACTAGAAAGCTGTATGAAACAATGGTTCAGTTATTGGATAACTGCTATTTCCCTGAGACAAGAAAAACAAATGAAATAAACTCTGCAACTCAACAGCTTAGGTTCTGGAGGTTCTTTCCCAGAAAAAAACAGAGAGAGTAGCAAGTCAAACTAACCTCAGAAGTCTCAGTGGATGGAGAAAAAAAAAAAAGAGATCACAGTTTGGATAAACTAATTTGCCCATAATTTGTGGGACAGACCACTAGAGTAAAGGGAGCCATATACACACACTTGCACAGCTAGAGTAAAAGAGAGAAGAACTAGAGGGAGAATTGACAATGTGATACTGCATTAGAGATCTGAAGAATTGTCCCCTTAAGTTTTAAACTGTTAATTATGCATAACCAAGAAGTGACTAGACAAAAGGGAAGAGAAAGAAAAAAATCCCCAGAACATAATAGACCAAATAATTGCTTGAGTTCATACAGGGATAGGTATAATTTTTGTTTCCTCAAATCAGAGTTGAAAGACCATATAATATACAGGATATCTGACAGAATTCTCAAAATATCACTGTATATGAAGACATAAATTATCACTTGACTAAAGAGTGCTCTGGGTTTACCTTAACCAAATAGAAACACAAGACTTAAAAGGATCTGAGTTCCAAAACAGGCATACCTCAGAGATATTGGGGATTTGGTTGCAGACCACCTAATAAAGTGAGTCACGAGGATTTATTGACTTCCCAGTGCATATAATAGTTTTATTATTTAGTTAGGGAAGTCTGTTAAGGATTCCCTGGTGGCTCAGAGGGTAAAGAGTCTGCTCGCAGTGTGAGAGACCTGGGTTCAATATCTGGATCAGGAAGATCCCCTGGAGAAGGAAATGGCAACCCACTCCAGTAATCTTGCCTAGAAAACTCCATGGATGGAGGAGCCCGGTGGGCTACAGTCCATGAGTCACAAAGAGTCGGACATGACTGAGCAAGAAGTCTGTTGTCTGCAATAGCATTATTTCTAAGAAAAAATATTCAAAGCTTAATTTACAAATGCTTTATTTTTTAAAAAAAGTATTAGGCATCATCTGACAATGCAGGGTTGCTACAGATCTTTGATTTGTAAACTCAAATTTATCTGTGAAGTGCAATAAAACAAAGCATAACAAAGTGAAGTATGCCTGTAACTCAATTGCATATGGAAACAAAGTATACAATACTAACTAAAGAAACAGTGTAATTCAGAAACTAGCAGTGTAAAATTAAAATTTACAGCATATAATTGAAAATTTTTAGACAAGCAGAGAAGTAGAAAAATATGATCAATAATCAGGGGAAAATCTAATATAGACAAATCCATAAGTAAATATTTACTGATAACCTTTTAAACCAAGTAATCTTTGCTGCTGCTGCTAAATTGCTTCAGTCGTGTCCGACTCTGTGTGACCCCATAGACGGCCCCCACCAGGTTCCCCTGTCCCTGGGATTCTCCAGGCAAGAACACTGGAGTGGGTTGCCATTTCCTTCTCCAATGCATGAAAGTGAAAAATGAAAGTGAACTTGCTCAGTTGTGTCCGACTCTTAGAGACCCCATGGACTGCAGCCGACAGGCTCCTCTGTCCATGGGATTTTCCAGGCAAGAGTACTGGAGTGGGGTGTTGAAAATAGAATGAGTGGATTAGTATATTGTCTTACAGTATGGTTAAGTTTAATTCTACTGTGAAAGAATGCATTTTATAATTGTTATTAATATAAAAATGTATTTTTATGTTCTAGAGTAACATCAGCTATAAAAATATAAGCATATGGGAAAGACTAAATAACAAGAAAACTATAAACTAGGCTACAAAATAGGAAAATGTTTAAAGTATTGAAATGTTTTATATTGTTAGAACTATAAAGATACATGTACACAGTTAAGCTACTAGTTGGAGTGAATAACAATACTTTATTTCAAGAAAATATTATAAGTGCAATTGTTCTTAAGGTAAGTTAAGCAATACTCAAATGAAAATCCTTAGTAATATTCATTGGCTTTGAAATAGTAATTTCAATTCTAAGAATTATCTTGACAAAACAATGATATGTACAAATACACTATTATTTAGAATAGTAAAATTTGAAAGCAACATAACATATATTATCAAGTGACTAGCTATATTCATTTCATCAAGTCATCCAATGAGGCAATATGCAGATAGTCTTAAAACATAGCTAAGAATATGAGAAAATCTGATATCAAGTAAAATAAGTTAATTAAATTTCAAAAATATTATATTTTTATTGGTATTCTTATATTTTTACAAAACAGATATATTTTAAAACCTAAATCAGTTTATTTCTTTCTTGTGTTAAGAATGGTTTTGTAATGAAGGATGGTGGTATAATCACGAGTAATTTTCATGATAGCTTTATATTTATCTGTGGTTACTTTCTATAGTTAGTACTGTCATATTTATAATGTTTATGTAGTTTTTCAAGCAGCAACATAGTCAGTCAATAACTTCATCAGTATAACTAAATGATTGATGTCAGAGTTGATTTTTGGTTGTGGTAATGAATGCCATAAATTGGAATTTGGTTGTGGTAATAAATACTGACAGATTGTAGTTTGTTAGGTTACCAATGAGATACCTTTGATTATTGCCTTTTGAAGCCGGTAGCAATATCTTGCCTAATTTCTAAAAGAATTCAACTAACTTAAGGACCTAGGGAAATAATTCTTATTACTCATCCTTCAACCTGCCATGACAAAAATTTTATCTATCTATCTATCACATTCTACCTTGGCAAGAGAAAGTATTAGAAGAAGATCAAGAATTTTCTGGTTTTCCTTCCAAGATTACTCATTTTACAGCTTCTGACTAGAAAACTCTGCCCCTGGTGCTGATACTGTGAAATGCTACCTCAACTATTGACCTTCTAGACTGTTGCCCTTTTTCACTAGACATCAGTAATTGGTCTGTTTGTTATTCTATCTGCCTGTCTTAAGCAGTTGAGTTTTTACCACTTGCAATAAAACCTTAGATGTATAAAAGCACAATTTCTTTTTTCTCATAATATAGATATTTCAAAGTATGATCTTCTAAACTGCAAAATAGGACATTATGCATTATGTTAATATTTGACAAAGAGAATGCCACAGTTTAAAGGGTCACAGTCAATATTCATATGGAGCATTACCAGGAAAAGATAAATGTGATGCAGGTTTCTTTTTATTATGTATCTTAGGTGATCATTTCAAAGCTTCATTTTTGTTTATTACAAGAAGATGACTGGAACTTGTTCCATTTATTAAAAAAAGTTTAAAAACAGAAAAATTTCAATTTATTAGAAAGAGATGCCTGGAATATGGAACCTCAGTTCAGTTCAGTTCAGTCGCTCAGTCGTGTCCAACTCTTTGCAACCCCATGAATCGCAGGACGCCAGGCCTCCCTGTCCATCACCATCTCCCGGAGTTCACTCAGACTCATGTCCATCGAGTCCATGATGCCATCCAGCCATCTCATCTTCGGTCATCCCCTTCTCCTCCTGCCCCCAATCCCTCCCAGCATCAGAGTCTTTTCCCCTTCTCCTTCTGCCCCCATTCCCTCCAAGCATCAGAGTCTTTTCCAATGAGTCAACTCTTCTCATGAGGTGGCCAAAGTACTGGAGCTTCAGCTTTAGCATCATTCCTTCCAAAGAAATCCCGGGGCTGATCTCCTTCAGAATGGACTGGTTGGATCTCCTTGCAGTCCAAGGGACTCTCAAGAGTATTCTCCAATACCACAGTTCAAAAGCATCAAATCTTTGGTGTTCAGCCTTCTTCACAGTCCAACTCTCACTTCCATACATGATCACAGGAAAAAACATATCCTTGACTAGACAGACCTTAGTCAGCAAAGTAATGTCTCTGCTTTTGAATATACTATCTAGGTTTGAGTGGTATATTAAAAGTCAGAGACTTTACTTTGCCAGCATAAATCCATCTAGTCAAAGCTATGGTTTTTTCCAGTAGCTATGTATGGATGTGAGTTGGCCCATAAAGAAAGCCGAGTGCCAAAGAACTGATGCTTTTGAACTGTGGTTATGCAGAAGACTCTTAAGAGTTCCTTGGACTGCAAGGATATCAAACCAGTCAATCCTAAAGGAAATCAGTCCTGAATATTCACTGGAAGGACTGATGCTGAAGCTAAAACTCCAATCCTTTGCCCACTTGATGCGAACTGTCTCACTGGAACAGACCCTGATGCTGGGAAAGATTGAAGGCAGGAGGAGAAGGGGACGACGGAAGATGAGATGGTTGAATGGTATCACCAATTGGATGGACATGAGTTTGGGTAAGCTCTGGGAGTTGTTGATAGACAGGGAAGCCTGGCGTGCTACAGTCCATAGGGTTGCAAAGAGTCAGACATGACTGAACAACTGAACTTAATTGATGCAAGATGGTTTCTTTTTCTATGTTTTTTTAGGTGACCAGTTCAAAGCTTCATTTTCATTTATTAGAAAAAGATGACTACAACTCTTAGGAAACTCATTTTTGACTGCCTAGCTGGTCAGTGGCACAGGAAGTACTAGAGGCTTAACGGTGCATCTTAAGCCAGACTTCCTTCCACTGCATAAAAATTCTACATTGAGAGCGAAATAAATATTTGGCTGAGGTTATAGTTTTATGTTAAAAATGAAGAGACTGAAGAAAAATTGATGAAAGCCACATGATAGTGCAAACTATACTTGCAAATAGCTGAGAAAGGAAGAGAAGCTAAAGGCAAAGGAGAAAAGGAAGCATATAGCCATATGAATGCAGAGTCCCAAAAATAGCATGGAGAGATTAAAACAACAAAAAAAAAGCCTTCCTAAACGATCAATGCAAAGAAATAGAGGAAAAGAATATAATGGGAAAGACTAGAGATCTCTTCAAGAAAATTAGAGATATCAAGGGAACATTTCATGCAATAAGGGGTACAATAAAAGGACAGAAATGATCTGCATCTAACTGAAGGAGATTTTTTTTTTTTTAAGATGGCAAGAATACACACAACTATACCAAAAAGGTCTTAATGACATAGATAACCACAATGGTGTGATCACCCACCTAGAGCCAGACATTCTGGGATGCAAAGTCAAGTGGGCCTTAGGAAGCTCACTACGAACAAAGCTAGTGGAAGTGATGGAATTCCAACTGAGCTATTTTAAGTCATAAAAGATGATGCTGTTAAAGTGCTGCACTCAATATGTCAGCAAATTTGGAAAACTCAGCAGTGGCCACAGGACTGGAAAAGGTCAGTTTTCATTCCAATCCCAAAGAAAGGCAGCACCACAGAATGTTTAAACTACCACAATTGCACTCATGTCACATACCAGCAAAGTAATGCTCAAAATTTTCCAAGCTACACTTCAACAGTATGTGAACCATGAACTTCCAGATGTTTAAGCCGGATTTAGAAAACGCAGAGGAGGCAAAGATCAAATTGGCAACATCCACTGGATCACTGAAAAAGCAAGAGAGTTCCAGAAAAACATTTACTTTTGCTTTATTGACTATGGCAAAACCTAGGACAGGATAGATCACATCAAACTGGAAAATTCAAGAGATGGGAATACCAGACCACCTTACCTGCATCCTGAGAAATCTGTATTCAAGTCAAGAAGCAACAGTTAGAACTGGACATGGAACAACAGACTGGTTCCAAATTGGGAAAAGAGTATGTCAAGGTTGTATAGTGTCACCCTGCTTATTTAACTTCTATGCAGAGTACATTATGCAAAATGCCAGGCTGGATGAAGCACAGCTGGAATCAAGATTGCTGGGAAAATATCAATAACCTCAGATATGCATAGGACATCACCCTTATGGCAGAAAGTGAAGAGGAACTGAAGATCCTCTTGAGGAAAGTGACGGAGGAGAGTGAAAAATTTGGCTTAAAACTCAACATTCAAAAATACTAAGATTATGGCATTTGCTTCCATCATTTCATGCGAAATGATGGGGAAACAATGGAAACTGTGACAGACTATTTTCTTGGCCTCTAAGATCACTGCAGATGGTGATTGCAGTCATGTAATTAAAAGACACTTGCTCCTTGGCAGAAAAACTATGACCAACATAGACAGCATATTAAAAAATAGAACATTACTTTTCCAACAAAGGTCCATCTAGTCAAGGCTATGGTTTTTCCAGTAGTCATATATGGATGTGAGAGTTGGACTGTAAAGAAAGCCGAGCTCTGAGGAATTAATGCTTTTGAACTCTGGTGTTGGAGAAGACTCTTGAGAGTCCTTTGTACTGCAAAGAGAACAAACCAGTTAATTAAAGGAACTCAGTCTTGAATATTCATTGGAAGGACTGAGGCTGAAGCTGAAGCTCCAGTCCTTTGGCCACTTAATGCAAAGAACTGACTCTTTGGAAAAGATTCTGATGCTGGGAAAGATTGAAGGCAGAAGGAGAAGTGGATGACAGAGGATGAGATGTTTGGATGGCATCACTGACTCAATGGAAATGAGTTTGAGCAGGCTCTGGTAATTAGTAATGGACAGGGAAGCCTGGCATGCTGCAGTCCATGGAGTCGAAAAGAGTTGGACCTGACTGAACTGAACTCATAATCTTATTTTAAAAATGAAGAGACTGAAGAGAAATTGGTCAAAGTCAGAAGATAATGGGAACTATCTTGAGATATAATCAAGTCTCATGATTATCAAGAGGATGCTACTTCTCTACAAAGTTTACTTGTTTACAAATAGCTTGAGATTTTAAAACATCACCTTAATTACAGAACAATAATTTTCTGGGAAAAATATAACTTCATCTCTTATACAAAAGAATTACTCTAAACATTTTTTGAACATGTACTATGTCAAGGAGAATGATAAAGGACATGCAAATATTTCAGTGAATTATATCAACAGCCCTTTTAGTAGTATATTTTTCCATCTTGCTATGAGAAAAAGTAGAAGGAGAAACTTTCCCAAGGCAATTGCTTATTTTTTAAATAGGTTAACAAACACTGAAAACAAGATTGACAGACAGAACTGACTGGCTTCGGAGCCCTAGTTCTTATCCACCGTGTGGTACAGACTTCTCTCACCTATATCCAGTCATGGAGAATATTCTTTCCTTTCTCTCTGTGAAAATCTGATTTTCTCTTCAGCTTTCAATTTGTTTTGTCCTAAATGAGGCCTAGGTTCCTTCAGTTATCCATTTATTTTCATCACCTCATTCCATTTATTCTCAGAGAAGTTCTCAACTACCCTTGGCATTTCCATAATCTGTTATGCCAATGTTTCAGGATTTTCCCTCACGTATTACATCGACACACATCTCAAATATCATAACTTACAACAAGTTATCAGCAGCCTACAGCTTGTGGGCCAAATATAGACAGTATTTGTTTTTATAAATAAACTTGCATTGCAGTAAACAGCTATGAGCATTTGTTAATGCTTTTCCAATTGCTGTTTCCATGCTATATATGGCAACGGTGTTAAACGGTCATAACGGAGACCATGGGGCACACAAAGCCAGAACATTTGCTGTCTAGCCCTTTCTAGAAGAAACAGTTAGCTACTCAATTGATAAGGTGATAACTGGCCCCAACCTGTTTGCTACTGTCAGTGAGGATATAGGTACAGACACTGAAGATTAAATATTTCAGAAATTTGCATTGCATTTTGACAAATTAATAATGTATCTTTGAACCTAATCATAACAACAACAAAACAACAACAACACTTGGGTTTTTGTTTGTTTGGGTTTTTTTTTTTGTACTTCTTTTAAAAATGTAAGTTTACTGATAGTGTGTTTATTGTACTTTATGGAAGTATCAGATTGAAATGAAGAAAAAAACACAATACTTGTCTTCTGGTCTTTTCCTTGGCTACAGACTGATGAAGTAAATATTCCTTTATTTTCCTTTTTTCTTGAGAATTCCAGTTTAGCTCAATTTTTTTTTCAAGGACAGATACTACCAGAGCAAGAGGAATTTATCTACTCAGATGAATATATAGCCATGAGTAAATATGCTTCTTATTATCATCCTTAACTTACATGAAGCTGAAGAACAAAATACAATTCTAAGTGTTTTTGTATGCTGTTACTTATATTTGTTAATGTTTGTAGAGCTATGGATAATCAAAAAGTTAAAACTGGTTGTCATTTAAATAGGTAGCCTAAGTTACACAAATGCAGTCATCTTACACACTAGTAAAGTAATGCTCAAGATTCTCCAAGCCAGGTTTCAGCAATATATAAACCGTGAACTTCCAGATGTTCAAACTGGTTTTAGAAAAGGCAGAGGAACCAGAGATCAAATTGCCAACGTCCGTTGGATCATCGAAAAAGCAAAAGAGTTCCAGAAAAACATCTATTACTGCTTTATTGACTATGCCAAAGCCTTTGATTGTGTGGATCACAATAAACTGTGGAAAATTCTGAGAGATGGGAATCCCAGACCACCTCACCTGCCTCTTGAGAAACCTATATGCAGGTTAGGAAGCAACAGCTAGAACTGGACATGGAACCATAGACTGTTTCCAAATAGGAAAAGGAGTATGTCAAGGCTTTATATTGTCATCCTGCTTATTTAACTTATATGCAGAGCATATCATGAAAAAAGCTGGAATGGAAGAAGCAAAAGCTGGAATAAAGATTGCCGGGAGAAATATCAATAACCTCAGATATGCAGATGACATCACCCTTATGGCAGAAAGTGAAGAGGAACTAAAAAGCCTCTTGATGAAAGTGAAAGAGGAAAGTGAAAAAGTTGGCTTAAAGCTCAACATTCAAAAAACTAAGATCATGGCATCTGGTCTCATCACTTCATGGGAAATAGATGGGGAAACAGTGGAAACAGTGTCAGACTTTATTTTGGGGGCTCCAAAATCACTGCAGATGGTGATTGCAACCATGAAATTAAAGACGCTTACTCCTTGAAAGGAAAGTTATGAGCAACCTAGATAGCATATTCAAAAGCACAGACATTACTTTGCTAACAAAGGTCCGTCTAGTCAAGGCTATGGTTTTTCCAGTGGTCATGAATGGATATGAGAGTTGGACTGTGAAGAAAGTGGAACACTGAAGAACTGATGCTTTTGAACTGTGGTGCTGAAGAAGACTCTTAAGAGTCCCTTGGACTGCAAGGAGATCCAACTAGTCTATCCTAAAGGATACCAGTACTGGGTGTTCATTGGAAGGACTGATGCTGAGGCTGAAACTCCAATTCTTTGGTGACCTTATGTGAATAGTTAACTCATTGGAAAAGACCCTAATGCAGGGAGGGATTGGGGGCAGGAGGAGAAAGGGACGACAGAGGATGAGATGGCTGGATGGCATCACCAACTCGATGGACATGAGTTTGAGTGAACTCCGGGAGTTGGTGATGGACAGGGAGGCCTGGTGTGGTGAGATTCATGGGGTCACAGAGTCGAACACAGTTGAGAGACTAAATTGAACTGAAGTTACGTAAGGTGACAATTAGTTTAATGGTTCAATTTTCTTTCAACTCTACTTTCACTAATTTGTTCCAGTTGTAATATTGCTACATTGTACTTTATGTGAAAAGCAAAACTATAGCATTCAAATTAAGAACTATTTGCTCTGCTTTATCTTCTTTGTGTGTTTAAAGAAGAATGAAACTTATTAACAAGTAGTCAAATAAATAAAACTTGAGAATCCTTTTATTTTTCCAGCAAGATTACGAATATTCTGACTTCTAACATGGAAGTTCTTCCTATTGAAATTTACCATCCAGCCTAAGGTGTCTGGGAAAAACGTGTTTAACAATTATTTTTGAATGAATGTAATTGACTAATTTTTAGAGCACAACCAAAGCTGACATTTATATCACGTTTTTCATGCTTTATTGTTTATTAAGTTCATATATGGTCCCATTTGTTTACAGGATCTTAAATCCCATCTCACAGAAAAGAGTCAGGGGCAGTAATTGACTTGTGCAGAATCACACAACTAGTGAAGGACCTGGGACTTGAATCTATGTTCCCTGAACTCGGTCTCCTGTTTCTCTGTTGTCTAACTTTACCTTGTATTTTTGTCACCTATGCTCTTGACACCAAACTTCTTTGCCTGGCTTTGTTTACTGTGTGATGACTTAAGTAAGCTGCATCAAACCCTCCAGTTATCAGAAGAGTAAAAATCCAAACTCTCTCAAATATTCACTATTCATGAATATTCATTAAATGAAAACCACTACCAAAACATGTGGGTTGTTTCAGGCTCTGAGGTATAAGGCAATGGCACCCCACTCCAGTACTCTTGCCTGGAAAATCCCATGGACAGAGGAGCCTGGTAGGCTGCAGTCCATGGGGTTGCACAGAGTCAGACACGACTGAAGTGACTTAGCAGCAGCAGCAGCAGCAGCAGCAGTGCCATTTACTGCATTTATCTGCATATAATCCCACAATTCCAGAATAATCTCATCCCCATAAATGAATTCTAATATTGCATTAAAAAAAATTCTGGCATTGGTAGATGGCTATAATGCTGTGGAAAATGCAATTGCCCTAGATAGAACTTTTTATATGGAAAATAGCTCAGATTTATCCCAATGCTTCTCACATTTAGCTCTTTTACCAAATTGGTCTATTAATCTCAATATTTCCAGGATAATTATTTGCGGCTCAGTGATAAATAGCAAGGCACCATCTGTACATGGAAGTCTCTTTATATTCCTTTCCTCTTGTTATTGTAATTTGATGCTAATGCTATTCTTAAGGCCATATATTTGTTGGTAAAGAAACAAGTACATATTTCCCATTGAGTTTAGGTGAATTTACACACCGCAAAACATATTTCTTAATTTTACCTTTTGTGGAGAATTCTACTGTAAAAAAAAAAAAAAAGCAATGAGTAAGTATCTGTTTAACCAGTTCACTTTAGGTGGTAGTCTAGTTCACCTTTTAGCCACAATGTAAATAGTACAAATACTTAAATAATTTGAATGACAGAATACGAAAGATGTGCTTGTTTGTAAATGGTAAATTGTATCGAATGTTTAACTAATTGTGAATAGTGTGACAATGATAGCCAGGGAAAAAAGAAAATTCCTGTAGGTAACGAACAGTGTTCACATGTCCTTTATGACCAAAGAGAAAATCTAACCATTGTTAAATTTCATCAAAAGAACCCCATAGTGTATTTCTATCCACGATGTGCTTAATTCTCATTATAAAAGAAGAAGAATATATTTTTCATAGGTGCTCAGATGATAAAGAATATGCCTGCAATGTGGGACACCCAGGCTCAATCTCTAGGTCAGAAAGATTCCCTGGAGAAAGAAAAGGCTTCCCTATCCAGTATTCTTCCCTGGAGAATCTCATGGACAGAGGTGCCTGGTGGGGTACAATCCATGGAATCTCAGAGTCAGACATGACTGAGTGACCAACATTTTCCTAACACTGAGATCAAACGTTGTTGTCAACATAATCCACATTTTCCTGTGTGGCAGTAAATTTCAATATGGGGAAGGTGGCATATATCACAACAGATCTTATACACATTGAGTGAAGTGTCTTAACTTTCATTTCACAGAGAATATACAGATGCATTGATTACCCTATTAAAGGAATTTATTGACTTTTCTTTCATATCTTGCTTAAAAATCACTATTCCACAGATTTATAAAATCAGTTCAGTTCTGTTGCTCAATCCTGTCCAACTCTTTGCGACCCCATGGACTGCAACATACCAGTTTTATAAAACAAAGGATAATAATTCTTCTCTATTCATCATCTCCAATTCTTCATTTATTTCCATGTGTATTTACTAAGTGGGAACAGCTAGGCATTATCTTCATAAACCATTCTTTTCATGTACCTTTAGGCTTCAGAGTCATTCATACATTCATTTACTTGTTAAATATCTTGGTCATATTCTATACTATGTATCTTTATAAGCAGATTTACCTCTCTGTGAAATTTCCTTCAGATCTTATTTGTAGATATACTAAACTATATTTTGCTGATGATAAAGAACCAGAAAACTTAAATTAATAACCCAAAGATATATAGCCAGTAGATTAGACAAACTGATTTCCCAACAACTCTGGCTCATATACACAAAGTTCAGTTCAGTAACTTAGTCGTGTCTAACCCTTTGCGACGCCAGGTGCTGCAGCACGCCAGGCCTCCCTATCCACACCAACTCCCAGAGTTTACCAAAACTCAAGTCCTTTGAGTCAGTGATGCCACCCAGCCATCTCATCCTCTCTCATCCCCTTCTCTTCCTGCGCTCAATCTTTGCCAGCATCAGGGTCTTTTCAAATGAGTCAGTTCTTCACATCAGGTGGCCAAAGTATTGCAGTTTCAGCTTCAACATCATTCCTTCCAATGAACACTCAGGACTGATCTCTTTTAGGATGAACTGGTTTGATCTCCTTGCAGTCCAAAGGACTCTCAAGAGTCTTCTCTAATACCACAGTTCAAAACCATCAATTCTTTGGGGCCCAGCTTTCTTTACAGTCCAACTCTCACATCCATAAATGACTACTGGAATAACCATAGCCTTGACTAGACAGACTTTTTTGGCAAAGTAATGTCTCTGCTTTTTAATATGCTGTCTAGGTTGGCCATAACTTTCCTTCCAAGGAGAAGCGTCTTTTAATTTCATGGCTCCAGTCACCATCTGCAGTGATTTTGGAGCCCCCCAAAAAAAGTCTGCCGATGTTTCCACTGTTCTTCCATCTATTTGCCATGTAGTGATGGGACCAGATGTCACAATCTTAATTTTCTGAATGTTGAGCTCTAAACCAACTTCTTCACTCTCCTCTTTCACTTTCATAAAGAGACTCTTTAGTTCTTCTTTACTTTCTGCCAAAAGAGTAGCGTCATCTGCATGTCTGAGGTTACGGATATTTCTCCAGAAATCTTGATTCCAGCCTAGCATTTCGCATGGTGTACTCTGCATATAAGTTAAATAAGCAGGGTGACAATATACAGCCTTGACAGACTCCTTTGCCGATTTGGAAACAGGCTATTGTTTCATGTCCAGTTCTAACTGTTGCTTCCTGATATACATACAGATTTCCCAAGAGTCAGGTCAGGTAGTTTGGTATTCCCATCTCTTTAAAAGTTTTCCACAGTTTCTAGTGATTGACACAGTCAAAGGCTTTGGCATAGTCCATAAAGCAGAAGTATTTTTTCTGGAACTATCTTGCTTTTTTGATGATCCAACGGATGTTGGCAATTTGATCTCTGGTTCCTCTGCCTTTTCTAAAATCAGCTTGAACATCTGGAAGTTCATGGTTTACATATTGCTGAAGCCTGGCCTGGAGAATTTTGAGCATTACTTTACTAGTATGTGAGATGAGTGCAATTGTGTGGTAGTTTGAGCATCCTTTGGCATTCATTGCCTTTCTTTGGGATTGAAATGAAAACTGACTGTTTCCAGTCCTATGGCCACTGCTGAGTTATCCAAAGTTGCTGGCATAATGAGTGCAGCACTTTCACAGCATCAACTTTTAGGATTTGAAATAGCTCAACTGGAATTCCATCAAGTCCACTAGCTTTGTTCATAGTGAAGCTTCCTAACACATTCCAGGATGTCTGGCTCTAGGTGAGTGATCACACCATTGTGATTATCTGTATCATGATGATCTTTTTTGTACAGTTCTTCTGTGTATTCTTACCACCTCTTTTTTCATATCTTCTGCTTTTGTTAGATCCCTACCATTTCTGTCCTTTATTGAGCCCATCTTTCATAAAATGTTCCCTTGGTATCTCTAATTTTTTTGAACAGATTTCTAGTCTTTCCCATTCTATTGTTTTCATCTATTTCTTTGATCACCAAGGAAGGCTTTCTTATCTCTTCTTGCAATTCTTTGGATCTCTGCATTCAAATAGGTATATCTTGCCTTTTCTCCTTTACTTTTTGCTTCTCTTTTCACAGCTATTTTTAAGGCCTCCTCAGACAGCCATTTTGCTTTCCTCTTGGGGATGGTCTTGATCCCTGTCTCCTATACAATGTCACGAACCTCCATCCACAGATCATCATGCACTCTGTCTATCACATATAGTCCTATATATCTATTTCTCACTTCCACTGTATAATCATAAGGGATTTGATTTAGGTCATACATGAATGGTCTAGTGGTTTCCCCCATTTTATTCAATTTAAGTCTGAATTTAGCAATAAGGAGTTCATGATCTGACCCACAGTCAGCTCCCTGTCTTGCTTTTGCTGACTGGTTAGAACTTCTCCATCTTTGGCTGCAAAGAATATAATCAATCTGATTTTGGTGTTGACCATCTGGTGATGTCCATGTGTAGAGTCTTCTCTTGTATTGTTGGAAGAGGGTGTTTGCTATGACCAATGCATTTTCTTGGCAAAACTCTATTAGTCTTTGCCCTGCTTCATTCTGCATTCCAAGGCCAAATTTGCCCGTTACTCCAGGTGTTTCTTGACTTCCTACTTTTGCATTCCAGTCCCCTATATTGAAAAGGGCATCTCTTTTGGATGTTAGTTCTAAAAGGTCTTTTGGTCTTCATAGAACCATTCAACTTCAGTTTCTTCAGCATTACTGGTGGGGGCATAGACTTGGATTGCAATGATATTGAATGGTTTGCCTTCGAAACAAACAGTGATCATTCTGTTCTTTTTGAGATTGCATCCAAGTACTGCATTTTGGACTCTTTTGTTGACTATGATGCCTACTCTATTTCTTCTAAGCGATTTCTGCCCACAGGAGTAGATATAATGGTCATCTGAGTTAAATTCACCCATTCTAGTCCATTTTAGTTTGCTGATTCCTATAATGTCGACGTTCACTCTTGCCATCTCCTGTCTGCCCACTTCCAACTCGCCTTTATTCATGGACCTAACATTCCAAGTTCCTATGCAATATTGCTCTTTACAGTATCGGACCTTGCTTCTATCACCAGTAACATCCACAACTGGGTGTTGATTTTGCTTTGCCTCCATCCTTTCATTCTGTCTGAAGTTATTTTTCTACTGATCTGCAGTAGCATATTGGGCACCTACTGACCTGGGGAGTTCATCTTTCAGTGTCCTATCTTTTTGCCTTTTCATAGTGTTCAGGGTGTTCTCAAGGCAAGAATACTGAAGTGGTTTGCCATTCCCTTCTCCAGAGGACCACATTTTGTCAGACCTCTCTACCATGATCCATCCATGTTGGGTGGCCCTACATGGCATGGCTTAGTTTCATTGAATTAGACAAGGCTGTGGTCCATGTGATCATATTGGCTAGTTTTCTTTGATTGTGGTTTGAGGTTATTTGCCTTCTGATGCCCTCTCTCAGCGCCTACCATCTTGGTGGGGTTTCTGTTACCTTGGAAGTGGGGTATCTCTTCTCAGCTGTTCCAGCAAGGCACAGCCACTGCTCCTTACCTTGGACGTGGAGTATCTCCTCTTGGCTGCTCGCCACTACAGCGCCATGCAGTCACTGCTATGTTCTCACTGTTTTCTTAATTGCAGAAAGAATAACACTTTTAGTCAAGTATAAGTGCTTCGTGTGCACCCTGGATTATGCTGGGTATTTTAAAATCCATTTTCCCTTATAATCTTTACAACTCTCTGGTAATTTAGATACTACTGTTACATTTATTGTTATAATCACATGGCAGGAGCTTTGTCACAGAGCTCAGAAGTCAGAGCCATGACTGTTAACTCCTATTGCTCTGACTGTACCCCATCACGGCTCCTCATACTGTCCTAGTCTCTCAGCTCAGAGAGTTTGTATTACCTGCTCCCCAGTTATTCTCATTGGCTCCATCAGCTTCAAGGCCCAATTCAAATGCCACTCCCAACTTGATGCCTTAAGTTGTAACTGAATTCTTATTCTTTTAGGTTTTTATATCTCTTTATACTTCTTATATAGCAAATTTTGCTCTGCTATTGTCAGGTATGTGGAGGCCTGCTTTTCTGATACCAAATATATTTTTATCCTCATTAATCTCTAGGGCTTCTCTGGTGGCTCAGCTGGTTAAAGAATCTGCCTTCAATGTGGAAGACCTGGGTTCAGTCCCTGGATTGGGAAGATTCCCTGGAGAAGGGAAAGGCTACCCACTCCAAGATTCTGGCCTGGAGAATTCCATGGACTGCATAGTCCATGAGGTGGCAAAGAGTCAGACACAACTGAGCGACTTTCATTTTCAATGTTTATCCTCAAAATGCATCCACTAAACATCTCTGAAATGGTTCTCTTAAGAATCTGAACAAGGAATGTGAGAGAAATAAGAATCAATGATATTTTCTTTCTCAGTTTTCTTCGTGGGAAAATAAATAAATAAATAAAGATTCATTTAATGAAATGTCAAAACTTAAGGAGAATAACAAGAGCACATTTTCCAACTTTATTTCTAATAGCCTTAGCTGAATCCCAGGGAGGCAAAAAGGCAATTTGCAAGTTAAATCACTAATAAACCAAAACTCAATTTTGTAATCACCTTTTCTGAGCTGATAAGCTTCAAGTTCATGAGGGAGCACTGACTGCTTCCTGGGAGGCAGCAAAGAACACCCAAACTCCTGTCACTCTGTTCTCAAGCTTATCTCTTCCTGCTTAAATAAACTAGAATTGGGAAAAGAAGTTTATACAAAAAAGAAGGAAGAAAGAGAAGGAAGGCAGGAAGAGAAGGACGAAAGAAGGAAAGGATGAAAAAAAGGAAAGACAGAGAACTGGAGAAGGAGGGAGGGAGGGGTAAGAGGGGGAAATAAAAGGGGAGGAACGTTTAAAGCTGAGTATTTTCCAAAATGTGTTTTGTGGAATACTGATATTCCCAAATGATATTCATTGCAAAAACGTATTTCTAAGGAGAATCCTAAAATGTCCATTTTATGTTTTACACATATGTTTTAATGAAGGATATTAAATATTTTAATAATGCCAACAATAAGGGACTTGTTGACCATGAATTTCTTAACCTAATTTTACCCACTTACCCATACCCTTAAACTTGTTTACTTTTGAAAGGTACCTGGTGTAACATTAGTTACACCACAGGTTGTCACTAAATGACACACGAAGAACCTATTCCAGAATATTTCAGTGGAGTTCCATTAATCTTTGGGGGAAAGTCTCCTGTTAGTGTTAAAAATGTTAAAGGACACTTCAGATAAAATTGTTCTAAAATCCACACCTTGATTTTGACCTTCCTGTTTAAGGTTGCACTACTGTAAGATAAACTAAATACAAAATCTATTTCGATGATCAGATAAATTATTTGGCTTTCTATTACCCTTGAGGCATGACACTCTGGAGAAAATGGACTATCTAATGATTTTTAAATTTCATTTACCTCGCAACTACACACAAAAGACAGAATTTTCAGTATACATAAAATTGGGTTAAAGATTGTGGGTTAACTAACTAATTCTTACACGTGTGATCAGTGGGCACTGGAGTTGGACCGTTGCCCAGGAATTATTGTTACTGGCTATTAATATTTTCCTACAGAAGGAAAGAGAGGTCTAAAAAGTAGGAGTGGTCAGAGAGACTGACCTTGGAAAAAATTTTTTACCTGAAAGTGAAAGTGAAGAGTTTCACTTTTCAGGGTAATTCTCCTGTTAATTTTAACACTAGGGGTATGAGAATATAAGCAGGTGTATGTCGATGGAAAGAAACTATCCCCATCTTGAGGAAAGTATTAGAATAATGTCAATCATTGCTTTTCTAAAAAACTTTATTTTATATAAGCATACAGTTGATTAACAATCTTGTGTTAGTTTCAGGTGTACAAAAAAGTTATTCAGTTATGCATGTATCTATTCTTTTTCAAATTTTTGTTCCATTTAGATTATCATTGAGCAGAGTTCCTTGTTCTATATAGTAGGTCCTTGTTGGTTATTCGTTTTAAATACAGACGTGTGTACATGTTAATCCCAAACTCCCTAACTACCTTTATCCCCCTCAACTTTCCCCACTGGTAACTATAAGTTCATTCTCTAAGCCTGTGAGTCTGTTTTTGTTTTATAAATAAATTTATTTGTATCTTTTTTTCTATTTTGCATATAAGCAATATTGGGCTTCCAAGCTGGCACTAGTGGTAAAGAACCCCCCAGCCAATACAAGAGAGGTAAGAGACACGAGTTGTATCCCTGGGTCAGGAAGATCCCCTGGAGGAGGGCATGGCAGCCCACCCCAGTATTCTTCCATGGAGAATCCCATGAGGAGCTTGGTAGGCTACAGACCATAGGATTGCACAGAGTCAGACACAAATGAAGCAACTTAGCACATGCACACATATGCAATATTATACAATATTTCTCTTTCTCTGTCTGACTTCACTCAGTATAACAATTTCTAGGTCCATCCATGTTGCTGAAAATGACATTACACTAAGTACCCTAGATACAAAAGAGTTCCCCTCCAGAGTACATTCGTAAGTACAGTTTGTTCCTAAGTCCAACACAAAGTCAGCCTCGACACCTGACAATCAACTATATGGTACTGTACTATAATAACTTTATAATGCTTTACACACAAACAATAAACACACAAAAAAACATTTTTGATCTTACAATACAGTGCTTTGAAAAGTACAGTATTACAGTAAGGCAGCTGATACTTCTTAGCAGTATCAGCTACATCACTGCTGTTTTTATGCTTGCTTCTAGACATCCTGGGCTTGACATATAGATACTATACTGTAAAGCACACAAAAGCACAACCATTTGTAGAGGGTGCACATGTGACGATGTATGCCAGACACGTGAACTAACTTACATGATTGGACTGTGAACATACATTCACATCTTTGAAATTTTGCAACTTGAAGATTTATAAGTGAGGAGCTTACTGTATTTCATTTTTTTTAATGGGTAGTATTTTATTGTTCCACATTTTCTTTACCGGTTCTTCTGTCAATAGATATTTAAGTTGCTTCCTTGTGTTGACTGTTATAAACAGCACTTCGATGAACACTGGAATGCATGTATCCTTTTGGAATATGTTTTCCTTTTGGGCCATGTTGTTCTCAAGATATCTGCCAGTAGTAGGATTATAGGATCATGGTAGCTCTACTTTTAGTTTTTAAGAAGCCTCCATATTGTTTTTCATGGTGACTGTGCCACTCTACATACTTATCAATAGTGTTTTCCTTCTCTCAACATCGTCTCCAGCATGCCTTGTTTGTGGATTTTTTTTGTGATAACCATTTTGACTGGTAGGAGGTGATACCTCTTTGTAGTTTTGATTTACATTTATCTAATAATTAGAAATGTTGAACATCTTTTTATGGAACTCTTGGCCATCTGTATGTCTTTGGGAAAAATGTGTGTTTTTTTTCCCCATTACGTTATCACAGAGTATTTTCCATGCCCATATATCTAATTCATTATCTGAATTGCTATATTATTTTGAAGGAAAGCAATGACAAATCTAGCCAAATCTAGCCAAAAGCAGAGACATCACATTGCCGACAAAGGTCCATATAGTCAAAGCTATGGTTCTTCCAGTAGTCATGTACAGATGGGAGAGTTAGACCAGAAAGAAGGCTGAGCACAGAAAAAAATAATGCTTTTAAATTGTGGTGCTGGAGAAGACTCTCGAGAGTCTCTTGGACTGCAAGGAGATCCAACCAGTCAACCCTAAAAGAAATTAATCCTGAATAGTCATTGGAAGAACTGATGCTGAAGCCAAAGCTCCAATACTTTGGCCACCTGATGCATGGAGCGAACTCACTGGAAATAACCCTGATGCCTGGAAAGATTGAAGGCAAAAGAGAATGGAGAAGCAGAGGATGAGATGGTTAGATAGCATCACCAACTCAATGGACCTGAGTCTGAGCAAAATCCAGGAGATAGTGGACAAAGAGCATGGCATGCTACAGTCCATCAAATCCAAAAATTCGGACACAGCTTAGTGAATGAACAACAAAATTACTTGGATTGAAAGGAATGCAGCATATTTAGTCAAGACCTATGACTAGGTATAAAGAGATATAATGTTAATGTATTTTAATATTTTTAATTAAAAAATTCTGAAATGGAAATTCTTGTAAAGTTCTGCATGTCTTCAACTGTTCTTAAAAACTGAGAACTAATTACCTGTAGAATGTGTACATTTTAATTTTCATAAGGCTGCTAGATCAACCTTCATTGTGACTTTGCCCTTCTATATAAACATTGAGATGTATCAGGATACTGATATCTTCACATTCTACCTAAATCAATACGGCTATTCTTTTGACAAAATTCTTATTCTAATATAAATACAGAAGAGTGCGTGGTTGTAAGTTAGTTACTGATTAGGAGGATTTTTTTTTAAATTGTGTATCATGTTCCCAGTACATTAGTCATTCCCAGTAAGTGTAAGCACTATCTTAATTTCTAAAAGTGTAAATTATTATTGCTTATTTTTGTATAGAAATGGATTTATATAATAGTATTGCCTCCATTTTTCAAACATGTTTTTGAAATAATTTGCTATGTGAAATTGTAGGTTATTCATTTTCGTTACTATATAGTATGCCACCTTGTTTCTATATCTCAATATTCTATTTATTCTATTTTGTAAAAATAAAAGTATAACTATTCTATCTATTTTAACTGTTGATTGGTAGTTATTCCCAGTTTAAGGCTGTTTTGAATAGTGCTTCAATGACTATTCTGGTACATATTTTTGGCTGAATATATGTATACATAGCTGCTAAAAATATATCTAGAAATAAATTGCTGTGTCATAAGGTATGGATATATTTAGTCAGAGTAGGCACTATCAAACACTTTTCCAAATTGGTTTCACAGCTTTACCATTCAACCAGCTTCTTTATATATTTTCCAACATTTGATATGATCTATCTTTTTTACTAGGCATAATGACATCTAACAGGCATAATGACATCTAACATTTTTGATTTGGTTTTCCCTGATAACTAGTGAAGTTGACTACTTTTACATGTGCCCAGTGACCCTTTCAGTACCATTTTTGCTATTTATCCAATTTCCCTCTCTACATTTATAGTTTTAAGAGTGTTTTGTTGGATGCAAGTATAGCAAATATCTTCTCATACTCCTATGATTTTATTATACATTTACACGATCTCTTTCTCAATGACTAGAACTAATTTGTGTTTTAATTTTCATTTCCTTAGTTACTACTTAGGAGAAACGTTTTTATGTCTATTAGCTATGTTATTTTCTCTCCAGGGAAATGTCTTGCAATATTGGCATAATTTTCCTAAGTTATTTGTCTTTTTCCTATTTATTTTCAGTAATTTAAAAATTGTGCCTGGGTACTAAGTTTGTTTATTTAGTTGCAAGTTTTTCCCAATCCATGCTTGTTGTTTTACTTAAGAAAGTATAGATTCTTATTTTTCCACCTTTATTGAGATATAATTGACATATTAATTTCAAGTATGCAACATAATTTGATACATGTATATGTTACAAAATGGTTACTACAGAAAGATTAGTTGAAACCTTCATGACCTCACATAATTGGTTTTTTGTGTGCTAAGAATCTTTAAAATATGTTCTCTTACTGTATTCAAGTATGCAATTCAGAATTGTTAACTGTAGTGACTAGGCTGTTTATTAGGTTCCCAAAGCATAATCATTTGATAACTGGAAGTTTGTACTCTGACCAACATCACCCTATTTCCTCCACCCTCTAGTCCCTAGCACTATTCTACTCTGTATCTATGAGTTTTACTTTATATATTCCACATGTAGGTGAGATCATAGCGTATTTGACTTCCTTTGTCTGACATTTCATAATGCCTTCAAGGTCCATTCATGTTATTGCAAATGAAAAGATTTCCATTGTTTTTATGTCTGAATACTATTCCAGGTTGTATATACATATATAATATATAATATGCATTATCAAGTATTATTATTATCAAATATGCATATATTAAATTATTATTATATTAGACATCATCATTAAATACATATGATCACATTTTATTTATTCATTTATACTGTGTTGGACACTTAAAATGTTTCTATGTCTTGGTTAATGCAATGGTCTGGTGAGTTGAGTGCAGACAACCCTCAAGATAGTGATTTCATTTCCATTGGATATATATAAATGAGAGGAATTACTGGATCATACAGTAGTTTTATTTTTAATTTTTGAGGATACTCCATACTGTCTCCCACTGTGGCTGTAAAAATGTACCTGTAACCAACAGGGCACAAGAGTTCCGTTTTCTCTACATCATCAATAGTATTTATTTTCTATTTTTGATAATAGCCAACTTAACAGATATGACATGCTACCTCATTTGGGTTTTATTTGCATTTTCCTGATGATTAGTGATACTGAGCATCTTTAAATGTACTTATTTGTTATTTTATGTCTTTTTTGGAAAAATATTTATTCAGGTCCTATGCTCATTTTTAATTGCATTGTTTGCCTTTTGTTTATATAAGTTCTTTTATATTTTGCATGTTATACAATTATCTGATGCACAATTTGAAAATATTTTTGCCTTTTGTTTATATGTTCTTTTATATTTTGCATGTTATACAATTATCTGATGCATAATTTGAAAATATTTTTGCCTAGTCTATGAATTGTCTTGACATTCTGTTGATTGATCTTTGTTGTTTCCTTCTGATAGCCCTGGGATTAGTTTTGTCTTCTTTTTCTAGTTTCTTGAGGTGTAAAGTTAGATTGTTTGTTTGAAACCTTTCTCTTTTCTTAATATAGCCAATTATCACTATAAACTTTCCTCTTAGAATTGCTTTTATTGAATCCCATCCATTTGGTGTGTTGTATTTCCATTTTTATTTGTTTGAAGATTTTTTTTATATCCCTTTTGAATTTTTCTTTGACCCATTGGTTGTTTAGGTGGGTGTTAATCAATTTTCACTTATTTCCCAGTATTCCTCCTATTATTGATTTCTACTCTTCTGCCATTATGATGAGAAAAGATACTTGGCATGATTTCAGTCTACTTGAATTTGGTAATGTTTGTTTATGGCCTAACATAACAGCTCTTCTGGAGAATATTCCATGAGAGCTTGAGAAGAATGTATTATCTTATTGTTCAGTAGTGTGCTCTACATATGTCTATTGGATCTATTTGCTCTAAAGTACAGTCCTGGTTCATGGTTTCCTCTTTGATTATTTCCTGATGATCTACTCTTTGTTAAATTGTAGGATATTGAATTATCCTACAGTTGATATGTTGTTTTCCTTTTCCTCCCTTAGGGTCTGTTAGTATTTGCTTAATATAGTTTAGTATTCTGATTTGGGGTGAATATATATTTACAATTGTATTTGACATAAGATCCACTAAAATATTTCATTATATTTTATTTATGATATCTTAAAGGATAATTAATTTTGTACTATAGTAATTAATGCAATTTTAAAATATGGAGTTGAGGAAACCCATTGACCTGTAAATCAAACTCTTTGATGTCATTTGAATGCATCTGCACCTTCTAAGCACTTCCAAGGTGGCACAATGGTAAAGAATCTACCTGCCAGTGCAGGAGAAATAAGAAATACAGTTTCAGTCTCTGAATTGGGAAGATCCTCTGGAGTAGGAAATGGCAACCCACTCCAGTATTATTGCCTGGAAAACTTTATGGACAGAGGAGACTGGTGGGCTAAAGCCCATGGGATCACAAAGAGTCAGATAAGACTGTATGACTCAGCATACATACATCTTCCTCCTAAATGTCACTGCCTCAGTTCAAGCTCTTATAATATGCTTCCTGAATCATTGACAATGAACATAATATCAAATTCCTAGCCTTTACTTTTTGGCTTCTGTCTCTTTCTACAGTTCAAATCCAGATATACAGTTCCCTTATTTTAGTACTTATTTCCCTTCCCATTGGTGTTGGGATAAAATAGATGTTCCTTAGCAGCACAGAGAGGTTTGAGGATCTAATACATCTGCCTTCCACTTCTTTTCTTGTAAGGCTCCTGCTTGCAATCAGAGCTTCAGCATGATAGATGGTTTTCAGTATCTCAAAGTTGCCATGGATTTCCATGCCATATGAAAACTTTATTTTTGTTGAACATTTTCTGGAATCCTCCCCTACCTTTCCCTTCTCTACATAATCACTTAATTTTTCAAGACGGGTTATGACATAGTATTTATAGTACAAACATGGGTAGCTTGAGAGAGCCAATATTAATAGTACAGTGATTAAGTATGATAGAACAAAAAGCATAAATCAGGATTTTCTCAATAAAACCAGGTGTATAGTGACATTACTTCAAAAAAAAATTTAACAATTTCTTAATGTTTATCCCTAGCATTGCATCTTTCACTTTGTCTTATTTGTGTATTTTGTTCATATTTTTTAGGGAACTAAAATACTCAATCAGATTAAAAATCTTAAATATGCACTACTTAATGTAGGGATTTGCCCAAAAAATGAGTATTTATTACTTTTTTTTAAAAGCTAAATTCTATGGAAAATTTCTGGCATATACTGTTGTACATAAATGTCAAAGTTACTTTTTTTCATTTTTTAAATTAATGGTACTTCTGTTCTTGCCAATATTCTAAGTTCAATCATAGATACATTTACAACACAGAAAACATATCAGTTTCTCTAGAGTTATTTTCAGGAAGCATAATGTGTTCAATTTTAAGTAGAAATATCTGAACTGGAAAAACATTTCTTAGAACACTGAGGTAGAAGCATTTCTACACTTCTCAGAGGAATCTGGAATTGCCCTTGCTGATTTGAAATGTAAAATCCTTGGCTGTAAATAGGGCATTTCACCATGCTTGATCAAACTCTTCTGGTTTCAAAATCTTTCATGACCAAAATAAAGATTAAGCAAAGACTGAAAGCAAAGACTTCCTTATGGAATAGGAATTTTGAAGTTCAATATGTAGTCCCTTAATTTTAGGAACTGTGCATCTGGGAGAAATCAGGAAGAGTGCTTACCACTAAAGAGAGCAAAAGTATACACCTTGTAATTTAAGGAGATACTTTTACTGAACTGTTAAGAAATGATTGATAGTGCCTCTCTTATTCTCAATCAATAAAATGTTTTGAATGTAAAAATGCCTCATTAAACTAAATGTCATATTTTTAGCCACTTCTTTACTAAAATGTCTTCCCTGGTGGCTCAGATGGTAAAATGTCTGCCTGCAATCCGGGAGACCTGGATTCCATCCCTGGGTTGGGAAGATCCCCTGGAGAAGGAAATGGAAACCCAAGCCAGTACTCTTGCCTGGAAAATTCCATGGACTGAGGAGCCTGGTATGCTACAGTCCGTGGGTTCACAGAGAGTTGGACACGACTGAGTGACTTCACTCACTAAAATTTAGAAGATATACAAACAAGTTCAACTCTACATGTCAGCTTCTTAGATTACTTAAACAGTTGCTTTTATTTTATATACTGGCATTGCTTTGAATTTTATGCCATTTGATAACAGAACCAGATGGTCAATATCAAAATCAGACTAATTATATTCTTTGCAGTCAAAGATAGAGAAGCTCTATACAGTCAGCAAAAGCAAGATTGGGAGCTGACTGTGGCTCAGACCATGAAATCCTTGTTGCCATATTCACACTTAAATTGAAGAAAGTAGAGAAAACCACTAGACCATGAAGGTATGACCTAAATCAAATCCATTACGATTACACAGTGGAAGTGAGAAACAGATTCTAGGGATTAGATCTGATAGATATGGCCCGAAGAACTATGGATAGAGATTTGTGACATTGTACAGGATTCAGGGATCAAGACCATCTTCAAGGGAAAAAAAAAATACAAAAAGGAAAAATGGTTAACTGAGAAGGCCTTACAAAAGCTGTGAATAGAAGAGAAAGTGAAAGTGAAGTCTCTCAGTCCTGTCCGACTCTTCGCGATCCCACGGACTGTAGTCTACCAGGCTTCTCTGTCTATGGGATTTTCCAGGGAAGAGTACTGGAGTGGGTTGCCATTTCCTTCTCCAAGGGATCTTCCTGACCCAGGGATCGAACCCAGGTCTCCTGCATTGCAGGCAGACGCTTTACCCTATGAGAGACCAGGGAAGCACTGAAGGGCAAAAGAGAAAAGGAAAGATATACCCATTTGAATGCAGAGTTCCAAAGAATAGCAAGGAGAGATAAGAAAGCCTTCCTTAGTGTTCAATGTAAAAAAAAAAAAAAAGAAGAAGAAAACAATATAATGAGAAAGACTAGAGAGCTCTTCAAGAAAATTAGGGATACCAAGGGAACATTTCATGCAAAGATGGGCACAATAAAGGACAGAAATGGTATGGACCTACCAAAAGCAGAAGATATGAAAAAGAGATGGCAAGAATACACAAAAGAACTGTACCAAAAGATCTTCATGACCCAGATGATCACAATTGTGTGATCACTCATCTAGAGCCAGATATCCTGGAATGTGTAGTCAAGTAGGCCTTAGAAAGCATCACTACGAACAAAGTTAGTGGAGGTGATGGAATTCCAGTTGAGCTATTTCAAATCCTAAAAGATGATGCTGTGAAAGTGCTGCACTCAAATAGGCCAGCAAATTTGGAAAACTCAGCAGTGGCCACAGGATTGGAAAAGATCAACTTTCATCCCAATCCCAAAGAAAGGCAATGCCAAAGAATGCTAAAACTACTGCACAATTGCACTCATCTCACATGCTAGCAAAGTAATCTCAAAATTTTCCAAGCCAGGCTTCAGCAATATATGAACCATGAACTTCTGGATGTTCAAGATGGATTTAGAAAAGGCAGAGGAACTACAGATCAAAATTCCAACATCCGTTGGATCATCAAAAAAACAAGAGTTCCAGAATAATGTTTACTTCTGCTTTATTCACTACGCCAAAGCCTTTGACTGTGTTAACCATAAGAAACTGCAGAAAAATTTTAAAGAGGTGGGAAATCCAGACCACCTGACCTGCCTCTTGAGAAATCTGTATGCAGGTCAGGAAGCAACAGTTAAAACTGGACATGGAACAAAAGGAGAACATCAGTGCTGTATATTGTCACCCTGCTTATTTAACTTATATGTAGAGTACATCATGAGAAACGCTGGGCTGGAGGAAGCACAGGCTGGAATCAAGATTACCAGGAGAAATACCAGTAACCTCAGATATGCAGATGACACCACCCTTATGGCAGAAAGTAAAGAAGAACTAAAGAGCTTCTTGATGAAAGTGAAAGAGGAGAGTAAAAATGTTGGCTTAGAGATTAATATTCAGAAAACTAAGATCATGTCATCTGTTCCCATCACTTCATGGGGAATAGATGGGGAAACAGTAGAAACAGATGGACTTTATTTTCTTGGTCTCAAAATCACTCTAGATGGTGACTGCAGCCATGAAATTAAAAGAGGCTTGCTCCTTGGAATGAAAGTTATGACCAACCTAGACAGCATATTGAAAAGTTGGAGACATTACTTTGCCAAAAAAGGTCTGTCCAGTCAAGGCTGTGGTTTTTCTAGGAGTCACGTATAGATGTAAGAGTTAGACTATAAAGAAAGCTGAGTGCAAAAGAATTGATACTTTTGATTTATGGTGTTGGAGAAGATTCTTGAGAGTCCTTTGGACTGCAAAGAGCTCAAACCAGTCCATCCTAAAAGAAATCAGTCCTGAATATTCACTGGAAGGATTGATGTTGAAGCTGAAACACCAATATTTTGGCTACCTGATGTGAAGAACTGACTCATTTAAAAAGAATCTGATACTGGGAAAGATTGAAGGCAGGAGGGGAAGGGGCCAACAGAGGATGAGATGGTTGGATGGCATCACTGACTTAATGGACATGAGTTTGAGTAAACTCTGAGAGTTGGTGATGGATAGGGAGTCCTGGCGTGCTGCAGTCCATGTGGTTGCAAGATTTGGACATGTCTGAGAGGCTGACATCACCAGATGGTCAACACCAAAATCAGATTGATTATATTCTCTGCAGCCCAAGATGGAGAAGCTCTATACAGTAAACAAAAACAAGACCAGGAGCTGACTGTGACTCAGATCATGAACTCCTTATTGCCAAATTCAAATTGAAATTGAAGAAAGTAGGGAAAACCACTAGACCATTCAGGTTTGTCCTAAATCAAACCCCTTATGATTATACAGTAGAAGTGAGAAATAGATTTAAGGGACTAGTTTTGATAGATAGAGTGCCTGATGAACTATGGACGGATGTTCATGACATTGTACAGGAAACAGAGATCAAGACCATCCCTATGGAAAAGAAATGCAAAAAAGCAAAATGGCTGTATGAGGAGGCCTTACAAATAGCTGTGAAAGAAGAGAAGTGAAAAGCAAAGGAGAAAAGGAAAGATATAAGCATCTGAATGCAGAGTTCCAAAGAATAGCAAGAAGAGATGATAAAGCCTTCCTCAGCGATCAATGCAATGAAATAGAGGAAAACACCAGAATGAGAAAGACTAGAGATCTCTTCAAGAAAACTAGAGATACCAAGGGAATATTTCATGCAAAGATGGGCTCGATAAAGGACAGAAATGGTATGGACCTAACAGAAGCAGAAGATATTAAGGAGAGGTGGCAAGAATACACAGAAGAACTATACAAAACAGATCTTCATGACCAATAAATCATGATGGTGTGACACTCACGTAGAGCCAGACATCCTGGAATGTGAAGTCAAGTGGGCCTTAGAAAACATCACTGCGAACAAAGCTAGTGGAAGTGATGGAATACCAGTTGAGCTATTTCAAATCCTGAAAGATGATGCTGTGAAAGTGCTGCACTCGATATGCCAGCAAATTTGGAAAACTCAGCAATGGCCACAAGACTGGAAAAAGTCAGTTTTCATTCCAATCCCAAAGAAAGGCAATGCCAAAGAATGCTCAAACTACCACTCAATTGCACTCATTTCACATGTTAGTAAAATAATGCTCAAAATTCTCCAAGCCAGGCTTCAGCAGTACGTGAACTGTGAACTTCCTGATGTTCAAGTTAGTTTTAAAAAAGGCAGAGGAATCAGAGATCAAATTGCCAACATCCACTGGATCATGGAAAAAGCAAGAGAGTTCCAGAGAAACATCTATTTCTGCTTTATTGACTATGCCAAAGGCTTTGACTGTGGGGATCACAATAAACTGGAAAATTCTGAAAGAGATGGGAATCCCAGACAACCTGACATGCCTCTTGAGAAATCTGTATGCATGGCAGGAAGCAACAGTTAGAACTGGACATGGAACAACAGACTGGTTCCAAATAGGAAAAAGGAGTACTTCAAGGCTGTATATTGTCACTCTGCTTATTTAACTTCTATGCAGAGTACATCATGAGAAATGCTGGACTGGAAGAAGCACAAGCTGGAATCAAGATTGCCAGGAGAAATATCAATAACCTCAGATATGCAGATGACACCACCCTTATGGCAGAAAGTGAAGAGGAACTAAAAATCCTCTTGAGGGGGAACTGTAAAGATGACGGAGGAATAGGACGGGAAGACCACTTTCTCCCTCACAAATTCCTCAAAAGAACATTTCAACGCTGAGCAAACTCCACAAAACAACTGTAGGCTGGCAGAGGACATCAGGCAACCAGAAAAGCAGACCATTGTCTTCAAAAACAGATTTTTAATCTTTGCTCTTAGGTTTTTGTTGTCAATCTTGTAATTTAAAAACCTAAACTTCACTACCCAAGTTTACCTGAGAGCGAGATTACTGGCTTGACCACTCTCTCCTCCTTTGGACTCTCCTTTTTCTCCACCAGGTGGCCTCTGTCTCTTTTCTCCCCCATCTCTTCTCTATCCAACTCTGTGAATCTCTGTGTGTTCCAGACGGTGGAGAACACCTAAGGAACTGGTTACTGGCAGGATTTGTCTCTCTCCTTCTCATTCCTCTCTCTTATCCTCCTGGCCACCTCGGTCTACTTCCTCCCTCTCCTCTTCCCCGTATAACTCCGTAAATACCTCTGAGCGGTCCAGACTATAGAGCGCACATAAGGAAGTGACTACTGGCTAGCTTGTTCTCTCCTCTTTTGATCTCACCGCATCTCATTCCAGTTACCTCTAACTACTCCCTCCATCTTCTCTTCTCCTTGTAACTCAGTGAACCTCTCTGAGTGTCCCTCAATGTGGAGAAACTTTTCATCTTTAACCTAGATGTTTTATCATCGGTGCTGTATAGATGGAGAAGTCCAGAGGATACTGTAAAAACAAAACTGAAAACCAGAAGCAGGTGGCTTAAATCCAAAGCCTGAAAACATTAGAGAACTCTTGAATTCAGGGAACATTAAGCAATAGGAGCTCATCAAATGCCTTCATACCTACACCAAAACCAAGCTCCACCCAAGGGTCAACAAGTTCCAGAACAAGACATACTACGCAAATTCTCCAGCAACACAGGAACACTCCCCTGAGCTTCAATATACAGGCAGCTCAAAATTATTCCAAAACCTTTGATGTCTCATAACCCATTACTGGTCATTCCACTGCACTCCAGAGAGAAGAAACCCAGCTCCACCCACCAGAACTCCAACACAAGCCTCCCTAACCAGGAAACCTTGACAAGCCACTGATAGAACCCCACCCACAGTGAGGAAGCTCCATAATAAAGAGAACTCCACAAATTACCAGAATATAAAAAGGCCACCCCAAACGCAGCAATATAACCAAGATGAAGAGACAGAGGAATACTCAGCAGGTAAAGGAACAGGAGAGTTGCCCACCAAACCAAACAAAAGAGGAGGAGGTAGGGAATCTACCTGAGAAGGAATTCCGAATATTGATAGTGAAAATGATCCAAAATCTTGAAATCAAAATGAAATCACAGATAAATAGCCTAGAGACAAGGATTGAGAAGATGCAAGAAAGGTTTAACAAGGGCCTAGAAGAAATAAAAAAAAAAAAAGAGTCAAAATATAATGAATAACGCAATAAATGAGATCAGAAACACTTTGGAGGCAACAAATAGTAGAATAACGGAGGCAGATGATAGGATTAGTGAAATAGAAGATAGAATGGTAGAAATAAATGAATCAGAGAGGAAACAAGAAAAATGAATTGAAAGAAAGGAGGACAATCTCAGAGACCTCCAGGACAATATGAAACGCTCCAACATTTGAATTATAGGAGTCCCAGAAGAAGAAGACAGAAAGAAAGATCATGAGAAAATCCTTGAGGAGATAATAGTTGAAAACTTCCCTAAAATGGGGAAGGAAATAATCACCCAAGTCCAAGAAACACAGAGAGTTCCAAATAGGATAAACCCAAGGCGAAACACCCCAAGGCACATATTAATCAAATTAACAAAGATCAAACACAAAGAACAAATATTAAAAGCAGCAAGGGAAAAACAACAAATAACACACAAAGGGATTCCCATAAGGATAACAGCTTATCTTTCAATAGAAACTCTTCAGGCCAGGAGGGAATGGCAAGACATACTTAAAGTGATGAAAGACAATAACCTACAGCCCAGATTACTGTACCCAGCAAGGATCTCATTCAAATACGAAGGAGAAATCAAAAGCTTTACAGACAAGCAAAAGCTGAGTGAATTCAGCACCACCAAACCAGCTCTCCAACAAATTCTAAAGGATATTCTCTAGACAGGAAACACAAAATGGGTGTATAAACCCGAACCCAAAACAATAAAGTAAATGGTAACGGGATCATACTTATCAATAATTACCTTAAACATAAATGGGTTGAACGCCCCAACCAAAAGGCAAAGACTGGCTGAATGGATATAAAAACAAGACCCCTCTATATGCTGCTTACAAGAGACCCACCTCAAAACAAGGGACACATACAGACTGAAAGTGAAGGGCTGGAAAAAGATATACCATGCAAATAGAGACCAAAAGAAAGCAGGAGTGGCAATACTCATATTCGATAAAATAGACTTTAAAACAAAGGCTGTGAAAAGAGACAAAGAAGGCCACTACATAATGATCAAAGGAACAATCCAAGAAGAAGATATATCAATTATAACAATTATAAATATATATGCACCCAATATAGGAGCACCACAATTTGTAAGACAAATGCTAACAAGTATGAAAGGGGAAATCAACAATAACACAATAATAGTGGGAGACTTTAATACCCCACTCACACCTATGGACAGATCAACTAAACAGAAAATTAACAAAGAAATGCAAACTTTAAATGCTACATTAGATCAGTTAGACCTAATTGATATCTATAGGACATTTCACCCCAAAACAATGAATTTCACCTTTTTTTCAAGTGCTCATGGAACCTTCTCCAGGATAGATCACATCCTGGGCCATAAATCTAAACTTGATAAATTTAAAAAAATCGAAATCATTCCAAGCATCTTTTCTGACCATAATGCATTAAGATTAGATCTCAATTACAGGAGAAAAACTATTAAAAATTCCAACATATGGAGGTTGAACAACACACTTCTGAATAACCAACAAATCAAAGAAGAAATCAAAAAAGAAATCAAAATATGCATAGAAACTAATGAAAATGAAAACACAACAACCCAAAACCTGTGGGACACTATAAAAGCAGTGCTAAGAGGAAAGTTCATAGCAATGTAGGCATACCTCAAGAAACAAGAAAAAAGTCAAATAAATAACCTAACTCTACATCTAAAGCAACTGGAAAAGGAGGAACTGGAGAACCCCAGAGTTAGTAGAAGGAAAGAAATCTTAAAAATTAGGGCAGAAATAAATGCAAAAGAAACAAAAGAGAACAGAGCAAAAATCAACAAAGCCAAAAGCTGGTTCTTTGAAAGGATAAATAAAATTGACAAACCATTAGCCAGACTCATCAAGAAGCAAAGAGAGAAAAATCAAATCAATAAAACTAGAAATGAAAATGGAGAGATCACAACGGACAACACAGAAATACAAAGGATCATAAGAGACTACTATCAGCAGTTATATGCCAATAGAATGGACAAAGACACAGATGTGTATAACGGACTTTTGGACTCAGAGGGAGAGGGAGAGGGTGGGATGATTTGGGAGAATGGGAATTCTAACATGTATACTATCATGTAAGAATTGAATCCCCAGACCATGCCTGACGCAGGATGCAGCATGCTTGGGGCTGGTGCATGGGGATGACCCAGAGAGATGTTGTGGGGAGGGAGGTGGGAGGGGGGGTCATGTTTGGGAACGCATGTAAGAATTAAAGATTTTAAAATTAAAAAAAATAAATAAATTAAAAAAAAAAAGAATGGACAATGTGGAAGAAATGGACAAATTCTTAGAAAAGTACAATTTTCCAAAACTGAACCAGGAAGATATAGAAAATCTTAACAGACCCATCACAAGCACGGAAATTGAAACTGTAATCAGAAATCTTCCAGCAAACAAAAGCCCAGGTCCAGATGGCTTCACAGCTGAATTCTACCAAAAATTTCGAGAAGAGCTAACACCTATGCTACTCAAACTCTTCCAGAAAATTGCAGAGGAAGGTAAACTTCCAAACTCATTCTATGAGGCCACCATCACCCTAATACCAAAACCTGACAAAGATGTCACAGAAAAAGAAAACTACAGGCCAATATCACTGATGAACATAGATGCAAAAATCCTCAACAAAATCCTAGCAATCAGAATCCAACAACACATTAAGAAGATCATACACCATGACCAAGTGGGCTTTATCCCAGGGATGCAAGGATTCTTCAATATCCGCAAATCAATCAATGTAATTCACCACATTAACAAATTGAAAAATAAAAACCATATGATTATCTCAATAGATGCAGAGAAGGCCTTTGACAAAATTCAACATCCATTTATGATAAAAACTCTCCAGAAAGCAGGACTAGAAGGAACATACCTCAACATAATAAAAGCTATCTATGACAAACCCACAGCAAACATTATCCTCAATGGTGAAAAATTGAAAGCATTTCCCCTAAAGTCAGGAACAAGACAAGGGTGTCCACTTTCACCGCTACTATTCAACATAGTTCTGGAAGTTTTGGCCACAGCAATCAGAGCAGAAAAAGAAATAAAAGGAATCCAAATTGGAAAAGAAGAAGTAAAGCTCTCACTGTTTGCAGATGACATGATCCTCTACATAGAAAACCCTAAAGACTCCACCAGAAAATTACTAGAGCTAATCAATGAATATGGTAAAGTTGCAGGATATAAAATCAACACACAGAAATCCATTGCATTCCTATACACTAATAATGAGAAAGTAGAAAAAGAAATTAAGGAAACAATTCCATTCACCATTGCAACGAAAAGAATAAAATACTTAGGTATATATCTACCTAAAGAAACTAAAGACCTATATGTAGAAAATTATGAAACACTGGTGAAAAAAATCAAAGAGGACACTAATAGATGGAGAAATATACCATGTTCATGGATCAGAAGAATCAATATAGTGAAAATGAGTATACTACCCAAAGCAATTTACAAATTCAATGCAATCCCTATCAAGCTACCAGCCATATTTTTCACAGAACTAGAACAAATCATTTCAAGATTTGTATGGAAATACAAAAAAACTTGAATTGCCAAAGCAATCTTGACAAATAAGAATGGAACTGGAGGAATCAACCTGCCTGACTTCAGGTTCTACTACAAAGCCACAATAATCAAGACAGTATGGTACTGGCACAAAGACAGACATATAGATCAATGGAACAAAATAGAAAGCCCAGAGATAAATCCACACACATATGGACACCTTATCTTTGACAAAGGAGGCACGAATATACAATGGAGTAAAGACAATCTCTTTAACAAGTGGTGCTGGGAAAACTGGTTAACCACTTGTAAAAGAATGAAACTAGATCACTTTCTAACACCATACACAAAAATAAACTCAAAATGGATTAAAGATCTAAATGTAAGACCAGAAAGTATAAAACTCCTAGAGGAGAACATAGGCAAAACACTCTCAGACATACATCACGGCAGGATCCTCCAGGATCCACCTCCCAGAATTCTGGAAATAAAAGCAAAAATAAACAAATGGGATCTAATGAAGCAACTGACAAACAACTAATCTCAAAAATATACAAGCAACTTCTGCAGCTCAACTCCAGAAAAATAAACGACCCTATCAAAAAATGGGCCAAAGAACTAAATAGACATTTCTCCAAAGAAGACATACGGATGGCTAACAAACACATGAAAAGATGCTCAACATCACTCATTATTAGAGAAATGCAAATCAAAACCACAATGAGGTACCACTTCACACCAGTCAGAATGGCTGCGATCCAAAAATCTGCAAGCAATAAATGCTGGAGAGGGTGTGGAGAAAAGGGAACCCTCCTACACTGTTGGTGGGAATGCAAACTAGTACAGCCACTATGGAGAACAGTGTGGAGATTCCTTAAAAAATTGCAAATAGAACTACCTTATGACCCAGCAATCCCACTTCTGGGCATACACACCGAGGAAACCAGAATTGAAAGAGACACATGTACCCCAATGTTCATCGCAGCACTGTTTATAATAGCCAGGACATGGAAACAACCTAGATGTCCATCAGCAGATGAATGGATAAGCAAGCTGTGGTACATATACACAATGGAGTATTACTCAGCAGTTAAAAAGAATTCAGTTGAATCAGTTCTGATGAGATGGATGAACCTGGAGCCGATTATACAGAGTGAAGTAAGCCAGAAAGAAAAACACCAATACAGTATACTAACACATATATATGGAATTTAGGAAGATGGCAATGACGACCCTGTATGCAAGACAGGGAAAGAGACACAGATGTGTATAACGGACTTTTGGACTCAGAGGGAGAGGGAGAGGGTGGGATGATTTGGGAGAATGACATTCTAACATGTATACTATCATGTGAATTGAATCGCCAGTCTATGTCTGACGCAGGATGCAGCATGCTTGGGGCTGGTGCATGGGGATGACCCAGAAAGATGTTCTGGGGAGGGAGGTGGGAGGGGGGTTCATGTTTGGGAATGCATGTAAGAATTAAAGATTTTAAAATGTAAAAAATAAAAAACTAAAATAAAAAATAAATAAATAAATAAATAAATAATTAAAAGCTTATGCACAACAAAGGAAAATATAAGCAAGGTGAAAAGACAGCCTTCGGAATGGGAGAAAATAATAGCAAATGAAGCAACCGACAAACAACTAATCTCAAAAATATACAAGCAACTTATGCAGCTCATGTCCAGAAAAATAAACGACCCAATCAAAAAATGGGCCAAAGAACTAAACAGACATTTCTCCAAAGAAGACATACTGATGGCTAACAAACACATGAAAAGATGCTCAACATCACTCATTATTAGAGAAATGCAAATCAAAACCACAATGAGGTACCACTTCACACCAGTCAGAATGGCTGCCATCCAGAAATCTGCAAGCAATAAATGCTGGAGAGGATGTGGAGAAATGGGAACCCTCCTACACTGTTGGTGGGAATGCAAACTAGTACAGCCACGATGGAGAACAGTGTGGAGTTTCCTTAAAAAATTGCAAATAGAACTACCTTATGACCCAGCAATCCCACTTCTGGGCATACACACCGAGGAAACCAGAATTGAAAGAGACACATGTACCCCAATGTTCATCGCAGCACTGTTTATAATAGCCAGGACATGGAAACAACCTAGATGTCCATCAGCAGATGAATGGATAAGAAAGCTGTGGTACATATACACAATGGAGTATTACTCAGCCGTTAAAAATAATTCATTTGAATCAGTTCTGATGAGATGGATGAAACTGGAGCCGATTATACAGAGTGAAGTAAGCCAGAAAGAAAAACACCAATACAGTATACTAACACATATATATGGAATTTAGAAAAATGGCAATGACGACCCTGTATGCAAGACAGGGAAAGAGACACAGATGTGTATAACGGACTTTTGGACTCAGAGGGAAAGGGAGAGGGTGGGATGATTTGGGAGAATGGCATTCTAACATGTATACTATCATGTAAGAATCGAATCGCCAGTCTATGTCTAACGCAGGAAACAGCATGCTTGGGGCTGACCCAGAGAGATGTTATGGGGAGGGAGGAGGGAGGGGGGTTCATGTTTGGGAACGCATGGAAGAATTAACTATTTTAAAATTTAAAAAATATAAATAAATAAATAAATAAATATTAAATTAAAAAAATAAAATTAAATTAAAAAATTAAAAAACTCATACATTTTATAATTCATTTTTAAACAATTGATAAACATCCAATAATGTAATCCATCTAACTGAGTTAGGTTGTCATCAGTACTATTAATAAAAAATTGAGATACTTTGAGCACTGAATTTAAATAAAATAAAATAAAGTAAAATAAAATAAAAATAAAAATCCTCTTGATGAAAGTGAAAGAGGAGAGTGAAAAAGTTGGCTTCATGCTCAACATTCAGAAAACGAAGATCATGGCATCTGGTCCCTTCACTTCATGGAAATAGATGGGGAAACAGTGGAAACAGTGTCAGACTTTATTTTGGGGGGCTCAAAAATCACTGCAGATGGTGATTGCAGCCATGAAATTAAAAGACGCTTACTTCTTGGAAGGAAAGTTATGACCAACCTAGATAGCATATTGAAAAGCAGAGACATTACTTTGCCAACAAATGTCCGTCTAGTCAAGGCTATGGTTTTTCCATTGGTCATGTATGGATGTGAGAGTTGGACTGTGAAGAAGGCTGAGCGCTGAAGAATTGATGCTTTTGAACTGTGGTGTTGGAGAAGACTCCTGAGAGTCGCTTGGAATGCATGGAGATTCAACTAGTCCATTGTGAAGGAGATCAGTCCTGGGATTTCTTTGGAGGTAATGATGCTAAAGCTGAAGCTCCAGTACTTTGGCCACTTCATGCGAAGAGCTGACTCATTGGAAAAGACTAGGAGGCTGGGAGGGATTGGAGGTAGGAGGAGAAGGGGACGACAGAGGATAAGATGGCTGGATGGCATCACTGACTGATGGACGTGAGTCTGTGTGATCTCCAGGAGTTGGTGATGGACAGGGAGGCCTGGCGTGCTTTGATTCATGGGGTCGCAAAGAGTCGGACTCATCTGAGCAACTGAACTGAACTGTGAGGCTGAACTGAACTGAACTGATAACAGAAGAACCACAACAACAACAAAAAACATATTGACTTAAATAACATTTTAAAATTTATTAATTCCTTTTTAAATTGTAGAGATATAGCAATGCAGTAGTTACGAATTTATTCTCAACTTCATAAAATTTCGAAAACCTTTTCTTCAAGTAAAACAATTATCGTGTGAGGAAAGTGGTTGATCTTAGTTATGATTTACCTGTAAAAGAGCTTAGCAGGTTTTTAATTTTAAAAAAAAATTAATCTAGAAATTTTAGAGGATTCCCAGATGGCTCAGTGGTAAAGAAACTGTCTGCCAATGCAGGAAACATAGGGTTTGATCCCTGGGTTGGGAGATCCCCTGGAAGAGGAAATGGCAACTCAAGCCAGTAGTCTCTCCTGAAAAATCCCATGACAGAAGGGCCTAAAGGACTAAGGTCCTCACTGTCACAAAGAGCTGGACATGACTGAGTAACTAAGCAAAGCAGTTTTAAATATGATATTGTTGCTGTACTGTGCTCAGTCATGTCCGACTCTTTAAGGATCCTCTATCCATGGGATTCTCCAGACAAGAATGCTGAAGTGGGTTGCCATTTCCTACTCCAGTGATATTGCCAGGTTACTATATATATGTATGTATATATATATATATATATATATATATATATATATATATATAGTGTGTGTGTGTGTGTGTGTATGTGTGTGTATGCAGTCATTAGTTATGCAGAAGTGTGGAGATGGTAAATTTAACACATAAGAACTGATACTTTACTGAGAGATTGCATGCTCTGGATAAACCCTCACTGATAGAATGAGATTCCCCTAATGTGAAAGAAAACAAAAAAAATCTCAAGTCAAATAATGTGGGAATATTTATATACCAGGGAAATAATTTATGCTTAAGATCTAAGGAATCTTTTCTCTAATGTTCCAAACCTAAATAGTACAAGTCTTAATTTCAAGCAGACATATTTGTAATGACAATAGTCATTCAAATAGAGATAAAGTATTACTGCTTAAGCTGCTAAATCCCAAATTCTATGAAGACAAATAACTGAAACAATAAATTTATAGTTCTATTTTCATATTTGCTTATGACAATCATAACTTTTTAGCCATTCAGAAGTAAGGGGTAGAAAGGTGGAAGAGAACAATGTATGGGGCAGGAAACAAGTCTATTCTTACATCTTCCACTATATAGCTGAATATCTTTGAACTTCATATTCATCATCTGTAATATGGACTTCATGGATGTAACATTTGTTCTGTAATTACAGTTTGTTACAATTTTCTGAGGCTATATTCCGCAAATAGGATCTATGATATAAGAAGATAGCATGCATCCTGAAGTGTGTGAAAAATTATTTCCTTCAATTTAGGATGCAATATCATACAAAATTTTAGAAAAATTAAGGTCTATGTCTATTTTGCAGATGAGGGTTTAGCAAGGAATTGGAGGATTTAGCAAGGAATTCCAGGTGCTTTATATATCTGGTAGGGGTCATCAAGTTGTTCCTTCACAGAGAGTGGTCCACACATGAAAATGATGCTCTTGATTGACTATGCACACATCTTGTTCTTTGATTCAGCTTTGCTATTGTTGTTGCTCTATTACTTTTATTATATTACTGCTGTTGTTTTCCAATCAGTATGTAGAAACTGTACTGATCTATACACTTTCATTTGATCTCTAATAGAGCCACATTTTGAAGAGAAGATGAGTAATCTATTATCTGTGTATGTAGGCTCAATGAAAAAACACTTTGGCAAAGAGAAAGTGAGAGAGGGCAGAGGTTTTTAACCTTCTAGAAATTTTCTTGGATCCCATAGCCATTATTTTTCTGTCTGTTACAAAGAAAAATTTTATATCTTTGCTTTTCTCGGAGAAATTTCACTTCTTTCTACCAGTGTTGAAAATAGATGTGAATATCTGAAATAATAAAAGTGAAAAATATATGCAAATGCTTATATAAATATAGGGACATCCCAGGTGGCTTGGTGGTAAAGAATTCACCTGCCAGTGCAGGAGACACAGAAGACATGGGTTTGATCAATCCCTGGGTCAGAAAGATCCCCTGGAGGAGGAAATAGTCATCCTCTCTAGTATTCTTTCCTGGATAGTCCCATGGAGAGAAGAGACTAGCAGGCTACAGTCCATGAGGTCATAATGACTCAGACACAACTGAGGGACTGAACACATGTGCCTGCATATAAACATAGACATTAATATCTATATCTATATATCTGTGTATAAAATATACTTCTTGAACATCTCATACCTTAAATTAGTTTCATCATGCTTTAAAGGTCACACCTATGAATAAATATTTACTTTCCTGTTTTTCAAACAATTTTGGAAGGTATGCTTTTTTTAGTGTGATGGTTAATTTTGTGTGTCAACTTGACTGGATCATGGGATGCCTACATTTATGGTTGAATACTGTTTCTGGGTGTGTCTATGAAAATGTTTCTAGAGAATAGTGTTTGAATTAATAAACTAAGTAAACACTATTTCCCTCCCCAATGTGGGTGAAGTCACTCAGTCATGTGTGACCCTTTGTGATCCCATGGACTGAAGCCTGTCAGGCTCCTTGGTCCATGGGATTTTCCAGGCAAGAATAATGGAGTGGGTTGTCATTTCCTTATCCATGTGGAGAAGGCCATTTCCTTCTACAAGTGTGGATAGGCATTATCTAAACTATTGAGGAACTGAATGAAACAAAAAGATGAAGAGAGAATTCTGTTTTTCTCCCACATCCCCAGTTAGTTCTATTTCTCTGGAAAACCCTGACTAATCTGCTATATAAACTTCAAATTTCCTGAAACAGCAGTATATTGTTTTTGCCTGATCCCTCTTCTCACAGGTTAATGTCAAAAATTGTTAGATCTCATCCTTTAATGGACTTGACAGAAGAAATTAGGGGTGCACAGAAAATGTCACTCTGAAAGAAGTATGCTTGTGAGTACAATCTCCTGACACACACTAAGAACTTCGCTTAGATGTCACCTTGAGCACAAGCAGAGTCTGATTGTTTCAGTGGAGAGATTTATTATATCAGTGGATAGCAATTATCAAAAAAGGGGATGTATTTTGCTTCAATTAATTATGATTATTCAGGTAAGATCTCATACAATATTATTATTAATAAATACTTTTGAGACAGTCATATTATGCAACCTAACTTATCTGCAACATTACTATATGAGAGTATATCATATAACTCTAATTAATAGCTCTAGAGCCCTTTTCATCCCATAAAGGTCAGAATAGTGTTCTCCACTCAGAAATGATCTCATTAATTTCCAAAGCATTTTTACAGATTAGGAAAGAAAATTTTAATAAAATTGTGTAGAAAATTATCTTTTCATGCTCAGGAAAATAGACTGAGAAAAAATATAAATAATGTCCCCCAAATCCCACAAAATGTAAGCAGTAATAACCGGTATGTATTGAGAATGTTCTATATGTCAGATGCTTATTTAAGTCAGTACTGAAGACAATCTTCATGTCATATACTATGGCGTCCATTTTAAAGGTGAGGGCATTGAGGCATAGATTGTATATACAACTTGTGAAACAGGTTGTATTATAGGCAGGACTTCAGCCTTACCAATCCTATTGATATGATTTATTATTTTTCTCACTTTTCATAACATTTACTACAATATTATGTTTAATTTCCTAACTTCATAATTTGTTTTCCTTATTTTTCCATCTTGTTTCTTCTAATTTCTACACATCCCCCACCATCTTCATAGGCCTTATATGTTTATATTTTAACATGTTTACTTGCTAGAATAGCAATGGATTTCTAAGTAACAGAAGGATTCCAAAATCTGAGTATTAGAGAAGACAGACTAATTGATGATTAGAAATAGATATTAAATATTAGCTAAAGAATAAACAATCTAAACCTGAATGAAGAAGATAATGATACTCTTTCTTGATGATCTTTCTCCAAATTCAAACCCTACCTCAAATATTTTAACCATTTTATATTTAACTTAAAATATATGTGATTATAAATATAAACTAAGATGAAAGAAAACCAAGAGGAGGGTGATGTAAAATTCTCTTTGGCTAATTGTTAAA
Source organism: Ovis canadensis (assembly GCF_042477335.2). NCBI lineage: Eukaryota > Metazoa > Chordata > Mammalia > Artiodactyla > Bovidae > Ovis > Ovis canadensis. Next base: position 72,923,815 of record NC_091247.1, read on the forward strand.
AGATCATCCATAATAACATAACAAATATTTATGAAAAACAATGTCCACATCTCAGGTCACACTATAGTTGTTGCTAGATGTCCACAAAGCAGAAATTTTTAAAGAATGAATTATCCATGCTAGATGTTGCTTTAGTTCTTAAGTAGAATAATAGATGTGTGGGTACACATTTTATTATTAAGATTCATAATATAGATACATGCTATATATATATATATGTACATATACTCTTGTATTTATCAGATACTTTATTTAGAAAATATATATTTATAGAATTGAATACTCCATTAAAGCTTGAGACCACGCTATCATTTTATGTCATAGTCGGGAAGCAAAATTGTCAAATTTCTGTAGGTTATTTGGATTGAAAACCTGAGCATTTTTTCCTTAGATGCTCAAAAGAATCAGAATGATATGAATACAGATGATTTATCCTTCTCTCCTGACTTTCACCCATGACTTGATGGCATCCAACCCACAGTGACTTTCTCTTCAGTTTTATGTGACTGGAATGGTGAGGCACACTTGGGAGGCTCAGTGCTAGTCTTAGAAAGCCTGTCTTCTACTGGAAGAAGCTGCATGGTTTCCCTCTGCTAACACACTGTGCTCTGTACTCTCTCACTTTTCTGTTCAAGGCACAACCCATTAAAGTGAAATTTTCCACTATCCAAAGATATTTATAAACATAATATGAGGAAGTTCGACAGGCTACAGAGTGTTTTGTGTAAAGACTGTGTTCAATAAGCATGTATTATGTTAAATAGTGATTCAAGCAGATCTCCATTCACGGAGAAATTTTGAAAGAAAGCAGTTTAGGGTTAGTGGAAGCAGAGAGAGCACACAAAAAAATATGGCAGATGTTACATCAGAAAGATAAAAAGTAAAGAGCCAAGCCTATATAGAGACAGGTTGGAACAAAGAGAAGGCCATCATTGGAAAAGAGAGAAAAATGGAAGTCCAGCTTTCAGTGAACATTAAAAAGACTACTTGAGAGCTGCCAATACATTTTGGTGAGTGATGGGTTGCTCCCTCGCAGGGAATCATTTATATGTAGCTACTGAGGCAGTCCTTTTGTGTTAACATACCATAAATTCTTGTCACTTTGGGTAGCTTGAATGTACTTCTGATTCTGGTAACTGAAAAAGAGTAAACTAGTACAATTCATAGGAAAAATAACTTTCATATTTGAAAGAAATTATTAATATATAGGCAGTTATTTTGCCAGTTCTATATTGAAAACTTGAACTTTTTCTGCAACTTTGTACAATAGTGTTCATTCAGTTTCTTAAGTGAAAGTCGTTCAGTCATGTCCAAATCTTTGTGACCCCATGGACCATAAGGTCCATGGAATTCTCCAGGCCAGAATGCTGGAGTGGGTAGCCTTCCCCTTCTCCAGGGGATCCTCCCAACCCAGGGATCAAACCCAGGTCTCCTGCATTGCAAGCAGTTATTTTACATAAGATATAGTAAGATTTTATCATTTCTTTAGTATAATATTTTAAAAGGAAAAATACCAGTAGGGTTTTTAACAAAATAAAGCCTTTTAAATACACTGTTTATGGAACAGTCATTATGAAAAACAGTGTAGCAACTTCTCAAAAAATTAAAGCTACAACTACCATATGCCCCAGTAATCCAACTCATACATATATATATATATATATATATATATATATATATATATCCAAAGAAAATAAAATAAGTACCTGAAAGATAGTATACTCCCTGTAGTCTTATGTTGATTGCAGTATACATAGCTAAGATATGGAAACAACCTAAATGTTCTTAGAAAAATAGAAACGGAAATGTGGGATATATACAGTGCAATATTATTCAACAATAAATAGATGAAGTCTTGCTATTTGCAACAGCATAGATAGACCTTGAGGACACAATGCTAAGTGAGAGAAGCCAGACAGAAAAAGATAAATATTATATTTCATTATTGATGTGTGAAATCTAGAAAAGGCCAAATTCATAGAAACAAAGAATAGAATGGTGGTTTTCACTGTAATGCTAGCTACTCAGTCATATAATACCATTAGATGATTTTTACTGTGGTTAAAAAAAAAATGTAACATGAGATCTCACCTCTAAAATATTTAAGTGTACAGTATAAATAGTTCCCTGGTGGCCCAGATTGTAAAGTATCCACCTGCAATGAAGGAAACCTGGGATCAATTCTTGGGTTGGGAAGATCCCCTGGAGAAGAGAATGGCAACCCACTCTAGTATGCTTGCCTGGGGAATCCCATGGAAAAAGGAGCATGGGATCACAAAGAATCTCAGACACTGCTGAGCAACTAAAACACACACACGTACATAGTATTGTTAACTGTAAGAACACTGTTATACAGCCTATCTATAAACTTTTTTTTTAATCTTCCATAACTGAAGCTGTATGTCCATTGAACAGAAACATTCTATTTCCTTTTTCCCCCAAGAATGGCAACCTACCCTTTACATTCTCCTTCAGTGAGTTTAACTACTATAGGTATATCTCACGTACATAGGATCATGCATTTTCTCCTTCTGTGACTGTTTCATTTCACTTAACATAATGTCCTCAAGTTTCCTTCACATTGTAGCATATGGTAGGATTTCCTTCTTTTTATGGCAAAATAATATTCCATTGTTGTGTAAAATACATTTGCTTTATCTATTTATCTGTCAATGGACATTTAAATTGTTTCTACCTCTTGTCTACTATGAATAATGCTATAAGTAACACGAAAGTGGAAATACTCTTCAAAAATCCTCATTTCAATTTTTTGAAAACTATCCAAAAGTGAGGTTGTGAAAGTCACTCAGTCATGTCTGACTCTTTGTGACCCAATGGACTATACAATCCACACAATTCTCCAGGCCAGTATGCTGGAGTAGGTAGCCTATCCCTTTCCAGCAGATCTTCCCAAGCCAGGAATCAAATCAGGGTCTCAGGTGGCTTCTTTACCAACTGAGGTATCAGGGAAGCCCTAAAGTGAGGTTACTAGACAGTAAGAATTTCTCCCTACATATTTGGATGAAATTATTAAAATGTTCTTAAGTAAAAACTTTTTTGTTACATAATTTTTTAAAAATGTATATGAATTCTAGCAGAATCATCAATAATCTAAATGTAAGAAAAAACAAAACAAGCTTATAAAGTAATATATTATCATAAATATGAAAAAGCACCATTTCAGCAGATACATGTTTACCTCAAGATAATTTTCTGAACCTGTATCAAGAAGGTGTTGATCAAATATCTACTGGAACATGAAGCTGTGCATGACATGCATTGACACTACTTCTTGCACATGTGACAATTGTTTGGTTCTGTGGGTGAGGTTATTGTGTTTTAATTCTTTGTATGGAACAGGGAGAAATAATAAAGGATCTTCCTTAGAGAAGAAGGGTACTGAAGTTTATTGAAGTTCAGTATCAGAAAAAGTCATCTGAGAAGAAGGCTGCAAGAAATAAGGGGGTCCATTAACTATTCTTTACCTTATTAGACAAAACATGGATTTAAACTAAAATTGTCACGTGTGTTCTTGAATAAAAGTGAATTGATTATCTGCTTGAAGCTAAGAGTTGAAACTATAAGCATAAAATATGTATTTTCATATCCAAAGAATTACCTTAAATAGAGTGGTTGAGAACACCTTAGTTTCAGATACTATGCAAGACAGTTTATAAGTAGACCTTCCAGTATCCTTAAAGGTAGTATCAGCTTCTCTTTTAATAATGCTGTAAAGTGAATTAATCTTTTCAAAGGCACGGAGCAAATAAAGTGACAGAACTTATATTTAATCTTCATACAACTGGTTATAAATCATATGCACTAATTATTTTCCTACAATTAAATACTATTCTTAGGAAGCTTTTTATTTTTTTACAATACTGTATTGGTTTTGCCATACATTGACATGAATCCACCACAGGTGTACATGAGTTCCCAACCCTGAACCCCCCTCTCACCTCCCTCCCCATATCATCTTTCTGGGTCATCCCAGTACACCCGCCCCAAGCATCCTGTATCCTGTATTTAACCTAGACTAGCGATTCATTTCTTACATGATAGTATACATGCTTCAATGCCATTCTTCCAAATTATCCCACCCTCTCCCTCTCCCACAGAGTCCAAAAGTCTGTCCTTTACATCTGTGTCTCTTTTGCTGTCTCGTAAATTCAGGACCTTGCAATATTAAAACCAGAAACACTATGGCCCAAAGTATCCCACAACATATATATATATAGTATGGAAATGGATACCAACTCTAGTATTCTAGCTTGGTGAATTGTATAGACAGAGGAGTCTGGCAGGCTACAGTCCATGGGGTTGCAAAGAGTCAGGCACAACTGAGCAACTAACACTTTATATATATATGCATGCTCTGGAAGTGTCATAGACATTCAAATATTAATATTAATATTAATACTGATATCCTTGGTGAATTATGAGTGAGACAAATATCATTAATTTTTAGTTCATATATTTAAAAAGTACAGAAGCCAACACAACAGTTTAAAAATTTGTATATTTATAAAGCCACCTTGAACAGCTTGGTACACTATCCACTGTGATGCTACTAAATAAGAATCAGTTTGAAATATCTTTTTTGGTGAAAAAGAAATTTAATCATTTTTAAAATTAAGGAGGACTTAAAATGAAACTGAAAATGGAAATAAAAAATCATACTAATTAGATTACTTGACATTCGAGAGGATTGCTTTAAAATTCTCCTCCAAGATAATTTATGCTTCTGCAAAATTTAGAATCACAAATTTGGTAGTGGTGATTTTTGACAGTTGTTAAATTTAGAGTCATATTTATATAGATTGATTTTATTTAAAAAAGGAAACTATTATTATAATTCTGTCAATCTTCCCTTTAACTCAGATTGCTTTGCATAAACAATTTATGCAATTTAGTATATTGATAGCAGTTTTTGCAAGAGCTTAGAGAGTAGCTATGTAGATTAAGGAAAAGTGAAAGAGCACCATTTTCCTTCTGTACCACTTTTTTACTCTTATCTTTATTCTTAATTTCTTTAGCTGTCTAAGAACAGATGCTCTGAGATTGTTTTGTGTTCTCACATACATTGAATTTAAGAAATAATGTACATTTGATAATGAAATCCATATTTGGCTACTTTCAGTGTGAGAGTCTCATTATGTGATCATTTTAAATGCTGTAATACTCATTCATTTTAGAGACATTTTTTTCATTTCAAAGTTATAATGACTAACAACGCCATCCACATATTTTAGAAAAACCTCTGTATTTTACCTTTAATTTTTCCCTCTCAAAATTTACTCTAATCACTTACCATATTTCAAACTCTGTCGAAGTTTAAGTATGCCACTGAAAATGTGATATATGGAACTTACATTAATAATGAGCCTGATGGTATCTTTTTTCATAGCTGTGCTAAATGTGTTTCTTTCTTTGCTTTTTGCTTTAAGTTTAAGTCCTTCTTAAGGTGTTGTTATTGCTGCTAGATATTTATGTCAAATAATGGATAATTTTAATGAACAGAAAGGGGGAAAAATGTCCCTCACATCACTGGAACTCTAGAAATTTCACTGAGGTAGCTGCTGTTGAAATTGTATGGGTTTTATTTCCTACGCTCTGGTCCATAATTGTCTTCCTGATGCATGTTGAGAAATTCCAATTTACTACTCAATAGGTCTAATGAAAGTAAAAGTGAAAGTGAAGTCGCTCAGTTGTGTCCGACTCTTTGCAACCCCATGGACTATAGCCTATCAGGCTCCTCTGTCCATGGGATTTTCCAGGCAAAAGAGCAGAGTGGATTGCCATTTCCTTCTCCAGGGGATCTTCCCGACCCAGGAATTGAATCCGGGTATCCTGCATTACAGGCAGATGCTTTACCGTGGGAGCCATCAGGGAAGCCCTAATAGGTCTAACAGTATAATATAATCAATGATTTTGTTGTTGTTCAGTCACTAAGTCATGTCCAGCTCTTTGCAACCCCATGGACTGCAGCATGCCAAGCTTCCCTGTTCTTCTTTATCTCCTAGAGTTTGCTCAACCTATGTCCACTGAGTCAGTGATGTCATCTCCCTATCTCACCCTCTGCCACCCGCTTCTCCTTTGCCCTTCAATCTTTCCCAGCATCAGAGTCTTTTCCAATGAGTCAGCTCTTCAAATCAGGTGGCTAAAGGGCTGGAGCTTCAGCATCAGTCCTTCCAATGAATAGTCAGAGGTGATTTCCTTTAGGAATGATTAGTTTGATCTCCTTGCAGTCCAAGGGCCTCTCAAGAGTCTTCTCTAGCACCACAATTCAGAACCATCAATTCTTCAGTGCTCAGCCTTCTTTATGATCCAACTCTCACATCCATACATGACTACTGGAAAAACCATAGCATTCATTAGATGGATTTTGTAGGGAAAGTTATGTCTCTGGTTTTTAATACAAGACCTACAAGACCTTTTAGAACTAACATCCAAAAAAAGATGTCCTTTGCATTATAGGGGACTGGAATGCAAAAGGAGGAAGTCAAGAAACACCTGGAGTAACAGGCAAATTTGGCCTTAGAATATAGAATGAAGCAGGGCAAACTCCAATAGAATTTTGCCAAGAGAATGCACTGGTCATAGCAAATACCCTCTTCCAACAACACAAGAGAAGACTCTACATATGGGCATTACAAGATGGCCAACACCGAAATCAGATTGATTATATTCTCTGCAGCCAAAAATGGAGAAGCTCTATACAGTCAAGAAAAACAAGACCTGTGAGCTGACTGGGAGCTCAGATCATGAACTCCTTATTGCCAAATTCAGACTTAAATTGAAGAAAGTAGGGAAAACCACTAGACCCTTCAGGTATGACCTAAATCAAATCCCTTATGATTATACAGTGGAAGTGAGAAATAGATTTAAGGGCCTAGATCTGATAGGTAAAATGCCTGATGAACTATCGACTGAGGTTCGTGACATTGTACAAGAGACAGGGATCAGATCATCCCCATGGAAAAGAAAGGCAAAAATGCAAAATGGCTGTCTGGGAAGGCCTTACAAATAGCTGTGAAAGAAGAGATGCAAAAAAAACAAAAGAGAAAAGGAAAGATATAAGCATCTGAATGCAGAGCTCCAAAGAATAGCAAGAAGAGATAAGAAAGCCTTCATCAGCGATCAATGCAAAGAAATAGAGGAAAAGACCAGAATGGGAAAGACTAGAGATCTCTTCAAGAAAATTAGAGATACCAAGGGAACATTTCTTGCAAAGATGGACTCGATAAAGGACAGAAATTGTATGGACCTAACAGAAGCAAAGACCAACCTAGATAGCATATTCAAAAACAGAGATATTCCTTTGCCAACAAAGGTCCATCGAGTCAAGGCTATGGTTTTTCCAGTGATCATGTCTGGATCTGAGAGTTGAACTATGAAGAAGGCTGAGTGCCAAATAATTGATGCTTTAGAACTATGTTGGAGAAGACTCTTGCAAGACCCTTGGACTGCAAGTAGATCCAACCAGTCCATCCTAAAGGAGATCAGTCTTGTGTGTTCATTAGAAGGACTGATGCTGAAGCTGAAACTCAAATACTTTGGCTACCTCATGTGAGGAGTGACTCATTGGAAAAGACTCTGATGCTGGGAGGGATTGGGGGCATGAGGAGAAGAGGACAACAGAGGATGAGATGGCTCGATGGCATCACTGACTTGATGAACATGAGTTTGGGTAAACTCTGGGAATTGGTGATGGACAGGGAGGACTGGCATGCTGCAATTCATGGGAGCGCAAAGAGTCAGACACGACTGAGTGGCTTCACTGAACTGAGGTCTGTTTTACTGAACTGTAGTGAACTGATGAGGTCTGTGAGTGATTGTTACTAAATTGTGTGCAACTCTTTGTGACCCCATGGACTGTAGCCTGCCAGGCTCCTCTGGCCATGGAAATCTCCAAGGAAGAATACTTGAGTGGATATCCATTCCCTCTTCCAGGGGATCTTGTAAACTGATTCAAATCTTAACTTAGTGAAGGTGGCCATAACATCTTGTTTTAGTGGTTGGTGTTATATTTATATTCTGGATGGCAAGAGCTTTTCTCCTTATGCAGATCAAATCAGACATCAAAAGACTACGCATCAATTGTGTTGTAGAGACAACATAATCAATTAGCCATTATGACTAAAAAAGTACTGGCTTTGATTTGAATTATTTTAATTACTGATTTAGCCCCACTCTCCATTACAGTAACCTTACCTCCTTTTGATTTAGATATTAATTGTTACCACTATACCCTTAATGCCAAAAGATCCTGTCATGTCTCTTGAGTTTATGGATCCCTTTTGAAGGAACAGGGCTTCCCAGGTGGCACTAACTGTAAAGAACCTGCCTGCCAATGCAGGAGTCATAAGAGAGGCAGGTTGGTTCTCTGGGTCTGGAAGATCCACTGGAAGAAGGCATGACAACCCACTCCAGTATTCTTACCTGGAAAATCCCACTGACAGAGGAGCCTCGTGGGCTACAGTCCTTATGATCACAAAGAGTTGGCTATGACTGAAGTGACTTAGCACGTACATACACATTTGAAGGTATCAGTCCCCACTGTGATTCCACAGAGAATAACCAATTCTTTTTTTTTAATTAAAAAGCTCTGCAATATTTTAGATAATTTCTTCTATAGTACACCACAAAAGTTATGGCATTTAAGCTTAATTTAGTATAAACTCACCTTTGAGTATTTTAGTTAACCAAGAAGCAAACTGTTATGACATCCCTAAACATTTGAATTAAAACATTGAATGTGGAATCTCTGTTTAATAAACTCACATCAATAAATTTGGTATAATATCATTTTACATTACTTTCAACTTGATTCCCTGATTGTAAGATCTATTTCCACACTGCTCTTTAGGATTCTGTCAGTAAACTAGAACTGGATGGGAATCAGAGATTCAAAGCATCTAGCTCTGTAAGAAGCCACTGTCTTCACAATGTCTAGGTAACTCCTAGAGAGTAACTTAAGCTTCCTTGAAAATAGCACTAATAATTCCAGGCATCATTAACTTTTTTTTCCAGAGTTATTAACGGGAATTACACTGTTTTACTGACTTGGTGAGTTATTCATCAAAAATGCCAGAATTCAGTCAAACTATTAGATGTTTCCCATAAGTAATTCTACTCCAGATTTATAGTCAGTGTACTACTTTTGTGGTGTGTAAAATTAGTGAAAATAATTTATTTCCTGTTACTAAGTCAACACAGTGAAATGATCACTACAGTTACTATAAGATGTCAGAATCTGAGTCTTCAAGGATAGTGATTTAGTAACACTTTTTAGGATAAATTGGGATAATTTAGATGAACAGACAAATTTCAAATTTTAAATATACTTATCTTAAAATACTGAAACAAGGAGTTTTAATTACATTGAAGTTACAGGAGACAATCCTTACCTGTATAATAACACCTCCTCAATACACATACTCTCAGCCATAAATGATTTGTAAAGAAGCCAATGCATATATCTATTTTTGGCAAAATCCTAGCCTTATCCTGGTCATCTCACATGTATGGTGGTAGGGAGGGAAATAGTTGGAAGAAAAATGCCATAATAAACTCAAAAAGCATCATGCAGTATAACATTCAGTAGAACATATTAAATTTCCCATTTTATATCCTTAAATTATATTATTTGACCTTTGCTGTCACTCAGTGGAAAATGCTTTTTTCTTGTGCTGATACCAAGTTAGAATCATTCACATTATGGTTACATCATCATGTCTTACAGACTGTAGCTGAGACACCATAAGGCTATACAGTTGCAGATGTACAAGGTCTTAGGCCACAGCTATATTGCAGCAAATTTCAGAATTCCCTGAATTATCAAGGATATTCTTTACTAGTAACAACCTTCAGAACTTTATATATATTGCATCAAAGTAGAAAGAAATATAATAATGTTCTTAAATTTAGCCAAAAGATTTATTAAATAGATACTTTGAAAATATTCATTTTTCTTCCAAAGGGGCTTATGAATAAGGAATGAAATTTAAAGTTACAGTTGTACATTTTTTATCAAGAAAATATTTAAAAATCAAATGATTGAGGAACTTTCCATTAGCACTTCAATTATGTCTTATTATATTTTGAATTTCTCAATGTCAATTCCAAAAGGAATAATTTCATTTTAAGGTGTAAATAAGAGAAATATTTTCAAGAATGATTATAGTAGAAGTATGTAATATTTAAATCAAAATTGGGAGTCTTTAATGAAATATCCACTGTCTCTTTTTGAATTTTCAGAGCCTAAGAATACAGACAAGAATTTCAAGAATTTAGAAAGTAAATGGACATAATATTTTGATTCAATCTCATCATGTAATTTCTTTTCATTTTCTTTGCCCCACCAATCTTCTTGACCAAAATTTGGCAAATTGTAGCCCACAGTGTAGATATCTTTCTAAATGGAGTTTTAGTGAAACAAACACACACATTTCCTATCTATGTTAGCACTACAAGGAGAGAATTAAGTGGTTGTGACAGAGATCATATGGCCTGTTCAAAATATGTATGATCTCACCCTTTAAGAATGTATTGGATAACCTATACTCTAGATTCAAGATATGGTGAGCATTTGTACTTGAACTATTTATCAGATACCAGGGATGATGACTGGAGAAGGCAATGGCAACCCACTCCAGTACTCTTGCCTAGAAAATCCCATGGACGGAGGAGCCTGGTAGGCTGCAGTCCATGGGGTCGCTAGGAGTCGGACACGACTGAGCAACTTCACTCTCACTTTTCACTTTCATGCATTGGAGAAGGAACTGGCAACCCACTCCAGTGTTCTTGCCTGGAGAATCCTGGGGACAAGGGAGCCTGGTGAGCTACCATCTCTGGGGTCACACAGAGTCAGACACAACTGAAGCAGTAGCAGTAGCAGAGATGATGACTAGTAACTTCATTAGTCTTCCAAACTAAATGTCATCAACCTCAAGTACATTTCTTTTAAAACTGTCTGATCTGAGATATTTCAGCATACATTACACCAAAGGATTCATAAATAGTTTCTATGATGAAATCATGAGTAAGTTAAATGTGTTAAAAATCTTTGACTTCTCCATGAAAAATTTCAGCAATATCTACACTAATTAGTCATTAAATTTTGTTCATTGGTCACCTCATCATAAAAGTACTTGAATAAATATTCAAGATTTTTCTTGTAAGTTCTTAAATATTTCCTATGGTATTATCTCATTTTTCATATTTATTGGCAAACTTCTTTTTTGTATATTGTGCAAAGCAAGCCAATGCACTGCTTTCTAAACTAGAAGTAATTTAGAAGTCAAATTGATTGAATTTGTTAATGAAAATTTCTTATAATATTCACAGTGTCATTTTTCTTTCAAGGATATTGTAATGTTGCATTTATCCATGTGGGTCCTTCTCTGTGTCAGTCAAGCTCCTCTGGTTTAGCATATAATCAAGGATTCAGGGATTAGGCTATATGATTAAGGTCAAAGAACAATATACAGTAAAGCCTGGAGCAGGATGACATCACACATTTTCAGTATGATGATATCTGTTTCAGCACGACAGTCTTCATTCTAAATATAAATAATCAAGATAAGATGTACCAGTTTAGGGAGTAAATTGAGATTGTCAAAAATATAAATAGATATAATTTCTAGAATTTAACTAGCAGCTCACCTTTTATTATAAATTAATTTTTTTGCCATCTTTATTTCCTGGAATTAAGTCACTGCTCATGTATTGACTTAAGGAAAATAAAATTCACATGACCTCATTTGCCCAGTCAGAAATGGCAACTAATCCTTAAACCACCAGCCACTAAACTCAATTTACAGAATAGACTTAAAAAGTAAAATAAATACAAGATGAGCTATTGGGTTACAGTTTTAGAATAATCCTACCTGCTTCTGATTTTCTTAAGATGCAAAACTCACTTATAGGTGGACATCTTTCCTTCTCAGGAACAAACATGGAATAATACATTTATTACATATTTTAAATTGTATTAAAATTCTAAATATGTTTAAGAAAAGTATCTCATTGAGTAAAATAAAGATCCAGCTTTTCTAATAATGACAAATAGGATATGGGGAGGAAAGTTGACATTTAGGACGCTGATTTCAAAATGTCAACAGCAACAATGATTTTGTGATCCAAGACTAAAGTGTAAATTCTTTTCAGTTCAGTGCAACTTTCAGTCAGACCAGGTCCTGTGATAAGCATTCTGTATGTTTACTACCTACTGTGAAAAATAAGTGGTTACTCCATAGAGTCAAAAAAACCACTACTTTTAATTCCAGGAGGTCCATCTAATATTATGGGCTTAATGAAAAATAGATGTTTACTGTACCCGTTCATTCATATTTCAGAGCTAAAACTGCATTGAGAGATCACCAACTGAATTTTTTTTTTTTTTAGTTTGCAGGGAAAACTTACTGCCATAAAATCTCACTGACTTTGTCTCCATATCAGAGAATATTGATATATTCATCCTCTAATAAAATATCCTATAAATCTCAAGGCTATCCATTCATATTTATTGTGCTTCCCAGTAACTTCTTTACCTTACTATTTCTTCAGCAAAAGAACATTTGCAAACATTTGCAAAAAAAAAAAAAAAGAGTGGAAGGAATTAAAAAACAATTAGCAATGCATATGTCATGAAAAATAGGGAAAATGTTAAAAAAATTCTAAAAAAATAGAATAGAAAAAAGTGTTTAGTACAAAGGAAAGCAAGAAAGTACTATAATTTGAAAAATCCTATTGTATTTTCATGGTAGAAACTAAAACTGCAAAAAGATATTATCATGATTACATTGCCAGGGAAATGAACAGTGACAGGAAAACTTGAAATAATTTTTTCATTAAAGATTAGATGGAGAAAAATTACTGAATGAAGTAGATAGTGAAGTTATCAAAGAAATAAAAAAGATACTTATATGACTGAAAAGAGAGAAGAGATGTTTGAAAGAACAAATAACTAAATATATTGAATTATTCTGAATCATTAGTGTGAAAACAGGATCCTGTATTTAATGATTTTCTAGATAATATTTTTCATAAAAGGGAAATGTGGAGGAAAATCCAACTATAAGAAAATAAATGTTAGGAGAGACTGGTTTATATGTGTTTTGAAATGGGTTGGTTTAAATTATATTTGCTGTTTAATTAAACAGCAAATCATCATTCTGTTTGTAATAAAACAGACAGAAAAATAGTACATATATAGTGATAGAGTGTTGATTAGCAAAAAAATTGATCTAAAGCTAACTTCCTCGATGTTTAGTCAAGAGTTTGTTACTAGTCCCTTCTGTTGATGACCTTAAAAGGGAATGGTACTCTAGAGTATAAGAAATGTTTTCATTGTCAAGAATGTGCTCTGTTGTAAATATTTTTTCAGCCTTGGGTTATGATTATAACCCCACTGAGTGGGGCGGTGGTAGTGCTGTCTTCTTCAGAGAAAAGAACAATAAATGTTGATACAACACATCATCTTAACCCCAGTTGTAGAAACTGTGTACATCGTAAGTTTAGTTGGTAATAGTTTTAAGTCTCTAATCAGTATGTCTAATGTTAAGGCATTCTTGACATCTTGACAATGTCATTGAAACAAGCTTCTGTTACAATTCCAAAAGATTGGTGGATGTAATTAATTAAATTCTCATCAAAGTGCTTTAAAAAGTATTTGATAGATTTCTAAGAGGTTTGTAAAGAGAGTTATGATATCTTATATGACTACATATTTTGTTTTCTGTTGATATGGTGCATTGATTTGATAAAGATAGTGAAGTTGACTAAATTGTTCATTCAGCACCTCTGCTTTGACTGAAATAGATTTAAAACATCTATGGCATAGAATCTTAAAGATATGGTATCTGAGATCCAACATAGTATCTTCAAGAAGACATACAGCCAGCTCTTCTGGAGCTGAGTCAACCCGCCCCTGTTTTCTCAGCTAAAAGCATTTGCATTGTTTGTAACACACAGCTTTTAAGTGGTGAGGGAGGGCTCATTACTTTGATGGATGAGAAATCCACAATTTTTAGAAGAAGAAATGGCTAGAAGTTGCAACAGGTTCATGATGTTGAACTTAAAACATCCATCAGTCATGTCTTCGCATCTATGTGACCTACTAACTGACTGTTATATCAGTGTGTAAAATAAATTTTTGATGCTGATATTACCTGATAAGCTGCACTTCTATCAGGTCATAGACATTGCCAGTTATGTTCGTAGCTCTGTCTTTAGACTCTGTCTTGCAATAATTATGCTCTATAAATTTCTTCAAAAGAATGAATGAACTCCTATCTCTAAATAATCACCTGGTCTTTAGCTTATCCACTAAACAAAGTCTGTGTTTACCTGTGTTTACCTTGTCCTGAATGTGAATACTAGGTTTTCAGATCAAGGATAGAGCTATTATTACTTATAGTAATGACCACATTGGCCCCTCAAACCTCATTATCCCCTTTCAGATTGGTGTGATGACAGATGTCACTCTACACATGTAAAAGGGATTTTTGCCCTGTACCTGAAATTATTACTGAAAATTTGCATATAAGCTAGACTGCTGCCACTTCTCTCCTCAAAAGAGAGTGAAAAACTTGGCTTTCTAATGTCTTATCATCCTTTGGAATGGAAATGGCTCCTCTGAGTTTCATTGCCCTTTGAAATGTAAACATACAGTTCCACGGAGATAAATGTCTAGATATCTCTGGAGGTTTCTCACTGTCTCAGTTTTGCTTTTCAGTCACCTTCAATTTCTGAAAATTTTCTTCTAACTGCGGTTCCAGTTCTCTTTGCTCAGAAAATCCTGTCCGTATAGAAACATTAAAAAAATCATATTACTCTCCAACAGTCTGAGTTATGTCTGCTTTTCCCAACTGTCTTCACTACCAAGCTATCTTACTTTGTCACCTGGACTGCTGCTTTTACCCCATATTCTCTCATTCTCTACTGATCCTTTCCCCCACCAAGCATCCCAAAAGTAACCTTTCAAATGCATACTGAATTATGTCAGACCCTAAAAGGAAGCTAGGTTATGAACCCTCTGATTCAGTTTTTGGTCTCATTCACCCCTTAGCCTGACTCGTCTGCCATGCCTCTCTGCTGGAGTAGTCACAGCTTTATCAGTGTTGTTCCTGATGTCACCATTACTCATCTACTACTGTTTGTCTCAGACTCCCCTTGGGGTGAAGGCCAGTGTCTGCTTTGCCTCCATTGTGGCTCTCGTTGAAAACCGCAGCCTTTCTAGCTCTGAGTTCTGCTCTTGGATCAAAAAAAAAAAGTCTTCTCCAGAGATTGCCTGAAGGGGCCAGGAATATGAAGAAGTTACTGATATGTAGACCAAATGTCAACGATTGGATTCAAAGGACCACATGAACCCATATAAATTGATCTCTCCTTAATCCAGAGAGAGTACTAGATTCACTGATTCCACACAGCCTCTTGAGAAAGGTTTTGCGTGACCAGGAACCTAGAAATATTTTCTCATGAAGTGGGGCCCAGCTTAATTACAAATGCATCATATTGGCTTTCTCTGTTTTCTGTCTCTTACTTGCGCTTGGCCCTCCCTTTTGCTTCTTTTGCAATTAAATCCCAAGGAAAACAGGCGAGCTTGTTTCAGGCTTTAACAAATTCAGACTGTAATACACTGCTCATTAAAATGTGTCATTAATTATTTTCATAAAAAATAATACCCCCCCAAAAAACCACCAAAAAACCTGGGATCTTTCATATGACCTCTACAGTCCTAGCACCTGCTCCTCACCTTGAGCCACTCTTCTTGTTCTTGAAGCTCTGCATACTTGGATTGTTTTTCACTTCATTCTCTGTATTAAGGTTCTTCAAACCTCAGAAGTTTCATATGTACACTCCTTTTCTCTGTATTGCTTACTCTACTCTTCCTCTTCTTCTGTGCCTCTGGAATTTATATCCACTGTATATCCAGGTCTCAGATGAAATATCACTTATTCAAATATTTCCATTTCTCATTAAATTTATATAAAATTGCTTTGCTATGTATGTATATGTATACTCCTTTATCAGTTCAGTTCAGTTCAGTCGCTCAGTCGTGTCTGACTCTTTGCGACCCCATGAATCGCAGCACGCCAGGCCTCCCTGTCCAAAACAACACCCGGAGTTCACTCAGATTCACGTCCATCGAGTAAGTGATGCCATCCAGCCATCTCATCCTCTGTCGTCCCCTTCTCCTCCTGCCCCCAATCCCTCCTAGCATCAAAGTCTTTTCCAATGAGTCAACTCTTATCATGAGGTGGCCAAAGTACTGGAGTTTCAGCTTTAGCATCATTCCTTCCAAAGAAATCCCAGGGCTGATCTCCTTCAGAATGGACTGGTTGGATCTCCTTGCAGTCCAAGGGACTCCTTTATAGTATATAGTACACTGCTATATGTATGTATGTATATTCTTCTCTACATATTTTTCACAAATCTCCAGTCAATGCTAAATAAATGATTTGTGATATAAATGTATATCTGTTTAATGTTTGACTAACTCCTCCAGTTTTAACCCTATGAGGTTAGAAATTATTTTTTTTTATTTTATATATTTTTTTTAATTTTTCAGCTATAGACATGGTGCTTCACAGAGTCTGGCAAATAGTATGCATTCAATTGATATTTATTGAATAGGTGAATAAGTAAGTGAACAACACAAAAGAGCTAAAAAATTTTATTCACATTTTGAATGTGACATGTCTTGACAAGTTATTAAATTTCAGTAGTACTTAATATACTGCAAAATAATAATAATAATAAAACACAAGGAAAGTAGCACTCTGTAAGAATTGGGGCTTAATTTGGAGAGGATATCTGTTTAAAGGTCTATGAATACTTTGATAACAGAACCCAAAGGGGTATTACTCTATCTGTTTTACCATTTCTTAATTAGAAGATAATTTTCCTTTCCAAACTCATTAAAACAAGAATATATTTATGTATCTCAGCTGAACCTGTGAAACAAACATATATATTCTTTTAAAATGTGTCTTGACTTTTCTCTAGTATGCCAAATCTCAAAATTTTACTTATTCAAATATTGTTTTAAGAAATTGAATATAGGATACACAAGAATTAGGAAAGAATATTTCAGATTAGCAACATATTTTGCTTGGATTTTCTCAGTTGATTTTTGAGAAGAAATAAAATGTCAAATAATCAACATTAGTAATTGGAGGTAAAGAAAATTGAATATTTGGGGAAATAAAAATGTTTGATTTTTTTAAAACTCAAGATTTTGGATCCTATTTTCAACTTGATTTCTTTTTGATGGGTAAGTTTTTATTTTGTCATGCAGACCAAATGTTACTATCGAGAGGAAAATAAATAATTATCAGAAAAGTACGTCATTCAATGTAAAATAAAAAGTATGATAGGCAGAATACTAAGATTATTCCTAATGACATTCACTCTTTTATAAGCCTGTCTCTTGAATGTAGGGCAGAACCTGTGAATATACTAAAGACATCACTACCCTGATTATGTGACGAAAGGATTTTCTAATGTAATCAATATATCTAATCAATTGACTTCGAAATAATGAGCAAGGGGATATTATCCTCAGTGGGCCTGACCTAAGCAGTGAATCTTTCAAAAGCAGAGATTTTTTTTTCTTTGTTTCTTTGTTTACTTGTTTTTTTCATTTGGTCTCAGAAGGGTAAAACAGTCATATTGCAAAAAATCTATAGGGAGGCAGCATCTAGGAGTTGAGAGAAATCCTTAGTGAATAGTTAGCAGAAAAACAAAGATCTCAATCACATAACCAGAAGGAACTGGATTGGCTAACAAAGGAGTTTGGGAGAGGATCTCAGGCCCCAGATGAAAACTGTGGCCCCAGCTAACACCTTGATTGCTGCTGTGAGAGCTGAGGGGAGGACCCAGCTATGCTGTGTCTAGATTCCTGACTCACGGAAAATGTGTGGTAATAAATTTATGTTGTATTAAGTTCTTAAATTTGTGATAATTTTTACACAGTAATAGAAATCTAATACAAGGAGCAAAGTTTGTTTCTTTTTTTTTTTAACTATTTTTCCCCCAGAAGCAATAATTTAAGTATATTTTATATAATAATTTAAGAAGTTATGGCCACCACCATCAGTTTGATAGAAAAAAATAAATACAGAAAGACTTGCAAATCAGTTTGGGATTTCTCCTTACCCGTCTATATGATTCAATTGAATTAAAGACTGAAAAGATAAAGTATATTAAACAAGAGAACACTTCTGCTTCTCTGATATTATAGATCAGAAACACAGAAATATGAAATTGGCCCACCATCCTATCTTTCAACCCTTCTTCCCAATACTGTGTAACCTCAAAGTCTAAACTTTTTCCCTTGGAGTAGGCACGACTGTTAATGAATATGACATTAACTGCTCATCTTGCTCGTGTCCTTAGACATAAGCAAAAATGATGGGTTTTCAAGACTGACATTGATTACTGAGTTATGATTTTCAGCCTACCTGTATCAGAGTCAGATGCTTATGAAATTCCAGAGTTCTGCTTTACAAATCCATTTGAGTGAATTACCATTGTTGGTGATAATTTCAGGTAACCTTATTTTTACATTAACTTCAAGTGATTTCTTTTTTGTGGGTTAAAGTTCAAAACTACATATTTTGTGAAAGTTGGGGAGGGAATGCCATGAATTTCAGATTTACTAGCATTTCTCCAAAGATTAGCACTTGCTATGTATTCAAACATTTTCCCTGAGGAAATCACTAAAATCATTAGAAGAAAAACAAATGATATCTTCTTGTCTAGACTATTTGCAAATATGAAAAGTTAGACTTGCAAGAGTCACAAATATATAAATACACAGCTTCCTTTCTTCATATCAAACTTCTCTCTTCTAAAGCCAGTATGGTATCTTCCTTGTTATAAAATAAAAACTTTGAAATGGCAATGTGATAGTGTTGGATTTTATAAAGTTGAAATAAATTTTCTGATAAGTTCATGATAAAAATCATTCTCCAACGACTGTTTCAAAGAGCAATCTGGAGATATTAATAAGTGAAAAATACATATATTTTGAATTACGTCTTCTGCCTATGGGAATTAAACCTAACTGAATAAATATGCAAAGATATAGACATAAGGATATCTTATGCAATAGGAAAAAATCAGAAATAACCTAATCATCAAGTGTTTCTTGTGGAAATATAGTATACATTTATACTTTTAAAAGCTTGCAGCTATCACAAAAATAACAGACAAATATATTCTGATGTGGGTATATAGCAATAATATTCATTTTGTGAAAATATTACTATATGATATATATAACATAATGCCATGGACAAAACCATATTTTAAATATATATGATCTATATATTCATGAAAAGCACCTGGAAACTTGCAGATAAACTGTTAATAACATTAAGTTGGGGGAAAAAACCTCAGTCTTCCCCGCTGTGTTTTTCCTTTATTTTCACATTACTACTGCATTCACAGTACCTCTGACACCAGAAGTGTGGGCATTTTCCTCCTACCAAGTAATTCTCTGACATCAGCTGGGTATACTATAATTTATTCTAACATTACCTACCTGGAGATAGCAGCAGATCCTACAGGTTAAGAACACAGTCCTATGAGATTGCCTCTTACTTCAGATGACAGTTTCTAATAGGTACCCAAGTGATACCCACAACTTCTGTCTGACTTGGGCACAAACTTGTGATTCCTATGTGTCCTTCTTCAGATTCAATAAATTTGCCATAATTCACAGAACTTAGGAAAACACTTATGTTTAATGATTTATTAAAGAATATGACAATGGATGTAGATGAATATCTAGATGAAGAAATACATAGGGTGATGATGTCTGGGTGGTTCCAAATCGCAAAAACTTCTGTCCTCATGGAGTTGGGTTGTGTCATCCTCCTGGTAAACTGGAGATAATCACCAATCTAGAATTATTATATTATATAATTAGGATTTTTGGAGGCTTTCTAACATAGCCATGATCAAATATTAATTCCATTTTTAGCCTCTCTCCTCTCTCTAGAGAAGTAGGGCTGAGAGTGCAACAGAGCTTAAAAACTTGAAGCTTCTCTTAACGGCTTGGTCTTTCTGTTGACCAGTCCCCATTCAGGAGTTATCTATGAGCTCACTCAGAGCTGCCACACTAAAACAAAAGATATTCCTATTACCCTGTACCTTCCAAAGAATTTAGGAGCCATATGTCAGGAACCAGGGTCAAAGAATAAATAGTAGAATGAAAGGTGCACCTAGTTCTCTTATCACTTAGGGATTTATGTTCAAGAGTTTCAGGAGCTCTGTGCCAAGAACCAGACTCAGAAACTAGTATATACATTTTCTGTTATCTCACAAACTGTTGTTTCTATAAATGTGATTAGTCATGGGCAAACAAGGTATACTTTTTATACCTTACTCTTTATATCTAACTGTTAATATTAAAAATAGCTATATTAAAAATGACATAACACTTAACTTAGTCAAAAAATAGGCAAAGCAACATTTTCCTTATAATTTACCTAAGATATAGGTATGTGAATACCTGTGGTAGAGTAGAAAAGCATGGATAAATATATACAAAAGAATAAGTTAAGGTAATGTGATGCTAGTAATTTTTACTTTGTGTTTTGTGTCTGAATCTATTGAAAGAAATTAAGAAGAATATTTTAATTTGTTTTAAATAATTTATTTAAATTATTTTATATTTAGCATGCTCTTCTTCTAAGTTGATCTAACCTATTTTCATATGAAAAAAAAAGTAACTGCTGAACTATTTTAAAACTCTAGCTATAGTTAGAGGAATATTAAATTTACATCTATTAATACAAGCTATTAATTGAAATCCACTTAAATTTACCTCAGTTATTTTTAGATATTGAATACATTTCATATAATCTCTATCCTAAATGTAACATGCCAACAAAAATGCATAACATTTTCTATTACTCCTTTGATATTGTTAATTATTTGTCAATTAGATTTATTCCTGTCATTATCATTATAAGCTAATGTATTTTAGTATTCTAATAAGATTTCATTCTAAGTCAATGCTGAAATGCACAATTGATTCCCTCTTTGGTTTTCTCATCATTCAGCAGGTCAAGTAGTTAACTAGAGTGGAATCACTCTTAATTGCTATCATCTGTCAGTAGTTAACCCACCCAGATTTTCCAAGACTACTGTCAGATTCATGAATTAAAAGAAGATATTAGTGACTAAGAAATTACTGTTTAAGCATTGGTCTAATACTATAAGTAAAGGGAGATCATATAGGAAACAAAATTAAAAAGAATCATATACTATTGCCCATCTAAAATAATGTTAAAGGGTTAACCCTTAGAATACTAAGTATGTCATTAGCAATACAGAGTAAGTATAACTCACATTAATGCCAAAAATTAAGCATTCAGTTCAGTTCAGTTCAGTTCATTTGCTCAGTCGCGTCTGACCCTTTGCGACCCCATGAATCGCAGCAAGCCAGGCCTCTATGTCTAGCACCAACTCCTGGAGTTCACTCAGACTCGCATCCATTGAGTCAGTGATGCCATCCAGCCATCTCATGCTCGGTTGTCACCATCTTCTCCTGCCCCCAATCCCTCCCAGTATCAGTCTTTTCCAATGAGTCAACTCTTCGCATGAGGTGGCCAAAGTATTGGAGTTTCAGCTTTAGCATCATTCCTTCCAAAGAAATCCCAGGGCTGATCTCCTTCAGAATGGACAGGTTGGATCTCCTTGCAGTCCAAGGGACTCTCAAGAGTCTTCTCCAACACCACACTTCAAAAACA
Organism: Ovis canadensis; assembly: GCF_042477335.2. NCBI lineage: Eukaryota > Metazoa > Chordata > Mammalia > Artiodactyla > Bovidae > Ovis > Ovis canadensis. The sequence continues at coordinate 72,945,585 of NC_091247.1, forward strand.
TCAATTCTTGGGCACTCAGCCTTCTTCACAGTCCAAATCTCACATCCATACATGACTACTGGAAAAACCATAGCCTTGACTAGACAGACCTTAGTCGGCAAAGTAATGTCTCTGCTTTTGAATATGCTATCTAGGTTGCTCATAACTTTTCTTCCAAGGAGTAAGCGTCTTTTAATTTCATGGCTGTAATCAACATCTGCAGTGATTTTGGAGCCCTCCAAAATAAAATCTGACACTGTTTCCACTGTTTCTCCATCTATTTCCCATGGAGTGATGGAACCGGATGCCATGATCTTCGTTTTCTGAATGTTGAGCTTTAAGCCAACTTTTTCACTCTCCTCTCTTACTTTCATTAAGAAGCTTTTTAGTTCCTCTTCACTTTCTGCCATAAGGGTGGTGTCATCTGCATATCTGAGGTTATTGATATTTCTCCCAGCAGTCTTGATTCCAGCTTTACTGGACTTAAAATATGTGTATGGTTATTATATCTTATACCTCAAAAGTACATTTGCAGAAGATGGGAGCACACAGTAGATGACAGAATAGGAAGATGCTAGGCTCCCCTCATCTCATAAACACACCAGAAATACAGCTACACATAGAGATACACAACTACACCTATCTCTGAGAACAGCCTGAAGTCGAGCAAAAAGATTTTCTACCACAAAAGGTAAAAAGGAAAAGCCTTATTGATATGAGTAGCATGATCTTCCCTTTCTTTCTTGTCTGATCAACCTCTGAACATTCTTCCTTCTATATTTATACAACATGCCTGGAACAAAACGCCATGTTGTTTTCATTCTTTAAAAGATGATCTCTTCACCTATTATGGAATGCAGATGACAGCAGATGTTCAAAAACACTGACGAGAAACACATGTGAATCTCTTCATATTTGTCATATTTTTATTAATATATAAGAAACAGTAATGAAACATTAGGAATTTCTTTCTTAAATTTCTCTCCCTTTTCATAATCACAAAGATTCAGTTTTTTTCTTTCCCTTCTCTGTGAATAGTCTCCTTTAACAAATTTCTTTATCTCTTACTAAAATCTATGTTATTCAAACTCCTCTGGACTTGAATTGTTTCATCCTTTTTAACCTTGTACCCAGACTCTTTCCATAAGCCCATCATTGACCCAGGAAACCTGAGTGAAACAGCAACATTCCATGTACCAAAAGGCAGCAGTATATGATACATTCTGATGTACCGTCAAGAGCCCTTTTTCTATAAAATGCCCTTATGAAAAATCTAACCTGCTAACACTGTAGAGTGTCACAATATCAGATAATCATTTTATTTTGTTCTGTACTAGCCATGGTTAGAATCTAAGGAGTTCACTCAGGGTTCTCCAAGTGGATCTGCAAAGGAATCCATCCTTACATTTTTGTAATACTTTTGTTGACTTGACTTCAGATGAGAGCATGTTAGGATGCTCTGCATTATTATATTCTTGTGACTTTTATTCCTCTTCTGGTCCTGGGAATTCTTAATTTTTTTTTGTAAAAGTGATTCACATAAAAATAGATAGGCTTGCTTGATATAGAATAAGTTAATTAGGGCCATGGAAGAATCTAATAAATGACATGTATGTGCACGTTCAGTCATGTCCAACTGTTTATAATGCCTAATCCACCAGGCTTCTCTGTTCGTGGAATTTTCCAGGCAAGAATACTGAAGTGGGTTGCCATTGCCTACTATAGGGGATCTTCCTGACCCAAGGATCGAAACCTTGCCTCCTATGTCTCCTGCATTGGCAAGTGAATTCTTTACCACTGTGCCACCTAGGAAGGCCATAAATGACATATCCAGGTCTAATATATTTTAATATATTAAATGGTCATAACTGCTAAATGTTTGTTTGTTATTGAGATTGTCTAATTGGGAAAGGAGTATGTCAAGGCTATATATTGTCACCCTGCTTATGTAACTTATATGCAGAGTACATCATGAGAAATGTTGGGCTGGAAGAAGCACAAGCTGGAATCAAGATTGCCGGGAGAAATATCAATAACCTCAGATATGCAGATGACACCACCCTTATGGCAAAAAGTGAAGAGGAGCTAAAAAGCCTCTTGATGAAAGTGAAAGAGGAGAGTGGAAAAGTTGGCTTAAAGTTCAACATTCAGAAAACGAAGGTCATGGCATCTGGTCCCATCACTTCATGGGAAATAGATGGGGAAACAGTGGAAACAGTGTGAGACTTTGTTTTTTGGAGCTGCAACACCATTGCAGATGGTGATTGCAGCCATGAAATTAAAAGATGCTTACTCTTTGGAAGAAAAGTTATGAGCAACCTAGATAGCATATTCAAAAGCAGAGACATTACTTTGCCAACAGAGGTCCGTCTAATCAAGGCTATGGTTTTTCCTGTGTTCATGCATGGATGTGAGAGTTGGACTGTGAAGAAAGCTGAGTGCCAAAGAATTGATGCTTTTGAAGTGTGGTGTTGGAGAACACTCTTGAGAGTCCCTTGGACTGCAAGGAGATCCAACCAGTACATCCTAAACGAGATCAGTCTTGGGTGTTCATTGGAAGGACTGATGCTAAAGCTGAAACTCCAATACTTTGGCCACTTCATGAGAAAAGTTGACTCATTGGAAAAGACCCTGATGCTGGGAGAGATTGGGGGCAGGAGGAGAAGAGGATGACAGAGGATGAGATGGCTGGATGGCATCACCGACTCGATAGATATGAGTTTGAGTGAACTCGGGGGGTTGGTGCTGGACAGGGAGGCCTGGCATGCTGCGATTCATGGGATCGCAAAGAGTCGGACACGACTGAGCGACTGAACTGAGCTGATAGAGTCCGAGCCCCTGAGTTTTTAATTATCTAATCCAAAGAAACTAGCAGCCAGGAAAGTAAAGGACTGGCCAAAGCGAATCATTGATTTCATGTCTCGAGGGGCTGTGCTGTGCTGTGCTAAGGCGTTTCAGTCATTTTGACTCTTTGTGACCCTTTGGATCATAATCCTTCAGGCTCATCTGTCCATGGGATTCTCCAGACAAGAACACTGGAGTGGGTTGTGGTACCCTCCTCCAGGGGAATCTTCCCAACCCAGGAACTGAATCTGTAGCTCTTAAGACTCCTGCTTTGGCAGGCAGGTTCTTTACCACTGGTGCCACGTGGGAAGCACCATCAAGATGCTCTGTGGATATGCATATAAGTATTAAGTAACAGTGAGTAGTTTCTGGCAAATACCCAGTGACAAATATATTTCCTACTTCACTTATGTAGCTAAACTATATAACTTTTCTCCCACAATTTCAACAATAATACCATTACTGAAATTACCTCTTTTATTTGCTCACCAATAAAAGTATTTGTTTACTAAACTGAGAATATTTATATATTGTAAAGTCAATAAACAACATGACTTTTAAATAAAAACAAACGTTTGCAATAAAGAGTTATGAGTTGAATTTGAGGCTTTAGCTTCCAAATTGTTGATTATTTTTCAGTTGATCAATAACGTGAAAAATCTCATTCTTATATTTGTTTCATATTTTTAAATATTATAAATTTTAAGCATTTCATTCTCCAATTTCTAAATACATTCAATTTCATCAGTCTGGAAGGTTGATAGAAGAAGCATAAAATGTTTAAAACAATCATTTTATTTCTTCATTTCAAATACAACTTTTAACAGGAAATATATTAAACCTCTAGTAATTGCTGAAAGCATTTCTATATTTAATGAGAAAATATGTAATTATGCTCTTGTAATTGCATAATTGTCTATTATATCTAGTGAGATAAGTCTGATATTCACCTAGCATTCAAAAACCTGATTCGGAGATACTGATTCATTGTGTTTAGTTATACAAGTTTATGGGAATAAAATGCACAGGTATAAATCTTTTAAAATAACCAGTGCAGATCTATAAACTTCCTAATTAATTGTATATTGATAGGTGATGTAAATCTCCTTCTGGAGAAAATGTGTTCCCAAGCTTGCACAAAAACAAGAAAAACAGCCCAAGTTAACGAATTAGTGATTTCCATTATGTTGCCTTCTGGTATATAATATATAAAAATCTACTTTTTTGCTTTGCAATTATACCTTAAAAACTAAAAAATATTATTAAAACATTGTATTAAAATAAATATTTATATCCATTAATATTAATTTAATAATAAAACAACATTATTAAAAACATTATTATAAGCAATAATATTAAAATAATTTACTCATTGATAAATATAATAATGATAATATTAAAGTAATAACAATGTTAATTTTATAAATAATAATTAAAATAATTTAATAATGTTAAAATAATTGTTTGTTAAAATAAACAATATTATTAAAACAAATATTAACAAATATTATTAAAATAAATAAAGTTTTTAATCACATCATAGTGCTATGTGATGTTTTTGAATCTCAGTCTCTCATCTCAGATGTTTTAGATATCTTTGTAAAGTGTCTTTTTACTTGTATCCATTGCAGAATAATTTATTAGTTTTAACTCTGACCCTCATCCTATAAAGCGGCAGGAAATTCAGTCCCAGTTTTCTGTCTTAGAAGTTGTCTTCTCTTAGAATTATGAACAAAATCTCCAGAAGCTTTTGTGTCATATTAAAGCAGAAACCAGGTCAATTTCAACCTGCCATGGCTGTTCCTTGCCCACACCCATATTTTCCCTTGGCATGGCCAATAGTTTATCTTTCTTTCCAAGTAGGAGTGTGGCAGGTTTTTGGTAATCTAAATATCTGATTCCTAGAATCTAGTCTATCTGCATGCATTTAGAGGCAGTACACCTCTGGGAGTTGACTATATACCTGGAGAATTAGCTATCTGCCTATTCTGGATGTATACACTAAACTTCACTACTAATTCAAGAAAAATACCTTAGAGTTTAACCTCTACTTCAACTCAATGACTTGTTTTTCCTCCCCTTTTACTTTGGAATCCTTAACCCAATATCTTAATTTGTTTGACTCTTTCATGAGATAAAGGGAAAGGCCATCTATGAACATCTTTTAATTTTTCCCACAAAATCTTCAAAAATAACTGAACACTAAAGGTGAAAAGATAATTAAACAATATTAAGAATAATTGCAATAAACTAAACATCATTCCAATTATTTTATATCAGCAATTTTTTTTTGCCTTTTCGAATGAAGGTTTTTTTTTTTTAATTTTTAGTTTTTTATTTTTTAAATTTTAAAATCTTTAATTCTTACATGCATTCCCAAACATGAACCCCCCTCCCACCTCCCTCCCCAGAACATCTTTCTGGGTCATCCCCATGCACCAGCCCCAAGCATGCTGCATCCTGCGTCAGACATAGACTGGCGATTCAATTCACATGATAGTATACATGTTAGAATGTCATTCTCCCAAATCATCCCACCCTCTCCCTCTCCCTCTGAGTCCAAAAGTCCGTTATACACATCTGTGTCTCTTTCCCTGTCTTGCATACAGGGTCGTCATTGCCATCTTCCTAAATTCCATATATATGTGTTAGTATACTGTATTGGTGTTTTTCTTTCTGGCTTACTTCACTCTGTATAATCGGCTCCAGTTTCATCCATCTCATCAGAACTGATTCAAATGAATTCTTTTTAACAGCTGAGTAATACTCCATTGTGTATATGTACCACAGCTTTCTTATCCATTCATCTGCTGATGGACATCTAGGTTGTTTCCATGTCCTGGCTATTATAAACAGTGCTGCAATGAACATTGGGGTACATGTGTCTCTTTCAATTCTGGTTTCCTCGGTGTGTATGCCCAGAAGTGGGATTGCTGGGTCATAAGGTAGTTCTATTTGCAATTTTTTAAGGAATCTCCACACCGTTCTCCATAGTGGCTGTACTAGTTTGCATTCCCACCAACAGTGTAGGAGGGTTCCCTTTTCTCCACACCCTCTCCAGCATTTATTGCTTGCAGATTTTTGGATCGCAGCCATTCTGACTGGTGTGAAGTGGTACCTCATTGTGGTTTTGATTTGCATTTCTCTAATAATGAGTGATGTTGAGCATCTTTTCATGTGTTTGTTAGCCATCCGTATGTCTTCTTTGGAGAAATGTCTATTTAGTTCTTTGGCCCATTTTTTGATTGGGTCGTTTATTTTTCTGGAGTTGAGCTGCATAAGTTGCTTGTATATTTTTGAGATTAGTTGTTTGTCAGTTGCTTCATTTAGCAATATTTTTAAAAATAATAATATATCAGTAAGTATTCTGCTATAGCTGCAACTCATTTTACCATTTTTTCTCAGATAGTTTGAAGACCATGGGCTTCAAAAAAAAAAAAAAAAAAAAGCCATGGTCTTCCAGTAGGAAGATGTGATTCCAAATGAATCTGAAAATTTTGCTAGGAGAGCTATTCTTTCTAAGGACTGGGATGTTCTTTTATCTTAGCTTAACCCTTGACCTCCTTCCACAGACGGCAGCAGAGAGGGGAGTTGCTTCCTACATCTCCTCCATGTGGACTCACATCCAGTTGCTAAATCTCTGCCTTAACTTTGAATTGATAAAGAACAGTAATGTAATAGGGGTAGAGATGAGGGGAAGAGTGAAGGACTATAGAAAAATGGAAAAAAGGAAAGGAAGTTGACAACAGCTTAAAAAAGAAGAAGAAGAGAAAAGCAAACAAATTAGAATTAGTTCTAGAAAACCAATATTTGGCTTATTCGCCAGGTTGAATTTCAAATAAATCTAAGACAGATAGTATTCTTTATCTCCTTGTTTTCTGCCTCTGGTACTTTAATTACTCTTAAGCATAAACGCTTATTTGGTTTTTGGCTGCTTTCAAACAACTTATAAAATGATATAAAATGTAATGTCTATGTGGTCTTAATTTGGCCAGAGGTTTCTTGTGTGTTTTGGCAGTTGGAAACATTGCCACCCTATTTGAAGAGCAAATGTCAAGTTTTTAAGATAATTAAGGCAAAACAATAAATTTAGTTTTGCAGTAATTTCCTAATAAGGTGAAACCATCTATTTTTGCTTGTAATCTGTGTTTGAATGCCTCAGCTATAAGAACTGCATTGCTGCCTGTTCTTATGTTGGTCATTTTCTAACAACAATCTAGGCCATTTTTTATTTGACCAAATTGATTCATATCTTTGATTTTTACATCTAATAGTAAATTTTTACATCTGTAGAGTTAGATTACACTATTGTTTTCCTTCCAAATGACGATTCTATAAACATTTTCACACAGCTATAGTGTCAATCTGTGAATTACTTTTCAGCTTTCATTTTAAAATCATTCAGTCAATTTTAAATGTTTGATAGGACTTGAGCTTCCCTTTTCTTTTTCCTCAGAGTGCCTATATTTTTCTTATAATACCTTGAAACTTTGGGAATTAAAAATATAGCAACATTTCGTGATATGCAACCAAAGAAAGGATATAAATTTAGGGACAGATTACACAGTAACAGGTGTACAGAGATGCAGGGGGCGAAGCCTTTGTCCTGTTGCACACTCTAGTAGTCAGGGGAAGAAGCTGTCGGTGGTACAGGAATTTAGTGGAGGGAATGCAGTGCTTAACAATGACAGGACAGGGAAGAAATAAGAGATTTGGGATTGAAGGGCCTCTAAGTGGTATCGGGTCCCATCTCTTCATGGGAAATAGATAGCGAAACAGTGGAAACAGTGTCAGACTTTATTTTGGGGGGTTCCAGAATCACTGCAGATGGTGATTGCAGCCATGAAATTAAAAGATGCTTACTCTTTGGAAGAAAAGTTATGACCAACCTAGATAGTATATTCAAAAGCAGAGACATTACTTTGCCAACTAAGGTGTGTTGGAGAAGGCAATGGCCCCCCACTCCAGTACTCTTGCCTGGAAAATCCCATGGATGGAGGAGCCTGGTAGGCTGCAGTCCATGGGACTGCAAGGAGATCCAACCAGTCCATTCTGAAGGAGATCAGCCCTGGGATTTCTTTGGAAGGAATGATGCTAAAGCTGAAACTCCAGTACTTTGGCCACCTCATACGAAGAGTTGACTCATTGGAAAAGACTCTGATGCTGGGAGGGATTGGGGGCAGGAGGAGAAGGGGACAACAGAGGATGAGATGGCTGGATGGCATCACTGACTCGATGGATGTGAGTCTGAGTGAACTTCGGGAGTTGGTGATGGACAGGGAGGCCTGGCGTGCTGTGATTCATGGGGTCACAAAGAGTCAGACACGACTGAGCGACTGAACTGAACTGAACTGAACTGAAGGGGCTTCCTTGGTGGCTCAGATGGTAAAGAATCTGCCTGCAATGCAGAAGACCTGGGTACAATCCCTGGGTTCAGTCCCTGGATTGGAAAGTTTCCCTGGAGAAGGAAATGGCAACCCACCCCAGAAGTCTTGCCTGAAAAGTCCCAGGGACAGAGGAGCCTGGTGGGCTACAATCCATGGGGTCACAAAGAGTCAGACACAACTAAATGACCTCTTTTTTGTTTTACACAGTTAACACCATTTAAGCATTCACATATACGTGTTTTAGACTTTCAACCTTTACTGCAACTATTTGTCATCATCATTTTTCTGAGCCATTCCTGTTCCTGGTCCAGATTACTGAAAATCGAAACAACCAGAACTTATTCCTCATTCAGCATTTTTTGGGGGAAAATTAATATGAGAAAAATTAAGCAAAGTAATCAAAAATAAGGAATGAGGTATTTTCAGCAAAGCATCTGCGCATAAGACAGAGAAAATTAATGTGGATTTGACTTGTATATATAGTAATAAAAAATAAAATTTACAACTTTTATATATATATATGCATTATATATGCATATACATGTGTGCAATATAAGAAAGGTTTAAAGGGTCCAGTACAATGCCTGTCACATAATTACCTAAGCAGATAAATATTTTTAAGTATCCAAAAATTTAAGTTTCTTTTGGTTCATTTTATTAAAAGTTAAGACTAGGTTGCAAATCACTAAATAATTTTTCAAGACAGAAGAAAATCAAGCATCTCTATTAGCACATCTTCTACAACCGTAAATCCGTGAAGCAGTATTTAAAAAAAGCTCTAGTGGAGTCTTTAGGGTTTTCCATGTAGAGGATCATGTCATCTGCAAACAGTGAGAGTTTTAATTCTTCTTTTCCAATTTGGATTCCTTTTATTTCTTTTTCTGCTCTGATTGCTGTGGCCAAAACTTCCAGAACTATGTTGAATAGTAGCGGTGAAAGTGGACACCCTTGTCTTGTTCCTGACTTTAGGGGAAATGCTTTCAATTTTTCACCATTGAGGATAATGTTTGCTGTGGGTTTGTCATAGATAGCTTTTATTATGTTGAGGTATGTTCCTTCTATTCCTGCTTTCTGGAGAGTTTTTATCATAAATGGATGTTGAATTTTGTCAAAGGCCTTCTCTGCATCTATTGAGATAATCATATGGTTTTTATTTTTCAATTTGTTAATGTGGTGAATTACATTGATTGATTTGCGGATATTGAAGAATCCTTGCATCCCTGGGATAAAGCCCACTTGGTCATGGTGTATGATCTTTTTAATGTGTTGTTGGATTCTGATTGCTAGAATTTTGTTGAGGATTTTTGCATCTATGTTCATCAGAGATATTGGCCTGTAGTTTTCCTTTTTTGTGACATCTTTGTCAGGTTTTGGTATTAGGGTGATGGTGGCCTCATAGAATGAGTTTGGAAGTTTACCTTCCTCTGCAATTTTCTGGAAGAGTTTGAGGAGGATAGGTGTTAGCTCTTCTCGAAATTTTTGGTAGAATTCAGCTGTGAAGCCATCTGGACCTGGGCTTTTGTTTGCTGGAAGATTTCTGATTACAGTATCAATTTCCGTGCTTGTGATGGGTCTGTTAAGATTTTCTATTTCTTCCTGGTTCAGTTTTGGAAAATTGTACTTTTCTAAGAATTTGTCCATTTCTTCCACGTTGTCCATTTTATTGGCATACAACTGCTGATAGTAGTCTCTTATGATCCTTTGTATTTCTGTGTTGTCTGTTGTGATCTCTCCATTTTCATTTCTAATTTTATTGATTTGATTTTTCTCTCTTTGCTTCTTGATGAGTCTGGCTAATGGTTTGTCAATTTTATTTATCCTTTCAAAGAACCAGCTTTTGGCTTTGTTGATTTTTGCTATGGTCTCTTTTGTTTCTTTTGCATTTATTTCTGCCCTAATTTTTAAGATTTCTTTCCTTCTACTCACTCTGGGGTTCTCCAACTCTTCCTTTTCTAGTTGCTTTAGTTGTAGAGTTAGGTTATTTATTTGACTTTTTTCTTGTTTCTTGAGGTATGCCTGTATTGCTATGAACTTTCCTCTTAGCACTGCTTTTATAGTGTCCCACAGGTTTTGGGTTGTTGTGTTTTCATTTTCATTAGTTTCTATGCATATTTTGATTTCTTTTTTGATTTCTTCTGTGATTTGTTGGTTATTCAGAAGTGTGTTGTTCAACTTCCATATGTGTAGAGCTAATCAATGAATATAGTAAAGTTGCAGGATATAAAATCAACACACAGAAATCCCTTGCATTCCTATACACGAATAATGAGAAAGTAGAAAAAGAAATTAAGGAAACAATTCCATTCACCATTGCAATGAAAAGAATAAAATACTTAGGAATATATCTACCTAAAGAAACTAAAGACCTGTATATAGAAAACTATAAAACACTGATGAAAGAAATCAAAGAGGACACTAATAGATGGAGAAATATACCATGTTCATGGATTGGAAGAATCAATATAGTGAAAATGAGTATACTACCCAAAGCAATTTACAAATTCAATGCAATCCCTATCAAGCTACCAGCCACATTTTTCACAGAACTAGAACAAATAATTTCAAGATTTGTATGGAAATACAAAAAACCTCGAATAGCCAAAGCAATCTTGAGAAAGAAGAATGGAACTGGAGGAATCAACTTGCCTGACTTCAGGCTCTACTACAAAGCCACAGTCATCAAGACAGTATGGTACTGGCACAAAGACAGACATATAGATCAATGGAACAAAATAGAAAGCCCAGAGATAAATCCACACACATATGGACACCTTATCTTTGACAAAGGAGGCAAGAATATACAATGGAGTAAAGACAATCTCTTTAACAAGTGGTGCTGGGAAAACCGGTCAACCACTTGTAAAAGAATGAAACTAGATCACTTTCTAACACCGCACACAAAAATAAACTCAAAATGGATTAAAGATCTAAATGTAAGATCAGAAACTATAAAACTCCTAGAGGAGAACATAGGCAAAACACTCTCAGACATAAATCACAGCAGGATCCTCTATGATCCACCTCCCAGAATTCTGGAAATAAAAGCAAAAATAAACAAATGGGATCTAATTAAAATTAAAAGCTTCTGCACAACAAAGGAAACTATAAGCAAGGTGAAAAGACAGCCTTCTGAATGGGAGAAAATAATAGCAAATGAAGCAACTGACAAACAACTAATCTCAAAAATATACAAGCAACTTATGCAGCTCAATTCCAGAAAAATAAACGACCCAATCAAAAAATGGGCCAAAGAACTAAATAGACATTTCTCCAAAGAAGACATACGGATGGCTAACAAACACATGAAAAGATGCTCAACATCACTCATTATTAGAGAAATGCAAATCAAAACCACAATGAGGTACCACTTCACACCAGTCAGAATGGCTGCGATCCAAAAATCTGCAAGCAATAAATGCTGGAGAGGGTGTGGAGAAAAGGGAACCCTCCTACACTGTTGGTGGGAATGCAAACTAGTACAGCCACTATGGAGAACGGTGTGGAGATTCCTTAAAAAATTGCAAATAGAACTACCTTATGACCCAGCAATCCCACTTCTGGGCATACACACCGAGGAAACGAGAATTGAAAGAGACACATGTACCCCAATGTTCATTGCAGCACTGTTTATAATAGCCAGGACATGGAAACAACCTAGATGTCCATCAGCAGATGAATGGATAAGAAAGCTGTGGTACATATACACAATGGAGTATTACTCAGCTGTTAAAAAGAATTCATTTGAATCAGTTCTGATGAGATGGATGAAACTGGAGCCGATTATACAGAGTGAAGTAAGCCAGAAAGAAAAACACCAATACAGTATACTAACACATATATATGGAATTTAGGAAGATGGCAATGACGACCCTGTATGCAAGACAGGGAAAGAGACACAGATGTGTATAACGGACTTTTGGACTCAGAGGGAGAGGGAGAGGGTGGGATGATTTGGGAGAATGACATTCTAACATGTATACTATCATGTGAATTGAATCGCCAGTCTATGTCTGACGCAGGATGCAGCATGCTTGGGGCTGGTGCATGGGGATGACCCAGAAAGATGTTCTGGGGAGGGAGGTGGGAGGGGGGTTCATGTTTGGGAATGCATGTAAGAATTAAAGATTTTAAAATTTAAAAAATAAAAAACTAAAATTTAAAAAAATAAAAATAAAAAAAAATAAAAAAAGCTCTAACCTGCTAGCCAAGATTCCAAGGTTTCCTTAATCAACAATTGCAGAGGGGCTGAGAGAAGTTTCATCTTTCAGATTTCATCATCTCTTTCAATCACTTTTAAGTGAATAACAATATGTACTTTGCTACACTACCTTTTATTAATTCTAATTTCTGTAATCATTTATTTCATAGGTTAAAGCTGAATTTTATTTGGTACTTTTGTAGGTCTTTAAACTTTTTTTTTGCTGCAATCCTGCCTTTTAGTCATGAGGCAATCTTATTAAAAAAAAAAAAAGAAAAGGTAAAATTTTTCTGTGAAAAAGAAAAAATGCCAGCTCTTTCATTCATCCTATCATATATTTATTTCATATACTAAGTAATATCTTTTTGTCTCTAATTTAGAAGATTTTAATTTGTATAATGAACATAAAATATTTTTATACCAGTAATTTAAATTTATGAAAATAGTAAAACTAATTTTATTTTACATGTCTTTGGTAATGTGTAGCTTTCTGACATTTCCTTAAATGTAGTTAAAATAAGCTATTCATATCCTTGCTGAGGTACATTTAAGATTACTTCCTTATAAACAGTGAAGCAAGTTTAACCCATCTGAGATATATTAACAGAACCATCTGTTCAGTTTGTAAGATGTTTTATGTTAGAATACAGGTTCTATAATACAGCATAGATTAACATGGCTCATAAGTATAATAGATGCCTGGATGATTTAATTTATTTAAAATATGCAGAATATTCAATATCTTCTTGATTTAGAGAAAATTCAACAGTCTGGGCATCTGTTTCTTGCCCTAATTTAGCTAAATTTGCTAAACACTTTTTCAGTTTGGAAATATATAAAATGACCTCCTCCCTTTTTACTCCAGCAGTTATTAAAATTCCTCTTTGTCTATAACATGTCTTACTCAAATTAGAAATTTTTATTTCTTGCTGATGCTACAAATGAAAGTGGACCATGTAGATGGAAACCAAAGTTCTCTCAGTGACATTTAGCCCCAGTGATGCTTATATAACATATTCTATCTTTAGACAATGAAATTGTTTAGAAGATGATTGGTTGAAGACTGAAACTCCATCTTTTAAATTTAGCACCTGTTCCACTTCAGGAAATGGTGCAGTCTCTAAGTCTGACAAGAGAATGCTCCTTGACTGTTTTGAAAATTCCCTCCTTAACAAATAATGTTTGAATAATACCAACAGCAGATGTTTTTCATTTGTCTGCAGTTGCCATGGTCACTACTTCGTAAGTTCTCTGTTTTTCAGATATTATTTCCTTCTATTGTTACTCACATTGACTATCTGTCAGTATCAAGATAACTAGACACAGTGAACAATATTTATTAATAGTTTAAACCATAAACAGCATTCCCAGGACATTGATGAAGTTGCACATTGGCTAAGATTTTTTAGCATAATTAAGAAGCATTTTAGTTATTTACAGTTATCAATTATTTTCTTAAATAATGCCATGTGTCAGAGAGCTTCATTTTTTTAACATTAGTAAATATCTTACTTTCAGAAGGACCTCAGCAAAGAATTATTACTACTGGTTCCATCAAATGTTTAATTAATTTATTATGTCAAACATAAACATGCATAAAGCAGTGATCCCAGATGCAGTAGTGGCGATTTAATTGCTAAGCTGTGTTCAACTCTTCATCCCTCTGGACTATAGCCCAACAGGCTTCTCTGTTCAAGGGATTTCTCAGGCAAGAATACTGGAGTGGGTTGCCATTTCCTACTCCAGGGCATCTTCCCAAACCAGGGATTGAACCCTCATCTCCTGCTGTGGCAGGTGCATTCTTTACCAAGTGAGTCACATGGGAAGCCCCTACCCCAGTTGTGGTACACGGCTGAAACTATCTCAAATCAATTCACAGATTGCTCTTTCAAAAAGTGAATATTGCCAAAAAAGGGACAGAAAAATTTCAGTTAGATCATGAGTACAGTGACTCCCAGGTGACTCAATGGTAAAGAATCAGCCTGCCAATGCAGGAGACACGAATTCTATCCCTGGATGAGGAAGATCCCCTGGAGACAGAAATTGCAACCCACTCCAGTATTCTTCCTTGGGAAATCCCATGAACAGAGGAGCCTTGCAGCCTACAGTCCATGGGGTTGCAAAAGAGTCAGACAAGACTTAGAAAGTAAAACAACAATATAATGACTCGAGTCCTGTCTTAACATGAGTAGTTGTAATTTAATTCATTCTAATTTTGAGAGTAATTATTTAATGTTGTATTGATTAGAGTATTTGAGATTGGTGTCCAAATTTATTTCCAGAACTTAGCAGAATTTTGTTTGCTTGCTTATTTTAGACAAGTATTTGTTTGCTTGCTTATTTTAGACAAGCTACTCTCTTAAACTTGAGTTTTCATATTTCTTTCAAATGTATAGTAAGCATATGTGATATGTGTGTACTTCATGGAGTATTGACCCCATATTATATTGACAGTAGCAAAAAGGGTAGACAATAAGAGTAACTAAAAGCCCAAGTGAAAGAAAAAATTTGATTAATTTTTTGTTGGCAGCAAGCAAAAAATAAGGTCAACTGCTTGGCAGTACACACTCCACCCGTGTTTTCCCCAGTTGAGAACTGGGGCTAAGTAAACTATGATGTATCAAAATTATAGAAAATAATGTAAAGTTTAAAAGGATGTTTAATTTTATGTCTACTGTTATGAAAAAATCTTCTAAGAATATTCATAACAGTAAGGAGCTTAATACAATATTAAATGTTGCATCTATATTAAAATACACAGAGAAAAAGTGTTGTTACAAATACACATAAATCTGTAAATTTTTATATGTATTTCCTAAGAAAAGTAGGGAGCTTCCCAGATGGGTGCAGTGATAAAGAATCCACCTGCCAATGAAGGAGATCTGGGTTCTATCCTTGGGTCAGGAAGATCCCCTAAGTAGTAAATGACAACCACTTCAGTGTTCCTGCCAGGAAAATTCCAGGAACAGTGGAGAACAGCAGGCTACAGTCTGCGGAGTCACAAACAGTTGGACACAACTGAGCTACCGAGTGTGTCACACACACACATGAAAAGTAGGGATATGTAAGAATTTCACCTGGAAACATAAATGTCAGATTTAAATTAGTGGTTGCCTCAGGTAGAATACTCATTTTGTGTGGTGTATGCATGAAAAGAAATCTAAACTTCATGAATACTGTCTGGCAATTTTAAAATAAAAATTATTCATCATGCATAATAACAACAAAATAATTGTTTTTGTATTATCAAACAAATTCCAGCAGAAATACAGGCTGATTTCCATGTAGGTGTTCAGTGGGAAATATTGTAATGAAACATCAAGTATCACTTGTAATTGGTACATATTTTGAATGCAAACTATACAGTATTTGAAAATAGTCTATTTTCTCAGGTAAAATATTTTGTCTACAGTCTTGGTTATCATTATTTTTAATTTAGAAGATTCAGTTCAGTTCAGTTCAGTCACTCAGTTGTGTCCGATTCTGCGACACCATGAATCACAGCACGCCACGCCTCCCTGTCTATCACCAAATCCCAGAGTTCACTCAAACTCATGTCCATCAAGTCGGTGATGCCATCCAGCCATCTCATCCTCTGTCGCCCCCTTCTCCTCCTGCCCCCAATCCCTCCCAACATCAGGGTCTTTTCCAATGAGTCAATTCTTCGCATGAGGTGGCCAAAGTATTGGAGGTTCAGCTTCAGCATCAGTCCTTCCAATGAACACCCAGGACTGATCTCCTTAGGATGGATTAGTTGGATCTCCTTGCAGTCCAAGGGACTCTCAAGAGTCTTCTGCAACACCACAGTTCAAAAGCATCAATCCTTCGGCTCTCGGCTTTCTTCACAGTCCAACTCTCACATCCATATATGACCACTGGAAAAACCATAGCCTTGACTAGACAGACCTTTGTTGGCAAAGGAATGTCTCTGCTTTTGAATGTGCTATCTAGGTTGGTCATAATTTGTTTTCCAAGGAGTAAGCATCTTTTAATTTCATGGCTGCAATCACCATCTGCAGTGATTTTGGAGCCCCCAAAATAAAGTCTGACACTGTTTCCACTGTTTCCTTATCTATTTCCCATGAAGTGATGGGACTGGATGCCATGATCTTCGTTTTCTGAATGTTGAGCTTTAAGCCAACTTTTTCCCTCTCCTCTTTCACTTTTATCAAGAGGCTTTTTAGTTCCTCTTCACTTTTTGCCATAAGGGTGGTGTCATCTGCATATGTGAGGTTATTGATATTTCTCCCGGCAATCTTGATTCCAGCTTGTGCTTCTTCCAGCCAAACGTTTCTCATGATGTACTCTGCATATATTAACCTTTCTTATACCCTAATTTTCATATGTATATAATCAGAGCTTACTGGATTAATTATTTATTTTTCATAGGACCCATAAATAAGTGAACTAATGCTAGATCCATACAAATAAACTATACTGGTTTTAATTAGTCTATTAGTGAAGGCTATTCAGGTTATAAGCAATAAAGGTCTAACTCAAATAACTTATAACAAAGCTATATGAAGATATATTGAAGTTACAAAAACAAAACAACAAAAAAAGATCTCTTTGAGTAACCAGAGAATTTTTGGAAACTTAAAGAACTGAAATTTGACCTACACCTCTAGTGTTTCTCTTATCAGCTACTCATCTCTGATTGGCATTTTTCATTGGAAAAATTTTTTAAAGGTAATCCTGTCATTGAGGGGATAAGTAGTGTTTGGGGTGAGGTGTAAATAGAACTATGGTTTTCAGAGCTTGAGGATGAAGGGTGACAATCCAGGATTAGTTGTCCCACTGAAATCTTGCCATTGAAAGTCAGAATGAGAAATTTCCTTTCCAAAATAAGTAGGGAATGAGGAACAGTGTATAGAGCTTAGTATATGCTACTACAATTAGAATGTCAGTACATTGCTTTATGTGTGTACAATGCTTTATAAGTTAACTATTATAAATTGCTTGTTGTGCTTCCAAGCCTGTCAATCTGAGTTTTATCTTTAATATTGCTCAGTAACTTTATATTTCTGCATTTGTTATCTTTTATCTCTCTGAAGCATTTTTTTTTTTTTTACCATTTTACCCGATTCTCTAATTTATTTTTACTTTTTCATTCAGAAGACTATCTGGAAAAGTCAAGGATCATGCTTAGCAACTCCAATATTCCATGAGTACTATAGGTCAGATTAGGAAATCAGAGCTGGACATACACAATGTCAAGTATATAAATAGAATGGTGTATTAGAAAAAAAGTTAAAATTGAGTATTTATAAAGGCTTAACATTGTTGTTACCTAAGCTTGCAAACATTTTGTTCCTTGAGATAATAGAAACAGCAGATAACAATTATTTTATTTTAGAGCACAAATCTTTGTCTGCATACACTGAACTGCAGTTACTGGCCTGTATAAGCTGGGCAGGAAATATCAAGAGCAACTGGATCCTTGAACTTAGTTACCAGCCTGCTACTTTATTCCTATTAGCATGGTATACAGCAAAAATAAAATAAAAGAAGTGTTTATGAATCAGCCTCACTTATCTGTTCCAAGGGCCCTGGATTGGGACATGGCAGAGCGTATTCTGCTGGATTCATGCTTTGACTTAGTTCTTATCAATTGTGGCAGCTTGATATCTTCATTCCTTTCTCAGCCTCTTCTTACTATCAAATGAATTAAACCTAGTCTGAGGGAACAGAATAGTGTTCAATATATTTTTTTTCCAGAGACATTTTATTCTTACCCTTCCTTACATATAACTTATATTTTTTTCCTCTCAATTTTTTGCCGCTTTTCTCCTCTTGGACTTTGCCTAATTATTTTTCCTATATCTTTCTTCTGCTTGTCTTTATTGCTATTCCAAAGGGTAGATAAAAAGGTTCAATTCTTCTATATCCTAAAAAAGCATCTTAATTTCACTTCTCATTCAAGTTTCATAATTCTGTCTTTTAAAAGTATTCTCAAAATTTAAATGTAGCTTTTCTGATTCCAATTTCTCATATTTCACACATCCCTCAAAGTACTACAAACTTATTTTGTCCCCATAAATTGATCTTAATAGGAAAGTTTAAAGAGTTTCAAAGTAGCCACAATCAATGATCTGTTCTTAGGCTTCATTCCTACAAAATTTCCACTGTTTGGAAGCTTCTTATTGAGACTCACTACATCTTTAATTCTATAATAATACCGTCATATGTTCTGCTTCTCCTCTTACCTCAATGTCTCCTCAATTTTCAAACCTTTATTACTTAGATATTTGTTTAAAACATTTCATTTTAGAACATTTAATATATACAGTATGATTTGATTTTGATACATGTGTATTTTGCAAATAATTATCACAATAGGGTTGCTTAACTTACCTCCATCACATCACATTCTTCAGTTACTGGATCCATTTTCCTCTTTTTCCCTCTTTTTATTTTTAGTGACATCCATTTACATGATCTTGATTTACATTTATATGATTACAAATTACTCTTATCAAGAGCAACCGGATCCTTGAACTTAGTTGCCAGCCTGCCACTTACATGAATGTCTCCTCTGAAGTCTAAGACCTTACTTTGAAATCCCCGTTGAACATGTTTATGAAGATCTCTCTCATACATACTGCAAACTTACAAGGTTCATACATGAGCTAATAATATTATCTATCTTGTTTTTCTTTTTTATTTTCTACCTCAGAAAATATCCTTAAAACTTAGCAGGTTAACTAAATTACTGATCTTATTGTACTTCTTGACCCTTCATCCCACAAGCAGTCTTTTTCAAGTCAAAGTTTCTGTCTCTCCAGAGTGTCTTTGAATCTTTTTATTCCATTCCAAGTAAATTTTCATAGATCAGATTTTTTTAACAGACTTATTTTCTGATATTTTCCTAAGTGTTCTCTGACACCTCATCATCTCTCAATTATTCTTTCAGAATACTACTAAAATTTATTCATAATCTTTTGCTTCAGTCTATTATTCAGTTCCTGAATTGCAATGAAATTTACTAATATGAATCAGTTAGAGTCCTTTCATTCATGTGTAACTTTATCTAAACTTTTCCAAAATGCCTATCCCTCTTAATAGTATCCTTTCTAAACTTATAGATTTAGGTTAAATGCAAAACCCTTCCTGAAGCCTTTTCTGATGCCCTGGATCAAAGGAGTTTTCTATCCACTTGATTCTATAACTAAATTTCAGTTCTCACTAAAATGTATAATGAATCAAAATGTATCATGAAATTAAAATTACTGTTTTTGAAACACACTTTTAAAATTTTGACTATTTATTTTTTTTTAATTTTACATAAAGTAGTTTGTATCTGTTAATCCCATATTCCTAATTTACCTTTCCCTCCCTTTCCTCTTTAGTTACCATAGATTTGTCTTCTATGGCTGTATAGATTCATTTATATTACTTTTTAGAATCTACATATAAGCAATATCATATAATATTTCTCATTTCAGTTGGTACGATATTTTCTAGATCAATACATGTTGCTGCAAATGTCAATGTTTGATCCTTTTTATGGCTAAGTAATATGTCATTACACACACACACACACACACACACACACACACACACATCTTTTTAAACCAGCAAGCTATTACATGCTCTTGGGTTGTTTTTTGTCTTGGCTGTTGTAAATAGTACATCTGTGAATATTGGGTGCATGTATCTTTTTGAGCTAGAGTTTTTATCTTTTTTGAATATATACTCAGGAGTGGACTTGCTGGGTCATAGATTTGTTCTATTTTTAGTTATTTTTTAGAAACCTCGGACTGGTTTTCACTGTAGCTGCACTAATTTACATTTCCACAAACAGTGTAGGAACATTCCTTTTTCTCTACAACCTCTGTAACGTTTAGTTTTTGTAGATTTTTGATGATGACCATTTTGACTGGTATGAGGTGATACTTCATTATGCTTTTAGTTTGCATTTCTCTAATAATTAGCCATGTTGAGTATCTCTTCATGTGCCTCTTAGCCATTTATATGTCTGCTTAAGTCTTCTGCCCATTTGTTGATTAGGTTTTCTTTTTTTTTTTAATATTGAATTGTATGAGCTATTTGTATATTTCAGATATTAATCCCTTGAGGGTCACATAGTTTGCAAAGATTTTCTCCCATTCCACAGGTTGCCATTTCATTTTGCTGGTGGTTTCCTTTACTGTGCAAAAACTTTTAAATTTGTGTAGGTCCCATTTGTTATTTTCGTTTTTATTTATTTTGATTTGGGAGATTGGTCAAGGAAAACATCACTATGATTTATGTCAGAGAATGTTTTGCATATGTTCTTTTTCAGGAGTTTTATTGTGTCATGTCTAATATTTAGGTCTTTAATCTATTTTTTTAAATTTTTGTATATGGTGTGAGGGAATATTCTAACTTAATTGATGTATATGTAGCTATCCAGCTTTCCCAGCACCACTTGCTGAAGAGACTTTATCCTACCTACTGTATATTCTTGCCTCCTTTGTCATAGATTAATTGACCATGGATCATCTATGGGCTCTCTATTCTGTTCCATTGATCCACGTGTCTGTTTTATGCCAATACCATGCTGTTTTAATTTCTCTATTTTTGTAGTATTATCTGGGGTCTGGGAGGGTCATGACTCTTCTTTTTCCTCAGGATCACTTTGGCAATTGGGTCTTTTGTGGTTTTATATAAATTTTAGGATTGTTTCTTCTAGTTCTTTGAAAAATGTAATGGGTATTTTTCTAGGGATTACATTCAATCTGTAGATTGCTTTCGGCAGTATGGCCATTTTAATGATATTAACTTTTCCAATCCAAGAGCATAAGATATCTTTCTGGTTTGTTTGCTTGTTTTCAGTCATCTTTAGTTTCCTTTATCAGTGTTTTATATTTCTCAGTAGGTGGCTCTTTCACCTCCTTGGTTAGGCTTATCCCTAGAGGGGGTTTGATGTGATTTTAAATGAGTTTTGTTTTTGTTTTACATTTCCTTTTTGATATTTCATTATTAGTGTAAATAAATAGAAAATATTTCTGTAATAATAATGTATCCTCCTGCCTTGCAGAATTCATTTATTAGTTCTAATAGTTTTTGCTTGGAGTCTCTAGGATTCTCTGTATAAAGTATTGTGTTATCTGCAAATAGTGACAATTTTACCTCATTCCTTCCAATGTAGATACCCTTTACTTATGGTTTTTTTTTTTTTCTTATTTGATTGGTGCGGTTGGCCAGTACTGTGTCAATAGAAGTGGTGAGAGTGGGCATTCGTCTTATTTCTGAATTTATCAGGAAGGCCTTCAGCTTTTCATTATTGAGTATTGTGTTGGCTGTGGGTTTGTCATAAATGGTGATGATATCATGCTGAGATTTGTTCCCTCTATACCCACTTTGGTTAGAGTTTTTATCATGAATGGATGTTGCATTTTATTAAATGGTTTTTCTGTATCTGTTGAAGTGATCATGTTATTTTTGTCTCTTCTTTAATTCTTACTCTAGATAATTGTTTTAAAGTTTGAGCAAGAAAATATTTTAAAGCATATGAAAACATTCTAGCATATATTTAGCACTCAGTAAAATGTACTTATTTAAGTTATATGCACAGTACATCATGAGAAACTTTGGGCTGGAAGAAGCACAAGCTGGAATCAAGATTGCCGGGAGAAATATCAATAACCTCAGATATGCAAATGACACCACCCTTATGACAAAAAGTGAAGAGGAACTAAAAAGCCTTTTATTGAAATTGAAAGTGGAGAGTGAAAAAGTTGGCTTAAAGCTCAACATTCAGAAAACAAAGATCATGGCATCTGGTCCCATCACTTCATGAGAAATAGATGGGGAAACAATGGAAACAGTGTCAGACTTTATTTTGGGGGGCTCAAAAATCACTGCAGATGGTGACTGCGGCCATGAAATAAAAAGATGCTTACTCCTTGGAAGGAAAGTATGACCAACCTAGATAGCATATTCAAAAGCAGAGACATTCCTTTGCCAACAAAGATCTGTCTAGTCAAGGCTATGGTTTTTCCAGTAGTCATGTATGGATGTGACAGTTGGACTGTGAAGAAAGCTGAGCGCTGAAAAATTGATGCTTTTGAACTGCGGTTTTGGAGAAGGCTTTTGAGGGTCCCTTGGACTGCAAGGAGATCCAACCAGTCCATTCTGAAGGAGATCAGCCCTGAGTGATCTTTGGAAGGAATGATGCTAAGGCTGAAACTCCAGTACTTTGGCCACCTCATGCGAAGAGTTGACTCACTGGAAAAGACTCTGATGCTGGGAAGGATTGGGGGCAGGAGGAGAAGGGGACAACAGAGGATGAGATGGCTGAATGGCATCACTGACTAGATGGACATGAGTCTGAGTGAACTCTGGGAGTTGGTGATGGACAGGGAGGCCTGGTGTGCTGCGATTCATAGGGTCACAAAGAGTTGGACACGACAGAGCTACTGAATTGAACTGAACTGAACTGAAAATGTACTTGTTAAAGTCAGAAGCTTCTTAACAATAACAACAATAATTTCCTTAACACAGATAAGATATCTATACCAGATGTAGATGACACAGATTAAAAGAAATAAGCTCTGTATGCTCTTACCAAACATTTAGTGGTAAGTGAAATTTGTCCTGAGCAGTTTTTGTTTTTTCCCTTCAGTTTCTCTTTCCTACCAAGTTCAAAATACATTATTAATACCCAGAACTATCAATGTGATATCATACTCCCAAGCATATTATGATGGGAGTTTGCTGCATTTGGTAATTTTAAATTAACAATGTGTGTGTAGTAGCAGCAATGCCATGAGAAAAAAAAATTCTTGGGACAAAAAGTGTTTTATGCCCACAAATTATATTTTTTGGCTGCTTTTCATTGTATGTCTAGAAATATGTGTCCTGTGTTATATATATATATATATATATATATATATATATATATATATATATATATATATATACATAAATACATGAAAAGCCATAGCTTAAATTGTATTATGCATGTGCAGAAAATGTTATTTATATGTTGACAAGGCTGTAAATTTTTTCATTATATGGAGAACTCGTGGGTTTTCTAGATCCCTGTTTTAGAACACTGTTTTTATTTTATTTATTTATTTTTTTTAATTTTACTTTACAAAAACACTGTTTTATAGAAAAGTTCAATTGACAAGAGAGAAATCCAAAAATGATGGATGTAAAACCAGTACAACTTATATAGCTTTAGTTTAGTTCATTATGGCTCAGCTGGTAAAGAATCCGCCCACAATGCGGGAGCCCTGAGTTCAATCCCTGGGTTGGGAAGATCCCCTGGAGAAGGGAAAGGCTACCCACCCCAGTATTCTGGCCTGGAGAATCACATGGACTGTGTAGTCCATGGGGCACAAAGAGTCGGATACGACTGAGTGACTTCCACTTTCACTTTCACTTAGTTCATACACATTGACAAGTCAATCTACTATCTGAACTATTTTCTAGGATATCAGTTCCTACTTTCCATAACTTCATAGACATTTTCAGTTTTCACTTCAAAAAATAAAATGATATATTGTATCTTCTAATGTCATATGAATTTGTTCAGTCGCTCAGTCCTGTCTGACTCTTTGTGACCCCATGGACTGCAGCACACCAGAAATCCTTGTCCTTCAACATCTCCCAGAGCTTGCTCAAACTCATGTTCATTCAGTCAGTAATGCCATCTAACTATCTTGTCCTCTGTCATCCCCTTCTCCTCCTGCCTTCAGTTTTTCTCAGCATTAAGGATTTTCCAATGAATCGGCTGTTTCCATCAGGTGGCCAAAGTATTGGTGCTTCAGTTTCAGTATCAGTCCTTCCAATGAAAATTTAGAGTTAACTTCCTTCAGGATTAACTGGTTTGATCTCCTTGCAGGCAAGGGACTCTCAAGAGTCTTCTCCAACAAAACAGTTTGAATTATTCAGCGCTCAGCCTCTTTTATGGTCAAACTCTCACATCAGTACATGACTACTGGAAAAACCATAACTTTGACTAGATGGACTTTGTTGGCAAAGTAATATCTCTGCTTTTTAATACACTGTCTACGTTGGTCATAACTTTTCTTCCAAGGAGTAACCATCTTTTAATTTCATGGCTGCAGTCACCATATGCAGTGATTTTGAAGCCCAAGAAAATCAAGTCTGTCACTGTTTCCATTGTTTCCGGATCTATTTGCTATGAAGTGATGTGACTGGATGCCATGAACTAAGTTTTCTGAATGATAAGTTTTAAGCCAACTTTTTCACTCTCCTCTTTCACTTTCATCAAGAGTGTCTTTAGTTCCTCCTCACTTTCTCCCATAAGGGTAGTGCCATCTATATATCTGAGGTTATTGATGTTTCTCCTAGCAATCTTGAGTCTAACTTGTGCTTCATCCAGCCTGGCATTTTGTTTGATGTATTCTGCATATAGGTTAAATAAGCAGAGTGACAATATACAGCCATGTTGCACTCCTTTCCCAATTTTAAACCAGTCTGTTTTTCCATGTCCACTTCGAATTATTGCTTCTTAACCTGCATATAAGCTTCTCAGGAGGCAGGTAATGTAGTCTGCTAGTCCCATCTCTTTAAGGATTTTTCAGTTTGTTGTGATCCACACAGTCAAAGGCTTTAGTGTAGTCAGTGAATCATAAATATATGTTTTCCTGGAATTTTGTTGCTCTTTCTAAGATCCAACAGATGTTGGCAATTTGATTGCTGGTTCCTCTGAAGGGTATTCAGATTCTAATCAGACAGACATGCATTTTATAATAAAAATTCTGGGAAAATAAAATAATGTAGATGCTTATTTGATAGTGTTCAGAATTCTACTGAACCAATCTATTCCTTTAGGTAAATTTTATTTACACTGAAAATCAGATCTAATTAGAAATGTTACACAAGGTAAAACAATGTAGCATATTTGTTTAGAAGAGTAGGAAATAAATTATCCAGTTCATAAACTAAAGCTAAAATGTGATTTTAAATATAAAAGGATGGAGAATTTATCTCCATAAATATCCTTTCATGAAAGTTCAGCTGAAAAGACTATGATTTCAAAGTGTGCCTTGTGAATCATTATTTAAAATACATTTAATGGTTCTTTATATGAACAAAGAGAAGAGATAAAAAACTAAGCTGATCGAAGTGTTCTTTTTAATTTTTACTTTATTTTTACTAGTATTGGTAACATGTCTCTCTAAATGAATAATCATGTTTGGGATCAGAGGTCTGAGAATAATTAAAGCATATCAATATGATATTTCTAAAATAGGAGATTCTGCTGACTTTAAACAGTGTTATTGCATTTATAATCACCATCTGCCTATTCCTGCTCTCTCTTTTTCTGGATCTTTTCCTAGTGTTTCTCAAAATATTACTCTCATTGGGCATAATCACAGGGTAATTCTACACTACGTGATCTTATTTTATAAATTGGAGTTATGTGAGGGAGATTGGTGACTGAGAAAATATCCTTGTTGGGTAGTATCTAGTAATATTTCTATGAAAGAGCTTTCAAAAGCTCACCAAACAGATTTCTGAATTTATCTCAATAGAATGTGATTGAGGCTTTATTTCTGAAACCAATATTTTAGAAATAACCATTAACTTTATGTATTATTTAAAAAATAAAACTAAAATAAAATAAAAATAAAAAACTTTTCTGCGATAGCCTACTTTCTACCAACTTTATTTCTGAAAGTAAATTTCATCATATTACCCTAATAACAAAGCTTGTTTTTGTTTTTGTTTAGTGTCTAAGTCATGTTATATTCTTTTGCAACCCCACTCATGGCCTCTAGGCTGCCTGGCTCCCCTGTCCATGGGATTTCCCAGGCAAGAATACTGAAGTGGGTTGCCTTTTCCTTCCCCAAATAATAAGGCTTATCAATTGCTTTTATGCTATCAAAGCTGCCTGGCATAGCACTTAATAACTTTTTGCTATGGTTTCTCTGCTTGCAAGTTTTCATAAAATCATCACCTAGTTTCAGTCAATAAAAGTAACAGTACATTTGTTACTTGGTACCACATTCAGAATAAAGATTTTGCATTACTCTAAAAGGAAAGTTTTGGTTCATAATTAATGTAAAGAGGATACAGACTGACTGACTTATTCTTAGCAAAAACTGAAATTTCTTCAAGGATGAATGTGCCATCTGAAGATTTCTTATCAGTGTTTCTATGCTATGCAGTAATGTTCAATCCTTTATGTTTTCCCCTTCATCTATTACCATGCTTTTTACTCCATCATAACCTGTTTCTGCAATCTACAGTGAATTGGATATGACAGGCAAGAACATAGTACATGTTGAATATGGTACTGAGTAAATAATGGACCCTGACATATGATGTGATTATCCTAAATTTGAATTTGAATCAATGTAATAACTTTCCTGATGATGATACTTGCATTTGAAATGTTATTTCTAATTTTACACATTTAATGTGCTGAATATTAAGCAGTAGAAACAAGGGAAAAGTTTTTAGAGGAATGGAGGCCTTTCTTAGAGTGATTAGCAGCTGTAAATTATAATTTAAAATGTCCAGAGTATGAATTCCTCACATGGTGGTTTTGAGAGGATTGTGCTTAAGATATTTAATTTCTATGGTCCTAGTTTCTCTATATACAATAAGCTATTAATACTCTCAGGGATTTTATGAAAGTTGACAATTTAAACATATGTGCAAGTATGTAAAAATAGAAATATTAAATCAAGGGAAGTTCATTTACCTTGGAGTTATAACATTGAGTTGAGTTCAGTTCAGTTGCTCAGTCATGTCCAACTCTTTGCAACCCCATGAATCGCAGTGCGCCAGGCCTCCTGTCCATCACCAACCCCTGGAGTTCACTCAGAGTCACGTCTATTGAGTCAGTGATGCCATCCAGCCATTTCATCCTCTGTAATCCCCTTTTCCTCCTGTCCCCAAACCCTCCAGCATCAGAGTCTTTTCCAATGAGTCAACTCTTTGCATGAGGTGGCCAAAGTACTGGAGTTTCAGCTTTAGCATTATCCCTTCCAAAGAACACTCAGGGCTGATCTCCTTCAGAATGGACTGGTTAGATCTCCTTGCAGTCCAAGGGACTCTCAAGAGACTTCTCCAACACCACAGTTCAAAAGCATCAATTTTTCAGCGCTCAGCTTTCTTCACAGTCCAGCTGTCACATCCATACATGACCACTGGAAAAACCATAGCCTTGACTAGATGGACTTTTGTTGGCAAAGGAATGTCTCTGCTTTTGAATATGCTGTCTAGTTTGGTCATAACTTTTCTTCCAAGGAGCAAGACTCTTAATTTCATGGCTGCAGTCACCATCTGCAGTGATTTTGGAGCCCCCAAAATAAAATCTGACACTGTTTCCACTATTTTCCCATCTATTTCCCATGAAGTGATGGGACCAGATGCCATGACCTTTGTTTCCTGAATGGTGAGCTTTAAGCCAACTTTTTCACTCTCCTCTTTCACTTTCATCAAGAGGCTTTTTAGTTCCTCTTCACTTTCTGCCATAAAGGTAGTGTCATCTGCATATCTGAGGTTATTGATATTTCTCCCAGCAATCTTGATTCCAGCTTGTGCTTCTTCCAGCCCAGCGTTTCTCATGATGTATTCTGCATAGAAGTTAAATAAGCAGGGTGACAATATACAGCCTTGACATACTCCTTTTCCTATTTGAAACCAGTCTGTTGTTCCATGTCCAGTTCTAACCGTTGCTTCCTGACGTGCATATAGGTTTCTCAAGAGGCAGGTCAGGTGGTCTGGTATTCCCATCTCTTTCAGAATTTTCCACAGTTTCTTGTGATCCACACAGTCAAAGGCTTTGTCATAGTCAATACAGCAGAAATAGATGTTTTTCTGGAACTCTCTTGCTTTTTCCATGATCCAGGGGATATTGGCATTTGATCTCTTGTTCCTCTGCCTTTTCTAAAACCAGCTTGAACATCTGGAAGTTCATAGTTCACATATTGCTGAAGCCTGTCTTGGATAATTTTGAGCACTACTTTACTAGCATGTGAGATGAGTGCAATTGTGTGGTAGTTGGAGAAGTTTTTGGCATTGCCTTTCTTTGGGATTGGAATGAAAACTGACCTTTTCTAGTCCTGTGGCCACTGCTGAGTTTTCCAAATTTGTTGGCATATTGAATGCAGCACTTTCACAGCATCATCTTTCAGGATTTGAAACAGCTCAACTGGAATTCCATTACCTCCCCAGCTTTGTTTGTAGTGATGCTTCCTAAGGCCCACTTGACTTCCCATTCCAGAATGTCTGACTCTAGGTGAGTGATCACACCATCATGGTTATCTGGGTCATGAAAATCTTTTTCGTACAGTTCTTCTGTGTATTCTTGCCACCTCTTCTTAATATCATCTGCTTTTGTTATGTCCATACCATTTCTGTCCTTTATCGAGCCCATCTTTGCATGAATTGTTCCCTGGTATCTCTAATTTTCTTGAAGAGATCTCTAGTCTTTCCCATTCTGGTCTTTTCCTCTATTTCTTTGCATTGATCGCTGAGGAAGGCTTTCTTATCTCTCCTTGCTATTCTTTGGAACTGTGCATTCAAATGCTTATATCTTTCCTTTTTTCCTTGGCTTTTTGCTTCTCTTCTTTTCACAAATATTTGTAAGCCCTCCTCAGAAAGCCATTTTGCTTTTTTGCATTTCTTTTCCATGAGAATAGTCTTGATCCCTGACTCCTGTACAATGTCAACCACCATTTCAATCAACATGTATGATTATTTCTGCTGCTGCTACTGCTAAGTCGCTTCCATTGTGTCCGACTCA
The DNA here is from genome assembly GCF_042477335.2 of Ovis canadensis. Classification (NCBI taxonomy): domain Eukaryota; kingdom Metazoa; phylum Chordata; class Mammalia; order Artiodactyla; family Bovidae; genus Ovis; species Ovis canadensis. The sequence continues at coordinate 72,974,713 of NC_091247.1, forward strand.
GTGTGACTCCATAGACGGCAGCCCACCAGGTCCGCTGTCCCTGGGATTCTCCAGGCAAGAACACGGGAGTGGTTTGCCATTTCCTTCCCCAATGCATACAAGTGAAAAGTGAAAGTGAAGTGGCTCAGTCATGTCTGACCTTTGTGACCCCATGGACTGCAGCCTACCAGGCTCCTCTGTCCATGGGATTTTCCAGGCAAGAGTACTGGTGTGGGTTGCCGTTACCTTCTCTGATGATTATCTCTACCAGATGTCTAATGGTTTAACAATAAATGAATATGCTCTTATGTTATTTGGTATTCTGAACTTTATAAAAGAGCTTTTTGAAAGTAATGGACCCTCCCCAAATCCTTTTATTTTTTTTGGTGAAACTCTGGTCACCATTATTTTTTTTTTAATATGAATTTATTTATTTTAATTGGAAGCTAATTACTTTACAATATTGTAGTGTTTTTACCATACATTGACATGAATCTGTCATGGGTGTACAATGTTCCCCATCCTGAACCCCCCTCCCACCTCCCTCTCCATCCCATCCCTCTGGGTCATCCCAGTGTACTGACCACCATTATTTTACTAGCCAAATCACTAGTTAATTAGATGGTATAATTTATTAGGTAGAAGTGTTTTTTTTTTTTAATTCTTCTAAATTGATATCATGACAACATTAATCTCATTTTGACTACTTTAAAATAGATTTCATGTGAGTATATATAAGGCTGTTCTTGTTGAAATAAATTTTATTAACTCTATGTAAATTACAGGTTCTGGTCTTAATTCAGGAAAGAAATTTTAGAGATTTATATTTTGTTTCTGAAAGATACCAAACTGTTTTTCAGATATAATCCAGACAGTCACACTATTGATCACACTATTTATTATTTGTAATAATTAAATAAGGTATAGTAAACCAATCATGCAATAGAAAATATACTTATACAATTAACATTATATAACAACAAAAACTAGGAGAAGATACTCCCTACTTATGACATCTTAAGTGATAATTAAACAAACCTATGATGTGTTTACCAAATTCTGAAATACTTTGTTGATTATATATCCTATGAAATTTTGGACTCTGGAGAATGTTTGAAAAGCAAGCAGATTTTGGAGAAGTGAACCTTAGAATGAGAAGCTAGCATTAATTGAAATTTCTCCTGTTATGGTGTTATCTTGAGAGTATACTGAAGATGTGTCACTGCCACAACAACTAATACTCAGATGATTTTTAAAAAAACTGCCATTTACTGATCTGAACAACTGAGAGATAAAGTCAGTCACTACATCTTGCTTCCATGGCAACCACTGCCTCAAGAAAGCAATGAGATTATAAATTATGCCCAAATCTCTGGCTGGCCCTTAACTGCTCATGCACAAAGAAGACACAAAATAGTTCACCTAGAGAAAAAAATTTTTTTTGAGATGTTAGTTGGGTTGAAGACAAATCTTCAGTTTTATTCTAAATATGTTACTGCCTTGCTAAAACAAAAAAGTAATACTCTTCAGAGAAATAATCAGGGTTTATATTATCTACAGCATAATCTCTTCAGTTTCCAAAGGGTAATCTAAGAGCCCTGTCCTACAAAATAAAACTAGAACTGTGGCCTATTCTCAAAAGTAAAGACAATCAACCTAGGACCTCAAAATAACTTACATCTTCTAATTATCAGTTTTTAGAAGTGGCTGGTATAGCTATGCTCAACTAGACAAGCATATGTGCCTATAATAAAGAAAGTGATTTTTTTTCTGTTTCATTGAGAAATAGAAACTTTAAAAAAAACTTTACATGGGAAGTCTAGAACTGAAAAATTTAACATCTTGGAAAAACAAAACAAGTCTCCAGATAAGCATAATATCAAAAGTTAACGAACTTGAAGATAAAGCAATGGAAATTAGGCAATATATAAAAAAAGGAAAGATTAAGATTTATATCTATAGTTATTATTATATTTTATACCTACATAATATGCACTCTATCATACCTACATAGTATTATAAGGCTTCATTGGTGGTGCTAGTGGTAAAGAACCCCAGACTCAATCCAGGTTGGGAAGATCCCTTGGATGAAGACTGGCAACCATCTCCATATTCTTGCCTGGAGAATTCAATGGACAGAGAAGCATGCTGGACTACAGTCTTTAGGGTCACAAAGAATTGGACATGAGTGAAGCGACTTAGCATGCACTCATGCAATATAATATGCAGTATATAGAGTAAGATCAGAGAAAGAAATGGCACCCCACTCCAGTACTCTTGCCTGAAAATCCCATGGTTGGAGGAGTCTGGTAAGCTACAGTCCATGGGGTCACGAAGAGTCAGACATGACTGAGCGACTTCACTTTCACCTTTCACTCTCATACACTGGAGAAGGAAATGGCAACCCACTCCAGTATTCTTGCCTGGAGAATCCAGGGACAGAGGACCTGTGGGCTACTGTCTATGGGGTCGTATAGGGTTGGACATGACTGAAGCGACTTAAGCAGCAGCAGCAGCAGCAGACTAAGACCTTTACAGTCATTATAGTGTTATATACCTATATATTATAATGCATAATATTGTAATATTATGTATTATATTCTTATGAATATATTAGAGAAAGAAATAGATTGAAGAAGCACCTCAGGAACCTGTGGGACAATATCAAATAATCTGAAATATGTAATTAGAATTCCAGAAAAAAGTGAGAATGAGACAGAAAAAAATATTTGAAGAAGGAATTGCCCAAACTTCTCACATTTCATAAAATATATAATTATGGATTTAAGAAGATCACAAATGTCAAATAGATCAAAATGAAGGCAAAAAAAAAAAATTCTAGATTCATCACAGACCAACTACTGAAAACAAAAGATTAATTAAAAAATATTGAAAGCATTCTCAGCAGAAAAATTGTATATTATATATGTGAAAATAAAATTAGAATTTCTACAGAATTCCTATAAAAACCTTGGTATACTTAAAAGAGTGGAAGACATCTTAAAATGTGCGAAAATATGATTTTAAATGTCAATAACATGGTCCACTGGAGAAGGGAATGGCAAACCACTTCAGTATTCTTGCCTTGAGAACCCCATGAACAGTACTAAAAGGCAAAAAGATAGGACACTGAAGATGAACTCCCGAGGTCAGTAGGTGCCCAATATGCTACTGGAAATCAGTGGAGAAATAACTCCAGAAAGAATGAAGGGATGGAGCCAAAGCAAGACAACACCAGTTGTGGATATGACTGGTGAGAGAAGCAAGGTTCGATGCTGTAAAAAGCAATATTGTATAGGAACCTGGAATGTTAGGTCCATGAATCAAGGCGAGTTGGAAGTGGTCAGAAAGGAGATGGCAAGAGTGAACATCAACATTCTAGGAATCATGAACTAAAATGGACTGGAATGGGTGAATTTAACTCAGATGACCATTATGTCTACTACTGTGGGCAGGAATCCCTTAGAAGAAAAAGAGTAGCCATAATAGTCAACAAAAGAGTCCCAAATGCAGGACCTGCATGCAATCTCAAAAAAGACAGAATGATCTCTATTCATTTCCAAAACAAACCATTCAATATCACGGTAATCCAAGTGTATGCCCCAACCAGTAATGCTGAAGAAGCTGAAGTTGAATGGTTCTATGAAGACCTACAAGACCTTTTAGAACTAACACCAAAAAAAGATGTCCTTTTCATTATAGGGGACTGGAATGCAAAAGTAGGAAGTCAAGAAACACCTGGAGTAACAGACAAATTTAACCTTGGAGTACAGAATGAAATAGGGCAGTCTAATAGAGTTTTGCCAAGAGAACACACTGATTATAGCAAACACCCTCTTCCAACAACACAAGAGAGACATTATACACGGACATCACCAGATGGTCAATACCGAAATCAGATTGATTATATTCTTTGCAGCCAAAGATGGAGAAGCTCTATGTAATCAGCAAAAACAAGACCAGGAGCTGACTTTGGCTCCAATCATGAACTCCTTATTGCCAAATGCAGACTTAAATTGAAGAAAGTAGGGAAAACCACTAGACCTTTCAGGTATGACCTGAATCAAATCCCTTATGATTAGACAATGGAAGTGACAAATAGATAAAAAAAAAAAAAAATTAGATCCGATAGAGTACCTGAAGAAATACAGACAAAGGTCTGTTACACTGTACAGGAGACAGGGATCAAGACCATCCCCAAGAAAAAGACATACAAATAGCCTTACAAATAGCTGTGGAAAAAAAAAGAAGTGAAAATCAAAGGAGAAAAGGAAAGATATACCTGTTTGAAAGCAGAGTTCCAAAGAATAGCAAGAAGAGATAAGAAAGCCTTCCTCAGTGACCAATGCGAAAAAATAAAGGAAATCAATAGAATGGGAAAGACTAGAGATCTCTTCAAGAAAATTAGAGATGCCAGGGGAACATTCCATGCAAAGATGGGCTCGATAAAGGACAGAAATGGTAGGGACCTAACAAAAGCAGAAGATATTAAAGAAGAGGTGGCAAGAATACACAAAACTATACAAAAAAAGAGCTTCACAACCCAATTAATCATGATGTGTGATCACTCACTTAGAGCCAGACATCCTGGAATGTAAAGTCAAGCGGGCCTTAGGAAACATCACTATGAACAAAGCTAGTAGAGGTGATGGAATTCCAGTTGAGCTATATCAAATCCTGAAAAATGATGCTGTGAAAGTGCTGCACTCAAAATGTCAGGAAATTTGGAAAATTCAATAGTGGCCACAGGACTGGAACAGGTCAATTTTCATTCCAATCCCAAAGAAAGGTCATGCCAAAGAATGCTCAAACTACTGCACAATTACACTCATCTCACACAGTAGTAAAGTAATGCTCAAAGTTCTCCAAGCCAGAATTCAGCAATACATAAACCATGAACTTCCAGATGTCCAAACTTGTTTTAGAAAAGGCAGAGGAACCAGAGATCAAATTGTCAACATCTGCTGGATCATGAAAAAAGCAAGAGAGTTCTAGAAAAACATATATTTCTGCTTTATTGAATATGCCAAAGCCTTTGACTGTGTGGATCACAATAAACTGTGGAAAGTACTGTAAGAGATGGGAATACAAGACCATCTGACCTGCCTCTTGAGAAACCTATATACAGATCAGGAAGCAAGAGCTAGAGCTGGACATGGAACAACAGACTGCTTCCAAATAGGAAAACGAGTACGTTAATGCTGTATATTGTTACCATGCATGTTTAACTTATATACAGAATACATCATGAGAAACACTGGGCTCGATGAAGCACAAGCTGGAATCAAGACTGCCAGGATAAATATCAATAACCTCAGATATGTAGATGACACAACCCTTATGGCAGAAAGTGAAGAAGAACTAAAGAGCCTCTTGATGAAAGTGAAAGAAGTGAGTGAAAATTTGGCTTAAGGCTCGAATTCAGAAAACTAAGATCATGGCATCTGGTCCCATCACTTCATGGGAAATAGATGGGGAAACAGTGGAAAAAGTGTCAGACTTTATTTTTTTTTTGTGCTCCAAAATCACTGCAGATGGTGATTGCAGCCATGAAATTAAGAGGCACTTACTCCTTGGAAGGAAGGATATGACTAATTTAAACAGCATATTAAAAAGCATATTATTAAAGAGACATTAGTTTGTCAACAAAGGTCCATCTAGTCAAGGCTACAGTTTTTCCAGTAGTCATGTATGGATGTGAGAGTTGGACTATAAAGAAAGCTGAGAGCTGAAGAATTTGTGCTTTTGAACTGTTGAGTTGGAGAAGACTCGAGAGACCTCGGACTGCAAGGAGATCCAACCAGTCCGTCCTAAAGATCAGTCCTGGGTGTTCTTTGGAAGGACTGATGTTGAAGCTGAAACTCCAGTGCTTTGGCCACCTGGTATGAAGAGCTGACTCATTTGAAGATACCCTGATGCTGGAAAAGATTGAGGCAGGAAGAGAAGGGAATGACAGAGGATGAGATGGTTGGATTGCGTCACCGACTCAATGGACATGAGTTTGGGTAAACTCCAGGAGTTGGTGATGGACAGGGAGGCCTGGCGTGCTCCAGTTCATGGGGTCACAGAGTCGGACCTGACAGCAACTGAACTGAATATGTGTTAATTACCATCTGCAAACACTGTCAAAAGAACTGATAATATCAAGTTATATTTTAGGAGGACATACAATAAAAAGTAAAGTCATATATAAAGAAATTAATAAATCTAAGCATTCTGTGGTCTTGCATCTGCTGCTTTTCCAATGCATGCTCATCTCATGCCACTCTCCCCTCCTCTCCTCTCCCTACTCTCATAGCCCTCCTCTTATTCAGCACTTTAACTCACCAACCTCATGGTCTTCTTTCACTCTTAGATTGCACAAAACTAATTCTGGCAAAGGGTCTTCAAACTGTATTTTATCTCATTAGATTGTCTTCCCCTTCTCATCACTTTGCCAGCCCCTTCTCGATAATCAGGTGTCAGTTTAGGTATCACCCTCTTAATTTCCTCAAAGGGCCTTTTCTAAAAACTGCTTCAGTCTTTTTCCCTATTATATTCATCTCACAAGAAAGGAAATATTTTTAATGCCTTGTTCGCCCATTGTATTTCTTGTTGGGAAAGGTAGTTAGACTTAGTTCCCCATCTACTGTGCAGTAACATAAAAATGGCTTTGGTCTTGGAACACTTCCTTATGGAAAGATTGAGTTTTGGCAGCCTGTGCTGGGCTTGAGTTCTGCTTAAGATGTGCATCAGTGGCCCGCAGGCATACTCCTCACTTTTTATATTTCACAGAAAGCGCCCATAGGGGCAGGGTTGTGATCCTTCCGCAGGAACACAAAGTGGTGTGGTGCTTGCCGTTACATCACTTGTTGGGTATTCAGTGGGTCCACTTAGGCCATAGGAGACTAGCACATTGCAAGGTGCTAGATCTTGTGTGCACGCTCTACTCTCTTTTGTAAGGAAAGACTGTACAACTTGAGCATCGCACACTTGGGTGTTTGCTCACAGTGACCTTGAATTAGGAGCTAGTCTCTTGCCTGGATGACACTTAACTGCTTTTTTGACCTTGGCTGCACAGCCTGGCCACATAAGGAGTGGAGGAATAACCATAGTGGTTATCGTAATACCCACAGAGAAGATGCTCAATAAATGTTAATTTAATTAATAAAGAATAAGGAAATACTCTTAACAATGCATGCCTAAATGCATTAACAAGCTGTGTTAGATGGCATGGTATCAAAATTTCAATATGTAACATTTTGTGCTTTACCCTAATGTTGAGTTAGGTCTAATAGCCTCTAAATTTATATAATCAATTCCATAGTGTGCTTTTAATATATTTTCTATTAATTCTTCTTTATCACAGAAATCTTATCTAGTCAGTTTTCTATATTACTAATCATACTTCAAAGTATCTAAACTAGCTTTATCAATTTAAAAAAGTATTTTTTTTAGGATTATTTTTAGCCAGGTTTATTTCTGTGTGAATATTTTACAAGCATGTCTGCCCCATACTTGCCTGGTCACTGCCTTTGAGTCTTTAAAGAAATGTGTAGGATCAGTCAGTTCAGTTCAGTTCAGTAGCTCAGTCATGTCCGACTCTTTGTCACCCCATGTGACCCCAGACCTCCCTGTCCATCACCAACTCCTGGAGTTCACTCAAACTCATGTCCATCGAGTTGGTGATGCCATCCAGCCATCTCATCCTCTGTCATCCCCTTCTCCTCCTGCCCCCAATCCCTCCCAGCATCAGAGTCTTTTCCAATGAGTCAACTCTTCACATGAGGTGGTCAAAGTACTGGAGTTTCAGCATTAGTATCAGTCCTTCCAAAGAGCACCCAGGGCTGATCTCCTTTAGAATGGTCAAGTTGGATCTCCTTGCAGTCCAAGAGACTCTCAAGAGTCGTCTCCAACACCACAGTTCAAAAGCATCAATTCTTCGATGCTCAGGCTTCTTCACAGTCCAACTCTCACATCCATACATGACCACAGAAAAAATCATAGCCTTGACTAGACGGACTTTTGGTGGCAAAGTAACGTCTCTGCATTTGAATATATTATCTAGGTTGGTCATAACTTTCCTTCCAAGAAGTAAGTGTCTTTTAATTTTATGGCTGCAGTCACCACCTACAGTGATTTTGGAGCCCCCAAAAATAAAGTCTGACACGGTTTCCCCATCTATTTCCCATGAAGTGATGGGACCAGATGCCATGATCTTCGTTTTATGAATGCTGAGATTTAAGCCAATTTTTTAACTCTCCTCTTTCACTTTCATCAAGAGGCTTTTTAGTTCCTCTGCACTTTCTGCCATAATGGTGGTGTCATCTGCATATCTGAGGTTATTGATATTTCTCCTGGCAAACTTGATTCCAGCTTGTGCTTCTTCCAGCCCAGTGTTTCTCATGATGTACACTGCATAGAAGTTAAATAAGCAGGGTGACAATATACAGCCTTGACATACCACTTTTCCTATTTGAAACCAGTCTGTTGCTCCATGTCCAGTTCTAACTGTTGCTTCCTGACCTGCATATAGGTTTCTCAAGAGGCAGGTCAGGTGGTCTGGTATTCCCATCTCTTTCAGAATTTTCCACAGTTTCTTGTGATCCACACAGTCAAAGGCTTTGGCATAGTCAATAAAGCAGAAATAGATGTGTTTTTTGTTTTTTTTTTTGAATTCTCTTGCTCTTTCGATGATCCAGCGGATGTTGGCAATTTGATCTCTGGTTCCTCTGCCTTTTCTAAAACCAGCTTGGACATCTGGAAGTTCACAGTTCATTATTGCTGAAGCCTAGCTTGGAAAATTTTGAGCATTACTTTATTAGCCTGTGAGATGAGTGCAATTGGGCGGTAGTTTGAGCATTCTTTGGCATTGCCTTTCTTTGAGAATGGTAGATCATAAAAGCAAAAGATAAAAGAAATCAAAATTATTAAATTAATGATTTCATGCTATGCCCCAAAAAGATGGAGACTTGATTTTTACAAAAGCCTGAAAAGAGGTGACAACTAGTATAGACTTTTGATATAGAATTGAGTACCCAAAAGGATTTTTTTTAAAGCAAGAAATAAGAATTAACTTTGAATACATTCTAAGAAAGATGAAAACCTCATCAAATGTCAAGGAAAAATTGGACCTTCCTATTTACCATTGAATTGGCTGCACATACCTTTGTGCTGTTCCTCACCCCAGTCCCATGTGGACGCTTTGTACTAAATATTATTTAGCTTTGAAGTCTATCATTTTCCCTATTTAAGTTTCAATTTAAAAGGTAAAATTTTGCCCCTGGCTTGCTGGATTGTTGCCCTACATAAAAATAATTAGATTCCAACAAAACAAAAGCTAATTTGTGAGTTTAAACTAGTGAGTTTTAGATGGTAATAAAATCCTTTTCAAAAACACTAAGTATACATCAGTATTAACATAAACCAAGTAGTTTTCAGGCTTGCATCTGAAGTGTATTTTTTAAGTTTAAATCCCTAGAGATTTACAACATCTATAACTGCCTAATAATTTGTTTTATAGTCAGATGATACTAATTTGCACTTAAGTTGAAATACAGAGTTTCAGGAATTCAAAAATATGAACTGACTTGGTTTAGTCTGAGCATTTTGCTTTAATTCTTAACAGAAAGGAGACTACTGGATCCCTGGATTAAAGCATTAAATTTACTGTATTAACTATAGACTTCATTCATACAAATTGTTTTTTTTTTTTTAGAAATTAAGATTATTTTATACTACATAATGATTTTTATTCAATATGTAGATATAATCATTCACTTGATAGAATTTTGCACTAGGCAAAAGGAAAAAAGGCATGAATTCAAGTCCCTAATAATAAATGAGAAGGATATGTAACACGTGATTTCTTCATGCCAAATAGCCAGAGCCCTCAAGGAGGTAGAGATAATCTTTACTCACTAATGCAGGGCCCACTAGTGAATAGTTGCCTGATGAAGATTTTTACTTTATTTTCTCATTATTCTGCATTGTAAGTTTGTTTGGATTAAGTTATATCTTTGGGAATACAATGATTAGAACCATTTTTATTCTTGCCGAAATGGTGACGTAATTTTACAGCTCATCCAGAGTAAAATTGAAGTCTTAAAAAAGGTTTAATTTTTCAAGAAACTGTCAAAATGATTTCCAAATTAGTTACACCATTATACATTCCCCCCAGAAGTATTTGAGAGCTCCAGATTTCTGTATTCTTGTTAACATTTGGAATTTAGAATTTTTAGATTTTAGTCATTCTAATTGGTTTGTGATCATGTCTAATTTTGGTTTTAATTTGTGTTTCCCTAATGAGTAATGTACTTCCCTGGTGGCTCAGATGGTAAAGCATCTGCCTACAATACCGGAGACCCGGATTCAATCCCTGGGTCAGGAAGATCTCCTGGAGAAGGAAATGGCAACCCACTCCAGTATTCTTGCCTAGAAAATCTCATGGAGGAGTCTGGTAGGCTACAGTCCATGGGATCGCAAAGAGTCGGAAACAACTGAGCGACTTCACTTTCTTTCTGCCACTTAATGAGTAATAAGCCTGAGTATCTTTTTGTGAGCTCACTTAATATCCCAATATTTTCCTTGGTAAATCTTTTTACCCATTTTTAGTACTTTTATTGTTATCTTTTGGGGTTTTTAATACAAATCTTTTATTGCGTATATGATTTGCAAACATTTTCTTACTGTCTCTTCATTTTCCTGTCTTTTTATACAGCAGGGGATTTTAATTTTGACATCCAATTCATCCTTTTTCTTTTATGATTATGCTTTTGTTTTTACCTAAGAAAATTTGCCTAATCCAGAGTGACAATGGTATCACTTATGTTTTCCAAAAGTTTTATATTTTAAGATCTTCAATTCATTATCATTTAATTTTAGTGTGATATGAGATATGAATGAAAGTTCTGTCTTGTATATGAACACCCAATTGTTCCAGAATTATTGTTCAAAAGTATATAAATTTTTCATTGATTTGTCTTTGCATCTTTGTCAAAATTGTGTTTTTTTTTATAAATATATGAGTCTGTTTCTTGACTCTGTCTTATCGATCTGTTTGTCTTCTTTGACTCCAATGCCACACTGTTTCAATTATTGGAGGATTTTAATGTTTCAAAATCAAGTAGAATTAATCCTTCAACTTTAATTTTGTTCAAAATTGTTTTCAAGATTCTGGTTCATTTACATTCCTGTATGAATTTTTAGAATCATTTGGTCAGTATCTTTATTGAAAGATGCCAACTGGAATTTTGATTGTTATTTTTTGCATCTATAAAGCAGTTAGGGGAGAACTGAGAGCTTTACAACTACTAAGCTTCAAATCAATACTAAGAGTGTGATGTAATTCTCCATTTATTTAGATTCAGTTTAGTTTATCTTAATACTGTTTTGGTTTTGGTAAATACATGCTTAAAATTCTCCAAGCCAGGCTTCAGCAATACGTGAACCGTGAACTTCCAGATGTTCAAGCTGGTTTTAGAAAAGGTAGAGGAACCAGAGATCAAACTGCCAACATCCGCTGGATCATCAAAAAAGCAAGAGAGTTCCAGAAAAACATCTACTCCTGCTTTATTGACTATGTTAAAACCTTTGAGTGTGTGGATCACAATAAACTGTGGAAAATTCTGAAAGAGATGGGAATACCAGACCACCTGACCTGCCTCTTGAGAAACCTATATGCAGGTTAGAAAGCAACAGTTAGAACTGGACATGGAACAACAGACTGGTTACAAATAGGAAAAGGAGCATGTCAAGGCTGTATATTGTCACCCTGCTTATTTAACGTCTATGCAGAGTACATCATGAGAGATGCTGGGCTGGATGAAGCACAGGTTGAAATCAAGCTTGCCGGGAGAAATATCAATCACCTCAGATATGCAGATGACACCACCCTTATGGCAGAAAGTGAAGAAGAACTAAAAAGCCTCTTGTTAAAAGTGATAGAGGAGAGTGAAAAACATGGCTTAAAGCTCAACATTCAGAAAACTAAGATCATGTCATCTTGTCCAATCACTTCATGGCATAGATGAGGAAACAGTGGAAACAGTGTCAGACTTTATTTTGGGTGGCTCCAAAATCACTGCAGATAGTGATTGCAGCCATAAAATTAAAAGACGCTTACTCCTTGGAAGGAAAGTTATGACCAACCTAGATAGCATATTCAAAAGCAGAGACATTACTTTGCCAACAAAGGTCTGATTAGTCAAGGCTATGGTTTTTCCAGGAGTCAGGTATGGATGTGAGAGTTGGAATATAAAGAAAACTGAGTACTGAAGAATTGATGGTTTTGAACTGTAGCGTTGGAGAAGACCCTTGAGAGTCTCTTAGACTACAAGGAGATTCAACCAGTCCATTCTAAAGGAGATCAGTCCTGGGTGTTCATTGGAAGGACTAATGTTGAAGCTGAAACTCCAATATTTTGGCCACCTCATGCGAAGTGCCGACTCATTTGAAAAGACCTTGATGCTGGGAAAGATTGAGGTCAGGAGGAGAAGGGGATGACAGAGGATGAGATGGCTGGATGGCATCACCGAGTCCATGGACATGGGTTTGGGTGGACTCCGGGAGTTTGTGATGGACAGGGAGGCCTGGCATGCTGAAGTTAATGGGGTCACAAAATGTCAGACAGAATTGACCAACTGAACTGAACTGACTGAAATACATTATTCATATATTTTGTCAGATAGCCCCTCAGTTCAGCTCAGTTCAGTCGCTCAGTCATGTCCGACCCTTTGTGACCACATGGACGGCAGCACACCAGGCATCCCTGTCCATCACCAACTCCTGAGTTTACTCAAACTCATGCTCCTTGAATCAGTGGTGTCATCCAACAATCTCATCCTCTGTTATCCCCTTCTGCAACTGATTTCAATCTTTCCCAACATCAGGGTCTTTTCAAATGAGCCAGTTCTTCACCTCAGGTGGCCAAAGTATTGGAGTTTCAGCTTCAACATTAGTCCTTCCAATGAAAACTCAGGACTGATTTCCTTTATGATGGACTGGTTGGATCTCCTTGCAGTCCAAGGGACTCTCAAGAGTCTTCTCCAACACCACAGTTCAAAAGCCAAAATTATCCAGTGGTTAGCTTTCTTTATGGTTCAAGTCTCACATCCATACATGACTACTGGAAAAAAAACCGTTGCTTTGACTAGACGGACCTTTGTTGATAAAGTAATGTCTCTGCTTTTTAATATGTTTTCTAGATTGGTCATAGCTTTTCTTCCAAGGAGCAAACATCTTCTAATTTCATGGGTGCAGTCACCATCTGCAGCAATTTTCAGTTCAGTTCAGTTCAGTCGCTCTGTAGTGTCCGACTCTTTGAGACCCCATGAATCGTAGCATGCCAGGCCTCCCTGTCCATCACCAACTCCTGGAGTCCACCCAAACCCTTGTCCATTGAGTCAGTGATGCCATCCAGCCATCTCATCCTCTGTCATCCCCTTTTCCTCCTGCCCCCAATCCCTCCCAGCATCAGAGTCTTTTCCAATGAGTCAACTCTTTGCATGAGGTGGCCAAAGACCTGGAGTTTCAGCTTTAGCATCATTCCTTCCAAAGAACATCCAGGACTGATCCCCTTTAGAATGGATTGGTTGTATCTCCTTGCAGTCCATGGGACTCTCAAGAGTCTTCTCCAACACCACAATTCAAAAGCATCAATTCTTCGGCACTCAGCTTTCTTTATAGTACAACTCTCACATCCATAGATAACCACTGGAAAAACCATAGCCTTGACTAGATGGACCTTAGTCAGCAAAGTAATGTCTCTGCTTTTGAATATGCTCTCTAGGTTGGTCATAACTTTCCTTCCAAGCAGCAATTTTATTTTCCAAAATAAAATCTCTCACTCTTTCCACTGTTTCCCCATCTATTTGCCATGAAGTGATGGGACTGGATGACATGATCTTAGTTTTCTTATTATTGAGTTTTAAGCCAACTTTTCATTCTCTTCTTTCACTTTCTTCAAGAGGCAGTTTAGTTCTTCTTCACTTTCTGCTATAAGGGTGGTGTCACCTGCATATTTTAGGTTACTGATATTTCTCCCAGCAATCTTCATTCCAGCTTGTGCTTCATCCAGCTCAGCATTTCTCATGATATACTGTGCATATAAGTTAAATAAGCACAGTGACAATATACCACCTTGATGTACTCCTTTTCTTTCTTTTTGTTTTATTTTACTTTATTTTACTTTACAATACTGTATTGGTTTTGCCATACATCAACATGAATCTGCCATGGGTGTACACGTGTTCCCAATCCTGAACCCCTTTCCCTCCTCCCTCCTCATACCATCTCTCTGGGTCATCCCAGTGCACCAGCCCTAAGCATCCTGTATCCTGCATTGAACCTAGACTGGCGATTCGTTTCTTACATGATATTATAGATGTTTCAATGCCATTCTCCCAAATCATCCCACCTTCTCCTTCTTCCTCTCCCACAGAGTCCAAATGACTGTTCTATACATCTGTGTCTCTTTTGCTGTCTCGCATACAGGGTTATCATTACCCTCTTTGTAAATTCCTTTTCTTATTTGGAATCAGTCTGTTGTTCCATGTCTAGTTCTTAGTCTTGCTTCCTGACCTGAATATAGATTTCAGATTAGGTGGTCTGGTATTCCCATCTCTTTCAGAGCTTTCCAAGTTTATTTTGATCCACACAGTCAAAGGCTTTGGTATAGTCAATAAAGCAGAAACAGATGTTTATTCTGGAATTCTTTTGCTGTTCGATGATCCAGAGGATGTTGGTAATTTGATCTCTGTTACCTCTGCTTTTTCTAAAACCAGCTTGAACATCTGGAAGTTCACAGTTCACATATTGTTGAAGCCTGGCTTGAAGAATTTTGAGTAGTACTTTCAGTTCAGTTCAGTTCAGTCCAGTCGCTCAGTCGTGTCTGACTCTTTGCGACCCCATGAATCGCAGTACGCCAGGCCTCCTTGTCCATCACCGTCTCCCGGGGTTCACTCAGACTCATGTCCATCGAGTCCGTGATGCCATCCAGCCATCTCATCCTCGGTCGTCCCTTTCTTCTCCTGCCCTCAATCCCTCCCAGCATCAGAGTCTTTTTCAGTGAGTCAGCTCTTCGCATGAGATGGCCAAAGTACTGGATCTTCAGCTTTTGAGTGTATTTGTACAGTAGTTTGAGCATTATTGCCATTGCCTTTCTTTGGGACTGGAATGAAAACTGATGTTTTCCAGTCCTGTGCCACTTCTGAGTTCTCCAAATTTACTGGCATATTGAGTGCAGCACTTTCATAGCATCATCTTTCAGGATTTGAAATAGCTCAACTGGAATTCCATCACCTCCATTAGCTTTGTTTGTAGTTATGCTTCCTAAGGCCCACTTGGCTTCACATTCCAGGATGTCTGGCTCTAAGTGAGTGATCACACTTTGTAATCATCTGGGTCGTGATGATCATTTTTGTATAGTTCTTCTGTGTATTCTTGGCATCTCTTCTTTAATATCTTCTGCTTTTGTTAGGTCCATACCATTTCTGTCCTTTACTGAGCCCATCTTTGCATGAAATGTTCACCTGGTGTCTCTAATTTTCCTGAAGAGATCTATAGTCTTTCCCTTTCTTTTGTTTTCCTCTATTTCTTTGCATTGATCACTAAGGAAGTGTTTCTTATCTCTTCTTGTTACTTGGAACTCTGCATTCAAATGGATATATCTTTCCTTTTCTCCTTTGCTTTTCGCTTCTCTTCTTTTCACAGCTATTTGTAAGGCCTTCTCAGACAGCCATATTGCTTTTTTGCATTTCTTTTTCTGAGGATGGTCTTACTCCCTGTCTTCTGTACAATGTCACAAACCTCTATCCATAGTTCATAAAGTATCAGATCTGCTTCCTTAAATCTATTGCCTAAGTATTGATAATTTGATGGCATCATAAATTTTTAAATTTTAATTTCAAAATCAAAATTTTCTAGTATAGAAATTGAAGTTTTGATTGTATTTTTCTTATATCTAACAAATTTTCTTTTTTTTTTCTTTTTTTTTTTTTCAAATTTTCTAAACTAATTTTAGTTCTGATAATCCTTTAGATTCCATTGGAACAGTTACACAGGAATAGATAAGTTTATCTCTTTATCTCTAATCTGAATGTCTTGTTTTTGTTTTTTTCACCTTATTGTCCTGGTTAGACACAAGTGTAATGTTAAAGTGGGAAGAACACAAATTTTGTCTCATTTTCTTTCTTTGAGGAAAGCAGTTAGTCTTTCAATATTAAGTGTTATATGTTGGTTTCCCCAAAATACTCTTTATCAGGATGAAGACATTTCTTTGAATCCCAAGTTGACTATAAGTTTTTTTTCCTTTAACTTAGTAAATTGATGTTACATTGATTGATTTCTGAATATTAAGTTAATTTTGCACCCCATAACACATTTGGTCATTTGCTAAAATTTTGTTTAGAATTTTATATCATATCTATGAAAAGTATTGGTGTATTTATTTGCATTTATTTTATCTGACTTTAATATTTTAATAACACTGACCTAGTAGGATGAGTTGTAAATTATCCTTTCCTCCTTAACATTCCAGAACAGCTAGTATTGAATTGGTATTATTTCCTCCTGAATGTTACATAGATTTCTCAGTGAATACATTTTGTCCTGGAATTTGATTAACATTGGCTCATGAAGATGAATAGTGGATTATTTTGTTTTACAAAAGTTGTTTTTTGTTTATTTGTTCATTTTTTCAAAGATCTTTCTATTAATGATTTCTAATTTAAATCCATGGTGGTCAAAGAATAACTTTGTATATCTTGAACCCCTTTAATTATTTATTTGGTATTGTACTGTGGTTCCAAATATGTTATATCTTGTTATACTTTCTGTGTCCACTTGAAAATAATGTGTATTCTGTCATTCTTGGGGGAAATGTTTTATGAATGTAAATTAGGGAAAATCACATGATGATATTGTTCAAATTTTCTTAATGCTTGAAAAGTGAAAGTGTTAGTCACTCAGTCATGTCCAACTCTTTGTGACCCCATGGTCTGTAGCTTAGCAAGCTCCTCTGTCCATTTAATTCTCCAGGCAAGAGTGCTGGAGTGGGTTGCCATTTTCTTTCTGGGATCTACCCAGCCCAGGAATTGAACCCATGTCTCCTGCATTGCAGGCAAATTCTTTACCAACTCAGCCACCAGGGAAGCCCTTCTTAATGCTTACTAGTGTCCTATTTACTGTTCTATTAAATACTGAAAGAGGAATATTTAAATCTTATACTATAATTGTAGATTTATTTTATTTCTCCTAAGAGTTTTGCTTTTGATTCATGTATTCTGAAGCTCTGTTATTAGATACATGCACATTTTGGTGTAATCGTACTCAGTAAATTGACCCTTTTATCATTATGAAGTGATCTTTATCCCCAGTGATATTTTTTACTTTAAAATGTATTTCTTCTCATATTATTATAAGCACTTTTTCTTTGATTAATGTTTGCATGGACTATCTTTTTCCATTCTTTTCCATTTAAAAGATTCACATCCTCATGTTTAAAGTATATTTCTTGTAGTCAACTTAGAATTGAGGTTTTTTTTTTTTATTTCTTAATTTGCTTTCTTCTATCTTTTTTAATTTTTTTTAATTTTTTTATTATTTAAATTTTAAAATCTTTAATTCTTACATGCATTCCCAAACATGAACCCCCCTCCCAGAACCCTCCTACACTGTTGGTGGGAATGCAAACTAGTACAGCCACTATGGAGAACAGTGTGGAGATTCCTTAAAAAATTGCAAATAGAACTACCTTATGACCCAGCAATCCCACTGCTGGGCATACACACCGAGGTGTTTTTTTTTTAAATTAAAGCTAAGAATCTTTGTTTCAGTCCAAACATTAAATTTATTGATTGATATAGTTAGGTTTAAACTGTCTTCTTGGCATTTGTTTTAGTCTCATCTGTTAATTTTTCACTTTTTTCCTTTGCTATCTGTATTCTTTGGAATGAATTGTATTCATTTTATGATTCTGCATTTTTCCTTGGACATCTGATTTACTATAAATCTTTGTTATTTATGTAGTTCCTTTAACATTTCTAACATGACTCTGCTGCTGCTGCTGCTGCTAAGTTGAGTCAGTCGTGTCTGACTCTGTGCTATCCCATAGACAGCAGCCCACCAAGCTCCGCTCCCTGGGATTCTCCAGGCAGGAACACTGGAGTGGGTTGCCATTTCCTTCTCCAACGTATGAAAGTGAAAAGTGAAAGTGAAGTCACTCAATTGTGTCCGACTCTTCGCCACCCCATGGACTGTAGCACACCAGGCTCCTTAGTCCATGGGATTTTCCAGGCAAGAGTACTAGAGTGGGATGCCATTGACCTCTCTGTAACATGTCTCTAACTTATCAGAGTTCTTCAAATAGTATGATACATATGAGAATCATTCCTCCTCTTCACTATCTTTATTGTTACTATAGTGTATTATAATGCATTTTACTTTCACATGTGTTATAAATCTCATACGATATTTTAACTTTTTGTTTAAACTGAATATTGTCTTTGGAGGCATTGATGCTGCTAAGTCGCTTCAGTTGCCTTCAGTTCAGTTCAGTCGCTCAGTCGTGTCCGACTCTTTGAGACCCCGTGAATCACAGCACACCAGGCCTCCCTGTCCATCACCAATTCCTGGAGTCCACTCAGACTCACGTCCATTGAGTCAGTGATGCCATCCAGCCATCTCATCCTCTGTTGTCCCCTTCTCCTCCTGCCCCCAATCCCTCCCAGCATCAGAGTCTTTTCCGATGAGTCAACTGTTCACATGAGGTGGCCAAAGTACTGGAGCTTCAGCTTTAGCATCATTCCTTCCAAAGAAATCCCAGGGCTGATCTCCTTCAGAATGGACATGTTGAATCTCCTTGCAGTCCAAGGGACTCTCAAAAGTCTTCTCCAACACCACAGTTCAAAGCATCAATTATTTGTCACTCAGCCTTCTTCACAGTCCAACTCTCACATCCATGCATGACCACTGGAAAAACTATAGCCTTGACTAGACAGATCTTAGTCAGCAAAGTAATGTCTCTGCTTTTGAATATGCTATCTAGGTTGGTCATAACTTTTCTTCCAAGGAGTAAGCATCTTTTAATTTCATGACTGCAATCACCATCTGCAGTGATTTTGGAGCCCCGAAAAATAGTCTGACACTGTTTCCACTGGTTCCCCATCTATTTCCCATGAAGTGATGGGACCAGATGCCATGATCTTCATTTTCTGAATGTTTAAGCTTGGAAAATTATAGAACTTATGTCATTTGTTTTCTGCTTTATTTCACATGTGTTATAAATCTCATATCATATTTTAACTTTTGTTTAAACTGAATGTTGTCGTCGGAGGCACTGTTGCTGCTGCTGCTGCTGCTAAGTCGCTTCAGTTGCCTTAAGCTTGGACAATTATGGAACTTATGTCCTTTGAACCAATGTCCTTCATTGCCTGATATGCCTTTTCTTACAAACCATTAGTTGAAATTTTTTTACAATTTTTAATTTATTTCAGGCGTGAGGGAATGTTTGATCTCTGTTACTTCATAAAAGCCAGAAACTAAGTAGCTGGGATAATTTGATTTTTACAGATAATTTAGAACCAGTATACATCAGAGCCATCATATTTCTCTGTATAATTTCCCTATTGGCCTTGATTTTATCTCCTGATACTATGCCTAAGGGCTTAATCTTTCTTCGGTGAACTCGTTCACAAGCTATATATTTATATATATGTATATATACTTATATGTATATGTATTATATATAATATATACTTATATATGTACTTATATTTATATATATAACTAGTTGTGAATGAGTTCACTGAAGAAATATTAAGAATGATTATATATATATATATAAAGATTATATATAGTTATATATAGTACTAATAGAGTGTATATATGTATATATATATATATATACACTTTCAGCCTTTTGGATTTTCTACTTGTGTCACTAGTTAATTGTTTAAATTGGTTCTAGTTTGACAATTTAAGCTGATCATCTGCAGTATATTGTATACTTTAAAATAAATTATGGATACAGTTCTAAAGATTTGTACTTTAGCCATTATCTTTATGATATGGTGGCAAATGTATTGGTACATCGTATAAGCAGTCATCATAATAAATCTTTTTAAATTTTATATTGGCATATAGTTGGTTAACAGTGTGTTAGGTTCATGTGTTCAGCAAAGAGATTCAGTTATACATATACATATATCTATTCTTTTTCATATCCTTTTCAAATAAGTTATTAGTTATTTCAGTTGCTTAGTCATGTCCAACTCTTTTGACCCCATGGGCTGCATACCAGGCCTCCCTGTCCATCAACAACTTCCAGAGTTTAATCAAACTAATGCCCAATGAGTCGGTGAGGGTATCCAACCATCTCATCCTGTTTGTCACCTTCTCCTCCTGCCTTCAATGTTTCTCAACATCAGGGTCTTTTCAAATGAGTCAGTTCTTCACCTCAGGTAGCCAAAGTATTGGAGTTTCAGCTTCAACATCAATCCTTCCAATGAACATTCAGGACTAATTTCCTTTAGGATGGACTGGTTGGAACTCCTTGCAGTCCAAGGGACTCTCAAGAGTCTTCTCCAACACCACAGTTCAAAACCATCAATTCTTCAGCATTCAGCTTTCTTTATAGTCCAACTCTCACATCTGCACGTGACTACTGGAAAAACCATACCCTTGACTAGATGGACCTTTGTTGACAAAGTAATGTCTCTGCTTTTTAACATAGTGTCTAGGTTCATCATAACTTTTCTTCCAAGGAGTAAGCCTCTTCTTATTTCATGGCTGCAGTAAACATCAACAGTGATTTTGAGACCCCCAAAATAAAACCTGCCACTGTTTCCACTGTTTCCTCATGTATTTGCTAAGCAGTTATGGGACCCGATGCTGTAATCTTGGTTTTCTGAATGTTAAGCTTTAAGCCAACTTTTCCTCTCTCCTCATTCACTTTCATCAAGAGGCTCTTTAATTCTTCACTTTCTGTCATAAGGGTGGTGTCATCTGAATATCTGAGGTTATTGATATTTCTCCAGCAATCTTGATTCCACCTTGTGCTTCATCCAGCACAGTGTTTATCATGATGTACTGTGCATATCAGTTAAATAAGCATGGTGACAATATATAGCCTTGATGTACTCTTTTTCCTATTTGGAACCAGTCTGTTGTTCCATGTCTAGTAATAACTGTTGCTTCCTAACCTGCATACAGATTTCTCAAGAGGCAGGTTAGGTGGTCTGGTGTTCCCATCTCTTTCAGAATTTTCCACAGTTTATTGTGATCCACACAGTCAAAGGCTTTGGCATAGTCAATAAAGCAGAAATAGATGTTTTTCGGGAATTTTCTTGCTTTTTCCATGATCCAGCAGATGTTGGCAATTTGATTTCTGGTTCCTCTGCCTTTTCTAAAACCAGCTTGAACATCTGGAAGCTCACAGTTCATGTATTGTTGAAGCCTGTCTTGGAGAATTTTGAGCATTACTTTGCTAGCCTGTGAGATGAGTGCAATTGTGTGGCAGTATGAGCATTCTTTGGTATTGC
The DNA here is from genome assembly GCF_042477335.2 of Ovis canadensis. Taxonomy (NCBI): domain Eukaryota; kingdom Metazoa; phylum Chordata; class Mammalia; order Artiodactyla; family Bovidae; genus Ovis; species Ovis canadensis. The sequence continues at coordinate 72,996,210 of NC_091247.1, forward strand.
CTTTCTTAGTGATTGGAATGAAAACTGACTTTTCCAGTGCTGTGGCCACTGATGAGTTTTCCAGATTTGCTGGCAAATTGAATACAGCACTTTCAAAACATCATCTTTTAGAATTTTATATAGCTCAACTGGATTCCATCACATCCACCAGCTTTGTTCATAGTGATGTTTCCTAAGGCCCACTTGACTTCACATTCCAGGATGTCTGGTTCTAGATGAGTGATCACACCATTGTGATCATCTGGGTCATGAAGATCTTTTTTGTACAGTTCTTCTGTGTATTCTTGCCACCTCTTCTTAGTATCTTCTGCTTCTGTTAGCTTCATACCATTTCTATCACTTATTGAGCCCGTCTTTGCATGAAATGTTCCCTTGGTATCCATAATTTTTTTGGAAGAGATCTCTAGTCTTTCCCATTCTGTTGTTTTCCTCTATTTCTTTGCACTGATCACTGAGGAAGGCTTTCTTATCTCTCCTTGCTATTCTTTGGAACTCTGCATTCAAATGGGTATGTCTTTCCTTTTCTCCTTTGCTTTTCACTTTTCTTTTCACAGCTATTTGTAACGTCTCCTCAGAGAGTCATTTTGTTCTTTGCTTTTCTTTCTATTGGGGATGATCTTGATCCCTTTCTCCTATACAGTGTCATGAACCTCCATCCATAGTTCATCAGGCACTCTATCAGATCTAGTCTCTTAAACCTATTTCTCCCTCCCATTCTATAATTGGTAGAGATTTGATTTAGGTCATACTTGACAAAGTGAAGGGGAACTAAAAAGCCTCTTGATGAAAGTGAAAGAAGATAGTGAAAAACTTGACTTAAAGCTCAACACTCAGAAAACTAAGATCATGGCATCTGGTCCCATCACTTCATGGGAAATAGATGGGGAAACAGTGGAAATAGTATTAGACTTTATTTTGGGGGGCTCCAAAATCACTGCAGATGGTGACTGCAGTCATGAAATTAAAAGATACTTACTCCTTGGAAGAAAAGTTATGAACAATCTAGATAGCATGTTGAAAAGTAGAGACATTAATTTGCCAACAAAGGTCCGTCTAGTCAGGGCTATGGTTTTTCCAGTGGACATATATGGATGTGAGAGTTGGACTGTGAAGAAAGCTGAGCACCAAAGAATTGATGCTTTGAACTGTGGTGTTGGAGAAGACTCTTGAGAGTTCCTTGGACTGCAAGGAGATCCAACCTGTCCATTCTGAAGGAGATCAGCCCTGGGATTTCTTTGGAAGGAATGATGCTAAAGCTGAAACTCCAGTACTTTGGCCACCTCATGCGAAAAGTTGACTCATTGGAAAAGACTCTGCTGCTGGGAGGGATTGGGGGCAGGAGGAGAAGGGGACGACAGAGGATGAGATGGCTGGATGGCATCACCGACTTGATGGATGTGAGTTTGAGTGAACTCCAGGATGTGGTGATGGACAGGGAGGCCTGGCGTTCTGCAGTTCATGGGGTCGCAAAGAGTCGGACACGACTGCGTGACTGGACTGAACTGAACTGAACTGAACTGGATGGTATAATGATTTTCCTTACTTTCTTCAATTTAAGTCTGAAATCGGCAATAAGGAGATCCTTATCAAAGTCACAGCCAGCTCCCGTTCTTGCTTTTGCTGGTGTACAGAGCTTCTCCATCTTTTGCAGCAAAGAATATAATCAGTCTGATTTCGGTGTTGGCCATCTGGCGATGTCCATGTGTAGAGTTTTATCTTGTGTTGTTAAAGAGAGTGTTTGCTATGACCTGTGCATTCCCTTGTCAAAACTCAATTAGTCTTTGCCCTGCTTCATTCTGTACTCCAAGGCCAAATGTTCCTGTTACTCTAGGTGTTTCTTGACTTCCTACTTTTGCATTCCAGTCCCCTATAATGGAAAGGATATCTTTTTTGGTTGTTAGTTCTAGAAGGTCTTGCAGGTCTTCATAGAACCATTCAACTTCAGCTTCTTCAGCGTGTCTGGTTGGGGCATAGATTTAGATTACTGTGATATTGAATGATTTGCCTTGGAAAGGAACAAAGATCATTCTGTCATTTTGAGATTGCATCTAAGTACTGCATTTCAGAATGTTTTGTTGACTATGATGGCTGCTCCATTTCTTCTAAGGGATTTTTTCCCACAGTAGTAGATATGATGGTCATCTGATTTAAATTCACCCTTTCCAGTCCATTTTAATTCACTGATTCCTAAAATGTCAATGTTCACTCTTGCCGTCTCCTGTTTCATTATTTCCATTTTGCCTTGATTCATGGACATAACATTCCAAGTTCCCATGCAATAATATTGCTCTTTACAGCATTGGGCCTTGTTTTTATCACCAGTCACATCCACAACTGGGTGTTGTTTTTGCTTTGGCTCCATCCCTTCATTCTTTCTGGAGTTATTTCTCCACTGATCTCCAGTAGCATATTGGGCACCTACCGACCTGGAGAGTTCATCTTTCAATGTCCTATCTTCTTGCCCTTTCATACTGTTCCTGTGGTTCTCAAGGTAGGAATACTGAAGTGATTTGCCATTCCCTTCTCCAGTATATGTTAATACAGAGTATTGAATAGACCTCCCTGAGACACAGAGTATGTCCTTGTTGATTATCTGTTTTATATAGTAGTCTGTATATCTTAATCCCAACCTCCTAATTTATCCTTCCTCCATACCTCTTTCCCCTTTGTTAATTATGTTTGTTTTCTATTCTATGAGTTTGATTCTGTCTTATAAATAAGATCATTTGTACCATTTTTTTAGATTCCACCTTAGTGATATCATACATTTGTCTTTCTCTCAAATGGTGAGTAATATTCCACTGTATATATAACACCACATTTTTTTTTTACATTTTTTCTGTTGATGGGCATTTGGATTTTTTTCACGTTCTGGGTATTGTAAATGTGCTGCAGTTAACATTAGAGTATAAGTATCTTTTCAAATTTTGATTTTCTTTGGGAATACATCCAGGAGTGGTATTGCTGGATCATATGGTAGCTATATTTTTAGTTTTTTAAGGAACTTCCATACTGTTCTCCATGGAGACTGCACTAATTTAATTCCCATCCACAGAGTAGGTGGTTCCCCTTTCTCCAGACTTCTCCAGATTTTTTTGTTTGTAGACTCTTTGATGATGGTCATTCTGACTGGCATGAGGTGATACCTCATAGCAGTTTTGATTTTTGCTTTTCTATAATTAATGATGTTGAGCATCTTTCTATGTGCTTTTCAGCCATCTGTATGTTTTCTTTGGAAAAATGTCTATTTAGAACTCCTGCCCACTTTTTGTTTGAGTTTGTGTTTGATATAGAGCCACAGTTTATATATTTTGGAGATTAATTCCTCCTTGGTTGCATCATTTGCAAATATTTTCTCCCTTTCTGTGGGTTGTCTTTTTGTTTGATTGATGGTTTCCTTTGCTATCCAAGAACTTTTAATTAGGTCCTATTTGTTTATTTCTGTGTATGTTTTCATTACTCTGGGAGGTGGATCTAAAAAGATATTGCTGCAATTTATTTCGAAGTGTGTTCTGCCTATGTTTTCCTCTAGGAGTTTTATAGTATCTGGCTTTACATTTAGGTCTTTAATCTATTTTGAGTTCATTCATAATAATTCTTGAGGTAATTACTTTGTATTTCTCTTAGAAATATACTTTATCTAGTGATTCACACAGTGGATAACCTAAATGTACATTATTAGAAGAAATATTGAATAATAGGTTAGCCATATAATAAAATAGTATTCTGTTGGTGAAATTTAGTTCTATTGGCAAAGAAATATTTATACTATATTTAATTAAAATAAATTGGAGAATAATATTTTAATGAAGATTTATGTAAGAATTAAAGATTTTAAAATTAAAAAAATTAAAAAAAATTTTAAAAAAGGGAAGAATATATTAGTTTAAGTCGTATTACCTGAGGGAAATAGATGAAAATATTTGTAATAGTTTTGTGTGTGCACCTATAAACAGAAATACTTGAAATATTGGAATATGCATCAAGGTTTATTACCTAGTCTTCTATTTGTTGATTGATTTTTTTATCTATGTGTTTCTATGTGTGTATATGTGTTTGGTGAGATATGTTTATAGTAAGCACTTACAAATTTTATCAAAAGGGATAAAACAAACATTGAAGCCATTTCTGTTATGTAATTTTAAAAAATTTGGGTCTAGTGGAATCATGCTTTAGATAACCATGATCAAGCTTATACTTTAATGTAGATTTAAATCTATCATTTCATTCAGCCTTAGTGATAATGACTAAAATAAATTTTAAAATCAATGAGAAATTTTGATTCAGAGTTGTACTGTTCCTTCTACTTTTATCTCTTCTATTCAGACAATTTTTATCTGTAATATTATAAACCTCAGCGGTTCAGATGGTACAGGTTAATTTTCAATAGCACAGCTGAGTATTTTTGGGACTCATCCAAGCTCATCCTTTGGAGACTCATTGAACACTGGTGTGTGTTGACCTTGTGGTTTGATTTTCTTCCTTCTCAGCAGCATTCAAAGATGGACCCATGCAGGTAGAATATCAAGTAACAGCTTCTAGCTAAGCTTTCGGTTTTTACATTGCATTTTATATGCTTACTTTGTTTTTAAATAATGTCATTTTATTATAAATATCACACAAAAGCAAGGAATATGTTTAGAAGATGAATTTGGGTAATACAGAAAGTTATAAAGAAAATAAAAATTATCCATAACCTTGAACCAGATGTAATTGTTGTAAATAATTTTATTTCTCTAAAATAACATAGCTTTAATTTTTGCTTTTAATCTGTGTTATTTACTGCTTTGTGATATATTTAACCATGCTACTAAATTAGTATCAAATTCATAGTTTTACAAACTACTGGTATACTATTTAATTTAATTAGTCTGTTTCTCTTAGAAAATTACATTGTTGTTATTATTCTATTATTACAAGTATCTTTCTGAAGAATGACTTATATGTGACTCTTCAAGAAGTTTTATGGTTTTATGATCATTTTAAAGTTAAAATATTTAGAACTAGGATTTCTGGGCCAAATTTTATGAATATTTCAAAAGCTAATGCAAAATAATAATAATAATCTACCTGTCTGGGAAATGACATTTTCTGCTTTACACTGGTTAATACTTTTTCTTAAGAAATGTCAGAAAGTATTTTCAAGTGGCTGTGTGTGTGTGTTTGTGGGATTATCATGAAATTTATCATTTGCTTTATCTCAATCTTTGACAGACAAAGAATAAAATTGTCAGTATAGTCTTACCAATACAACCATGATAATCCAATTCATTTCCCTCCACTTGACTGAATGTAAGAATGCTTTATATTGTAGTAGTTCTGCTTGTGCCTTACTTCCCCAACAAATAGTAATCAGTGAACCCTATCTGTAATCAGTTATATATTCTCTAGATATTAGATACATTTTAAGTTGGAACCACAAGGTGGTGCATGGACTGCTCAGCTAAAATGGATTCCAGTGAGGAGAATTCTGGGAGTTGGTAGGACATGTGACATCCCCTTTGACCTTTCCCAGATTCTTCCCAGATAATGGTGGCTTGTTAGTTCTGCGCTCCTTACTAGACCCTCCTGTCATAAAACAACTCACACAAATGGTTACCACGAGGCCTGGCCAGATTTATTTTTTCCATTTTCCCATTTTTTATCGGGAAAATATCATCAAGAAAGAGAAAAAAAGGAAATATAAATCACTGCTTGATTTTTTAAAGCATTATTTGTATCCTTTTATTTCTATACTAATCTAGTAAATGTATTGATAGCAATAATTAGTATCAGGTTTCTAAGAAATACATATTTATTTGTTTTCACATAAATGAACTTAGTTTCCACTTAAACATCATTATAAAGGGCAATAGAATTTGATCTCAATCAAGCTATGATTTCCCTTTACTTTTCCAATGATGTATTTAATCTCCGGGGCTAATATTGTTTCAAAAAATAATGGAGAAAGGAGTAAGGACAGAGATGTTTGGTCCTCCATGTTGTCAACTCTCCTTGATGAAGATAGCTATGATATCTGCATTTCCATCTGGACTTCACTTATTAGTCTATGATGGCTATTCTTTTCTATTGACCACAAGAACTCAGGTTTCTCAGTGTCTCTACCCTATCATTTCTAATCTGGACAACACTGGAGAGCTCTCAGATCCTTTTGTCTGGGCATCCACATCCTTTACACACATTACATCTCTTTTTGTCTATGAAGGGAACCTGAGGGGAAATGGCCATTTCCAATATTATTCTCTTCCCTTTTATCCTCCCTTTTTGGAGGAAAATTTATTTTCTTCCCCTTACTCCAGTTTGGGCTTCCCTGATAACTCAGTTGTTAAAGAATCTGCCTGCAATGCAGGAAACCCTGGTTCAATTCCTGGGTTGGGAAGATTTGCTGGAGAAGGGATAAGCTACCCACTCCAGTATTCTTGGGCTTCCCTTGTGACTCAGCTGGTAAAGAATCCCCCTGCAATGTGGGAGACCTGGGTTTGATCCCTGGGTTGGGAAGATCCCCTGGAGAAGCGAACAGCTGTCCACTCCAGTATTCTGGCCTGGAGAATTCCATGGGCTGTATAGTCCACCGGATTGCAAAAAGCTAGACACAACTGAGGGGCTTTCATTTTCTCTAGTTCAGAGGAAATTTGCCAACCTCTAGAGTAGCAAAGGAGAAGGCAATGACAATCTACTCCAGTACTCTTGCCGGGAAGGTCCCATGGATGGAGGAGCCTGGAAGGCTGCAGTCCACGGGATAGCTAGGAGTCAGACACGACTTCACTTTCACTTTCATTTATTGGAGAAGGAAATGGCAGCCCACTCCAGTATTCTTGCCTGGAGAATCCCAGGGACAGGAGAGCTGGGTGGGCTGTCGTCTATGGGGTTGCACAGAGTCAGACACGACTGAAGCGACTTAGCAGCAGCAGCAAAAACTAGCTATGGATATTTTTCAAAATTTTGTCTTAGGTCTAGTCCACAGTTTTTAAAACTGTGTAGTCTTTGAAACAGTTTTTGAAACTAAATAATGGATTCCTTTAATCTCTGTGTTTTGCTTTGTCATCTCTTCTGGAGAATTCTGATTGTTACTTGAATGACGGTGGAGGAAAGGGCAGAAGAAATTTCTCAGAGAAATTCTGAATAGAAAAATAATCACATATGATAAAAATGATTTTTTTTTCATTCTACATATTTTTTGACAACATCCCTTTCATCTCTATTTCTCAGTTAGCTCAATTCTCAGCATAAAGCCTTTGGGCGACATTTCAGTTACCTCACATCTGAAAAGGAGATAATTCCAGAAATTAACTGATCAGTCAGCTCAGTTCAGTCGCTCAATCGTGTCTGACTCTTTGCGACCCCATGAATCACAGCATGCCAGCCCTCCCTATCCATCACCATCTCCCGGAGTTCACTCAGACTCAACATCCATCAAGTCAGTGATGCCATCCAGCCATCTTATCCTCTGTCGTCCCCTTCTCCTCCTGCCCCCAGTCCCTCCCAGCATCAGAGTCTTTTCCAATGAGACAGCTCTTTGCATGAGGTGGCCAAAGTGCTGGAGTTTCAGCTTTTCATTATAGGGGACTTGAATGCAAAATTAGGAAGTCAAGAAACACCTGGAGTAATAGACAAATTTGGCCTTGGAATGTGGAATGAAGCAGGGCAAAGACTAATAGAGTTTTGCCAAGAAAATGCACTGGTCATAGTCAACACCCTCTTCCAACAACACAAGAGAAGACTCTACACATGGACAACACCAGATGGTCAACATTGAAATCAGATTGATTATATTCTTTGCAGCTAAAGATGGAGAAGCTCTATACAATCAACAAAAACAAGACTAGGACCTGACTGTGGCTCAGATCATGAACTCCTTATTACCAAATTCAGACTCAAATTGAAGAAAGTAGGGAAAACTGATAGACCACTCAGGTGTGACCTAAATAAAATCCCTTATGATTATACAGTGGAAGTGAGAAATAGATTTAAGGGCCTAGATCTGATAGATAGAGTGCCTGATGAACTATGGTATGAGGTTCATGACATTGTACAGGAGACAGGGATCAAGACCATCCCCATGGAGAAGAAATGCAAAAAACCAAAATGGCTGTCTGAGGAAGGCTTACAAATATCTGTGAAAAGAAGAGAAGTGAAAAGCCAAGGAGAAAAAGAAAGATATAAGCATCTGAATGCAGACTTCCAAAGAATAGCAAGAAGAGGTAAGAAAGCCTTCTTCAGCAGTCAATGCAAAGAAATAGAGGAAAAGACCAGAATGGGAAAGACTAGAGATCTCTTCAAGAAAATTAGAGATACCAAGGGAACATTTCATGCAAAGATGGGCTCGATAAAGGACAGAGATCTTATGGACCTAACAGAAGCAGAAGATATTAAGAAGAGGTGGCAAGAATACACAGAAGAACTGTACAACTGATCAGCTCATGGTAAACATTAAATAAGATAATGCTTAAAATTAGAATTTCAAGTTTCAAGCACAAAAGTAAAGTTATTAATGTCAGCATTAATAAATAAATTAATTAATTAATTAGTGTTAGCATTACTGGCTAATATTTTGGAAACTATGTCCCATCTCAATTCTTCATAATTTTTTGCATGCTTAATCTTTCTAATTACTTCAAGGGTTCAATAATGCTAGTTGGATGGACAGATGAATGAATGAATGAATGAATGAATTACCATTATATATTAATATTAATGTTATGATTAAGCTCTATTAATTTAAAATCCAAGATATTTTACAATTTCTTTCTTAAATATTTAAAGGCTTATACTTGTGAATAATTATCATTTAATCACAAATCTGCCATTTGGCATAGGAGGAAATTGTAATTGAGTCCATTTTACCTATGGTAAAACTTAGCAGATGCAGTTCAATCCCTCCGTCATGAAGACTCCCTGGTGGAGGAGATGGCAACCCACTCCAGTATTCTTGCCTGGGAAATCCCACGAATAGAGGAGCCTGGCAGGCTGCAGTCCATGGGGTCACAAACAGTTGGACACGACTGAGAAACTGAGCACACACATGCAAAACTTATATGTCTTCTTTTCTGAAGGACAATTAATGATGAATAAGGAAATGTTACATGCCAAAGAGTCTGTTCTAAAAGGCTTAAGGCAGAATCTTTAAATCTGAAAATAATTCTCAGGCAACAATTCAAAGTGAAAAACTATTCACTTTGACACTGGAGACCTGACTTTTCCAGCCTTTAAAATGATTCAACAACTGATATTTGGCCTAGATATCTTTGTATGATTTGTTTTTATGAGTGCCATGGATAAGAATATTTACTATGAAGAAAGGAATCCTCAGGTAATTATGTCTATTTAACTTTTATAAGAAAATTTGTTATGGCATTGTACTTATTTTAATATATTTACTTGTTTTCTATACCTGTCTTATCAAATAATTTTTAGAAACAACTCCTTCAAAATAATACATGAGGATAAATGTAGCATGATTGAAATATCTGATACAAAGTATGGAAAAAGAGGCAGTTGATTGAGTACTAATTCTATTATCAAACGGCTCTTCAAATGTTTGAAAATCATCACTTTAGCTAACAGAACCTCTGTTTTTATATTTTTAAATCACTGAACTAGTTAGTATAATCTTAATTCCAGCTAATAGAAAAGATCACTGAAATTAGGTTAAACAAATGTAGGGAATTTAGTTGTTCACATACCTGTAAATTTCACACTTGGCATAGAGCTTCAGATGAGGCTTTTTAAACAGTTAAACAATGGCATGTAACAGTAGTTTTCTGGCCTCTTTTATGAAATTAAGGGTAAAACTGATACCCTTACTTCCAGTGAAGTGATTTTATCTGTTTGGGAGTCTTCATAGACTCACAGTGGCAAAATAAGTTTTAGACACTCATCTTCTCATACTGTGTTCTTAGAATGGACATTTTTTCCCCTCTGGACTCTAGACAGTTTCTTTGGACTCAGACAATAATTCTAATCATATTCTTTTAGTAATCTTTTTTGTCTACCTATGGTGGATTAAAGAAGGCCACAAGTACTTTGAAAGCAAGTTCCAAGAGTTGGTGATGGACAGGAAAGCCTGACATGCCGCAGAGCATGTGGTCACCAAAGAGTTAGACATGACTGAGTGACTGAACTGAACTTTGACATTGCTTTCACTGAAAAATAAGATTTATGTCTTTGTTCCTTAAATCAGCAGTAGAAGCTCTGTGGCTCCTTTGATCAATAGAATGGTACAAGTGATACTGACCCAAGTTCTGGTACCAGTCAAGAAAATACTTGCAGTTTCCATTTCTTATGACTTGTAATATGCATTCTTAGATCCAGCTGCCATACTATAAGCAAGCCCAACTAGCAAAAGGTCCACATGAAGAGGACTTGAGGGCTGCTGACAACCTTGACTGAGCTACCAGACAATGCCCAACAACAACTTTGCCACAAAATTGGGAAATTATTTTGGAAGTGGATCCTTCAGCCTTAATTGATATGTCCCAGCTACTGTTGTATGGAATAATTAAAGCCATGCATTATGAACTTTACCTACTTGCAGATCTGTGACTAAAATAAATTATTGCTGTTTCTCTAATCACCAGTGGGTTTTGAACAGGTTTGTGTTACAGCAATTCACTAGAACACCACTCTGTCAATAACACAAACTTCAATATTTTTTTCCTAATTGTATATGTTTCCTCCTGATATATGATGCAGTAACTTCCCTGAGTGGTGTTAGAATAGCATTTTAATTGTCAGCTTCAACATTTACTGATATAATGTTTGATAATATTAGCTTATTTTATTTTCAATGGAAGAAACCAAGAGATTTATTTTTATGTTCACTATGTTTGCTTCAAAATGACTTTGTTGTACCTTGTACTTGCATCTATTGTTCAAATGTATAGAATAAAACATAATAAGAATTGAATGATTTTTATACAGCATGTAATTCGGGTTGCCTCTATAATATGTGGGACCCTGGACAAAACTTTCTGTGGCAGTCTTATCTACATAAACAGTTTGAACACTTATACTAATGTCTTCAGCACCACACTGTTGACACAATCTTGCATGATATTATGAGATGTTTTGCTGCTAAGGTTAACCTGGCTATAAAGCCCTAGGACAATATCAAAGGCTTCTGTTGCTTTCTTTCATTTTATATAGCTTTCTATTCTGTCAAATCATTGAAGAATTACCTGGTCTTTGTAGTGTCATGTCTTGTAAATCCTGATTGATCTGTCATTTTAAAAAATATCTTAAGGGAAATTATTTTATTCACCTATGTAAAATGTGAATAAATTTTGAATATAATTCACTTTACTTAAAATAACATATATAAAAGTATTAGATAAGAAGCAACCATAAAAAAAGATCTGAAACCTTCTGGAATATTACCTTATTACAACACATAACAATAATGCTTGCTATTTTGCAACAAACAAGTATTCCACCCAAGAACATGCAGGAACACATGTATATTAACCTTGCCTGGCATCAACTGAGCCTGGAACTAAAAAATGGAGCAGTGTCCCTGTTTATGAAAGTTGGAAGATAGATGTATGTTCAAACCTAAGGTTAAAAAAATCATTAGAGAGCCATAAACTTCTAACCATGCATGTACAAGCCATTTAAAAGTGTGAGCAGAGACAGCAAAGCGTATTTATTTCAAGGATTATGTTAACATGAGTAAACTTTCTGGTACAATCAGTGCATTTATATTATTCAAATAGTTAATATTGGTAACTGGGATATATGGAGGACCATGCTTATTAACATTAAAAATTACAAATATATATAAATATATATTTAAAAATTCAAGCTAAACAGCTGTGTATTGTCCTATGTACCCCTTTACAATTTTCAGAATTTAATCTGAATTATTCTGTAAAGTATAATATCAGATACTATCAGACTCTAAAAAGACTGTTAATCCCCTTGATATGTTGAAGGGCATTAGCTTGAAAAATCTGCTAATTGTCCTATTCTTTCCACTTGAAGTTCTTGAACAGGGAACACGGACATCTCTACAAAATACCTTTCAGAGAGAAAATTCAACAAACCATAAAAATAGTCTAATGTCAGGAGTTCTAATTTCTTTTCTAAGGTTTGTTACAAACATTGATAAAAATGATTCAATTCTGGAAGTATTTGTGCCTGAGCAAAATGTTGAATTCAGGAGCATTCTGGTTGTGATTTACAACAGCTAATAACAATTATACTATCTAGATATTTAAGAGGCTTTTCTCATTTTCTACATCAGGTTCAATCATAAATGGTTTAATCAGTCAGAAGACATTACTGAATAAATTGTATTAACTGAATAATAATAGAAAAAAGAGGGCAATACGGAAACAAACTAAACTGCTATTTGGAAGGAATTAAGGTCATTCCCTTTAATTTCTTCATTGATTTGTTGAAATTGTTGATGCAACCTCAATCAGGTTTTTTGTTCTGTTTTGTTTACCAGTTTCTCTTTATTTTAGAAAATATACGTATGTATTTTTTTAAAGACAGATATAAAGGTTATACATATGTTAGGACAGGGATTCCAAACAACTATGTGAGCTTAGAATTTCAGTTCAGTTCAGTTCAGTTGCTCAGTTATATCTGACTATTTGCGATCCCATGAACTGCAGCACGCCACAGTTCCATGTTCAACAATTCCCGGAGCCTACTACAATTCATGTCCATTGAGTCAGTGATGTCATCCAATCATCTCATCCACTGTCATCCCCTTCTCCTCCCGCCTTCAATCTTTCCCTGCTTCAGGGTCTTTTCCAGTGAATTGGTTCTTCACATCAGGTGGCCAAAGGATTGGAGTTTCAGTTTCAGTGTCAGTCCTTCCAGTGAATATTCAGAACTGATTTCCTTTAGGATGGACTGGCTGGATCTCCTTTCCATCCAAGGGACTCTCAAGAGTCTTCTCCAACACCACAGTTCAAAAGCATCAATTTTTCAGCACTCGGCTTTCTTCACAGTCCAACTCTCACATCCATACATGACCACTGGAAAAACCATAGCTTTCACTATATGGACCTTTGTTGGCAAAGTAATGTCTCTGCTTTTTAAATTGCACTCATCTCACACACTAGTAAAGTAATGCTGAAAATTCTCCAAGCCAGGCTTCAGCAATACATGAACCGTGAACCTCCTGATGTTCAAGCTGGTTTTAGAAAAGGCAAACAAACCAGAGATAAAATTGCCAACATCTACTGGATCCTCGAAAGAGCAAGAGAGTTCCAGAAAAACATCTATTTCTGCTTTATTGACTATGCCAAAGCCTTTGACTGTGGATCACAAGAAACTCTGGAAAATTCTGAAGGAGATGGGAATCCCAGGCCACCTGACCTGCCTCTTGAGAAACCTATATGCAGGTCAGGAAGCAACAGTTAGAACTGGGCATGGGACAACAGACTGGTTCTAAATAGGAAAAGGATTGTGTCAAGGCTGTATATTGTCACCCTGCTTATTTAACTTCTATGCAGAGTACATCATGAGAAACGCTGGGCTGGAAGAAGCACAATGCCTTTCTTTGGTATTGGAATGAAAACTGACCTTTTCCAGTCCTGTGTCCACTGCTGAGTTTTCCAGATTTGCTGGCATATTGAGTGTAGCACTTTCACAGCATCATCTTTCAGGATTTGAAATAGCTCAACTGGAATTCCATCACCTCCACTAGCTTTGTTTGCAGTGATGCTTCTTAAGGTCCACTTGACTTCACATTCCAGGATGTCTGGCTCTAGGTGAGTGTGAGTGATGACACCATCATGATTATCTGGGTCATGAAGACCTTTTATGTGTAGTTCTTCTGTGTATTCTTGCCATCTCTTCTTAATATCGTCCTCTTCTGTTAGGTCCATACAATTTCTGTCCTTTATTGAGCCCATTTTTGCATGAAATATTCCCTTGGTATCCCTAATTTTCTTGAATAGATCTCTAGTCTTTCTCATTCTATTGTTTTTCTCTATTTCTTTGCATTGATCACTGAGGAAGTCTTTCTTATCTCTCCTTGCTCTTCTTTGGAAATTTGCATTCAAATGGGTATATCTTTCCTTTTCTCCTTTGCTTTTTGCTTCTCTTCTTTTCACATCTATGAAGGCCTCCTCAGACAACCATTTTGCCTTTTTGCATTTCTTTTTCTTGGGGATAGTCTTGATCCCTGCCTCATGTACAATGTCCCAACCCTTGTCCATAGTTCATCAGGCACTCTGTCTATGAGATCTAAATCTTGAATCTATTTCTCACTTCCACTGTATAATCATAAGGGATTTGATTTAAGTCATACCTGAATGTTCTAGTAGTTTTCCCTACTTTCTTCAATTTAATTCTGAATTTGGGGTTTAAGTCTGAACTCAGCAATTAGGAGTTCATAATCTGAGCCACAGTCAGCTCCATGTCTAGTTTTGCTGACTTTTTAGAGCTTCTCCTTCTTTGCCTGGAAAGAATATAATTAAAAGCTTTGAGATGGCAGAGGAATAGGACAGGAAGACCACTTTCTCTGCCACAAATTCGTCAAAAGATCATTTGAATGCTGAGCAACTTCCACAAAACAACTTCTGAACACTGGCAGAGAACACCAGGTACTCAGAAAGGTAGCCAGTTCTCTTCAAAAGGAGGTAAGATAAAATATAAAAGACAAAAAGAGAGATAAAAGAGTTAGGGATGGTAACCTGTCCTGGGGAGGGAGTCCTGAAGGAGGAGACATTTCCACACAGTAGGAAACCCTCTCACAGTTGAGTCTGTGGGGAGTTTTGGAATCTCAGAAGGCAACATATCGTAACCAGGACAAAACAAAACAAAACAAAAATCCTACTCAATACATGCCTATCACAACTGTGGAAAAGAAAAGTTTCCCTGGAAAGACTAACCTACCAACCTAAAGCGCAGCCTGGCCTGCACACAGAACAAAGGATTGAATGAATACCAAAAGAAAGCTAGCGGATTGTGTACTGCCCCCTCCCCACCCGGAGGCATAGAGACAGGCTTGAGACGACAGAGCCAGAAGGCAAGGGGCTGCTATAGTCTCAGCCCCAGAGATGGCATCTTCCACCAAACTGTGAGCTTAGAACTTAGGTCAGGTTAAAACTTCAGTATAAGGGACCAGAAAACAAATACAGTATATAGTAAGCATAACATTATTTTCTTTGTCTTAACATCAGTCATGAACAAGATGATGCCATATTATGGAGAAAGTAAAAAGTAACCAGTTGATAAATATTAATGAGATAAAAGAAGTAACAATCTGCAAGGATAGTTAAGAGTAGACAGAAGAAACATCATCATTCATTTGAAATATTAATTTTTGCAGGGAGTAACAGTGGAAAAGTGGCTATAATGATTCATTTGTGTTTCCAATTTTAAAGCAAAAAAAAGGAACATAGAAATCACTTGTTCAAATATTTATTATTTGTAAATATGTCTGTAATCCTAAAATGATTATTCAAAATCACATGGCATATTTCTAGTAGTGCCAAGCCCATATTCCCAGGTCTTGTGGCTTTTGATGGAACAAGCGTTCTTTGCACCTCTCTTTGCTTCTTCTAAAATGAATAACTTACACCTGAATTATTCTTTTCCTCTCTGAAGTTATTTTAACAATTGTTATTTGATGCTTACAGGTAAAATAATGACCCTCATTTCCCTTAGCTTATTTCTCTAACATTATCTTGCATTACTGTCCCTTTCCACTTTCTGCTTCATCCAAGCTAAATTATCTTTGGTTTTTCATACCCGCAATATAATTTCTCTTCTCTCATCTCCAGAAAAAGGCCTTTGTAAATGTTTTTTCTGCTTGGGACACCACTCTCCTTCCTTTGGTTCCATTATCCTCTTAGATTTTACTGTTCCTTTTGATATCATAAAGGAGTAGAATGCTTTTCAGTTGAAAATGCTTTGTCTTCTGGGGTTATAAAATTCTGGAGTGTGCTCTGCATCTCTTTGCTTGAGAGATTTGGTAGTTGTTGTCATAGACTTACTTTTTCTCTTTATCTTTCCCAAAATATTACTAATGGGAAATCCCTCTAAGAAAATTTAGGTCACAATAGAAATCAGTAAACAAGATGATTACAGATTGTGATGTGTACTATGAATATAATAAAGGAGATAGCAAGCTAGAAGAAGCTATGAAGCCATTTTGTATGCATAATCAAGGAAAGCATTACTGAGGGGATAATAGTCAGCTGAGAGCTGACTTCTGAAGAGGATCCAGCTGTGGAAAGGGCTAAAGGAAGAATACTGCAGACAAAGAAGCAACACATGCACATGTTCCAAGGAGTAAAAGGAATGGATACATGTGAAACACCAAAGCCCAGTGAGGCTATAGGACACTGTATAGGAGAGTTAGAAGATAGGTTTGGTAAGGTGGCTAGATATCAAATCACATAGATCATTGTAGGCAGGATAAAGAGTTACCATTTTGTTGTAATCACCAAAAGATGTCAGCCTCATATTTTAAACTGCAGAGGACCATCTGTCTTACATTATTTCCTTATTCCAAAGAATAGTTAGGATAGGAGTTTAACATTAACGGATTGAGATGGAAAGAGTAATAGTAAACTATGCAATACATATCAAGAAATTATTATGATAATTCAGTCTGAAAAAAATTTTTGAAGGTAACTACCAAATCATAAAACTGAGATGGGAGAGAATTAGAAAGGGAGATATAAATTTAATATATAATGTCATTTTTTACTTCTAATAACATTTTTATATTTCTTTACATGTGAGTATATATCCATACATATGTATCTCTATGTATATAATAGTTGTACCATTCATGTAACTTCATCTATATGAGTGAAACAATGGAAATATGTCTTTACTTTCTAATTGTTTTATTATTAACATGAAAAGTGACATCACGTGATTCCCAGTTATAAATTTATACAGCCTATATTCTTTAAATTGTTGATTCAAAATATATGACATGTTAGAAGTACTGAGTGGAATAATTTTGTGTGGCAGAGAAAATCATTTTAGAATAGAAATTAGACGTGGATAAAACATCCATCTAAATCAGTCAAATAAACATATGAATGGAAGTATTCAGGAAACTGAGGGGAGCGTTAAATATTCCTAGTTGTAACTTTACTTTCATTGCCAGAAACTGGTTTTCTATCCATAACCTTATTTTCTGAAACTAAGTATTTTTTTGTCACTAGCTAATCAGAATGTCAAAGTCAAAATGTCAGTTGCTCAGATATGTCCAACTCTTTGTAACCCATGAACTATAGCTCACCAGGCTCCTCTCCATGGATTTCTCCAGGCAAGAATACTGAAGTGGGTAGTCATACCCTTCTCAAGGGATCTTCGTGACCCAAAGATCGAACCCCTGTCTCCCGCATAGGAGGAAGATTCTTTACTATATGAGCCATCAGGGAAGCCCCAATCAGAGTACAGGAGAGCATTATATGATCATGGTAATTTCAATCATAGCAGGTAATAGTCATTGAAATGCTTATAAGACCATACATTGTAAAGAAGACAATCATACTTAATTGTCTTCACTTTTGATTGTCTCCTTGCATTATTTATGTACTGGTTTTGGAGAGCAGTTTGTCAATATAAAATTATGGAAGGAAAATCCAGTTTCTGCTTAGAGAAATATCAGGGTCAGTGGTGTTATTAAGCCACAATGGAGCAAGCCACAAGTTTTGTTTTGATATTCACTTTAGTTATTTAGGAAGCAAAGGGCCTATTTACAAAGACATATAAGTAAAATAGGAGTTTTGTATATGTACTGACATAACTACCAAAAAAATAAATAAAAGACAACCTTCCATTGCGTCATTTTGTTTTGTCTCAAGATATGTTTTCTTTAGGAATTCTTTGCTAATTTAGATCACTTAAGGTCAGTTCAAGTCAAATCAACAGCAATCAGTGTAGCACTCTGTTCTGCTTTGTGAATCTCTATATATAAAACTTAGACTACATAGTTATAACACAATTTATCTTATAAATGTTTGTTTTCCTATTTACTTAGTGTTATAAGATTGCAAGTAAGGAGACTCTGGTTGGATTACTGGGTCTGGAAGACCCACTGGAGAAGAGATAGACTACCCACTCCAGTATTCTTGGTCTTCCCTGGTGGCTCAGCTGGTAAAGAATCTGCCTGCAATGTGGGAGACCTGGGTTCAATCCCTGGGTTGGAAAGATCCCCTGGAGAAGGGAAAGGCTAACCACTCCAATATTCTGGCTTGGAGAATGCCATGGACTGTATAGTCCATGGGGTAGCAAAGAGCTGGACTCGACTGAGTGACTTTCTCTTTCACTTCCATCTTGAATCTAAGTTGCTCAAGATTAAGGGCTTTTAATCCCATGTACATCCCACAATGCTTTGCATAGTGAAAAAGCAGAAATTCAATAACTGCTTGTCCATCACCTTGGGAAGGAAACATTATCTCTCTGTTTGATGTAAAAGTTTACCTTCTAATTTCCCCACAGAAAGGCAAAAAAGTGACATTTTTTGAGTCTCTTTCTATTATCTATTTAAAGCACTTCAATTTGTATACTCCAGGATCTCTTCAATATGAGTCATTCTATCCTATGTCTTTGTTGAACACACCTGCTAAGCTTTCCCTTCTCCTTTCCTTTCGTTCTCCCCCTCCCTCTCTCTCTTTTCCTTCCACATCTCTCCCTTTTTTTTAATCTCATAAGCTCCAAAAGTCCTCTTTAAGGGAAAATGGGAGAAAAACACTCTTAATGCTGTATTTTTTAATTCAAACATTCAAATTTTATAGCAGTATGACAGAGTTTGTTTAAAGTAAAAGATGTTTTTGTTTTTTCTCTTTTTTTCTATTTACAGATACACACATACTTGAATGGAAAGATCTCATGAAAAAAAAAAAAAAGAAAGATCTCATGAAAAATTGTATGGAAGACTTTAAAAATTTACCCATACCCTCAACAAGAGAAACCTTAAAATACTAAAGTTCAGATTTTACTTTAAATAATTCAAATTCAGCTTTTTGAATTATAACGTTTAATAGTCAGCATGTTTTCATTGTCATTTCTTGATGTTTAGTACTATTTTATGTACCAACTAGATTTTGAAAGAGCATCATAGAAATGGGCTTCAATCTTAATTAGACCTTAGATTCAATTATTTAATTCCCTCTGATAAAAGATTAAAAACTGATATTCAAGAAAGTTATGTGACTTTCATCATTTTAAACATGGCACCATCCTACAAGACTTTCAATATACATAAGGAGAGGCAATAAGATTTTATACATAAAATGCATATATTGTTGTAGTTTCTTGAGTCACATCTGACTCTTTAGCCATCCCATGGTCTGTGGCCCACCAATCTCCTCTTTCCAGGCAAGAGTACAGAAGTGGGTTACCACTTTCTTTTCCAAGGGATCTTCTTGACCCAGGGATCAAACCTGTGACTCCTGCGTTGGTAGACAGACTCTACCACTGAGCCACAGGGAAACCCAAAATACATATGTATAGTAATGCAAGATATATAAATATGTAAATGCAAAATGTTCATATACCTTCCAATAGCTAATAAAAGCTATCATTCAATATATTTTTTTAGATTGTGGAAGACATAAGATATACCCCCTTAACGCTATTTTTAGTGTACTATACATTATTTTTAATGATAGCACAATGCATTACTTTAGATCGCTAGAAATTAATCATCTTGCATAAGTGAACATTTATACTCTATGAAGAGCAACTCCTCATTTTATCCTCCCCCTTGATGCCCCTGTACACCACTATTCTATTTTGTGCTTTTATGTTTTGCTACCTTAGATAACTCATAGAAGTGGAATGATGTGGTATTTGTCCATCTGTTACCAGCTCATTTCATTTAACATGATATCCTCAGTATCCATCCATATGGTCATATATGGCAGAATTTCCTCTTTTTAAAAGACTGGCTAATAATACATTTTACCACATTTTCTTCATCCTTTCATATTCAATGGACTTTTAGGTTATTTATACCCCTTGACTGCTATGAATAATGCTGCAGAGAACACAGAGTGTTAGAATCTCTTCAAAATCCTAATTTCAACTATTTTGGGTAAGTAACCCAAAAGTGGGATTGCTGGATCATATGGCATTTCTGTTTTTAATATTTTGAGGAAACTCTATACTGTTTCCATGATAGCTAGCAGTTTACACACCTTCCAAAAGTGTACAAGGTCCCTTTCTAATCCAAATCTAAGATGTAATTATGTGTTGTCTTTTGACAAAAGTTGTCCATCCTAACAGGTATGAGGTGATATGGTTTTGATTTGCATTTCCCTAATGATTAATGAACATCTAACTCAATTAATAACTGAGTATCTTTTCATATACCTGTTGATAATTTGTATGACTTCTTTAAATAAATGTCTTTATTATTTGGCTTATTTACTTCTTTGAGTTGAGGGAATTTTGTATATATTTTAAATATTAACCCCTTTTCAGATATATATTAAACATTTTTCAGGGTTGCAAATATTGTCTCCCATCCCATAGGTTACTTTTTCATCTTATGTTATGTGTTTTCTGTATGAAAACTTTTTAGATTGATGCAGTCCTCTCCTCTGTTTTTGGTTTTGTCACCTGTGCTTTTATTGTCACATCCAAAACATCACTGCAAAGACTAAGCCCTTAAGTCTTCCCTTTATGTTTTCTTTTAGGAGTTTTACAGTTTCAGGTCTTGCATTTACATCTAATACATTTTGATTTGGTCCTTGTGTATAGTGTATGATAAACATTTCTTTGCATGTGGATATTCAGTTTTTCCAACATTTATTAAGAAAACTATTCTTTCTGCATTGTATGTTTTGGCACTCTTATTGAAGATCCAGTGACCAGATGTGTATGGGTTTATTTCTCACTATTTCATTTCATTGGTATATGTCTGTGTTTATTCTAGTACCACAGTATTTTAATTACTATATCTTTGTACAATCATCCCTCATTATCCATGAAGGGATTGATACCAGAACCCTTGTAAATACCAAAATCCACAAATACTCAGTCTTTTATATGAAATGGAATAGTTCAGTCAGCCCTCTTCATCTGCATTTTGGCATCCACAGATACTGAGGGCTGATTGCAACATATATTGAAATCAGGAGTAATGTATTTTGAAATATCTCTAGCTTTGTTCTTTTTCAGATTGTATTGTCTATTTAGGGTTTTTTAGTTCTGTATGAATTTTCGGGTTTTTTGCTGTTTCTATAAAACTGTCATTGGAATTGTGACAGTGCTTGCATTGAATATGTAGATTACTGGGAGTAATATGGACATCTTAGCTATATTATATCTTCTAATTCATGAAAATAGGATATCTTTTCAGTTATTTATGTCTTTTATAAAATTTCTCTCATCATTGTTTTGTGATTTTTGTTGTACAAGTCTTTCAACTCCTTTGTTTATTCCTAAGAATTTTATGTCAATAATAATTAGATCAAGAAAGACAGGTTCACTCCTTGACCTCTCCAGTTAGATTTAGCAAGACTTTCTTGTTTCTGTTTAAACTATTTCATGTTGAGTAACTTGTGATAAACTTGACAATTTGTTCTCTTTATGATATATTCCCAACAAACAAAACTGTGTGCAAACATAGAAGACTCTAAATAAATGTGTTAAATGAATAGATAAATAATGAGTGCCTTAGTGCATTAACTTCTGCAGAACCCGCCTGTTAGTTTCTTAAACAACTGACAACTACATCAGGCAGTCATTCTTACCAATCTAGTTTCAATTGAATCTGTACTACAGAATAATTGATACACTGCTTCTAGCTCTCTGAATGACCTGTTCTCCAAGTCACAGAAACCTTTCAGAATCCATGATGAACTCTGGCAATAAAAATGGTAGTCCATTTAATGATCTTCAAAGCAATACAATAATTTCTGAACTTATTCCTTTGTATGCAGAGTACCTACTGCATATAGGCATTATACTATAGTTTCCCTTAAAACCACCTGTTTTTCTTTTAACCATGATAGTTCTTATGATGTAAACAAGCAAAAAATACAATAGTATAATAGTAAATGAATAATAAAATAGTAAAATAATACTAAAAATAATTTGTTGTTGTTGTTCAGTCTCTAAGTCATGTCCAACTATTTGTGACTGTGTGGACTGCAGCACACTAGACTCTTCTGTTCTCCACTATCTACCAGAATTTGCTCAATTTCATATACATTGAATCTGTGATGATATCTAACCATCTCATCTTCTTCTGTCCCCTTCTCCTTTTGCCTTCAATCTTTCCCAGCATCAGAGTCATCCAATCAGCTGGCCCTTCCCATAAAGTGGCCAAAGTATTGGAGCTTCAGTTTCAACATCAGTCTTTTCAATGATTATTCAAGGTTGATTTTCTATAGGATGGACTGGTTTGATTTCTCAAGAATTTTCTGTAGCACCACAATTCAAAAGCATCAGTTTTTTAGCACTCAGCTTTCTCTATTGACAAACTCTCACATCTGCACATGAGTACAGGAAAAAACATAAATTTGATTATGTAGACCTTTGTCAGAAAAGTGGTGCCTGTTTTTTAACATACTGTCTACGTTTGTCATAGTTTTCTTTCTAAGGAGTAAGCATCTTTTAATTCCATGGCTTCAATCATTATCCTGGCTCATTTTGGACCTCAAGAAAATATATTGTGTCATTGCTTCCACTTTTTCCTTCTATTTGCCATGAAGTGATGGTGCCAGATGCCATGAACTTAGTTTTTTAAATGTTGAGTTTTAAGCCAGCTTTTTCACTCCCCTCTATCACCCTCATCAAGAAGCTCTTTAGTTCATGTTCACTTTCTGCCATTAGAGTGGTATCATATGCATATATGAGGTTGTTGTTATTTCTCTCAGCAGTCTTGACTCCAGCGTGTAATTCATCCAGCCCAGCATTTCTCAGGATGTATTCTGCATATAAGTTACATAAGCAGAATGGCAATGTACAGCCTCGTGTTACTCTTTTCCCAATTTTGAACCAGTCAGTGGTTCCAACTGTTGCTTACTGACTCCCACACAAGCTTCTCAGGAGAAAGCTAAGTTGTTCTGATACTCCCATCTCTAAGAATTTTCCACAGTTTATTGTGATCCCCACAGTCAAATGTTTTAGCATAGTCAATGAAACAGAAGTAGATTTTTTTTGGTATTCCCTTGCTTTCTCTATGATCCAATGAATTTTGGCGATTTGATCTCTGGTTCCTCTGCCTTTTCTAAATCCAGCTTGTTCAGTTAAAAGTTCTTGATTTACACACTGTTGAAGTCCAACTTTAAGGATTTTGACCATTACCTTGCTAGCATATGAAATGAGTGCAATTGTGCAATAGGTTGCACTTTCTTTAGCATTGCTCTTCTTTGGGATGGGAATGAAAACTAATCTGATCCTTTCCAATCCTCTGGCCACTGCTGAGTTTTCCTAATTTCCTGAACTATTGAATGCACTAGTTTAATAGCACCATCTTTTAGTATTTAAAATAGTTCATCTGGAATTCCATATCCTCCACTATTTTTGTTCTTAGTAATGCTTCCTAAGACCCACTGGACCTCACACTCCAAGATGTACAGCTCTAGGTGAGTGACCATACCTCTGTGATTATCCAGGTCATTAAGACCTTTTCTGTGTAGTTCTTCTGTGTATTCTTGCCTCCTCTTTTTAAGCTCTTCTGTTTTCGTTAGGTCCTTACCATTCCTTTTTTTATTACTGTTATTTTTTCTGTCCTGGGAGCAGCTAGCGAGGCCACCCTGTCTTGAACAGTCTCCTCAATGGATGCCTGCAGCCCAGTCTGCTGCCACACCTAGCTCCTTACAATTTCTGTCCTTTATCCTGCCTATTCTTGCATGAAGTGTCCCCTTGCTATCTCCAATTTTGTTGAAGAGATCTCTAGTATTTCCCATTCTGTTTTTCCTTCTTCTTCTTTTTTTTCTTCTTGCATTGTTCATCTAAGAAGGCTTTCTTGTCTGTGTGTGTTGTTCTCTGGAATTCTGCATTCACTTGGGTGCATTTTTCCCTTTCTCTCTTGCCTTTCACTTCTCTTTTTTCCTCAGCTGTCTCAAAAGCCTGCACAGACAGCCATTTTTGCCTCCTTGCATTTCTTTTTCTTTGGGATGTTTTTGGTCACTTTCTGCTGTACTGTGCATAAGCCTCTGCCCATACTTCTTCAGGCACTCTATCAGATCTAATCCTTTGAATCTACTTGTCATTTCCATTGTATAATCATAAGAGTATTGGTTTAGGTTATATCTAAATGGCATGGTAGTTTTCCTTACTTTCTTTAATTTAAGCCTGAATTTTGCAATAAGAAGCGAATGATCTGAGCCACAGTCAGCACCAGGTCTTGTTTTGATAGCTATACGGAGCTTCTCTATCTTCAGCCACTATATATATATATTTGATCTGGTTTCGGTATTGACTATCTGGTAATTTCCAAGTGTAGAGTCATCTCTTGTGTTGTTGGAAAAGGATATTTATTATGACCAGTGTGTCTTCTTGATAAAACTCAGTTAGCATGTGCCTTGCTTCATTTTGTACTATAAGGCCAAACTTGCCTATGATTCTGGGTATCCCTTGACTTCCTACTTTTGCATTCCAATCCCCTGTGATGAAAAGGGTATCTTTCCTTGCTGTTAGTGAGAGAGTCAATTCCTAGGCAGGTTGATAAGATGTCTGGGGGTCCCCAAGGACAGAGGGTTCTGGGGTTCTCAAGGAGATAAGGGTCTGGAATTCTCTTTGAGAAAGAGAGGACAAACTATTTTTCTCTTTACATTCCTTAGCCTTAGTCACATAAAACATTTTTATCTTTACGCCTGGAACTGATGATTACACAACAAAAAACTCAGTTTAAACTCTGTCAGTTCAGTTCAGTTCAGTCGCTCAATCGTGCCCGACTCTTTGAGACCCCATGAATTGCAGTATACCAGGCCTCCCTTTTCATCACCAACTCCCAGAGTTCACTCAGATTCATGTCCATCAAGTCAGTGATGCCATCCAGACATCTCATCCTCTGTAGTCCCCATCTCCTCCTGCCCCTTCCAGCATCAGAGTCTTTTCCAATGAGTCAACTCTTTGCATGAGGTGGCCAAAGTACTGGAGTTTCAGCTTTAGCATCATTCCCTCCAAAGAAATCCCAGGGCTGATCTCCAGAATGGACTGGTTGGATCTCTGCAGTCCAAGGGACTCTCAAGAGTCTTCTGCAACACCACACTTCAAAAGCATCAATTCTTCGGCACTCAGCCTTCTTCACAGTCCAAATCTCACAACCATACATGATCACTGGAAAAACCATAGCCTTGACTAGACGGACCTTAGTCGGCAAAGTAATGCCTCTGCTTTTGAATATGCTATCTAGGGAGGTCATAATTTTTCTTCCAAGGAGTAAGTGTCTTTTAATTTCATGGCTGCAATCACCATCTGCAGTGATTTTGGAGCCCCCCAAAAATAAAGTCTGACACTGTTTCCACTGTTTCCCCATCTATTTCCCCTGAAGTGATGGGACCAGATGCCATGATCTTTGTTTTCTGAATGTTGAGCTTTAAGCCCTTTTTCACTCTCCTCTTTCACTTTCATCAAGAGGCTTTTTAGTTCCTCTGCACTGTCTGCTGTAAGGGTGGTTTCATCTGCATATCTGAGATTATTGATATTTCTCCCAGCAACCTTGATTCCAGCTTGTGTTTCTTCCAGTCCAGCGTGTCTCATGATGTACTCTGCATATAGCTTAAATAAGCAGGGTAACAATATAGAGCCTTGACGTACTCCTTTTCCTATTTGGAACCAGTCTGTTGTCCCATGTCCAGTTCTAACTGTTGCTTCCTGACCTGCATACAGATTTCTCAAGAGGCAGGTCAGGTGGTCTGGTATACTCATCTCTTTCAGAATTTTCCACAGTTTATGGTGATCCACACAGTCAAAGGCTTTGGCATAGTCAATAAAGCAGAAATAGATGTTTTTCTGGAACACTCTTGATTTTCCATGATCCAGCGGATGATGGCAATTTGATCTCTGATTCCTCTGCCTTTTCTAAAACCAGATTGAATGCCAGGAAGTTCACGGTTCACGTATTGCTGAAGCCTGGCTTGGAGATTTTTGAGCAGTACTTTACTAGCGTGTGAGATGAGTACAATTGTGTGGTAGTTTGAGCATTCTTTGGCATGGCCTTTCTTTGAGGTTGGAATGAAAACTGACCTTTTCCAGTCCTGTAGCCACTGCTGAGTTTTCCAAATTTGCTGGCATATTGAGTACAACACTTTCACAGCATCATCTTTCAGGATTTGAAATAGCTCAACTGGAATTCCATCACCTTCACTAGGTTTGTTCATAGTGATGCTTTCTAAGGCCCACTTGACTTCACATTCCAAGATGTCTGGCTCTAGATGAGTGATCACACCATCATGATTATCTTGGTCGTGAAGATCTTTATTGTACAGTTCTGTGTATTCATTCTTGCCACCTCTTCTTAATATCTTCTGCTTCTGTTAGGTCCATACCATTTCTGTCCTTTATCAAGCCCATCTTTGCATGAAATGTTCCCTTGGTATCTCTAATTTTCTTGAAGAGATCTCTAGTCTTCCCAATCTATTGTTTTCTTCTATTTCTTTGCATTGATTGCTGATGAAGGCTTTCTTGTCTCTTCTTGCTATTCTTTGGAAGTCTGCATTCAGATGCTTATATCTTTCCTTTTCTCCTTTGCATTTTGCTTGTCTTCTTTTCACAGCTATTTGTAAAGCTTCCTGAGACAGCCATTTTGCTTTTTTGCATTTCTTTTCTATGAGGATGATCTTGATCCTTGTCTCCTGTACAATGTCAAGAACTTCATTCCATAGTTCATCAGGCACTCTATCTATCAGATCTAGGCCCTTAAATCTATTTCTCACTTCCACTGTATAATCATAAGGGATTTGATTTTGCTCATACCTGAAGGGTCTAGCGGTTTTCCCTACTTTCTTCAATTTCAGTCTCAGT
Source organism: Ovis canadensis (assembly GCF_042477335.2). Classification (NCBI taxonomy): domain Eukaryota; kingdom Metazoa; phylum Chordata; class Mammalia; order Artiodactyla; family Bovidae; genus Ovis; species Ovis canadensis. The sequence continues at coordinate 73,023,120 of NC_091247.1, forward strand.
TTGGTGATGAGGAGTTCATGATCTGAGCCACAGTCAGCTCCTGGTCTTGTTTTTGTTGACTGTATAGAGCTTCTCCATCTTTGGCTGCAAAGAATATAATCAATCTGATTTCGGTGTTGACCATTTGGTGATGTCCATGTGTAGAGTCTTCTCTTGTGTTGTTGGGAGAGGGTGTTCGCTATGACCAGGGCATTTTCTTGCAAAACTCTATTAGTCTTTGCCCTCCTTCATTCCGCATTCCAAGGTCAAATTTGCCTGTTACTCCAGGTGTTTCTTGACTTCCTAATTTTGCATCCCAGTTCCGTATAATGAAAAGGACATCTTTTTTGGGTGTTAGTTCTAAAAGGTCTTGTAGGTCTGCATAGAACCGTTCAACTTCAGCTTCTTCAGTGTTACTGGTTGGGGCATGGACTTGGATTACTGTGATATTGAATTGTTTGACTTGGAAATGAACAGAGATCATTCTGTCATTTTTGAGACTGCATCCAAGTACTGCATTTCAGACTCTTGTTGACCATGATGGCTATTTCATTTCTTCTAAGGGATTCCTGTCCGCAGTAGTAGATATAATGGTCATCTGAGTTAAATTCACCCATTCCAGTCCATTTTAGTTCGCTGATTCCTAGAATGTCAGCGTTCATTCTTGCTATCTCTTGTTTGACCACTTCCAATTTGCCTTGATTCATGGACCTGATATTCCAGGTTCCTATGCAATATTGCTCTTTACATCATTGGACCTTGCTTCTGTCACCAGTCACTTACACTGGGTATTGTTTTTGCTTTGGCTCCTCCCTTCATTCTTTCTGGTGTTGTTTCTCCACTGACCTCCAGTAGCGTGTTGGACATCTACTGACCTGAGGAGCTCCTCTTTCCGTATCCTATCATTTTGCCTTTTCATACTGTTCATGGGGTTCTCAACGCAAGAATACTGAAGTGGCTTGCCAGTCCATTCTTCAGTGGACCACATTCTTTCAGACCTCTCCACCATGTCCCACCCATCTTGGGTTGCCCCACAGGCATGGCTTATTTTCATTGAGTTAGACAAGGCTGTGGTCCTAGTGTGATTAGATTGACTAGTTTTCTGTGAGTATGGTTTCAGTGTGTCTGCCCTCTGATGCCCTCTTGCAACACCTACCATCTTACTTGGGTTTCTCTTACCTTAGGTGTGGGGTATCTCTTCACGGCTGCTCCAGCAAAGCATAGCCGCTGTTCCTTACCTTGGATGAGGGGTATCTCCTCACCACCACCCTTCCTGATTTCCAACATGGGATAGCTCCTCTAGGCCCTCCTGTGCCTGTGCAGCCTCTGCTCCTTGGACATGGGGTTGCTCCTTCCTGCCACCTCCCCTGGCCTCGGGCATGGGGTTTCTCCTCCAGGCTGCCACTCCTGACCTCGAATGCGGGTTGACTCCTCTGGGCCGCCCCTGACCTTGGACACGGGGTGGCTCTTCTTGGCCGCCCCTGACCTCTGCTTCTGCACAGTCGCAGCCTGGCACTCTCGGCCACTGCCCCTGACCTCGGACGTGTGGTAGCTCCTCTTGGCCATGCTTAGTGCGCTGGTCGCAGCCGCTCGCGCTTACTAAGGATTATATAACAACCATGTATCCTGCTGAGAACAGTTTCTCCTTCCTAAAAACCTTCTGGCTAATCCTGTTATCTTAAAATGTAAATTATGGGCATGGGTCTAGTAAGATCTTTACAATCTCCAGACATTCTTTTGATTCATTGTAATAACTAATTAAAAAGTGTATAACTCCCTTGCCAACACTAGGGAAGGGGGCAGTCTTTTTGCCCCCTTCTGATGTCTGTGTCAGAAGCTTTCTCTATCTCTTTTATACTTTAATAAAACTTCATTACATAAAAGCCCTGAGTGATCAAATCTCGTCTCTGGCCCTGGATTGAATACTTTTCCTCCTGAGACCAAGAATCCCATCATCTTTCGTGGTTCAACAACAATTTTTCATCAGTTCTAGAAGGTATTGTAGGTCTTCATAGAGCTGGTCAACTTTAAGTTCTTTGACATGAGTGATTGGGGCATAGACTTTTGTATTACTGTGATGTTGAATGATTTGCCTTGGAAACAAACCAAGATCATTTTGTAGTTTTTGAGGTTGCACCCTAGTACTGCATTTCAGACTCTTTGGTTGTCTCTGGGATACTCCTTTTCTTCTAAGGGATTCTTGCCTGTTGGTATCATGGTCATATGAATTAAATTTGCCCATTCCCACCCATTTTACTTCATTTATTCCTAAGATGCCGATGTTCAGTCTTGCTATCTCTTGCTTGACCATGTCCAATTTACCTTGATTCCTGGTCCTAACATTTCAGGTTCGCATGAAATATTGTTCTTTACGTCACTGTTCTTTATTTTCACTACAGACGTATCCACAACTCATTGTCATTTCCACTTTGGCCCAGCTGGCTTATTCTTTCTGGAGCTATTAGTATCTGCCCTCTGCTTTCCCCAGTAGCATACTCTGCCCATATTATCTGCCCTCTGCTCTCCCCGTGGTTTATTCTTTCTCAAGCTATTAGTATCTGCCCTCTACCTTCACCACCTGACCTCAGGGACCCATCTTCTGGTGTCATTTTTTTTTTTTTGCCTTTTCGTATTGTTCATGGGATTCTCCTGGCAAGAATACTGATGTAGTTTGCCATATCCTTCTCCAATGGACCACCATTTGTCAGAACTCTTCACTATGACCTGTCCATCTTGATTGTCCCTATATGGCATGGCTCAAGCTTCCTTGAGTTATACAATCTCCTTGCTCACGACAAAGCTGTGATCCGTGAAGCCTAAAATGATTTATACATGCCTGAAAGAACTAGGCTTGTGTGGTGTGTTTGGTCTCTGTTAATCATATATTCCTTTACAGAAAGATTTCATGAAAAAAAGACCAACAAAATTACCTAGACAGTAGAAATTGCGACAAAATGTTCATGAATGAATGCAACTTCTAAACAATAAAACAGACCTAATCCAGTTGAGGTTTTAACAGCTTTCCATCTTGGTGGAGGTTTAATTTGTAATCTTTTCACTTCAGTGTCTTGTCAAAATTAGCTGTCGATCACAGTGCAACAGTCAGTTTTGCAGAATAGAAATTACTTATTTGACAGTCAGATTCATCTTTCTTTACTCTTTTCTGAGTTCCATTCTACTGAATGATTCCTCTTTTGCTTAACATCCATGTCATCCAAGTTGTGATTGAGATTTCCAGTGGGACTGGTTGTGAATAAAGGCAGACAACTGTAGCAGATTACCATCTTAAATAACAATAGATCCCCAGGCTCCCAGATGGTCTGTGTACTTGTGGTAAAAGAGGAATTAGTGGGAACATAGCATACATTTGGATGGGAAGAAAATAATCTGTCTTTCTTATTAGGCCAACCCTAGATATCAGGCTCACCCTAGATATCAGGCTCATAAATACTAACAAACAACCCATCTACCTAAAATGCTGTACTGCTGTCTTGGGAAGAATCAGCAGTCTCCTTCAAAGTAGAATAATAAGAAAGATCTTATGAGAAAGGAATTTAGGAAAATGCTTTCTCAGAGCAAAAATCTTATAAATTGCTTACTTCTGGTTGACAGTTGACTCAGAGAAGAGATATTATAAAAGATTTATTAAGATACTAATAATAGTAATAATACTGATGGCTAGCTTTTTCTGTACATCAAAAATGTGCTATGTTCTTTATATCCATTACATCAGTGAACTTGGAATCAGCAAACCTGAATTCCAAGTTGAGCTTTACCTTTTACTTTTCCATGAGATTAGTATTCTCATTCTTGTCCTATAAAATGTAAACAAAACCTACTCTGTAGACTTCACTGTTCTTCAGTGAGGTTCAAATACATACAACATGTAAAAAATACACAGTGAATGTTAAAGCACATCACCAATAAAATGAATCATTATCATATTATGTTTCAAGCAGTTAGGTATAAATTCCAGAGCAAAGGAAACTGTATATCTCAAATACTGTCCTCCAAAAAATTCTTTTTAATACTAACGATAACAAAAACATCATCAGAGTACTCACTCATTATTTCAAGACTTTATTCTTCTACAATGCTCAGTGTCTCTACTGTGGGTAATTAGAGTTCTCTAAAGATCTGCAGGAGCTACCTTTGCAGGATAAAGATTTGCCTTTGCCAGCCTTTAAGGTATATTAGTGTATTATCCCTTATAGAGATTATCATATGAGGGTCATATTTTGATAGTGGTTTCTGTATCCACAAATGAAAATGGATTAAAGCATGAACATTGTTGTTTTAGAAATTTAGCTGGGTATAAATATCAATAATTATATTTTATCTAAGACATTGCACACACATACACATATTCCCTTGGGCTTCCCTTGTGGCTCAGATGATAAAGAGTCCACCTGTGGTGCTAGACACCAGGGTTCAATACGTGGGTCGGGAAGATCCCTGGAGAAGGAAATGGCAACCCACTCCAGTATTCTTGCCTGGAAAATTCCCTGTGTGGAGGAGCCTGGCAGGCTACAGTCCATGGGGTCACAAAAAATCAGACACGAATGAGCAACTTCACTTTCACACATATTTCCAGTCAAGTTTATTTCACCCCACTTCTAGTTTCCTGGAGTAAATTAAGCCATCACAGAAATCACTCTAAGAATGTTCTTTTCTGTTGGATCTGCAATATATTGATGCAACGCAGTTTCTTCTATCCTGGGATTCTTCATTTCAGTAGCCTCCTAGATAGTTCATAATTACTCTGAAAGGATATAGGGCTGAGAGTAGATGTGTATTCAGTTCAGTTCAATTCTCGCTCTCAGTCATGTCCGACTATTTGCAACTTCATGAATCGTAGCATGCCAGGTATCCCTGTCCATCACCATCTCCCGGAGTTCACTCAGATTCACGTCCATCGAGTCAGTGATGCTATCCAGCCATCTCATCCTCGGCCGTCCCCCTCTCCTCCTGCCCCCAACCCCTCCCAAAATCAGAGTATTTTCCAATGACTCAACTCTTCACAAGAGGTGGCCAAAGTACTGGAGCATCAGCTTTAGCATCATTCCTTCCAAAGAATTCCCAGGGCTGATCTCATTCAGAATGGACTGGTTGGATCTCCTTGCAGTCCAAGGGACTCTCAAGAGTCTTCTGCAACACCACACTTCAAAAGCATCAATTCTTCGGTGCTCAGCCTTCTTCACAGTTCAAATCTCACATCCATACATGACTACTGAAAAACCATAGCCTTGACTAGACGGACTTAATTCAGCAAATTAATATCTCTGCTTTTGAATATGCTATCTAGGTTGGTCATAACTTTTCTTCCAAGGAATAAGTGTCTTTTAATTTCATGGCAGCAATCACAATCTACAGTGATTTTGGAGCCCCCCAAAATAAAGTCTGACACTGTTTCCACTGTTTCCCCATCTATTTCCCATGAAGTGATGGGACCAGATGCCATGATCTTCGTTTTCTAAATGTTGAGCTTTAAGCCAAATTTCTCGCTCTTCGCTTTCACTTTCATCAAGGGGCTTTTTAGTTCCTCTTCACTTTCTGCAATAAGGGTGGAATCATCTGCATATCTGAGGTTACTGATATTTCTCCTGGCAAACTTGATTCCAGCTTGTATTTCTTCCAGTCCAGCGTTTCTCATGATGTAATTTACATATAAGTTAAATAAGCAGTGTGACAAGATACAGCCTTGACGTACTCTTTTTCCTATTTAGAACCAGTCTGTTGTTCCATGTCCAGTTCTAACTGTTGCTTCCTGACCTGCATACAGATTTCTCAAGAGGCAGGTCAGGTGGTCTGGTATACTCATCTCTTTCAGAGTTTTCCACAGTTTATTGTGATCCACACAGTCATAGGCTTTGGCATAGTCAATAAAGCAGAAATAGGTGTTTTTCTGGAACTCTCTTGCTTTTTCCATGATCCAGCAGATGTTGGCAATTTGATCTCTGGTTCCTCTGCCTTTTCTAAAACCAGATTGAACGTCAGGAAGTTCACGGTTCACATATTGCTGAAGCCTGGCTTGGAGAATTTTGAGCATTACTTTACTAGCATGTGAGATGAGTGCAATTGTCCGTAGTTTGAGCATTCTTTGACATTGCCTTTCTTTGGGATTGGAATGAAAACTGAAAATTTTTCAGTCCTGTAGCCACTGCTGAGTTTTCCACATTTGCTATCATATTGAGTGCAGCACTTTCACAGCATCTTCTTTCAGGATTTGAAACAGCTCAACTGGAATTCCATCACCTCCACTAGGTTTGTTCCTAGCGATGCTTTCTAAGGCCCACTTGACTTCACATTCCAAGATGTCTGGCTCTAGATTAGTGATCACATCATCATGATTATCTGGGTCGTGAAGATATTTTTTGTACAGTTCTTCCGTGTATTCTTGCCACCTCTTCTTAATATCTTCTGCTTCTGTTAGGTCCATACCATTTCTGTCCTTTATCGAGCCCATCTTTGCATGAAATGTTCCCTTGGTATCTGTAATTTTTTTCAAGTGATCTGTAGTCTTTCCCATTCTGTTGCTTTCCTCGATTTCTTTGCATTGATCCCTGAAAAAGGCTTTCTTATGTCTTCTTGCGATTCTTTGGAACGCTGCATTCAGATGATTATATCTTTATTTTTCTCCTTTGCTTTTTGCCTCTCTTCTTTTCACAGCTATTTGAAAGGCCTCCCCAGACAGCCAATTTGCTTTTTTGCATTTGTTTTCCATGGGGATGGTCTTGATCCCTGTCTCCTGTACAGTGTCACGAACCTCAGTCTGTAGTTCATCAGGCACTCTATCTATCAGATCTAGGCCCTTAAATCTAGGCCCTTAAATCTATTTCTCACTTCCACTGTATAATCATAACGGATTTGATTTAGGTCATACCTGAATGGTCTAGTGGTTTTCCCTACTTTCTTCAATATGAGTCTGAATTTGGCATTAAGTAGTCCATGATCAGAGCCACAGTCAGCTCCTGGTCTAGTTTTTGTTGACTGTATGGAGCTTCTCCATCTTTGGCTGCAAAGAATATAATCAATCTGATTTCGGTGCTGACCATCTGGTGATGTCCACGTGGAGAGTCTTCTCTTGTATTGTTGGAAGAGGGTGTTCGCTATGACCAGTGCATTTTCTTGGCAAAACTCTATTAGTCTTTGCCCTGCTTCATTCCGCATTCCAAGGCCAAATTTGCCTGTTACTCCAGGTGTTTTTTGAGACATCATGTGGTCCCCTGGAGAAGGGAATGGCAAACCACTTCAGTATTCTTGCGTTGAGAACCCCATGAACAGTATGAAAAGGCAAAATGATGGGATACCAAAAGTGGAACTTCCCAGGTCATTAGGTGCCCAATATGCTACTGGAGATCAGTGGCGAAATAACTCTAGAAAGAATGTAAGGATGGAGCCAAAGCAAAAACAATACTCAGTAGTGGATGTGACTGGTGATAGAAGCAAGATCCGATGCTGTAAAGAGCAATATTGCATAGGAACCTGGAATATCAGGTCCATGAATCAAGGTTAACTGGACGTGGTCAAACAAAAGACGGTAAGGGTGAACGTTGACATTCTAGGAATCAGAGAACTAAAATGGACTAGAATGGGTGAATTTAACTCAGATGACCATTACTTCTACTACTGCAGGCAGGAATCCCTCAGAAGACATGGAGTAGCCATCATGGTCAACAAAAGAGTCCAAAATGCAGTACTTGGATGCAATCTCAAAAATGACAGAATGATCTCTGTTCGTCTCCAAGGCAAACCATTCAATATCACAGTTATCCAAGTTTATGTCCCAACCAGTAATGCTGAAGAAACTGAAGTTGAACGGTTTTATGAAGACCTACAAGACCTTTATAGCAGCAACCATTTCTAGAAACTGGGATTCGGTAGTTTTCCACACATGCATGCTGGAGGTAGCTACAGTTCAGTGTTAGTACTTGGTTTTTTTGAGTCTATAGTGATCTAGTGTTCAATTCAGTTCAGTCATTCAGTCGTGTCTGACTCTTTGCAACCTAAGGAATCGCATCATGCCAGGCCTCCCTGTCCATCACCAACTCCCGGAGTTCACTCAGACTCACGTCCATTGAGTCAGTGATGCCATTTAGCTATCTCATCCCCTATCGTCCCCTTCTCCTCCTGCCCCCAATCCCTTCCAGCATCAGAGTCTTTTCCAATGAGTCAACTCTTCGCATGAGGTGGCAAAGTACTGGAGTTTCAGCTTTAGCATCAGTCATTCTAAAGAAATCCCAGGGCTGATCTCGTTTAGAATGGACTGGTTGGATCTCCTTGCCGTCCAAGGGACTCTCAAGAGTCTTCTCCAACACCACACTTCAAAAGCATTAATCCTTTGGTGCTCAGCCTTCTTCACAGTCCAAATCTCACATCCACACATGACCACAGGAAAAACCATAGGCTTGACTAGACAGAACTTAGTCGGCAAAGTAATGTCTCTGCTTTTGAATATGCTATCTAGGTTGGTTACAACTTTTGTTCCAAGGAGTAAGCGTCTTTTAATTTCATGGCTACATTCACCATCTGCAGTGATTTTGGAGCCCAAAAAAATAAAGTCTGACACTGTTTCCACTGTTTCCCCATCTATTTCCCATGAAGTGATGGGACCGGATGCCATGATCTTCGTTTTCTGAATGTTGAGCTTTAAGCCAACTTTTTCACTCTCCTCTTTCACTTTCATCAAGAGGCTTTTCAGTTCCTCTTCACTTTCTGCCATAAGTGTGGTGTCATCTGCATATCTGAGGTTATTGATATTTCTCCTGGCAATCTTGATTCCAGCTTGTGTTTCCTCCAGTCCAACGTTTCTCATGATGTACTCTGCATAGAAGTTAAATAAGCAGGGTGACAAGATACAGCCTTGACATACCACTTTTCCCATTTGGAACCAGTCTGTTGTTCCATGTCCAGTTGTAACTGTTGCTTCCTGACCTGCATATAGGTTTCTCAAGAAGCAGGTCAGGTGGTCTGGTATTCCCATCTCTTTCAGAATTTTCCACAGTTTATTGTGATCCACACAGTCAAAGGCTTTGGCATAGTCAAGAAAGCAGAAATAGATGATTTTCTGGAACTCTCTTTCTTTTTCCATGATCCAGCGGATGTTGGCAATTTGATCTCTGGTTCCTCTGCCTTCTCTAAAACCAGATAGAACATCAGGGAGTTCACAGTTCAAGTATCGCTGAAGCCTGACTCGGAGAATTTTAAGCATTACTTTACTAGCATGTGATATGAGTGCAATTGTGTGGTAGTTTGAGCGTTCTTTGGCATTGCCTTTCTTTGGGATTGGAATGAAAACTGACATTTTCCAGTCATGTGGCCACTGCTGAGTTTTCCAAATTTGCTGGCATACTGAGTGCAGCACTTTCACAGCATCATCTTTCAGGATTTAAAATAGCTCAACTGAAATTCCATCACCTCCACTAGGTTTGTTCCTAGCGATGCTTTCTAAGGCCCACTTGACTTCACATTCCAGGATGTCTGCTTTTGGATGAGTGATCATTTAGATTATCTGGGTGGTGAAGACCTTTTTTGTACAGTTCTTCTGTGACTTCTTGCCACCTCTTCTTAATATCTTCTGCTTCTGGTAAGTCCATACCATTTCTGTTCTTTATTGAGCCCATCTTTGCACGAAATGTTCCCTTGGTATCTCTGATTTTCTGGAAGAGATCTCTAGTCTTTCCCATTCTATTGTTTTCCTCTATTTCTTTGCATTGATTGCTGAAGAAGGCCTTCTTATCTCTTCTTGCGCCTGCAACTGGCTGGCACACTAAACGCAGGTGACTGCCACTGGCTAGTGCACTAAGTGCGGCTGAGAGGAGCTACACCACGTCCGAGGTCAGGGGAAGAAGCCGAGAGTGCCAGGCTGTGACGGCCCAGGAACGGCTGAGAGGAGCTACCCCAAGGTCCGAGGTCAGGGGCGGCGGCCAGGAGGAGCTACCCCACGTCCGAGGCCAGAGATAGCACCCAAGAAGAGCCACCCCACATCCGAGGTAAGGGGCAGTGGCCAAGAGGAGCCACCCTGCACCCAAGGCCAGGGGTGGCACCGGGAGGAGCAACCCCATGCCCAAAGCCAGGGGTGGTGGCCTGGAGGATCCACCTCATGTCCAAGGAGTGGTGGCTGCTTGGGTGCAGCAGGGCCTAGAGGAGCCATCCCACTTGAAGTTCAGGAAGGGTGGCATTGAGGAGACACCCCTCATCCAAGGTAAGGAGCAGCGGCTGCACTTTGCTAGAGCAGCCGTGAAGAGATACCCCACACCTAAGCTAAGAGAAACCCAAGTAAGATGGTAGGTGGTACAAGAGGGCATCAGAGGGCAGACACACTGAAACCATACTCACAGAAAACTAGTCAATCTAATCAGACTAGGACCACAGCCTTGTCTAACTCAATGAAACTAAGCCATGCCTGTGGGGTAACCCAACATGGGTGGGTCATGGTGGAGAGGCCTGACAGAATGTGGTCCACTGGAGAAGGGAATGGCAAACCACTTCAGTATTCTTGCGTTGAGAACCCCATGAACAGTATGAAAAGGCAAAATGATAGGATACGGAAAGAGGAACTCCCCAAGTCAGTAGGTGCCCAATATGCTACTGGAGATCAGTGGAAAAATAACTCTAGAAAGAATGAAGGGATGGAGCCAAACCAAAAACAGTACCCAGCTATGGATGTGACCAGTGATAGCAGCAAGAGCCAATGCTGTAAAGAGCAATCTTGCACAGGAACCTGGAATGTCAGGTCCATGAATCAAGGCAAATTGGAAGTGGTCAAACAGGAGATGGCAAGAGTGAATGTCGACATTCTAGGAATCAGCGAACTAAAATGGACTGGAATGGGTGAATTTAACTCAGATGACCATTGTATCTACTACTGCGGGCAGGAATCCCTTAGAAGAAATGGAGTAGCCATCATGGTCAACAAAAGAGTCCAAAATGCAGTACTTGGATGCAATCTCAAAAACGACAGAAGGAACTCTGTTCATCTCCAAGGCAAACCATTCAATATCACAGTAATCCAAGTCCATGCCCCAACCAGTAACGCTGAAGAAGCTGAAGTTGAATGATTCTATGAAGACCTACAAGAACTAATACCCAAAAAAGATGTCCTTTTCATTCTAGGGGACTGGAATGCAAAATTAGGAAGTCAAGAAACACCTGGAGTAACAGGCAAATTTGACCTTGGAATGCAGAAAGAAGCAGGGCAAAGATTAATAGAGTATTGCCAAGAAAATGCACTGGTCATGGCAAACACCCTCTTCCAACAACACAAGAGAAGACTCTACACGTGGACATCACCAGATGGTCAACACCAAAATCAGATTCATTATATTCTTTGCAGCCAAAGATGGAGAAGCTCTATACAGTCAAGAAAAACAAGACCAGGAGCTGACTGTGGTTCAGATCATGAACTCCTTATTATCAAATTCAGACTCAAATTGAAGAATGTAGGGAAAACCACTAGACCATTCAGATATGACCTAAATCAATATCTCTAAGACAACCAAAAATAACATTTAGCCTGGGAATTATTTTTCCTTCAAATTAAATGCATCTAATTATATATTTGTACCTTTAGAAACATCTCTGTTTTTATCCTCTGGTTATTTGAGACATCTTTTATTGCCCAGAAGTTTTTATTATAGAAAGAAGGAAGCTAAAAGAAATTTCATGACTTTCCACTATGTTCTCTCAAATACTTGGTCATCTTTTACCACTGTTATATTTTTAAAAGATGGTGATATGCTGCTTTCTTAATTTATCCCATAGTGATAAGCACTAATTTATAAATTAGATGGCCTAATCTCAATGGTCAGCTTCCCCTCCACCTTCCTCCAGTATTTTTCTACTAGCTTATCCCAGCACTTAAAAACTCACCTGCTTTTTGAGCTCAAGTTTTCTCCCTTATTGCAACAGTTTTAAAGTCTTCCTTGCCAGTGTAACTTATCCAAGGCACTTTTTGTCAATAAAATAAACCATTTGAAAGTGTTTAGTGGACATATCTTATTTGCAGCTGCCCAGTCTCTAAATCCTTCTGCTTGGGGAAATCTCTAGAAAGAAAGACAAAATTTTATGTCCCACTGCAAAAACTGAAAAAGGTTGGGGGTTGTCTTCTAGGCCCTTGGAAGCTGAAATGTGAGTCTCTGACCCTAATTTACTTTGAGCTACCCCCTATTGGGATTTTGCCTCTCTAATGGTTTGTGCAGAGAAGACTCTCGAGAGTTCCTTGGACTGCAATGAGATCCAACCAGTCCATTCTGAAGGAGATCAGCCCTGGGATTTCTTTGGAGGGAATGATGCTAAAGCTGAAACTCCAGTACTTTGGCCACCTCATGCGAAGAGTTGACTCATTGGAAAAGACTCTGATGCTGGGAGGGATTGGGGGCAGGAGGAGAAGGGGACGACAGAGGATGAGATGGCTAGATGGCATCACTGACTCGATGGACGTGAGTCTGAGTGAACTCCGGGAGTTGGTGAAGGACAGGGAGGCCTGGCGTGATGTGATTCATAGGGTGGCAAAGAGTCAGACATGACTGAGCGACTGAACTGACCTGAATGGTTTTTGCAATTATGCAGGAGCCAGTCTGGAAATTATTCCAGGAGCAGTGGTAGTAAAGGCTGAACTTTGTCTGGGGCAGCAGTACCACTAGTAAAACTGTGACCACTGCTTTCCCCACCACTCTCGACTGTGCTCCTGAGGGAAGATAGGACTTTAGCAGTTGTTCTGGGTGCCCAATCTCATTCAGTCTCTGCTAACTTTTTGAGTCTGATACATTCCACCAACTTTGTGCAATTTCAAGTGCTTTTCAAATATGTTCAATTCTTTTCCAATTGTCCAGTCTATTCATTTTATATATCGTAACCAAAGACAAAGCTAATACAGATGACCAAAGCAGTATATACCAAAGTGGATATGTGAGATCCAGCAGATAGGTGATTGGAAAACCCTAATTTTACTTCTCATTCTGCAATCTCCGGTTGTATATGGAGTGGATCATTAGGTGAGCCCTTTTATCTCTTAAACCTTCAGGTTTTTTTTTTTTTTAACCTGAAAAATAATGACAAAGGATAGGATTCCTTCAACCCCTAATGTTCTTAGAAGGAGAATCAGTCACATCATTATAGAAATAGCATTAATAGGAGGTTCAAAGTGGGAGAAGTAATGAAATGAGTTCAAATGGACAAAAAAATTCCAAACCCATAATTTTCTAGGTTTTATTTTATTAGATGTTTACTCAACCATGTTTTTGTATATATACAATAAATTTTGTAAAATAAAAATAGACATTATTTATAGATTACATTTACTGAACTATGTTATAACAGGAAAAGGAGAGGCCATAATTTAGGGGAGATGCCCTGGCAGTGGCAGTAGAGGCTGCATTCATGGTTCCAATTATTAATCAATCAACTTGTTGTTAAGAGCCTGTCACCAGTAAGACGTTATGCAATTGGTGAGACAAGAAGATAATGCAGTGTTCTCCCTGCCCTTAATAAATAAAGAAATGGTGGCAAATGCTGGAAGTCAAATTGATCTCCCTTGTATCTCTCCCATGTGTATCTCCCTTTTAGTCTCTGTGGCTTCAAAGTGAAGGGGGCCTGGCTCTCTTCTTGCCTCCTCCTATGCCTTGATACAAAAATATCAGATGAACACATAGCTGTATGTTTCTCATGTGGTATATTGATCCAGGGCATGAGTCTGGCATTTACAAAGATTCAAGTCTTGATCTCACAAATCTATGACTTTAAGCCATTTATCTTCATAAATGTCAGTTTCCTCACCTAACAAAAAGAAATGTTTGACATGTATACATGGCCATATTTAAAATAGATAACCAACAGGGACCTACTATATAGCACAGGGAACTCTACTCAGTATTATATAACAGTCTATGTGGGGAAAATCTGAGAAAGAATAGATATACCTATATGTTTAACTGAATCATTTTGCTGTACATCTGAAACTAAAACAACATTGTTGATCAACTATGTTGTTGTTTCTGTGGTTGTTTAGTCACTAAATCATGTCCAACCCTTTTGTGACCCCCGTGGAATATAGCCCACCAGGTTCCTTTGTTCATGGGATTTCCCAGGCAGGAATATAGGAGTGGGTTGCTGTCTTCCCGACCCAGGGACTGAACCCATGTCTCCTGCACTGGCAGGTAGATACTTTACCACTGAGCCACCATATAAGCCCATTAATCAGTTATACTCTAATATAAAGCAAAAAGTTTTAAAAAATAAATAATAATCATATTTAGTGTCTAAGATTGTTGTGCAGATCAAATGGAATAATGCATATGAGGGACCAAGTGCTTCATATTCAGTGAATGCTCAGTGAGTGATTTAATATTATAATTTTCATTATTTATAAATTTTTAAATCATTCCTATGACTCATTAGGTAACATAAGTTGAGAGTGTCATAAAATTAGAAATAAGCTCTAAGGGTTTATGGGAAAAATGAAGAATAGCAAATCTTGCTTGAAGGTTAGTAAATGTAAATCCTGTGTGAATGCAGGTAGCAAGAAGTGGAGGATGAGAGGGAAATTTCTGATCCTGAGATTTATATATATTTTAGAACTCCCTACTCACTCAAGTATGAGCTCAAAGTAGAAATTTTACAACTAAATCAACATACACTGTTACCTGGGAAACCAAGTCACACAGCACATTTAACAGGCATCAGGTTTTTAAAAGTTTGAAGTGTGTTTCCCAAACTTAGAAAAAGAGCTGTAGGACTTAGATATGTGACTTCTAACGTGTATTTCAAGGAGAAAAATATGAGAACTTATCTTTGCCTATATATATATATATATATATATATATTGCTACAAAGTAGTGGAACTCATTGATTAAACATTAATTAAAGAATCCAAAAAATTTCAAAATTGGCTGTCTTTAAGGTAAGTGAAACTAAGAACTGGAAAGCTGTAAGAAGACTAAGAAATAAGTCTTGCACACCCCTCCCTTCCTTTCTCTCTCTATCTTTTGTTATTCCTTACACTTTTCTGCTTTAGTTGCACGTGTGTTTATTCTCTGTAATGAATTGGCTTTATCTCCATTTCCATCCATAAAGCAGCTCCTCCCAACCTGTGCTTATCAGGTTTTCATAACTCAAGTCCAAGCAAACAGCAGAGTTGAATTAAAATCTTTCTCACTTCATATTCCCAGAAAAAAGAATCTCAATATAGCCTGGCTTAGAGCAGTCATCTTTCCCTGATTAGCTATTGCCAGGAAGCAGAACTCTGTAGGACAACCCTAGTTTTGCTATTTTTTATTTTTCTGGAATGTACCAATAGTGGGAGGTTGGGAGGATATGTTCTCAGAGGAAAAGATATTATTAGGACCTGGAGGGCACCACAAATGATGCTTACTTTTGTAACTTTATTAGAACAATTGCATTTTTAATCACATCAGGATATCAGGAAGAAATTCAACAAACGTCCAAATGACAACAAGTTTTGACACACAAGAATTCTAAATTAGCTGAGATGATTAAGACAGTTTACAGGCGTAACTTATAAGTCTTCACAATTAAAACAAGAGTAAGCATTAAAGAGAAAAAAAAGATACTTTAAAAAAATATATCAGAAAATACAAAGCTTTCATGATCTCTTGCTCAGTTTACCCTTACAATTAGCATAGTTAGTGTGAACCTTCTGCTGATCCAACAATACTTTAAAGCAAAAAATAAGGAATTTAATGTAAATTCTGTACCTATTTTAGGGCTCTGGACATTGAAAATTGAATTATGCTGACACTCACTTTAAAAAACTAGGTGGAAAGTCTTCCTTGGGGATTTTTGTAAAGAGAAGTTCCCTCAAGTCCATGAAAATCAATTAAAAGTGAAAAGAAATTAGATTAAACTTATGAAGTATTTACTTTTCATTTTTGTTGTTCAGTTGCTCAGTCATGTCTGACTCTTTGCAGCCCCATGGACTACAGCACACCAGGCAGGCTTCCCTGTCTTTCACCATCTCCCAGAGTTTGCTCAAACTCATGTCTATCGAGTTGGTGATACTATCCAACCATGTCATCCTGTTGTCTCCTTCTCCTCCTGACTTCAATCTTTCCCAACATCACAGTCATTTCCAATGAGTTGACTCTTCCCATTAGGTGGCCAAATACTGGAGCTTCAGCTTCAGCATCAGTCCTTCCAATCAATATTCAAGGTTGATTTCCTTCAGGATTGACTGATCTCCTTGCAGTCCAAGGGACTCTCAAGAGTCTTCTCCAGCACCACAGTTCAAAAGCATCAATTCTTCAACATTCAGCCTTCTTTATGATCCAACTCTCACATTCATACATGACTACTGGAAAAACCATAACTTTGACTAGACGAACCTTTGTCAGCAAAGTAATGTCTCTGCTATTTAATATGGTAAGTTGACCATAGCTTTTCTTCCAAGGAGCAAGCATCTTTTATTTACATGGCTGAAGTCATGCAGTGATTTGGAGTCTGCAGTGTGCAGACTTAAATCTGCAATGATTTGGAGCCCAAGAAAATAAAGTCTGTCACTGTTTCCATTGTTTTCCCAACTATTTGCCATGAAATGACAGGACCAGATGCCATGATCTTCACTTTTTGAATGTTGAGTTTTAAGCCAACTTTTTCACTCTCCTCTTTCACCTTCATCAAGAGGCTCTTTAGTTCCTCTTTGCTTTCTCCCATAAGGTTGGGGTCATCTGCACATCTGAGGTTGTTGATATTTCTCCCAGCAATCTCTATTCCAGCTTATGCTTCATCCAGCTTGGCATTTTGCATGATGTATCTTAGGTTCATTTCAGTTATAAATTCTCATGTTAAGCATAATGCATATAAAGTTTGGCAAACATTTGCATTATCTGTCTTATATTTAGTTAGAAGGCCAATTAAAATGGAAATAAAATAAACTATATATCCATATCTCCTTGTGCATATATAGAAGTGAATTTATTCTCCATTCTGAGAAGAGATTTAGAGGAAACATTTATATAAAAAATTAGAAAAGCATTGAAGATTATTTCAAAGAATATTTATATTTCCTTGAAATGATTTCTTAATGGGATTTTCAGAACTCTGTGATGCTGATGATGATCTAAGGCCTAAGATAGTAATGTAATCACAGTGCTACATGCACAGGCATTTGCTTATAAAGCAGGAAGCAGGATGTCTGTTTATCACTATCCCTAGTAGGAGGGTAATATGATTTCTGTGAAAGGCCCATTCAAATTACAGCGACTGTGTGTGGTTTCCTTTCATCACTTATTGAGTGGTATTGTAAGACCCTCATTTCTTCATAATGTGTAAAAGACTACTTGAGAGCAAGAATTGTAGTTTTGTTTCTACTTACACTTGTCAAGTGGATTTAATGAACATTAAAGATTGAATACACTGTAATAACATATTTCCTCATTGTTTAATCATTAATAATACTTGACAGAACTTCATACATGTTTTAATGTCCAGTTTAAAGTATTAATGACGTGAGCATTCTATTAAGGCCCAGTAGAATCTTAAATAATACTTGACTAATACGCTTGGGAAAGCAATATTTGCAAAAGCAAAACTAAATGCTATGCTGTTCTGGCTTTGCACGTGTGTGTATACTCAGTTGCGCAGTCACTTCAGACTCTTTGCAACCCAATGGACTCTAGCCTTCCAGGCTCTTCTGTCCATGGGATTTTCCAAGTGAGAATACTGGGGTGGTTTGCTATTTCCTCCTCCAGGAGATCTTCTTGATCCAGGGATTGAACCTAGGTCTCCTGCATCTCCTGCATTGGCAGACAGTTTCTTTACCACTGAGCCACTTTACACCATGTTTATAATTGTCTTGATCTTTTGTTAACTTTACAAGTTTAATTTAGAATTAATGGGCAGATAGTTCATTTTGGCAAGAAGACAATGCCCAAAGCTATAAAAGATTTTTTACGTTCCCAGGCAGTCATCATTTTACTCTGGTTTCAACTGTATGAGAGATTTGTACTAAGTTCGAGTGGGGACTTCAACCTCAAATTATCTCCGCTTTGAAGTTCATAAATAAAGTTATCTTGAAGAGATTGTGTAAATAAGCAATTTTGTATCTATGAATATCTCTAAATAGTGCATATTCCGTACTACAAGAGCATTGCAGAGGCGGCACAAAAATAGAACATTTTACCAGTAACGAGTGAAAGAGGTAAAACATGTATGCATGTGTGTGTGTGCCCTGTTGTGTCCAATTCTTTGAGGCCTCATGGACTGTAGCCCACCAGGCTTCTCTGTCCGTGGGATTTTTCAAGGCAAGAATACGGGAATGGGTGCCACTTCCTGCTCCACAGGATCTTCCTGACATAGTGATTAAACCTGCATCTCCTGCACTTGCAGGAGGATTCTTTAGCACTGAGCCAACTGGAAAGCCCATTTAAAACATACCCCATTTTAAAGATATTTATTACATAAGATGGATATGGATAATTACCTAAAAAGGTCCACTGATGATATTCCAGTTGCTTGCTTCAGTAGTTTTCAACATGCCAATGAAGATCAAGGTCAGGCTACCCCAGTGGAGCATTTGGGTATTATCTTGGCCAGCTTCAAAGCAACACTAATATTTCTAAATTTAGATATGATACATCATGACATTATTTTCTGAAATAAAGTGAAACCCATTTTCACATAAAAATGCAGATATGCTAAATAGAGACAATAGGATCAAATTTTAAAAATAAAATATATTTTAGTTTATGTCTGTGTACTCGGTCAGTACAGAGGGAACATACTTAGGGGAGAGTTCATAGTTCGTACAAAGTGGTATGTGGTCACGAGGACCAGCCTCACCACTTAGTGGCCAAACACAATGGAATCTGACCACGATTCTGGTTAGAATTTAGTCAACTGAGGTTTATGCAAGGGTTTATAACCCGAAGTCAATGAAATCAAGTGTTTTTTAATAGAGATTTAAGGAGTTCATAAACTTGAATACAAACATTTTGTATCATTGTTTTTTGTATATTACTCATTTACTATATAAATACTATGCAGTAAACATATAATACAGAACAAGGCCATGACAAACCATGGAATTTACCCTGGAGGGTTTGAGGATGCTGATATGAGTATTTAAAGAGCTTAACACAATGTCTGTCATGTAATGAGAATTCTACAAATGGGATCTATGGTTATGACTTATAATAATAGTAAACCAATCTAGAAACTACTTTTACAGATGCCACATTCAAACATATTTAGGGATCTCCAATAGGCACCATGTTACCCAACATGGATTAAGGAATGGAAATGCCAGTGAGTGCAGGAAAGGAAACTGTTTACCTCATAACTTAAGGGAGTAGGTCACTATTTTCTCTTAAAACTAATTGCCATCGCCACAGAGATAATTTATCTGCACTTGTATCATGGCTTATTCCTCTTGCTGGGACATTCATGTGACTGGATATAAAATCATTCCCAAAGGGGGAAAAAAATGTTAAAGTTAGACAGGATTAATCTGTGGTAGTATCCACACATAGATTATAAACTGATATATGATCATAGTTATAGAGAATTTCTTATACCACTTTTTATCAGTTTTGTAGGACTAAGTGGTATCTGCCAAGAAATCAACTGACTTAGTATGAAACCAGCTCTTAGCTGAAATGTTATCAAAGACCTTTCTAAATAAATTTGAAAAATATTAAACAGAATATCCAGTCTTAATTAGTTCTTAACTTCCTTGATCTACACCCCCACTCTGTTGTACTGCCAAGGAAAAAAGGATCTGGATTTATTGTCTCCTTGGATACTTGTAAAAAAGCTAAGAACACATTTTTCAAAGTAACTGCTTTTCATTTTTAATATTTAATATGTGAAAATTAGAGTTTAAAAGTATTTCCATTATCTATCAGCAAAATCAATCTATCTATATGAAAATCTGTCTGAGTTTTCATATATTTAAGAGGCCTTTGATATTAAATAGCAGTGAAGACCTTTCATGTAAACTAGTGCATCTGTAACATATTTTATTAGATATGGAAAAATCTTTCCATGGCATATATCAACAATTTAAGAGAATATGAATGGAGACACAATTTTCTGAGGACATGTGTCAATATAATAGTCTTTGGATACGTTTCTTCATTTTTTATGATTTTTATTTGTTGTTCAATTTATTTTTTGTGTCTGCATGATAAATGCCATGCTCACAACTGATCATAAATCATACATATAAAGCAGCCATCCTTAGATAACTTCAATATCAGTTTACTTTTTAAAATTTGCATATAAATTGTTCCACAAATATGGCTGCTGCTAGAAAAGTCATGGACGGAATGTTAATGAGCTTTAAATTTTCTAATAAAGTGATTTAGTACCCTAGAGTCCTTTAGTGAAACTTATATGTTCATGTGATTACTTTAATACTCCTTCTTTAAAAGGAAAGCACACATTAAACAACTAATTTCCACTCTTAGCACCCAAAACCCATTTGAAAAGGTGGACAGTCAATGAATTTGAAAATGGCAATGGATAATTAAATTTTAGCTTATTATTCCATTGTAACCTTTATATTATCCTTTTTGTGTTTTTATATTCATGTATATCTCATAAAATAGAAAACATATTCGAGGCCTATAAAGCTGTTATCTGTTATTACATAAAATGAATCCACTCTAGATTTAACATATAAATAACATTTTCAATATATTCTAACATAAAATGCATAGTTGCTAAAGAATTTTATGATAACTCTGATTTAATGAGTTATTTTGTATTGACTACTGTAATGATTGGGCCTTCCCAGGTGGCACTAGTGGTAAAAAACCCATCTGTGAATGCACAAGACGTAGGATACTAAGATTCATTCCCTGGGTTGGGACAATGCCCTGGAGGAGTACATGGCAACTCACTCCAGTATTCTTTCATTGACTGCAGAATCCCTTGAACAGAGGAGACTGGCGGGTTATGGTTCAGGGGTCGTAAAGGGTCAGACATGAATAAACTTAGCACCCACACACTGTAATAATTAAGTTTAAGAAGTTATTTGACATCATGAATTTGAAACTTTCCCCTGTCATTACCATCTCTGTGAACATCAATGATATTACGTAAGCTCTCCATGCTTCAGTTTTCTATATCTCTAAACTAGGAGCTGTATTATTACTCATGACATCATATGAGTTTTTAAAAATTAAGTGTGTTAATATTTGTGAAGAACTTAGAGAGTAGTTCCTGCTCATAGTAAGTGCCTAATAGGTATATGTTAAGAGGAGCTACCCAATGTCCGAGGTCAGGGGCAGTGGCAGGGAGGAGTTACCCCACACCCAAGGCCAGGGGCGGCAGCCAGCAGGAGCTACCTTATGTCCAAGGAGCCATGGCTGCACAAGCACAGGAGGGCCTAGAGGAGCTATTCCACGTTCAAGTTCAGGAAGGGCGGTGGTGAAGAGACATCTCTCAGCAAAGGTAAGGAGCAGCAGCTGCACTTTGCTAGAGCAGACGTGAAGAGATACCCCAAGTTCAAGGTAAGAGAAACCCAAGTAGACCGTAGGAGTTGCAAGAGGGAATCAGAAGGCAGACACACTGAAAGAACACTCACAGAAAGCTAGTCAATGTAATCACACTAGGACCACAGCCTTGTCTAACTCAATGAAACTAAGTCATGCCTGTGAGGCCACCCAAACTGGGCAGGTCATGGTGGAGAGGTCTGACAGAATGTGGTCCACTGGAGAAGGGAATGGCAAACCACTTCAGTATTCTTGTCTTGAGAACCAAATGAACAGTATGAAAAGGCAAACTGATAGGATACTGAAAGAGGAACTCCCCAGGTCAGTAGGTGCCCAATATGCTACTGGAGGTCAGTGGAGGAAAAACGCCAGAAAGAATGAAAGGATGGAGCCAAAGCAAAAACAATACGCAGCTGTGGATGTGACTGGTGATAGCAGCAAGGTCTGATGCTGTAAAGAGCAATATTGCACAGGAATCTGGAATGTCAGGTCCATGAATCAAGGCAAATTGGAAGTGGTCAAACAGGAGATGGCAAGAGTGAATGTCGACATTCTAGGAATCAGGGAACTAAAATGGACTGGGATGGGTGAATTTAACTCAGATGACCATTATATCTACTATTGTGGGCAGGAATCCTTCAGAAGAAATGGAGTAGCCATCATGGTCAACAAGAGTCTGAAATGCAGTACTTGGATGCAATCTCAAAAATGACAGAATGATCTCTGTTCATTTCCAAGGCAAACCATTCAATATCACAGTAATTCAAGTCTATGCCCCAACCAGTAACACTGAAGAAGCTGAAGTTGAATGGTTCTTAGAAGACCTACAAGACCTTTTAGAACTAATACCCAAAAAAGTTGTCCTTTTCATTCTAGGGGACTGGAATGCAAAATTAGGAAGTCAAGAAACACCTGGAGTAACAGGCAAATTTGGCCTTGGAATGCAGAAAGAAGCAGGGCAAAGACTAATGGAGTATGGCCAAGAAAATGCACTGGTCATAGCAAACACCCTCTTCCAACAACACAAGAGAAGACTCTACACGTGGACATCACCAAATGATAAACACTGAAATCAGATTGATTATATTCTTCGCAGCCAAACATGGAGAAGCTCTATACAGTCAACAAAAACAAGACCAGGAGCTGACTCTGGCTCAGATCATGAACTCCTTATTGCCAAATTCAGACTGAAATGAAGGAAAGTAGGGAAAATCACTAGACCATTCAGGTATGACCTAAAGCAAATCCCTTATGATTATACAGTGGAAGTGGGAAATAGATTTAAGGGCCTAGATCTGATAGATAGAGTGCCTGATGAACTATGGACTGAGGTTCATGACACTGTACAGGAGACAGGGATCAAGACCATCCTCATAGAAAAGAAATGCAAAAAAGCAAAATGGCTATCTGGGGAAGACTTACAAATAGCTGCAAAAAGAGAAGTGAAAAGTAAAGGAGAAAAGGAAAGATATAAGCATCTGAATGCACAGTTCCAGAGAACAGCAAGAAGAGATAAGAAAGCGTTCATCAGCAATCAATGCAAAGAAATAGAGGAAAAGAACAGAATGGAAAAGACTAGAGATCTCTTCAAGAAAATTAGAGATACGAAGAGAACATTTCATGCAAAGATGGGCTCGATAAATGACAGAAATGGCATGGACCTAACAAGAGGAAGATATTAAGAAGAGGCGGCAAGAAGTCACAGAAGAACTGTACAAAAAAAGATCTTCACGACCCAGATAATCATGATGGTGTGATCACTCATCTAGAGCCTGATATCCTGGGATCTGAAGTCAAGTGGGTAGAAAGCATCACTATGAACAAAGCTAGTGGAGGTGATGGAATTCCAGTTGAGCTATTTCAAATCCTGAAAGATGATGCTGTGAAAGTGCTGAACTCAATATGCCAGCAAGTTTGGAAAACTCAGCAGTGGCTACAGGACTGGAAAAGGTCAGTTTTCATTCCAATCCCAAAGAAAGGCAATGCCAAAGAATGCTCAAACTACCACACAATTGCACTCATCTCACACGCTAGTAAAGTAGTGCTCAAAATTCTCCAAGCCAGGCTTCGGCAATACATGAACCATGAACTTCCTGATGTTCAAGCTGGTTTTAGAAAAGGCAGAGGAACCAGAGATCAAATTGCCAACATCCTCTGGATCATCGAAAAAGCAAGAGAGTTCCAGAAAATCATCTATTTCTGCTTTATTGACTATGCCAAAGCCTTTGACTGTGTGGAGCACAATCAACTGTGGAAAATTCTTAGAGAGATGGGAATACCAGACCACCTGACCTGCCTCTTGAGAAACCTATATGTAGGTCAGGAAGCAACAGTTAGAACTGGACACAGAACAACAGACTGGTTCCAAATAGGAAAAGGAGTACATCAAGGCTGTATATTGTCACTGTATATTATTTAACTTCTATGCAGAGTACACCATGAGAAACGCTGGGCTGGAAGAAGCAAAGGCTGTAATCAAGATTGCCGGGAGAAATATCAATAACCTCAGATATGCAGATGACACCACCCTTATGGCAGAAAGTGAAGAGGAACTGAAAAGCCTCTTGATGAAAGTGAAAGAGGAGAGTGAAAAAGTTGGCTTAATGCTCAACATTCAGAAAACAAAGATCATGGCATCCAGTCCCATCATTTCATGGGAAATGGATGGGAAAACAGTGGAAACAGTGTCAGAGTTTATTTTATGGGGCTCAAAAATCACTGCAGATGGTGACTACAGCCATTAAATTAAAGACTCTTACTCCTTGGAAGAAAAGTTATGACCAACCTAGATAGCATATTGAAAAACAGAGACATTACTTTGCCAACAAAGGTCCGTCTAGTCAAGGTTATGGTTTTTCCAGTGGTCATGTATGGATGTGAGAGTTGGACTGTGAAGAAAGCTGAGCGCTGAAGAATTGATGCTTTTGAACTGTGGTGTTGGAGAAGACTCCAGAGAGTCCCTTGGACTGCAAGGAGATCCAACTAGTCCATTTTGAAGGAGATCAGCCCTGGGATTTCTTTGGAAGAACTGATACTAAGTTGAAACTCCAGTACTTTTGCCACCTCATGCGAAGAGTTTCCTCATTGGAAAATACTCTGATTTTGGGAGGAATTGGGGGCAGGAGGAGAAGGGGACGACAGAGGATGAGATGGCTGGATGACATCATTGACACTATGGACGTGAGTCAGAGCGAACTCCAGGAGTTGGTGATAGCAGGGAGGCCTAGCATGCTGCGATTCATGCGGTCACAAAGAGTCGGGCATGACTGAGTGACCGAACTGAACTGAAGTGACTGAAGTTAAAAAGTACATTAAGCCTCAAGTCAAAGATCCAGGATCTACAAACTTACAGTGACACATCTAAGGAAGAGGTGTCATACAAAAATCTAACTGAAATTGTAAAAGCAAATTGCTTTAATTGACAAAATGTCCAAGATAACATTCTTTTGTTCTTGAGAGTGATTGAAGGCTTCAGGCTATGACAACGCTCGTGTAAAGGATTTGGTTTAGGTCATACCTAAATACCTAGTGGTTTTCCCTACTTTCTTCAATTTAAGCCTGAATTTGCAATAAGGAGCTCATGATTTGAGTCATAGTCTGTTCCCAGTCTTGGTTTTGCTGACTGTATAGAGCTTCTCCATCTTTGGCTGCAAAGAAAATATCAGTGTGATTTTGGCATTGACAAATTGGTGATGTCCATGTGTAGAATCATCTCTAGTACTGTTAGAAAAGGCCGTTTGCTATGGCCAGTGTGTTCTTTTAACAGAACTCTGCTAGCTTTTGCTCTTCTTCGTTTTGTACTCCAAGGCCAAACTTTCCTGTTACTCCAATTATCTCTTGACTTCCTACTTTTGCATTCCAAGTCTCTATGAAAATGACATCTTTTGTGTGTGTGTCTGTGTGTGTGTGTTAGTTCTAAAAGGTCATGTAGGTCTTCATAGAACAGTCAACTTCAGTTTCTTCAGCTTTAGTGTTTGGAGCTGCTTTCAAATTGTGGTACTGGAGAGGACTCTTTGGAGTCCTTTGGACTTCAAGGAGATCAAAACAGTCAATCCTAAAGGAAATCAACCCTGAATTTTTATTGGAAGGACTAAAGCTCCAATAATTTAGCCACCTGATATGAACATCACACTCATTGGAAAAGACTGATGCTGGGAAAGATTTGAAAGCAAACAGAGAAGGAGGCTGCAAAGGATGAGATGTCTAAATAACATCACACTCAATGGATATGGATTTGAGCAAGCTCTGGGAGATAGTGAAGGACAGAGGATATGTTGCACTCCACAGGGTTGCAAAAAGCCAGACATGACTTAGCAACTGAACAACATTAACAAAGTGTAAAAGATAATCTCTGAATTTTCTGTACTTCACTTTCAACTAAAGTCAAAATCTCAATTAGAGGAAGAACTTGAAGCCTTTCTATTCGAAAAGAATACCAGGAGCTCACTGTGGCTCAAACATGACTCCTTATTGCAAAATTCAGACTTAAATTGAACAAAATAGGGAAAAGCATTAGACCATTCAGATATGATCTAAGTCAAACCCCTTACGATTATACAGTGGAAGTGATAAATAGATTCAAGGGATTAGATATGATAGACAGAGTGCCTAGAGATTCATAACACTGTAAAGGAGGTGGGTGATCAAAACCATCCCCAAGAAAAAGAAATGCAAAAAAGCAAAATGGTCGTCTGAGGAGGCCTTACAAAGAGCTGAGAAAAGAAGTGAAAGGCACAGGAGAAAAGGAAAGACATATTCATCTGAATGCAGAATTCCAAAGAATAGCAAAGAGATAAGAAAGTCTTCCAAAGTAAGCAATGCAAAGAAATAGAGGAACCTATAAAATGGGAAAGACTAGAGATCTTTTCAAGAAAACTAGAGATACCAAGGGAATATTTCATGCTAAGATGGGCCCAGTTAAGGACAGAAGCAGTATGCACCTAACAGAAGCAGAAGGTATTAAGAACAGGTGCAAGAATACAAAGAAGAACTATGCAAAAAAATCTCAATGACCCAGATAACCATTATGGCGTGATCACTCACCTAGAGCCAGATATCCTGGAGTCTGAAGTCAAGCGGGCCTTAGGAAGATTCACTGCAGACAGTTAGTGGAGGTGATGGAATTCCAGTTGAATTATTTCAAATTCTAAAAGATGATGACATTAAAGTGCTGCACTCGAGATGCCAGCAAATTTGGACAACTCAGCAGTGGCCACAAGACTGGGAAAGGTCAGTTTTCATTCCAGCCCTACAAAAGGCAATGCCAAAGATTGTTATAACTACTGCACAATTTCACTCATCTCACAAGCTAGCAAAGTAGTGCTCCAAATTCTACAAGTTAGACTTCAATAATATGTGAACTGAGATGTTCAAGCTGGACTTAGAATAGGCAGAGGGACCAGAGATCAAATTGCCAACATCCGCTGGATCATAAAAAGCCAGGGAATTCCAGAAAAAAAAAAAAGCATCTAATTCTGCTGCATTGACTATGCATTCACTATGCTAAAGCCTTTGACTGTGTGGATAACAACAAACTGTGGAAAATTCTTAATGAGATGGGAATAAGAGACCATCATATCTGTTCCCTGAGAAATCTGTATGTAGGTCAAGAACCAACAGTTAGGACTGGACATGGAACAACGGACTGGTTCCAAAATGGAAAGGAGTACATCAAAGCTGTATATTGTCACCCTACTTTTTTAACTTATATGCAGAGTACATCATGAGAAACACTGGGCTGGAAAAAGCACAAGCTGGAATGAAGACTGCCAGGAGAAATATCGATAACTTCAGATATCCAAATGATACCACCCTTATGGCAGAAAGTGAAGAGAACTAAAAAGCGTCTTGATGAGAATGAAGAGGAGAGTGAAAAAGCTGGCTTAAAATTCAATGTTCAAAAAGCTAAATTATGGCATCTGGCCCCATCATTTCATGTCAAATAGATTGGGAAACAATGGAAACAGTGACAGACTTTATTTTCTTGGGCTCCAAAATCACTGCAGATGGTGACTTCAGTCATGAAACTAAAAGAAGCTTGCTCCTTGGAAGAAAAGCTATGACAAACCTAGACAGCATATTAAATAGCAGAGACATTTTTTTGCCAATAAAGTTCCATATGATGAAAGCTTTGGTTTTTCCAATAGCCATGTATGGATGTGAGTTGGACCATAAAAAGGCTGAGTATCGAAGAACTGATGGCTTTTGAACTGTGGTGTTGGAGAAGACTCTTGAGAGTCCATTAGACTGCAAAGAGATCAAACCAGTAAATCCTAAAGGAAATTAGTCCTGAATATTCATTGGAAGGACTGATGCTGAAGCTGAAGCTCCAATACTTTGACCTCCTGATGTGCAGAATTGACTCTTTGGAAAAGACCCTGATGCTGGGAAAGATTGAAGGCGAGAGGAGAAGGGGACAACAGTGGATGAGATGGTTGGATGGCATGACCAACTCAGTGGATGTGAGTTTGAGCCAGCTCTGGGAGTTGATGATGGATGGATAAGACTGGTGTGCTGCAGTCTATGTGGTTGCAAAGAGTTGGTCACGACTGAACAGCTGAACTGAATCGTTGATTTACAATGTTGTACTAGTTTCAGGTGTACAGCAATGTGATTTCGTTATACATATACATGTATCCATTCTTTTTCAGATACTTTTCTTGGTTCAGTTCAGTTGCTCAGTCTGTCTGATACTCTGTGACCCCAATGACTGCAGCAGACCAGGCTTCCCTGTCCATCAACAACTCCCAGAATTGACTCAAACACATGTCCATTGAGTCGGTGATGCCATCCAACCATCTCATCCTCTGTCGTCCCTGTCTCCTCTCGCCTTCAATCTTTCCCAGCATCAGGGTCCTTTCCAATGAGTCAGTTCTTCCCATCAGGTGGTCAAAGTATTGGAGTTTCAGCTTCAGCTTCAGTTCTTCCAACGAATATTCAGTACTGGTTTCCTTTAGGTTGGACTGGTTGTATCTCCTTGCAGTCCAGGGGACTCTCAAGAGTCTTCTCTAATACCACAGTTCCATAGCCTCAATTCTTTGCTGTTCAGCTTTGTTTATAGTCCAAGTCTCACCTCCTAATTTGTCCCTCTCCCCCACATTTCCTCTTTGGTAACCATAAGTTTGTTTTCTAAATCTGTGAGTCTGTTTGTAAATAAATTCATTTGTATCATTTTTTAAAGATTCCACATATAAGTGATGTCATATGATATTTATCTTTCTCTTTCTTACTTACTAAATTTAGTTTGATAACCTAAGTTCATCCATGTTGCTGCAAATGGCATTATTTCATTCTTTTATAGCTGAGTAATGTTCTATATGTATGCATTCATATATATATATATATATGTATATATACATATGTATACATTTCACATATACATTATCCATTCTTCCATTGATGGACATTGCTTCCATGTCTCGACTGCTGTAAAGAGTGCTGCAGTAAACACTGGGTTGCATATATCTTTTCTAATTATGGTTTTCTCCACATATATGCCCACAAGTGAGATTTCAGGATTGTATGATAGTTCTATTTTTAAATTTTTTAGAAAGCCTCCACACCGTTCTCCACAGAGACTGTACTAAATAACATTTCCACCAATAATGTAGGAGGGTCCCCATTTCTCCACAGCCTCTCCAGCATTTACTCTTTGTAAATTTTTTTATGGAAGCATTCTGGCTGATCTGAGATAATGCCTCATTGGAGTTTTGATTTGTATTTCTCTGATAATTAGTTATGTTGACCATCTTTTCATGTATACTGGCCATCAGTATGTCTTCTTTTGAGAAATATCTGTTTAGATCTCCTACCCATTTTTTGATTGGGTTTTTTGGATTTTGTTTGAAACAAAACTGCATGGGCTGGTTGTATGTTTGGGAGATTAATCTTTGGTTGGTCATGCCATTTGCAAATATATTCTCCCATTCTGTGGGTTGTATTTGTTTATGGTTTCCTTTGCTATGTAAAAGTTTTTAAGTTTAGTTAGGTCCCATTTGTGTGTGTGTGTGTGTGTGTGTGTGTGTGCAGCTTTTTTTGTTCTTTTTTTCCATTACTCTAAGGGGTAGATCCACAAAGATATCACTGTGATTTATGTCAAAGGTTGTTCTGCTGGTGTTTGCTTCTAAGACTTTTATAGTCTCTGGCCTTATGTTTATATCTTTTATCCATTGTAATTTATTTTTGTGTGCTGTGTTAGAGAATGTTTTAATTTCATTCTTTTACGTATAGCTGTCCAGTTTTCCCAGCACCACTTATTGAAGATTGTCTTTCATCCATTGTGTATTTTTGCCTCCTTTGTCATGCATTAATTGACCACAGTTACATGGGTTTATTTCTGGTTGTGTGCCAGTACTATACGGTTTCAATTACTATAGCGTTGTAATGTAGAATATCTATCTTTCATCCAGCGATTTAGGTGCTACCTTTATAAGATGCATATTGTTGTTGCTGTTCAGTCACTCAGTCATGTCCCACTCTTTGCAATCTCATGGACTTCAGCACACGAGGCTTCCCTGTCCTTTACCACCTCCAAGAACTTGCTGAAATTCATGGCCATTGAGTCAGTGATGTCTTCCAACCATCTCATCCTCTTTCATCCCCTTCCCCTGCCTTCAGCTTTGCCAGCATACAGGTCTTTTCTAATGAGTCAGCTCTTCAAATCAGGTGGTCAAACGATTGGAGCTTCAGCTTCAACACCAATTCCTCCAATGAATATTTAGGAATGATTATCTTTAGGATTGAGTGATTTGATCTCTTTGCAGTACAAGGGACTCTCAAGAGTCTTCTCCAGCACCACAGTTCAAAGCATAAATTTTCCATCACTCAACCTTCTTCATGGTCCAACTCTCACACCCATACATGACTACTGGAAAAAGCATAGCTTTGACTATATTGACCTTTGTCGGCAAAGTAATGTCTCTGCTTTTACACATGTTGTCTAGGTTTGTCATAGCTTTTCTTCCAAGGAGACAATGTCTTTTAATTTCATGGCTGAAGTCACCATCTGCAGTGATTTTGGTGCCCAAGAAAATAAATTCTGTCACTCTTTCCATTGTTTCCCCATTTATTTGCAATGAAGTGATGGGGCTGGATGTGATGATCTTTATTTTTTGAATCTTGACTTTTAAGCCAGCTTTACACTCTCCTCTTTCACCTTCATCAAGAGGCTCTTTTAATTCCTCTTTGCTTTCTACTAGAAGCGTGGTGTCATCTGCATATTTGCGGTTGTTGGTATTTCTCCCAGCAAATTGATTCCAGCTTGTGATTTATCCAGTCAGGCATTTCACATGATGTACTCTGTATATATGTTAAATAAGCAGGGTTACAATATACAGCCTGATGTACTCCTCTCCCAATTTTGAACCAGTCTGTTGTTCCATATCCGATTCTAACTGGTGCTTCTTGACTGACCTGCATACAAGTGTCACAGGAGGCAGATTAGGTGGCCTGGTATTTCTATCTCTTTAAGAATTTTCCACAGTTTGTCGTGATCCACATAGTAAAAGCTTTAGCATAGTCAATGTAGCAAAATTAAATGTTTTTTTCTGTATTTGTCTTGCTCTCTATGATCCAACGGATGTTGGCAATTTGATCTCTGGTTCCTCTGCCTTTTCTAAATCCAGCTTGAACATCTGGAAGCTTTAACTTCATGTACTGTTGATGCCTAGCTTGGAGAATTTTGAGCATTACTTTGCTAGCATGTGAAATATGCATATAGATTTCCATTTACTCTTGAATATGATTTTAGATACTGGATTTTGTTTTGTTTTCCATTATTCCAACTTCTTTTTTGTTGTTGTTGTTTTCATTACATAAGCTTCATAATATGTTCTAATATCTGAAGTTAGCTTCCTGTCATATTTTTCCTAGTTTCATCATATATTTCAGAGTTAATAGCTTATTTCCAATAAAATATGAAATAGTAGTAGATATATGAAGCATTTTTATCTTTTCCTAATTTCACTGAATATATCCACTGTCTCATTAAATTAAAATCTTTATCTTGACTAGTGTATAAATATATATTATATTTATATGTGATTTTATATTATATACAAAAATATGAATATATACTATTAATGTGTAAGTATATGTTAAAGAACAACACATTGATTTCACATTCTCTGGGCAAATACTACAGATTGCAATTGCTGAATTGAGTGGTAAAAAATATGTTTAGTTTTGTAAGAAATTACCAAAACTGTCTTCCAGAGTGACTGTACTATTTTTTATTCCCATCAGAAATTAATGAGAGTTCCTATTACTCCACCAGATATTAACTTTGACTTGTCTTTTCCTCTCTTCAATTCTATCAATTTTGTCTATTGCTAGGTGTGTGCATGTTTACATTTATTATATCTCCCTTGTAGGTTGACCTTTTTATTATCATTTAGTATCCCTCTTTATTTCTATTATTATTTTCTTGTTTAAAGCTCCTCTAGTCCTATTATGTTAGATACTGCTTTCTTCCCCCTCCCTCCCCCCATCCTTTTACTTTCTGGTGTTATATGCTCTCAGCTTCAAGAATTCCTTTTAGTATTTCTTGTAAGAGAGGTCTGTTAGTGACATATTCTATCAGCTGTTTGCCTCCACTAATTGCTAGCTGATTGTTCTATTGTTTTTGATAATAATTTATCCCTGAGGAATTAATTACTTCACAGTATAATCAAATTAAATTTGAACTCTGAAGGAGTTGTCTTTGAGACCAATCTTTGATGTTGTTCTGAACTCAGAAAGACCCTTTTTAATCTGTCTCTTCTGGTTCTCTCCATTAAACTTCTAGCAGCCCTGTGGGTTCACTTGTTGCTGTCATGGAACTGACAACCTCCTATTAATTGCTTGCCTTCAATGCTTCCATTGTTTTTGACAGTGCTCTTAGCCTTGAACTTTCCCATATCTTTGAAAATAAAGTCAGTCCCATTAGTGAAAGCCATTAACTATGGAGCTCTGTGTTCTTAGGACTTGCCTCTCTCCCTGGGGAGAACTCTGGGTCACTGCTTTTAAGACACAAATGGGGACACCTGTGTTCTATGGTGGGTCACTGAGTCAGGGCAGTAGCTCCTGTTCTTCTCAACCTACTTTCCATTATGGAATTTCTGTCTTATAAAACAGGTGAGGGTGGATAATTGGGGTCCAGTATTATCTCTTTTCCTGTTGGAGTAGAACTTCTGTTCTGTGATTGGTAGCCAAGTTCGAAAGAAGTAAGCCCCAGACTTCTCAGTTGGTTTTACCTGGAATAGAGCTTCTGCAACCAAAAACTGATGCAATATAGATGAGAAATGCTGGTGGTCTGCTTCTTTTGGAGAGAAACTCTAGCCATTGGCTGGGAACTAGGAGAAAAGAGAAGAATGTTTTCTTGGCAGCACTCACCTATAATAGAAAATCTGTCTCTCTAGTTATTTATCCTTTACCATGTTCTCTTAAACTTATATTTTTTCTCATTTTAAATTAATTAGGTTGGATAATAACTTATCTGCTGCTACTGCTAAGTCATTTCAGTCGTGTCCAACTCTGTGCGACCCCATTGACGGCAGCCCACCAGGCTCCCCCGTCCCTGGGATTCTCCAGGCAAGAACACTAGAGTGGGTAATAACTTATCTACTTTAATTAATTTTTATAAATCACCAACTATTACATGTTTTCATTAGTTTTAAAGCTTTTATTCTTACTCATTACTCTCTACTGTTTTCTTTACCATTTCTTCTACTTTCTTTCAATATAGTTTTTTTTTTCAGAGATAAAACACAGTGATAAGTTTAATGATATAATTATATAGACATAGTTTATGGAACAATTACTGTGTTCTAGACACTGTGATAACTGCTTTTTACATTTTTCATCTGAATTTTAATACATTTGTTTTCATTTATGTGTTTTTATTTATCTGACTGATTAAAACTGTGAGCTTTCCTATATAAAGTTTTTTTAATATTATCTTACAGATTCTAGAATGTACTGACTTTTATTATCATTATTGTTTTTAATTGCTTGAAAATGTTTAGTGTGCATTTTCCTCTTGACCCAATAATTTATTTTTTCAGTTTAGAAAACTCTCGTTTTTTGACCTTGTTACTAATGTCTAGTTTTCTTGCATGAGAATAAGAGATTGTTAATATTAACCTACATTTATTAAACTTATTTTATTTTCCTTTGCAAACTACTATGTGGTCAATTTTCATAAATATCTTATACATATACTTGAAAATGTGTATTTATTAATATCTGGGGCCAATTTCAATATATTATCGTAATATATACCTTACTTCTTATGTTAATTTTTTCTTTATCCTCACTTATATTTATCTGTTTATCTGTATTGGATTGGAAACACTGTATGAAAAACTGTCCATGTTATGTTTTTCCATTTATTTATTCTTGCACTTCCTGTTTCTACTTTTGGAAAGAAGCTGCTATGGGATTTTATACATAGATGCCTCATCCATTAAATTATCCAGATGCTGCATTGTGATTTGCTCTGTTCTTGACTTCTATAGTTAGTTATTTTACTCTTTTCTTTTTATCCATTTTCAGTGCATTTTTTTATTCCCACAAGTGGGGATCAAAGAGTGACTTTCCCTTTTGGTATTCTTCATAGAATCTATTTTAAGGTATCCCTAAGTAAAGGGTAAAATAAATATTTATGTATTATTCAATTTTTGGTTTGCTTATACTCAAAATAATTTCAATAGAAGAGCATATAGTATCTGTCTAATAATATCTGTGCTTAAAACAAGCTCCAAATATGACTGTAATATTAGATGTCTTATGTTTAAATCACTGAGCTATTTGCTAATACAGACAACTGGTCCAACTGTCCAGATAAACCAAAACAATAAGTTTATTACATCAAAATACATTCCAAATGTATCACTCAGAGCTCAAAAGTCACAGAAACACTGCCAAATTCATTCAGTACAAAGATTAAAATGAACTTTTGATCTCACTCTTTGAAATATGGGCATTCCACTATAATTACGATCAAAATCATGGTGATAGTCAGACTGACACTTCAAAAGAAATACCTCTAGCTTCTGAAAACACTAGGCAACAAGCACTTTAAACAGAGTGTTTAAATAGAATAGATTCTCTGTCTCTTATTTTTTTAATTAGTTTATAAAAATTGACTTATTCTAAGAAACAGAAGTGTCTGAGTTTGTAACCAAAAGATGCAGAGGCAAAAAGTCACCTCACTTTTAGAGATAAAATAAAACAATAGACACAATCTCAACATGTTCTATTGAACATACTATCAGGAAAAAGAAAATCAGACATTGTAAGTAGGAAAGATTGTATACTGATTTGATGTGTTTGTTTTTATACAATTAAGTCATTTATGTTAAAGCATCACAACTACATAAGATGGTTCACTGGAATCATGTTTACTAAATGTCACTGGCGGTTTTATGAGAACCTTCTTTAATTACTTGGGTTCATTCATACATGTCATCCATATTAGCAATTAGAACGTCAGAGTGAGCTTATTAAATCCATCATATATAATGATTTATATTTCTCTGAGTATCTATGATAGAGTACTATCAAGCATTTTTCAAGATCCTACTCACATTTACTTGTAATAATCACTTTTTTTCCTCATGAATTATCTATGTCCAAGATGAATTTTCTTTTCTCATATATGATTTTTTTGTGTAATTTCTTGTTAAATCATCATTATTTGACTTACTACCATTTTTCAGTCTAATATTATGAACAGAATTAACATCAATATATTTTTCCTAATTCATAAGAATTACCCATATCAAATGTGATAAAAGTCGATGATTCATTAGGTTATGATTACAACAACAGCATGTTAAAAATTTATAATATAGCCTTTGAGCATTATAAAATTGAGAATATAGCCATAATAGATGGAGTAGAGAACTGTAAGATAACAGCTAGTTGGAGAATATTTTGAATTGAAGAATATTGAGGAATAAAGATCATAGTAAAAGTGGAAAACAGCATAAATGAAGAAATACAGTATATAAATCTTCAACTAATTATTCAATAAACATCAAATGAATTTCTACTATATACAAAATATCATGTAGTTGAGGATAAAGTTTTTCCGTTATTGCATTCAACATAAATTAGTATCAGTATTATTTTTTTTAAAGCTACTATATGCTTAGAATTATGCTAGACATAGGCACTGATGATGCAATAATGAGTCAATCCAGGCACAACACTTCATTTACAGAGTTTACAGTCTGGTTGAGGAGATAGTCATTAATAAAAGCTATATAAATGGATATAGAAATGAGAACAATGTAAAAAGAGAGGAAGGAGTACATGAGGACCACTGTGCATGCAATAAGAGGGTCTAGATTAGTCTGTGGAGAAGGAAATGGCAGCCGACTACAGTATTCTTGCCTGGAGGATGGCATGGACAGAGAAGCCTGGTGGGCTGCTGTCTATGAGGTCGCACAGGGGTCGGACACAACTATAGCAGCTTAGCAGCAGCAGCAGAAAATTAGTCTGAGTGCAGTAGGAATCAAGAAACATTTACCTAAGATAATTCTAGTAGAGGTGAGATCTTAAATTTGGCAAGATTAAAACTGAGAGATGTTCCAGGAGGAAAGAGTAACATGTGCAGGGTCCCTCTGTCTAGAGGGCATAATGTTTGAGATATTAAACAAAGTTTTAGAGAGGTCAATGGACAGTCTAGGTTAACAACAAGGTCAAAAGGGTCAGAAAAAGCAAGAACCTAAAAAGAATTTTCCACTGTCTAGTGGTGTTCTAGAGTTAGTTAGCTTACACTGGCTGTCCATGGCTGATGGTACACACAATTTTCCAACAGTACACTCAGAAATGTCACATCGCTAGCTAGAAATCAGCCATTATAGAAGTAAACAATAGAAATTTGGCAAATGCTACAGATTGGCCCGGGGGTGGTGTTATCTCCCAAATTTTCATCCTCAATTATTTTTCAGTCATTTAACAGCATAATATTGTCTCTGTCTAACAGTGAGAATTTTGAAATTTTTTAAAGTGGAAGTGGGGCTAAAGATTTGGAACATGATTAAATTTGCATTTTGAAAAAAAATACTCTGGATGCAGAATAGAGAATGGATTAGGATGGAAAAGGGAATTCAGAGAAAACCAATATAAAACTATTAGCATTCCAGCAGAGAGGTATGGTAATTGGACAGGATGATGAGGTTAGAATTAGAAGTTTCAACATTGTCTTATTTTCATATTAAATCAAGTACAGTTCCAAATAGTGACAGGTACAAGGAGTATTGATTTTATGATTTACACAGGTGAGTTAGGATACTTTGAAATGAATAGGCTAAATATGTACAGGATGTTATGTGAGTCTTCATGGCAAGGGCTGATATTAAACATCAAACTGTCAGATGCTTGGATGGAAATAAAGTTAAATAGGCCCTGAAGTCTTCAACAGAAATAGAATCCTAGAGGATAGGAGGTACAATAAGAACAAGAAGTCAAGTAAGTAAATATTATAGACTTCAATGGAAGAAGTGCTTAAATTATATTAAACAAGTAGAAGAAAAAACAAGGAAAATGCTGGTTGTCTCAATCATAAATTGGGAGAAGCGGCCCTGAAGCATCTGGGAAAGAGGTACCATGAAGAAGAAAGCGAAAAGACAAAAAAATACTCAATTCAGACAAACGTGCATTGGTAGGAAAATATCGAGGGTGTCTCCATGGCAGCTAAGTCCTGGCCAAATTCTCCATTATCCATTGAAGCAAAGCCTTTTAGAATCTGTCCAGTGCTTGGCACATTGAGGGCTGGGAAAAGGGACAGCCATTATTGAAAATTGGCTAGGCGGATATGCAGGTGGAGAGGAGAGAGACAAATGAGCAGCTGAAAACACTAATGAAGTGTTTGTAATGATGTGGTAGCTAAGGCTTAAGAAATACTGTCTTACATTTCCCCAGATGGTGACTCTAAGAATGAAAAGTGATTACTTTTTACTTCCTTTACCATGCCAGGCTTTTATTACTAGAAGTTCTCTCTACAATATATCTAATCTCCAGTATTCTTATCAATAGGAATTTTAATAGAAACTACCTTCATATTTGACTTGGCAGAGTAAGAGATGGCATTTATCAGTTAGTAGAGTGTGTCGCATCCTTGGTTAGCATTTATTGTGTTAGCATCACAAGTTATATGTCTGGCATTTCCCTGAAACTCAGTATACACATTCCTCAGATTCCGATAAATGAAAACGTTGTTTCCTCAGTCTTCCTGTTGAGTAGTAATTTTTAGTTCAGAAAGATTTCATGAAATTTAAGGTGAAATCACAGTGCGTTTCACAGTGCATAGATTATTTGAATTTAAAAGTTGTATTTTTAAAGTATGGCTACCAAAAGTCATAAAATACTGTTAATGTTATATAATGTTATATTTGCCTCAAAAAATTGGACAGAAGTGAAACTGACTATACATAGACTAGAACTATTCTTTCTAAATATCATGTGTGTATGTATGTATATATATATATATATATGTGTGTGTGTATACATATATACATGCATATATATATATAGATATAGAATATGAGACCTTGAATTTTTACATTATATTTAGCCATAACAATAGAGAAAACAACTCCAGAACATCTACAAGATGATATGTTAACATAAGACTTACAAACAGATCTTCCTCAATAGATTACAATGATTTGTTAAAAACTGGTGAATGTCTTTCAGAACTATTTGGTGTTCTGCTTTTGATCTTTTAACTCCCCTTTATTCTCCAATAATTAGATTGTTCAGTTACTAAGGGAACACTCTGAAAGTTGACTACATTTGGTTTATCTAAATATCATATTCCAGAGGAAGCATGTATAAGCCTTTGTATCCCTTCACAGACCTAGCCAATACAACACAAAATATGCAATTATAATATAATATTTCTATCACAGCAGGGCCTCTAAAAAAAGTGTATATATATATATATATATACTTTTAAATATATATATATGTATTTAAGACATATATATATATATATATATTTAAGACTTTCTACAGGAGAAGTATTTTTATTTACAATAAAATAGCTAATTGGGGCTTCCCTGGTGGCTCAGTCAGTAAAGAATCTGCCTGCAATGCAGGAAGCCTGGGTTTAACCGCTGGGTTGGGAAGATTCCCTGAAAGAGGGCATAGCAGCCCACTCCAGTATTCTTGCCTGAGGAATCCCCATGGACAGAGGAGTCTGGCGGGCTACAGTCCATGGATCACAAAGAGTTGGACATGACTGAGTGAATAAGTACAGCACACTGCAAACAGTTGATTTCAAGAGGGGATCCTCTTGAATGCTCATTTATTGTATTTAATATATTGAATGTCATTTTTAATAGATTTCTTTAAATATTTTTCCTATAGAACTATCTGCCAAACATAGATTTTATGCATGTAGGATGGAGTCTCTTCAGAAGTTCCTGAAGTGTTGAAATACTATTATACAGTTAAATTAGTCATGGTTAATTTTTGTCAGGATGGTCATATGGCTAGTTATTTGTAATTTTTGTTTAATGCATGTTCTATTTTTCTGTTATAGGCATTTTTTACTGGCTTGGTAAACTTTATTATATAATAGAATAACTTTAAAAATCAATTAAGATGCCTCTTAAATTCATGTTCTTTTCTTTTCTTTCTTTTTTTTTTTTTTTACATAGTTGGGCCCTTGTCAAACACTGGCTTTATTTTTTTTATTTTTTACTTTATTTTACTTTACAATACTGTATTGGTTTTGCCATACATTGACATGAATCTGCCACGAGTGTACATGAGTTCCCAAACATGAACCCCCTCCCACCTCCCACCCCATATCATCTCTCTGGATCATCCCCATGCACATGTTATTTTCTAGAACACATGTGCCTACCATTTGTTTTCCACATCCTTAATTTAAATAATTAAGATCAACCATTATGCTGCTCTTCCTATGTTTTAGTATTGTTTCTAGCCTAAATATGCACAAACCTCTTAATCTTAACATGCACTAGTGTTCATCAGCCATTCTTAGTCATAATATACTTTAATAATATTTTATAGATTCTTGAGCCCTCCCATACATCAAGAATTAAGGAGTAGACCTGGCCATCTGCTAAAAAATATATATATAATATAATAATCTCTATTTTTCTGGGTAATCTTTATAATCAAACCAGTTTGGAAATACAACCTTACAAGATGGTCTGAACCCCAAACTAATATCTTCCTCACTTTCTTCCTCCTGTAGTCATATTTTCTTGGCATCTCAAGCCAGTTTATTCCTATATTTCTAGTCTTCTTAAGAATGCAGAAACTCAAACTGGTGCATACAAACAGGGAGAAAAGGCAAGTACCAGCAGGTTGTCTGGGGTCCTAACTCATCAGCAGCAGGAATGGGGTTGGAATACAATAGAGTCAGATAAAGGGAAAGATATTCTCACAGGCCTCCAACAGTTTCATTGTATGAGTCACCTTTCCTACTGATCTTTCTCTTTTCTTGCTCTATACTTTGGTCTGACCTGTGAACCTTCCTTCCTTACATCTGTTTTTTTTGTTTGTTTTGTTTATTTATTTATTTATTTATTTATTCGGTATTTTATTTTTTTTTTAGTTTTTTATTTTTTTAATTTTAATATCTTTAATTCTTACATGCGTTCACAAACATGAACCCCCCTCCCACCTCCCTCCCCATAACATCTCTCTGGGTCATCCCCATGCACCAGCCCCAAGCATGCTGCATCCTGCGTCAGACATAGACTGGCGATTCAATTCTTACATGATAGTATACATGTTAGAATGTCATTCTCCCAAAACATCCCACCCTCTCCATCTGTTTTTGATCTCTGATTATTTTGTTTTGTTTTGTTTTTTAACCTGAATGCTATCCTGTGTGCTGTGTTTAGTCACTC
The DNA here is from genome assembly GCF_042477335.2 of Ovis canadensis. Classification (NCBI taxonomy): domain Eukaryota; kingdom Metazoa; phylum Chordata; class Mammalia; order Artiodactyla; family Bovidae; genus Ovis; species Ovis canadensis. The sequence goes on from NC_091247.1 coordinate 73,063,429, forward strand.
AGTTGTGACTCTTTGCAACCCCATGGACTGTAGCCTGCCAGGCTCCTCTTTCCATGGGGATTCTCAAGGGAAGAATACTGGAGTGGGTTGCCATGCCCTCCTCCAGGGGATATTCCCAACCCAGGGATCAAACCCAGGTGTCCTGCATTACAGGTGGATTCTTTACCACCTGAGCCATCAGGGGAGCCCAGGAATACTGGAGTGCATACCCTATCCCTTCTACAGGGTATCTTCCCCACCCAGGAATCAAACTGGGGTCTCCTGCATTGCAGGCAGATTCTTTACCAGCTGAATGGGATAATTGGATTTTGTTTTTTAATTCTATTCTTACCTTGATTGTTTGTGATTGGAACACAGGACTCTCAAAATCTCCCTTTTAAAATGAATATGCCAAGGAGTTTCTGCCAAAATTTTTAAGTCTTCTATTTCTGAACCTAGAGATAGTAACGACATGAATTGACTCAGGCAGGAAAATACGCTGATTGATCTAGATGTTCTTCTTGAACAGATTCACTTAATTCTTGCATAGATGAATGGCATCAGGCTGTCATAGAATATGTTTAAATTAATTTGTCACATATTTAAGTAGATAAGCTTATTTTTAATAATGTTAATTTATGGAAAATGAGACAGAATAATTTCTATCACTGAAATACCTAAACTGCACAGGCTAATTCTCATTGGTAGCTGGATTTCATAACTTTGAAAGAAAAATTTATGTTTCAAGGGTGACACACTGGCATGTTTATAGCATGGAAATTAATTGTTCCATAGATACAATTCTAGCTAGAAAGTACTGCATTTCTTCAAATAAGCAGAAATAAAAATATTTTCTTTATGGTAGTTTGTTTATGAGAGTTTATGATGGAGAAGAACAGACCTATATGTGATTTTAGAGTGATAAAATGATAAACATACTTATTATAAAGGAACAAATATAGCATTCATTGAAAAATACTTCAGTTCAGTTCTGTCGCTCAGTTGTGTCCAACTCTTTGCGACCCCATGAATCGCAGCACGCCAGGCTCCCTGTCCATCATCAATTCCCGAAGTTCACTCAGACACACGTCCATCGAGTCAGTGATGCCATCCAGCCATCTCATCCTCTGTCGTCCCCTTCTCCTCCTACCCCCAATCTCTCCCAGCATCAGAGTCTTTTTCAGTGAGTCAACTCTTCACATGAGGTGGCCAAAGAACTGGAGTTTCAGCTTCAGCATCATTCTCTCCAAAGAAATCCCAGAGCTGATCTCCTTCAGATGGACAGGTTGGATCTCCTTGCAGTCCAAGGGACTCTCGAGTCTTCTCCAACACCACAGCTCAAAAGCATCAATTCTTCGGCACTCAGCTTTCTTCACAGTCCAACTCTCACATCCGCACATGACCACCGGGAAAACCATAGCCTTGACTAGACGGACCTTTGTTGGCAAAGGAATGTCTCTGCTTTTCAATATGCTATCTAGGTTAGTCATAACTTTCCTTCCAAGGAGTAAGTGTCTTTTAATTTCATGGCTGCAATCACCATCTACAGTGATTTTGCAGGCCCCCAAAATAAAGTCTGACACTCTTTCCACTGTTTCCCCATCTATTTCCCATGAAGTGATGGGACCGGATGCCATGATCTTCGTTTTCTGAATGTTGAGCTTTAAGCTAACTTTTTCACTCTCCACTTTCACTTTCATCAAGAGGCTTTTTAGTTCCTCTTCACTTTCTGCCATAAGGGTGGTGTCATCTGCATATCTGAGATTATTGATATTTCTCCCGGCAATCTTGATTCCAGCTTGTGCTTCTTCCAGCCCAGCATTTCTCATAATGTATTCTGCATAGAAGTTAAATAAGCAGGGTGCAAAAATACTTAGGGATTAATATTTTAAGCTCTCCAGACATATAATTAATACTTAGAAACAAATAGTTCCTTTTTCAGAAACTGTATCTGCTATTTACCAGTTCTTTGCTCTTAGAAAGAATATCAAAAATAACAACCTTTCCAAGCCTGAAACTTAAATAGAATAGAAAGACTTATTTTGGTCTGTATTAGGTATCATAATGATGATGACTTCTGATAGTGTTATAATTATCTATTTTATATGTGTACACTATTGCTCAAGCTTTATATATTGAAATATAATATTTAATTTACAAGTGTATATTTCATTGCTTCATAAGAGGGGAAAATAATTGCCTATTTCCTAATGAAGGTAAGAATTAAGGAAGATTAGAATTCAAAATTTATGGTTATTCATTTCATTGTAGTCATACTTAATAACCCATGTCTATAATTTATTTTTATTTAAAAACAAATAACAATTTAATACTTATATTTAAAATAAAGCAAGCCAAATCTCTTGTTCTATTTTAGTTTCTTTTAATGCCTCTGTGTAATATTATTTACAGGATATTTTTCCTAGGTTTGGAATGATATTTTTTGAATCAATAGCATAAACTGTCAAACTCAAGAATCTTTCTTATAGGCACATCAAATACATCAACAATAATCATGTGAATGGTTGTAGACAAAGTTACCTGTCAGCATATTTTATAATCATTAAATGATTATTTTCTTAGAAGCTAGGACTAGTTATAGATACAGAAGTTAACTTTGCATGAGCCCCAATAGTAGATCTCTTGCTGGTGATCAAATGAATGCTTTGCATCTAAGCATCACTACCCACTGCTTTTTATCTCCTTTATACATGAGACCCCACTTTAATCCTCTGCATAGTATCTTGGCATTTTGGGCTTAGGATCTACCATCTAGCTCCTTAATTTAACCATTTTCAGGAAACAAAGTGCTTCCCCTGCCACCTGGGGAATTTTTCCTTTAATCTTGACATCTATCATTATTGTCTTGCCTGTGAAATTTGCAGTCTCTGGGTTCAACTTTCCCTTCATGTATTTTATTGTCAAGTCATGGGATATGTTTTTATGTTGGATAACTATCATCTAGTATATTTATTGCAATGAAGAGACAAAAATGCTGTGCAACATGAATAAGAATTGAATCTCCTTACTGATATTACAAACAAACATCATAAGATGTTCCAAGTTATTCTGTGCATAAGGACACAGAACTGAACAATCCCAACAAAGTCTATACTTTCATGGTTCTTACCTCATTTTAATTATTTAAAGATAGAGAGCAATGAGATAGAGACAGAAGAACCTCAAATTGAGAGTTAGGATACCAAGGTCAAATGTTAGCTTCACTGTCCTCCATCTCTTAATTGATGTGGCAAGATTTGATTGCCAATATTCCTGTTTCAGCTAGTTCACCATTTTTAGCATATACAATAGTGCATTTTAAAGTCATTTGAATATTTTATTGCCTTTCAACATTATTTTATAAACATTAGTATAAACAAAAAACATCAAACTGCTGATTCTATGATAATGTGTTTGAGAGAAAAATGGAAATCATTAAGTATTTTTAAAGTGGAAAATTTTGTTATTTGTCATCATTCTAATATTTATTGCACAAAAACTGGTTGGATTTTCTTCAAGGTAAGAAACATGTCTCCACGTCCTGGCTATTATAAACAGTGCTGCGATGAACATTGGGGTACATGTGTCTCTTTCAATTCTGGTTTCCTCAGTGTGTATGCCCAGAAGTGGGATTGCTGGGTCATAAGGTAGTTCTATTTGCAATTTTTTAAGGAATCTCCACACTGTTCTCCACAGTGGCTGTACTAGTTTGCATTCCCACCAACAGTGTAGGAGGGTTCCCTTTTCTCCACACCCTCTCCAGCATTTATTGCTTGCAGATTTTTGGATCGCAGCCATTCTGACAGGTGTGAAGTGGTACCTCATTGTGGTTTTGATTTGCATTTCTCTAATAATGAGTGATGTCGAGCATCTTTTCATGTGTTTGTTAGCCAATGGATAAGAAAGCTGTGGTACATATACACAATGGAGTATTACTCAGCCGTTAAAAAGAATTCATTTGAATCAGTTCTGATGAGATGGATGAAACTGGAGCCGATTATACAGAGTGAAGTAAGCCAGAAAGAAAAACACCAGTACAGTATACTAACACATATATATGGAATTTAGAAAGATGGCAATGACGACCCTGTATGCAAGACAGCAAAAAAAGACACAGATGTGTATAACAGACTTTTGGACTCAGAGGGAGAGGGAGAGGGTGGGATGATTTGGGAGAATGGCATTCTAACATGTATACTATCCTGTAAGAATCGAATCGCCAGTCTATGTCTGACGCAGGATATAGCATGCTTGGGGCTGGTGCATGGGGATGACTCAGAGAGATGTTATGGGGAGGGAGGTGGGAGGGGGGTTCATGTTTGGGAACGCATGTAAGAATTAAAGATTTTAAAATTAAAAAAATAAAAAGAAAAAAGAAAAAAAGAAAAAAAAAGAAACATGTCAAAACTTAAAACTTTAAATGTATCAGTGATATTTAATACAGGAATGATTGGATGGAGACATGTTTAAAGCTATGAAATATATATATATATTTCTTGAAACAAAAAGTTCACAAGTCTATTGAGCATTCTATTTGAGAAAAAAAGTTATATTAAACTCCTTTATCAGTGGAGGAAACATGGTGTTTGAATTTCTTTTACTCACAGTCTCTACTGACTCCCCTCCTCAGTCACCTGCAATAGTCTTCATCGGCCAGTTTTCTTTTGATGATTATATCAAATTATTTTGTGTCAAGTAAATGTCACTTCAGGCAAGAGAAGAAGTCCAATTTTAAACCCAAAAATGCCTTCAGAAATTGTCTTACTGTTTATAGTTTACTGTTGTATAATGTGTTTGCAAAAATCATTTATGAATTGTATAATTCTTGGGAAAGAATTTTTGCACTGTAGTTAAAGTTTTTATGGTATTTTTAGTTCTATAAGAATATTCCTGAACCTAACCCATAACATCAAAAGTTCACCAGTCCATTGAGCATTCTATTTGAGAAAGAAGTTATATCTAACTCCTTTATCAGCGGAAGAAAGTGTTTCTCCCTTGCTTTTACACATTTCCTTTTGAACATTCCTTTTGAACATGTTTGTTTGTTTTTACAAACACAAAAATCCTGGCAATACAAGGTAATATAAAAATGCTATTAAAAATTTAAAGTATTAAACATCAACTAAATATTTTAAATAGCTTTACATTAAGAACATAAAGAAAAAAATTGACCTGATCCAGGCTAATTAGATGCTATTCTCGACTTGCATCCTGTGTCAAATTTTGCATATCTCTCCCTTGGTTAATTAAGAAAACGTACTACTCTTAGAGAATGCAAGCAATTCTTTCTCTTTAATATTTCTATAAATTTGATATACTATGTATACATCACCCAGGCACAAGGAAATATAGTTCAAATAAGCACAAACCTGAATGTTGTCTGTTTTTATGCAGGAGTAAATCTTTTATTTTCCCATCCCTTCAGAGAAATTAACAAGTTGTGATGAAAGAATCTAAATGTCCCTGAACTGCAGTTGAGATCAGAGACATGACTTTTCTTTCTGTTCACTACAGGCTCCAGCCCACTACCCTCACTGCCACACATATGTACTCACAGGATTGAAGTGATGCTGGAACCCTCTGTCCACAGACCATCTTCAGCCTCCTACCATTGCACATTTCTGTGCTGAGCTCTGAGTTATAAAAAAGGAAATGTGTATGTGGTCTAGAAGCCTTGCTCCACTTTTTGCCGTTGGGTATTTTCTGTCCTCGTTGTGCAAAGAAAAAGTCCTGCAGATTCTGCAGCTACACTTTGTTCTGTCTTCCACCTTGTCTCTTTCAGACTGTGTGTGCCTGTGTGCTTAGTCCCTCAGTTGTGTCCCATTCTTTGCAACCCTATGGACTGCAGCCCGCCAGGCTTCTCTGTCCACAGAACTCTCCAGGCAAGAATACTGGAGTGGGTAGCCATTTCCTTTTCCAGAGGACCTTCCTAATCCAAGGATCGAACCTAGGTCTCCTGCACTGCAGGAGGATTATTTATTGTCTGAGCCCCCAGGGATGCCCTCAGGCTGGAGAGGTTGCAAATTATTTTGATATTAGCGAGCACTACTCTCACAACATGATAGCTCAGAGGAAAGACAACAGTTCTCCTTACCCACTCCTCTGCCTGTTGCCTTGCGCTTCAGTCAGTCATTTCAGTCTCTCAGTCGTGTCCGACTCTTTATGACCCCATGAATCGCAGGGCACCAGGCCTCCCTGTCCATCACGAACTCCCAGAGTTCACCCAAACACATGTGCATCAAGTCGGTGATGCCATGCAGCTATCTTATCCTCCATTGTCCCCTTCTCCTCCTGCTCCCAATCCTTTGCAGTATCAGAGTCTTTTCCAATGAGTCAACACTTCGCATGAAGTGGCCAAACTATTGGAGGCTCAGCTTTAGCATCATTCCCTTCGAAGAAATCCTGGGACTGATTTCCTTCAGAATGGACTGGTTGGATTACCTTACAGTCCAAGGGACGCTCAAGAGTCTTCTCCAACACCACAATTCAGCATCAGTTCTTCAGTGCTCAGCCTTCTTCACAGTCCAACTCTCACATCCATACATGACCACTGGGAAAACCATAACCTTGACTAGACGGAACTTTGTTGTCAAAGTAATGTCTCTGCTTTTGAATATGCTATCTAGGTTGGTCATAACTTTTCTTCCAAGGAGTAAGCATCTTTAATTTCATGGCAGAAATCACAATCTGTAGTGATTCTGGAGCCCCAAAAAATAAAGTCTGAAACTTTTTCCCCATCTATTTCCCATGAAGTGATGGGACCAGATGCCATGATCTTCGTTTTCTGAATGTTGAGATTTAAGCCAACTTTTTCACTCTCCTCTTTCACTTTCATCAAGAGGCTTTTTAGTTCCTCTTCACTTTCTGCCATAAGGGTGGTGTTATCTGCATGTATGAGGTTATTGATATTTCTCCTGGCAATCTTGATTCCAGCTTGTGCTTCTTCCAGCCCAGCATTTCTCATGATGTAGCAGGGTGACAATATACAACCTTGACATATTCCTTTCCCTATTTGGAACCAGTCTATTGTTCCATGTCCAGTTCTAACTGTTGCTTCCTGACTTGCATAGGGTTTTCAAGAGGCAGGTCAGATGGTCTGGTATTCCCATCTCTTTCAGAATTTTCCACAGTTTATTGTGATCCACACAGTCAAAGACTTTGGTATAGTCAATAAAGCAGAAATAGATGTTTTTCTGGAACTCTCTTGCTTTTTCCATGATCCAGCAGATGTTGGCAATTTGATTGCTGGTTCCTCTGCCTTTTCTAAATCCAGGTTGGACATTTGGAAGTTCACGGTTTGCGTGTTGCTGAAGCCTGGCTTGGAGAAATTTGAGCATTACTTTACTAGCGTGTGAGATGAGTGCAATTGTGTGGTAGTTTGAGCAGTTTTGGCATTGCCTTTCTTTGGGACTGGAATGAAAACTGACCTTTCTGAGTCCTATGGACACTGCTGAGATTTCCAAATTTGCTGGCTTATTGAGTGCGGCACTTTCATAGCATCATCTTCCAGGATCTGAAATAATTCAACTGGAATTCCATCACCTCAGGTAACTTTGTTCGTAGTAATGCTTTCTAAGGCCCACTTGACTTCACATTTCAGGATGTCTGGCTCTAGGTGAGTGATCACACCATCCTGATTATCTTGTTCGTAAAGATCTTTTTTGTAGAGTTTTGTATATTCTTGCCACCTCTTCTTAATATCCTCTGCTTCTGTTAGGTCCATACCTTTATCGAGTCCATTTTGCATGAAATGTTCCCTTGGTGTCTCTAATTTTCTTCAAGAGATCTCTAGTCTTTCCCATTCTGTTGTTTTCCTCTATTTCTTTGCATTAATCACTGAGGAAAGTTTTCTTATCTCTCCTTGCTATTCTTTGGAACTCTGCATTGGATGCTTGTATCTTTCCTTTTCTCCTTTGCTTTTTGCTTCTCTTCTTTTCACAGCTATTTGTAAGGCCTCCTCAGACAGCCATTTTGCTTTTTTGCATTTCTTTTCCATGGGGATGGTCTTGATCCCGCCTCCTGTACAATGTCATGAACCTCCGTTCATAGTTCATCAGGCACTCTATCTATCAGATCTAGGCCCTTAAATCTATTTCTCACTTCCAATTCATAAGAAATTTGATTTAGGCCATACCTGAATGGTCTAGTGGTTTTCCACATTTTTCTCCATTTAAGTCTGAATTTGGCAATAAGGAGTTCATGATCTGAACCACAGTCAGCATCCAGTCTTGTTTTTGATGACTGTATAGAGCTTCTCCATCTTTGGCTCCAAAGAATATAATCAATCTGATTTCGGTGTTGACCATCTGGTGATGTCCATCTGTATAGTCTTCTCTTTGCTGTTGGAAAATGTGTTTGCCATGACCAGTGCATTCTCTTGTCAAAACTCTATTAGCCTTTGCCCTGCTTCATTCCATACTCTAAAGACAAATTTGTCTGTTACCCCAGGTGTTTCTTGACTTCCTACTTTTGCATTCCAGTCCCCTATAGAGGGACATCTTTTTTTAGGTGTTAGTTCTAAAAGGTCTTGTAGGTCTTCATAGAACCGTTCAACTGTAGCTTCTTCAGCATTACTGGTTGGGGCATAGACTTGGATTACCGTGATATTGAATGGTTTGCCTTAGAAACGAACAGAGATTGAGTGAACTCCGGGAGTTGGTGATGGACAGGGAGGCCTGGCGTGCTGCGATTCCTGGGGTCGCAAAGAGTCGGACACGACTGAGCGACTGAACTGAACTGAACTGAAGATTAATTTGGTAGTTTGGGTTCTTTTGTGGTTCCATATGAATTGTAGGATTATTTATTCTAGTTCTGTGAAAAGTGTCGTTGGTATTTTGATAAGGATTTCACTAAATCTATAGAATGCTTTGGGTAATATGGCCACTTTAACAATATTAACTTTCCCAATCCAAGAGAATTGGCTATCTTTCCATTTACTTGCATCACCCACTCAAACTCACGTCCATCGAGTCCATGATGCCATCCAGCCATCTCATCCTCGGTCGTTCCCTTCTCCTCCTGCCCCCAATCCCTCCCAGCATCAGAGTCTTTTCCAATGAGTCAACTCTTCACATGAGGTGGCCAAAGGACTGGAGCTTCAGGTTTAGCATCATTCCTTCCAAAGAAATCCCAGGGCTGATCTCCTTCAGAATGGACTGGTTGGAGGGGGAAAGAAAAAAACAAAGCTGGAGGTATTACCCTGTCAGACTTCAGACTATTCTACAAAGTTGCAATAATCAGAGCAGCATGGTACTTGCACAAAACCCACCACATAAGTAAATGGAACAAAACAGAGAGCCCAGAAATAAACGTTCACACCTATGGTCAATTAATCTAAGACAAAAGAGGCAAAAATATAAAAGGGGAAAAAAAAACAGTCTCTTCAATAAATGATGCTGGGAAAACTGGACAACAGCATATAAAACATGAGATTAAGACATTTCCTCACATCATATACAAAGCTGGACTCAAAATGAATTAACGACCATAAAATTCCTGAAAGAGAAAACAAGCTTTACACTGACAACATAATGCAGCAATATTTTTTTTAAATCTGTCTCCAAAGAAAAAGAAACAAAAGCAAAAATAAACAACTGGGACTTAATTAAAAGCTTTTGCACAGCAACAAAAGAATTGACAAAAGAAAAGTCACCCTATGGTACTGGAGAAAATATTTACAAATGAAATTACCAATAAGGGATTAATATCCAAAATATATATTAATGAACAGGTCATACAATTCAGTATCCAAAAAAAAAAATCCAACAAAACATGAGCAGAATACATAACTAGACATTTTTCCAAAGCGATACATGCAGATGGCTAACACACACAAGAAAAGATGCTCAATATCACTAATTCAGTTCGGTTCAGTCGCTCAGTCATGTCTGACCCTTTGAGACCCCATGGATTATTAGAGAAATGCAAATCAAAACAACTAGATATCACCTCAAGCCTTTCAGAATGCTTATCATGAAAAACTCTACAAATAACAATATTGGAAAGAATGTAGAGAGAAGGGGATAATGCTATGTTGTTGGGAATGTAAACTGGTGCAGTCACTATGGAAAAAATATGGAAATTCCTCATAAAACTAAAAATAGAACTACCATGTGATTCAGAAATTTCACTTCTGAGTATATATTCAGAAAAACTAAAAATATTAATTTGAAAAGATACACACTCCAATGTTCATCATAATATTATTTACAATAGCAAAGACATGGAAACAACACAATTGTCCACCAGGAGATGATTGGATTAGTATCTCACATATGTATATATCTGTGTGTGTGTGTATTTTGTGTGTCTATACACACACACTGGAATATTATTTGGCTATAAAATGAATGAAATAGTGCCATTTTCAGCAAAGTGGATAGACGCTGAAAATGTTACACTTAATGAAAAAAGTCAGAGAAAGACAAATACTGTATGAAATCACGTATATGTATGAGCTAAAAAATAATACAAGTGAATGTACACAGCAAAAAAAAAAAAGAAAGAAAGAAACGAACAGAGATTATTCTGTAGTTTTTGAGATTGCATCCAAGTATTGCATTCTGGACTCTTGTTGACATGATGGCTACTCTATTTCTTCTAAGGGATTTCTGCCCACAGTAGTAGATATAATGGTCAACTGAGCTAATTCACCCTTCTACTCCATTTTAGTTCACTGATTCCTAAAATATTGACGTTCCCTCTTGCCATCTCCTGTTTGACTACTTCTAATTTGCCTTGATTCATGGACCTAATATTCCAGGTTCCTACGCAATATTGCTCTTTACAGCACTGGACTTTGCTTCTATCACCAGTCACATGCACAACTGTGTATTGTTTTTGTTTTGGTTCCATCCCTTCATTCTCTCTGGAGTTATTTCTCCACTGATCTCCAGTAGCATATTGGGCACCTACAGACTTGGAGAGTTCATCTTTCAGTATCCTATCATTTTGTCTTTTCATACTGTTCATGGGGTTCTCAAGGCAAGAATACTGAAGTGGTTTGCCATTCCCTTCTCCAGTGGACTACATTCTGTCAGACCTCTTCACGATGACCCACCTGTCTTGGGTGGCCCCTTACAGCATGGCTTAGTTTCATTGAGTTAGACAAGGTTGTGGTCCATGTGATTAGGTTGACTAGTTTTCTGTGGTTATGGTTTGTGTGTCTGCCCTCTGATGCCTCTTACAACACCTACCATCTTACTTGGGTTTCTCTTACCTTGGACGTGGGGTATCTCTTCACGGCTGCTCCAGAAAAGTGCAGCTGCTGCTCCTTACCTTGGACAAGAGGTATCTTCTCACAGACGCCCCTCCTAACCTTGAACATGGAGTAGCTCCTCTTGGCCCTCCTGCACTGGCGCAGCCACCACTCCTTGGACATGGAGTTGCTTAAGTTGACTTAATGTTTCAATATTAAGTATAAGTTGGTACATAGATTTTCTGAATTATATGAATTAAATAAGGAAAACAGAAAGCTTGACGTGACACAGCTACATTATAGAGACTAAGAATGGATGCCAAACATCAACATGCTTCTAGTGTTTGTTCCAGGAGATTTTTACCCAAGAAGGAAAGGCTATAACCACTAAATACCTGCTTGCTGATCTCAGGACTAGACCCAAATTCCATTACTGCAAACAATAGATCATTCAGGAAGTTTACTTCTAAGGAGATTAACTTTTAAATCTGGGTGGAGTGCTTCTTGGGGCAATACATGATTCTACTGACCTATCTTGGTTGCTTGTGAAACAATTGTTTACTCATAAAAACTTTGTCCTCACTGTGTCCATCAGTCATAAACATTGTAAAAGAATGTTTGGCCAGTGCCAATAAAATCCAACATAGAAAGGCCCAACTTAAACATTTCCAACTAAAACATTTAAACTTAATGATTATCCACTCTTAATTTCCCCTTGGGAAGGAATATTAACCTTGATGAAGTTAAGTACTTTCTTGCTCCAGTAACAAATTACACTTGCTTTGGTCAACAATTATTCTGGTTGTTTGGAAGAAGGAAATAAGTACATTTATTTTCTGGATCTTTTCATTTGTTAGCTGCTATTGTTTAGTCGCTCAATCAGGTCCAATTCTTTTGCCACCCTATGGACTGTAGCCCATCAGGGTCTTCTATGAGATTTCCCAGGGAATGGCCATTTCCTTCTTCGGGGACTCTTCTTAGCTCAGGGATTGAATCTGCATTTCTGGTATTGACAGGTAGATTCTTTACCTCTGAGCCACCAGGGAAGTCCCATTTGGTAGTTTAAGCAACAATTTTTATTAAAAACAACTATTCTTAAACTGATCATAAATAATGACACTTAGCTGATTTTTGACATTCTAAGTAAATCTAGATCTTCAAGAATAGAGGGGGAAAAAAAAAGATAACCCTATACAGAAGATCCTACTCTAGGCCAGAGCTCTTAGATGGTGTTCTGTGATCGTAGTTGTACCTTGTGTTTCAAAAGCAGATAAATAAAAATTATTGTAATTTAGGTAAGACTTTATAAACAGTGTTTTCCAAATATTAACATCTATTCATCCTAGTCAAATACATTAAATTTAGGCAGAAATAAAAACAGAGCTCTTAAGGCATTAATGGAAATCTTACCAGAAGAAGGAAAATGACCCCTGGAAATCCTTTCCTGACCTAAGATTTTCTTTTTCATGCACAGCTTGTGAATACTGGCCATTCATTGAATTAGCATCTCTGACCAATATACTAAGCTTTATCTCTGTTGGATTTTGAAGATAATGCCAATCTGATAGTTTATTATTTATTTATAGCAGCCTGAGGTTGCTGATATTATAAACTCTAATATTATAAAGCAAATGCCATAGTGATATCAATTTCTCCCTTAATATCTCAGTTCTTTGGGTATTTTATTTCCTGCACTATTCTCGAGGCTTATTGTTTATTGTTTCCCTGTATAGTAACGGTGTATCTTACTCTGTGTTTATGTGTGAGTGTGCGCACTAATAGGCTGAAATCCTATGCTTTCTAAATCTAAAATATCTATATCAAGGTACCATTCTGAATGGTAAGAAGACACTTACTTGTTTGATTTATTTTGTTTTTAAAATTGTCCTCATGTTATATAAGCTGTAGTACCATGCTCTGTTCTGTTTCAGAAAAAGAAGGAAGCTATTTACTTTTTGTCTTTTTTGAGTGATTTTCCTTTACAAAGAAAATTAAATTATATTTATTTCTTTTTGTCTTCTCTGGAAAACTAAAATGATCTGAGGGTGGAGACTCAAGCAAAATAGATTATTAACTTTGTCTAGATCAACACTGATTTAATTCTTTATAAATTGCTAGAAATATTTGGACTTCTTAATGAATTGTATATTGATCAGTTTACATGAGCAGTATGTTTTGTTGTTTTGCTAGAATAATATTGTGGTCTCAAAGTCTGTTGCTAGGAATTCACAGTTTCTACCATCTGCTTCTGTCTTCTGCATATAAAAACATAATCAAGTCTGGTTGTTTGTGGGTGTGTGCATATGTGCACACATGCATGCCTGTTCTCTGTTTGTGTGACTGCATGCATTTAATTCTAGAGAAGGAAAAGATAAAGTTACAAAAATCTATTCTATATTACTATAAATCAATATAAAAATATAGAAATAAAAAGGCTTACAATCATTTTCACATGTATTCATTACCATATATTGAATATATTTTGAAATGGTATTCTACAAGTAAGCATTTGACATCAGTTCTTTTTCCACTTGTTAACTGTATCTTAAAACTTTATTCCCTATATATAGTAATATGTTTCTTCTAGGATCATCCCTTTAAAAAAATCCAATACTTCTAGGGATGCTTAAACAGTTTCATTATGTTGCCCCTATAATTTTCTGCCATCTTATGCTCCAGCCTTATTCTTAGTTCTATTGTAGACCACATCCTGATATTTTTGTCACTATTCCAACAGATTACCTTTAAATAACTTAATTATTCTCCATATATGCTCTCTTCTGTATCTCAGGGTTAGAAGCCTAGTAACTCTGTATCCCAGAATTCCTAAGAACAAGGTTTCTAGATTCAGTTTTACCAGTGAAAAATACTCATGAGACTTCTAGCAAATAGAAGAAAAGAAGAAGCCTCTGTTGAAAGAAGCAGCAGCAGGCATAAGGGCTTTGCAGACCAAAGACAAGGGTTTCCCCCAGCACATTCTGATTTCCTAAGACAGCGTTCTCTGGCCTTCACTCTGCAGCCCTTCATATTCTCCCATATTTAATGATTTTCTACATGAACTACTTGGAACTATTAACAGTTTTTGTTTCTCTGATGGATACTGAATTCTATAAATGTCCCAGAAGAAACAGATTCTGAAATCTATAATGATTTTATCATATGAATAATTGATAAATCTTCACCTTGTTTCTGATGAGTACTCAAAGGCAAAAGATCAAGGTTGTGATATCATAAAAGTTGCTGAATTAGGCAATTTTTATTTATTTTTACCTAATAGGAGTCTAAGGAAAATTCTAATCCTGTCTATAGCTTTTTCATGTAGAACTTCATCAATATGTTTAAGTATTAATTCTTGTTATGGTTTACTGAAACAAAATATGAAGAAAAACTGAAAACAACATGGATATTAGAAATATATAGTTCAGTCCGATTTATAACAGATGATGTTTTAATGAACAGTGCTAATCCTTTTGTATTGCTTTTATTTAAATACAGCAGCGAGTATTAATAGCATAATTGTGCCTACAGCTTGCTTAGTGCTCATACTAGACATGATTCTGTTCAAATATGTTTCCATTTGTAAATTACAAATTGGAAATAGAAGGACTACTTAATGTTTGCTACTGCATACCTCCATATGTCACAGGTACCATGCTTCACATATCTTAAATTGTTATTAATCTAGGCAAAGAACTTACATAATAGTTGCTATCATTCTGATTTTAAAAATGGAGACAGATTAAAGAAAATAACTGATTTTCCCTGTGTCAATAAGCTAATTAAAATTAGAACCAGAATTTGAGACAAGATCTGTCTCCTCTGTGACTCACCTTACTTTCACTATAGCCACATGCTCCCTTCCATGGTTTTTTGTGGTATTTTGCCATAGACTTTAGCAAGAATGAATAGCAAATTATTATCTGTTATTTTTATATCTAAATGAAAAATAACATTCAAGCCTCAAACAGAAGGGATTTAATTAATTTTTATTATTTGTATTTTAAATTCAGACAAGAAAGTTACAAGATCCAGTCTTTAGTTCCTAAATTCTAACTTGCTCCAAAATAGGATATTTAGTCATGCAGTTGTATAAATAAGAATACAAGTAAAGATGCATGTATACTGTGACCCCTGAGATTTCATGGTTGTATAATGAACATGTAGCTGATACCCTGAGGACTGAGTAGGCATGTATTATTGTACCAGAAAAATGCACTAGATGAGGTACTTCTGCTGGGAATTTCACAGCTTTCTTTGTCTTTCATTTAGGATTCATTTTACATTAGAAAATGTTCTATACAAGACTGAGGAAGTAATATTAAAGAATAATAGGTTTTAGAGCCACAACCTTTAGCCAGGACGGAGTTCTGGAGAAATCTGTGGGATTGGGGTGAATTAGCGCTCCTGGATAACAAGAATGCTTTTGAAACACATTCTTTTAATAAGGGGAAGATTCCTAAATTGAGCTGAATGAGGAAAGAACTAAGCAAAGGTTTTGGGGGTTTGGGAGCAAATTGTAATATAAACTTCCATAGTGAAAATTATGTGTCTGGACCTCAGCCAATTTGTCCGAAATATCACAGGTCCACTTTGGGTTACCTTCTAATCATTTTAAGGTAGATTATGAAAAGCTGTTCCAAAGATCATTTGTAGGGCAGCTGGTACTTAACAATTGCTATGGAGAACGTGGCCCTTATCTGACTGCAACAAGTGTGTAAAGTTCATCAGGGACTACTAAGGACTACTAATTGGTCTTGATTATGACCTAATTCTTTAGCATCTGCTAGTTGGCTAACCATGCAGCATCCACTCTGAAGATAACTTTGAAAATTAAACTGATTGGCTGACTTCTCATTTGCTTTCACAATAAATTAGGCAAATTAGGGAAATCCTAAGAAGGAAGAGAAGCCTGATAAAACCTCATCTTTATGAAAGATGAATCAATTGTCCTCACTTCTGTCTCAGAGACCAGCTAGAGTCAAAGAGATTCTGCAACAAGTTACATATACAATTAAACTGGTTATTCACAGACAATGTGGAACAATAGCAAATTATAGTATGTTCCTGGCCTGCCTTTTCACTCAATTTTCTTCTCAGTTATATGATGTCTATTTGGGGTAGGCAGATAATATCAGAAAGATTTCTCTGTGACTCTTGGCAAATCATCTTACATTTTTTTGGACTCAGTTCCTTTTTCTGTGGGCTGAGAATTTAAAGTCATTAATGTCTGTTTCTCTCAGTTATAAAAGTTCTGTGGCTTTATGATTATATACACGAAAATGTATATGTCAGTATATGTCTTCCTATTGGAGCTAACTATAAAGACATGAAAAAAAATTAGGACTGTCTGTTTTCTTGAGTTGTCATAAACCTTTACATGTTAGGCACACAATAGCTTTTTTTATTGAATTGAATTTTATTTGCTTGGAAAGTAGTTTTAATTTGAAATCTACTAAAGCTTGGGCTGAGAACCAGAGAACTAGCAAACATCTTCCCATATCCTTTCTCTCTCCTTCCCTCTCTCTCTCTCATACACATACACACACACACACACACACACACACACACACACACAGAGGAGTCTTATATGGTTTCCTCACCCTCACATATTTTTCAAAGACCATATCTATGCTGCACTAGTCAGATGCACAAATCTCTCAAAATATTCTTCATTCCAAAATTCCTTGTTCCATTCTCTGCTATCAGTCAATATTCACAAATTTACTCAAAAACCAAAGGGAAATAGTCCCATTCAGTTACTCAATTACATGAAATGAGTAATAACACTTTAATCTTCTATACATATTTAATTTTAGAAAGTGTGTTAACCTCAGTGAACATGAAGGAGAGATTGGTGACCACCCTCCTATATAATAAGATACAAATGACAAATACATTGAAATATAATAAAAACTAGAGGGCAAGTCTGGGTGTCTAGGTTAAGATCTGGCTTCACCAATATGATTCTACCTCCACCTCACCTTCAGCTCCTTTTCATTTTCCATTGTGAATCATGGAATTTTATTTTATTTTTTTTAATTTTTTAAAGAATATTAATTGCAGACTAATTACTTTACAATATTGTAGTGGTTTTTGCCAAACATCGACATGAATCAGCCACAGACGCAAATGTGTTCCTCAACCAGAATTCCTCTCCCACCTCCCTCCCCATTCCATCCCCCAGGATCATCCCAGTGCACCAGCCCTGGGCACCCTGTCTCATGCATCAAATCTGGCCTAGCGATCTGCTTCACATATGATAATATACATGTTTCATCGCTATCCTCTCAAATGATCCCACCCTTGCCTTCTCTCACAGAGTCCAAAAGACTGTTCTATACATCTGTGTCTTTTTTGCTGTCTCGCATATAGGGTCATTGTTACCACCTTTCAAATTCCATACATATGTGTTACTATACTGTATTAGAGGACAGTGGAAAGGTTGACTTAAAGCTCAACATTCAGAAAACGAAGATCATGGCATCTGGTCCCATAACCTCATGGCAAATAGATGGGTAAAGAGTGGAAACAGTGTCAGACTTTATTGTTGGGGGCTCCAAAATCACTGCAGATGATGATTGCAGCCATGTAATTAAAAGACGCTTACTCCTTGGAAGGAAAGTTAAGACCAACCTAGATAGCATATTCAAAAGCATAGATATTACTTTGCCAACAGAGGTCCTTCTAGTCAAGGCTATGGTTTTTCCAGTAGTCATGTATAGATATGAGAGTTGGACTGTGAAGAAAGCTGAATGCTGAAAACTTGATGCTTTTGAACTGTGGTGTTGGAAAAGACTCTTGAAAGACCCTTGGACTGCAAGGAGATCCAGCCAGTCCATCCTAAAGGAAATCAGTCCTGGGTTTTTATTGGAAGGACTGATGCTGAAGCTGAAACTCCAATACTTTGGCCACCTTATGTGAAGAGTTGACTCATTGGAAAAAACCCTGATGCTGGGAGGGATTGGGGGCAGGAGGAGAAGGGGATGACAAAGGATGAGATGGCTGGATGGCATCACCAACTCGATGGTCACGAGGCTGAGTGAACTCCAGAAGTTGGTGATGGACATGGAGGCCTGGTATGCTGTGATTCATCGGGTTGAAAAGAATCAGATACGACTGAGTGACTGAACTGAACTGAACTGAACTGATACTGTACTGGTGTTTTCCTTTCTGACTTACTTGACTCTGTATAATAGGCTCCAGTTTCATCCACCTCATTAGAACTGAATCAAATACATTCTTTTTAATGGCTGAGTAATATTCCTTTGTGTATATGTACCACAGCTTTCTTATCCATTCTTCTGCCGATGGACATCCAGGTTGCTTCCATGTCCTGGCTATTGTAGGCAGTGCTGTGATGAACATTGGGGTACATGTGTCTCTTTCAATTCTGGTTTCCTCAGTGTGTATGCTGGGTCATATGGCAGTTCTATTTCCAGTTTTTTAGGAATCTCCACACTGTTCTCCATAGTGGCTGTACTAGTTTGCATTCCCACCAACAGTGTAAGAGGGTTTCCTTTTCTCCACACCCTTTACAGCATTTATTGCTTATTAGACTTTTGGATAGCAGCCATTCTTACTGGTGTGAAATGGTACCTCATTGTAGTTTTTGATTTGCATTTCTCTGATAATGAATGATGTTGAGCATCTTTTCGTGTGTTTGTTAGCCATCTATATGTTTTCTTTGAAGAAATATTTGTTTAGTTTTTTGGCCCATTTTTTGATTGGGTCACTTATTTTTCTGAAGTTGAGCTGCTGGAGCTGCTTGTATTTTTTGAGATTAATTATTTGCCAGTTGCTTCATTTGCTATTATTTTCTCCCATTCTGAAGACTGTCTTTTCACTTTGCTCATAGTTTCTTTTGTTGTGCAGCAGCTTTTAAGTTTAATTAGGTCCCATTTGTTTATTTTTGCTTTTATTTCCATTACTCTGGAAGGTGGGTCATAGAGGATCCTGCTGTGATTTATGTCAGAGACTGTTTTGCCTGTTTTCCTCTAGGAGTTTTATACTTTCTGGTCTTACATTTAGATCTTTAATCCATTTTGAGTTTATTTTTGTGTATGGTATTAGAAAGTGTTCTAGTTTCATTCTTTTACAAGTGGTTGACCAGGTTTCTCTGTACCACTTGTTAAAGAGATTGTCATTTCTCCATTGTATTTTTTTGCCTCCTTTGTCAAAGATAAGGTGTCCATAGGTGCGTGGATTTACCTCTGGGCTTTCTATTTTGTTCCATTGATCCATATTACTGTCTTTGTGCCAGTACCATACTGCCTTGATGACTGTGGCTTTGTAGTAGAGCCTGAAGTCAGGTAGGTTGATTCCTCGCATTCCATTCTTCTTTCTCAAGATTGCTTTAGCAATTGTGAAATTATTTGTTCTAGTTCTGTGAAAAATACCATTGGTAGCTTGATAGGGATTGCTTTGAATCTATAGATTGCTTTGGGTAGTATACTCATTTTCACTATATTGATTCTTCTGATCCATGAACATAGTATATTTCTCCATCTATTAGTGTCCTCTTTGATTTCTTGCACCAGGGTTTTATAGTTTTCTATATATAGGCCTTTTGTTTCTTTAGGTAGATATATTCCTAGTATTTTATTCTTTCGTTGCAATGGTGAATGGAATGGTTTCCTTAATTTCTCTTTCTGTTTTCTCATTATTAGTGTATAAGAATGCAAGGGATTTCTGTGTGTTGACTATACCCTGTAAATTTACTCTATTCATTGATTAGCTCTAGTAATTTTCTGGTGGAGTCTTTGGGGTTTTCTATGTAGAGGATCATGTCATCTGCAAACAGTGAGAGTTTTACTTCTTCTTTTCCAATCTGGATTCCTTTATTACTTTTTCTGCTCTGCTGTGGCCAAAAATTCCAAAACTATTTTGAATAGTAGTTGTGAGAAGGGGCACTCTTGTCTTGTTCCTTATTTAGAGGAAATGCTTTCAGTTTTTCACCATTGAGGATAATGTTTGCTGTGGGTTTGTCATATATATAGCTTTTTTTATGTTGAGGTATGTTCTTTCTATTCCTGCTTTCTGGAGGGTTTTTATCATAAATGGATGTTGAATTTTGTCAAAGGTTGTCTCTGCATCTAATAAGGGAATAATATTTTTTTTCTTTCAATTTGTTAATGTGTATTACATTGCTTGATTTGTGGATATTGAAGAATCCTTGCATCACTGGGATAAAGCCCACTTGGTCATGGTGTATGATCTTTTTAATATGTTGTTGGATTCTGTTTGTATTTTGTTAAGGATTTTTGCCCCTATGTTCATCAGTGATATTGGCCTGTAGTTTTCTTTTTTGTGGCATCCTTGTCTGGTTTTGGTATTAGGGTGAAGGTGGCCTCATAGAATGAGTTTGGAAGTTTACCTTCCTCTGTCATTTTCTGGAAAAATTTGAGTAGGATAGATGTTAGCTCTTCTCTAAATTTTTGGTAGAATTCAGCTGTGAAGCCATCTGGTCCTGGGCTTTTTTTTTTTTTTTTTTTTTTTTTTTTGCTGAGAGATTTCTGATTACAGTTTCAATTTCTGTGCTTGTGATGGGTCTGTTAAGATTTTCTGTTTATTTCTGGTTCAGTTTTGGAAACTTGTACTTTTCTAAGAATTTGTCCATTTCTTCCAAGTTGTCCATTTTATTGGCATATAGTTGCTGATAGTAGTCTCTTATGATCCTTTGTATTTCTGTGTTGTCTGTTGTGATCTCTCCATTTTCATTTCTAATTTCGTTGATTTGATTTTTCTCCCTTTATTTCTTGATGAGTCTGGCTAATGGTTTGTCAATTTTATTTATCTTCTCAGTGAACCAGCTTTTGGCTTTGTTGATTTTTGCCATGGTCTCTTTTGTTTCTTTTGCATTAATTTCTGCCCTAATTTTTAAGATTCCTTTCCTTCTACTGACCCTGGGGTTCTTCATTTCTTCCTTTTCTTGTTGCTTTAGGTGTAGAGTTAGGTTATTTATTTGACTTTTTTCTTGTTTCTTGAGGTATGCCTGTATTGCTATGAACCTTCCCCTTAGCACTGCTTTTACAGTGTTCCACAGGTTTGGGGTTGTTTTGTTTTCATTTTCATTCATTTCTATGCATATTTTTTGTTTCTTCTGTGATTTGTTGGCTATTCAGCAGCATATTGTTCAGCCTCCACATGTTGGAATTTTTAATAGTTTTTCTCTTGTAATTAAGATCTAATCTTACTGCATTGAGGTCAGAAAAGATGCTTTGAATGATTTCATTTTTGTTTGTTTGTTTGTTGTTGTTGTTGTTTTTTTTTTGAATTTACCAATGCTAGATTTATGGCCCAGGATGTGATCTGTCCTGGAGAAGGTTCCATGTGTGCTTGAGAAAAAGGTGAAATTCATTGTTTTGGGGTGAAATATCTTATAGACATCAATTAGGTCTAACTGGTCTATTGTATCATTTAAAATTTGTGTTTCCTTGTTAATTTTCTGTTTAGTTGATCTGTCCATAGGTATGACTGGGGTATTAAAGTCTCCCACTATTATTTTGTTATTGTTAATTTCCCTTTCCATACTTGTTAGCATTTGTCTCACGTATTGTGGTGCTCCTATGTTGGGTGCATATATATTTATAATTGTTATATCTTCTTCTTGCATTGATCCTTTGATCATTATGTAGTGTCTTTCTTTGTCTCTTTTCACAGCCTTTGTTTTAAAGTCTATTTTATCTGATATGAGTATTGCAGCTCCCGCTTTCTTTTGGTCTCTCTTTATGCGGAATATCTTTTTCCAGCCCTTCACTTTCAGTCTGTATGTGTCCCTTGTTTCGAGGTGTGTCTCTTGTAGACAACATATATAGGGGTCTTGTTTTTGTATCCATTCAGCCAGTTTCGTCTATAGGTTGGGGCATTCAACTGATTTGCATTTAACATAATTATTGAAACGTATGATCCTGTTGCCATTTACTTTATTGTTTTCGGTTCAAGTTTATACACCCTTTCTGTGTTTCCTGTCTAGAGAAGATTCTTTAGCATTTGTTGGAAAGCTGGTTTGGTGGTGCTGAATTCTCTCATCTTTTCCTTGTCTGTAAAGCTTTTGATTTCTCCTTCATATTTGAATGAGGTCCTTGCTGGGTACAGTAATCTGGGCTGTAGGTTATTTTCTTTCATCACTTTAAATATGTCCTGCCATTCCCTCCTGGCCCTAGAGTTTCTATTGAAAGATCAGCTGTTATCCTTATGGGAATCCCCTTGTGTATTATTTGTTGTTTTTCCCTTGCTTCTTTTAATATTTGTTCTTTGTGTTTGATCTTTGTTAATTTGATTAATATGTGTTTTGAGGTGTTTTGCCTTGGGTTTATCCTGTTTGGGACTCTCTGGTTTCTTGGACTTGGGTGAATATTTCCTTCCTCATTTTAGGGAAATTTTCAACTATTATCTCCTCAAGTATTTTCTCATGGTCTTTCTTTTTGTCTTCTTCTTCTGGGACTCCTGTGATTCGAATGTTGGGACGTTTAACATTGTCCCAGAGGTCTCTGAGATTGTCCTCACTTCTTTTAATTTGTTTTTCTTTTTTTCTCTCTGTTTCATTTATTTCTAGGATTCTATCTTCTACCTCACTCCTATCTTCTGCCTCCATTATTCTACTGTTAGTTCCCTCCAGAGTGATTTTGATCTCATTTATTGCATTATTCATTATATATTGACTCTTTTTTATTTCTTCTAGGTCCTTGTTAAACCTTTCTTGCATCCTCTCAATCCTTGTCTCCAGGCTATTTATCTGTAACTCCATTTTGTTTTCAAGATTTTGGATCATTTTCACTATGATTATTCGAATTCTTTATCAGGTAGATTCCCTATCTCTTCCTCTTTTGTTTGGTTTGGTGGGCATTTGTCCATTTATCCAGGATAAATGGGTATTTATCCATTTATCCAGAAATACCTACTGGATATTTCTCTGTCTCTTCATTTGGTTTATATTGCTGTGATTGGGGTGGCCTTTCTGTATTCCGTCAGTTTGTGGATTTCTCTTTATTGTGGAGTTTCCTCACTGTGGGTGGGATTGGATAGGTGGCTTGTCAAGGTTTCTTGGTTAAGAAAGATTGTGTCCGTGTTCTGGCGGGTAGAGCTGTATTTCTTCTCTCTGGAGTGCACTGAAGTGTCCAGTAATGAATTATGAGATGTCAGCGGGTTTGGTGTGACTTTGGGCAGCCTGTATATTGAAGCTCAGGACTATGTTCCCATGTTGCTGGAGAAATAGCATGGTATGTCTTACTCTGGAACTTGTTGGCCCTTGGGTTGTGCTTGGTTTCATGTAGGTATGGAGGTGTTTGATGAGCTCCTATCAATTAATGTTCCCTGGAGTCAGGAGTTCTCTGGTATTCTCAGAATTTGAACTTAAGCCTCCTGCCTCTGGTTTACAGTCTTATTATTACAGTAGCCTCAAGACTTCGCCATCTATACAACACCACTGATAAAACATCTAGGTTAAAGATAAAAAGTTTCTCCACAGTGAGGGACACCCAGAGAGGTTCACAGAGTTACGTGGAGAAGAGAAGAGGGAGGCAGGCAATAGCGGAGACCAGGAGAAGACAGGGAATCAAAATGGGAGAGAACAAGCTAGCCAGTAATCACTCCCCTATGTGCTCTCCAAAGTCTGGATCCCTCTGAGATGTTCATGGAGTTACACAGAGAAAAGGAGACGGAGGAAGGAGACAGAGGTGGCCAGGAGGATAAATGGGTAAATCAAAAGAAGAGAGACAGATCCAGCCAGTAATCAGTTCCCTAAGTGTTCTCCACAGTCCAGAACACACAAAGAGATTCACAGAGTTGGGTAGAGAAGAAAAGGGGAAGGGAGGCAAAGGAGGCTATGTGGTAGAGAAAGAGAGTCCAAAGGGGGATGGAGCAGTCAAGCCAGTAATCTCGCTTCCAAGTAAAAATGGGTACTGAAGATTAGGTTCTGAAATGTACAAAATTGATAACAAATACCAAAAAGCAAAGATTAAAAATCTAGAGTAGAAGTTGGATTCTCAAAAATACAATATTAAAGAAAAAAACAAAGTCACAAAAATTATAATGTATATTTATATGAGGTTTGCTTAAAATTTTGAGTTTTTTTTTTATTTTTGGCAAAGTAATAGGTTATAAAAATGAAAATTAAAGGAGTAATAGAGGACTTACAATTTTTTTAATTTAAAGAATGATAATAGAAAAAATATATCTAGGACTTTCTCAGGTGTTGCTGTGGACAGTGTGGGGTCAGTTCATTTTCAGATATTTCCTTGATCTGGCTTATACTTCTCAAGATCTATAGGCCCGTTCCTGTGTTCAGTTCAGTTCAGTTCATTAGCTCAGTCGTGTCTGACTCTTTGTGACCCCATGAACTGCAGCACGCCAGGCCTCCCTGTCCATCACCAACTCTTGGACTTCACTCAAACTCACGTCTATAGAGTCGGTGATGCCATCCAGCCATCTCGTCCTCCATCATCCCCTTTTTCTCCTGTCCACAATCCTTCCCGGAATCAGAGTCTTTTCCAATTAGTCAACTCTTCACATGAGGTGGCCAAAGTATTGGAGTTTCAGCTTTAGCATCATTCCTTCCAAAGTTATCCCAGGACTAATCTCCTTTAGAATGGACTGGTTGGATCTCCTTGCAGTCCAAGGGACTCTCAAGAGTCTTCTCCCACACCACAGTTCAAAAGCATCAATTCTTCAGCACTCAGCCTTCTTCACAGTCCAACTCTCACACTCATACATGACCACTGGAAAAATCATAGCCTTGACTAGACGGACCTTTGTTGGCAAAGTAATATCTCTGCTTTTGAATATGCTCTCTAGGTTAGTCATAACTTTCCTTCCAAGGAGTAAGCGTCATTTAATTTCATGGCTGCAATCACCATCTGCAGAGATTTTGGAGCCCCCCCCAAAATAAGTTCTGACACTGTTTCCACTGTTTCCCCATCTATTTCCCGTGAAGTGATGGGACCAGATGCCATGATCTTCGTTTTCTGAATGTTGAGATTTAAGCCAACATTTTCACTCTTCTCTTTCACTTTCATCAAGAGGCTTTTTAGTTCTTTTTCACCTTTTGCCATAAGGGTGGTGTCATCTGCATATCTGAGGTGATTGATATTTCTCCCAGCAATCTTGATTCCAGCTTGTGCTTCTTCCAGCCCAGCATTTCTTATGGTGTACTCTGCATATAAGTTAAATAATAAACAGTGGCAATAAACAGCCTTGACATACTCCATTTCTTATTTGGAACCAATCTGTTGTTCCATGTCCAGTTCTCACTGTTTCTTCCTGACCTGCATATAGGTTTCTTAAGAGGCAGGTCAGGTGGTCCGGTATTCCCATCTCTTACAGAATTTTCCACAGTTTATTGTGATCCAGGCAGTCAAAGGTTTTGGTATAGTCAATAAAGCAGAAATAGATGCTTTTCTGGAACTCTCTTGCTTTCTCCATGATCCAGCAGATGTTGGCAATTTGATTGCTGGTTCCTCTGCCTTTTCTAAATCCACCTTGAACATCTGGAAATTCACGGTTCACATATTACTGAAACCTGGCTTGGAGAATTTTGAGCATTACTTTACTAGCATGTGAGATGAGTGCAATTGTGTGGTAGTGTGAGCATTCTTTGGCATTTCCTTTCTTTGGGATTGGAATGAAAACGGACCTTTCCCAGTCCTATGGCCACTGCTGAGTTTTCCAAATTTACTGGCATATTGAGTGCAGCACTTTCATAGCATCATCTTCCAGGATCTGAAATAGCTCAACTGGAATTCCATCACCTCTAGTAGCTTTGTTCATAGTGATGCTTTCTAAGGCCCACTTGACTTCACATTCCAGGATGTCTGGCCCTAGGTGAGTGATCACAGGTACTTACTACAGGATTTTATTCTATTGCACCTGTCACTTCCAAAGTGGTTCCCTCTGTTTGTTTTAGCTTCTATTTGCTGGTGTCTTCAGTGTCTAATTTCCACCCTGAGAGACGGGGGCGGTGGTGGACACTTTTTTAGGCTCACTTGTTCAGTCGTGCTGTGGGGAGGGAGGAACATTGCAAGCAAATAACACTGGCATGTGCTCACATTGTCTCAGCCACACTGGGATTGCCCCTGCTCACACCGTGTGTGCTTTCCCTGTCTACACTGCTTAGGCTCTAGGTTGCTCTGCCAGGAACTGTCTGAGGCCAGCCCTGGGTTGTATGCACTTCCCAGATCTAAGCTGCTCAGGTTCAGGTACTTGGCTACTCCACAAAGGTGCAGACTCGTTTGGGCCTGTGTTTTGTGCCCTTCCCAGGTCAGAGCAGCTCAGGTGACCAGGTGCTTGGCAACGGGTGTGCTCGCTGAGACTTATCGCCTCCCCCATCCCTGCTGTATAGTTTTCTGGGTGCACAACTGGTGCACCTCTTTCAGGTGTGCCATTTGTCTCTTCTGGGGAGCTGATCTCTGGCTGTGACCCTCCTAGTGGATGTCAACCATCCAGAATCCCAAGAAGTCTTGATTAGCAATGAAGCCTGCTTGCAGTTTGGTAGATGATGGCTCTCTGGGGCCGTGATTGCCCTCTTCCAGCTCTGGCTGCCCTCACCTGCCTCTCCAGCAGGGGATGGGCCAGTCTGCAACTGGCTAGCTCTGCTCAGTCCTTTGTTCTGTGAGCAGGCCTGGCAGTGTCTTAGGTTAGGCCTTGTTGAGGGATAGCTATCTCACAATCTGGTTTGCTATCTCAGGTTATTTCCCTCAGATTGCCCTCAGGCATTCAGGCCCAGTCCTTACTCTAAGCAATGCTGCCGGCGCCTCCCTGTCCAGTCCCCACTTACTAGTGGTGGGTGCAGGTGCCTGGGCTGCTTCTCCACTGGGGGAGTTACCACTGGGCTCATAATCTGTGGGTTTGAATTATTTATTTATTTTTTCTCCTGATTATGTTACCCTCTGGGGTTCCAAGGCTCACCACAGAATTGCCAGTGAGAGTGTTTCCTGGTGTTTAGAAACTTCTCTCTGTTTTAATCCCAGGATGGATCTCCATTCCTACCTCTTTTATCTCTCTTTATCTTTTATATTTTTTCCAATCTCCTTTCGAAGACAATGGGCTGCTTTTCTGGGTGCCTGATGTTCTCTGCCAGCATTCAGAAGTTGTTTTGTGGAATTTAATCAGTGTTCAAATGTTCTGTTGATGAATTTGTGGGGGAGAAAGCGGTCTCCCCGTCCTATTCCTCCGCCATCTTAGGACCGCCTCCTACAGGGTTTTAATCTGTTGCACCTGCCACTTCCAAAGAGGTTCCCTCTGTTTATTTTTGCTTCTTCTGTTTGCAAGTCTCTTCAGTGTCTAATTTCCACCCTGACACAAGGGAACGGAGGTGGCCGCTTATTTAGCCTCACTTGTTCAGTTGTGCTGTGGGCAGGGAGGAACACTGCAAACAAATATCACTGGCATGTGTAGGAAGTGCTTGCAGTGTCTGGGCCACACAGGGTTTGCCCCCACTCACGGTGTGTGTGCTTTCCTGGTCTACACTGCTCAGGCTCCAGGTTGCTCTGCAGGGGAACTGTCTAAAGTGGGCCCTGGGTTGCATGCACATCCCAGGTCTAAGCCACTCAGGTTCAGGTTCTCAGGTACTCCACAAAGGCCATACTCTGGTGGGCCTGTGTTTTGCACCCTTTCCAGTACCAAGCAGCTCAGGCACCAGGTGCTTGGTGAGCGCACTCTCCCCAGGTGGGGCAGTGCATCTCATCACCTCCCCCATCCCAGCTGCTTGGTTTCCTTGGTTTGCAGTCGAAGCACCGTCTCAGGTGTGCTGTGTTTCTCCTGCGGGGTGCTGATCTCTAGCTGCAACCCGCCTGGTGGATGTCAACTGTCCAGGGTCCCAGGAAGACTTGGTTAGCAACTGGGAGCCTGCTCACAGTTTTGTGGAGGATGCCATCTCTAGGGCCAAGATTGACCCTCTCCCTCTGGATCTGGCTGTTGCCAGCCTGTCTCTCTGCCTCTGGTGGGGGATGGACCGGTTTGCACCAGGCTAGCTCTCCTCTGGTGTTTGCTTAGTCCTTTGTCTGTGAGTGGGCCCGGCAGTGCCTTAGGTTAGAGCTTTTCTCAGGAAAGTTCTTTCTCTTTCTTGACTAGCCCACAGTTTGGGGTGGGCATTCAGGCCCAGTCCTTACCCTAAGCAATGCAGCCCGTGCCTCCCTGTTCAGCTCCCATTTGCCAGTGGCGAACGTGAGTGTCTGGGCTACTTCTCCACTGGGAGTTGTGATTAGGCGCTGTAATTTGTCTGTTTTACCTATTTATTATTTTCCTCCCAGTTATGTTGCCCTCTGAGATTCCAAAATTCCCCACAGACCCATGGGTGAGAGGGTTTCCTGGTGTTTGGAAACTTCCCCTCTTTCACAACTCCCTACCTGGGACAGGTCTCCATCCCTAACTCTTTTGTCTCTATTTTTACCTTTTATATTTTGTCCTACCTCCTTTTGAAAACAATGGGCTGCCTTTCTGTGTGCCGTGTGTCCTCTGCTAGCATTCAGAAGTTGTTTTGTGGAATTTGCTCAGTATTCAAATGACCTTTAGATGAATTTTGAGGGGAGAAAGTCATCTTTCTGTCCTATTCCTCTGCCATCTTTAAACTGCACCAAGTCACAATGCTCTTCAAATTCAATGTAAGCTATTTTCTTAGGATGTCATCACCTGGGTGAAAAGATGTTTTCTTTTTTTTTTTATTTTTAAATTTTATTTTAGTTTTTTATTTTTTAAATTTTAAAATCTTTAATTCTTACATGCGTTCCCAAACATGAACCCCCCTCCCACCTCCCTCCCCATAACATCTCTCTGGGTCATCCCCATGCACCAGCCCCAAGCATGCTGTATCCTGCATCAGACATAGACTGGCGATTCAATTCTTACATGATAGTATACATGTTAGAATACCATCCTCGATGATGAAAAGATGTTTTCAAATTATTATTTTTGTCAGTCATTTATTTATAAATATGCAAATTCTCTATTTTTAGGAGATTTTTTATAAAGCACAATTGTTATCACAAAACAGAGACTTTGTTGACTGCTTGACCATATTTCAAAGTAGTATATTTCTGAATTATTTCGTGTTTTCCTACAATAGAGTTATATAAAATCAGGATAAAAAATTAACAATGTGAAAATAGAAGCACTGTGAAATAAAACCAAATAATTTTAAAGTTGAAAAATTATTTAAACTGTGAACAAAGTCTACTTAGAAATATGGCAGTACAAATAAAACTAAAATATTAAACATCTGCAATCTAAATTATTAAAAGTTGCATACAAAATAAAATGAGATATAAATATACTCAGGATGGCATATGGAACATTTCAAGTGCTAAAGAAAGATTATACACTTTATATTGATTTTATTTTACTGGGTACAAACTAAACTGCAGTATTATCAACTAATCTGTTTTGAAAGTCCATGGATTCCTGATGGTATCCAGGAATGAGTCAAAGTTTTGAGAAGTCATCTGCCTTCAAGGTGAAACCATAATTATAAGTGTCCTAAATTTTAATAGCTTTTTACAGAGGATATTTCAGTATTGGTTAGATTAACATAAAAGATGTAGGGAGTATGATGCATTGAAAAGATCACTGGAGTTCTGATTTTGAAAACTGTTTGCAAATCTTCATCTCCCCACTAAAGATCAGAATGACTTTGTCACTTAAATATTCTAGGCCTCAATTTTCTTATATGTAAAACAAGAAAATTGGTCTAATTGCTTTATAAAATCTTTACTGGAACAAAAATGTTATTAACAATAACATCACTTTAAGGTGAATCAAAAGGAGAAACTATTATTTAACAGAAGACCTGGACACAAATCTAGTGGAACACCTTTGAAGCTAGAAAGGATAATTCACAGTCAAATCCTGAGGTTAGATCCACTTTTCTCTTTATGTAAGACTTTAAGTAGTCAAACTTTATGATAAGTAATTTTAAATGAATTAGAAATAGTTTCAATAATACAAATTCTTTTTTAAAAAAGTGGAGATTAGAATTATTTAGGACAGTTGTTTAAAATGCAGATTGATTCTTGAAGCCCATTCATAGATCATCCCATTGAATAAATCTTTGAAGAGTCCAAACTATTTGCATTTTAAGAATTATTTTTGTATATTCTGATCCAGATAGCATAACAGACACTAATTTGACAAGCATTCTCCTAAACCATTGTTAGAGCAGCACCTATGTGAATTTGTCATGGGAAGACAGTGAATGATCACAAATATTAAATCTTGTTTTAATGTCTAGCTGACTGACAGTCTTTTTTTTTTTTTTCTTTTCCTACCTAAATCTGAACACTCATTGCCTCATGGTAAATCCAAAAGAAAAAATAGTAGCCATCACTTCTGAACTTGAGTCTCTGTTCTGTCTTTATGTAATATCTAGAGTCTAAGAAAAATTAGTCTGATTTATGAGCACTTGATGTTATTTCACCGGGTTTCTGATTCCATCTGTGTAATAGAGGAAACCCTGACTTTTTAAATGCTGTATGAGAAAAACACTCAAGATTTTAGGAAAACATGTCAGTTCTAGGCTAAGGGGTATAAAAATATGTCTTTAGAATATATGTTGGGGCTTTTGTGTGAACCCAAGATCGTCATATTCCCTTAGATTTAGACATGGTACTCAGGTGGCACTAGTAAAAAATCCACCTGCTAATGCAGGAGATGCAATAGGCCCAGGCTTGATCCCTGAGTCGGGATGATTCCCCAGAGAAGAAAATGGCACCCCACTCCAGCATTCTTGCCTGGAAAGTTCCATGGACAGAGGATCTTGGCAGGCTATAGTCAGTGGAGCTGCAAAGAGGCAGAAGAGTTGAACCCAACTGAGTAGACACACTCTACACACACTCATCAAAGACAGTTGCAGGATAGTGCAAGGGATTTTCTTACAGAAAAATGGGAAAAATGGTGAACAGCTTAAGCGACTGTATCAAGCAGAACTTTCTAAACACTACTTTCTTTAGTATTTGAGCAGACTAGGAAACATAATAACCTATGGTACTCAGAATTCTAAGTTGGGTCCTTAAATTTCCTTCTTCTTGATGCATATAAATCTTTACCTAGTTGTTCAACCAAGTACTTATCTATGTGCTACTATGAACTTGTTGTAAGTTCCCAGTTCAACTGACTTTAGAATTAAGAGATTATCCTAGATAAATCTGTACTACATAGATGAGCCCTTAAAAGAGAAGCATGAGAGAGATTCAATATTGAAGACGGAGATAGCCTCATAGAAAGAAATGCATGTGTGATCCAGAAGCTAAGGAATATCCCCTGACTGATAGTCCACAAGGAAATGTAGACTTCAATTCTATAACTATAAGGAATTGAAAACGACCAACAATGTAACTGAGCTTTAAAACAGACTCTTACTTAGTCAAGACTTCACATGAGAAGCCAGTCACACCAAACAGAAACTTCTGACATACAAAACTTTGAACCAATGAATTTGCTTTATTTTAAGCTGCTAAATTTGTGGCATTTTGTTACAGAAGCAATAACAAATTAATACAACTTTATATTTAGTGTTCAATTCACATTCTCTCTCCAGGATTGCAAATTCATTAAAAATTCCCTAGTTTGATATTTCATTATCATTTTAGTGATTATTTTCTATCCTCACCTTATAACTTTTTAAAGATATATAACTTATTTGTTGTTATTCAGTCACTCAGTTATGTCTGACTCTTGGCGAACCCATGGACTGCCGCGTGCCAGGCTTCCCTGTCCTTCACTATCTCTTAGAGCTTGCTTAAACTCATATCCATTGAGTCGGTGATGCCACCCAACCATCTCATTTCCTGTCATCTCCTTCTCCTCCTGATTCAATATTTCCCAGCATCAGGGTCTTTTCTAATGAATCAGGTCTTTGTATCAGGTGGACAAAGTATTGGAGCTTCATCTTCATGATCAGTCTTTTCAGTGAATATTCAGGATAGATTTTCTGTAAGATTGACTTGTCTGATCTCCTTGCAGTCAAGGGACTTTCAAGAGTCTTCTCCAGTACAACAGCTCAAAAGCATTAGTTCTTTGGCCCTCAGGTTTCTTTACAGTTCAATTCTCACATCCATACATGACTACTGGAAAAACCATAGCTTTAACTATTTGGACCTTTGTTGGCAAAGTAATGTCTCTGCTTTTTCATAGGCTTCCTAGGTTTGTCATAGCTTTTCTTCCAAGGAGCAAGCGTCTTTTAATTTCATGGCTGCAGTCACCATCTGCAGTGATTTTGGAACCCAAGAAAATAAAGTCTCTCACTGTTTCCATTGTTTTCCCATCTATTTGCCATTAAGTGATGGGACTGGATGCCATGATCTGTTTTCTGAATGTTGAGTTTTAAGTCAACTTTTTCACTCTCCTTTTTTACCTTCATTAAGAGGCTCTTTAGATCCTCTTCACTTTCTGCTGTTCGGTTGGTGACATCTGCATATAGGAAGTTGATATTTGTCCTGGAAATCTTGATTCCAGCTTGTGATTCATCTGGCCCAGCCTTTTCCATGATGTACTCTGCATATATGCTAAATAACAGGGTGACAATATACAGCCTTAATGTAATTCTTTCACAATTTTAAACCAGTCTGTTGTTCCATGTTCCACATCACTGCTTCTTGACCTGCATACAGGTTTCTCAGGAGGAAGGTAAGGTGGTCTGGTATTCCCATCTCTTTCAGAATTTTCCAGTTTATTCTGATCCACACAGAAAAGTGACATACATTTTTCTTCCTTCATTTTTTCTCACACAAGTCAGTAAAACATCTTTGTTACTCCAGGTCTGAACAGGGAGGCTGTGCCATAGCTGTATAAAAGTACAGAGAATCTTGAAATCAGAATCAGAAGACATATTTTGAAGCTAAATTCTTTCAAACTTGTGAGACTGTGAAATGTATCCTTGCTGAATTTCATTTTTTCCCACATGTGTAACTGAAATAATATTTTTCACATTGTTATTATAAATGTTAAATAGTATCTTACATGTTATATAAATGACAGTGACTAATAGCAGCAAATAGTCATATGATAGGCCATTTTAGTTAACTAATAATTTTAAAGATATTTGACAGCTATAATTTATATGCTTTCTTCCTAGTCAAGTGGGCCTTAGGAAACATCACTGCAAACAAAGCATAAAAAGTAAAATCAGCAAGGATAAGAGAAGTAAGTTTCACAATCCCACAAGTTTGAAAGAATTTGATTTCAAAATATATTTTTTTGCAATTTTTTAAGGAATCTCCACACTGTTCTCCATAGTGGCTGTACTAGTTTGCATTCCCACCAACAGTGTAGGAGGGTTCCCTTTTCTTCACACCCTCTCCAGCACTTATGACCCAGCAATCCCACTTCTGGGCATACACACCGAGGAAACCAGAATTGAAAGAGACACATGTACCCCAATGTTCATCGCGGCACTGTTTATAATAGCCAGGACATGGAAACAGCCTAGATGTCCATCAGCAGATGAATGGATAAGAAAGCTGTGGTACATATACACAATGGAGTATTACTCAGCCATAAAAAAGAATTCATTTGAATCAGTTCTGATGAGATGGATGAAACTGGAGCCAATTATACAGAGTGAAGTAAGCCAGAAAGAAAAACACCAATACAGTATACTAACACATATGTATGAAATTTAGGAAGATGGCAATGACGACCCTGTATGCAAGACAGGAAAAAAGACACAGATGTGTATAACGGACTTTTAGACTCAGAGGGAGAGGGAGAGGGTGGGATGATTTGGGAGAATGGCATTCTAACATGTATACTATCATGTAAGAATTGAATCGCCAGTCTATGTCTGACGCAGGATACAGCATGCTTGGGGCTGGTGCATGGGGATGACCCAGAGAGATGTTATGGGGAGGGAGGTGGGAGGGGGGTTCATGTTTGGGAACGCATGTAAGAATTAAAGATTTTAAAATTTAAAAA